>NC_069687.1:39003344-40255616 GCF_023699985.2 Odocoileus virginianus | reverse complement strand
TCACCTCCACTAGCTTTGTTCTAGTGATGCTTCCTAAGGCCCCCTGACTTTGCATTCCAGGATTTCTGGCTTTAGGTGAGTGATCACACCATTGTGGTTATCTGGGTCATGAAGATCTTTTTTGTACAGTTCTTCTGTGTATTCTTACCACCTGTTCTTAATGTCTTCTGCTTCTGTTAGGTCCATACTATTTCTATCCTTTATTGAGCCCATCTTTGCATGAAATGTTCTCTTGGCATCTCTAATTTTCTTGAAGAGATCTCTAGTCTTTCCCATTCTGTTGTTTTCCTCTGTTTCTTTGCAGTGATTACTTAGGAAGGCTTTCTTATCTCTCCTTTCTGTTTAGAACTCTGCATTCAAATGGGTATATCTTTCCTTTTCTCCTATGCTTTTAGATTCTCTTCTTTTTACAGTTATTTTTAAGGCCTCCTTAGACAACCATTTTGCCTTTTTGCCTTTCTTTTTCTTGGGGATGGTCTTGACCAGTGGGGGGCTCCTGTACAGTATCATGAACCTCCATCCATAGTTCCTCAGGCACTCTGTCTAATCCCTTAAATCTATTTGTCACTTCCACTGTATAATTGTAAGGGATTTGATTCAGGTCATACCTGAATGGTTTAGTGGTTTTCCCTACTTACTTCAATTTAAGTCTGAATTTGGCAATAAGGAGTTCATGATCTGAGCCACAGTCAGCTCCCAGTCTTGTTTTTGCTGACTGTGTAGAGCTTCTCCATCTTTGGCTGCAAATAATATAGTCGATCTGATTTCAGTATTGACCATCTGGTGATGTCCATGTATAGAGTCGTCTTTTGTGTTGTTGGAAGAGGGTGTTTGCTATGACAGTGCGTTCTTTGGCAAAACTCTGTTAACCTTTGACCCGCTTCATTTTGTACTCCAAGGCCAAATTTGCCTGTTACTCCAGGTAGTTCTTGACTTCCTACTGTTGCATTCCAGTCACCTATAATGAAATGGACCTGTTTTTGGGGTGTTAGTTCTAGAAGGTCTTGTAGGTCTTCATAGAATCATTCAAATTCAACTTCTTCAGCATTACTGCTCGGGGCATAGACATGGATTACTGTGATATTGAATGGTTTGCCTTGGAAATGAACAGAGATCATTCTGTCATTTTTGTGACTGCATCCAAGTACTGCATTCCAGACTCTTTTGTTGACTATGATGGCTACTCCATTTCTTCTAAGGGATTCTTGCCCACAGTAGTAGATATAGTGGTCTTCTGAGTTAAATTCACCCATTCTAGTCCATTTTAGTTCACTGATTCCTAAAATGTCGATGTTCACTCTTGCCATCTCCTGTTTGGCCACTTCCAGTTTGCCTTGATTCATGTACCTAACATTCCAGTTTCCTGTGCAATATTGCTTTTTACAGCTTTGGACTTTACTTCCATTACCAGTCACATCCACAACTGGGTGTTGTTTTTGCTTTGGCTTCGTCCCTTCATTCTTTCTGGAGTTTTTTCTCCACTGATCTCCAGTAGCATATTTGGCACCTCCCGACCTGGGGAGTTCATCTTTCAGTGTCCTATCTTCTTGCCTTTTCATACTTCATGGGGTTCTCAGGGCAAGAATACTGGAGTGGTTTGCCATTCCCATCTCCAGTGGACCACGTTTTGTCAGAACTCTCCACCATGACCTGTCCATCTTGGGTGGCCCTACACAGCATGGCTCATAGTTTCATTGAGTTAGACAAGGCTGTTACGTATAACTTCTCACAAATTTCAATATGCCCTTTTGCTACTAAGCTGTTTTCTTGGTACTGAATTGTAGCTTTCACTCAAAACTAGATCATTCAGGACATACATTTTTTATGCACTATGACAGGAATGGATTTTAATGTCTCCTTATATTAGGTTCCTATTGGTGTTCCAGTGAATGATAAGTATGTGATCAGTGGAAAACATGCTAATGAAACAAGGCTGAAGATAACACAACTTTCAGAGGACGACCAGGGAACTTACTGGTGCCATGCAATATTCGAGTTAGGGGAGAGTGAAGGACACGTTGAACTTGTCGTGCTCAGCTATTTGGTACCCCTTAAAGCATTTTGTGCAATAGTTGCTGAGGTCGTTCTCTTAGTGACTGCTATTCTGCTTTTTGAAATGTATACTCAAAAGAAAAAGAAGCCCTCAGGTAAGATTTGTTTTTTTAGATAACATTCTCATGTTATGACTTACTACATTACAGTGGCTTTAGAGTTTTGGGGGAAAAAACCTAACTTTTGTTATTTGTAGTGGTATTTATGTTAATATTAGTGATGACTGTGAGCTAGGAGCTTATATTGATGGACTTCTTTTTTTAACTTCCTAAACAGCTTTAGTGTTAAAATATGCCTTTTATCCCCTTTTCTTTGGTGTTACTGGTACCAACACGCCACTTAAGTGATAACATGCTTTGGTACTAGAATATTAGAAAATTCTGTGACAACTTAATAGAAAAGATCTCAAAGATAAGCAGTTATTCTTTCACTTAGATAACTCGTTTTTAAAAATGTTTTATCCGACATTTTTGAATTCTCACGAAAGAGCCGTTGTCTGCCAGACCTGTTTTCACGGCCTGTTTCTGATGGATTACAGACTGAGAAACCGTTGGCCCCCAAGGAAAATTTATCTTGCATTCTGTATTTTTTCCTATTTTGTGCTGTTTAGTAACTTTAATAATTACAAGTCAGTCAGTCCTGTTTTTGATGATCCCAGGCACTAGACTAGGCTTGATCAATTTTTTGTCAGTTATACCTCAGCATGCACCTTGTGTTTAGTGGACTGTAACCAGCCAGGTTCCTCTGTCGATGGGGTTCTCCAGGCAAGAACGCTGGAGCAGATTGCCACGTCCTTCTCCAGGGGATCTTCTCCATCCAGGGATTGAACCCGTGTCTTCCATGTCTCCTGCATTGCAGCTGGATTCCTTATGCACGGAGCCATCAGGGAAGCCAGTGTTTTGCTTGATCAAAGCTGCAAGTCAGGACAGCAGGGGAGGAGCGGACATGGCAGACGTGCCGCTGTCGCCTCGCACTGCAGAGCAGGAGAACAGCATGGGCGGTCAGGCATAGAGAATCCAGGGGAAAGTAGAATTGAGCATATATGTGCCACAAGAATAATAAACCAGCCTTACAGTCAAGTTCTTCTTTGTTATACAGGTGATGGGAAAGAATTTGAACAAGGTGAACAGATGTAAGTATTATTTTTTATAGAATAATTTTCCCTTGAATAAAATACAGATAGATATGAAATTAAATAAAATGTTTGCAGTTAGAGGAAAAAAAGGTACAAGAGTATATTGTGTGTTATTTTCTGCACATGTCCATTTGTGGTGAAGAGTGGCATTTACCTGTCTGCAACGCCTTGCTGTACTTCCGTTTTCTCTTCAACAAAATGGGTTTAATGACATTACCACATAAGGTTTCGGGATTAAATGGCTTTCTCTGTGTAAAAGTGCTTAGCGTAAGCTTTGGTTATGGATTGGCTTCTATGCCTGAGCATCTATATTTCTTTAAAGTCTCCATCACTGATTTTGATTCTCTGTCATGCTGAAGATCACTGACCTAAGATTCTATTTGTTATTATTTTTCTTAGAACACACATTGTGTCACTATTTCTTTTACAGTCCCCTTTGTTTAGAGTTGAGCTGAGCAGGAGAACTAGAAAGAAAATTACCAGTGACGTCATTTGGTTTGGTGACAGTGGGCGTTGTTGGTTCCACCATGCCAGGGAACTGAGAGTGGCGCCCAGCTCCACTGGGCTGAGGGAGTTGCCCGAAACTGGGTTTGAAGTTCAAGTATTAGAGCCAGGGTCTGGAAAATGAGACCAGAGTAAAGCAGCCAAAAGAAACCTAGGACAAGGGAAGCCTGAACAACTGTTACCAGCCCAAATGGACACTTGCAGTCTGTCTTCGTCAGTCAAGACGAGCTTTGAGGTGTGCGCTCTATAACCACAGCTAAATAGCAAGACTAGGGCGGATAGTTGTCATGCGTATATTCATAGACATTATTCAAATGGTTGTTTTTACTCACTTCACTCAAATCAACAGGACACAAGCTTCTAAAGTCAGGGCATACAATAGTTATATCAAGAGTTCCATAATCCCAGATAAGGGAAAAAAAAACAACAAAAACTGTTAGTCTTAGAATCAGACTCTTATGATTGAAAAGGATGTGAACCTCTTTCTAGAGAACTTGTTCGTATTAATTTGAACATGTTATCTTTCTGATTTGCATGTACTGATTAACACTCTTACACTTGGAATCATGAACAACATGACAGCTACTCAGATATTTGAAACTATTATTCCCTTGCCTGGATTCTTTTGTTCTCCCAGCTCAGCCTCCCCAGTATTCCCCTCCATTTCCTTGCAGTCACATTTCTCATCTTTAGGTTTTGTTAGTATCTCTAGATTTAATACAAGTATGAAGGGCACTTGGACTCATTTAGAGCAGCCTTTCACCAATGCTTTTTTTAGAATTTTTAGTTTAGGAGATAAATTTGTCTTTAAAGAGAATATTGTTAACAAAGCATTGTGCATGCTTTGCCATGATAACACAACAGATGAGTACTTAATATATCTCAGGAGGGCTTCTAGAGATGAAGACATTTTGGCAGAGTTTTGAAGGATGAGTATCATAATTATTTGTTTACATGCTTTGTTAGCATTTAGCCATATAATACTGAAATTTGATGCTTGTACATGACCACCTGAATAAATTCTGGGAAAGTTGTAACCAAAAAAAAATTAAAAAAAAATAAAGAGAATATTGTTTATCAATATATTTTATATTTGATGCTTATATGTGTGTTTAGATACTAGCCATTCACAGAATGAAAGACTTTTAAGATGACTTTTAAAAATAGTACTAAGAGTATAATAAGCTACTCATTTAAACAGTTCAGTGAAGAGCTCATTAATTTATCTAATTTATCTAAGAGCTAATTAATTGATCCACCAAGATATTTAATCCACACAATTTTACCTACAACTCCTCCTCCCAATTTTGATGTAACTGATTATACGGTTGAATTCATTATCTGATGAGACTAGTTTAATACGCTCAAGCCTGCCCATAAGATCTAGAAGGGTATTAATTATGTACCCTTGTAACCTGGTTTAGTCTTTCTTAAGAATCTGGAGCCCACATTGTGGTCTTATTCTGATGCACTTTGAGGAGACAAAGAGCCATGCTTAACCTAATTCAGTGTAGAAACATGTTGGATTATAGCACCTTTATCTACATACTGGCTGACCTCCACAGTGGCTATTATCTTGATGGGTCAAAGCAACATATGTTAGACCATATACTGAAGCCTTCACTCACGCTTGGGGAAAAGCAATTCTCTCTGCATAAAATAAACAGGCCTTTGTCACTCATTTGTGGCAATGGTTCCTCTCCAAGCAATGGCATGCAAATAAAATCAACATTATGAGTTAAACACCATTTTTAGCAAGAATAAATCCTATCTGTATTGACCTCATATTTTAACCTGATGGCCATGCTGTTGATGGTGTACTGACTTAGTCTGATGCAGTGTAACATACAGTAATTTTCTTTTTTGTTTTCTATACAGGAAATTGGACGATAGCAATGGTATAGAAAATAGTGGCCCTAGGCACAGAAAAAATGTAAGTTGCTTCCAAATGATTACCTTCTAAATAAAATGTAAAATTCAATATGCACAGCCTGTTAATCCATCTCGTGTTTTTAGTTTCATAAAAGACCTAGTCATTCACTATGTGCTTGGATATTATAAGAGAATATACTAGTTACACAGTAAATAAATGGCATCCTTTTCCCACCAGAGAACATGTAACAACCAATCTAAAAGTGAATCAGTTGCACTGCAGATGTATATTTTTTCTTCTGTCACCACAGGCCAAATTATTTTATAACTTTTTATGTAGTCTTATTTTTTTTCTGTTCCAGTTTTTCTTGATTCTCCTATTTTATTCTCACATATTCCTACACATCTAATCTGTGAATGAATCAATATTAGTTTTATTTCTTTACTGATAAGGATCAAAATTTCCTTATTTCATCATGTTTCTCTTGAGTATTTAGGAACTGTTTGGTTTAGCAATTTTGTATCACCTCCTTCCAGAAATTTTTGCTTTGCTAAAATGATAATAAGTTGTTACAGAATAACCAAGATGTGCTAATTATGTTTCATTATACTTTATGTAACTCAGGAATCCGTGGGCCAGTGAGTGACAAACATCATGTCAAGAGTCACAGGAAGACGTACAAAGAGTTTGCCTTTCAGCTTTATTTCTGCTTCTTGTTAAGAACGTGTGATTTTCTACTTTTAAAAGGATGAAAAGTTTATGTAACATGCTCAGTAGTAGCTTTGCAATTGCAGATCTACAGATATATTTTCATTCTGTATTTTACAATAAAGCAAGGTAAATTGCATTAAGTATGTGCTATGAGCTATAACCCAGGATAATTAATTTCATTCCAGTCCTTAGGGACATGCTGAACAGACACCAGCAAAACCAAATAGTACACAGAGTGAATGTCACTCAAGACCTGTTTATAACCAAAGAATTCATGAAGAACAAAGCTTTGCCATTTGTCTTAAAAAGGTTTTTTCCCCAATCGTGTTTACTAGGTGTAGAAGTGTTTGTAATAATTTCATGTAAAGTTCATTCTTCAGTCATATTGAAAAGAAGTGTCATCAAGGGGGAATTAGCACTTTCTACCCTTGTTAATGGCGGTTACTGTGCAGTCACCACAAGGAAAACATACTTTTCCTATGAAAACATTGGTTGAAGGCAAAGAAATAAAACCGTACACTTGCCCCGATTCTCCATCACCACAGAAGCAAATTTCTCAGTCTCATTCCACTCATCTCCACTGTTTCCCCACATTAAGCTAAAGTGATTCTTAGACTTCCTAGAGAGCATTTTTTATTTTAAGCTGTGGGTTTTGGATTTCTTCAGTTACAGCTGTTGCTGATGTAGGATTAAGGTTCACATAGACATGATGTCTCACTGCTGTAGGCATGCTTCTGTGTTTCATGGTGGTTCACTGGCTAAATATCTCAAAAAGCATCATTAGCGGTTTATAATACTAATGCCTTTGTCTGAAATCAAGAAGTATTAAAGTTGTTCTATGTTGTTGTCAGTGCCTTAGGCTTTCTATTGTGTGTATAACTAAACTATTTTATAAAACTCATTGTAACCAAGTCGAATGAAATCTGAATAGACATGAAAAGTTGTCAGTGGCTTTGAATGGAATATTGGTATCATGCAGCAGGATACTAGGTTAGGTTGAAGACAATATGTGAAGCCTGCTGGGGGATCCTTGGTGCTTATGAATCCACTGTCCCCCATCTCACAGTGCGGCAGGGATCAGAACAATTACAGGCAAAGAGGGACGGTTTGGGATGGTGGTGAAGAACCCACAGTCTTGGTGACCTAGGGGATTAATGCTTGAAAAAGAGAAGTTCAATTATTTGAAAAAAAAAATGCTTTATAGAAATTTGTATGATATTCTGGGTGAAAAAATTATAATAAAATTGAGATAGTGAAAAATTATGCTTTATATGACATCTTAACTAACGTTAAAATATTACTAGTATGAATAATACACATGAAGTGTGACTTGGAAGGTTTTCTGTTTGTTGCAGTGCTGTTTTGCATAAAACATGTGAACTATCCACAAAAGTTTTATTGACTAGACTACATCATTTAAGTAATGAGAGGTTTCATCATATTCTTGTCTCAGAGCCACAAACCAGGCATTTGTTTTGGTTTAGTTAATCATTAATTTGACAAAATGATCTTGGGTGGTATCTCTATGATGGCAACCAAGCAGTTCACTTAATCTGAACAATTTGAATTCAATGAAAAATTAGTCAGACCCGCTTTTTGACTAAATCCAATTCAAATGCATTTGTGACTAGATATATACAAATCCCTATACAATTTGTAGCTCACGTGCAATATGTATTCTTCTATTTTGCCACCATTATTTTTTAAAATGATTCTCAGGCAGAAAAATTGCTGTCCCAGTGTAAAATAATCTGAAATATTTATGTAGTAAATTGAAATTTTAAATGTCAGTGTTTGCTATTTTTCCTAGAAAAGAAAATTAAGTCCAGTAACTTTAAGCAGAAAAGATACTCAGGAAATTAAAGTTGAATTTTGACTTTTCAGAGTCTCTGTGGGGAACCTCCAGAAAATTATTTCACCACTGTTAGGTTAAAAAATGGAATGCTTCCATTAAGTAACCTCATGGAAATGAATGGATTAACTAAAAATGACCAATTGTAAATTGACTAAGCAAGCAGAAAAGCTGAAGTCGGAAAATTACACCATGTTTATATATTAGACACCTTGGGAAATTCTATTCATCTTTCCAGCTAACAGAGTTTTGCTGCATATTAAGTAGATTTAATGATGTCTTAAAATTCCCAGGTATTTTCATATTCAGTTTATGCTTTAATAGAAATCTTCACTTTGTAGTCTTTTTTTTTTTTCTTAGCATATAGTTACCCAGGCCGAAACCTAAAGTTCACTGTGCCATTTTCTTCTCCTCTATTAACTGATATTTATTAGTCATGAATCTCTGTTCCTTTGGCCTCATCAATCCACTCATTGCCTCCCCTACCCCCATGCTCACCAGCTGCAACAACTAAGGTCTTGATTTTCCTACCTCTGCCTCATCTACTGTTAATCCATTTTGTGCATTGCTTTGTGTGTGTGTGCACTTAGTTGCTCGGTCGTGTCCAACTCTTCACAACGCCATGGACTGTAGCCTAGCAGGCTTCTCTGTCCATGGGATTTTCCAGGAAAGAATACTGGAGTGGGTTGCCATTTCCTTCTCCAGAGGATCTTTCCACCTCAGGGATCAAACCCACATCTCCTGCATTGGCAGGCAGGTTCTTTACTACTGAACCACCTGAGATGCCCCTTTAGCATTGCTGCCAGGCCATATTTCTAAAACACAACTCTCGCTGTGGAGCATAATGTCCCAGTTCCCATGACAGACCTCTATAGGCTCCCCTTTGCCATATCTTAATGCTGCAGTTTTTCTCCACTGTCTTGATTTAGCCTTGACAAAGAGAGAGTCTATCCAGAATGCCGCCCCCTGTGCTCCTCCCCTTTGATGAACTCAAGTTTAGCCTTCAAGACTTGAATCTGATGTTACTTCCTGGCAGATCCCTCATTCCCAGTTGACTATGTACCATCATATGTGCTCAAATAACTCCCTATTTTTTGTGCTTATTTACCTGTATTATACATATGCTTTTATATGTCTCCTTCTTGGATTCTGATTTTATTTGCTTGTCCTGTACCTACCACAGAGAAGATACATTGTAGATGTCATGAAGTGTGTAGTGAATGGATAAATGTATAGGTAAAAATAAAATTTTATAAATTTATACTTATTTTTAGAAGAACAGTCTAAATTGTGACATCAGAAGTGAAACAAAATATTTTAACAAAGATAAACCAATCCTTTATAACTTAGGTGTTTACTTCCACTTCTTTGAAAAACAGTAGCAATATAATAAAAACTTCTGTTGAATTTTAATAATGTGTAACAATGAGCAAAGAGAGTTCTGATTCCTAAACTATTATACAGGGTATTATACAAGCTTTCAACTTATCTAAATTCCCATTGTCCTTTACTTTTTATGGGTAGTGCAAATGTTAACTTTATTTTTATCCTTAATTTCATTAAGGTAATGTATTGACTTTATATATATATAAAGAATTTTAGCAATTGTAGTTCTCTGCATGGCACTGTAGATATTAGTGTCCACTCCACTAACTTTCTTATTCCTCTTCCCTGCCAATACCTCATAGTACCTTAGAATATCTCAGAATCCAATTCAAAAATTTATCTTAAATATATTTTTTAGAAAACTTTCATTGTTTAGTTTTGGTCCCTGTAAGTTTGTCTTTACTTTGGTCTCTGTAAGTTTGTATTTGATAATCAAATACATCAAAAAAAATGTCAGTTCTTCTCACATACTTCCTGGGTTTTCATCTTTGAGGCATTTAAGCAGATTTATGCAAAATACTTACTGAATCTACTTCTTTATAGAAAATGAATCTTCTCTAATGGAACAAGTTTTGCAATGAATTAGGTACTTCCTATTAAGATTTTTAGGTGGGAGCAAGTTCAAAAGTGTGTGTTCTAGTATTAATTAAAAGGCACACTGACCTATTATAGCTTTCTCTGAATTAATATTTATTGAATGAATGAAAAATAGATGAATGACTCAATTATTTTGGAATCTTAAATTATACATATGTATGTTATCTACTTTGATTTTGATTAATTAACTGAATTTATCTTCTCTAGCAGAGATATAAAGAAAACTGGAACCCTATGTGTATTTCTTTCACATGATATTTAGGAATGTATTTGCAGTATATCTGGAAGGTCAGTTACATGTGCAGCTTATCAACTGATTTCTTTATTGATGGTATATCATATTGTTAAATAGTAATGACTCACATTTGTTGAGTGCTTAGCATGTGACAGGTACTGTGCTAAATACTTTGAAATGTTTTATCTCATTTAATTTCCACATCATCATATGCTATAGAAACTATTACATACTTTGTTATACATGAGGAAACAAGCTTGAGAGATGAAGTATTTGGACTGGGAATTGAAATCCAAGGAGTTCTCCTTAAGAGTCTAGGTTAAACAACCATGGTGAACAACTTTGGCCTTCTACTAAGGAGAGTCTTAGAAAAATCAGGCTATTATCTATAAACTGTCTTTAAAAAAAATTGGACTCCTTTAGATGGTTAGTTAAATAATAAGTTCCATAATTCTTAAGGCTTATAGAACCTATGCTGTGGCATATTTATGCTGTCCCTGCAGTGGTGCTAAGAATCAATATATTTTTGCTTGTTTGGAGAGTCTTAATTTTTTTCCCTGATTTTACTTCTTAATAACTAGTGTGACCATAAAATTTATCATCCAAACAATGAGAATGAAAGAAAGAGCTATGTATAATTTTATCAGGACAAATGGAAAACAGATGGTAAGTCACATTTTTAACCTGTAGGTAGGAGCGAAGAATTGAATGGATAATCTAGCCTAGGTACAGGAGTAACATCTGTAATCTGAATAATAAACACTTTGAAATTCACCTTTAGGGAAAGAACTATCCTTAGTAAATGCTAGGTGAGATGCCTATGAGACAATTTAGTAAGCTTAAAGATTTATTACTTTTCAGCAGTACTATGATTAAAATGTATCAGCATTCAAAAATGTGATTCACAAGTTGTAAGAGAATCTAGGAAGCAAAGTTGTATTTTTGATGGCCTGTGAAATGAACAGGACAATTATTTGGATTTGCTTATCTTCATGATTAATGTGTCATAATGATAATATCTGTATGATTCTCAATAAGTCAGGAATGCCTGATTATGCCTTTATAATGAAATTTATTTATGAAATCAGTAAAGCTCACTCATGACTAATATTGTCAAAATTACTTTATTCATGTGATTGACCTATAACATCTATTTCTTCATTCCTCATGTCCTAAATGGGAGAAAGCTAGTGAAACTTGTTTAGAGTATTGGTTAAAGTCCTTGTATTATTTGGTGTGTTATCTATTATGTTTAAGCACTTTTGTTCATAAAAGTTGATTCTGCTATTTAATTTGTAATTTACTTCAGAATATAATTAGCACAAATTATTTTTTAAAGATTATTTGATAAAAAATGAAATTATTAGGCTTAATAGTATTTGTAATTAACTGTAATGCTACATAATGCTACAAAAATATCACACAGTATGATTACATGAACTGCTTTTGTGTCTTTTAAGATAGAAATCTGTCCATATATTTTACTTTAAAAAAAAATCAAGGACTATGATTATGGCATATTTCCAAATAATTGTGGTTTTCTTTTTTTAACATGTATGTCTAAATTATCATTAATGCCATTTTGCATTATGTAAATGGTACAGAAAATGTTTGTATTAGAATGTTTAAATTTTTTGTTGTGCTAACTCAAAGAATATGCCTATATGTAATTAAATTCAATAAAATGTGCTCTGAATTAAAATTTAAACATTATATAATGTATTTTAAATTTTTAATTATTTAAATGTGAATTTAAAAGCACTAGATAATAGAAAACACTGACTTTTAAAAATTATACACACAGGAGATTCAAGTCTTGTAAAACAATTCATCCTTCCCAAGTCCAACCAAAAAAGTGTACCTACAACTGGGATTCTGTATTTTGACACATCAAATAGGAAGTTAGAAAGGAATTTTCAAAACATACCAAGATATATTTAGAAATAAAAAAGACAACAGTGGCCTTGACATTAATGGACATTTAAATTGAATTAATGTATGGGACATATTTGTCCTGCACAAAATTTTTTTTCAACATTGCAACGTCATTTTCAATTGATTTTAGTAAAACTGTTTACAAAATATTTCAAAATTTGTAATCTACATAAATGTCTACTGCTACAAAAGAGAATCAATATTCCAAATAGAGCATTTTAATGATCCTAACAGTTAAGGCAAAAAGAAAAACTCATTAAGGAGGATAATAGCATATTTCACTATATATTATACTTGACTCAACTGCATTATATATACATATTAAACTGACAAATGGCTAATAAGTGTTTGTGTTGTAAAGCATTTTAGGTCAGTTTAAAGGGGGGTGAGTAATTGTATTTGGGTAGTGACTAGATCAAACAAACAATGATTGGGGAGATCCACTTCTGGAAAGATGTAGTTGACATATTTTCCCCTATTCTGCTCCCTAAATATAGCTAACAACATTTTGCCTTATTAAAAAAACAGTAAAATATTCTGAAATGTGGAGAGAAGAACGCAGACCAACTAGGAACTTTGGGACACAAGGTATGACACACCAGTGAGATTCCTGATTTTTCTTGTTGCCTCATATATCCCAGACTAGGTGCTACAGAAGCCAACAGTCTGGAAATACCAGTGAGTTCAGATACAGTAAACTCTCTCTTTAGCCAAAGAACCATGAAAGAAATAATCTAGTAAGACAGAAAAACATTTAGATAGTAACTGTCCTACTCCAGCCAAACACTCCCACTGTGGCCCCACCCCCACAACCAGCACCAAAAGCAGAGCGGGGAGACTTTTACCCCACCTGGTGGGGTAACACCTGGAAGGGTAACAAGGCCCCCTCCTCACTCCTGGTGGAAGGCTGAACGCCCACTTCCATCCTAGAGGAGCAAGGTACCCCTCCTTCCTTAGATGTCAGTGAAGGCAACAGAATTCACATTTCCAACTCTTCCTGACAGTAATCAGTAATCTTTCCGCATTGGAGTGTCTCACAATACCTAAAGAGTCCAAATTTCAATAAAAGCCTCACTTGTTATATCACAAATCATCAACATCTCTCTTTGAATAAGAACAATCAACAGATGCTAATATCAGGATGAAAATAGAATTATGTGATGATAATGTTCAGTGAACATTTATGAGCAAATGTAAAAATAATGAACAGAAAGCATCAGAAAATAAATAGAAGATATAAGGAGAACCCAAATAGAAATTTCACAACTGAAAAATGCAATACCTGAAATTTTAAAAGACTTAATGGGTAAGCTCAACAGCAGGGTGGAGGTGACAAGAACAAACCAATGATACTGAAGACAACAACAGAAATTGCCCAATCAACAACATAGATAATGTAGATTAAAAAACATGGACAGAGCTTCGGGACCTGTGGGATGACAACAGAAGATAAACATTTGTGTCATTTGAGTGCCAGAAGGAAAAGGGAAATAGTAGCACTGAAAAAGTACTCTGAGAAATAAATAATGGCTAAAACTTTACCCAAATGTGGCAAGTGACATAAACCAACAGATTCCAGAAGCTGTGCAAATTACAAACCAAAAACCTGAAGAAATTATGCCAAGACACACTGTAGTCAGTGCTGTGAAAACTAAGAATAAAAAAATAATCTTGAAAGCAGCAATACGGAAACACTTTACTGAGGAAAAAAATGAATGATTGCAGGTTTTTTTTTTTTTTACCAAAAACCATGAAGGACGGAAGTGTCAGAGCATTTTTCAAATGCTCAAAATTTTGTAAATCTAGTGTTCTATGTCTGGTGAAATGATCCTTCAATAATGAAGTAGAAATCAAGACATTCTCAATGAGGCATAACTAAAAAACTTGGTCACCAGCAGACCGACCCTAAAGGAATGATTAAAAGAAGTTCTCTGAGGAGACAGGAATTATAAAAGAAGAAATTCTGGAATATTATAAACAGAATAATGGGAAGAGTTAAAATATCAGCAAATACAGTAGACTTTCTTTTCCCTTTGACTTTTTTATTTTTGATTATTAAAACACAAGTCACAACATTTCATGATTTGGGTGTCAATGTAGTGCAAATGTAAAGAAAATATTTAATATCCTTATATTATAGACAGAAGTATAAAGGGACGTAAGAGAAGATAAAGTTTCTACACTTCACTCAAACTGGTGAAACATCTACATCAGTAAACTGTAATAAATTATGTATTATAATAAGATACCTAGAGCTAACAAAGATATATAAAGCCATTATGGATAGATCAAAATGGAGTGTAAAGCAATGTTCTGGTAACCCACAGGAATGCGAGAAAAAGAAAATGGAATGATAAAGCAGTAAAGTAAAAGAATGGAAATACATGCCATGTAAATCAAAAGAAATTAGATATACAGATTTATATGTTAAAATACAATAAAATTGTATCCTGAAGATATTTACTAAACAATAAATAAATAAAGCAAAATTATTCTAAAATTTATTTGAAAAGGGAAAAAGAAAAGCTGAAATGCTATTTAAAAATCAGAATAAAGTTGGAGGAATTGCTTCATTTAATTTTAAGATTTATTACATAACTGTTACACAAGACTGTGGTACTGACAGAAGGACAGATATACAGAAAAGTGGAACAGAATAAAGAAATCAGAAATAGCCCCATACAAGTACTGCCAAAGAGTCTTTCAACAAATGTTGCTAGAGGAATTGATTACCCAAATGATGAGCCTCATCTTAAACCACACATGTTTTGCAAAAATAAAATGGATCACAAATTTCATTATAAAGCTTACACCTAAATCTTACATATCCATGTTCATACAACAAGCACTATTCACAATAGCCAAGGGTGGAAGCAAAGCAAAAATCAACAATAGAATAGAAAAGACTAGAGATCTCTTCAAGAAAATTAGAGATAACCAAGGGAACATTTCATGCAAAGATGGGCTCAATAAAGGACAGACATGGTATGGACCTAACAGAAGCAGAAAATATTAAAAAGAGGTGGCAAGAATACACAGAAGAACTATACAAAAAATATCTTCATAAGCCAGATAATCACAATGGTGTGATCATTCATCTAGAGCCAGACATCCTGGAATGTGAAGTTAAGTGGGCCTTAGGAAGTATCACTACGAACAAAGCTAGTGGAGGTGACGGAATTACAGTTGAGCTATTTCAAATCCTAAAAGATGATGCTGTGAAAGTGCTACACTCATATGTCAGTAAATTTGGAAAACTCAGCAGTGGCCACAGGACTGGAAAAGGTCACTTTTCATCCCAATCCCTAAGAAAGGCAATGCCAAAGAATGCTCAAACTACTGCACAATTGCACTCATCTCACATACTAGTAAAGAATGCTCAAAATTCTCCAAGCCAGGCTTCAACATTATGTGAACTGTGAACTTCCAGATGTTCAAGCTGGCTTTAGAAAAGGCAGAGGAACCAGAGATCAACTTGCCAACATCCAATGGATCACTGAAAAAACAAGAGAGTTCCAGAAAAACATCTATTTCTGCTTTATTGACTAGGCCAAAGCCTTTGACTGTGTGGATCACAATAAACTGTGAAAAATTCTGAAAAAGATGGGAATACCAGATCGTCTGACCTGCCTCTTTGAGAAACCTGTAAGCAGGTCAGTAAGCAACAGTTAGAACTGGACATGGAACAACAGACTGGCTCCAAATAGAAAAAGGATTGTGTGAAGGCTGGATATTGTTACCCTGCTTATTTAACTTATATGCAGAGTACATCATAAGAAATGCTGGGCTGGATGAAGTACAAGCTGGAATCAAGATTGCTGGAGGAAATATCAATAACCTCAGATAAGCAGATGCTGCTGGTGCTGCTGCTGCTAAGTCACTTCAGTCGTGTCCGACTCTGTGTGACCCCATAGACGGCAGCCCACCAAACTCCCCCATCCCTGGGATTCTCCAGGCAAGAACACTGGAGTAGGTTGCCATTTCCTTCTTCAATGCATGAAAGTGAAAAGTGAAAGTGAAGATGCTCAGTCATGTCTGACTCTTAGGGACACCATGGACTGCAGCCTACCAGGCTCCTCCATCCATGGGATTTTCCAGGCAAGAGTACTCAAGTGGGTTGCCATTGCCTTCTCCGATAAGCAGATGACACCACCCTTTTGGCAGAAAGTGAAGAAGAACTAAAGAGCTTCTTGATGAAAGTGAAAGAGGAGAGTGAAAAAGTTGGCTTAAAGCTCAATATTCAGAAAACTAAGATCATGGCATCTTGTCCCATCACTTCATGGGAAATAGATGGGGAAACAGTGGCTGACTTTATTTTTCTGGGCTCCAAAATCACTGCAGATGGTGATTGCAACCGATAAATTAAAAGACGCTTATTCCTTGGAAGGAAAGTTATGACCAACATAGACAACATATTAAAAAGCAGACACATTACTTTGTCAACAAAGGTCTGTCTAGTCAAGGCTATGGTTTTCCCAGTAGTCATGTGTGGATGTGAGAGTTGGACTATAAAGAAAGATGAGTGCCAAAGAATTGATGTTTTTGAATTGTGGTGTTGGAGAAGACTCTTGAGAGTCCCTTGGACTGCACGGAGATCCAACCAGTCCATCATAAAAGAAATCAGTCCTGGGTGGTCATTGGAAGGACTGATGTTGAAGATGAAACTCCAATACTTTGGCCACCTGATGCAAAGAGCTGACTCATTTGAAAAAAGCCCTGATGTTGGGAAAGACTGAAGGCCAGAGGAGAAGGGGACAACAGAGGATAAGATGGTTAGATGGTATCACCGACTCAATGAACATGAGTTTGAGTAAACTCTGGGAGTTGGTGATGGACAGGGAGGCCTGGCTTCCTGCGGTTCATGAGGTTACAAAGAGTCGGACATGACTGAGCGATTGAACTGAACTGAATTGATACAGACTTTTGTTGGCAAAGTGATGTCCTTGCTTTTTAACACATCGTCTAGGTTTGTCATAGCTTTTCTTCCAAGAAGAAATTGCCTACTAACTTCATGGCTGCAGTCATCATTCACAGTGATTTTAGAGCCTAAGAAGAGGAAATCTCTCACATCTTTCACTATTTCCTCCTTTATTTGCCATAAAGTGATGGGACTGGATGCCATGGTCTTAGTTTGTTAAATATTGAGCTTTAAGCTGGCTTTTTACCTCTCCTCCTTCACCTTCATCAAGAGATTGTTTAGTTCTTCTTCACTTTCTGCCATTAGAATGCTATCATCTGCATATCTGAGGTTGCTGTTATTTCTCCTGGCAATCTTGATTCCAGCTTGTAATTCATCCAGTTTCTCATCTCACGTGATGTGCTCTGTGTGTAAGTTAAATAAACAGGGTGACAATAAAAGCAATGCTGTACTCCTTTCTCAATCCTGAACCAGTTGTTTCATGCAGGGTTCTGACTGTTGCTTCTTGACTAGTATACTAGCTGTGAGAACCCCACGAATTGTTTAAAAAGCATAGCAATACAATGAGATTTATTCAGCTTTAAAAGAGAAGAAAATCCGGTTTCCTGCTACAACATGGATGAACCTTGAGGACATTATGCTAAGTGAAATAAGCCAGTCACAAACACTGTATGATTTCACTTCTGTGAGGTATCTAAAATAGTCAAATCCATAGGAAAAAAAAAGGAGAATCATGGTTACCAGGGGCTGGGGAGGAGGGGTGAAAAGAAGGTTTGTTTGAGGGTACAGAGTTTTAGTATTGCAAGATGAAAAAGTTCAGACCTTTTTAACAACAATGTGAATATACCTAATACTACTAAACTGTATTCTTAAAAATTGATAAGGTGGCAAATTTTATGTTCTTCCTAACAAAAACTACAGTGAAAAGAGTTATAGGCTAAAAAATAACCTGTGAATCCTTTAGTAGAAAAATAGGAGAAAATATTTGGAACCTAAGGCTTGGTAAAGAGTACACAAGAATGATATCAAAAGAACAATCTGTAAAAGAAGAAAAAATGGTAAATTATTATCCATCAAAATTATAAACCTTTACCCTGCAAAAGACATTTTTAAGAAGATGAAAAGACAAACTACACACTGGTTGAAAATATTTGCAAGTCATATATCTGACAAAGAACTCATATTTAGAAAATATAAAGAACTCTCAAAACTCAATACTAACAACAAAACAAACAATTCAAGTAGAAAGTGAGCAAAAGGCATGAAGAAGCTTTTCACCAAAGAGTATATGTAAGTGGCAAATAAGAACATACAAAAGTGTTCAACATCACTAGTTACTATGGAAATAAAGATCACAAAGAGCTATCCCTACATACATATGAGACTAGCTAAAATAAAGAATATTAACAATACAGCTGCTGACACAGATGCACAGAATGAGATCTTATATATTGCTTGTAGGAATGTACAGACACTCTGAAAGATGGTGCAGCCGACTCTTAAAAATAATAAACATGACACAACAACCACATTCCTAGGCATTTATCTCAGATGAAAGAAAACATAGGTTCACACTAAAAACCTGTACATGACTGTACACAGCAGCTTTAGTTATCGTAGCCTGAAACTGGAAGCAACTAAATTGTTTTACAAGGGTAACTATTGATATTTATGCAATCTGCACTACATCCACACCATGGAATATTGTTTAGCAATAAAAAGGAGCAAATATGCAACAACTTAGATGGATTTCAAGGTTTGCAATTAATATGTAGCTTAATTATGCTGAGTGAAGAAGCCCATCTCAGAAGGTATGATTCCATTTCTATGACATTCTTGAAATGAGAAGATGATAAAGATGGAAAACAAACTAATGTTTGCAATGACAGTAAAGAGGTAGAATTATGATACTTATAATGATGTCTTACTTTTGTATCTCAGTGGTTACATGCATCTTGCTGTTGTTCAGTCCCTATGTTGTGTCCAAATCTGCCACCCCATGGACTGTAGAACGCCAGGCTCCTCTGTCCTCCACTGTCTCCCAGAGTTTGCTCAAAATCATGTCCACTGAGTCAGTGATGCTACACATGTGATAAAAACCTTAGAATTATACATACACATTTTACCAATGTCACATTTTACCATACACATTTTACCAATTATACATACACACTTTACCAATTTTCCTGCTCTTGATATTGTGCTATAATTTTTTAATTTGCAACCACTGGGAGAAATGGGAGTAAAGATGAATGGAGCCTTTGCATGCCAGGCTCCTCCGTCCTCCACTGTCTCCCAGAGTTTGCTCAAATTCATTTCCACTGAGTCAGTGAAAGACTAGAGATCTCTTCAGGAATTAGAGATAGCAAGGGAACATTTCATGTAAAGATGGGCTCAATAAAGAACAGAAATAGTATGGACATAACAGAAGCAGAAGATATTAAGAAGAGGTGGCAAGAACACACAGAAGAACTATACAAAAAAGATCCTCACGACGCAGATAATCATGATGGTGTGATCACTCACCTAGAGCCAGACATCCTGGAATGCGAAGCTAAGTGGGCCTTAGGAAGCATCACTACGAACAAAGCTAGTGGAGGTGACGGAATTACAGTTGAGCTATTTCAAATCCTGAAAGATGATGCTGTGAAAGTGCTGTACTCAATATGTCAGTAAATTTGGAAAACTCAGCAGTGGCCAAAGGACTGGAAAAGGTCAGTTTTCATTCCAATCCCAAAGAAAGGTAATGCCCAAAATGCTCAAACTACTGCACAATTGCACTCATCTCACATACTAGTAAAGGAATGCTCAAAATTCTCCAAGCCAGGCTTCAACAATACATAAGCCGTGAACTTCCATATGTACAAGCGGGTTTTAGAAAAGGCAGAGGAACCAGAGATCAAATTGCCAACATCCAATGGATCATCGAAAAAGCAAGAGAGTTCCAGAAAAACATCTATTTCTGCTTTATTGACTATGCGAAATCCTTTGACTGTGTGGATCACCATAAACTGGAAAATTCTGAAAGAGATGCAAATACCAGACCACCTGACCTGCTTCTTGAGAAATCTGTATGCAGGTCAGGAAGCAAGTCAGAACTGGACATGAAACAACAGACTGGCTCCAAATAGGAAAAGGAGTACATCAAGGCCATATATTGTCACCCTGCTTATTTAACTTATATGCAGAGTACATCATGAGAAACGCTGGGCTGGAAGAAGCACAAGCTAGAATCAAGATTGCTGGGAGAAATATCAGTAACCTCAGATATGCAGATGACACCACCCTTATGGAAGAAAGTGAAGAGGAACTAAAGAGCCTCTTGATGAAAGTGAAAGAGGAGAGTTAAAAAGTTGGCTTAAAACTCAACATTCAGAAAACTAAGATCATGGCATCTGGTCCCATCACTTCAAGGCAAATAGAGGGGGAAACAGTGGAAACAGTGGCTGACTTTATTTTGGGGGGCTTCAAAATCACTGCCAATGGTGACTGCAGCCATGAAATAAAAAGACACTTTACCAACAAAGGTCCATCTTGTCAAGGCTATGGCTTTCCCAGTAGTCATGTATGGATGTGAGAGTTGGACTATAAAGAAACCTGAGTGCCGAAGAGTTGATGCTTTTGAACTGTGGTGTTGGAGAAGACTCTTGAGAGTCATTTGGACTGCAAGGTGATCCAAAAAGTCCATCCTAAAGGAAATCAGTCCTGAGTATTCATTGGAAGGACTGATGTTGAAGCTGAAACTCCAATGCTTTGGCTACCTGATGCAAAGAGCTGACTCATCTAAAAAGACCCTGATGCTGGGAAAGATTGAAGGCAGGAGGAGAAGGGGACGGCAGAGGATGAGATGGTTGGATGGCATCACTGACTCCATGGGGATGAGTTTGAGTAGACTCCGGGAGTTGGTGATGGGCAGGGATGCCTGGAGTGTTGCAGTCCCAGGGGTCACGAAGAGTGAGGCACGACTGAATGACTGAACTGAAATGAAGAGACATTGATGCTACACATGTGACAAAAACCTTAGAATTATAATACACATTTTACCAATGTCAACTTCCTACTCTTGATATTGTGCTATAATTATTTAATTTGCAACCATTGGGAAAATGGGATTAAAGCCAAATGGAACCTTTCTGTATTATCTTGGCTATTTCCTACGAATATATAATATTTTTTCAAAAAAAAATTATGAATCAACTGAGTAGTCTGAGCATTATTAAGTAATCAGAATTAGAAAACATGGTAGGGATTTCTTCCCTTTTTTATGTTCATGTAGAAAATCAACCTAAAACTTCCGTTAAAATCATTGACAATGTGTGACAGAACCCACTACAATATTGTAAAGTAATTAGCCTCCAACTAATAAAAATAACTGAAAAAATAAATAAAACATAACCTAAACAACTGCCCTGAAAAAAAGAAAAAAACCATTGACAAAATGTATAGGATTAGTTACAAGTCCCTGTGCTATATTATAATACATTATCAGAATAGTACTTGCAAAAAGAAGATAAAAATCTATTTTTCATTCTTATTTGGATGACAATAAGGGGCTTCCCCAGGTAAAGGGTCTTTCCCAGTGGCAAAGAGTCTGGCAGCCAATGTAGGAACCACAGGAGACAGAGGTTCCTTCCCTGGGTCAGGAAGATCCCCTGGAGAAGGAAACAGAAATCTGTTCCTGTATTCTTGCCTGGAAAATTCCATGGACAGAGGATCCTGGTGGGTTATAGGGTCATGAAGAGTTGGACGTGATTGAGCAGCTGAGCACACACTCAAGTGACAATAAAGTTTATAAATTCCTCCCTACCACTGAATTATTGACAATATTTTTGCACAGACTTGAGAACAATCATCTGAGCATAAGAATTTTTATTGTGTATTATTGTAGTGAAGATTAAAAAAAATGCCGTGTGCCATTCTAGTAGACAGTGAATGTTGCCCACCATCAAGCTGCTAAGCCATCAGCCACTATAGTTGTCCTGAGGAGAATTCAGGATGCAGAAAAAGAGCAGGATATTAGCCCTACATGGTTAAGATGCATATCTAAGGACTAATTTCAATGATCCCAGACTCTTGCATCTTCCCATACATAGAAAAGCACTAAAATCAGTAACTTGACATGTCTGATTTTAGAGATTAGCAGTAATCTTTCGATGTTTGACTATATGTTTCAGGAAAAAACTCATATAAGTCCTGGTTCCACCCTTACCTATTTGGAATTGTTCCTCACAGATACCTGAATAGCCTGTCACCAGGCTATAATCCTCAGTAAGGTCCTTGAATAAACATAACTCACAACTCTTTTTTTTTAATTGGTTAGTTTATTTTAATTGGAGGCTATCTCCTTGTAGTCCAAGGGACCCTCAAGAGTCTTCTCCAACACCAAAATTCAAAAGCATCAATTCTTTGGTGCTCAGCTTTCTTTATAGTCCAACTCTCACATCCATACATGACCACTGGAAAAACCATAGCCTTGACTAGAAAGACCTTTGTTGACAAAGTGATGTCTCTGCTTTTTAACATGCTGTTGGTCATAACTTTCCTTCCAAGGAGTAAGCATCTTTTAATTTCATGGCTGCAATCACCATCTGTAGTGATTTTGAAGCCCATAAATATAAAGTCAGCCACTGTTTCCACAGTTTCCCCATCTATTTCCCATGAAGTGATGGGACTGGATGCCATGATCTTAGTTTTCTGAATGTTGAGTTTTAAGCCAACTTTTTCACTCTCCTCTTTCAATTCCATCAAGAGGCCCTTTAGTTCTTCTTCACTTTCTGCATATCTGAGGTTATTTATATTTCTCCCGGCAATGTCGATTCCAGCTTGTGCTTCCTCCAGCCCAGCGTTTCTCATGACGTACTCTGCATATAAGTTAAATAAGCAGGGTGACAATATACAGCCTTGACATACTCCTTTTCCTATTTGGAGCCAGTCTGTTGTTCCATGTCCAGTTCTAACTGTTACTTACTGACCTGCATACAAATTTCTCAAGAGGTAGGTCAGGTGGTCTGGTATTTGCATCTCTTTCAGAATTTTCCAGTTTATGGTGATCCACACAGTCAAAGGATTTCGCATAATCAATAGAGCAGAAATAGATGTTTTTCTGGAACTCTCTTGCTTTTTCGATGATCCATTGGATGTTGGCAATTTGATCTCTGGTTCCTCTGCCTTTTCTAAAACCCGCTTGAACATCTGGAAGTTCACGGTTCACATATTGCTGAAGCCTGGCTTGGAGAATTTTGAGCATTCCTTTACTAGCGTGTGAGATGAGTGCAATTGTGCAGTAGTTTGAGCATTCTTTGGCATTGCCTTTCTTTGGGATTGGAATAAAAACGGTCCTTTTCCAGTCCTGTGGCACCTGCTGAGTTTTCCAAATTTGCTGACATCTTGAGTACAGCATTTTAACAGCATCATCTTTCAGGGTTTGAAATATCTCAACTGAATTCCATCATCTCCACTAGCTTTGTTCGTAGTGGTGCTTCCTAAGGCCCACTTAACTTCACATTCCAGTATGTCTGGCTCTAGGTGAGTGATAACATAACTAGCAGAGTACATCATGAGAAACACTGGGCTGGAAGAAGCACAAGCTGGAATCAAGATTGCTGGGAGAAATATCAGTAACCTCAGATATGCAGATGACACCACCCTTATGGCAGAAAGTGAAGAAGAACTAAAAAGCCTCTTGATGAAAGTGAAAGAGGAGAGTGAAAATGCTGGCTTAAAGCTCAACATTCAGAAAACTCAGATTATGGCATCTGGTCCCACCACTTCATGGGAAATAGATGGGGAAACAGTGGAAACAGTGGCTGACTTTATTTTTTTGGGCTCCAAAATCACTGCAGATGGTGATTGCAGCCATGAAATTAAAAGATGCTTACTCCTTGCAACGAAAGTTATGACCAACTTAGATAGCATATTAAAAAGCAGAGACATTACTTTGCCAACAAAGGTCCGTCTGGTCAAGGCTATGGTTTCTCCAGTGGTCATGTATGGATGTGAGAGTTGGACTGTGAAGAAAGCTGAGCGCTGAAGAATTGATGCTTTTGAACTGTGGTGTCGGAGAAGACTCTTGAGGGTCCCTTGGACTACAAGGAGATCCAATCAGTCCATCCTAAAGGAGATCAGTCCTGGGTGTTCATTTGAAGGACTGATACTGAAGCTGACACTCCAATACTTTGGCCACATAATAGAAGAGCTGACTCATTTGAACAAACCCTGATGCTGGGAAACATTGAGGGCAGGAGGAGAAGGGGATGACAGAAGATGAGATGGTTGGATGGTATCACCGACTTAATGGACATGGGTTTGGGTGGACTCTGGGAGTTGGTGATGGACGGAGTGGCCTGGCATGCTGCGGTTCATGGGGTCCCAAAGAGTCGGACACTACTGAGCAACTAAACTGAAATTACTTTACAATATTGTAGTGGTTTTGCCATACATTTATATGAATCAGCCATGGGTGTACATGTATTCTCCATCCTGAGTCCCTCTCCCGTCCCCCTCCTGATCCTTCTCTCTGGGTCATCCCAGTGCACCAGCCCTGAGCACCCTGTCTCATGCACTGAACCTGGACTGGCGATCTATTTCACATGTGGTAATACACATGTTTCAATGCTATTCTCTCAAATCATCTCACCCTTGCTTCCTCCCACAGAGTCCAAAAGTCTGTTCTGTACATCTGTGTCTCTTTTGCTGTCTCACATATAGGATCATTGTTACCATCTTTCTAAATTTCATATATGTGTGTTAATATACTGTACTGGTGTTTTTCTTTCTGACCTACTTCACTCTGTATAATAGGCTCCAGTTTCATCCACATCATTAGAACTGATTCAAATGCATTCTTTTTAATATCTGAGTAATATTCCATTGTGTATATGTACCACAGCTTCTTTTCCATTTGTCTGCTGATGGACATCTAGGTTGCTTCCATGTCCTGGCTGTTGTAAACAGCGCTGCAGTGAACACTGGGGGGTACATGTGTCTCTTTCAATTCTGGTTCACTCGGTGTGTATGCCCAGCAGTGGGATTGCTGGGTCATGTGGCAGTTCTATTGCATTTTTTAAGGAGTCTCCACATTGTTTTCCATAGTGGCTCTACTAGTTTGCATTCCCACCAACAGTGTAAGAGCATTCCCTTTTCTCTGCACCCTCTCCAGCATTTATTGCTTGTAGACTTTTGGATAGCAGCCATTCTGACCGGCGTGAGATGGTACCTCATTGTGGTTTTGATTTTCATTTCTCTGATGAGTGACATTGAGCATCTTTTCATGTTTGTTAGCCATCTGTATGTTTCTTTGGAAGAATATGCTTAGTTCTTTGGCCCATTTTTTGATTGGGTCATTTATTTTCCTGGAATTGAGCTGCATGAGCTGCTTGTATATTTTCGAGATTAATTATTTGTCAGTTGCTTCATTTGCTATTATTTTCTCCCAATCTGAAGGCTGTCTTTTTACCTTGCTTATAGTCTCCTTCATTGTGCAAAAGCTTTTAAGTTTAATTAGGTCCCATTTGTTTGTTTTTGCTTTTTTCCCCATTACTCTGTGGTGGGTCATAGAGGATTCTGCTGTGATTTATGTCAGAGGGTGCTTTGCCTATGTTTTCCTCTAACTCACAACTTTTAAGTGTGCTTTTTTCTTCAGTGACAGCAATTATACAAAAGGTAGAAATTATTTATAAATAGTATATATAATATAAATTACATATATAAATTATAAATAAATAATTTCTATTAAATCTCTCACTGTTCCTAACCAGAGCTACAAAAGCCACTTTAGCTTTCTGCTGACAAGAAAAAAAAGTTGTTTTATTTTGGAAATAAATCCATAATCAAGGTTGAATCAAAACGTTGCCCATTTATAAAAATATATCTGCACACATAAAATACCAGAATATATATATATTACCATTTATGTCACCTCCCTATCCTATTACATTCATTCATATATTTGTTTCTTTGAGTAGAGGTTCTGGGGTGATTATAGTAGCTATCATGTGGAGCAGGAGATAAGGGTGATCAACCAGTGCTCACAGTGATGATAGTGGCAGGAGACAGTTTGTGGCTAAGACAGTATTCAGCACTATAAGTTTGCAAGTGAGACATACACCAGTCTCTTGATGACACTCTTCTAGGTCAGGTAGCTCAGAAAGCATTAAAATTCTGAGTGAAGAAATATTCTGTTTTAACAACGTCTCCTGAAATTCTGAAAACAATAATCAAATTATAGCCTAATTTTGCTTTCAAAGATGCACTGAAGGTTCCTTAGCTGGTGCAAAGAAAAATCTTTAGTTAAATTAAAAAAAAAAAGAGTTAAAGCTCTATAAAATATGTATATTTTATCTAAAGAGAAATCAAAGTTTTGTGCTCTTTTAAAATGTTACGAAAGTATATGAAGGAATGACAGAAATGATAGAAATTTATTTGGGGAAAACCACAATTTAGAAAATTGATCCTTATTTATGGATATTAGATTTCTGGTTTCACACCTATTAAGTGGTGCCTTGCTGTTTTCTATGGTATTGTTTGGACTTAATTCATGGTGAAAGTACAGTCTGAGTTCATGATGCAAAAATGTGTACATTAAAGTCAGTTGTAGAAAGAAATCATATTCCTTTGTTAAATGGCAGCAGACATTGTATGATTTGGGGCACTTAACCTGACTTTAAACCATGTGAAATGTGTCTGTCATTCTTACTTTTCTGTTTTAATCATAGAAATTTGCCAAAGTACTAATTATTTTGTATCTGTGTCCCTACCATTGTGCACTAAACTAAATGGGCTCAATTACACAATATGTTTCAGAAGAGCAATCAGTATCCATAGGACTGAGTTTAGCTGGAAAATTCTCAACCCAACTGAGACATTAAAAGACAGACGCCCTTGTACTGGACTGACTTGAGAAAGAATGTTGCCAAATGAATGGACTATGACAGTCAATTGCAAAATCCTGTGATCTGTAGCAAACAGTTGACTTCTATGAGCTTTGAACCACTGAGAATCAAACAAAAACTTAACATGTTCATTTTCTATCTGGCTTTCCTTTTATACCACATAGAATTCGGTAGAGTTTACTAAGTTATACCTAGCAAAACTGTTGCAAACTAGTTATCTAGTGAGGGAGAAAGCTGGGCATCAGTCAACCCTTTACTTTAGCCTCAGAAACCTCAAGGACTTGCCTTTGGGGAAGGAAATTAAGGTATTTAAGAGAGACCATAATTTGAAGCTAGGTTGTTTTCTTAGAATTAGATCTCAGTTGGGTGGAGAGAAAGGCATCCATTTATTCCCATGTTTCTTCCCAGGCCCCAAGCGCATGTGCTTCGTTTCTAAGTCCTGTCTGTCTCTGTGACCCCAAGGACTGTAGCCCAGCAGGGTCCTCTGTCCATGGGACTTATTCTGGCAAGAGTAGTGGAGTGGGGTGTCATTTCCTACTCCAGGGGATCTTCTCAACCCACAGATCAAACCCAGTATCATCTCCTGCTTTGCAGGCAGATTCTTTACTGTTGAGCCACCAGGGAAGGCCCAGGCTCTCTCCCACTCCAAATTCTACTTTTGTATGTCTTGAAAGACAGAATAGGAATGGCAAGAATGATGGAATTAAATTATTTAATTTAAGTGGTACAGAGCATTCTTTTCACTTCATTTCATATCCTCTTCTGTGACAATACCAAGAGCATTTTTGCAGTAAGTGTTACTGAAATTTTCTTTGCTCATTTTTTAGTGTGTGATTGTAAAAGGCCCTCAGCACCACTTAAGATTCAATTAACATTGTTATGACAAATATTTTATGTACATTCTTTCATTCAAATCATGGGCATGACTGTAAATGCTCTGAGAAAGGCTTGTTTATGCCTTCCACAAGCAATTATTGAGGATTTACTTTGCTCAGTAGGGTGCTAGCCACTGGGAATACATAGATGAAAGAAACAGGTCCTAAAGAATTTATAGGCTAGAGCTGGGGGGAAAATAAGCAGCAATTTTCAGTACAATGTGAAAAATGCATTTTTCTTTGCTGAAAACTTTCTGGACAAGACAAGAAAAGAAAACACAGAAGAGATCTTATCTAGGTAGCCTTCACTAAAATGGAATTACCCTCCCAAGGGCTTTAGTGCAAAAATGAATAGCTTCTTAAAAATTCTCAATTTTAACAATTTGTGACAGTTTTTCAGAGTTCAGGCTCTGGTTTGTCCGTCCAACTTCCTTTTAGGCTATGATGATGCTGCCTCAGCTGTACTGCCTGGGTTAATTGCCACTATTTTGGGGACAGACCTGGCACTGTGAATCTTGGAAGAGGCTTCTGCTTTCTCTCTTATTCATTCTAAGATGTGGAATAGTTTCCTTTCTCTTTATTCATCATGACATGGAAAATATTTATGCAGATGTTATTGAAGGCTTGACCATACTGGAAGGGAAATATCACATAGAAAATAATTTATATTACTCAATGATAAGCCCTATACGACAGCATGCTTACCCAACTTCATTCCTGTTTAAATCCAGCCTGCCTTTACCAATAGCACTCCCAGTATCTCTCTTAGAGCCCAGGCTGCATGTCCAAAATGTTTAGAGAAGATGAAAGCTTTTCAAACTTTTCTGCCTGTGGCACACCACTGCAGGTTGATTTTCTTCCCCAGAGTTAACATCTTACCAGTATGACTGACTGTATAATAATTCATTGAGGGAAAATTCCACTCTTGCTCATAAATCAATACAGCCAAACAATCCCATAGTAGTGTGAGATCAGTGTATGTCCTGAATTCTGAATTGTAATAATGTGAGATTATACCTTGCCAAAAACAGTCAAAATCAGGATGGGATACATGGAATTCACTGCATTTCCATTTTGATCTCTTCCCATCAAAAACAAACAAAGAAAACTAAATTAAGGGTCTTATTTCACTAAGATTCTTCTGTTTCCTGTGTGTAAAAATGAAACCAACAACATGAAAATGAACAAAATGGAACTTTGAAGGATCTAAGGGAACTTTAACAAACTCATAATCAAAAAATGATAAGCATCATATTAGTTTACCAGCTTAAACTATCCTGGGTATAACAGGTAGGATAATAATATAAGAAGAATAAATGGGTATGTACATGAATAATCAACTATTCATATGCTCATACATTGAAGAATGCACACCGGAATGTGCATTCTTGGTCTCCGGATGGACCAAATGCCTGGACTGGTTCTTGGTCTGGGAGGCAGAGGGGCAATTAAATGTGTACCTCATGGAATTTAGCTTCTAGGGGGAAGATAGATAAAGAGGCAAATAAAAAACACATTAACTGGGATTAATACATGCTATAAAAAATAAAGTAGATGATGAAAGATTAACTTGTGCTTTTATTTAAGATACACTGGTTAGACGTCTTTTCTAAAGGAAATCCAGGCAGAGACCAGACATGCACAGGAGTCCCGTGCTTCAGGACAGCATGGCAGACTGAAGGATAAAAAGCACCTAGACCCAAAGATAATCATGTGCTTGATGTGTCCAGTGAGTAGCAAGAAGTTCAGTACAGCTGGAATAGACTGAATGTGGATGAAGGGTATGAAATAAGGGATAAAATTAGCCAAGGAACATGTAGGGCATAGAGAGAATTTTAATTTTATTCTCAGTCACGTGAAAGTTAGAATTAGGTACAGCTGCAAATGATGAAAAATTTATATTTAGACTAGCTTCTGAAAGATAGAAGATTGCTTGTCTTTCATATAAAGACATCAATATACAGACACCAAAATTTCAAAAAATTGGCAGGGTCATAGCTCCTTCTATCTTGCTTTTCAGTTATTCTAAGAATGGCTTTTAGCCTCAGGAATTGAGATGACTGAAGGAGCTCCAGCTATCAACTCTGCATTTCAATCATCAGAAAGTACAAGGGAGCAAAGAAAATGCTTCTACAGTTAAGTCCCTACACACAAATGTTGCAAAATTTCAAGGACGTGAACACATGCTTAAATGTCCAATCATGTAAGTGAGTTCACACATCTAGTGTACACTGTCACTATAAGTAGTTGCGCTTTTGTGTATTTTATTATACAGTATTGTATTAGAGTGGGGCTTCCCTGATGGCTTAGGTGGTAAAGAATCCGCCTGCAATGTGGGAGATCTAGGTTCAACCCCTGGGTTGGGAAAGAAGGGAATGGCTACCTACTCTAGTATTCTTGCCTGGAGAATTCCATGGACAGAGGACCCTGGCAGGGAACAGTCAATGGGGTTGCAAAGAGTCAGACACGACTGAGTAACTAACTCACACACAGTATTGTATAGAGTACAGTAGTACCATATCTTTATTTCAAACCCAGGATGTCCAGAAGCAAGTGTAAAAGCAGCAGTGATGTAGCTGGTACTGCTAAGAAGCATCAGCAGTTGTTTGGTACTACTGCATTCTTCAAGGTACTGTACTGTAAGATTAAAAATGTTTTACTTTTGTTTACTTTTTAATGTATTATTTGTGTAAAAATATTGTAAACCTATTACAGTACAGTACTAAATAGCCAATTGTGTTAGGTGAGTACCTAGGCTAACTGTTGGATGAACAAATTGGACTTAACGAAAGTGCTCTTGGAATGGAACTCATTCCTATGAAAGGGACTTACTCTATTTATAAAGTTATATCCCAAACAATGTTCAAGATATTTTTAAATTAAAAATACACTTGACTTAAATGCTGTTTTAGTTTCTGGTGTACAGCAAAGTCATTCAGTTATAAATACATATACATTTTTTCCCCCATGATGGTTTCTTTCAGGCTATTGAATAGTTTCCTGGGCTATACAGTAGGTCCTATGGTTTATCTATTTTATATACAATAGCTTGTAGCTGCTAATACCAAACTCCTAATTTATCCCTTCCCCACACACTGTACCCCTTCATAACCATGAGTTTGTTTTCTGTGCCTGTGAGTCTGTTTCTATGTCATAAATAAGTTCATTTGTGTCATGTTTCAGATTCCACACACAAGTGATATCATATAATATTTGCCTTTCTCTTTCTGAGTTACTCACTTAGTATGCTAATCTCTAGGTCCTTGTATGTTGCTGCAAGTGGCATTATTTAATTTTTTTTAAGGCCAAGTAGTATTCCTTTGAATATTATATCACACATTCTTTATCCATTCATCTGTAGAAGGACATTTAGGTTGCTACCATGTCTTGGCTATCATATATAGTGCTGCTATGAACACTGGAGTATATATATCTTTTTTTCCAGACATATGCCCAGGAGTAGGACTGGTGGATCATATGGCAACTCTATTTTTAGTTGTTTTAAGGAATTCCATACTGTTTTCCACAGTGACTGCACCAATTTATTTTCCCATCAACACTGTAGGAAGGTGCTTTCTCCACACTCTTCCAGCATTTGTTTTTTGTATATTTTTTAATGATGGCCATTCTGACTAGTATGTGGCGGTACCTCATGGTAGCTTGATCTACATTTCTCTAATAATTAGTGATGGCCATCTGTAGGTCTTCTTAAGAGAAATGTCTATTTAGGTCTTCTTCCCATTTTTTGATTGGATTGTTTGTGTTTTTTCTGCTATTGAGTTGTATGAGCTGTTTGTATATTTTGGAAATTAAACCTTTGTAGGGCGCATGGTTTGCAAACGTTTTCTCCTAGTCCATAGATTGTCTTTTTGCTTTGTATGTGGTTTCCTTTGCTTTGCAAAAGCTTGTAAGTTTGATAAGGTCCTACTGTTTATGTTTGCCTTTATTTCTAGTCTTGGAGACTGATGTAAAAAACATTTCTATGATTTATGTCAGAGAATGTTTTGCCTCTGTTCTCATCTAGGAGTGTTATAGCATCAAGGCATAATTACATTCCATTGAATAAAGCTTTGTCTTATGGCCACACCTAGTCCTGAGAGAAAGTGGAACACACAGTGTTCATTCTAGACATTTGTGAATATATCAACGGTTAAACTCTCAAAGAAGAATGACAGATATTATAAACAGGTATTTTCTTATGTCAGCAACACGCAGGCTCTGACATAAGAGTCATAGGATGTTGTTGAGCAGAAGCATGGCATGACCTGTTTTTTTTACATTCTTTACATTTTTACATTCTTAAAGGATTGCTTTGACTGCTGTGTTGAGAATGGAGGATTGCAAATGTTGAAGCAGGGAGATGAGCTGAAACTGTACAGTAGTTATCTAAATTCTTTAAGGTCACCTTAGTTATGGTTTGGCTTCCCTGGTGGCTCAGATGGTAAAGAATCTGCCTGCAATGCAGGAGACCTGGGTTCGATTTCTGGGTCAGGAAGATCCCCTGGAGAAGGGAGTGGCAACCCACTCTAGTACTTTTGCCTGGAGAATTCGAATTCCATGGACTGAGGAGCCGGGCAGGCTACAGTCCATGGGGTCACAAAGAGACATGACTGAGATTAACACTTTCACTAGTTATGGTTTAATAGATACATATATTCAGTCTTTGTAGGGTTTACCTTGGAACAAGCAAATACCAGTTGTTGGTGTTAATTCCCCAAGTTTATCTTTCCTTAATTATTCACTTAATACTCGCTTCAAAAACAAGGTAAAGTCAATTGACAATAGAGAAGTCTTTTTCTGAACCCTATTCCAATGCGGTGCACATCAAATCTCATTAACAGGAAATTCCATCTGTATATTAAACATATAAACTAGTGCAAAAATTATGATAAAACAAATTAATATATGTTTGGTGATACTAGCAGTCCTTAGAGAAATCACTGAAATCAAGCTGAAACACTGCAGAGTATAATCTTGGTACAAAGCATTTTGCCATCATTCTCTTGCCAGTCTACATGGATTAGAATTTAAAAAATTATTCCCACTTAGTAGAAATCTCTTTCCAGTTCTCCTATTCTATTCTCCTGCACAAGAATGCAGGCAACGGTTGAGAGTGAGATAAAGACAGAGAGAAGGAAGGAACAGAGAAAAAGAAAGAAAAGACGACAGTCATCCTTTTGGAAGGAAGGTCATGGCTAAAAGGCAGCAAAGAAGATAATCTGGCAAGGTTACTAACAGTTTTGACTGTTTTCCTACTATTTTTCATATTAATAATTCTTACCAAATTTTTAAAATAACATTTGTCTTTTTTTTTTTTTTTGATGGAGGAGAGAAAAAATTATGCTCTGCCTCTGAGCAGACACATCTTCCAACTTGGCTGGAAAAAATGCAATTCGTGTGCATGCTTGAGAGCAAGGTAGAAGGAGAGAAAAATAGAAAGTAAGAAAAGTAGCCAGGAAACAAGTCATTATTTTTTCATCAGCTAAAGAGCATTAAACTTGATTTCTGAAAAGGCCTGTGTTTGGTGTCGATATCAAGGCCAGCTGTCTGTGCAGTGGTCTGATTTGAGGAATATTAGGAAAATTCCACTAATTATAAAAATTTCCTACACTCCTTTGGTGAAATAATTGATTTGGCAAAGCACCACTTAGAAAGTCAGGGGCATATAAAGAAGACACCAAAAGTCAATTTTGTAAGGGGCAGTTTGGTGGATGATGTAGTGCCTGCCTATATATAGGCTAGGAAGAATAATGTTTCAATATTTTTATACTTCATTTTAGTATACTTTGGGGTTTACCAGAATTATATCAAGAAGCTCTTCAATAAACAAAATTAAAAAAATCAGTATCAAACTTATGCCATAAAGTTGGAGCTATAAGGACTAGGTAAATTTAAGTTGATAAGAACAATCCCCACAGTCTAAGAATGGTTAGGAACTGAAATGCAGTAATTCCTTTAGAATCTTGAGAGTCATAATGGATTGTCAGGGAATTAGACTTCCCTGAAGTTTTATTTCCTTGTTATTCTGCTGTAAATGTTTGTATATAATGCAAAGAACACCCAGGTTCATGAATCCAGGGACAGTATAGGTCAATTACCCCACAGTTATAAATTAGACAATATCAAAGTGGCCTGTTTTTACAAAAGCCTGGCTTTCTAAAAAAAAAAAAGCTCATGATTATGTTTCATGTAGCAGTTAGACAAGAGTAGAAAATATTCATGCTAGTAATAAAAATCCAGGTATTTAATAATACAATTTTTCTGTGTCTTTAAAATGTCTCTTTGGAAGAAAATGAAATATTGCAGGAACTGAAACTTGATAATGTTTATCAAGGAAAAGTTCACCATATGTTATCAAAATGCTAAGTGGGAATTCAACTTTAATGAGTCATAGATGATTGATTTACTTGAATTTACTCATTTTGTAGAGAAGGAGAAAAATATTCTCTTCTAAGTTACTTCTAGTCATCCCATGCTGATGTACCAATATGAAGAGTGGGAAAGGACTCCTAATTTGAGTTCTTTTTATGTGATCATAGAGTAAGCATTTGATTACAACTAAAGGAAGAAAAAGGTAGAAACTCAATGGACAAATAGTATTTTTAACTACTGAATAATTAATGGAGACATTTGTCAAGGAGAAGAAAGCATAAATAAATGTACAGAGATAAGAAATACAAGGCAAAATCAAGGAATGCTAAAAATTGTAACACCAATTACTGAAAGGAAGGACAGAAAGAGGAGACTAGGAGTTAAGTGTTGGTTAATGAACCTACAAAAGTAAATTAGATCCATAACATGAAAAATCTTAAAATCTTCAGGAGTTAATTAAAAGCTTACTGATAGAACACAATTACTATTCTTTAAATTATGTACCTTAATTTGGGATAGTCAAAGTAATGGGAGCCACTTAAATTAATATCTGCCAACATATCTTTCAAAACTATACAAATCAACAAGGATAACAAAAAAAAAAAAAACACACACACACACACACAAATCCCAAGCCTTCAGTGTGTGTGGGAAACAGAGGACACTACAACGTCAACTTGTCTGTAAGCAGAAAAACAAGCACCACTTTGAGATGAGCTATTTCTTGAGTTCCTACCAAATGTTTGCACGCAGTAAAGGGTAGACATCTTGAAAAAACTGTCTGGAAGATAGGAGAAGGAAATAGAGGACCTAATATTGAACTAAAATCACCACCATAAAAAAGGAAGTCTATACTAAGTGCTAAAATACTGCCAAAAAACCCTTGTATATCAGAGCACTGGTTATAGATACAGGACTCCAAAGTATACAGTTTAGAAAGTTATTTCTGTGAAAAATAGGATAGAAAGGAAGAGAGAAGCAGACTCTGGAAATTGTACACAGGAAGAGAAAAAGGAGCAAGTATGGAGAAATTTTGAAAGACACAACAAAAACAATAAACTCAAAACACAAATATTGCCCCTAAAGTGCCATACTATTAAAAATACTGCATTATCCTATGCTGACAAATGGGTAAAAAAGAGTCACTTTTTGACTAAGAATACTCCTGACCACAACAAAGAAATACATCGCTTTGTTCATAAAATGCAATGCAAATGAATTTTTTGATCTCCACAAAGCTATTATAAGACCACAGTTCAGTTCATTTCAGTTGCTCAGTTGTGTCTGACTCTTTGCGATGCCATGAATCGCAGCATACCAGGCCTTCCTGTCCATCACCAACTCCCAGAGTCCACCCAAACCCATGTCCATTGAATCGGTGATGCCATCCAGCCATCTCATCCTCTGTCATCCCCTTCTTCTCCTGCCCTCAATCTTTCCCAGCATCAGGGTCTTTTCAAATGAGTCAGCTCTTCACATCAGGTGGCCAAAGTATTGGAGTTTCAGCTTCAACATCAGTCCTTCCAATGAATATTCAGGACTGATTTCCTTTAGGATGGACTGGTTGGATCTCCTTGCAGGGACTCTCAAGAGTCTTCTCCAACACCACAGTTCAAAAGCATCAATTCTTTGGCATTCAGCTTTCTTTATAGTCCAACTCACACATCCATACATGACTACTGGAAGAACCATAGCCTTGACTAGACAGACTTTTGTTGACAAAGCAATGTCTCTGCTTTTTAATATGCTGTCTAGGTTGGTCATAACTTTCCTTCCAAGGAGTAAGCGTCTTTTAATTTCATGGCTGAAATCACCATCTGCAGTGATTTTTGGAGCCCAGAAAAATAAAGTCATTCACTGTTCCCGCTGTTTCCCCATCTATTTGCCAAGAAGTGAAAAGATCACAAATAAGAATTAAACTGTTCTAGCTAATGAAAGTTTCCAGTACACACACACACACACATCACAGAAGGAAACTAGCCAATATTCTGAAATAAAATATTCCCAAACATTTGTTAATATAACAAAGTCCCAATAATAGTGAATCAGAAATTTTAAAAAGAACAGAACTGTACCAAAACTATAAAGAAATAAAATGATGATTGATCTGAAAAAGGGAAATAGAAAAGAGAGCAAAATAATATAAGACTAAATTACAAGATACCTCAGAAATAAAACTAGAAAAACATCAAAGAGAATAAAAATTAAAATAAAGTTAGGAGTAAAATTCATCAGAGAGGCAATGGTTGAAATAGACAAGCAAAGAAAATCTACATAGGTATAACAAATTACTAAAGAAGGAAAAACACTGGAATAATATTAATATCCTATATTTATTAGACAAGAACACTTTCCAGAAATAAAATAGATATAAATCTGCAGAGCTTCCCAGTTATCTGTGAAAACTGATCTAGAATAAGCAAGCCATAGGTATATTTCAGTAAACTACTGAACTTTAAAAATAAAGAAAGAACTTAACATGGCCTCCAGGCATAATCAGACAAACAAATCAAAATTAGACTTTCATCAGTTTCCTCAAAAGCAATCATAAAGAAAGAAAACAATTAGCAATATTTTCAGACTACTCAAGAAAAGAACATATGAATAAGGACTTTTTTTTACCTATTTAACTGTCTTTAAAGTGTTAAAGTGACAGATGAAAATGTGAAGCGTTCAAGATTTTAGGGATCACTTTTTAAGCAATCTAAGAGAGCAGAAACTTTATTCAACCAAGAGCAAACTGCAGCAAAAGAACAGATAGTGAGCATTTAATATTTTAAACTGATAATCAAAGACTGAAAAACCTGTGGAATGGAGCATTAAAGAATAATTTAATAGCATATCTTAAGATGATAGAAATAATAGAGTGAGAGAAGGGGGTGGGAAAAATAGTAAAAATAAATCCATTAACTGTTGTACCGATGATATGTGTAGTTAAAGGGTATCATTACAAACTAATGAGATAGGAAAAATTAAATAAGAAGACTAGAATAAAGGGACTCTTGTAAAAGGTATAAGGATAACCATTAGGACAAGAACACAATTATTTATTTTTAAAAACAAACATGTAAAGTAAGCATATCTCTTCGAGAAAGTAAATATAATAGACATAGTAATTGTAACATAAATACTTGGACAGATAGAGACTAAACATATTAGACTTTAAAAACAAATGCATGGGCATAACTCATCTATTGAAAGGAAAAAGATTTTCAGATTAACTGACAAAGTGGGATTCAACTCTGTAATGCATTCAAGAGCACACCCAAACAAAAGATTTATGAAGGTTAAAAACAAAAGGATGGACAAAGGTATAACAGGCAAATGGAAACAGTAAGAAAGCATGGGTTGCAATGCTGATATTAGACAAGAAGAACTTTAGTCAACATGTATTAAGCATGGGAAAAAAAAGTTACATCTTATCTCAAAGCCAAAATTTAAATTGAAAATGTAATCATTATGAATATCTATGCACCAAATAACTGTATAAAGTGGACATTACACACAATGTAAGGAAAACACTGATAGAAACATACTTTTAAAAATAAGAGACTTTTTACATATTTTTCTAAGATTAAAATCTTCCCTGGTGACTCAGATGGTAAAGAATCTGCTTGGAATGCAGCAGACCTGGGTTGGGAAGATCCCCTAGAGGAGGGCATGGCAACCCACTCCAGTACTTTGGCCTGGAGAATTCCCATGGACAGAGGTGCCTGGTGGGCTATAGTCCAAAGGGCCACAAAGAGAACAAACAGTAAGTATATAAAAGATCTGTTCAATGAAATTAACTAGGTAGACCTTATAGTTAGATTCTGTTTTCTACACACTGATAAAACAGAATAGACTGATTTTTTAACAATGCAATAAATCTAGAAATCAGTTACAAGGCACAAAAATCAAAAGAGTCTTTCCACCAGAAATAAAAGACTTCTATTAAAAAACTGATTATTTTAAAATATGGGTTTTATTATTATTTAGGTATGACAACATCAACAGATCGGGAGACAACTGTCATTGAAAAGATAGTTTGTTATACTCACAGATCCCAAGAAAAAGGGGCATACCTTGCTTTGGGGGTCCACAGAGAAGCACCAGGGCTGGTCAGAAAGCAGAGTAAAAAAAAAAAAACATATATGTGTGTGTGTGTGTGTGTGTGTGTGTGTGTGTAGGCAAGAACTTTTATTGTGGTTTCTGCTTGAAGGAACAGGCAAGGCTGTTCCAGGAGAAACAGGTTTTGGATTGGCTGGTTGTTGTTCAGTTGCTCAGTCATGTCCAATTTTTTGTGACCCCATGGACTGCAGCACCAGGCTTCCCTGTCCTTCACTATCTCCTGGAGCTTGCTCAAACTCATGTCCATCAAGTCACTGATGCTATCTAACCAGCTCATCCTCTGTCATCCCCTTCTCCTTCTGCCCTCAGTCTTTCCCAGCACCAGGGTCTTTTCCAATGAGTTGGCTCTGTGCATCAGGTGGCCAAAGTATTGGAGTTTCAGCTTTAGCATCAGTCATTCCAATGAATATTCAGGAGTGATTTCCTTTAGGATTGACTGGTTTGATCTCCTTGCAGTCCAAGGGACTCACAAGAATCTTCTCCAACACCACAGTTCAAAAGCATCGATTCTTCGGCATTCATTCTTCTTTATGTTCCAACTCTCACATCCATACATGACTACTGGAAAAACCATAGCTTTGACTATACAGACCTTGGTTGGCAAAGTAATGTCTCTGCCTTTTAATACGTTGCCTATGCACTGACTAGCACAAAGAATTTTAGCAGATTCTAGAGCAAAGCGGCTGTCTCTAGTTGTCTGACACCAGGCTTTGGGGCATTTAGGACAGGAAGACAGTGGCCCAGATTGTGAAAACCTGATAAAGGAAGTGGTTGGGAGTATGGGCTTTGAATCGTTTGATTTTCTTATGAAAGACGAGCTCCAGGTAAGTTGTTTACTGTCTATAAGAATTAGGTTGCCTTGAGAGGGTGGTCTCTCCTGAGTCAGTAAGTCTCCAAGATGTCAAGGGATGAAAAATACATAAAAGACAATTTACATATTGGTGAAAGAGAAAACACAATTTAAAATGAAAGAACTTCAAAAAATAATGATAAAAACTATAGCCAGTGCAATAAAGTAAGAAAAAGAATAAAAATGCTTACAGGTGGAAAGAAAGAAATAAATGGCTTATATTTACTGTTGCAATTATTGCTTATGTAAAATATTACAAGAGGCTTCCCAGGTGGTGCTAGTAGTAAAGAACATGCCAGCCAATGAAGGAGATATAAGAGATGTGTTTGATCCCTGGGTGGGGAAGATCCCCTGGAGAAGAAAATGAAAACCCACCCCATTATTCTTAATTAGAGAAACCCATGGACAGAGTAGCCTGGCAGGCTACAGTTCATAGGGTCAGGCTACACTTCCAAAGAGTCAGACATGACTAAAGCAACTTAGCATAGCACAGCACACAGAAAAATAAATTTCTCAAACTAAAAAAGTGAACTCGGGTTACAGGATACAAGGTTAACAGGACAAAAATTAATTCATGTACTAAGAATGAAATCAAACCAAAAAACACAGTATCACAGTTGCTCCAGAGAAAATGAAATTCTTAAGTAATAAATGTGCAAAAATGTAAAATTCATGTATGGTTAAAATTACAAAATATGGATGAAGAAATATAGAAAGATCTAAATAAATGAAGGGGCATACTATGTTTATTTACTGAAGCCTCAGATGGTAAAGAATCTGCCTGCAATGCAGGAGACCTGGATTGCATCTCTGAGTTCAGAAGATCCCCTGGAGAAGGGAATGGCTACCCACTCCAATATTCTTGCTTAGAGAACTCTGTGGACAGAGCAGCCTGGTGAGTTAAAGTCCATGGAGCCACAAAGAGTTGGACATGACTGAATAATTTAACACTTTCACTTGTCATGTTCAGTATAACAAAAAAGTCAGTTCTCCCCAAATTGACCTATAGCTATAATGTAATGTCTATTTAAAAAAAAAAAATTTCAGCAAGTTTCTTTTGTAGACAAAGATAAGCATATCCTAGAATTTACATGGAAAATCACTGGACCTAGAATAATGAAAATACTTAAAAAAAAAAACAAGAATAAAATGGGAGGAATGAGTTTACCTGATAGTAAAGCTCTTTATATAGCTATAGCAATCAGAACTATGTGGTATTGGTAGAAGAACAGCTATATTTTTGCAAACATAGTTTGAGCAAAGATGTAATAGCAATGCAATTGTGGAAGGATAGACTTTTCAACAAACAATGCTGGAGCAACTGGGCATAGGAGAAAAAATAAACGTTAATCTAAATCTCAAACCTTTTACAAAAATTAACCAAAATGGATTATGAACTTAAGTGTAAAATGCAACTCTATCAGATTTTAGAAAAAATATAGAAGAAAATCTTCAAGATAAAGGACTAGGTGAAAAATTCTTAGATTTGATACAAGAAGCATAACCCATAGGAGTAAAAACTGATAAAATGGATCTCATCAATGTTATAAATCTTTGTTCTACAATACCTTTACTCTATCCTGTTAAGAGGATGAAATGACAAGCTAGAGGTTGGGAGAAAATATTTGCAAACTGCATATGTGAAAAAGAACTTGTAGCTAGAATATGTAAAATAAAACTCTCAAATTCAACTCTAAAGTAATAAAAATATCCAATTAAAAAATTGGTAAAAGACATAAGAAGACATTTCACTGAAGAGGATATACAGATGGCAAATAAGCATGTGAAAAAGGTACATTATTTACCAGTAGGAACATGCAAATTCAAACCAAATTGAGGTAGTCCTATCATGTGTCAGAATGGCTAAAATAAAAAAGTAGTTATAAAAAAAAAGTAGTTATAACACCAAATGCTAATGAGGATGTCGAGAAAGCAGACCACTCATATTTTGCTAATGGGAATATAAAATAATACAATCACTCTGGAAAAAAATATGGCAGGTTTTTTATAAAACTAAACTTGTTTACTCTACAGCCTAATAATTAAACTCTTGGACATGATTTCAAGGGAAACAAAAATGTATGTCCATGCAAAATCCTGTACATGAATGTTTGTGAGAAGTTTTATTCATAACAGCTAAACCTTGGAAACAATTCAGATGTCCTACCATAGTGGCATCCTACAATCATGATCCTAAGATCATTGCATCCAGTCCCATCCCTTCATGGCAAATAGATGGGGAAATAATGGAAACAGTGAGAGACTTTATTTTTTTGGGCTCCGAAATCACTGCGATGGTGACTGCAGCCATGAAATCAAAAGATGCTTGCTCTTTGGAAGAAAAGCTATGACAAACATGGACAGCATATTAAAAAACAGAGACATTACTTTGCCAACAAAAGTCTGTCTAGTCAAAGCTATGGTTCTTCCAGTAGTCATGTATGCATGTGAGAGTTGGATTATAAAGAAAGCTGAGTGCTAAATAATAGATGCTTTTGAACTGTGGTGTTGGAGAAGACTCTTGAGAGTCCCTTGGACTGCAAGGAAAGCCAACCAGTCAATCCTAAAGGTGATCAGTCCTGAATATTCACTGGAAGGACTGATGCTGAAGCTGAAACTCCAGTACTTTGGCCACCTGATGGGAAGAACTGACTCATTTGAAAAGACCCTGATGCTGGGAAAGATTGAAGGTGGGAGGAGAAGGGGACAACAGAGGATGAGCTGGTTGGATAGCATCAACGACTCGATGGACATGAGTTTAAGTAAACTCAGGAAGTTGGTGATGGACAGGGAATCTTGGTGTGCTGCACTAAATGGCATCACAAAGAGTCGGACACGACTGAGTGACTGAACTGAACTGAACCATAGGCAAATGGTGAAATAAAGTGTCTACATGCATGTCATGGAATACTATTCTGCAATAAAAAGGAATGAGCTATAGATGTACACCACTTGGATGGATCTTAAAGTATAAGGCTAAGTGAAAAAAGCCAATCTCAAAAGACTATATATGTTTCCTTCCATTTATACAGGATTCTTGAAATTACAAAACTATAGAAATGAGGCCCAGATTTATTTGTTGCTAGGGATCAGACTGCCAACACAAGGGGTCTTTGTAATAAAACTGCTCAGTAGATTGTGATGGGTAGTTATACAAATCTATACAAGTGATAAAATTGCATAGAATTAAATACACACAAACACACGAAAAACTGGTGAAATGTGAATAAGGTTCATAGATATGCAAATTGTTATCACTGGGGAAAGCTCAATGAAGGATACACCGGATCTCTGTATCACATTTTTAAAGTGCATGTAAACCTACAATTATCTTAAAGTAAAATGTTAAATAATTACTACATCTCAGAATTTTTGAAGAATCAATGAAAAATGTATATATAACCTTAAACATTTTATTAATAAAAATGAAAAAATGAAAATTAATACAATCCCAACTCAAAAATCTAATAAAAGAACACCAAATAAAGCAACACATACATATCAAACACACACAAGGAACTAATAAATATAAATGAGGTAGAAACATAAAAACATTGTATATAATTTATAACTAAAATTTTTATTTTTTTGAAAAGAATAAACCACTAACAGGTTTAATTAGAAAAATGGAAAGAAACACCAAAAAATGGAAGAAAAATGGAACAAAACAGAAAATGTAATATATGACAATGAGTAAAATAAGATATTGAGAATAAATTTTAAGCATATGAAACTGCTGACATTTCCTATAAATAATATAAAAGCCTAGATTAAAAAGATAGTGTTTCTAGAAGACATAACAAGTTCTGTAGAAGAAATAGAGAACATTTTCTAAGAAATACTCTACATAAAAACACCAATGTCAGATATTTTTACAAGAAAATTCTACAAAACCTTTAAAAATAAAATTTTCCCAATGCTATGTGAAATTTCTTAATTCTTTTTTAGATGAAAGTGTAACAATGATGCCCAAACCTGATGAGGTCGGTACAACAATATAAAATTACTGTCTAATGACACTTATAAATGTTATTGCAACAATATGAAATAAAATATTGGTGAACAGAGTCTATTACCACAGTAATGAAATAATGCATTATAAATAAATGGAATTTACTTCAGGAATTCAAGTGTTTAATATTTTGAAATGTAATAATATAAAACACCTAGCAATCCTACTTTTATGAATTAAGTCTGAAGATACAGCTCCAAAAAGAGAAAAACTTGTTTGCTTAAATTGAATTGCAACATTATTTGTTAGAGTGAGAGTGGTTACTCACAGTGAAAGGGTGAGATCACAGTGGGGGAAATAAGGGTTATGAATGGGGGGAAGGGATGTGGAGAGCATTGATAGTTCTCTGAGTGTATATTTTGTATAGGTTTGACTTCAGAGTGAAGGAGTGAACAAATGAATAAAACTAACAGAGACTGAAGAAAAAAATCCTAAAATGAAATACAAACAGAAACAATCCAATCTAAGGATATTTCAAATAAATACCAAGAGCACACTGAAGGGAAGGAAAAAAGAACACGAGTAACCTCTGAGCACAGTGACTGAATTACAGACCTTAAGATGAAAAAACAGCTACACCAGTGTTGAACACTAGTTACTAGTTTTCCTCCTTCAAACCCTCAGTGAGATAGGTTGGCAGTTGAAAATACTTTTGGTATATTCTAGTGTTGAACAAATAAGTAGATATATATTGGTAGCAATCAGATTTGGATATGTTAAAACGAGGATCATAGTGAAAACTGTGCGTCCCCAAATCCCCTTTATGGACTAAGGGAATTTTTCTCAAAACTTGCTGGGAATGCTGCAGGCAGGCAGCTCTCAGCTGTCAGCCATCCAGGAGAATTACCCTTGGCTAAATAGAACTGCCTAGCCAATTATAGAGTGTTGGATCCAAAAATACAACTTACTACTCACAGAATTCTTTGATTCTTATTTTAAATAATGTGCATGAAAAATAATGTTAATCAGGGATTGGCAATCTACGACCCATGGGCCAAGTCCAGACTACTATATGTCTTATAGTTAAAATGTTGCTGAGCTACAGCCGTGTCCAGTTGTTTATGCATTGTCCATGGTTGCTTCCTTCTGTATCTTCAGAGCTGAGAAGCTGCAACAGAGACATATGGCTCACAAAGCCTGAAATATTTGCTATCTGTTTTTTTCCAAAAAAGCTGACTTCTGGTCTAAACTATGATATTATAAATTTAGTTGCTTTATAAAATATGAATCAAGGTAAAAGGACTTATAGGACTTAAGTCAACTATATTTTATCATCTCTATAATTAACAACAAAAAGAAGGAACACACTCAATGCATATTTTATTGATAGGTGAAGTCAAAATTTTCTAACATTTCTTGTGGGAAATATTGGTCTCTGAGGATATTCTTTTTTAAAAAAGTTATGCAGTTAAATAATTTTGAAACATTGCACACATCTTCCTCTCCTGCAAAGTCCCCACACTCATAGCCATGTATAAGGCCCTAAGCAGCCAGATTTCCAATTTTCTTTGTTAAAACATGTACCTATGACTTATGATTCTCTTTAAAAAAGCACATAATAGTCCAGAAAGGAAAAGATTAGATTAGCCTCTAATCTCACTTTACACATAACACTAGTGGTATTAAAAGCAATTAGAAACAACAGTAAAAACTATAGACATACAAAGATAACTAAGCAGTATGGAAAGTTACAGGTTTAAAATGTAAAAATTTCCTCCCCTATTTTCTCTCATTCCACCTTCCAAAGGCAGTTATCATTAAACTTTTAATTTTTTTCTGAGTTCTTCCAGTTTTTTCAAAAAGAAGGCAAAAGAAAATTGAGGTGTGTCTTCACATATATTCTTTCTGTTGCTATTTCATACAGAAAGGAGATCATATAATACACCACATTTTGCACCTTGAATTTTACATTTGACTATGCACTTTGAAGAGCTTTAACTACTAGCAGTCATTTTTGTTTTCCATTTTGGTAAGTATTCCCAAGCGCATTAATCTCCTGTAGACAAAATAGATTTTGTACTTGGTGTTTTGTTGTTGCTGTTATTTGCAAATATGACATCCTTGACCATATATTTTGATACAGTTTGTGGATTTATCTATAAAAACAAAATCCTGACACTGGGATTTCTAGCTGAAAATTTTAAATATAATTCAGTTCAGTTCAGTTCAGTCGCTCAGTTATGTCTGACTCTTTGCGACCCTGTGAATCACAGCACGCCAGGCCTCCCTGTCCATCACCAACTCCCAGAGTTTACTCAAACTCATGTCCATCGAGTCAGTGATGCCATCCAGCCATCTCATCCTTTGTCGCCCCCTTCTCCTCCTGCCCCCAATCCCTCCCAGCATCAGGGTCTTTTCCAATGAGTCAACTCTTCACATAAGGTGGCCAAAGTACTGGACTTTCAGCTTCAGCATCAGTCCTTCCAATGAACATCCAGGACTGATCTCCTTTAGGATGGACTGGTTGGATTAAATCATCATTAATAAATATGTAGGGGTAAGCATTGGGCTGTTATATACTCAACAGTGAGTGTGGTATTCTTTCTCTGTACTCCTACCAGTAATAAAAATCTTTTTACTTGAGAAACACCTTTAAATGTCTTATATTTAAAGGTAAATACTGAGGAAATATAGTGCTCTCTCATAATTAATTTTTTTGTGAAAAAATGCACATGAATAGTGACATGAATAGGTCAATAAAAATGAATTAAGTAAGCACATTATATTTATTATTCATAAGGATATTATCTATCCCTTATAAAATATTTAGAAAGTTGAAATTTATGAAGATATATTATTGAGTTCAAGAAACTTAAGTAGCATTAGTTAAGAAAGATTTCAGCTGATTATTTAGGCAAATTAATATTATGTGATTATTAAATTTTAAACTTATCAGTATAATTCCTAAGAATTCCTTCCTAAAATTAGATGGCTCAAATACTAGAGAAAGTATATTGGTGTCCTGTAGATGGTATTTTTACAATTGTTCACATTTGTTTGCCTGAGTCAATTGGCCAGGGATTTGAAACATAACTCATGACCTCCATTTGTTTTCCTGTTTGTCCTTGTTGTTAGGTAATAATCCTGTTGGGTATTTTATATTTCTCTCAGGAATATCACGTTTACATTAACCACAGGCCAACAATGAGAGGCTATAGCCCTGGAGAGAATCAGGTGTAGAGGTAAGGTTTGTGTAGAGACTCAGATTTCCTCCTTTGTTTATCCCTAGCGTGCCTCCTTTACTCACATTGAACACCTCATTTCTGACACTTCAGGTCACCAAATGTGTGACATTTTCCCCCCTACACTAAGCAATTTTCTGTAACACCAGTTGGGTATCCTACAACTTAGCTAAATTCTAATACTCTGAAACTAGACAGAGTGTCGGATGCCACAGATTAAGGGCTCAGTCCCACAAGATAGCTCCCACCCTACTTCAGATGCTAACTACAAGTAGAAGGTCCCTAGGTTGTCCATAACTTTTACAAATCAAAGATTCCCCATGACACTTTCCTGAGGTTTGATTAATTTGCTAGAGAAGCTTAGAGAACACAAGGAAATACTTACATTTACCAGTTTATTAAAGAAAACGATAAAGGATACAGATAAAAAGATATATAGGGCGAAGTCTGGGAGGGCTGTGTGGGAGCTTCTGTCCCGTGGATTTAGGGGAGAGAGTGTTACCCTCCTGGCAGGTGGAGATGTTCACTCACTTGGAAGCTCCCACGCTATTGGGATTTTTATAGCAGCTTCTGTATATTGTTGTTGTTTTGTTGTTAAGTCATGACCTCATGATTCTTTTGTGACCTGGACTATAGCCTGCCAGGCTCCTCTGGCAATGTGAAGTTCCAGGCAAGAATACTGGAGTGAGTTGCCAGCCATTCCTTCTCCAGGGGATCTTCCTGACCCAGGGATCAAACCCAAGTCTCCAGCATTTCAGGTAGATTCTTTCCTGCCTGAGCCACCAGGGAATGGGCATGATTAGTTATTAACTACATTTTCAGCCTGTTTCCATTCTCTGGAGAAGTGGGGGTTGGGGGAGATTGAAAATTCCAAGCTTCTAGTCATGGCTTGTTCTTTGTGATGACAAGCCGCTATCAAGGAGTGCCCCCAAGGTCACCTCATTAGAAGAAAAGATGTTCCCAGTATTTTCATTTGGAGAAGGAAATGGCAACCCACTCCAGTATTCTTGCCTGGAGAATCTCAGGGACAGAGGAGCCTGGTGGGCTGCCATCTATGGGATTGCACAGAGTCAGACACGATGAAGTGACTTAGCAGCAGCAGTGTTTTCATTACTTAGGGAATGTAAGGGTTTTAGGAGCACTGTACAAGGAACTAGGGGCAGAGAACAGCACGTATATTTTTTGTAACGGAGCAGGACCCTATAGGGTATTGCTGGAACAGACCCTGTCCCCATGTTCTCTGATCTAGTATCTTTCTGACTATTTAGATAACAGTGTCTCATGCACATTTCTTGAGTTGCTTTACTGATGCTAAAATGCCCATAAAACAGAAGTTAAGCACTTGGTGATCATGAGTATGTAGCCCCAAGACCTACAGGAGCTTGAGGATTAATAATGTTTACTTCTGTGATACTGCACTGTTACTTTACCATCAACCAATCAGGGGATCATACATGAGCTGATTTGGTCACAAACCCTGTGATCACCTTGCCTTTAAAAATGCCTCCCTGGAAACCCACTGGGGAACTTGGGCTTTTTGAACATTAGTTGCCCCAGGCTCCTTGTCTAGCACATTACAATAAACTGCCTTCTCCTCCACCACAACCCAGTGTCAGTAGATTGACTTTACTGCTTGTGGGCTAGTAGATTCAAGTTTGGTTCAGTAGCATTTTCTGTTATGTCACAGGACTATAGCTGTTTTCACAAAGAACTTCTCTCTGGCAGCCTTTCTGTAGCCTTCTGTTTGGCAGACAGTCTGATTCTTCAAAATGAAGGCTTTTGGGCATTGGTGCCATTTTGGCATTTGGCACTAAATGCATTTATATGTGTATTATGATGAATGTAATGATACAGTAAAAATTTACATTTAAAGGAGATTGTGAAAGCTTTTCATTTATAAGTTGGTCTCTTGTCTGATTTAGAAAGTTAAGATATTCTCTTAACTAAAATGGTAAGAACCAGATAGTTTCTTACTGTTCCTTCCCTTTCTGTGACTTTTAACTCCTGACATCTCATGGAGTCAGAGTCGAGAATCACTTAAAACACTGGAAAATTCCACATTTCCAACTGTCAAGAGTCACGACAAAAGTCTTTTTTCCAATCACATTTGAAAGGAATAAGTGTAGGTTAGGCTGTTTTTCTTGTGGTTCAAGGAAAATGTTATATTCCTTCTTGAACTTCTGGCCCTCCTCCCTTCTCCCAGCTGGAACACTTTTTTTTTTTTTTCCAGCTCCTCATTCTAAGGGGAGTCACACTTAAAATCTCCTCCCGCAAGTGTTCCCTAAAAACTTCAGAATCTGTTGCCAGATTCTTCTCTGAATTTCTATATGAATGTTCTTTACTTTTGAAAACGCTTCATTCTAATTGATTCCACAATTGAATGTGAAATAGGCACAACATATAGAAATTTGCTTATTTTATAGAGTGTAGCAGAGAAGAACAAACCTGAGTCCATATTGAATCTGTTCCTCTAACCCTAACCTCTGTGCTCTGTTGTCTGTGCTTATTCACGTTGGCTCAGTCCCTCTGTAAAAGGATGTTGCCTATAGACAGAATTATAAATGACAGCCCATTTTCAAGGCACTGCCTCCCAGGCTTAACTTTTAAAGGTAGAGTGAATAGTCTCAGAAAACAAAATAATAATTGTCTTGTTGGAGTTTTATAGGAATACTGTAGCCAGACCTAGGACGGCTGCGAGAACAAAGGATTCCAGAACCAAAAAGTTTTCAATAACCCACCATATCCCCTCTTTTAGTATAAAAGTAGTTTGAATTTTAACTCAGGTAAGATGGTTCTGTGGGACACTACACTAGTTCACCATCTTCTCAGTTTACTAACCTTCCAGATAAAGCTGCTATTCCTTACCCCAACACCTCATCTCTTGATTGATTGGCTTGTCCTGTGATGAGCAGTATGAGCTTGGACAGAGTAACAATAGTAATAATGAGGCTTGTAGGTTAAATAACTTGTGCAAAATTGGCCAGTGAGTAAGAGATAGGGCTGATACTAAAGGCACACATCTATTTTCAACTTCATTGCTCTTTGCCTCAAAATGTTGCCTATTTGATGATAATAGGATTATCCTGCAATTGTTTATTGAGTGCAAATTATGTGCTTGATAATCTATTTGATACTGAAGGCAGATATGACAGATGTTAAACATATCCTGAGCTTCTAATGTATGTATAATCTAGTTGGGTTGAAAGAAACATAGATAATTGAGGAATAAAATAAATTAAAGGAATATTGAGAAGGGGAAGAAAATGTGATTCAGAAAGGTTAAAGGTCAATTGTGAGTAAGACCCAAAACATGAGTAGAGAATGAGTTATTGGGGTGAAAGACAAAAGGAAGGCACTTGAGATGCCATTTTGAGGAATATCCTACTTGGAGTTGAGGGCAATGAAAATTAGAAACCCGGAACTGAATGTAGTAGACATTTGTTCATTTCTTCTCTGATATTTATTCCACCTTTATGATATTCAAAGTATTCTTTCCTGTTTTCAGCTATTGGGATTAAATTGTTTAAGCTAATAAATTTGTACCACTTCTAACCTCAGTGATTAGTACAGGATTGGGCAAATTAAAGTCATTTATATGTGGTATCTAAAAAATAAAACAAACAGGAAACAGACTTACAGATATAGAGAACAAGCAGTAGTTACCAGCAGGTAGAGGAGACAGGGGAGGTGCAATATTGGGGTAGGGGATTAAAAGGTACAAACTATTATGTATAAAATAAGCTACAAAGACATATTGTACACAGAGAATATAGCCAATATTTTACACTAAGTATAAATGGAGTATATGGATGTGCACTCAGTCATGTCTGACTCTTTGCAACCCTATGGACTGTAGCCCACCAGGCTCCTCTGTCCATGGAGTTTTCCAGGCAAGAATACTAGAGTTGGTTGCCATTTCCTCTTCCAGGGGATCTTCCCCACCCAGGGATTGAACCTGTGTCTCTTCATTGGCAGGCTGATTCTTTACCACTACACCACCTGGGAAGCACCCTCCCAACCCCTGCCTCACAAATGGAGCACAACCTTTAACATTTTTGAAGAATTATAGGTTTACTTGTCATATATAATATTGCACATCAATTATAACTTTTGTATGACTGAACTGAACTGACAGGTTTGTGTATATAAAGTATGTATAAGTTACATAAAGTATATAACTCAACTATATACTTATAAAAAGTAAAATAAAAATAGTTACACACAAAAAGTAAAGTCAGTGAGATATGAGGGATGTTTATGGGACTATGGGAAATGGGAAATATCTCTTTCTTTTATAGGAAGTGAGGTCTACATCTTTGATAACCACTTCTCCCCCATAAGGGAAGGGCTCAGATGTTCCAGAGACAAGTAAGTCAAGTCTAAGGATCAATAGAGCACTTCAGAAGACTAGAGGAAGAAAAAGGTAAAAAAAAAAATGTGATTGGTGATAAGTTTGAGCAGGACCAAGTCTTGCCTGAAGATGTCCTTACTCTTTTCTAGATAACAGATCTCACTTTAAGTTTAAATCATGAGGGAGGGAAGGAAGGGGGAGGGGGAGATAGAAAATGAATTGGATACATAAGTTTGAAAATCAAATGTGTGGCAGGTTTAATTAAAGTCATAACCTGGATCTGTTCATGAACACCAAAACTGAGCTTTGTAGAGTATCCATTGTTTGCAGGCAGGAGGTATAGGCAAAAGTTGCTCAGTTGTGTGCAAATCTTTGCGACCCCCTGGACAGTAGCTCTGTCAGGCTCCCCTGTCCATGGGGATTCTCCAGGCAAGGATACTATAGTGGGTTGTCATGTCCTTCTCCAGGAGATCTTCCCAACCCAGGGATCAAACTCAGGTCTCCGGCATTGCAGGTGGATTCTTTACCAACTCAGACATCAGGGAAGCCCGAGAATACTGGAGTAGTTAGCCTGTCTCAAGTCCAGGGGATTTTCCAGACCCAGGAATCGAACCAGGGTCTCCTGTATTGCAGGTGGATTCTTTAACAACTGAGCTACCAGGAAAGCCCCTAAAACGTATCAATTCAGTTCCGTCACTCAGTAGTGTCCGGCTCTTTGCAACCCCATGGACTGCAGCACTCTGGGCTTCCCTGTCCATCACCAACTCACAGAGTTTACTCAAACTCATGTCCATTGAGTCAGTGAAGCCATCCAACCATCTCCTCCTCTGTTGTCCCCTTCTCCTCCTCCCTTCAATCTTTCCCAGCATTAGGGTCTTTCAAATGAGTCCGTTCTTCGCATCAGGTGGCTGAAGTATTGGAGTTTCAGCTTCAACATCAGTCCTTCCAATGAATATTCAGGACTGATCTCCTTTAGGATGGACTGGTTGGATTTCCTTGCAGTCCAAGGGACTCTCAAGAGTCTTCTCCAACACCACAGTTCAAAAGCATCAATTCTTCTGTGCTCAGCTTTCTTTATAGTCCAACTCTCACATCCATACATGACTACTGGAAAAACAATAGCCTTCACTAGACAGACCTTTGTCGGCAAAGTAATGTCTCTGCTTTTTATATCCTGTCTAGGTTGTTCATAACTTTTCTTCCAAGGAGTAAGCGTCTCTTAAATTCATGGCTGCAGTCACCATCTGCAGTGATTTTGGAGCCCCGAAAAATAAAGTCAGCCACTGTTTCCATTGTTTCCCCATATATTTGCCATGAAGTGATGGGACTGGATGCCTTGACCTTAATTTTCTGAATGTTAAGCTTTAAGCCAACTTTTTCAGTCTCCACTTTCACTTTCATCAAGAGGGTCTTTAGTTCTTCGCTTTCTGCCATAAGGGTGGTGTCATCTGCATATCTGAGGTTATTGATATTTCTCCTGGCAATCTTGACTCCAGCCTGTGCTTCATCCAGCCCAGCATTTCTCATGATATATTCTGCATATAAGTTAAATAAGCAGGGTGACAATACACAGCCTTGACGTACTCCTTTTCCTATTTGGAACTAGTCTGTTTTTCCATGTCCAGTTCTAACTGTTGCTTCCTGACCTGCATACAGATTTCTCAAGAGGCAGGTCAGGTGGTCTGCCACTTCCATCTCTTTCAGAATTTTCCACAGTTTGTGGTGATCCACACTGTCAAGGGCTTTGAGATAGTCAATAAAGCAGAAATAGATGTTTTTCTGCTGTTGATGCTGCTAAGTCGCTTCAGTCATGTTCGACTCTGTGCGACCCCATAGACGGCAGCCCATCAGGCTCTCCCGTCCCTGGGATTCTCCAGGCAAGAACACTGGAATGGGTTGCCATTTCCTTCTCCAATTTCTTCTCCATTTCTTTCACTTTAGACAAAGATAAAATCAGGTATATCATAGTACTGATGGATCATAACCAAAAAGAATTATTTCAAATATTATTTTCAAAGCATAAATTTAATTTAGTCTTCATTTGTTCAATAATTAATTAACTCTTTCAACAATATTTTCTGACAATAGACTATTCTAGGCATTGTTCTAGATTCTAATTATACAACAGTAAACAAAAAAGACAAAGTTTCTTGTTCTCTTGTGGCTTACATTCCAGTTGGGGAAGCAGAAGAGAAACACAAAAATGTATTAATTGTATGGAAAGTTAAAAAGAGATGAGTGTTATGGAAAATTATACTGCTGATAAGAAAGGTGGTATGGAAGTGCTAGGAGATTTGTCATTTACACGGGATGATTATGTAGGCATCAATGAAAAAGTGCTATTTGAATAAAAATTTGAAGGAGGTGAAGAGCCATATAAAGATTTTTCTTAGCATAGAAAACAGTCAGCATAATGTTGTGAGGTTGGAGTATACTTGGAATACTCAGAAAAACAGCCAACAAATCAGTGTGGCTATATAACAGTGAGCAGAAGAAGCAGACAGAGATGAGAGTGAAGAGGTCACATAATAAAATTGTGAAAAATCACTGATATAGAGATAAATATTAAAATTCCTCCCCTTCTTCCAGGCAGATTGGGGACCAAGTTACATTTGAAGAAATAAAAATAAAAATGACAGCATATTTGTCTTAGGAAACAAAAGGAGTGAAAATATAAAATATTTAAGGAAGAGAAAAGTGCTTACAGAAAACAGGAGTGGAGGGGTTGCTTCTAAACTATTTTATGAGGCAAATATCACTCTAATATCCAAATTAGACATGGAGGTTACAATAAAAAGCTGAAAAACTATAGATCAACATCTCTCATGATATGCATGAACAATTCTTAACAAAATTTCACCAAAATCAAATCCAACAATACATTAAAAGAATAACACATCATGATCAAATGCATGTGCTAAGTTGCTTCAGTCGTGTCTGACTCTTTGCAACCCTATGGACTGTCACCCACCCGGCTCCTCTGTCCTCTGTCCACCAGGCTCCACCAGGATTCTCCAGGCAAGAATATTGGAATGGGTTGTCATGCCCTCCTCCAGTGGATCTTCCCGACCCAGGGATCAAACCCGTGTCTCTTATGTCTCCTGCATTAGCAGGCAAGTTCTTTACCATTAGCGCCACCTGGGAAGACCAAACTGGATTACCCCCAAAATGCAAAGTTTATTTAATATTAAAAAATTAATCAATTTACCTTAGTAACAAACTAAAAGAGAAAATTATATGAGCATCTTAATACATGCAGGAGAAAGCATTTCAAAAAATTCCAACAGTCACTTCTAATTTTAACTCTCTTGAAAGTAAAAATAGAAAGGAATTTTCTTAACTTAATAAATGGCATTGATTAAAACTACAATTAATATTGTACTTAATAGTGAGAGACTACTTTCCCTCTAAGATCAGGAGCAAAGATTTATACTCTGAGCTCTTCTATTCAACAGCTAGCCAGTGAAATACAAAAAATAAAAGGTACTCAGACTGGAAAGGAAAAAGCAAAACTCTTTATTTGTGGGCAATATGACAGTCAACAGAAAATTGTTGAACTGGCAAAACAACCAAATATAACACCTAGAAAAATTAATTCATGAGTTAAGTTTGCAGGATACAAGATTAACATAAAAGTTAATTGTACTTCTCCATCAAAGACCACCAGTAACACACATTGAAAGTGCATACACCATAGGAAACCATGGGGGTCTCAAAAAGAGTGTGATGGAAAGAACTTATTACAAGACTTGAGTTTTAGTTAGGTGATTAGGTGACTGGAGGAAGGGTCCAAGTGAGCATAAAGTATATTACTATATAGTATATCATTGTAAAGAAGAAATATATTCAATGTAGTCATATTAGCTTGGAGAGGAAGCTATTAGATATTTTGCTGTTTGCTTGGCGACCTTGTTTTCTCTCTGCTTAGACAAAACTATTAAGCAGTCTTATTTTGTCACACAGCTTCATGGTTGAAGAGTGACCTTCCTGTTCTGTGAGATTCTTTATGTCCAGCAAGACAACAACGTGAGCACCCAGACAGCTTCTAAAAACGCTGTGGCTGTGGTGTCAGCTTGCTTCTCCAGTGTCAGGGGCTGCTGTTTTCTTTCCGCTATGGCTCCTCTAAGAAGGGCAAGTTTCAGTGAGAGGAAGCAAGAGTGAAGGTAGGTATTGGGGAAATCTGCCCAGCTCTTTCACAGGCTTCTTCCCACATGGTTTAACACAGGAGCTGCACTTTAAGCTACTTTGTATGTTGAGCATCTTCGTAAAATTCCTTCTATTACTTGAAAGCCACACTGTATCTTTATTAGTATGTTATAATATGTGTGTCTTTATTAACATGTCATAACAGAGGCAGTGATTGTGTAATGTGTGGATTGAATCTGATCTTGCAAGGAATAGGTAAATCTGGGAAAAATAGCCTTATCTGCAGAAAGTCAGCCCTACTAACATTCCTTTGACCACAATGTGCCACAATTTCTTAAAAATAATTAATCATAGGAAATTATGCAGCAAATTCCACCTAATCCCACTTCAATATCTAGTAATAGTACCTCATAGGTTTCTCATATGATTCAGACCATAAAAATCATAATTTTGCTAACATGTAGAAATGGAGTGGGTGAAAGAAGAAACGTGGAGTTCATACCTCAATTTTAAATTTAAATTTACTTAAATAGATGAAGCCTTCCTTGAATATTCTTTCTGGAAGTCACATCTTTCTTTGACCTTTTCCAGTCATTTAGTGATTCACTTCTGCTTTGCATTAGAAATGGTCATTTGCATCTAATCTCCACAAAAAATGGTTTTTTTTAGTGCAAGAAATGAGATAACTGTGTCTCATTCCTTCTTATGCTTAGGTCAGTTTTTCACACAAATGCAGATCAAATAAATAGTTGTCTTTTAGAAATATTTCGGATCACAACATAAATATCTATCATACCTAGTTGGCTTTAGAATTTACATATATTTAATACTAGTTTTAAATGCCCAAAGAACATTCATCTTGGACACTACTTTAAATCTCTGAAGTGTAAGAATGTCTAATTTTTTTAAATAAAGTATCTATGATAAATGATTAATTTGTTTAATTTTGAGTCAAGCAAAATTGGAAACAGTGAGACTTAAATAAAAAGGTGGATGATTAAATAAATCAGGATGTACTCAAAGCATCCATGAAAAGCAAAGATGCTAATGATTATGTGGGGAGAAAAATTCTAAGTAGTGCAAAGATCAAAATACTGATATACTGTCATTATAATTACAATACTGGTAAGCTGATAGGTTTCAGCTTTAGAAACTAATAATAAAAATTCCTGAATGGGAGTTTTATTTTCTATTTGAATGGTGGAGCAATATTTCTTTGTTTTAAAAAATGTTTTAAAGAATAATTGATTTGGTAATATTAGTTTACAAAAGATTGCTAAGATATTATACTTGATATTAAGTTAAAGTATTGTCAAATGACAGTTTTAAAATAAAATTTAAGTAATATTGAGTTTTAAGTCTTTCTTAAACTTCAACTTAAAATATTGACCCATTTCAAGAATCAAAAATATGACATAATAAATGTTTATTAAGAAAATTAACATCCAAAATACCTGCCAAAAATGACAAATGATCTTTACTTCACAAAAAAACATGGAGACCAGATTCTCCTTGTTCTATGAAATGAAATTGCAATTTAAACAGGTAATTGTGCAACTTCACAGGTAGCCAGCAGGTGTCAGACTCATACTGCCTTATGTAATATCACAAATTCCTGTCAGACAAGCAGCTAGTTTTGAGACTCTGAGATATTCAAAAACGTAATTATAATATAGGGAGGAAAATGTACAATACTGTACTGGTGGAAAAGAACATTTAACACATGTTTCTAGATAATAAATATCTACTTATTATAAAATGCTAAGATCTAGAAAGTAATTTGGCATTATTTATTCATAATCAAGATAAAAAATTTGTAGTGTTTGAATTAAAAGTGAGGTAAACATTTATGTATAAATATTAAAATTATTTTATAGTGGTGTTAGGTGAAAAATACTATAAACAGTATAAAGTAAACATATATTGCTATATGATATAATGGATATTATGATATATATTAAAAATGATAATTTTTAAAAGTATATATCATAAAGGGCATCACATTGTTAACAGTGATGGTTTATGAATGGTGATGTTGTATTTAAATGTCTCACTTCTCTGCAACTTTTTCTCAATACATGATGGGAACCTTTAATGAAGAAATGTAGTTGTGACTGGCATGGTTTTGGAATTTGGTTCCTGCATTCCCTCAGCCTGCTCTCTACAGTGCTTTATTTAGCGCTTGTACTATCCTCGAGCAAACTGGTTCAGTTTCTTCATTTTTGATGTCACCTATTTTTTTAAATTATGAAAGTAAGATAACACATTTACAGGAGACTTGGAAAATACAGAACAAGGTTATATATAGTCTCATTATATATTACACTCTTTTTAAGTAGATAAATTAAGTTTTAGTTGGAGTTTCAATATCAAACTCTCAAAAATTAACAGAATGAATGTACAGAGAAGTAGAAGGATATAGTAGACCTGAAAACTCTGTGAACCAATTCAACATAATTAAGATTTATATAATTTTTACATAACAGTAGGAAACAAATTCTATTCAACTTCTCATAGACTGTAAAGTAGCAGATGGTGGAATATATCAAGAACATAAAACCAGGTGAAAAAAATGTCACGATCTAAAGGTATTGAAATTGTACAGAGTCTGTTCTCTTATTACTGTGGAATTATGTTAGAAATCAATATCAAAAGATATTTGAAAATAACCCACATATTTTCAAGTGCAATGTGACATTTACCAAGAGAGATCTTCAACTTAGCCATCAAAAGCCTCAATAAAGTTAGACTGAAAAAAACACAGAGGGTGATTGCAGAGAAGAAAGCATTTAAATGAAAAATTAGTATCAAAGTGAGAAATTAATATTAAAGATACTTTAAACAAAATCCCATGTATCTGGAAATTAAATGTCCACTTTTAAATGATGGGTGTATCTAAGAAGCCATAACAAGGAAAATTAGAAAATACTTGTAATAGAATAAAAATGAAAAGAGAATTTACCAGAATTTATTGCATGCAGCTGAAGCTCTTCAATGCAATTAAATACAATGTGGAGTCTTGAATAAAGTAAGAAAACAAATAATGGACACTAGCATAAAATTTTGTGAAATTTGAAAAAAAATCTGTAATGAGTTAATAATAATGATTTTCACTTGTTAATTTTCTGTTTTTTTTTTCTTTTACAAGATAGCATTTCTTTATATTCTCAGAACAGAATTAGAAGTTTTTTTAAATCACTGAAAGAAAGTGAAAGTTGGTCACACAGTCGTGACCGACTCTTTGCTATCCTATGGGCTGTAGGCCACCAGTCTCCTCTGTCCATGGAATTCTCCAGGCAAGAGTACTGGAGTGGGTTGCCATTTCCTTCTCCAGGGGATCTTCCTAAACCAGGGATCGAACATGGGTCTCCTGCACTGCAAGCAGATTCTTTTACTAACTGAGCTACTAGGGAAGCCCTTAAATCACTAAGATAATAAATTTCCTAGACTTTTAGCAGTAATACAAGTTGCTAAAATACATGGAACTATATCAAAGTTTTGAGTGACTATAAATTAGAAATCTAGCACTCATACAAAATCAAACAAGTGGAACCAAAATGTCATGCATTTTTTAGCTAAGCAAAAATTAATATATTTTAAAATATATATATACTATACTATAAATACTATATATGTGTGCATACAGAAGCTCTTCTATTATAGTTGATAAAGGCTTAAGAAAGAACAACAACAACAAAAAAAGACAGAGAAACTGGAAAATATTAACTAGATGAAATGGGAGCACTGAATATGAAACAGAAAAAGTGAAACAAACTAAATAAAAAAAGATCATCATGTAGTCCAATTGTTTTTAAACATGGCTGCTCATTATTTAACTGCTCATGGATGCTCAAGAAATACATCTGGAACTTTGGAGAAAAATAGCACTACCTGGACATTTGCATTTTTCAAAAAATTCTAAGATAATTCAGTTATGATCTGATTAAAAAATGATTACAAGTTTTTCTATTAAATGGTAGTTTTAGTGATATAGAATTTTATTATTTTCTGTTGACAAATCATGATACAATGGTATGAAGTTACATAACACAATAGTAAAAGATGTTTATCAGTTTTCACAATCAATAGCCAGATAAAAAATAAAAGGTAATTATAATTGCAAGCCATAATGGAAATATGATTAACCTAACAATATAAAATAATTACATACAATTTGGGGGGTTAAGTAAAGTGATGTGATAAGTGGAAGTGCATGCATGCACATGTTCTCATCTGCCCAGCCAATCTTTCTTTCATTTGGTGCATTTAATCCATTAGCAGTTAAGGTAATCATCAATATGCATGACCCTATTCCCATTTTCTTAATTGTTTTGGGTTTACTTTGTGTAGGTCTTTTCCTTCTCTTGTGCTTCCCTGTCTAGGAAAGTTCCTTTAGCATTTGCTGTAAAGCTGGTTTGGTGGTGCTGAATTCTCTTAACTTTTGCTTGTCTGGAAAACTCTTGATTTCTCCATCAAACCTGTGAGAAAGTCTTGCTGGGTAGAGTATTCTTGGTTGCAGTTTCTTCCCTTTTATCGTTTTAAATATATCATGCCACTCTTTCCTGGCTTTTAGAGTTTCTGTTGAGAAATCACCTGATAACCTCCTGGGAGTTCCCTTGTATGTTATCTGCAATTTTTCCCTTGTTGCTTGTAATATTTTGTCTTTAATTTTTCATCATTATGATTACTATCTGTCTCAGTGTGTTCCTCCTTGGTTTTATCCTGCCTGGGCTTCTCTGTGCTTCCTGGTCTTGTTTGATTATTTCCTTTCCCAATTAGAGAAGTTTTCAGCTATTATTTCTTCAAATATTTTCTCACATCCTTTCCCTCTCTCTTCTTCTAGGACAACTAAAATGGGAATATTGATGCATTTAATGTTGTCCCAGAGGTCTCTTATGCTATCTTCATTTTTTTTTTTTCTTTCTTTTTTCTATATTCTGTTCTGCAACAGTGATTTTCACCATTCTGTTGTCCAGGTCACTTATCTGTTCATTTGTATCAGTTATTCTGCTATTGATTCTGGACTTCCTGATAGCTCAGCTGGTAAAGAACCTGCCTGCAATGCAGGAGACCCTGGTTCGATTCCTGGGTCAGGAAGATCCCCTGGAAAAGGGATAGGCTACCCACTCCAATATTCTTGGGCTGCCCTGGTGGCTCAAATAGTAAAGAATCTGGCTGTAATGTGGGAGATCTGGGTTCAATCTCTGGGTTGGGAAGATCCCCTGAAGAAGGACATGGCAACCCACTCCAGTATTCTTGCCTGGAGAAACCCATGGACAGAGAAACCCAGTGGGCTATAGTCTATGGGGTCGCAAAGAGTTGGAAACGACTGAGCAATTAAGCACAGCAGAGTATATTGTTCATCTCTATTTGTTTGTTCTTTAGTTCTTCTAGGCCTTTGGCAAACATTTCTTGCATCTTCTCAATCTTTGCCTCTATTCTTTTCCAAGATTCTGAATCGTCTTCACTATCATTATTCTGAATATGTTTTTCCTGGAAAGTTGGCCTATCTCCATGTCATTTGGTTATCTTTCTGGGGTTTTATCTTGTCTCTTCATTTGGGACAAAATCCTCTGTTTTTTTCATCCTGGTTAACTTTCGGTGATGTGGTTTTGGTTCTAGCTGCTGAGAGACTGTGGTTCCTCTTGTTTCTTCTGTCTACCCTTTAGTGCATGAGGCCAAGAGGCTAGTATAAGCTTTCTGATGGGAGGGACTGGTGGCGGGAAAAACTAGGTCTTGCTCTGGTGGGCAACTTTAATCCAATTATCCACTGATGGGTGAAGCTATGCACACTCCCCGTTAGTTGTCTGGCCTGAGGCGACCCAGACCTGGGGTCTACAGGCTCTATGGTAGGGATAATGGCAACCTCCAAGAGTATTTATGCTAAGAGGCCCCTTTCAGGACTGATGATGTCAGTTCCCCTGTCTCCATGGCAAGTCACTGCCAACCCACACCTCCACAGGAGACCCTACGTCACTAACAAGTAGGTCTGGTACATTCTCCTGTGAGGTCACTGCTCCTTTCCCCTGGGTCCTGGCTTGCATAAGATTTTGTTTGTGCCCTCCAAGAGTAGAGTCTGTGTTTCCCTCAGTCCTGTGTTGTTGTTGTTGTTCAGTTGCTCAGTTGTGTCTGACTATTTTGGACCCCATGGACTGCAGCATGCCAGGCTTCCCAACCGTCATTGTCTTCTGGAGTTTACTCAAGCTCATGTCCATTGAGTTGGTGATGTCATCCAACCATCTCATCCTCTTTTGACGTCTTCTCCTCCTGCTCTCAATCTTTCCCACCATCAGGGTCTTTTCCAACGAGTTTGATCATCACATCAGGTGGCCAAAGTACTGGAGCTTCAGCTTCACTATCAATCTTTCCAATGAATATTCAGGGTTCAGTTCCTTTAGAATTGACCGGTTTGATCTCTTTGCCATTCAAGGGACTTTCAAGAGTCTTCTTCAGTACCACAATTTGAAAGCATCAATTTTTTGGTGCTCAACCTTTTTTATGGTCCTACTTTCACATCTGTACATGACTACTGGAAAAACCATAGCTTTGACTATATGGACCATTGCCAGCAAAGTGATGTCTCTGCTTTTTAATATGCTGTCTAGGTTTATCATAGCTATTCTTCCAAGGAGCAAGCGTCTTTTAATTTCATAGCTGCAGTCACTGTCTGTAGTGATTTTGGAACCCAAGCAAATAAAATCTGTCACTTTTCCCCATCTTTTTGCCAAGAAGTGATGGGACAAGATGCCATGATCTTAGGTTTTTGAATGTTGCGTTTTAAGCCAGCTTTTTCACTCCTCTTGACACTTATCAAGAGGCTCTTTAATTCCTTTTTGCCTTCTACCATTAGAGTGGTATCATCTCCATATCTGAGGAGAGGATATCCATATCCATATCACCTCCATATTTCTCGCAGCAATTTTGATGCCAGTTTCACATGATGTACTCTGTTTATGTTAAAAAAGCAGGGTGACAGTAAATAACCATGACATACTCCTTTCCCAATTTAGAACCAGTCTGTTTCATGCATGTCTGGTTCTAACTGTTGCTTCTTGACCTGCATACAGGTTTCTCAGGAGACAGGTGAGGTGGTCTGGTATTCCCAACTCTTTAAGAATTTTCCACAGTTCATTGTGATCCACACAGTCAAAGGCTCTAGTGTAGTCAATGAAGCAGAAGTACATGTTTTTCTGGAATTCCCTTGTTTTTCTATGATCCAATAGATGGTAGCATTTTGATCTCTGGTTCTTCTGCCTTTTCTAAATCCAGCTTGTACATCTGGAAGTTCTCAGTTCACATACCAAAGCACTCCTACAAATAAAGCTAGTGGAGGTGATGTAATTTCAGCTGAGCTATTTCAAATCCTAAAAAAAAGATGCTGTGAAAGTGCTGCACTCAATATGCCAGCAAATTCGGAAAACTCAGCACTGGCCACAGTACTGGAAAGGGTCAGTTTTCTTTCTAATCCTAAGGAAAGGCAATGCCAAAGGATGTTCAAACTACCATACAAATGCTGTCATTTCACATGTTAGCAAGGTAATGCTCAAAATCCTTGAAGCTAGTCTTCAGCAGTATGTGAACCAGTCCTACGGATGTTGTGTAAACAAATCCCACTGGTCTTCAAAGTCAGATTCCCTGGTGATTCCCAGTCTTTTTTCCAGAGACCCAGGCTGGGAAGCCTTACATGAGACTCAGAACCTTCAAAACAGTGAGAGAACTTCCTTGGTATTATTGTTTTCTAGATTGTGGGTCGCCCAGCCAGCAGTCAAGGGATTTAATTTTATCATGTTTTCACCCCTCCTACCATCTTCTTGCAGCTTCTTTTTTATCTTTGAATGTGGGGTGTATTTTTTGGCGGGTTCTCCTGTCTTCCTCCTATCTATGGTTGTTCAACAGCTAGTTGCGATTTTAGTGGTCTCAGAGAAGATGAGTCCACATCCTTCTATTCCACCATCCTGAACTGGAAGCCACATCTCTCGATGGAATCTATTTTTATATACTATTTCTTGTTTTGTTATTAGGTATTTAAGTAGCACAGACATTGACATTAATTCTCATAATGACTTTAGAAAGTAGGTGTTATTTTTATTAAATTAGGAGACTGAAGCACAGAGCAGCTAAATAACTTTCTCAGCTCATAAGCAGAGGAGGTAGGATTTGAAACGAAGCAGTCAGATTCCATGTTCTAACTCCTCATCTAAACGCAGAAATGCCATATGGATGGAGGATGCCATTTTAAAGTGATAATTATTTTGAAAATTAGCTGGATACAAATCTCAGTCCATGGAAATTAGATGTAAAGAAATACAACTTTATGTTTCTGTCTTTAACACTATTTTAGATCAGTGGGTACTTCTGTTTGCATGCCGTTCCTGTGATAATGGGAATTGTCTGACTGCCTTCTTGCCTCACCAGCTCAGGGAACTCTGAGAATTTGGTCTACAGCCCTGTCTGCCCATGCACTGCTACAGGTGCATGCTCAGTTGTGTCCAGCTCTTTCTAACACCACGAACTGTGCCTGCCAGGCTCCTCTGTCCATGGAATTTTCCAGGCAAGAATACTGGATTGGGTTGCCATTTCCTTCTCCAGGGGATCTTTTTGACTCAGGTATTGAACCTGCATCTCTACCACTATGTCACCTGAGAAGCCCATGCACAATAGATATCTATTTTCTCCCCTGGGGTCTCGCTGCTTCTGGGGTGTTTTATTCTCCAGGTAGCATACTGACCTTCCTATTCTCAGATTCCACCCATTTATCCATGGTGTTGATACTTTCTTATGACTCTCTGGGCTATTGAGCACCTGTTCCTTGTTTCTCAGACCCTCAAATTCCTTTTATCTCATGTATCCCTCTCCTGAGGAAATGGGCATTAAAAAAAGAAACTAATAGTAGTTTGAACATGGCAAAAGGCAAAAAGGACAGTATGGGAAAAAATAGCAGGAAAAAGATTGATTAATATTTCACAAATATTTTCCAGTACATCAAGATATATTAAAAGGAGAAAATTAAATTTCAAAAGTCAAATGTACATCTATTACATCAGTGCAATTGTTTATAGATCTCATGTTGCATTGTTAACTCAGATGAAGTTTCCCACAATTTCTAAGATGTATGGGAATAACTTTATTTGTGGACTGGTTAAGAGTAGTCACATGAAAAACTATAATTTTCAAATTCCTCTTTCTTTGTTTCATAAAGGCAAGAGAGAATCAGAAGCAGTGGCAGAGACTGAAAGAGAGAGAGAGACTCATGATTAATCCAGGACAAGTTAATCTTTTTCATGCTGCTGCTATTTCCTAGGTCTCCACTGTTTGGAGCCATTTCTTCATACTTCAGTAGGTCTCTCTACTGGGTTTTGTTTTTTTAATTTTCATATGCCTTTTTTTTAAACAATATTTACATTTTAGTTTCCCAGATATGCAGTTTGCATTTCTCATTAGCATATGTCTTTCCAGTGGAATTATCATTTAATTGCACCTTGTCTGATTGAAAGGATAAACTGTCAGCTCCTATGAATGGCTTTGCCTCAAGGATACTAAATTGTGCAGAACACTAGCTAAACTATTTAAGAAGTTGTGGAGATAGTGAAGGACAGGGAAGCCTGGGGTGCTGTAGTCCATGGGGTCTCAAAGAACCGGACACAACTGAGTGACTCAACAAAAACAGCTGTGAAATGTTAGGCATTCTGAAGCTTTGTCATTGGTTTTTCATTATTTGTTGAATTGCATTATGGTACTTTACTTGGAACTCAACACATGTACATGTAGTCAAGTTTTATTGTTGTTTATATTCATTTGCTTGCTTTCTTTTTGATGTGAGGGGACAAGATATGGTCAAGAAACCCTGGACTGAAATGTAAATGTGTTGTTGAAATCGATTCTTGTCCCCAAATATTTCTTGCTAGAGTACAACTTTCATATCTGCTGAGATGAGGATGTACTATTCATAGTACAGCATTACAGAATATATTTCCCTAAATATGAAGAATGATGACTTTGGAATTAACAAGGCAGGTTATTTTTTTATAGCAGAAACCATGGGCCTAAGTACTATCTATTCTTGATAACTTTCAGAAATTTTTGTCCATTAGAAGATAATTTACATATTCCCTAAAGTAAAAATTCTGACAGGAAGTGTTACAATTGCTGCCATCTATGACTCAAAGGTTCTTAGAATTTTTTTACATGATAAATAAAGTTTTGAAAAGAGCTGGCCACTATCCAAAATGTAATTTAAAATGTATCTTAATTGTGAAATCATATAGAAAGGCTTCTAACTAAATATATTCAGTTCTGAACCCTAAAAACTTCCAGGCTACTCACGTAGCCATCAGCTGTCTAGACATATTATTTTTGTCTCCTGTGAATGCATGTAGTCAATGCAACATTTATGCAAAAAAGTACATTAAATATTAGAAGTATATTCAAATTCATTTTCTATTTTCTTTCAAAATTACTGGAGTTTAATAAGCTTTATTACTTTTTGTAAAGATTTAATTTTCCTTTCTGAAATTTTAAGCATGGCTTTGAACTAAAGTTAACTCAAAAGGATTTTAAGTGACAATTATTATTTCAAGTATTTAAAATTAACCTAAAAAAATAAATAAAATTAACCTAACTTTATAATACCAGTTATACTTTATTGTTTTTTGGTTACAATATAATTTGTCCAAATGCTTCTGATGAGAAATAGTTCTACATGGAAAGAAAATCTCTATAATGGTCAGTAGTGAAAAGCAAAACAAAACCAAAACATATTGTACTAGGAGTTGGAAGGGGTCCAGAAGTGAAGGAAGGAAGAAGAAAAAGAATAGAAAGGAAGGGGAAAAACTTATTTCATGAAGGTTGACCAAACTTGTTGAGCCAATGTTTCAAGCTTCTCATGAAAACAAACAGAACAAATGGAACCTTAGAGTCCACAGCCCACATGAAAAGAGCTGAAGCACAGAATCAACCATGGGAAAAACTAAGTTTATGAAACAACAGACCAGGACTATCTATTGTTAGCTGTGGAGGACAGATTCAATGAAGATTTTGAAATAACTCATTCATCTATTTTTGAAGACTAGATTACTTGACTATATTTGTTAGTTGATTTTTATACACACAAATTTGTTTTTACACTGAATTGGTTTTTATTTTCTTCCTTTTTTCCTTTCTCTATTTCTTTCTCTTTCCTTTCCTTTCTTTTTATTTTTAATCTCCATCTTTTTTTGTAGGAGTAGGGCTTATGGAATGGCATAGAAGAAATAACATTTGTTGTTTTGAGAAAGAACTTACCAAGCAGCCAGTAGTCACAAGATATGCAAGACATATTCTTTCTCTAGGAAGGAAGATTATTGATTCCACTTAATTCCTACTTTCACAAGTTTCAAAATATTTTTGCATAACACATTATCAGAGGATGTCTGAATGGTCTTGAACTCCATAAAATAAAATAGTGATTTGTGTTACTCTAAGTGTTCCTTAGGACATTTAAAATAATTTCATGTTTTTAAAAATCTTTATTGAATTCACAGTATGATCAACCAAATGATTAATGGAAATCTCTTTTTTATAACATCCAGAGGTAGCTCCTAATTGGACAAACAATAATTGAATTTTCAGATTCTAAAATAGTTTGACATTACTGTAAGAATTAAAAGAATCTGCTCTTCATTTGCACATATCTGTAGTTGTCTGACTCAGCCCCTATCTTCTTTGACTCTACAAAAGAGCCCACTTTTGAAATGTCAAGGAGACTTCTTTGTTGCAAGAACAAGTTGTCTTAACTACTTAAGTCTGTTTCCTCAAGGACTGTGATCTTGAGTCTAACTTTACCTTTTCTCCTTTTTTGTATCACCAAACTTCCTGCAGTGGAACCACCATGCTTCATATCAATATTATTCACTATTGTCGTGTATCGGATATTGACTTGCGAAAGCAGTGTCTGTTAAGATGAGTAAACTTTCATTTGTATACAAAAATGATTCCACCATAGGTTAGTTTCCAGAAGTTGTACTACATTTATACTTCTTTCTTCACCTTTTCTTCGATTTCTTTGATTTTTTTTTCTACTTTTATAGTTTGGCCAGATGGAATCAGGGGCACAGTCAATTGAATGTGCTCTTTGATTGCAAAGATTTGTCCTAACTAAGCACTGATCTCGCCTTAGACTGTGGCCCAGGCTTGGCCAATACTAAGCGCTTAATAAATGGCTGAATGAATGACCATCTCATCTTCTGGATGAGAAACAAAAGAAGCTAATTGGTTCATGAGGGAATCGAACTTGTAATCTTAGTTTCATCAGTATGTCTCAATACTGAATGTTATTGTCTAGATCCTATGCATTTAAAAAAAGAAGTTTTAGCAGCAACAGTTTGAATTTTCCAAATATAACTTTTTTCTTTTTTAAATCACTTAATAAATCAAAATTTGCAAATAAAATAATAATAAAATAATTTTTTAAAATTTAAAATAAAAACTGAGCTCAGATAAGAGAAACAACCATGCTTGTCAGGCTACTGAATCAAGTCTTTGCATGAAGTCTGGCAGAGCAAGTGCCCTCTTGGGCCCTGAAATTGTTGAAGGACATGAATTGCAGCTTACGCATACAGCCTTTTGGGGAGAAAATCAGCCATAGACATTGTCATACTATACAGGGACATCCCTTGTCACTGAGGAAGGCATCAGAGTGAACTCAAATGCTGAAAAAAAATCTGTTTATTTGCTCCTAGTTTTAAGCCACAAGGTATTTGAGTCTACTTGTTTGTATTGCCTTGTCTTTACCTCATTCAAAGACCCCTATTTCACAACACCACCAACAGTTTAAAAAACAAACCCAGTCTGAGAAATGGAAGGTTACTGTCATCAGAAATTAACATGTTATTTAGAAAAATCATTCTAAATACAGTATTGCTCTTTTTACTATAGATAAATCTCGACTTTCCTTAATAACTCCTCCTTCAGTCTTCAACTGTGTGGATCACAATAAACTGTGGAAAATTCTGAAGCAGATGGGAATACCAGACCACCTGACCTGCCTCTTGAGAAACCTGTATGCAAGTCAGGAAGCAACAGTTAGAACTGGACATGGAACAACAGACTGGTTCCAAATAGGAAAAGGAGTATGTCAAGGCTGTATATTGTCACCCTACTTATTTAACTTATACGCAGAATACATCACGAGAAATGCTGGGCTGGAAGAAGCACAAGCTGGAATTAAGATTGCCAGAAGAAATATCAATAACCTCAGATATGCAGATGACACCACCCTTATGGCAGAAAGCAAAGAAGAACTAAATGAAAGTTCTCTTGATGAAAGTGAAAAGAGCAATGTGAAAATGTTGGCTTAAAGCTCAACATTCAGAAAACTAAGATCATGGCATCCGGTCCCATCACTTCATGGGAAATAGATACGGAAACAGTGGAAACAGTGTCAGACTTTATTTTGGGGGGGGCTCCAAAATCACTGCAGATGGTGACTGCAGCCATGAAATTAAAAGACGCTTACTCCTTGGAAGGAAAGTTATGACCAACCTAGATAGCATATTAAAAGCAGAGACATTACTTTGCCAACAAAGGTCCATCTGGTCAAGGCTATGGTTTTTCTAGTGGTCATGTATGGATGTACGAGTTGGACTGTGAAGAAAGCTGAGTGCCGAAAAATTGATGCTTTTGATCTGTGGTGTTGGAGAAGACTCTTGAGGGTCCCTTGGACTGCAAGGAGATCCAACCAGTCCATCCTGAAGGAGATAAGTCCTGGGTGTTCACTGGAAGGACTGATGTTAAAGCTGAAACTCCAATACTTTGGCCACCTCATGCAAAGAGTTGACTCATTGGAAAAGACCCTGATGCTGGGAGGGATTGGGGGCAGGAGGAGAAGGAGATGACAGAGGATGAGATGGCTGGATGGCATCACCGACTCAATGGGCATGAGTTTGAGTGAACTATGGGAGCTGGTGATGGACAGGGAGGCCTGGCGTGCTGCGATTCATGGGGTCACAAAGAGTCGGACAGGACTGAGCGACTGAACTGACTGACTGAACTGACTCCCAGGAAAGCAATAATGCTGAGAAATGTGACATTTAGACAGCAGTATCTTATTCACTATTTATTGTACCTAGAAATAATAAATTACCACATGCATTTAACATTTTGCAAGTGTGAAGGTTTCTTCCAGTTCTAATGTTTTGTGATTCTAACAATAGAAAGATATATTTTAATAGTTGAAATAATGAGTCATCAATGTTTACTGAGCATTTTCTATGTGCCAGACACTGTTAAATAACATGCCTTATTCATTTCATCCTCAGAAAACAACTATAAGGAAGGCAGTGCTATTACGCCCCGCTGACAGTGAGGTTTAATGAAGCTGAGCCTTGCTTGGGTTTCCAGAGAGTAAAGTATAGAACTGAGCCTTGAGCCTGAGCGATTTAACTCAAAGGCCTGAGAGTCAGGCAGTCTCTAATACCAATCAACACACTAAATGCTCTTGTCTGTTACTGTAAGATTTTACCTGAAACAATTTTATTTATAAAGTGTGTAGATTTAAAAGAAATTCTAAAGACAGCATTTCTAAGCTAAGCAAGATCTTCATAGACTCCACTCTCCCTGTCAAACCCTGAAAACATGAGAAAAAAATGGAAAAGAGAAAAAAAGCAACTAACAATAAATTTGCCAACACCATTCACATAGGGTAAATAGGACAATTTAATTTAAAAACCACAGCAAAGAAACAAACAAAAACCCAGACTCTCTGGGAAGAATGAGACATATTTTTGAGCAGAACAGAAAAGCACAGCCTGGTATGGTTCCTCACATTAAACCCAAGCTCAGAATCCCTCTTAGTGAGGGGAGAGTTTACATTAGTATCCCCAACTTGGAGGAAAATAGAATGTTGATCCTCACCCATTCCCCAGCTCCTACCCTCTGAAGAAGCACAGTGGAGACCTTGGCCTTTGGAACTGAAGTTCTAGTGCTCCATTCTGAACTGGGGAAATGATCCCGCATAGAACTGTCCTATCCTTCCACTCTACCCTCATTCTAAATTCAGTGGAGTATAGAGTTGCCAGATAAAACACTTATAATAAATAATTATTCATTGTTTATCTGAAATTAAAATTTAACTGAATGTCTTATATTTTTATTTGCTATAGCTTGTGCACTTAAACTTGAATATCAGATAAACAATATTATTTATAATACATATACCCAACTATTGCATGGGACATATTTATACCCAAAAATACTTCTTATCTGAAGTTCAAATTTAACTGTGCATCCCACATTTTTGTTTGCTATATCTGGCAACTCTAGTGAGGTAGAATCCCTAATATAAAACAAATAACCAAATCTCAGGATTGACAAAACAAACATCAAAACAGAGGCCATGAATTCTAATAATGACAAGCTGAAAATACTGGACTCAGTTAAACATAACTCATACTGAGGAACATGCTAAAAATGGATATATACCAGAAAATAAAGCCTGAGGTATATAATAATGTAACTCTGAGAAATAAGAAAGTGAATTAAAAATAAACAACTGTGATCCAAAAGGATAAGTTATTAAAAATGGATATATCTTTGTGGTAATTGTTATTTTCTTCTAGGTACTGTTCTACATGTTTTTAAAAATTAAAGAAATTCGAAGGATATAAATAATCTCCAGTATCATTCAGAACTAAAAAGCCAAAAGAAATGGGAAGAAGGTTTATAAAATGTTAGATATCATTTTATTTTCCCCGAGAAATGAATCTGCCTGCTTGTAAGAGACAATAATATACATATTGGGTATAAAGGGGAAAACAAGGCAAGAAAAGGGAATAAAAGAGACAAAAGAATAGAGAGATGTAAGAAACATTATTCTGTCTAAACCTAATTTTAGATATTTTACAGAAAACCATTATAAGATTATTTCTTGGAACAATCCTCATTTAGTACTTTCTGTGAGGACTCATTTAGTAAGTCCTGTAAGGACTGGTTTAATTTCCATTTGATTGTCTTCTATTCTTGGAATTTGTTGATTACTAAGAGTAGGGAGAGTAACAATTTTCCTATCCTAATTTTCCATGTTTCCTAACAACTGGTGACTGACAGCTGGACTCAGAGTGAGAGAAAACAGACTTGCGCCTGGGAACTGACAGTGAAGATTGATGATCTGGTATGTCTGCACACTCCTCTTTCTACTGTTAGGCTATTTTTCTTTACGTTCCCCAGATCTTCAACTAAGTGCAGATATGTCATTCTTCACTATTGGCTATTTTATCCAACCTATAATTAATCTAAAATGGCCAACTAGATTATTAAATTAAATCTAAATAGTAAGCCAGGGAATTTTTATTTTTATTTATTTTTTTGATAAAGAAACCTTGGGAAAGAGGGCTGTTTTGTTGTTGCTGCTACAACTATGAAACCTTAAAAAAAATTAAAAAAAGTAATAATTATAATGTTCATTAATAATAGTGATGAAATCATGGTTGTTTATATATATGTTTGTCTACTTTTATACAGAGGTGTGATTCATGAGTATCTTTCTATATTATCTATTTTACATGTATAAACAAACATTTAATAATACTATATTAATTATCATTTTGGCACCAAATCTTAGGAACCTTCCCCCTCATCCTCCTCTCCCATTACACACGAATACTAATCTCAGCAAGTTAGATGCCCACTCATTCATTCGGGCTGCCTGTGTCACCTTGATACAGGTTTCTATGCCTTCCCGCCCTTCCTTGAACCTGGTCAATCTCGCGAGATCATTTCAAAGCGAATTCCGTACAACTGCAATAACTAGATCTCTCGCCCAGCAACTCAAAGCAAGAAGCTACTTACTGACAGAACCAAGGAACACCTGCTGGACCAGGCCTTGCGTGACTCCACCCAGGCTTGTCATTCTGAAGTCTGTCTCGGGGCCCCGAGCAAGCGAAGACGCATCCTTGCAGACACTTCCCTGGACCCAGTGGACCCAACAATGAGAGTCACACGGTGGCCCTAATTTGTCCTGGGGGCTGGCAAAGAGCGAGAAGTGGGACTCTTGTCTCAGCAGAGATGAAGGGCAGTAACAACTGAGGCCCTGCTTACGGAGGGAACTGCACTGCACCTACCGGAGTCTGCAGTTTTCCGGAAGCGCAGGACACCAGGCCGAAGCAGTAAGATACAGGTACAGGCTCCTAGGAGACCAGGTCTCTGTCTGGCAAGGTCAAAGGCTGCAGCAAGCCGAGCTCACAGTTCAAACTCCGGGGGGCGGGGGGCGGGGGCTGCTGTCAACCGCTCTTCCCAGAGGAAGGATGATTGCTTGGGATCTCGCGAGACTGCCGGGTCTTCCAAGGAGTCCTGGGTGCTTCAGGTGCCTGAGGCTTCTTGTCTCACATGCTTTCTTAGGAAGTGTGTAGCTCATACCACCTGTCAAGTAAACCCAAATTCTCCTTTATGCCTTGCCCCCCAAGTGCTGGGGCTCTTTTGGAGCAGGGGAGTCAGGGGGCAGGTTCTGGTGCAAAAGAGTTGGGGAAACACCTGAGGCCAGAAAAGTAAACTGTACCTGCAAGTGCTGTGAATCTATAGCTCAGAGCTGCGACTTGGAATGCTAGTGTGGAGCTCTGGGGCCCCAGTTCCAAGTATGCTCTCCAAAACCACAGAAACAATAACCACAGTGCCATTATCCTTAGGGTGCCTGATCCCCTCCACAGCTTCAAGGTATCTACATTTTGTCTCAGGAGACCATATCCAGGAGAATTTGAAGAAAGAATACTTAAACTGTTTCTAATGATAATTATATCACTTCTACCAAAATATCAGGTTAGACAGAGAGATGGGTTGTAAGCTAGTTATGTATTTTGGAAAGTCTTCCCTATTTATGATCCTATACAACACCTAATATTTTAAATATTATTTTAAAACAATCATTGTTTGTAGGCTATTTTTTATTTTTCTTAAGTTCAATATTTTTGTCTAGATATTTGTGGTAAAAATGAAGTAAAATTTCATCTTTAATAATGTTAATGAGGGACAAATACTCCATTTTGTGATTTATATTTCCTGTGATTAGTATAGAATAATCTAGTACATAGGAAAGTAAAGCATACATTCAAAATTAAATAGTTTTCTGGGAAGCACAAGTCAATATTTTATTTCTAGAATGAGTTTGATATGTGGAGAGTGTAATAGATGTATTTTCTGAATAAATTTCATTTAGTTTTGAGAGATAACCAGATTTTACTCACCAAACTGGGGTCATCCATGCACCCATTGGTCAGAAGAGAATTAAACTCCTTGGTTTACAATATTAAAAGGCTGTACTCCATAGGGAAAAGTTATTTCCTTAAATCAAAACTGTGATACTTTTACCAGAAGAAAGAATAGATCCTGGAAAAACAAAATGATTTCCATTTAGGATAGGTGGTCATTAGTGTCCAAATAGCATTGGTGTCTTATTCTAATATTGGGTTTTCTATTCACTGATACTTCATTGGCTCCCATTCATTCTTCATTTGGAAGTTGCTAGAAACTTCTTCAAGTTCAAATCTTGCATTTTAGAAGACAGTAATCAAAGTCAGTTTTTAAAATGCAATGTAGTGTATTGCATTTGTGCTGTACATTTTTCTTCTGTTGAAAAATAAACCGAGGCACATTAAATTTTTCAAGAATTTCAAAAGAACAGCATTGAAACATGTATATTATCTAGGGTGAAACAGATAACCAGCTCAGGTTGGGTACATGAGACAAGTGCTCGGGCCTGGTGCACTGGGAAGACCCAGAGGGATCGGGTGGAGAGGGAGGTGGGAGGGGGGACTGGGATGGGGAATACATGTAAATCCATGGCTAATTCATTTCAATGTATAACAAAAACTACTGTAATGATGTAAAGTGATTAGCCTCCAACCAATAAAAATAAAAAAATAAAAAAAAAAAAAAAAGAATTTTAGCAAGCATCAATTTGAATTGAGCAGTGCCAACCCAAAAGCTTTCCACGTGGTGTTAGAGGTAAAGAATATCTCTGCCAGTGCAGGAGATATGAGAGACACAGGTTCAATCCCTGGGTTGGGAAGATCCTCTGGAGAAGGGACTGGAACCTACTCCAGTATTCTTGCATGAAGAATCCCAAAGACAGAGAAGCCTGGTGGGCTACAGTTCATGGGGTCACAAAGAGTCAAACACAACTCAAGTGTCTTAGCATGCGTGCAAACAGAAAGTGGTTAGAAGCTTTTTGCTGACAGGACTCAGAGGAAAGGCTTTTGAAGAGCCCCTATGTGGTAGCAAAGCAAGAAAATTGTTTGATTGACTGTAACTCTAGTTGTTGCCTTAATCCGGAAAGCCTAGTTTCCTGTTTGTGATTGGTTGTTCATAAATTTCACCTCCTCAGATACAAATATGTTTACTTGAATTGACTCTAGGTTAGAGTTTCCTTACACAGGCATTAGAACCACCTTAGTCTAATGGTCTCATTTAGTTAATATCTTAATATCATTAACCAACTGAAGAAATGATAAATTGGAGAGTAGGTAAAATAATTATATCCAGGAATACATTAGAACTATGGGATGCATTGGAAAAAGTGAGAGATGTTAGGTTACTATTAGTTCACTTTGCTTGTATGCTGCCTGAAGTTTCATACACCTAAAAAAGTCTTATTTAAATCTCTGAGTGAACTCATTTTCATCTGTGTTTTTTAGACTATATGATGATGCATCCTACACCTGTATCTGGGGCAGACCTCTCCTTTTGAGCACTGAGTCTATTTGTCCTGCTGCTTACTTGACAACCCTGCCTAGACAGCTTTCTTCCCCAACTTTCTTTTTTTGCAATGCTCTAAATCTTAGTTAATGGCTAAGCTACAAACCTTGGAGTCATCATGAGTCTTCCCTCACCAAAGATATTCAATTGTTTAAAAATTAATTGGCTCTCCCTCTAATTCAGTTTGTTCTTTGATCCCATTTTAATCCATGTTGCTAACACTGGCCATTAATTAAATGTAGCAAGTTGCCTGCTAATTGAATAATTGGCAGAATTGGAGAAGATTCACACAAACAATAATTTTAGCTGTGTAATAAATGCTGTTACGGAGGTATAGTAGGTAAACTGGCTCACCTACTTCTAGATGGTGTGCAGTAAAGGAAAAGAACACTACAGAAAGAGAGGCCTGGATTTGAATTCTGATTAGTTGTATGACTTTGGGTAGATGATATGATTTCTTTTAACCTCTTTTCCCTCATCTATTAAAATGGAGATTAAAATATTTATCTTATGGAACTCATGAAAGCATTATATGAGCTTGTATATATGTACATCATACGTATATATAGTACTGTTGTTCAGTCTCTAAGTCATGTCTGACTGTAACCCCAAGGACTGCAGCGAGCCAGGCTCCTCTGTCCATGGAATTTTCCAGGCAGGAATTCTGGAGTGGATTGCCATTTCCTTCTCCAATATGTTATATATATGTATATCACATGAGATTTTGGATATGGCAACCCACTTCAGTATTCTTGCCTGGAGAATTCCATAGATAGAGGAGCCTGGCAGGCTACAGTCCCTGGGGATGCAGAGTCAGGCACAACTGAGCAACCATCACTCACTCACTCACTTATATATGCTACACATTTGACATGCCTGTATTAAGCAAACACTGTTTGCCAGGCACTGTTAGGGTTTTCAAAGTGCCAGTACTTAAGGAATTTATGATCTAGGGGAAAATATGGAAAAATAAAATCTAACCTTTTGAGTTGGCTTGTTATGTGATCTGTGCTTTTTAAAATACCCTATGGATAGTAATCCACTTAATTTATAGGATAATCCTTTGAGGTAGGTGCTGTTACTTTACTAACATTACAGATAAATACATTGAATTTCAGATATGATAACTAATTTTCTCAAGGTCATACACCTAGTAAGTAGTGGAGCCTGGATTTGAACTCTGGGACTGGTAGATCTGGGGCTTTGGATATGCTTTCCAAAGGAGGTGAACCTTATGTTTAGTTATGACAACTAGCAGGGCTCTTGTGCTTCTTCCCTTTATTCTACAGCCTCTTAAGCTAGTTTCCGATCTCTCCACACTTAACATTGCATTGCTGACATATAAAATGAGGAAGTGTTAGTCACTCAGTTATGTCCAACTCTTTGTGACCCCATGGACTATAGCCCACCTGGGATTCTCCAGGCAAGAGTACTGGAGTGGATAGCCATTCTCTTTACCAGGGGATCTTCCTGACCCAGGGATAAAACCCAGGTCTCCTGCATTGCAGGGTGATTCTTCACCATCAGAGCCACCACTTTAGGAAGCCCTAAAATGAGAAAGTCATTGTAAAACCACAGTATTAATCTGTCTTTCTCCTCCAAGATTGTTTCACAAGATGGAAAGAGTGTAGGTCTCCAAATGACTATTACATGGCGCGCTGACCTGTACTGAAGAGTCACGTGGGGAGGTGTGTGTGTGTGTGTGTGTGTGTATACACGCATGTGCACACATGCACACACTTAACAGTAGAGAAGATTGTTTATAATGAATAATACAATGAGAAAAGTATTTTCTCTAACATTCACTATTCTTTGCAGGAATTTGGGAGTAAAAGAAATAAAGAGAAGACAGTAATGATGTCAAATTAATATTGTGATTTGAAAGGGCAACCGTTGATTGGTGGGAGCTAGAAGAAGTTTACCAGAGAGGTAGTATCAGTTGTATAAAACATTAAATAAAATCCCAGTGGAAGTTGAGTATTATAAGAGGGATTCTTTGTCTTGCCAGTTAATACCCCCTGCCCCCAACTCCCTTGAGGCAGAAGCCTTAGAGGTAAAGTTCAGTGAAAGCAATTGTAGGTAAGAATAGAGTATAATCAATTTATGGGAGTTTATATCTGATAGATGCTATTTTCTTGATGAAGCTGAATTTAAATTAATTTTCTAAGAGTAAAAGGAAGTGCTGGGAATTTTAAAACATATTTTAAATTTCAGTGAATTACACATCCAAGTAAGCTATTGGACTTTTCACAGAAACAGACAATTTTATAACTTTACAGAATATATTTTGTGAACAAAACCTGACCTGTGGTATTGGATTAGATTCCTGAAATGACATTACCTGGATGAATCTATTCATTGAACATGGTGGTCAGTACAGTTTTCTTTCGGTGTGTGCATGCAGAGAATCATCCTCATTCTCTCCTCACAGAATGCTTCAACCAAGTGCCAGAAATTGAACTGAGAGTGGGAAGAAGGATATTTTACTTTGTTTGGCTTCTTCTAGATGGTGAGTGAAATTTCAGTCATATCCATCTTACTTTTAATAGGTTGCCATCTTTAAAGAAACTTGTCATCTTCTGAAATGGACAGAAATTGCTTAGAACTGTTAGGTAGTTAGAATAGGAAAAAGGAGTCCGGAATGGTGGTGGCTAAAAGACAAGGAAGGGAAAAGCCCGTGAAAATAGAACAGAGGAGGCTCAGAGGAATGAGGACCCAGGTAGAACAAACAGCACTCCTAGGTAGCCTAATTTACATAGGGCAGGCCCAGGGGGAGGAGAAAAACATATAAAAAGAGGAGCCAAAGGGCCAGGGTCTCTCTCTCTCTTCTCTTCGCGTCCTTTGGGTTGGCATGCCCTCACGCCTCGGGGATGTATTTTCCTTTATTTTCTAAATAAAATGGAGCTGTAACACTGATCTGTCTGATAACTGTGACACCATCTGTCTGAGGGCTTTAATGTCAGTCGCTCCAAATTTTTGTTGTGACGAGACAGAACCGATGAAATACACTCCCCTGACAGAACAACTGCTTCCTCTTTTTCCCGAAGGGGAAGGTAACCAGACACTGAACCTGTCTTTTATAGCTGGTACAGCATGTAGTTAGCAGTTTATATTTGATTTACCTGCACACTGCTCAGAAGGCCTTAGTATTTTTTTTTTTTAATGTACCATTAGGTTAGCAAGATGACTTATATAAGATCTTAAGAAAGAGCTTGAATGCCATTTGGATTTCCATCTGAGCTTTTTAAAATGCTGATGCACTGGCAAGCGCTTACCCGAACACTTGATATTGTTCTTTGACACCACCTTAGACTAAAATACACCTTGCTTTGTGTTTTGCATACTCCATGGGAAACCACAAAATGTAAGGAGCTGCCAGAAGCAAAGATCAGCAAGGCTATAAAAGGACAAACAACCCAAGGTACCAAATGTTTCTTATCTGGTTGGAAGTTTTGCTCAGAGCATAAATGATGAAAATGAGAGCAAAGGCTGCACCAAAACAATGCAGACTTTTAAAATAAAAAGGAAATGTGAACTTTGTGAGAATATATCCTCACCTCTTTGTTGCCTTCCTCAAATATCCTTTACTTGACAATGTCCTATTATCATGCAGTTCTTAAGCAAATGATATTGGGACTCAGGCAATTCTGAAGAAAATACTCTTTCTTAAGGTAGTTGGAAAACTGTATGAAAGAAAATGTTTTGAAAGATTTGTGCATAGAATGAAAACATTTTGGCTGTTAACACTTCTGTCAGATATTTGTAGCAGTTCACTTTGTTCAAACCAGTAGTTGCTCTGTGTATATATTCATGTACATTTTTAAATGTATTTTTTAAAGTCTTTGAAGACAAATAAATTTAATCTTATCCCAAAAGCATTTTTTATCATATGGGCTGGATATATTAGAGTACTGTGGTGAGATCTAAAATGATTGTTTTAATTAGAGAAAAAGAATATACTTTAAGAGTGAAGTAGTCTTTAAAAAATTTCATGTATCATGTGGGAATAATAGACAAGATATTTTTAGGTCATACTCTTAATTAGCAGAAACTTTTCTTGTACATTTTGCTAAATTTTCAGGCAGTAGGCCTCTACTCTAGCCCTTGGAGATTAATCATGATTTGTAGAATTAAGGTAATCCCTAAATTCCCCAGTGGCTCAGTAGTAAAGAACCCACCTGCCAGTGCAGGAGATGCAGCTTTGATCCCTGGGTCAGGAAGATCCCCTGGAGAAAGAAATGGCAACACTCTCCACATTTTTGCTTGGAGAATCCCAAGGACAGAGGAGCCTGGTGAAGTACAGTCTGTGGAGTCACCAGAAAGTCAGATACAATTTAGCGACTAAATAGCCACAACAACTGAATTCTTCACTAGTGATTGAATACACAATCAGGGTACCGTGGTGGGTGAATGATTCAATTTTGGCCAATAAAATGTAAAGAGAAGTCTGCTGGATTGAGTGGTCTCTGGAAAGACTTTGATTTCTTAATAAAGGCTGATATGATTTTCTTCTTAACCACATCTTCCAGCCTTAAGCCAAAACTTAATGCCTGGAGCAAGCGTGGCCATATTTTAGTCAAGAGGCCACGTTAGCAAGAGGATGAGAAGTCAATAGACTAAGGATAATGACCTCCAAATAGAAAGTACCTGTGTATTGACAGCATTTTCAAGCAGCTAATCATTTTTATGCTTATTTGGAGACTTTTTAGATATGAAAGATAAAGCATTTTTAGTTAAGGCAATATTAGTTTAGCTCCCTATTATTTTAGGCTGAGAATTATCCTGAATACAAATAGTTTCTGTTGATCTGTATTTTAGTTTCATTTAATTCTAAAAATTAACATGCAGTAAAATTGCCTTTTTGGAGGGACAGCTCTGTGAATTTTATAAATCTGTGTAAACACTACAACCGTAAGGTAGTGTTTACACAAATTACATCAAGAGCTCCGTAACTCCCAAAATCTCCCTCTTGCTACCCCTTTGTAGTAATACCCTGCCCGTACTTCTAAACTTTGGTACCCAATAATTTGTTCTCTGTCACTACAGATGTCTTTTTGAGAATATCATAAAAATTGAATTGTACAGTACACAGCATTTTGAGACTGGCTTAATTCACGCACTATAATGTTTTTGAGATTTATTTAAACTACTGTATGTATTGAGTTTGTTCATTTTTACTGTTGAGTTCATTGCATAAAAGTACCACAGTTTGTTTAATCATTGACCTACTAAAGGACATTGGGTTGTTCTCAGTTTTGGAGGGTTATAAGTAGAGCTGTTGAAAACATCTGTGAAAAAATTTTTTATGTAAACATATGTTTTCATTATGCTAGGGCAAATACTTAGGAGTGGAAGTTCTGAGTCATATGGTAAATATATCCATACTTCACTTTGTAAGAAACTGTCAAGCTGTTTTCAAGAATGGCTGTTTCATTTTGCATTTTCATAATGAATGAGAGTTTCAGTTGTTCCACATCCAAACTAGTGCTTTACATTGTCAGAAATTTATAATTGAAAGTAATTTTAATATGTAGTAACTGCCATAGACCTCTTCATTTATTTATGCTATCTTTAATTTTTCATCAGGTTTTCACTTTTGAGCATTCAGATGTTTTATTATACTCATACTTAATAATTTCATTTTCTGGAGATATTGTACATACTATTACCTTTTAATTTTGGTTTGTAATTGTTCCAATTTCCAATTGGTGATATATAGAAATATATTGTGTATTTTCCTTATATTATGTGATTTTACTTTACTCACAAATTAGTTCTAGGAGTTTCAAAAATAGACTTATTATTATTTTTTACATAGACAATCATGTTATTAATGAATAGGAAAAATCTTATTTCTTCCTTTTCAATCCATATACCTTTAATTTCTATTTGGTGGCTTACTTCACTGATTAGGACTTCTAGTAAGATGTTGAATAAGAGTGGTGAAAACCAACATCCTTATCTTGTTCACAGTGTTAGAGGCAAATCATTCAGTTTTTCATCTTTAAATAAGATATTCACTGAAGGTTTCTAAATACTTTTTAAAGTAAGAGAGGAGAAATTCCTTTATATTCTGAGTTAGCTGAGAGTTTTTATTAGGAATAAATTTTGAATTTTGTCAAATGTTTTTTCTACATGAAATGATGATTTTTTTTTTTTTTACTATTAATGTGAGAGATTATACAGATTGATTTTCAAATACTAACCAGTCTTTGCATACCTCATAGCTCACTTGGTAAAGAATCTGCCTGCAATGCAGGAGACCTGGGTTCAAGTACTGGGTCGGGAAGATCCGCTGGAGAAGGGATAGGCTACCCACTCCAGTATTCTTTGACTTTCCTTGTCACTCAGCTGGTAAAGAATCTGCCTGCAATGCGGGAGACCTGGGTTCAATCCCTGGGCTGGGAAGATCTCCTGGAGAAGTGAAAGGCTACCCACTCCAGTATTCTGGCCTGGAGAATTCCATAGGACTGTATAGTCCATGGGGTTGCAAAGAGTCGGACAGGAGTAAGCGACTTTAACTTCACTTTGCATTCTAACTATAATTCTCCACTTAGTTGTGGTTTATTGTGATTTTAATATATTGCTCAATTTAATTTATGACTATTTTGCTGAAGATTTTTTTGCTTCCTTGAATATTGGTAGGTAGTTGTTTCTTCTTATCCTGTCTACCCAGCTGTGGTGTCAGACTAATGCTGGAGTTCAGAAAATGAGTTAGAAAGTGTTCTCTACTCTATTTTTAGGAAGATGTTTTATAGGATTGATGTTAATTTTTCCTTATATGTTTGGCAGAAGTCATCAGCAAAACAATGCAGACCTGTAGATTTCTTTAAAAGAAGATTTTAAACTATTGATTCAGTTTCTTTAGTAGTTACAAAACTATTCAGATTATTTATTTAGTTTTAGATTAGTTTTGGTAGTTTACAGTTTTCAAGAAATTGGTCCATTTTATCTAAGTTGTTGAATTTATGTGTGTAGAGTTGTTTATAGTGTTCCATAATGGCCATTTTAATGTCTACATGCTCTGTAGTGATATTCTTTATCTAATTCTCCACATTGGGAATTTATGTCTTCTGTATTTTTTTGTGTTTCTTGCTAGGATTTTATCAATTTTATTAATCAGTCTTTAGGTTCATTGATTTCCTTTATTATTTTTGTTTTCTATTTCACTAATTCCTATTTCTACTTTCTGTTTTTTTTTTTAAGATGGTAGTTCTCAGTTTTTTCAAATATGAAGCATTTTTTAACCAATCTATTTAAAAATTTTTAAATTCTTGACATTACAGAACTATACTGACATTTATTAACATTCCACTCTTACATTTCTTATCAACAAACAGAAATAAAATTCATAAGCCAAAAGCCTCAAACAAAGCTGTTTAAAACAGGGAAAAGCTTATGAAACTAATATGGATCCTAGCATTAACAGCTGAACAGAGAATGTGATTTTTAAATTCTTAGCAGGTGATAAAGTTGTGTAGAAACTGAACACTTACAAATTATTTAAAACCTAGAATCAGAAATCACACAATTGGATTATGGGAAACAGCAGAAAATACTTATGAGTGAGCCTATACTATTCCAGCTATACCCCATGCCCTTGGAGAGGAAAGCCTGACATTAGTTAAATATCGGTCCAGACTAATACTGTCAGAAGAACCAATGATAGTAACCTGTCTACCAGAAGAGCTTTCCACTGGATTGGCATTCAAGTATTTTTAAAAATGCTTTCTCTCTGTTAAAGAAAATGCATAATTTCTCTTGATCTCTTTTGAAGTTTTATCTGCTCTATCCTTTCAGCTCTGATTATTGAGCCCATCAAATGATATTTTAGAATTTTGGATATTGTTTCAGTTAGAAAATTTCAAATTGATTTTCTGTGTAACTTCTGTTTCTTAGTAGTATGTTTCTAGCTTTCCATTCATTTCAAGAGTTTCTGTCCCTGTTTTTTGTAAGATTTAAAAAGAAAAAAACAGTTTAATTAAAGTGTTTGTCAAACAAGTCCTGGTATCTCTGTCAACTTGGTGTTGATGTATGTTGATTGATTTTTCCATGCAGATTTAGATTTCCTGATTCTTCATATCCAAGTAATTTTGGATTGTATCATGGACATTTTGCTTTATGAGACACTGAGTCTCTTAAAATTTTATTAGAAATATTTACATTTTTGTTTTAGCAGGAAAAACACTCAATGCTACTCAGACGAAAAGTTCTAGTTTGGCCTTCTTTTGATTGTGTTTACCACATCAGTTCTATTTCAAAGCCTTTACAGTGTTCTTTGTATCTGCCACATGTGTGAGTTACCCAGTAGTTAGTCTGAGATCTAGACAGTGATCTATATCTTACTTGTTTTCAAAAAACCTATTATATATTGTTTAGGGTCAAAAGTATATATGCACAGCTCAGTGGTGAGTTCAGTAGTTCATAAATTCATTTTTAAGCATTATTTACCAATATTCTCCCTCTTTATAATCTCACTAATACTTTCTGGTTCCCCAGGAATCCTCTGGCTTCAAATATGGGATTTTATTTGCCCTGTTCTTCCACTCATTTCCTTTGAATGTGATCATGTCGGGAGCCAAACAGTGGAATCACAGAGAGACATAAAAGCAGTCAATATACTCCCCACATCTTGGCTTCATGGTTCCATTTATCAGAGGGAATATTTATCCTCCCCCATACTGTTAAGCCTTCATGAGTCATCATGGGTTTGGGCAAGAGACAACAGTGAGAAGAAAGAGAAAGCTATCCACTTCTCTCTCTGAGCATTATGAGGTCACTTTCCAAATCCTCCTACCTGACTTGATGTCTTCTCCTCCATAGCTTCTTGTGTGTGCTGATGTCCACTTACAGATCTGAGATTTTGTTGAAACCGGATAAGAAAAGACTGATGTTCTCAGCTAGCTGCTCCATCTATTATGTTTAGGATTTATAGATGCATTCAGTAAGAGAGACAAGTTGAAGGATGCTTGCTGAAACAAGAAAATAATCTCATTATTTTTCATTTTATTTCTAAAAATGTTCTGTGGTTAGTACTGTTTCTGAGTCTAGTCATTCAAAACTAACAATTAAACCTGTCATCTGATAGGCAATCACCCTGCAGATGCTTATCACATCAGACCAACCAGGAATCACAAATTCATATTCAGAGAGAAGACAAGGTCGGTGGTAAGTCTGATTTATAGAAATTAATCATTGTGCTCTTCCCATTCCTACATCTTTAATGGTATCATCATGTGTATCATTATGTTTTAATATTAATAACAGCTATGATGACTGGTGTTTACTATGTAAGTGCTTCTCTTGTTTTATATAATTTGATCTTTACTATTAACAGCATACAAAAGAGTGCTATTTTTGATATGGAAAGTGCAAACTCATACTATTACATGAGTACAATCAAGCTATGTATTGCTAAAACTGAAGTACATATTCAGCTAAATTTATGGTTCTGGCTTATTAAATCTACTCAGTTAATAAGGAGTTTTCATATTACTAAGACAAAAACTAGAATGCATCCTTATAGAAAATGTTATAAAAATTGTTGTTATACTCTACATATAAAATATGTCAGTAAATTCTTGCCATACAACAAGCTATTGCTATCTTTTCATACCTTTTCCAACTTATTTCTTTAAAGTCATTATATTAAACTATATTTGTTACAGTTTCAGGCATTATGTCCTGTGGTATCCATCATATCAATAAAAAAAGCAGTAAAGATAATAAATGCTTTAGTGTATTATAATACAATTTGAGGCCACATATAATAATGATGTTTAAGATTCTATTCTGCCAAATGGCTGCATGGTCACTGAAGTTTGTTCAGCCAGTGATCTTTTCAGCATAATGTAAATGGAAGGTATTACCTTTGTCAAAATCTACATTCTTCAAGAAACCATTCATGAGAAGAAAGGAAAAGTTGCCCTTTCATATATGCAATATCTTTGTCTTTCTGTCTTCACACACATACACACACACACACACACACACACACATGCATGCACACACATAAAATATTACTGTGATTAACAGTGCAAATATGTAGTCAATGCACTTAGATTGAATTTCAGTCTAGCCATTACTAGCTGACCTTGGGTAAGATATTTATCTTGATGAACATTAGTACTCTCATCTACAAAATGGTGATAATGATATTACCTTTCTCATAGTTTTGAGCACTGAATAATATACTGCATAAAAAACATCTGGCTATGTGCCTAGATACTGTGTAATCTTTCTAAATTTCATTGTTTATTCATATATGTTTTATTCTGAATTTTTTATGTTGCATTAATATCTTTACTACCTTTGGAGCACTGAATTATTTCCATGAAGGCACATAATTATACATATATCTATGAAGCATGATAGTTTGATTGAATAAAGTGAAAAAAGGTTTTGTGATTTATTAGGGGTTTGTCTAAGTCTGGAGTCAAAAAAATCAAATGACCTCAGAAAGTGCCAGGGAGATTGTGCACATGTGTAAGAAGGCTAGTGTAGAATAAGGGAAAGTGGTATCAACTACAGCAAACTGGTGGATACATGATCCTTGTAAAGGCATTCAGTTACAGATACATCTGTCTGCAGGCATTCCACCTATAAGCCCTGAGTTTGCAGCTCTTGACATTGAGAGGTGTGGGAAATCCCTGATTTATACAATTAATGCTATCAGTGTGATATTTGAAAAAAAAGTGAAAGAAAAAAAGAAAAAAAAAGAACAATAGAAATTGTATATTCAGAGTTTGCACATTTTAAGTAAAAATTCATAAACTTCTCATTGTCAGTCCTTTGATGTAAGTCAGTTGTCTCTCATTTGAGCATGCAAAATAATGGCTGTCATCTTTCAGAAATAAACCACACTATATTGTACAGTTCTGATTTTTAGTTTCATGAAAATAAAATGGGAAATTGAAGTCAGTTTTGAAGTAATATGAAGGCAGAGTCTTTTTAGATTTTATGATTTTTCTTCCCAATGTTAATCATACCTAATTTCGTGGCATCTTTATTTTTTATTATTGCACTTGTCAAAAATTTCTAAAACTTTCAAAAGAATTTTGACAGAAGTAGCAACATTATTTATTTGGAATAAAATATTTAACTAAATTTTATCATTTCAATGATAATTCAAGGGAAATAAACATTTGCAATAATACAACTGCCTCTATTTATATTATTTATGCTTTATCTCTCTTTATATGATTCTTTTACATATATTCTCTATATGTGTGCATGTACATGCCAAGTCTCTTCAGTTGTGTCCGACTGATTGTGACCCAATGGACTGGAGCCCGCCAGGCTCTCTATCCATGGGATTCTCCAGGCAAGAATACTGGAGTGAAAAAAAAAAAAGAATACTGGGGTGGATTGTCATGCCCTCCTCCAGGGGACCTTCACCACCCAGGGATCAAACCCGAGTCTCTCATGTCTCCTGTATTGGCAGGTGGGATCTTTACCTCTAGTGCCACTTGGGAAGCCCCTATTCTCTGTATGTGTTCTCTCATATATATATATATATATATATTTTTTTTTTCTCACACACATACCTACTAATATTTACTAGGAGTGGTTTAGGAAACTAGAAATGATATTTATGATTATTAACATGATATTTATTTCCCTGTAATAATGAAACATGAAGTCAGCTTGAAACTCCACATTTTTTAACTTGAAACTTCAGAAGTTACAATAATCTAAACTTTCTTTAAAATACCTTCCACTTAAATTTAGGAGGAAGTCATGCCAAGTTTGGGCTTCCCTGGTGGCTCAGATACTAAATCGACCTGGGTTCAATTCCTGGCTCAGGAAAATCCCCTGGGGGAGGGCATGGCAACTCACTCCAGTATTCTTGCCTGGAGAATCCCCATGGACAGAGAAGCCTGGTGGGCTACAATTCATAGTGTTGCAAAGAGTCAGGCATGACTGAGTGACTAAGTACAGCACAGCGCATGCCAATTTTATTTCAAAACATTTAATTCAACAATCACTCTTTTTTCGGTTTATAAGACTTGTAAGTTAATAAACAGCATTTTTTAAAACACTATCTGTTAGACATTGTGCTAGTCTCTGAGCACACAACAACGGGGAAGGTAGAATTAGCTCCTGCCCTTGTGGTACTTACAGGAAGAAAGCTGTTAAAGAAATCATTATAAGAGCTATATGTGATATGGAGAAGTACAGGATAATTTGGTAGTCTGAAATATGAAACTTAGAAGGGATGTCAAAGACTGTATCTATACCTAAAATCTCTACTAAGTGGTATTTTGGCCTATGATTGAACTCTTGTGATGGGAAATCCATGGTCAGTTACTTAGTCCATTCGTTCCTAAAAAAAATCAACAATTTGTAGCCTAGCAAACTTGGACTTCCTCACTCACTTGGACTTCCCCACCCATTTGAGTACAGTGCTGAGACAGATGACAGAATGCCTGAAAAAAAAAAAAAATCTGTGTGCCACCACATACTATAGTTCTTAAATTCCTTGACTCTTGTGAAAATAAATTTTTGATACTATAGCAGGTTCCTTTGCTATGTCAACATTTTAGAGATGGGGCTTTTTTCTATGTGTCTGATCTCTAAATCATTTATCTGAGAATCAAATTTCTTTTCTTAAATCATTTATTCCTTGTAGCACTTTGGCCATGTCATATTTATATAAAAGGTCCTGATTCTCTTGCTTTCCTAATGTCACAGTGGTAGTACTGCAATGTCAGATTCAAATTTGTTATTTCTCCCTTGATTGTCTCAGTCAGGGATGAACAAAGTGTGTGGTGCTCATATGTAGTGACCTTGCAGAAGAATTTGTTCTGTAGCCCCAAACAACAGTCATTTGTTGTTTGGAGTGAGTCATTAATTTAATCTGACAGATTGAAGATGGTATGGGAATTATGGTGCAGCCTACAGACCACCTGTCTCAGATGACTTAACCAATGACATCATTTTGCTTTTACTGTCCAATCACATTTGTTCTAATCTCTGACCAGTGCATGCTAGCTCCAGAATATACTTTTCCAAATGACCTGAATCAAGACTAATAACATTTATATCTGAGTTTTCCATCTGTCCTGCATGATAGAGATTGAACCTGATTAATATTTTACAGTCTGCATTCACAACTACTTGGGAGAAATAACCAAAAAGTCATAATTCATTGAATAGGATCTGTTTTGTGTGTGTTTTAAATTGTTTTTCTCTTTCTTAAAATTTTGCATCTTTATTTTTGGGAAGAGCCCCAATAAATAAGAAACTCACCTTCTCCATGTATCTTTCCAGTTTATTGCAATTATCTTGGCTGTATTGTATCTTAATTTTAAGCTGTTTCACCAGGTATTATGTTATATGTTTAATAGCCTCACCAAAATGATGATATTGATGTGAATGAAGGGTAGTTCAGCAGCACTCAGAGATGCTGAGGGTAGCATGCTAATACAACATACATGAATCTGGGAAAGATAAGATAGATCTGCTTTCATTTTGTTCAGAAAATAAGCCATTACAGAAAAGTTTTAAGGTTATTTAGGCATATATACACTTCTCATAAATGGAAGGAATGTATTAATGAAAAGAGAGAAAGAAAGAGGGAGCATAAACCAATTATTATTACTTATTTACCACTAATGCCTGATAGTAAAGTGATCATTATTTAATCTAGTAACCAATTTATATTTAGTGAGGGCTCACTATATTTAAGACAGTGAGGATAATGGCTGATTCGTGTCAATGTATGACAAAACCCACTACAATATTGTAAAGTAATTAGCCTCCAACTAATAAAAATAAATGAAAAAATAAATAAATAAAAAAAAAGAGAGAGAAAAAAAGAAACAAATAAATGGGCTTCCCATTAAAAAAAAAAAAGACAGAATAAGATACACTGCCTGCAGTATACCTTAAAGTTTCACACATTTAAGTTGAGAACACAAATATTTATTGGTTTAAGAAGAGTCTATAGGTTATGTGAAGAGACTGATGAAACGAACACCAGAGAATGAAGAGAGACCTCTCTGAAGGAACACTGGCTAGACTGAGATCTGAAGGGTAAACGGAACTTTAGTGACTCACCTGTACATGCCTAGCACCTCTCAGATGGTAAAGAATCTGCAATGTGGGAGACCCGAGTTCAATTCCTGGATCAGAAAGATCCCCTGGAAAAGGAAATGTCAACCCACTCGGTATTTTTGTCTGGAGAATTCCATGGACAGAGGAGCCTGGCAGGCTACAGTCCTTGAGGTTGCAGTCAGACATGACTGAGCAACTAACACTTTCACTTTTACTAATCATATGCATTCAGAAATAGTACCTTTCTCCATCAGCGATGGCACTCTTCCCTACCCCAGCAGAAAGTTCTGGTTCTGGGTCTGAATCCAGATTATAAAGTAAGAATATCCTCAGCTTACCTCCTCCCTTGCGCATACCAGCATTGCCACTACTTACAGAACAACCATCTCTGAGAATGACCTGAAGATTAGCAGAAAAAATGTTCCACCACAAGACATATTAAGAAAGGGCCACAACAAGATAGGTAGGAGGGTTGGAGACATGGTCTAGTCAGGACCCGTATCTCTAGTACTGTGAGACAGAAAAGTGGAAGGAAAGTCACAACTACAGAGGTCTTTCTTGAGGAGCAAGGAGTCTGACCCTCACTCAGGCTCACCAACCTGGGAGTCTGTACCAGGAATATGAGCCCCTAAAATGTTGTTTTGAAAACTAAGCAGGGCTTATGTTTAGACAGCCAAACAACTGTGGGAAAATGAGACTCCACTCTTAAAGGGCACATGCAGAAGTTCACTCAATCTGAGTCCCAGTGGAGAGGCAGCGGTTTGAAAGGTGCCACTTGCTAAACTTGAAGAGAGAGAGGAGGCAGCTGTAACACTCCCTGGGGACTGAGATTCTGGCAGCAGCAATTTTTGTAATCTTATTCTACTTTGCAGACAGCTGTACTAGAGGGGGTGCCCTTTTGAAATACTCCTTCTAGTCTGTTACTTCCAGGAGCCTGCCCCACCAACCAGTTCCTGCAGTGGTTATGCAATACCAGGTCTCATAGCCAGTTGTGCTAGCGGCTTGCCTTGCCTACTAGGACCTCTGCATGGTTGTGAACTGGGGATATCTGTCCCCTAGCAGCAGTAACATACCACTGTACATTATACCCAGTCACATTGAGGGCCTACCCTATTTGCAATGTGCCGACAGTCATACACTGCTGGGCATCGCAGTCAGCCGGGCCGGGAGCCAGCCCTGAATACCAGTGTGACTGTAGCAGTCAGTACAACCACGACAGAAAGTGCATACAGCTCACACTGGGAATACCTGTTACACATCTGGCTCTGGTGGCCAGAGCGGGGTGTGCTTCTGGGTCCCAGGGGACATCTACTACATAAGACTGCTTCTCCAAGGTTGAGAGCTGTAATTTACCTACCAAATACAAAGAAGTAATCACAGAGAATTAGGCAAAACGAGGAGACAGAAGAATATGTTCCATATGAAAGACCAAGACAAAACTTCAGAAAAAGCACTCAATAAAATGGAAAATGGAAATATTTTGATCTACTCAATAAAAAGTTCAAGATAATGGTCATAAATATGGTCACAGAACTTGGGATAAAAATGGATGAACACCATGAGAATTTCAACAAAGAGAGGAAAAATGTATAAAGAATCAACCAGAACTGAATAATACAACTGAAATAAAAAGTACACTAGAGGGAATCAACAGTAGATTAGATGATATAGAAGAATAGACCAGAGATCTCGAAGAGAAGATGAGTGGAAATAATGCAAGCTGAAAAGAAAAAAATATGAAAAAAGTTAGTACAGTTTAAAGGACCTTGGGGATATCATCAAGTGCACGAATACTCACATTATAGGGGTGTTGGAAGAAGAGATAGAGAAAGGGGCAAAGAACTTTTTGAAGAAGTAATAGCTGAAAACATCCTTAACCTGGCAAGGAAACAGACATCTAGGTCTAAGAAACACAGAGAGTCCCCCAACAAGATGAATCTAGAGGTCCACACCAAGACATACTATAATTAAAATGAAAAAAGCAAAGATAAAGAAACTAATAGTGGCAATGGAGACACAACTAGTTATGTACAAGGGAGCTCCCAGAATACAATAAGCTGACTTTTCAGCAGAAACTTTGCAGGTTAGAAGGAAGTAGAGTGATATGATGGGAAAAAAATCGACAACCAAGAGTACTTGACTTGGCAAGATTATCATTTAGAGCTTTATATACAGGCAAAAGCTGAAGGAGTTCATCACCACTAAATTGGCCTTACAAGAAATGTTAAAAGGATTATTCTAAGTGGAGAAGAGACAGCTACAACTGGAAATAAGAAAATTATGAAATAAAAAAATCTCATGTAGAGGCAAACATATAGTAACATTACAAAACTAGTAAGAAGGTTAAAAGACAAAAGTAGTAAAAATCATCCAAATCTATAATAAGCACTTACAGAATATGCAAAATAAAAACAAATAAAATATAACATCAAAAATATAAAAATTTGGGGGGTATGAAAATATAAGGCTTTTAAAATGCATTTCAGCTTAAGAGATAGACAGCCTAAAAGGGACAACGATATATATATATATATATGGTTATAGGTTATAACCTATATATAGGTTATATATATATATAATATATATATAATATATAACCTATATATGTATATAAATATATAGGTTTTAGGTTGTTTATATGCCATTATTTATAAACTTCATGGTAATCACAAACCAGAAGTCTAGAGTAGATACACAGGCATTAGAAGGAAAGGAATTCAGCTATGACATTAGAGATAGTCATCAAGTCACAAGGGAAGAGAGCAAGAGAAGAAGAAGGTGAGAACTACAAAAAGAATTAAAAAAAAAAATTAACAGTACTACCCAAAGCAGTCTACAAATTCAGTGTAATCCCTATCAAATTACCAATGGAAATTTTCATAGAATTAGAACAAAATTTTTTTACAACTTATATAGAAATACAAAAGACCCCACATAGCCAAAGCAATCTTGAGAAAGAAAACGGAGCTGGAGGAATCAGGCTCCCTGACTTCAGACTATAATACAAAGCTACAGTCATCAAGACAGTGTGGTACTGGCACATTACCAAAAAATAGATCAATGGAACAGTGTAGAAAGCCCATAGATAAACCCACATACCTAATTTGTGACAAAGGATGCAAGAATATATGATAGAGAAAGGACAGTCTCACCAATAAGTGGTGCTGGGAAAGCTGTATAGCTACATATAAAAGAATGAAATTAGAACACTCCGTAACACCATACACGCACACACACACACACACATGCACACAAACCTCAGAATGGATTAAAGACATAAAAGTAAGACCAGACACTAAAACTCTTAGAGGAAAACATAGGCAGAACACTCTCTGACATAAATTGCAGCAAGATTTTTTTGTAACCCATGTCCTGGAGTAATGAATATAAAAACAAACAAAAGGGACCTAATTAAATCTAAAAGTTTTTTTCACAGCAAAAGAAACCATAAACAAAACAAAAAGACAGTCTTCAGAATGAGAGAAAATATTTGCAAATGAGGCAACTGACGAAAGATTAATCTCTAAAATATACAAACAGCACATGCAGCTCAATAATAAAAAGAACGACCTGGTGAAAAAATGGCCGAAGACCTAAACAGATATTTCTTCAAAGAAGACATACAGATGGAAAACAAACACATGAAAAGATTCTCAATATCACTAATTATTAGAGAGTTGCAAGTCAAAACTACAATGAGGTATCACCTCACATCAGTTAGAATGGTTGTCATAAAAAAATCTACAAGCTTGTAGACTTTTGGATGGCAGCCATCCTGACTGGCGTATAATGGTACCTCATTGTGGTTTTGATTTGCATTTCTCTGATAATGAGTGATGTTGAGCATCTTTTCATGTGTTTCTTAGCCATCATCTGTATGTCTTCCTTGGAGAAATGTCTGTTGAGTTCTTTGGCCCATTTTTTGATTGGGTCATTTATTTTTCTGGAGTTGAGCTGGAGGAGTTGCTTGTATATTTTTGAGATTAATCCTTTGTCTGTTGCTTCGTTTGCTATTATTTTCTCCCAATCTGAGGGCTGTCTTTTCACCTTGCTTATAGTTTCCTTTGTTGTGAAAAAGCTTTTAAGTTTCATTAGGTCCCATTTGTTTATTTTTGCTTTTATTTCTGAAATTCTGGGATGTGGGTCATAGAGGATCCTGCTGTGATTTATGTTGGAGAGTGTTTTGCCTATGTTCTCCTCTAGGAGTTTGATAGTTTCTGGTCTTACATTTAGATCTTTAATCCATTTTGAGTTTATTTTTGTGTATGGTGTTAGAAAGTGTTCTAGTTTCATTCTTTTACAGGTGGTTGACCAGTTTTCCCAGCACCACTTGTTAAAGAGGTTATCTTTTTTCCATTGTATATCCTTGCCTCCTTTGTCGAAGATAAGGTGACCATAGGTTCGTGGACTTATCTCTGGGCTTTCTATTCTGTTCCATTGATCTATATTTCTGTCTTTGTGCCAGTACCATACTGTCTTGATGACTGTGGCTTTGTAGTAGAGTCTGAAGTCAGGCAGATTGATTCCTCCAGTTCCATTCTTCTTTCTCAGGATTACTTTGGCTATTCGAGGTTTTTTGTATTTCCATACAAATTGTGAAATTATTTGTTCTGGAGAGGGTGTGGAGAAAAGGGAACCCTCTTACACTGTTGGTGGGAATGCAAATTAGTACAGCCACTATGGAAAACAGTGTGGAGATTTCTTAAAAAGCTGGAAATAGAACTGCCGTATGACCCAGCAATCCCACTTCTGGGCATACACACCAAGGAAACCAGATCTGAAAGAGACACATGCACCCCAATGTTCATCGCAGCACTGTTTATAATAGCCAGGACATGGAAGCAACCCAGATGCCCATCAGCAGACGAATGGATGAGGAAGCTGTGGTACATATACACCATGGAATATTACTCAGCCATTAAAAAGAATTCATTTGAATCAGTTCTAATGAGATGGATGAAACTGGAGCCCATTATACAGAGCGAAGTAAGCCAGAAAGATAAAGACCATTACAGTATACTAACACATATATATGGACTTTAGAAAGATGGTAACGATAACCCTATATGCAAAACAGAAAAAGAGACTCAGATGTATGGAACAGACTTGTGGACTCTGGGAGAAGGCGAGGGTGGGATGTTTCAGGAGAACAGCATTGAAACATGTATATTATCAAGGGTGAAACGGATAACCAGCTCAGGTTGGGTACATGAGACAAGTGCTCGGGCCTGGTGCACTGGGAAGACCCAGAGGGATCGGGTGGAGAGGGAGGTGGGAGGGGGGACTGGGATGGGGAGTACATGTAAATCCATGGCTAATTCATATCAATGTATAACAAAAACTACTGTAATGATGTAAAGTAATTAGCCTCCAACTAATAAAAATTAAAAAAAAAAAAATGAATACTGGAGTGGGTTGCCACTGGAGTGGGGGATCTTCCCAACCCAGGGATCAAACCCAGGTCTCCCACATTGTGAGTGGATTCTTTACCATCTGAGCCACCACTCCTCCATGTATCTAAAAAAAAAAAAAAAAAAAAAAAATCTACAAGCAATAAATGCTAGAAAGGATATGGAGAAAAGGGAACCCTCTTACACTATTGGTTAGAATATAAATTTGTGTGGCCACTATGGTAGACAGCATAGAGATTCTTCAAAAAATTAAAAATAGAACTACCATACCACCCACCAATTCCACTCTTTGCCATCTATACAAAGAAAACAAAACTCACTAATTTGAAGAAATATATGCAACCCTTTTTCATCACTGTGTTTTATAGTTGCCAAAACTTGGAGGCCACCTAAGTGTCCATTGATAGGTGAATGGATAAAGAAGATGTTGTTAATTTATGAAATGGAATATTAGTCATGAAAAAGAATAAAATCTTTCCATTTACAACAACATAGATGGATCGAGAATGTATTAAGCAAAGTGAGAAAAATCAGAGAAAGACAAATCCTGTATAATTTCACTTGTATGTGGAACATAAAAACAAATTAACAAACAAAGCAGAAACAGACTCATAGATACAGGTAACAAACCAGTGGGTTGCCAAAGGAGAGGCGGGTGGAGGAATGGATAAATTGGCAAAGGAGATTAATAAGTATAAACTTTTGCACAGCAAAGCATTTACACTCAGTTGTGTCTGACTTTGTGACCCCATTGACTATACAGTCCATGGAATTCTCCAGGCCAGAATACTGGAGTGGCTAGCTTTTCCCTTCTCCAGGGGATCTTCTCAACCCAGAGATCAAACCCAAGTCTCCTGTGTTACAGCTAGATTCTTTACCAGCTGAAACACAAGGGAAGCCTACAAATACTGTAGTGGGTAGCCTATCCCTTCTCCAGTGGATCTTCCCAACCCAGGAATCGAACCAGGGTCTCCTGCATTGTAGGTGGATTATTTACCAACTGAGCTGTCAGGGAAGCCCAGTACAAACTTCTGGTCATGTAATAAATAAGTCCTGTGGAGGTAATGTACGGCATAGGGAATATAGTCAACGATAATTTAAAATTTTGTATGGTGATAAAACCACTACAATATTGTAAAGTAATTAGCCTCCAACTAATAAAAATAAATGGAATAAAAAACTTTATATGGTGATAGATGGTTACTAGACTTATGGAGGTCATTTCATAATGTGTATGTGTTGAAAAACTATGTTGTACACCTGCAACAAATATAGTCAATTATATAGTCATTTGAAAAAAGAATGAAAAGAAAGTTCTTGTTCAGATTTCTTCTAATCATTCTGCCTCACCTTATACTGTCTGACTACTGTGGGGCCTAAACCTTACAGTTATCTTTTGGCAAAATCATGGCATTCACATCTAAGTTCACTTGCTATTGCTCTAAAGATGAGCATAGCATGGCCAAAGCTGGGAAAATCATTGCTTTTCCCTTGAATTTTTCTTAGTTTAACCTAAAGTATAATTTCTTTTTCTTCTCTGATCTCAAGACATGACCAGTAGTACCATAGTACTAGTAGTTCCCCTAGTAATGAAAAATATCTTTAAAATATCAACTTCCCTGGTGGGAACCTACATTTTAGGAAACTCGGGTTCAATCCCTGGGTGGGGAAGATCCCCTGGCAACCCACTCCAGTATTCTTGCCTGGGAAATCCCCATGGACAGAGGAGCCTGGTGGGCTACAGTCCATGAGGTTGCAAGAATCAGACACGAATGAGTGAATAAAATACCAAAAGTCTTCATTAACTGAAGAGCAGATAGTCCTCCTTCTCTGGAGCACTAGAGACCTCAGTGTTATCCTAAGCATATGATCTTTACATGGAAACCTTTAGATTTTTTCTGGGTCATTCATCTCCAGCTGAGTATGTTTTGGGAATATAAAGCTGGAAATAAGCATGGTTATCTTAGAAAGCATTGATTTTATTCAAAGATTTATGAAAAAAGGCTAGTAATTTAACTTGTAGGTAGCTGAAGCCATTTTTACTTCAAAAGAAGCATTGATATATTAAGGAGAAGAATACAAAATTTGCAAGCATTTTTAAAGGTTATACTGGGACTTTAAATATTTCAAATTTTAGATGGCACCTTTGTGTTGTGCCCACAGGCTCCCTGAGGGCTGTATTCAATTTTCTAGGCCATGAACTCAATGGAAAACTTAGCAGGATTATTTCAGGTGCTTCTTGATTAAAAAGTAATAATAATCTGGCTATTTGCATCTTGCATTCTTCATCATAGTTTTTTTTTTTTTTAAGTAGCAAAACATTTTAATCCATTCATTCTAAAGATAAGAGACATTTTATATCTGGTGTAACCTACTCAAAAAGTCTTCTGCAGATGAGAGAGTCAGACTGCAGATTATAGAGCCAGACATTCAAGTTCAAGGTACAGTTTGGGACAAGACCATTAGGGGAGAGGTTTTCCTCCTTTCTGCTCGTAAACACAAGTTGTTAGCTTAAAAAGAAAACCTCAGACAGAAGGAGAAAGCTTTCTCTATATGTAGTCTCTTTATCTTATATCTGTCTGTAGTGTTTGAAGGCAAAACAGATAATCAGAAAACCAACCTCCCAAGCAGGTGCGAGGACCTGAACTGGACTCCTGGGACTACAGACCGGTTTAGTTCTATTTCTACCACTACTGTGATGTGAGGTACTATGGTTCTTGTTTTAGTTACAAGAGGTGTTAGGAACGAATGCCCACACACAATTAATAATAGCTTATCTAGCACATCACTCTGCAGCACAATACCAACAACAGGAGTCTTTTAAAGCAGGGTGGAGAAGAAAGTAGACTCTAATACAACTGAAGATTTCCTTTTGCTTTCCCTCTTTTCTCAATGAGAAGTCGGTTCAAAAACGAGGCTCCAGGATGCCCTGCGGCCCTTTGGCCCACAACACCCCTGGGGAGCCTCACAGGCTTTGGCGATGTACCCTTCTCAGATGAGGAAACCACAGGTTTTCTGGGTTTTCTTCACGTCTAACTTGATGAGTGCTCTCGCCTGTGCCAGGATCAAACCCCCTTGCTTGTTGCATTTGTTCAGTAGAGCAGATTTGTATTCTAAATAAGCTCCTGGGACCAACCTCACCATCTGACAGAGCTCCTTTTTTTTTTTTTTTCACTCCACTTCTCTGTGCCAGGGAGGCTGCTGAGTTTCAAGGGCAGTACCTTTGTCTACCTGAATTCGAAGTCATTGGAACAGAAGGACTCAAGCCAGAATCAATCTCAGCCTGCCGGCGGAGCCACTGCAGGCAGGCGCTGCTGTCCTGGATGTACTGGAGGATCTCGGAGTGCATTCTGCATTTGAGGGGTTCCTCTTCTTGAGGTGATTGTAGATTCTGGGGCTACAAAAATTGGTAATGCCTGCTGTCCTGTATTTCTGGAGCCTTTTGATTTCCCTTCAGAGTTCAAATTCCAATGCCTGGCTTTCAATGAACTTGTCAGGCTCCACCGGCCCCACTATCCTTGCAAATTGCCTCATTTTTTCATAAAGGTCTTAGACTTCCTTGGGGGTATTGTCGTTCCATTAACTGAAACTTCCCAAGGTTGATTAATCCATGGTCTCATAATTTTTTTTAATCTTTGTCTCTCCTTTAACCTGGCATGATAAATAGCTACTATAGCCATCTTCAGAGCGTGCAAAATGTCCCAGTCATCTTCGACAAAATCAATATCTCTTAAGTCCCACTTCGCATAATTGTCAAACTGCTTTATGAAATCTGCTTGAGCTGGCATGTATCCCACCATGTCCTGAGAAAGCAAGGAGTCAAAGGTAGGTCAGGGAGGGTCATCTGCATAGTGAAATGGAATGGCAGTGTCAGCAGTTTTTGCCTCCTCCGCTTGCTTCAGGTTCAGCAGGGTAGATTCGAACAGAGGGTTATTGATGAAATGCTTCATATAGTGCTTCTCACACTCCTCCTTGGTCTTGGTGCACATCTGATTGGTTACTCCTGCCGATCTCCAAAGCCACAGTCCATCACAGCTTGTAAAAGGGCCATTTCTTCTTGAGAAGTTCAGTTAGGGTCAAGAACAGGAAAATCTGAGGTCATTATTTCATAAGTATGATCACTTTGATGTTTCTTGTACTCAAATGCTCGAATGAAACACGGTAAGCAGAGGAAAAAAGGAAACTGCACACTTGATATAAAGCTCCATGAGATAGGAGGAGCAGCTTCTGCAAGTTGGCTTATCAGAGGGATCATTGCTAAAGGAACCAAACTGTCCATTCCCCAGGTAGCAAAGACTGTTGTTTTGATCTTCTTTAATCTGAGCTGCTTCAAGGAGATTTCAGAACCTCACTGCTTCCGTCTACTCCACCCATCCTAGTTTTAAGTAGATAAAGACCTCCCTGTTTCTTCTCTGACGATGTCAACATTTTCTTTGTTTTCTTCTAGTGGTATAACCAAAGGCTAGTGTGGGAGAATCCTAGATTCTGATTAGTTACTGTGGGCTACATGCACAACTCAGGTAATTTTCCATTTCTAATTGGTAGCTCAGGAATTCACTTTAGGAAAAATCCCAGCAGATGTTATAATTCCTCCTAGGGATCTAATATACAAGTGCTTACTAAGGATTTTAATGTTGTTTACTTTAAAGTTTCTTGTCTCTTTTTTTCTTTGAGTACTCTTCCAGCAATCTATTAAGAAACTATATTTAAGTATATTTAGTTTATTTCTAAAATTTCTCAAAAACTCTCTCCCAAATAGATCTTTGCATTAAAATCTTATTTTTCTTCCATACTGGATTATAACCATGTGATTATAAGCCATTACTTCCTCATTCTTATACATTAGAGAAAAAAAATTAAATAGTGTTACATTGAGCCCTGAAAAAGTTTTAAGTCTGAAACGTTAAGTTAGAACATCTCATGTTATTAGGAGTATGTTGTATACACAGCAGGCTTCCCACATGGCGCCATGTTAAAGAATCAGCCTGCCAACGCAGGAGACGTGGGTTGATGGCTAAGTCAGAAATATCCCATGGAGAAGGAAATGGCAACCCACTCCAGTATTCTTGCCTTGAAAATTCCCATGGGCAAAGGAGCCTATTGGGTTACAGTCCATGGGGTTGCAGAGTCAGACGTGACTTTTTCACTCTGAAACATGAGTTTTTTCACTCTCCTGTTTCACCCTCATCAAGAGGTAAGACCAGAAACTATAAAACTCTTAGAGGAAAATATAGGCAGAACACTTGATGGCATAAATCAAAGCAAGATCCTCTATGACCCACCTTCTAGAGTAATGGAAATAAAAGCAAAAGTAAACAAGTGGGATCTGATTAGACTTAAAAAGTTTTGCACAGCAAAGGAATCTATAAGCAAGGTGATAAGACAACCCTCAGAATGGGAGAAAATAATAGCAAATGAAACAACTGACAAAGGATTAATTTCCAAGATATGCAAGCAACTCATACAACTCAATACCAGAAAAACAAACAACCCAAAAAATTGGGGAAAAGATCCAAACAGACATTTCTCCAAAGAAGACATACAGATGGCTAACAAACACATGAAACAAATGGTCAATATCGCTTATTATTAAAGAAATGAAAACCAAAATTGCAATGAGATATCACCTCACACTGGACATAATGGCCATCATCAAAAAATCTGCAAACAGTAAATACTGGAGAGGGTGTGGAGAAAAGGGAACTATATAGCCATACAGCCACTATGGAAGATGGTATGGAGATTCCTTAAAAAAACTAGGAATAAAACTACTATATGACCCAGCAATCCCACTTCTAGGCATATTCCCTGAGGAAAACAAAATTGAAAAGACATATGTATTGCATTGTTCATTGCAGCACTGTTTACAATAGCTAGAACATGGAAGCGACCTAGATGTCCATTGACAGAAGAATGGATAAAGAAGTTGTGGTACATACACACAATAGCATATTACTCAGCCATAAAGAGGAATGCCTTGGAGTCAGTTCTAATGAGGTGGATGAACCCAGAACCTATTACACAGAGTGAAGTAAGCCAGAAAGAGAAAAATAAATACCATATTCTAATATATACAGAATCTAGCAAAATGGTACTGAAGAATTCACTTACAGGGCAGCAGTGGAAGAAGAGACATAAAGAATAGCCTTGTGGACATGGGGAGAGAGAGGAGAGGGTGACATGTATGGAAAGAGTAACATGGAAACTTTCATTACCATATGTAAAACAGATAGCCAATAGGAATTGCTGTATGGCTGAGAAACTCAAACAGGGGCTCTGTATCAGTCTAGAGGGGTGGGATGGGGAGGGAGATGGGAGGAAAGTTCAAAAGGGAGGGGATATATGTATATCTATGGCTGATTCAGGTTGAGGTTTGACAGAAAACAAAATTCTGTAAAGCAATTATCCTTCAATAAAAAAAAAATTAAAAAAGAGGCTCTTTAGTTCCTCTTCACTTTCTGCCATTAAAGTGGTATCATTTGCATATCTGAGGTTGTTGATATTTCTCTCAGAAGTCTTGATTCTAGCTTGTGGTTCATTCAGCCTGGCATTTTTCATGATGTACTCTGCATAGTAGTCAAATATGTAGGGTGATAATATACAGCATTATCAGCATATACAGAGCATCTAACAAAACTAAAATGAAAAATCACCTACAATATACTTTCTTACAGTATTCAGTATATATGATTTGTGAAGAAAAAGTTAAAATTAAAAAAATAGGGAAATTGAGTCTGAGGATGCAACCAAGCTAATCTTACACTGACCAAATTTTAAAAGGTAAATATAGGCTTAAACAAAATCAGACTGCAGTAGAGGTGTAGCTCTCTTTATTAGTATATAAAGGTGGGTTTTTCAAAATGCAAAGTGCATATGGAAACATAGTTTCCTTATTGGATAATCATTTAGCTGAGACCTTATCTTCATTTGCCATTTGGTATCCAGTATCAAGTGACTCCTAAAAATTTAGGAGGGTTGTTTGTTCATAGGCTTGAATGAATAGCCAATTATCTTTGATGAAAAAAATTCAGTGTTCATGAGTGAATTAACACACTGGTGAAAAGATCTTCAAAGTTGTTGTTATTCAGTCACTAACTTGTGTCTGACCCTTTACCCATGAATGGCAGCACAGCAGGCTTCCCTGTCCTTCACTGTCTCCCTGAGTTTGCTCAAGCTCGTGTCCATTGAGTTGGTGATGTCATCCAACCAGCTCATCCTCTGTCATCCCCTTCTCCACCTGCCCTCAATCTTTCCCAGCATCAGGGTCTTTTCCAATGAGCCAGCTTTTCGCATCAGGTGGCCAAGGTATTGGAGCTTCAGCTTCAGCATCAGCCCTTCCAATGAATATTCAGAGTTGTTCAGTTGTTAAGTTGTGTCTGACTCATTGTGACCCCATGGACTGCAGCATGCCAGGCCTCCCTGTCCCTCACTATGTCCTGGAGTTTGCTCAAGTTCATGTCCATTGAATTGGTGATGCTATCCAACATCAGGGTTGGTTTCCTTTAAAAGTTAATCTTCTAATATTTGTGAACCATTTTCCTTAAATTATCTTTTCTTTGGTTTAGTTTTTAGTCCTTGTAAGTGCATGTCATATTTTCTTAATTGACACATATTTATTTATGTGTATTTAATTAACAGCTTCCAGTATTTAATCTCCATTGGTATACTTTCTCTGGGCCTAACTGGTTAGACTTGGCTCACTTAATCAGAAAAATCGTCATTATTTTCTTCAAATTGTTGGGATATTTAGGATTATTTCTGTAAGATGCTAACCAAGAAGTTGTTTTGATCCAAGAGTTCAAATAACTACTCAGGTGATAAGTCACGGATTAATGAGCATGCCATACCCTTTCTTGCATATGTGCATGTGTAATTGCTCAGTTGTGTTCAACTCTTTGTGACCCTATGTACTGTAGCCCACCAGGCTTCTCTGTCCATGGGATTTTCCAGGCAAGAATACTAGAGTGGATTGCCATTTCCTCCTCCAGGGGATCTTCCCAACCCAGGGATTGAACTCACATCTCCTGTGTCTCCTGAATTTTCAGGTGGAATTTTTACCACTGAGCCTGCTGGGAAGCCCATCCTTTTCTTAACAACTCTTTAAAAATTGTGATATAATTGACATGTAACATTGTTAGTTTCAGATGTATGCAATAATGATTCCATATTTGTATATATGGTGGGGTGATCACCACAATAAGTCAAGCTAACAATACTGCCTCTAGGAAAATGTTGCGACTCTTTAGTAGAATGTACTCTTCTTATCAGATCCCCAGTTTGCATGACTTTCCAGACTCATCTCTCACTCTTTCCAGCTCATGCTCAGTGGCCTAGTCACCTAGAGTCTGCTGTTTCCTAACCCTTTTATGCTATTTCAGGCTTCTACGGTGATGCCCATCCCTTGCCTCTGCCAATGTCTTCCCTTTTCATTATATTTTTTTTTTATTTGAGGCTAATTACTTTACATCATTACAGTGGTTTTTGTCATACATTGAAATGAATTAGCCATGGATTTACGTGTATTCCCCATCCCAGTCCCCCCTCCCACCTCCCTCTCCACCCGATCCCTCTGGGTCTTCCCAGTGCACCAGGCCCGAGCACTTGTCTCATGTACCCAACCTGAGTTGGTTATCTGTTTCACCCTAGATAATATACATGTTTCAATGCTGTTCTTTTGAAACATCCCACCCTCGCCTTCTCCCAGAGTCCACAAGTCTGTTCTATACATCTGAGTCTCTTTTTCTGTTTTGCATATAGGGTTATCTTTACCATCTTTCTAAAGTCCATATATATGTGTTAGTATACTGTAATGGTCTTTATCTTTCTGGCTTACTTCGCTCTGTATAATGGGCTCCAGTTTCATCCATCTCATTAGAACTGATTCAAATGAATTCTTTTTAATGGCTGAGTAATATTCCATGGTGTATATGTACCACAGCTTCCTCATCCATTCGTCTGCTGATGGGCATCTGGGTTGCTTCCATGTCCTGGCTATTATAAGTCCCTCTATAAGCATCACTCCCTGTAGAAATCTTTACTTCACATCTGTAGGTAGAATTATTTTCTTCCCCTTTTATGCTTTCAAGTATCTTGCAACCTACTGCTAGTACTATGTGTGCTTGTGTGCTTAGTCATACCTGACTCTTTGCGACCCTGTAGACTGTAGCCCGCCAGGCTCCTCTGTCCATAGGATTTTCCAGGCAAGAATACTGGAGTGGGTTGCCATTTCCTCCTCCACTGCTAGTACTATATTCATTACAAATTGCAATAGTTATTATATTTGCATGCCTTTAATTAGACTACTGGACTATGAAGTCAGGAACTTTGTTTTATTTGTTTTACCTCAGTTCATCTGTTAGCAAATATATCCACAAACTATTCAGTAACTTTTATATCTGCTTCATTTGTTTAATCTATATTATCATCTATAACTTTCTCTGTGTGTACATATGTATATTTACTTTTGGATTAAATTCAACAAGTAAGTTGCAGATATCATTACACTTTACCTACAAATACTTCAATTGGTATTTCCTAAAAATAGACTCTCCCCTAAAAAGCATAATATCATATTATACCTAATAAAAGAACATAATTTCTTAATATCATTTAATATCCAGTCCATAATAAAATTTCCCTCAATTCTTCCAAAATTGACTTGAGAGTTTTTCTTCAACCAGTTTGTTACTTAATTTTTGATCAGATGAATGAATCCTGAAACCATGTACTGGCACAGTTTGAATGTTTTTGTAGGAAGAGAAATATGCAATGTGTATTTGATATTTGAAATTCTGTTTTTTGAAATGTCAGATTAAAGCCGATAGTTATGGTAATTGGCATGAAGCATGTAGGATTTAGATCATAATGGAAAGAGCTTAGTTAAAGCGGAGCAATATAGCTGCATTGGCACTCACTGCAGCAGTAGAAAAGCCTTTGAAAGCAGCTTTAGAATGGCAGGAATCAATACCGGCATAAGGCATCCGCTCCTACTGCAAAGACAGGAGGGAAGTGGGAGGTCATCACTTATAGACATTAACTAAATGTCATTCTTCTTTAATGCTGTACCATGAAATTTCTTGGTTGTGTATAAATTGTGGCAGCACATGTAAATTCTCAGGTCATTTTCTATGGTTAGCCCACTTAAAATTGCTTACTGCAGTCCTACATTCTAGATCATTGTCATCTACTGATGACTGAAGAAAAATTGTCGAGAGATCCATACATAAAGTGCTGTGTAGCTTTTAAGGGAAGCTTTAGTCTTGTTCCCAGAATTTTCCATTCTAGCCCCTCTACGGCCTTTGCTATCATCAGCAGATGCTCTTTGTGATGTTTCCTTTGTTATTTTTCCTACTGCTCTGAGTCAAGGTGGAAATTGCTATCACATGGTAACCCTTCTAGAGGAAAGTACCTTATTAGCAATATTTTCCACAGCACCAAGGTAGAATAAAGGGGAATAAGAACACTATAGTACCAAAAGATCAGTAGCAAAACTGCATGATTTAAAAAATAAAAGAGTTCAGGATGTGGACACATTAACCTTGGGGTGATGACTTTGGAAAAATCACCTCAGTTCTGTACCCTTCACTTTCCTCATCTATAAAATTGAAATAAAACACTTGTATCTCCCAAATGCTTACAAGAAAGAAATCAAATGAGGCCTCTCTGAGTATTCTGTGAACTAAAACAGCTTCTAATATATATAAAAATATTATTGATTTATTTCTAGAGTCTTTTTACATCTTATCTATTATAGTGCTGAGGCACAAAAAGGCATCTAGATTCTTTCCTTTAAAAATATTTACATGAACCAAGCTAAGCAGCATCAGCAATTTTATTTTGGAAACTCTTTATAGGAGTTAAATAAGTGATGACATTTCTCCATATATTTTCTTGAATAATGGGCCTTGGGTATTCTAAAGTATCAGAAAGGGCATTTGTTTTATTTTTAGCTGTCAGAGTATTGTGCTCAAAGAAAATCCATCTGTTTCAAATCAAAGCACATATTTGAAGCTGTTGGGAGAGAGGGCCCGCAACATTGCTTTTATTTTTATCCTGTGCCCAAATCTCTACTGAGAAGACCTCATAGGTAGCATTTCCTTGGATGCTTTCACAGAATGCAGGATTGTTTATTCATTCCTATAATGAATTGTTTACTTACTGCTCTCCACTATGAGCAGCATGAGTTCCAGAAAGAGAACCATTATGCAGCATTTTAAACTCCAAACCTGAATAAAACCCAATGTTATTAATTCAAAACACAGTTAAGGGCCTTCTGTAGGAAGAGAATTGGGAGAGGTGATATGAAAAAACTGTAAGACAGAGAAGACACAGACCCTGCCCTCAGGGAGTTTATAGTTTGAAGGGAAAGATCAGATAAATAGATAAATGTAAAACGTGAACTATAGTGAGAGCTATATAAAGATGGTTTAAATCAAGTCCTTGCAAGGAGGAATTCTCAAAATTTTTATTTACTACATAGAAGAATACTCTTTAGCTAGCTCTCATCCTCCCCTTACTGTCCTTCTAATATCAATTCTTTTGAAGAGACATGCTATACAGAGAAAACCTGTCCCCTTTCCCCAACTAGATGCTCAAATCACTTGTGCTAGATTTTGGAATAGGAGATAAAGTGGAGGCACAATGAAATGATTGCTGCACCAATTTACTTAAGAGAACTAGAGCTAACCTTATGGGAGAGAAATTTGGAGATTCACCATTTGTACTTTCTGAAATCTAAATATATTGATTTTATTTTGGGTGCATATCTACCATTTTTGTTATTTATTTAATTTTTGGCTGCACGAAGTCTTTGTTGCTGTGTGCAGTCTTTCCCTAGTTGCAGTGAGCAGGAGGCCACTGTCTAGTTGCATGGGTGAGCTTCTCACTGCAGTGGCTCCTCTTGTTGCTGAACATGGGCTTTAGGGTGCTTGAACTTCAGTAGTTGTGGCTTGTGGGCTCCAGAGTGTGGTGCACAGGCTTAGTTGCTGGGCAACATGTAGAATCATCCCAGACCAGGTATCGAACCCATGTCCCCTGCATTGGCAGGCGGATTATCAACCACTGGATCATCAGGGAAGTCTGCTGAGATGCAAATTTAGAACAGCATGAGGATCCCAAACTAAAATCACATGCAAGAAATTTTGGACTAGTGTTTTATGCCCGACACAAGTTAAAAAAAATTCTTTTTAACATTTCAATAGTTTAATATTTCATGAAGTGGGCAGTATTCATTCCCCAAAATCCAGAGAACTGCAACATAGGGCAGAAAGCAAGAACCTTTTTTATAGGGTAAAGAATAAGAAGCAAGGATAAGAAAAATAAAAAATGGATTAAGCACAGGGAAGCAAGTATAGAGCCAAGGGTTGGTTTGGTATTTGGGATTGACTGACTGGATATACTGCATTTCTAATCAAATGGCTTTACAGGGATATCAAAGTTATGTAAGTGCTGGTACTGACATGGCACCAAAGATGTGCCAAGATGGAGTGGCTCCATCTTGGACATAGAAGTTTATTTCAACTTTGTGAAACTTAAAATGGGATAGAATGGGAAAGACTAGAGATCCCTTCAAAAAAATCAGAGATACCAAGGGAACATTTTGTGCAAAGATGGGGACAATAAAGGACAGAAATGGTATGGACCTAACAGAAGCAGAAGAGATTAAGAGGAGGTGGCAAGAATACACAGAAGAACTATGCAGAAAAGATCTTGATGACCCAGATAACCATGATAGTGTGATCACTCACCTAGAGCCAGACATCCTGGAATGAGAAATCAAGTGGACCTTAGGAAGCATCACTACAAACAAAGCTAGTGAAGATGATGGAATTCCAGTTGAGCAATTTCAAATCCTAAAAGATGATGCTGTGAAAGTGCCGCACTCTATATGCCAGCAAATTTGGAAAACTCAGCAGTGGCCACAGGACTGGAAAAGGTCAGTTTTCATTTCAATCCCAAAGAAAGGCAATGCCAAAGAATCCTCGAATTACTGCACAATTGCACTCATCTCACATGCTAGTAAAGGAATGCTCAAAATTCTCCAAGCCAGGCTTCAACAGCATGTGAACTGTGAACTTCCAGATGTTCAAGCTGGATTTAGTAAAGGCACAGGAACCAGAGATCAAATTGCCAACATCTGTTGGATCATTGAAAAAGCAACAGAATACAAGAGAAACATCTATTTATGCTTTATTGATTCCGCCAAAGTCTTTGACTGCGTGGATAACAACCAACTGTGGAAAATTCTTCAAGAGATGGGAATAACAGACCACCTTACCTGCCTCCTGAGATGTCTGTATTCAGATCAAGAAGCAAGAGTTAGAACTGGACATGAAACTATGGACTGGTTCTAAATTGGGAAAGGAGTATGTCAAGGGTGTATATTGTCACCCTGCTTATTTAATGTAAATGCAGAGTACATCATGCGAAATGCCTGGCTGGATGAAGTACAAGCTGGAGTCAAGATTGCCAAGAGAAATATCAATAACCTCAGATATGCAGATGATACAACACTAATGACAGAAAGCAAGGAAGAACTAAAGAGCCTCTTGATGAAAGTGAAAGAGGAGAGTGGAAAAATTGTCTTAAAATTCAGCACTCAAAAAACGAAGATCATGGCATCCGGTCTCATCACTTCATGGCAAATAGTTGGGGAAACAATCGAAACAGTGACACACTCTATATTTTTGGGCTCCAGAATCACTCTAGATGATGACTGCAGCCATGAAATTAAAAGATGCTTGCCCCTTGGAAGAAAAGTTGTGATCATTCTAGACAGCATATTAAAATGCAGAGATATTACTTTGCCGACTAAGGTCCATCTAGTCAAAGCAGTGGTTTTTCCAGTAGTCATGTATAAATGTGAGAGTTGAACTATAAAGAAAGCTGAGCACCAAAGAATTGATACTTTTGAACTGTGGTGTTAGAGAAAACTCTTGAGAGTCCCTTGGACTGCAAGGAGATACAACTAGTCCATCCTAAGGGATATCAGTCCTGAATATTCATTGGAAGGACTGATGTTGAAACTGAAACTCCAATACTCTGGCCACCTGATATGAACTGACTCCTTGGAAAAGACCCTGATGCTGGGACAGATTTAAGGCAGGAGGAGAAGGGGATGGCAGATGATGAGGTGGTTGGATGGCATCACTGACTCGATGGACATGAGTTTGGGTAAGTGGAGTTCGTGGTGGACAGGGAGGCCTGGTGTGCTGCAGTCCATGGGTTTCAAGGAGTTGGACACGACTGAGCGACTGAACTGAACTGACTGAAACTTAACCTTTTAAAGTGCACAATTCACATTTTTTAGTATATTTTTAAGATTGGCGAACCATGACAGCCCTTTAAAAAGATCCATGGAAGCTGAGTTTGGCAAAGTATATGAGCGATGCTATAAGTTTGTTCAAGTCAGAATCTCTAATCCATCATGGAGTTTCAGTTAACAGTGACTGCATATATGCATATAAACCAGGTGCACTCTGAACATGGAGTGCAGGAGGGAATCTCTCAACTGGGTCTGGCAGGAAAAGAGCCTCCAACAGAGATGACCAATATGTTTCAGAATAATGTTTAGGACCAACTTTCAACAGAAATTCTTTGTGGAAACAAGGAAAATGGAAGTGGGTTGACTATACGTGTTTGCTAAAGATGTGTCAAATTTATATGTATTGTCCTGTCATGATTGTTAATAGTATGGTCTTTTGTTCCCCAAAATAGTTTAGATGATTAATCCTATGATCAATATCATTAGACTCCCTAGTTCTCTCTTTTGGAGATGCTTTCTCTCTGGTACCCTTCCCAGCCTCCTCTTCAGTCCCCAGATTCCAATTTCTGTCTCCAAAGCTCAGTGAGACCATCAGTCTATTGTCCATCACTGAGTGTAGAGTACCACTAGTCATGGACCACACTGTGGGCTCACTTCACTTTTTATCTCTTTGCTACCTGTTGCCCAATATCTGAAAATCTGTATCCACTATGGTTTTAATTTGTTATTAGTTCTATTCCATCATGCCATTGTGTTTGTGAGGTTTTTCCTTGTCTTTGCATGGCAGTAGTTCATTCTTTTTCTTTGTTTCTTAGAATGCCTTGAATAAATAATAAGCAACAAAGCATTTATTTAACTTTTGATAGATATTTGGTTATTCCAGCTTTTGTACATATCTTTTGATGGACATGTATTTATTTCAATTGGATGTATGTCTTTATGATTGAGTTTTTGAGATATATGTGTTGATTTTTAAAAAAATATTTAAGTAGTTTTCTGAAGTGGTTTTACCATTTTACTTTCTGCTATCAAAACATTTCAGTTACTCAAATTTTCATCAGCACTTGGTATTGTCAGTCTTTTAAATTTTAGCCATTTTGGTGAGATGTTGATATTTCACAATTTTTAATGCTGAATACTTTATTATTTATTTCACATCCAATATTTTTAAATTAAAATAATATTTAAACCTCTGTAAATTTATACCTGTATCTTTAAATGAACATAAAATCTACTGTAAATTTGAGAACTATTTCACAACTAGTTTCTTTATATGTAAATAGAAGTTTAAAAATAAAAATATTTTATTTATTATATGTATTTTAATAAATGGTGGCATTAAGACTACATCATTTCTAAAATAATTAATAATTTTTAAGTTCTTTAAGTTTGCCTTAAATGCTTTCACTATACTTTAAATTATTTATTTATTTTTTTTCCATTTATTTTTATTAGTTGGAGGCTAATTACTTTACAACATTGCAGTGGTTTTTGTCATACATTGAAATGAATTAGCCATGGATTTACATGTATTCCCCATCCCGGTCCCCCCTCCCACCTATACTTTAAATTAATATATGGTATCTTTTAGATTTTTTTAGTCTTTCTTGACATTAAATTATCATAATTCAAAATGCTATGCCTACTAAATTCTTCAAATGAGAAGCAGAATTTACTGGTGAGTGCTTCTCAATAAGTGTCACATGTTGTGTACATGACACTGTAAATCCAGCACTGTACACATCTATGAATAAGGCATGGCACATTTTTCAAGTGTGTTCTTGAAGTCATCTTTTGGTGAATACAGCAGTGGTTACAAACAACCACTTCCCAAATATTTTTCAAAGAACATCTTATTTAAGATGATAACTTGGAAAAAAAAAGCAAAACATAAAAAAAGAAAACCCAGGCGGGTTTGTGATCAAATAATTTGAAGAAACATTGCTATAAAATAAGATAGAATGTAATAAGAAATGCCAACTACTATGGATTTCTGAAAAAAGAAGAGTCCATGTTTATTTCAAGGGTTCAGACCAGTTGGTGTATACATAATGTAATAATTAGAAATTGATCTAATTTTAGAATCCTAGACTGGGGCTTAGAAGCTCATTTATGATTGAAGATCTCTGGTGGGAATTTGGACTCTTGGCATTCCTTGGCCCTTTGGTTAATTTATTGTATCTACAGTATTTATTAGTACTGCCTAGATAAATTTTGTAAATTTATTTATTATCAGTCTGCTAGATTATCTATCTCTTGACCTTTCCATTTTGTAGTTTTATGCTAAAATAAAATAATACTGTCAAAGTAACATGGAATCTTTATAGTCCATTTATATTACAGTATATATTTGATTTTTATTCAGTATTGAAAGTATCTTTTCAGTTTAAATAGATTCTTATTTTAATTTATTGTGCCTGTATATTTTAAAAGAGCTTCAGTAAATAAAATTAATTGTTGTATTATTATAAAGTTGAAATTTTCAACATATACCTGAAAATTAAAATGGACATGATTAGTTCTCAGGACATGGGATTTACCAGGAAATTTTAGTGGTTAAGATATTTTAATGAATCACTTCTTTAGGCTTCCTTTTAAAAACATAACTACTCTCCTCCTAAAAGCTATCTGTCTAGTAAATAGTGGATAGTTACTATATTTTAAATATCTTTTATTATTTTGGATTATTCTTTTCAATTTATATTACTTAGCCATTTTTAAATTTTACAAGATGCTCTTCTTACATGTTGCATATTTTAAACACTGGATTTTCTAGAACCTTAATACAATTCTGTGATTGGTGGGACAGAAATAGCTTTTTATATGTACTATGAGTGGGGTTGACTCACACTAGTAATTGATTTACCAAAGTTTGCAAAGTCAATTAGTGTCAGTGATTACTATAACCTTGATATCTGGCCTCTATGTCAATTAGGTACTATGCCAGATAAAATGCTTAGGATTTTTTTTATGAATACTTAATAGATGCAATATTCAAATAAACATCTTGTTCAAGAGAAGCTTAATGACTTCTTAAAAATTGAATTTGGTTGTAAATGATTTTAGTTTAAAAGCCCATTGGGGATTAATTCATAGCAAAGCTATTTTCCCAGTGCATACATTTTGCAGTAAATTCACAAGCTCAGTATACTAAAAATGTGCTTATTTTCCAATCTGCTTTTATTTAATTAGCTGTATGGTTTTAATTACTTCTCAGCAAAGAATTTCACTTCTCACTATTAAAATCTGAAAAAAGTTTGAAATAAAATGAGACTAGAGAGACTCATTTCTTAACTTGGGCATGAATAACAACTTCATTCTTTAATCTCACCGCACTTGTACTTGAGCCAGTGACATCACTACTATAGCAATGACCGTATCTAAGATTTCATCATGTTCTTTGTTAAACATAGATATTCCAATCTGAAGGGGGGTGGGCGGTCTCAGTTTTTTTCATGGCCTGCATCTTTTCTATCCTCATCTGTGCTTTATTTAGCTGTTTACTCTGAATCTTTCCTTTGTCTTTCTCCTTTCTCTAATACCCCTTCCCCCAGAGAACATTTTTCTCAGGGTTGCCTATAGATTTCCAAGTAGATTTGTTATTGAGTCTAAGCTCTTATTACCACACTACAGGCCAATCAATCGAGAGACAAGTTGTTGGGTCAAGGAATGGCAAATTTATTTGGAAAGCAGCAGACTTAGAAGATGGTGGGCTAGTGTCCCAAAGAATCATGTTACCCGAATTAGATTAGTCACTAATAGTTATTATTTGAATTTCAGTGATTTATAAAAAAAGGTTCTACCCCATGTCAAAGTTAATTTTTGAAGTAAACATTTAAATTTGGAAAGCTTTAGATTTACATAAAAGATTCAGTTAGTACAGAGTTGCTGTATACCCCATACGCAGTATCTTCTATTATTAATATCTTCCATTAGTATTGTCTATTTGTCACACAATTAATGAACTAATATGAACACATTATCATTAACTAATGATCATGTATAAAACTGCTCTAAACATTTGCTATAGATTTCTATGTGGATGAACATGGGTAAGTCATTTGAGTAAATATCTAAGAATGGAATTTTGTCATCCTGTGATAAGACCACTTTTAGTTTTGTAAGAAACTTCCAAACTGCCATCCAGAGTGGTTGTACCATTTGTGTTCCCATAAGCAATGACGATGAGTTTCTGTTGCTGCGTATCTTTGCCAGCAGTTGGCTTTGTCTGGTTTTGGAATTTAGCCATTTTAATAAGTGTGCAATAATACCTCATTGCTGCTTTAAGTTGAATTTCCTTAATGACAAAAGTTGTGGAGCATCTTTTCATATGCTTATTTGCCATTTGTTTATCTTCTTTGGTGAGATACCTCTTTAGATCTTTTGCTTAATTTTAACCATGTTGTTCATTTTCTTATTGCTGAGTTTTAAGAGTTCTTTGCATGTTTTGGATAAGTCCTTTGTCAGATATCTTTTGCAAATATTGCCTTCTAGTCCATAATTTGTCTTGTCATTTCATTCTGTTATGAATGACTTTTGCAGAGCAGAAAGTTTTAATTTTAATTAAGTCTAACTTACCTTTTTATTTCATGGATCATACTTTTGATATTATACCTAAAAACTCATCTCAAAACTCAAATTTACATAATTTTTTTCCTACATTTTCTTCTAAAAATTTTGTAATTTTACATTTTACATTAGGTCTGTTACCCACTCTGAGTGGTGTGTGTGTGTGTGTGTAAGATATGAGATCTCCATCTAGGTCCCTTTTTTTTACTTTTGCATATGGACATTGATTGTTTCAGCATCATTTATTGAAAAGATCATGCTTACTTCATTCATTCAATTGCCTTTGCACCTTTGATAAAAAATCAGATGTTGATTTCTGGACTCTGCTTTATTCACGTTTCAATTTTAAGAATACCTATGCCCACTTTATATATAACTGAAAACTGAGAAATGGGAAAATATCGTAAAGCACAAGGACAAATCTCTGTTGGAATAAATCAAGGAACTTCAAATATTTTTATTCTAAGCATTTTATTCTTAGCTTAATAAAAACTGTACACCTAAAACATGTGTATTACTAAGCACATGAGTATCTCACATGAGGAAAAGCTCTTTTCTGTAGGAATCCTAGGACTTGGCATTCCTAGTGAATGTATATCCAATTCCTTTAATTTTGATTGCAGGTCTGCTTTCTTTTCCTAGAAATCAGATACTATAGTTTAGGGTCTGTGGGACCTCCCCAACTAGTTACCACTCTCTTTTACTCCTTACTTCCTTTTCCTAATTAATCTTACAGCTTTTTTAAATAGCTATTTGGAAATGTTTTGAAGACTAGTCCAGTTTGTTTCCTTTGTAGATATTTTCTAATGTATCCTCTGTGTATTGTTTGGTTTTGCTCAGAACTCCATCCTTTTCTCCCTTCCCATTTTACTCTATTTTATTTAACTTGACTCTCCATTTTACGCTGGCATAAATTTCCACTTAGATACTGATAACTCTCAATGCTACTTTTTTATTTAGTTTTATTTCCTTGTGTCCACCTGTTTACAGAGATTCACTCTGAAGAGACAGCTTTGATTTACTATATTGAAAACAAGACTCATGTTTCTCCAAAACTTGTTTCTCTACTTGCTTATCCCATTTAGTTCTTGGTGTCAAAATTTAAAAAAAAAAAAATCTTAGAAAACTTTGCATCATTCCTCCTTCTTATAGCCAATATCTCATTGTTTTCTAAGACCATTTGTTAATATATCTTGACATGACTTGACCCTTTTTCCACTCTGATATCCACAGCTGCCACAAACACTCCACTCTCATACAACCTACTCATCTCTTCCCTGTGTTCTGTTAATCTTCAGATTCCCCAGACAAAAGCATGGGGCTAAAGCAGAGTAGGTCATGCTATTTCATGTCCTCTTGATTTCATATATAGATGTCCATTCCTATTGTGATCCTCCTGAGGAACTCAAAATTGTCTTTAAGCTCAATCAAATTTCTTCAAATTTCTTTCTTTCTTTTTCAGGGCAAAGTTTCATGGCTTTTCCTTTCACTAACTTGTGGAACCTTAAAGACTAGCTATTATTCTATCTGGCTGTGTCCAAAGGCATGCAGGAAACCAGGTACTTAGGACATATTTAAAAAATGATTAATAAATGGGTAAACAAATAAAATATAGATAAACAAAAATACTCATTCTTCCTGGAAAGAAAAACATTAATTATAGTCCTGATACTTAATCTTTGTTGTATTCTCTCTTTTTTTAATCATTAAGGCACATGTTTTATAACATTTATCCTGATTTTTGATATCCCATGTATACTTTTTGTGTATGCATGCTCAGTCACTCAGTCATGTCCAACTCTTTGTGACCCCATGGACTATAGCCCTCCAGGCTCCTCTGTTCATGGGGATTCTCCAGGCAAGAATACTGGAGTAGGTTGTCATGCCCTCCTTCAGGGGATCTTCCTGACCCAGGGATTGAACCTGTGTCTCTTGCATCTCCTGCATTGGCAGGCAGATTCTTTACCACTGTGCCCCCTGGAAAACCCATACAGTTGATCTTAATTAATAACAACCTTGTTGGTTGAATGAATAAAATAGAGCCCAGTGCCTTTTTCAATCCCATCTGTCTGGTTTAGTTTGTCTCAAATGATACACATCTATATGTATTTTTTTGTACAATATGTAAGCACTGTAAGTATGCATGTAAAATTGGAGAATTTTCCTTTTTGTCATCATACAATTCACAATTTCCCTTTCAGGATAATGGTTTAGCTTGTATATTCTCTCTCTCTCTGTTTTGATCTAGCACATACACAGTACTAGCACAATGGCATGTATATGTGCATGGTTGTTTCTGTTTTATTAATATGTTTTCCTCATAATTTTCTTTCATTATCTTTAATTTACTGTATTTCTCAGAGATATTTAAATATTATATGAGCATTTTCTTTACATTAATCACTTGGTAGAAGGTTCCAATGTATTAATTAGACAGAATATCCTCTGTTAATGAATATTTAGATTGTTTCCAACTTTTTTCACTTCAACAAACAATGCTACATTAAGCATCATTTTTTATACTTTTGGAGATATTACTGGTAGTGGAATTGCTCTATCAAAGGTTATGCATATTTGTTCTAATAAATATTATCAAATTGTTCTCCAAAGACAAAAAAAAAGCCTTACTATCTCCTGATCTGCTGCAAGCAGAGGCTCTTATGCAGTATTCTAATATGTGTCCTTATGCTGTGGAAAACAGAGACAGAAATGTATGTAGTTCAATTTGCATTTTCTTGATTTATTCAACACAAATTTCTTGCAATTTTGGCTATTAGGATATTTTTGTGAGGGTTTCCCTGGTGGCTTATCTATCATAATCATAATGTATTTTCTATTGGGTCATTTATTTTATATGCTATTTTATTTAACAATAGTTTTAAATTGTAAATAGTCAAATATTGCAACCATTTTCCACTTAGGATTCCTGAATTACATTTAGACATATCCACAGAAAGGGGGGATTAAGTCCTCTATAAAAATTTTAATTTGAATATAACCTTGTTCTTATAGGACTTGGCATTTTAGTTTCATTTAGTTAGTTTCATTTAGTTAGTTTCATTCTAACAAATTAATTTATGAGATAAATGAGAAATTATTATCATTCATAATTTACATATGTGGACTGTGACTGCAGCTACGGAATTAAAAGACACTGTCTGCTTGGAAGACAAACTATGACAAACCTAGACAGCATATTCAAAGGCAGAGACACTTTGCCAACTAAGGCCCATCTAGTCAAAGCTTTGGTTTTCCCAGTAGTTATGTATGGATATGAGAGTTGAACTCTAAAGAAAGCTGAGCACCAAAGAATTGATGCTTTTGAACTGTGATATTGGAGAAGACTCTCGAGAGTCCCCTGAACTGCAAAGAGATCCAACCAGTCAATCCTAAAGGAAATCAGTCCTGAATATTCATTGGAAGGACTGATGCTGAAGCTGAAACTCCAGTACTTTGTCCACCTGATGCAAAGAACTGACTCATTTGAAAAGACACTGATGCTTGGACAGATTTAAGGCAGGAGGAGAAGGGGACGACAGAGGATGAGATGGTAGGATAGCATCATCAACTCAGTGGACATGAGTTTGACCAAGATCCAGGAGTTGGTGGTGGATAGGGAGGCCTGGCGTGCTGCAGTTCATGGGGTCGCAGGGTCGGACACGACTGAGCAATTTAATTGAACTGAACTGGTGGCTCAGAGGGTAGAGAATCTGCCTGCAAAGCAAGAAACTTGGATTTGATCCCTGGGTTGGGAAGATCCCTTGGAGGAAAGCATGGCAACTCACTCCAGTATTCTTGCCTGGAGAATCCCCATGAACAGAGGAGGCTGGTGGGCTACAGTCCATGGGGTCCAAAGAGTCAGACATGACTGAGCGACTAAGCACACACACACGAAGCAAACTTGTGTTTCTTATTCCCTTGAGCGAGAATTTTTAGAATATTTATTTTCAGGTGCTGGGAAAATTGAAGTCTGAGAGACTGAAGTAGAGTTCTGGAATGAAACTAGTTGATAAAGCCAGTGGGGACAACCTTTGACTTATACTGACCATGGTCAACGACTACACTTCAGTCAACAGGGGTAAGAAGTTCAGGTCTGTTTTATTTCAAATTTAAATAACTAAATGAGCAAGGACTATTTGATCTTTCTTATTGTACCTGTGTATTTATCTAGGATTAACAACTTTTTGGTACATTTGCAACTTCACAGAATTAAACTTCATTAATTTTATTTCTGCAAACTTCTTAGAGATAATGTGTACTGCCTTTTAAGAAAAGTGATGTGGGTTGGCAGAATTTTGCAATTATTCTCATACTTGCATGTCCTTAGACATAGGAACAGTAGTGGCTGTTTCAGGAGAATAAAATGTAGGTGGAATTTTTCATTTTCTAAGGGTCTGTGTTATGAAGTAATAGTCTTGGGTATTAGCATTTGAATATATACTTAACATGCTGCAATACTGTTCCCTCTTTGGAACATATCTGACTCATTTTGCTGGATTACTGATTCCAGACTCCAAGATGAAATCAGGTGTTATAATGCACATGAAAGCATTTAGAAAGATATATTACATGCGTTAAAAAGGCAGTATACATTACTCTTGATCTAACTTTGAATCAAATATATTATTTGATGCATGAACAGAAAGTCCTAGGAGGGTTAGGTTTTTAAAAGAAATTGTTTATTTCTCTGGCATATGATGTAAGATAGTTGGTTTCTCAACACAATTCAACATTTTTACCTATGCCATAAAAGCTTGCAATGTTGATAAATGCCCTATTAGACTTGTATGATAAAGAATTTCAAATAAAGAACTTCCATTGAAATATACCTGCAATTATAATAGTTTCTTCAGTTTCTTCAGTTCTCTACAAGAAGATTTTGCTACTTCAGTATTTTCATTTTTATCTTTTGTGATACAACTGAAGAAAGAACCAAAGCTCTAATAAAAACACAAAATATGATGATAAAAAATACAAATTTCTTTTTCTTGAAGGCCATTTTGCCTTGAGCAAAATATAATGCTTTTCTTAATCCAATAAATCCTAGTGCAGACACCTGGGGGCAGTGCATCTTCACTATCTACAATTCAAATTCAAGAAATGACTTCTTGCCATTAAAAAAATGTGCTACAGACTGACTAGAATAGAAACTCCTGGCCATCATCTTTCTTTTAGAGAGACTATCAGTTCATATACTTTACACAACAACAGCAATAGTCAACTCCTCTTCATTTTGGTAGTGGTTTCCTATGAAATTAAAGAATGGTTAATTTTTTTCCCTGTCTAGACATCTCTTCTTATTGACTATATTACCTGTATAATGATTTTGTCATTAAAGTAACACTTCATCATTATCCGATATTTCACACAGTAGATGTGGCATTTGTAACTGTTAGTGAACTGAAATCTTTACTGATTAATTTTCATGATCCTAGTATAGTTTACACTCATATTAGAACTATATGCATGTGTTATTTAATAAATCATATAACACCACTGTGAGACAGGTTTCTTTGTTCCAAGTATCATGTCCACACCTTTACCCAATATTTCTTATCTTGACTTATACGATTCAAAATGATTGAGGCCAGATTGCTAAATCCATTAGCAGAAATACATCTATAATCCTCTTATTCCACTTGACCTGATTCAGCATCATCCCCATGAAGAAAAGAGATTTGGATTTGTCATGAACTATTCTAAGACTTGGAAAAATGTACCATGACAATCAGAAAAGGAAATTGATTTAATTTTTTTCCAACTTTACTGAGGTATTATTGACAAGTAAAATTATAAAACATTTATATTATACAATGTGATAATTTGATATATGTGTTTTTAAGTGATTCCTACAGTCAAGGTATTAATTAGTTAACACAACCATTCCCCAGAGTCACCATACTATACAAGAGATGCTTAGAACTTACTTACCTTGTAAGTGAAAGTCTGTAGCATTTAATGAATCTCACTCCATTTCTTCTATCTCTCTCACCATTATACTTTCTGGCTCAACTTTTTTTTTTTTTTTTTTTTAAGATTCTACATTTAAGTGATAACATAGAGTATTTGTCTTCGTTTTAAAAAACTTCCGGCTGAGCTGGGTCTTCATTGCAGCCTGTGGGTTCTTTGATGTGACGTGTGCGCTTCTCTAGTTGTGGCACAGGGCTTAGTTGCCCCAATGCATGTGGGATCTTAGTTTTCTGACCAGGGATCAAAGCTGGGTCCCCTGCATTGGGGGGCAGATTCTTAACCACTATACCATCAGCAAAGTCCTAGTATGTCTCTTTTCCTGTCTCATTTTACTTAGCATAATGTCCTCCAGGTTCACCTATTTGCTAAAATGATAGAATTGCCTTCTTTTTTAAGGATGAATAATGTTCCGTTGTCTGTGTGTGTATCTCATTTTCCCATTCATCTGTCAGCAGACCCTTAGGATGTTCCATATCTTGACTGTTTTAAATAATGTTGCAGCAGACATGGGAATACAGGTATTTCTTCAATGCAGTGATTTCATTTCCTGTAGATATATACCCAGAAGTGAAATTGCTGACAGCTCTATTTTTAATTTTTTTGAGAAAACTCCATACCATTTTCCATAATTGATATACCAATGTACATTCCCACTAATAGTATACAAGGGTTCTCTTTTTCTACATTCTTTCCTGCGTCTATTATCTCTGTCTTTTTGATAATAGGCATTCTATCAGGTTTGAGGTGGTATTTCACTGTGGTTTTGATTTGTGGTTCCCAAATGTTTAGTAATGCTGAATATCTTTTCATATTCCAATTGGCCATTTGTAGATCTTCTTTGGAAAATGTCAGAACCTGATGTGTTTTAATTAGGTTAAATTCAGAGCCTTTGCTATTATTTAATTAGGTTGTCTTTTTTTTTTTTGCTGTTGACTTTATGAATTTTTTAATGTATTTTAGATATTAACCCCTTTTTCACATAGATGACTTGCAAATATTTTCTCCATTTTGTATATGTAAAAAAATTTTTTTAAATTTTTGTTTGTTTTTTGCTGGGCAGAAATTTTAAAATTTGGTTTAGTCCCACTTAATTATTTTTCTTTTGTTGTCTTTGTTTTGGTGTCAAACCCAAAAAAATTATTGCCAAAACCTAATGTGAAGAAATTTTCCCCCTATGTTTACTTCTAGGAGTTTTATGGTTTCAGCCCTACATTTAAGTCATTAATCTATTTTGAGTTGACATTTGTGTATGTATGTAAGATAGGTGTCTAGTTTCATCTTTTTGCATGTGGCTATCCAGTTTTCCCAACTCCATTTATTCACTTATTAAGTTTTCCAGTTATTAAAGAGACTATCATTTCTTCATTGTGTTTTCCTGGGACCTTTGTAGAAAACTCCTTGATCAAATATTCATGGGTTTATTTCTGGGTTTTTATTCTATTTCATTGGTCTGTATGCCTCTTTATGACATAACCATAGTGCTTTGATTACTACAGCTTTTTAATAGAGTTTGAAATCAGGAAGTGTGATGACTCCAGGTTTGTTCTCTTGTTCAATAATAGATTACAATTGTAATCTATTAATTTGATAACAATGTAATCAATTACAATGTAATCAATTTAATAGATTACATTAACAAAAGAAATGATAAAAGTCATATGCTCATCTAAAGATATATAGAAAAAGTATTTGACAAAATTCAATACCCTTTAGTGAAAAAACCCAACAAATTAGATTAGATAGAATGTAACTCAACATAATAAAGGCTACCTATGGCAAGCCCACAGCTAAAATCATACTCAATGGTGAAAAACTAAAAGCTTTTCTTCTAAGATCAGGAACAAAACAGGATGCCTACATCACCACTTCTATTCAATGTAGTACTGTAAGTTCTAGCTAAAGTAACAAGGCAAGAAAAAGAAACAAAGGAAGAAAGGAAACAAGGAACAAATCAGAAAGGAAGAAGTAAAACTGTCTCTTTTTCTAGATGATTTGATCTTTTATATAGAAAACCCCACAGACACTCCCAAAAACTATTAGACCTGACAAACAAATTCAGTAAAGTTTCAAGATACAAGCAACATACAGAAACCAGTTGTGCTTCCATATATTAACAATGATCTATCCAAAAAAGAAATTAAGTAAACTATTCCATTTATAAAAGCATCAAAAAGAATGAAATACTTAGAAAAGAATTTAACCAAGAAGGTGAAAGTTCTGTACACTGAAAAATATAAAACACTGAGGAAATAAATTGATGAAGACAAAGATAAATGGAAATATATCCTGTGCTCATAGATGGAAAGGGTTAAAATGTCCATAATACCCAAAGTGATCTACAAATTCAATGCAATTTCTATCAAAATTCCAGTGACATTTTGCATAAAATAGAAAAACAATCCTAAAATTTGCTTGGAATCACAAAATACCCTGAATAGTTAAAGCAATCTTAAAAGGGGATTCTAAATACTTTTTTCAAACATGTTTCACCATAGTATCTTTCAGCTTATTCAAAATATTTTGTAAATAAATAACACTTCCAATAAAATAGTATCAGCATTATTTTTCATATGGTTATGATTATTTAACATATTTTCCAGCTGCATTTCAGAAAATATATTCTAGTAGCCAATGAAACAACATTGTCTTTGATATGTAGAGAAGAGTCAGGACTACTTGCAGTATATGTGATTGGTTTCCACGTCTCTTGGGTTGCTGAGAACATAATGCATATCTTATCTTAGTGCTGAAATATGGTGTCCATTGTTGTTGTTGTTGTTCAGTCACTAAGTTGTATCTGATTTCTTTGTGATGCTATGGACTGTAGCCTGCCAGGCTCCTCTGTCCTCCATTATCTCCCAGAATTTGCTCAAATTTATGTCTGTTGAGTAGGTGATGCTATATAACCATCTCATCCTCTGACAGCCCCTTCTTTTGCCTTCAGTTTTTCCCAGCATCAGGGTCTTTACCAATGAGTTAGCTCTTCACATCAGGTGACCAAAGTATTGGAGCTTCAGCTTTAGTATCAGCCCTTCCAGTGAATATTCAGGGTTGATTTCATCTGGGATTGACTGCTTTGATCTCCTTCCAGTCCTAGGGACTCTCAAGAGTCTTCTCCAGCACCACAATTTGAAAGCATTGATTTGTTGCTGCTGAGCTTTCTTTGTGGTCCAACAAAGATGGTCTCACATCCATACATGATTACTGGAAAAACCATAGCTTTGACTATATGGACATTTGTTTGCAAAGTTATGTCTCTGCTTTTTAATACACTGTCTAGGTTTGTCATAGTGTTGCCTCCAAGGGTCCAATGTCTTTTAATTTCATGGTTGCAACCACTGTCTGCAGTGATTTTGGAGCTCAAGATAATAAAATCTGTCATGGTTTCCACTTTTTCCCCATCTATTTGCCATGAAGTTATGGGACTCATGATCTTTGTGTTTTGAGTGTTGAGTTTTAAGCCAGCTTTTTCACTCTCCTCTTTCACCCTCATCAAGAGCCTCTTTAGTTCCTCTTCACTTTCTGACATTAAAGTGGTATCATTTGCATATCTGAGGTTGTTGATATTTCCCCCAGCAATCTTGATTCTAGCTTGTGCTTCATGTAGCCTGGCATTTCACATGATATACTCTTCATGGAAGTTAAATATGCAGGTTGACAATATACAGCCTTGAAGTACTATTTTCCCAATTTGGAACCAGTCTGTTGTTCCATGTCTAGTTCTAACTTTTGCATCTTGACCTGCATACCGATTTCTCAGGAGGTAGGTAAGGTGGTTCGGTATCCCTATCTCTTTAAAATTTTTCTACAGTTTGTTGTGACCCACACAGCCAAATGCTTTAGCATAGTCAAGGAAGCAGAGAGAGATGTTTTTTTCTGGAATTCCCTTGCTTTTTCTATGATCCAAAGTTTGTTGACAGTTTGATCTCTGTTTCCTCTGCCTTTTCTAAATCCTGTTTGTATACCTGGAAGTTCTTGGTTCACTTACTGCTGAAGTCTATCTTGAAGGATTTTGAGCATTACCTTCCTACCATGTGAAATAAGTACAATTGTATGGTAGTGTGAACATTTTTTGGCATTGTGTTTCTTTGGGATTGGAAAGAAAACTGTTCTTTTCTAGGCCACTACTGAGTTTTCCAAATTTACTGACATATTGAGTACAGCACTTTAACAGCATCATCTTTTAGGATTTTAAAATAGCTCAACTGGAATTACATGTATATAATGCACTGTCCTTAAAATTGTATGTGACTCTGTATATTCTAAATACTAGTTTATATGATTTCTCACCTTGAACAACTGAAGAATCTCCACATTAACCTAAATTAGAAAGAACAGATGACGAGTTTCTAAATTTTATTTTGTACTTTTTAAACAGTTGCCTGTAGTTACCTAAGAGGGAGCAAGTTTTTACCTATCTAAGTAGATAAGATGGACAGTTATAATTGTCTGATAAAGTATGCATTGACCACCCTAACCCTCTTTGAGTTGCAGACATGCAGGTTTTGTGGCCTGATTTGACTGAGATATAATTATCTGAGTTGATGTGATTCAGCTAATAAATGCTTACATTTGTGCTTCACTCTGCACTTTCAGACTGGCCAAGTGAGAGAACTGAAATAGTGCTGAGAGGGCCTCTCCCTTGGGATTTGCCTACCTAACCTCTTAGGTAACTGATCTTTTTCTGAACTTTTGAAAGGGAATTGCCTGCTTTTCAAATACTTCTTTTGTTTTTTTTTCACTTAAAGAGACATGCTAAAAGTTCAGTTGGAAATTCAACTATAATCCCTAGGCATGTGATACCTTTGTGGGTCTGCTGGTCCTTAGAGACTAGATTTTCAGCTTTGTGAGCCCAGAAATTCAATCCCACCATTAAACACAGACTTGATCTGACTCAGGGGAACTGACTCATGCTAATGAAACTTGTAAGAGACCCATGATGAGCCAGAAGGCTAGTTCTGTAATTCATAATTAGAAATAAATCTGCCAAGAGGAAGGAAATACAGCTGGTCAGCATATTCTCTCTCAGAAAAAAATTTACATGAAAATGCAAAAAGGTAGCTTGGTTTATATAGAACCAGTGGAAAGAGAGCTGGATGATATTAGCGAACAGTTTCATCTGATTATATTTTTCTTATTCCCTTTTCCTTGTAAGCTTCTGCCTGGCAAAATGAAGTAAAATTCTCCTTTGCATGGGCAGTGTCCCTTCTGGGCTAAAGAGACAAGGATCATCTTTAAGTCAGTTAAGTTACACTTTAACTGAATGACTAATTTCTTTAAACTGTTATGTTCACAGTATCTTGTGAATATAATTTGATCCTCTTGATGGAGACTGAGGAAGGCTTCATCTCAACCAGCAGCAATATACTTACAAATCATCTCTAAGGATGAGAGTGGCTAGTTTCTCAGTTTAGAGTGTTTTTTCAGTCTCAGACAGTTACGTCTTCAAATTCAGTTTCCCATATCCAATAAGAAACTATTATACCTTACACAGTTTTATGTTGATTTGAATATTCTGTAGCAAGAGTCAGGCTCATTTAAAATAAATGAAATAAATATCATAATACATTCTCTGGAATACTTTAAGGTATTGCAAAGACATATTGTCATTATTTTGTGTGTTCTGGCTGTCTTCAGACTGTTTATGATATTTTTTCTATGTCATTCATGCAACATGCTTAGAAGAGAAGTGACCATTGTGGACAGATTAACTTCCTTTTCATGAACAGTTTTTACACACAATTCATGTGTGTTCGAAGGGCATTGACTAGTAGTGAGGTAATATTGATATAGTGAGGCCAAAAAGAAATGCCAATCTTAATTCCTACTGACAAGAAGATGACAAATATACAACAAGGTAATTGTTTTCTATTTGATAAAAATACACAGGGCATCAGAACTAGTCAAAATACAATATTCTCTCTTTGGGGTGACTTAGGAGGAATCTTAGCGCCAGTGTCGTGAATATCCACTATCACTCTAGAGAAGAGAAATAGATTTTAGACAATATGATATACATTAAAATGTACAATAGATGCATCAGGTAGGGAGAGAGGTAGGTCATTTTATTAGTAGGTAGTTTATGTATTAGAGTAGGTTGGGAAACTCTAGTAAATACAAGACATTTAGTTATGTCTCTTAGAAATAATTTTTAATTAAAAAAATTCTAATTTTTTGAATCTAGTATGCTAAGAGGAAATGAGATGATTGGAATAAAGTTGACCTTAATTTTTACCAGAGATTTTAACATGATAAAAGTTTAGTTGCTATTTTTATTTTGTGAAATATTTTTTTAGTATTTAATATTTTATGGACTATTTAGTATTTTTTGAATAATTTATTTGATTCTTTTTTCCTTAAAAGTTTCAAAATTCCAGTACTGGCTGTATTTAGCTATTTAGTGAAGTGAAAGTCACTCAGTCATGTCTGACTCTTTGTGACCTAGTGGGCTATACAGTGCATGGAATTCTCTAAGTTTGAATACTGGAGTAGGTAGCCTTTCCCTACTCCAGGGGATCTTCCCAACCCAGAAATCGAAGTGGAGTCTCCTGCATTGCAGGTGGATTATTTACCAGCTGAACCACAAGAGAATCCCAAGAATACTGGAGTGAGTAGCCTGTTCCTTCTCCAGGGGATATTCCTGACCCAGGAATTGAGCTGGGGTCTCCTGCATTGCAGGTGGATTCTTTACCAACTGAGCTATCAGGGAAGCCCATTAGCTATTTACAGATAATACATTTTACCACTGAAAACTGCGTGAATTTAGATTTTTTTAAACCATGTTGCTGAGAATTCTAGAAGACTATTTTCATTACTTACAAACTCCTCTTGTATGTTCAGGCTGAACAGGTGATTCAGACATAATGCTTTATATATCTCTGTCTAAATATGTCTATTCCATGGACTCATTTATTAACTGAGAGACATTTGGTGGTTGCAAGGAAACATATCCAAGTGTGTCACTCATGTCACCATTCTGCTGAGGAAGGAGTCGGGAAAACCAGGGAAGGATGAGCAAAGATTGGACCTGAGAGAGTTCACATTCCTAGAGCCCCCACCAGAGGCTTGTTCTCACACCTGCCACAGGCTGCCGCAGCCCCAGCCCTGGCTCTGAGATAGAAGGTGCCACATTTGGGCCCTTCCCAATGTCAGAAGTGTTTGGGGAAAGAAGTATTGTATTGGGCACATGTTTTAAAAAAGAGTAACATGGAATCTGTAACTATTTTTCTTTTTTTAATCTTCTGACTCACTAAAGAATCAGCAAAAGTTGCATAAAGAGACTCAAGAAATGGTTCAGTTCTATTTTCTATCGCTTGTCTCCTTTACTTCTCACTCTCCAAACTCTTAAGAACACTTTCATGTAAGTTTTGTTCTTATTCAGTTGAAGTATTTTTTTTTTAAAAAGCTGATGCCTGAGAAGTATTCTGGCTTTTAGAAATTCAGTTTTGGCAACAACAAATTAACTCTTTTGTAGGAAATTTGTATAATTTGTCATTATACTTGTTTTATGTGATCTGAACTCAAATTGAGTTCTAACACAGCCATACATATTTTTATCCAGGCCAAAGGAATAGTGACTTCTAAATAGAATAGTGCCTTCATTTATGCTTAGCTCTTGACTGTAAAGTTCTGCCCCAGGTTCATGAACCAGCTGATACGAAAGCTAATTAAGTATTTTAAAAATCTGCTTTAAAAGTGAGAGTGCAAAGCTTCAGATTTAAACAATCAAACAAACAAAAGCTTCAGATAGCCCAAGTAAGATTTTTATAAATTCATATACAGCATAGTTACTGTTTTCTCTCGGTGTTACAATTGCAATTTGAGATTTTTTTTGAAGCTTAAATTTTCTATTGTTTCTAGTTGCATAAGAACAAGAATTTTTATGGATTAGAAAAAAAAAATCTTTCAGTGCTTTCCCTCAAGCAAAAGTTCTTGGTAACAGAAAGGATTGCATCTAGAAGATGATACCTGCTTACATGGATGATATTGCAGTTAACTCAGAGGGAAAGAAATTAAAGAAGGGAAAAATGAGATAGAATGAAAAATGCTGAGGGGTGATGCTGCCTGATGATTCTATCTCCTCTTCTTATGTTGACTCATACCATTATGTGGTATCCTTCTTTTCTTTAAGGCCTTTGTTTTAGAGTCTATTTTGTCTGATATGAGTATTGCTACTCCTACTTTCTCATCATTTCCATTTGCATGAAGTGTCTTTTTCCACTCCCTCACTTTCAGTATGTGTGTATCTTTTGCCCTAAAGTGTGTCTATTATAGGCAGCATATTGTAGGTTCTTGTTTTATTAACCAATCTGCTATTCTAGTCCTTTAGTCATAACATTTAATTCATTGATATTTAAAGTTATGATTTAAAAGTTTATATGTACTGCTATTTTAAACTTTATTCCCCAGTTGATTTTGTGCTTATTCTTTGTTCCTTTCTTTTTTCATTTTTCCTTTTGTAGTTTAATGGTTTTCTTTTGTATTATGCTTGTGTTTATTTTGTTTTTAAATCTATCGTATGTCTTTGATATGTGATAAACCTGATTTTCAAGTACGTTAATCCATAACTATATCCACTTGCTTCAGACTGGAAGTCATGTAAGTGTAGATTTATTCTTAAAGACCAACGTTTTCTTACTCCCCTCCCCCACATTTTGTGATTTTGATGTCCTGTTTTACATCTTCTTGTTCATCCTTTTGCTGAATTTTTTGATTATTCTTTAATCTATGTGCTGGATTATTTAATTGATCTTCAATCATTTTATATATTTGCCTTTCTTATTGTGACTTTTTTCCCTTTATATAGATTCTTGCCTTTTTCCCATTTAGAGAAGACCCTTCAACATTTCTGGGGTAAGTTTAGTATTGCTGTATTCTTTTAATTTGTGCTTTTCTGAGAAATTTTTTGTCTCTCCTTCTATTCTAAATGATAACCTGGGTAGAGTATTCTAGCTTGCAGGTTTTTACCTTTCAGGATTTTGAATATATCTTGCTACTTCATTGTGGCCTGAACAATTTCTGCAGAGAAATCCAGCTGATAGCCTTATGGGGGTTCCCTTGTAACTAACTCTTTGTTTTTCTCTTGCTTCCTTTAGAATCCTCTCTTTAACTTTTGCCATTTTAATTATGACATGTCCTGTTATATGTCTCTTTGGGGTCATCTTGTTTGGGACCCACCCCCCCATGCTTCCTATACCTGGATATGTTTCCTTATCTGGGTTTTGGAAATACAATCTGATAGTTTTATAATTGGATCATCATTTAAAAAGAGCTTTTCTGATAGTTTCTGCTGTTGGTCTTACTGTATTAAATCTATTCTATTATTCTGACAGTGTATCTAAAATCTCACATTGGAAGATTAAGTCTTATTCAGAGCAAACCTGATGAAATTAAGATCTCTGAGATGAACAGGATATAAGAATTGTCCTATCCTAGATGGAGCTTGACATTTATTCTACTCATCTGACAAGCTTGCTCAAACCTAGTAGAAGCTGCTTCTTGAATGCACATTATAATGGCAATATTAACAGGATAGTTGATTTTGATTATTCAAATCTTTGCATTTCTGAGCACTATTCTACTGTTTTAAACCTGACTTCTTCTTTTTTTTTGCCTGACTTCTTTTTAAAGGGGATATACTTATTGGATCCACATCTAAATTTACTTATGCACTCATATTTTTTACTTCAGTCAATTATCATATCTTTAAAAAACATGGCTCACCTGCTTTCACATTGATACTCTAAACTTTGATTCTTTACAGACTGAAATGTGTTTTCTTGCTGGATTGAAAGTTGATTTAATATTAAAATTTACTTTTACTTGAATCTTTTGTGGAGATTGCTTATCTGTGTTCCTGATGCCAATATACTCTCATTATCCACTTTCTGATTATACCTGGTCTTCAGCGATTTCAAGGTGATTTTTTGAAATGGAGGAGTTTTAGATTCACAGCAAAACTGAATAGAAAGTACAAAGAATTCCCAATTATTCTCAGACCCTACACAGATAAGACCTCCCTTCTGTCAATATTTCCCACCAGAGTGGTACATTTGCTATAACTAATGAACCTACGTTGACACATCATTATCACCTGAAGTCCTCAGTTTATATTAGGGTTTACTCGTGATGTTGTACATTCTGTGTGTTTTAATAAGTGCATTTACCATTGTAGAATCATACAGAATAATGCCATCAACGTAAAAACTGTCTGCGCTCTGTCTATTCATCCCTCCTTCTCTCCTTGCCCCAACACATGGGAATCACTAACCTTTTTACTCTCTCTAGTTTTGCCTTGTCTGGAATGTCTTACAGTTGGGATCCTACATTATTTAGCTTTCTCAGATTGGCTTTTGTTACTTAGTGATATGCATTTAATTTTCCTCCATTTCTTTTCATGGCTTGATAGCTCATTTGTTTTTAGTGTTGAATAATATTCCATGGGCTGCATATATCAAAGTTGGTCTATCCATTCTCCTACTTAAAGACTTCTTGGTTGTTTCCAAATTTATGCGGTTATGATTAAAGCTGCTGTCCAAATATGTGTACAGTTTCTGTGAGGACTTAATTTTTTAACTTACTTGTGTAAACACCAAGGAGCATGATTACTAGATCTTAGGATAAAAGATAACTGCCCATCTGTCCTTCAAATAGCTGAAGTATTTTGAATTCCCACTAGCAATGAGTGAGAGTAATTTTTGGCTCATAGCTTTGCCAGCATTTGGTGGTGTTAGTGTTTTGGATTTTTGTCATTCTAATAGGTGGCCTTCTATAGTGACTCAGATGGTAAAGAATCGGCCTGCAATGCAGGAGATCCAGATTTGATCCCTGAGTTGGAAAGATCTCCTGGAGAAGGGCATGGCTACCCACTCCAGTATTCTTGCCTGGAGAATTCCATGGATAGAGGAGCCTAGCAGGCTACAGTCCATGGCATTGCAAGGACTTGGACATGGTTGAGCGACTAATACACAGTAGGTTATTTAGTGGTCATGTTGTTCAGCTGCCCAGTCATGTCTGACTTTGCGACCCCATGGACTGCAGCATGCCTGCAGGGACAGGCCTCCCTGTCCCTCGTCATCTCCTGCAGTTTGCCCACATTTATGTCCATCCAGCCGTCTCATCCTCTGAAGCCCTCATCTCCTTCTGCCCTCAATCTTTCCCAGCATCAGGGATTTTACCGATGAGTTAACTGTTTGCGGATGTTTATTGGTGCCTCATCATTGTTTTAATTTGCAGTTCCTTAATGATATATGACTTTGAACATCTTCCCATATGCTTATATTTCATCTATATATCTTCTGTGCTGAGTTATCTGTTCACGTATTTTGCCCATCTTTTAATTGGACTGTTCATTTTCTTATTGCTACATTTTAAAAGTTTTTGTATATTTTGGTAACAGTCCGTTATTAGATGTGTCTTCTGTAAATATTTTGTCTCTGTCTTGGTCTTGTCTTATCCTTTTGTTTTATAATAAAATTTATTTTTTTTAAACTCTGAAATACCTCCTATGTTATTTCTGTCTTCTTGCAACTTGAAATATTTCTTGAATTAACTACTCCCTTGCTCTGCCATTGTTCACCAGGGTGGCTCAGATGGTAAAGGATATGCCTGCAATGCAGAGACCTGAGTACGATCCCTGAGTTGGGAAGATCGCCTTGAGGAGGGATGGCAACCTACTCCAGTTTTCTTGCCTGTAGAATCCCCACAGTTAGAGGAGCCTGGTAAGCTACAGTCCATGGGGTTGCAAAGAGTGGGACATGACTGAGTGACTAAGCACAGCACAGCAACTTGAAATATTTCTTGACTTAGCTACTACCTTGCTCTGACATTGCTCACCAGGGTGAGTTTTGCCTTTCAGCCAGATTCGTGTGTCTAGTTTCAATTTCTTTGTCTGCTTCTGTCTTCAAAGAGCCAGAGAGCTGTCAGAGTTCTTATCATGCATACCTCCCAGAGAGTTTTCCTGGCCTTGTGGCAGTACCTCCAGTCCTCATGCATGCAGCTTGGGAGCTAATCATTAATGCAAAAAAAAAAAAAAAAAAAAGGAAATACAAGACCTCTTTCCAGTACTTCTGCACACACTTAGCCTTGTTCAACCTAGTGCCAGTCTTCAGCAATGTATGCACGTAACTATTTTCTTCTGTGCTTCATTCAAAAATTAATAATATTTGATTATATCAAACGGTATATGAAAACTGTGAAGCATGAAACTAAAATAAACACCTGAGAATCCACCTTCCAATTTAAGATTAATTACGTTGGCAATAACATTGACACTACCTAAGTGCTCTGCCAGCTTCCCTCAGGTAACCACAAATCTAATTTTTATTTTATTATTCCCTTTATTTTAAAAAAACAGTTTATCACAAATGTAGAGTCCTAAATGATATATTATTTGGGTATGATTGTTTTGAGTGCTTTAGGACTTGTAATACATCCTGTAGTCTTTAGCTGCTTGCTGTCGTTTCTTAAACTTGTTTCCTGACTCATCAAAGTCCCGTGTGGGTGTTGAGTAAGCTTCTCAGATGTGCTGTCATGCACTTAGTCCCTCCGTCATGTCTGACTCTTAGTGACCCATGGACTGTAGCCTGCCAGCTCCTCTGTCCATGGGATTCTCCAGGCAAGAATACTGGAGTGGGTTGCCATTTCTTACTCCAGGGGATCTTTCCAACCCAGGGATCAAACCCAGGTCTCCCACACTGCAGGCAGATTCGTTACCATCTGAGCCACCAAGGAAGCCCAAGAATACTGGAGTGGGTAGCCTATCCCTTCTTCAGGGGACCTTCTCGACCCAGGAATGGAACTGGTGTTTCCTGCATTACAGGTGGATTCTTTACCAGCTGAGCTACCAGGGAAGCCTATCCTTCCCCAAATTACTTCTCATTCCTACCCAAGTTTTTCTTCTTTCCATATTACATCCCAGAATCATGATGTTGTTTCCTATTCAAATTATATTCTTTTTCAAAAAATAAATTTATTGAGAAATATTTGACATTTAAAAATTGTATAGATTTAACATGGTGCACTTGATGTTTCAATATATTTATACATTGTGAAAAGATCCACAATCAAGCTAAATAACTTACCTGTCACCATTATAAAGTTACCATTGTCTGTGTATACTGAAAATACCTAATTTAAGATCTGTCTTGTTAGCAGACTCCAAGTATAGAATTCAGTACTATTAACTGTAGTCCCCTTGATATATGTTTCCAGAACTCATTCAACTTGCATCACTGAAACTTTGTACCTTTTGACCAACATCTTCTAATTCCAGTACTCTACCCCTCCACCCCTGGCAACCATCATTCTACTCTCTGCTTCTGTAAGTTACAGTATTTTAGGTTCCACATTTAAGTGACATCATGCAATATTTATCTTTCTGTGTCTGGCTTATTTCAATTGGCATAATATCCTGCAGGTTCATCCATGGTGTTGCAAGTGGCAGGATTTCCTTTTTATAAAGTTTGAATAAAATTTCATTACGTGTATATATCACATTCATGTCTTCATCCATTCATGCATTGATGGACATTTATGTTGTTTTCATATCTTTGTTATTTTGAATAAGTGGTAGTTAAATGGGAGTGCAGGTATCTCTTCAAAGATTGCTTTTGCTTATTTGCATATATACCCAGAAGTAGGATTACTGGATCATATGGTAATTCTATTTTAAAGTTTTTGAGAAACCTCCGCACTGTTCCATAATGACTGCACCAATTTGCACCAAACGGGAAATTCCCGTTTCCCATGTCTTTCCCAACACTTGTTATTCTTTGCCTTTTTGATAATAGCCATTCTAATCTGAATCTCCCTTGTTCTGAAGGATATTTAACAGATAATTTCCTCAAAGTATTACCCTTTCCATGTGATTTTAATTTTAATGGATTCAAAACCATGAGAAGAATTGTAAACTCCTATACAGGAAGTATAGGTACTAACAAACACGGAGAGATTGTTTTAGGCTGGTGGCAGTCTTTCCAGCAATCTTGGAATTGCAAGAAAGTAGCTTTTGTTTCCAGCTATATCTGAGTTAGGGGCTTCACAAGTGGCGCTAGTGGTAAAGAGCTCTCCTGCCAATTCAGGAGACACTAAGAGACATGGGTTCATACCTGGGTAGGAGAGATCCCCTGGAGTAGGAAATGAAAACCCACTCCAGTATCCTTGCCTGGAGAATCCCATGGACAGAGGAGCCTGGCAGACTACAGTCCATAGGGTCGCAAAGAGTCAGACACTATGAAAGCAACTTAACACACATATCTAAGTCTTAATAATAATAAACTTAGGTTTTAAATGTCAGCTTTTGACATGCTAATATAGTTTACTCGTTGGCTGGTTAGGAACTGAACAGAAATGAAAAGAATTTTTATAGCAGAGTGAATAACCCTTAAATGATCTAGTTGCATATACAGTGCAGAAATATATACTCTGAGTTAAACTTGATTATGCTTAATTTTATAATATTTTTATTAGACTCTTGGTAGAAATGGGAAACATTATATTAGAATGGGAACATACTATGTAGGCACTAACATAGACACTCTAATAAGCATCTAATAAGTTACACACTTTCAATTTTTCTAGAGTCATATCTACTAGAAAATATAGTTTCATGCATATTAACTTGTTTGGATTAAGTAATCTTTGAGATTTCAGCAACAAATGTTATTTATTTTTAATTCCTTTTGCCTTTATAATTGTTACCTTAAAATATTTCTCTTCTCTTCTCATCAACACACTAACACTCAAAATGAACATATGCCTTTGTAAAGTAAACATAAATCCACTTTTCCAAAAGAGTCTGAGTTAAAGCTAAATATAATCTTGCCTTTTCACCATCAGATGTTTGACATCTGCACAGATTTTACACTAAAAAACAGAATATTTCTTGGAAAATTCTCACCTAAGAAAGTGCTATATTTGAGGAGGTTTAAAATTTCTAGTGTTTAAGAGAAAAAGGCAGCTTAATATATGACATCTTTCTGTTTAGTAATTTTTTATCTCTCAGTAATAATACTTCATCCATTTTAATAATTGTGCCAATTTTATTTCAATTCACTTCTATAATAGGTGAATTTTTTTTAGTAATAAAATTTGACAACCCAAGAAAATTACTATACAAAACAAGTAAATAGAGCACCGCCTTTTAATTACAAATAGACTGCCTCTATTTCCACTGGGAATGGCTGTTAGCTATGAAGTATACTGGGCTTCCCTGGTAGCTTGGAGGTGTGGAATCCACCTGCAGTGCAGGAGACCCTGGTTCGATTCCTGGGTCCAAAAGATCTCCTGGGATGGGATAGGCTACCCACTCCAGTATTCTCAGGCTTTCCTGGTGGCTCAAATGATAAAAAAAATCTGCCGGCAATGCAGGAGACCTGAGTTCGATCCCTGGATTGGGAAGATCCCCTGGAGGATGGCATGGCAGCCCACTCCAGTATTCTTGCCTGGAGAATTCCCGTGGATAGATGAGCCAGTCCACAGGGTCTCAAAGAGTTGGACAAGACTGAGTGACTAAGCAAAGCACAGCACAGCATGAAGGATACTATCAAGGTCCTGGTGGCTCAGATGGTAAAGAATCCCCCTGCAATGCAGAAGACCTGGGTTTGATCCCTGGGTTGGGAAGATCCCCTGAAGAAGGAAATGGCAACCTACTCCCACATTCTTGCCTGGAGAATCCCATGGACAGAGGAGCTTTGCAAAGCGTCAGACATGACTGACGGACTAAGCACAGCACATATCCGGAGTGTCAATGCTTTATTTTTACTTTTTTTTTTTTTTAAATAAAGGAGCAACAAATTCTGAATAATTTTTCAATGCCTTTTTAACAAAATATACTTTTTTCTATATTTGTTGCTGGTTGTTGGTTTGGCTTTTGTGTGTGTGTACATTTACCTACTCTTTCAGGTTAACTAGTAAAGTTTACTATTTTCATGAGTTAGAGTTCAGGTCTTCTTTCTTCATTGTTTTCTTGAATATTCTTAGTGCTTCTGAAACTTTGGTGTGGATGTATTTTTAAAACTTTAGATATATGTGCTTTTGACATTTTAATATTTATACCATCTAAAATATGCTCTGTAATTAGAATGTTAAATTTGATAGCTTTTGTTATCCCCCAAAGTTGGACAATTGTATTGTTTATTTATTTACTGTGAATCCTTAACTTCTTCTTGCATGCCCTATTTTTCTTTTGAAACCTACTTCATAGAATGTTTTACTTGCCTCTACCCACTGGAAGGGAGAGAGGGGGGTCATTTTATTTGCCAGATCAAGATAGGCACTTCACTTAAGTTAGGCCAGTCTGATCCTAGATTTCTTTTTCTAACTTTGCCTGAAATTTAGGAGAGAGAGAGAGACCAAGAGTGAGAGAGAGAGCAAACTTGTACTGTTAGTGGCATTTGAGTTCTGTTCTCTTTTTTTATTGAAAAATATTTGACATATGTTGTTGTTATTTAGCCACTAAATTGTTGTCTGACTCTTTGAGACTCCATGGACTATAGTCCACCAATAGCATCATGTAAATTTAAGGTCTATAGCATGTTGATTTGATATGTTTATATATTGTCATATGATAGCCATTGCAGTGATAGTTCAATGTACCTGTCTTATGTTAAAGGCAGAAATTTAAAACTAGTAGCAAATAAGTCCCAGAGATCTAATAACAGTATAGTGAAATAGACAATATTGCATTATAATCATCAAGCCTACTAAGAGACTAGATCTTAATTATTTCAATCACAAAAAAAAAAAAAAAGAAAATTGATTCTGTTTCTATTTTTCCGAAGGCTTAAATGGGCTCTCTCTGCAGTTCTGATGGTTCGATCACTTGACCTTTACTTTCATATATAATATACCTGAGTATACTTATGATTAATTATCCCCTTTACCTAGAAAATTGTAGAGTTCTCACTAATGAAAGTGAAAGTGTTAGTCACCCAGTCATGTCTGGCTCTTTGCGACCCTGTGGACTGTAGCCCACTAGGCTCCTCTGTCCATGGAATTCTTCAGGCAAGAATACTGGAGTGGGTTGCCATGCCCTCCTCCAGGGAAATCTTCCTGACCCAAGGATCGAACCTGGGTCTCCTGCATTGTAGGCAGATTCTTAATCATCTGAGACATCAAGGAAACCCATAATCAATGTTGAGTTGAAGAAATCTACATTTTCCCCCTTTTTTATTCTTTTACTTTTAGTCTAGAAAAATCTTTGCAGCATCATTTTCCGGTCAACTTATATTTGTTCTATCTCAGAGCAGAATTTTGTACATTTTATTTGTTACTGTATCAGATGTGTTAATCTTGTCTCCTCGTTTGAGTTATAACTTCTTGAATTCAGGAATTAAGAAATATTCAGTATCTCCAAAATAGTTATTTATTTTTACATCAGTATTTAGGAAGTTTCCAGGGATTAAGTCATGAGTGATGAGAATATGGAGTGATTGTAATTGATTAAGTGATTTTTGAAAGCTAGAGTGGATTTCCTGTGTGGAGTTCATTAATTTCCCACCTGATTTTCAATCCAACCACTGTCAATCAAGAACGCAATTACAAATGGCCACAGGCCACAAAACTGACAATGAAGTGAACCACCATTACCAAACAGCAACAGCTCTCTTTAGGTAGATGCTGACTCACTATGGCAGTTCCTTCAGATCTTGCCTTTGAATTGAATGAAACTGACTAATATTTTTACAACATTTGTTATTGTTTAAAACTGTTTTGGCCTTCAAAAGGTTGAATTTTTCCCCTTAGCATCTTATATTTACCACATCAGAACCAATATAAAGTCTTCTATCATTTAATCTTAGAATGTCCTTTGTAGCAGAAAAATTTTTTTCACTTGTCTCTTATTTCTAAGGAGATAAAACTGTATTTGAGATGGATGAAATCCTAATTCTTGGAATCCTCAACTAGCTTCTTATAGCTGCCTCGGTGTCACAGAGGAGAGATGTGAGTTAAAGACAAAGCCAGGCAAATTACTGAGTTACTAGTTAAAGATATGATGTCATACCTCTGTGGTAAACTAATTTCTCTCTTTATTTTAAGTCTTAATGTTATCTGAAATATGGAATTAGGGCTCTATAGTTCTTTTCTTTACAATCAAACCCTAATTTCATTTTGGATGGCAAGTCAGAACAGCCAAATAGAAATGAAGCCAAATAATAGTATACAAAAATAAATGAAAATTATTTTTATCTGAGGTCTAGTGAAGAGCTGGTCTAATCTGTCACTGATATCTTCTCATGAGCACAGAGTGTGACAGTTAATGGGGCAGAAGATTCTTCATCAGCAAAAATTTAATTCAAAATTATTTGACCTATGGTAAATATTGTTGTGTCTGACTCTTTGTGATCCCATGGACTATACAGTCCATGGAATTCTCCAGGGCAGAATACTGGAGTGGGTAGCCATTCCCCCCTCCAGGGGATCTTCCCAACCAGGGATCAAACCCAGGTCTCCCATATTGCAGGCAGATTCTTTATCAGTTGAACCACCAGGGAAGCCCAAATATTGTTTTATTAGGTCACCTGCTTCGGTTGTAGATTCCAGAAAAAGATGAATAATAATAATAGTTACCCCACCAAAAACTGCTACCACCATGAACAATAAGAGCAACAGCAAAAACAACAGCAAACAGCATTCCTATGTGGCTTTAACTTTCTTCTCTAAGTAGAACTAACTTCTTAAATTTCTGTCATCCATAAAGTGATGGTTTTGGCTCTGAACTATACTGCATTCTCTCTTCAGGGACAACATGTGTAAATAGATGCAGCATCAGGGAGTTATAAGGAACAGGACTATTCTTTTAAAAATTTTAGCTTTTATGAGGATTAGTGGAAAAAACAAAACAAAGATTCCCAAGCACAAACAAATGTTGTCTTTGTACAATGGTACATGAATAATTTGTTTTTCTTCTAATAAATTGTTTTTACGACGGCCAGCATTACTTATTTTTCACTTACAGTCATTTAGTAAACATTCCACCCTGATGGTTTTGGTCAACAGTTGGAAATTTACATTGACTTTTAAAATGTAGTTCTTGTGTACATATACACAATGGAATATTACTCAGCCATTAAAAAGAATTCATTTGAGTCAGTTCTAATGAGATGGATGAAACTGGAGCCCATTATACAGAGTGAAGTAAACCAGAAAGATAAAGACCAATACGGTATACTAACGCATATATATGGAATTTAAAAAGATGGTAACAATAACCCTATATGCAAAACAGAAAAAGAGACACAGATGTACAGAACAGACTTTTAGACTCTGTGTGAGAAGGCGAGGGTGGGATGTTCTGAGAGAATAGCATTGAAACAAGTATACTATCAAGGGTGAAACAGATCACCAGTCCAGGTGGGATGCATGAGACAAGTGCTCAGGGCTGGTGCACTGGGAAGACCCAGAGGGATGGGATGGGGAGGGAGGCGGGAGGGGGCATCGGGATGGGGAACACATGTAAATCCATGGCTGATTCATGTCAATGTATGGCAAAACCCACTACAATACTGTAAAGTAATTAGCCTCCAACTAATAAAAATAAATGAGAAAAAAAAATGTAGTTCTTTGGTTTAGTTCTTTCTTTGAAATCTAATTCATTGTAAGTAGATTTGGGAATAAATTTGACAAACATATCATATATAGAAGGTTAAAAATCAGTTACTATTTTTCTATCCACTCATATTTTTTTACATTAAGGCTGCTCTTTATCCATCAGAATGACATTTGAGTCCATGGAAACTTTAACATTATTTGAAAGATTGGAGATCTTTATAAAATACCATGTAAAGCTGGTCCAAGTGTCCTCAGGGAATTCCTCAGGGAATCTGTTGTTTACACAGGCTTAGGAGGACTTTCCACTTTTCCTCTTCCTGCTTCCTCTCTAAGCCAGGAAATAATTCCTTTTATATATTTCTGTCACATAATTTCTTTTTGAAAAATCTTCTCATATGTTTAAATAAAAAATAAATACAAATCCTGGTTTACCCATATTTGCATTCTCATTTTCTCACTGGGTGAATACTTCAAGATTAGTTAGACATGAGTCTCCCCACAGTCCTTGGCCCTCACCAAGCACAAACAGTTTATGTTGGCATATTTGGTATTTCACCTCAGAGTTGGTCAATTTGTCCAAAATGAGATGAATTCCTTTTCAGTATTTTCCTCAAATGATTTTGCATGTGTAGAGCTAATTCAAGCATTCTGCATATCTTTAACGCCAGGGTTGTTTTGAAAAGCAGGATTCACATTTCCTCTCAGTTCTTTTCACCCTTGAGTGAATACAATATGAACTCAATGATATTCTTACTTACATGTATCAGCGTTTTCAGCTACACTGAACCTTGACTGTTTCAAAACCTTGTTTTGAAGACAGAACAAGTACTGTTTTATTACTAAGGACTGCTTATTTTTTCTCTGTGTTTCACGTGACAATGGCATTGAGGAACAACTATTTCTGTAAAACAGACTCTTAAGTAGCGACTTTATAATATACCACGTAAAACTGGTCCAAGTGTCATCCTCAGGGAATCTGTTGTTTACACAGGCTTAGGAGGACTTTTCAATTATCCTCTTCCTGCTTCCTCTCTCTAAGCCAGGAAATAATTCCTTTTACATATTTCTGTCACATAATTTCTTTTTGAAAAAATCTTATCAAATGTTTAAATAAAAAATAAATACATTACAAATCCTGGTTTATCCATATTTGCATTCTCATATTCTCCCTGGGTGGATACTTAAGATTAATTAGCAATGTGGGAAACCTGGGTTTGATCCCTGGGTTGGAAACATCACTTGGAGAAGGGCATGGCAACCCAGTCCAGTATCCTTGCCTGGAGAATCCCGTAGTCAGAGGAGACTGGTGGGACTGATTTTTTTTCCTCTAAGTTTCACATGATAATTGCATTGAGGGGTGACTATTTCTGTAAAACAGACTTTTAAGTAGAATTTTTGTTTAAAATATTGATCTCTTTTAAATATATTTATATATACAGACTTATAATTATTCCAGTGAAAAATGGTGAGTTAAAAGTATATATACCCATAGGTCATTTAAATTAAATTTACTTTCATTCTTTCAGGAAATGCATAATGACTTTCTTCTATGAAAAATATTATTGAAAGAAGATTAACTAGGGAGTTGGTGTGTGTGCACATACTTAGTTGCTAAGCCCGTCTGACTTTTCCTGACCTCATGAACTGTTGTCCACCAGGCTCCTCTATCCATTAGATGTCCTAGACAAGAATACTGGAATGGGGTGCCATTTCCTTTTCCAGGGGCTCTTCTTGAGCCAGGGATTGAACCCGAGTCTCCTGCATCTTCTGGATGGGCAGGTGAATTCTTTACCAATGAGTCACCAGAGAAGCCCAGTGGGTTGGTACACCAGTATTATTATTGTTTTTAAAGATTCCTAATACTCTACTTTTTGTTCAAATAAATATTTCATTGTTTGTTTAAAAGTGTTTTTTGGATGGCATGATTATGGACAATAGAGCACCCAATTATCAACATTGTGTCAAAAATTATCTAAAGTTTTTTTTAAACCATAGTTATGGTTAAAAATTTTAGTTAAATTTATTATAGACTGGTTTACTTTTATAACACCAGTAGGCCAGCCACTCACACAAATTAAGTTTTTCCTTGCAGAGTTTCTATCTCCCTCTTTCTTTATCTAGCTCTGTTTCTCTCTGTCTGTCTCTTTCTCTTTCTCCAATTTACCTGGATCTGTACTCTCTGTTATAAATGCAAAATTTTATGAGAAACCACCATAATGATCAAATTATCTCTGTCCTTTGACTTTCTGGTCATTGTAACCTCGTCCTATATTGGTAGAAGAGAAAATAGCTTCTAAAACAGTCTGTGCTTGTTGCAAAATAGTTTGAAAATAGAAGATGAATTTATTTTTTAAACATATGAACATCTTTTAGATTCCATTATACAAGCTCAGAACATTTTGTACTCTTCAGTATTTACTTTTCTGTTAATGACATACATGAATCACTACCTTTTACAATATTCAATCCTGATAAAAATATATCTATCTATATTCATTATAACAAATGACAAACATAAATTAGAAAATACAGAGAGGATGTTAAAAAATAGAGTAGGTCTTGGAGCAATAGAAATCAGTTAATCCTATTGAGTTCAGTAAGGAAACCGAAGCATATACTACTCAGTAGGAGAATATTCTTGCCTGACCTCCACAGTTTCCCTTAGATGTTGCTGAAGGTGCATAAGAGAATTATCTCAGTCACTAAGTTTCTCCCCTTCTCCTTTTTGCACCCTCAATTTAAAAAGTGAGTTCAGTATGGAATTTTTATGTTGTGGCGTATTTTCCACATTGTATAACATATTAAGTATTAAGATTTTTAACTACTGGAAAAGATAATTATGTAAATGAGGTACAGTGATGACAGCCATCTTAATATTTTCCAGAATTTTTAGCCAATGTAAATAACAAAAGAAATAGGACTTAAAGGAATTGAAAACAAAGTATGTTTGTACTTTGCATATGAAATGATGATTTACTTAGAATATAGAGCACTAATTGAATTATCAGAACTTTTAAGAATGCATAGAAATTGACTGGATATTAGGGGCGTCCCAGGTGGCACTAGTGGTAAGATCCTGCCTGCCAATCCTGAAGATGTAAGAGATGCAGTTTCCATCTCTGGGTCAGGAAGATCCCCTGGAGGAGGGCATGGTGACCCACTGCCTGGAGAATCCCATAGATAGAGGAGCCTGGCAGGCTACAGTCCTTGATGTTGTAAAGAGTCAGACACAATCAAAGTGTCTTAGCATACAGGTAACAGATAGATGTAAAAAATTGAGTAACATCTTTGAATATAAGGAATTATCTGTTTAAAAATATTATGAAGCATAATATCCTGTTTACAATATCAGCCTAATCAAATATCAAATGTATTTATAATTGGAAATTTCAATAAAGTGAAGTTGCTCAGTCATGTCTGACTCTTTACAACCCCATGGACTGTAGCCTACCAGGCTCCTTCATCCATGGGATTTTCCAGGCAAGAATATTGGAGTGGGTTGCCATTTCCTTCTCCAGGAGATCTTCCTGACCCAGGGATTGAACCAGAGTCTCCTGCATTGTAGGCAGACGCTTTACCATCTGAGCCACCACTTCAATACCCCTCAATAATTCATAGAACAACTAGATAGAAAATCAGTGTGAATATTGAAGAACTCTCACTATTATCAAACAAAAGGATATTGCCAATATTTATAGAACAATTTTCACAACCCTAGCTGAAAATAACTTTAAAATCAGTTGCCCACAGAGCATATACTAAGATAAACCATAGCCTGGATCATAAAACAAGTTTCAGCCAGTGTAAAATTGAAATCATACAGGAAATCCTTGAAACACTGGAAAACTAAACAGTACACTTCTAAATAATCCATGGGTCAAAGAAGTCTCAAGGGAAACAAATTGGACTGAACAAAAATAAAAATACATTATAACATGTGTAAAGCAGCTAAAACAGTGTTGAGAGGGAAACATACAAATCTAATTGCTTACATTTGAATTAGAAAAAAATCCTTAATCAGTAGTCTAAGTTTCCATATCAAGAAGTTAGGAAAAGGGGAGCAAACGAAAGCAAGCAGAATAAAGAAAATAATAAATATAGAGCAGGAATCAAAGAAAATGAAGACAAAATATTTGAGAAAATGGATAAGACAAAAAATACAACTGTCCCTATTTATAGATGACAATTTTCTACATAGGAAATCCAAAATATTGAATTAAAAAATCTTACCCACTAAACCAGTTTAAGGCCATAGGGTATAAAATATATACACCAAAATCAACTATAGTTTTATTTCTAGCAATGAAAATGTGAAAACTGAAATAAAAATTACAGTACCATTTAAATTACTCAAAAAGAGAAATTTGCAAAGAACATGACTTGTGTGCTGAAAACTACTAAACACGGATGAAAAAGAAATCAAAGATCTAAATAACTGAAGAGACATACTGTCTAATAGTTTGGAATACTCAACACTGTAAAGATCTCAAGATCTTCCCAAATTAGTAAACAGATTTAACATAATTCCTATCAAAATCTCAATATGATTTTTTGTAGATGTTAACAAGATTATTGTAAAATTTATATGAAAAGAAAAAGAACAAAAACATTTTCAAAAAAAGATAAAATTGGAGTTATCGTTCTATGAAATTTTAAGATATAATATAGATACAGTACTGAAGACTATGTCATATTAGTGGAGGAACAGATCCATGGATACATGGAACTGAATAGAAAACCCAGAGATGACCCCACAAAACTGTTTCCCACACACTTTTGACAAAGTTGCAAAAGCAGTTAAATGGAAGAAAGCTAGTATATTCATTAAATGGAATTAGATTAATTGCATGTCTATGGGCAAAAAACAAAAACAAAAAACCTTGATCCAAACCTCAGACTGTTTACCAAAGAATAGCTTCTAGATTAAGTGCAAGAAGTAAAATTATAAAACTTTTAGAAGGTAGCATGAGAAAATCTTTGGGCCCAAGGCATGTGGAAGAGTTTTTAAGCATGCTACCAAAAACATATTCTATTAAAAATAAAAGATAAATGGGACCTTATCAAAAAAACTCAAAAATTTGTGCTCTCTGAAAGATCTAAGAGGATAAAAATAAAACTGCTCATTGATAAAAACATTTGTATACCACATATCTGACAAAGGATTCATATCTAGAATATATGCATAGCTCTCAAAACTCAGCTATAAAAAGGAAGACAATACATTTTTAACATAGACAAAAAACATGAAGTTTCATTTTACTGAAGGGAATATACGGATGGTAAATAAAGATGTTAAAAGATGTCTGAACTCAGTATCCACTAGGAAATATACAAATTTAAATCACTGTGAAATATCACCACAATATACCTATTGTGCTATGTGCTTGGTCACTCAGTTGTGTCTGACTCTTTGCAACCCCTTGGACTACAGCCCGCCAGGCTCCACTGTCCATGAGCTTCTTCAGGCAAGAATATTGGAGTGGATAGTCTTTCCCTTCTCCAGGGAATCTTCCCAATCCAGGGATCAAATCTGTCTCCTGCATTGCAGGTGGATTCTTTACTCTCTGAGCCACCAAGGAAGCACATATACCTATCAGAAAAATTAAAATAAAAATAGTGGCAATACCAACTACCAGTGAGTGTGTGGAGAAACCGGATCACTCACATATAAAACTTTGCTGTCACTTTGGAAAATTGTTTGGCAGTTTCTTAAAAGGAAACATACAAGTGCTTACCATGCAACCCAGCAATTGCACTATTTGTCATTTGCCCCAGAAAAAAGAAAATTTATGTCTACACACAGACCTGAACACACTTATTCAGAGCAGCTTTATCTGTAGTATAAAAAAAAAACAGAAACAACAAAAAAGTCCCTTGTAGGTGACTTGTTAAACTGTAGTATATTTGCACCAAGGATGCTACTCAGCAGTAGAAAGCAATAAACATCTGAAATGTACAACTTGGACAAGTCTCAAAAGTACTATATTGTGTAAAAGAAGCCAATCTCAAAGGGACATATTCTTTAATTTCATCATATATACAGGAATGGTAATATTATAGAGATGGAAAACAGATTAGCTGTTATCAGGGGCTAGAGTTGAAAGGAAGCTGGGTGGGTGTGATTATAAAGGGCTAGCACAAGATAAATCTTTGTCATGATGAGATAGTACTATAGGTTAATAATGGTAGTGGTTATGTGAATCTACACATGTGACAAAAGACCTAGAATTACATATACACATTGTGCATTGTGAAAATCCTGGTTTTGATATTGTACTATAATTATGTAAGATATAGTCATTGAGAAAAATGGGTGAAAAGTACAAAGGAGTTCACTGAACTACCTTTTCAACTTTGCTTGTTTTTAATCAAAATAAGAGCTTTCAAAAGTATATAACAGATTCAATATCCCATTTACAGTAATACCTGTACTAGCTAGGGTTCTCCAGAGAAATAAAACTGATATGATAAAACCAACTGTCACAGCAACCTAGCCAAATATTGAGGAATTAAAAGAGTAAGGTATAAGTATAAAGTAATGTATTTGATTTAATCCCCAGTTTGGCATTTTCTTCTTTTGATGTAATAGTTTAGGCCAAGGATATTGCCAATGTTTTTAACTCTTCTATACTCAGAATAGTAAAAAAAAAAAAAATACTACTAATGAATGATAATTCCAAAAGCAGAATTAAAAAAAGAAAAACATTGGCATATACCTCTTAAGGAACCTGTATGCAGATCAGGAAGCAACACTTAGAGCTGGACATGGAACAACAGGCTGGTTCCAAATAGGAAAAGGAGTACATCAAGGCTGTATATTGTCACCCTGCTTATTTAACTTATATGCTAAGTACATCATGAGAAATGCTGGGCTGGAAAAAGCACAAGCTGGAATCAAGATTGCCAGGAGAAATATCAATAACCTCAGATATGCAGATGACACCACCCTTATGGCAGAAAGTGAAGAGAAACTGAAACGCCTCTTGATGAAAGTGCAAGAGGAGAGTAAAAAAGTTGGCTTAAAGCTTAACATTCAGAAAACTAAGATCATGGCATCTGGTCCCATCATCTCATGGGAAATAGATGGGGAGACAGTGGAAACAGTGTCAGACTTTATTTTTCTGGGCTCCAAAATCACTGCAGATGGTGATTGCAGCCATGAAATTAAAAGACGCTTACTCCTTGGAAGGAAAGTTATGACCAACCTAGATAACATATTAAAAAGCAGAGACATTACTTTGTCAACAAAGGTCCATCTAGTCAAGGCTATGGTTTTTCCAGTGGTCATGTATGGATGTGAGAGTTGGACTATGAAGGAAGCTGAGCACCGAAAAATTGATGCTTTTAAAATATGGTGTTGGAGAAGACTCTTGAGAGTCCCTTGGACTGCAAGGAGATCCAACCAGTCCATCCTAAAGGAGATCAGTCCTGGGTATTCATTGGAAGGACTGATGTTGAAGCTGAAACTCCAATACTTTGGCCGACTTGTTGGAAAAGACCCTGATGCTGGGAGAGATTGGGGGCAGGAGGAGAAGGGGACGACAGAGGATGAGATGGCTGGATGGCATCACCGACTCGATGGGCATGAGTTTGAGTAAATTCCAGGAGTTTGTGATGGACAGGGAGGCCTGGAGTGCTGTGATTCATGGGGTCGCAAAGAGTCGGACACGACTGAGCGACTGAACTGAACTGAACTGAATCCACTAGGGTAGATGTTACTTTTTGAAATAGTTAAAATTCCTTCCAAGTTAATTTAACAAAAACAGTGGTTTAGTAGGCTATTCCATCTTATTTGTTTTAAAAGGCAAATATGTACCTAAATTAGTCAACCTTATTTCTTTGTATAGCAACCAAAATTCTCATAGTACAAGACCCCCCAAAATTAACGAGTGTTTGGTGTAATTTCAAAATCAATAGAATAAGTGAGAATAAGTGTATAGTTTTCCACATACCAATATTAAAGAATAGAAACTTTTTAATTTTTAAAATTCTTCAGTGCTTGTTAAAAATCAGACCCATTATGTTATAGCCATATATACTATTTCATACTCTTTAAAGTATTGAAAATGATCTTTATTATTATTTTTTCATTTATATTTATTAGTTGGAGGCTAATTACTTTACAGTATTGTAGTGGTTTTTGCCATACATTGACATGAATCAGCCATGGACTTACATGTGTTCCCCATCCCGGTCCCCCCTCCCACCTCCCTCCCCATCCCATCCCTCTGGGTCTTCCCAGTGCACCAGCCCTTAGCACTTGTCTCATGCATCCAACCTGGGCTGGTGATCTGTTTCACCCTTGATAGTATATTTGTTTCAATGCTGTTCTCTCAGGACATTCCACCCTCACCTGAAAATGATCTTTAATACTGTTAAGCCTGACTCAACTTATTATTGAGAATACTGAGGCTTAGAGAAGTTAAAGAGATTTGTCTAAGATCACATAGCTAGTTAGTGGAAGAAATAAGACTAAAAAAATCCATGTGACGAAATGTTTTCAATAATAAACTGGGAAATATCACATTAAGAATTACACTCTCACTTTCTTTTTCTGTGCATTGTTAAAGAATGCTTTCACTTTATCTTTTAAATAGAAGTAAGATTCCAGGTTTTATGTAGTATAATATTTTGGAGACGTGAATAGAAAAGAGGAGCTGTTTTAACTATGCTGTTCTCATTAAAGGAAAACAGTTTTTATTTTAGCTCCTTTCACTTCAGGATTTTAAACTTAGGTATTATTTTGTTACATTTCTCCTCTTTTCAGAAGAAAAGCCAGAATACAAAATTGAATGATGTCATCTAGTATTGTGGAAGTGGACTTTTACTTTAAATTGAAGTAATTAGTTTTTTCTGAAGTTTTTCATTGCTAATCTTTACTTTTCATTACTACTATTTATTATTAGTTATGGTTAGAAGTAGTTAAGTTCATACACTAAGGTTAAATCATAGAAAGGTATTTAAATAGAAATTCTAGATAATTATTTAGCTAATCCAAATCAAAATGTGCTACCCTATTCCAAGCAGCTAATCAGGGCCAATGTAATTATTTATGTTTGGTTTTACCCTGAATTGACCAGAAAATAGCATTTCCATTTCACTTAGATATCTATTGTTTTCTATAATCTGAAACTTTATTAAACAGATTGAAGTTTGTATAAATGTGATTTTAAAAGTCATATCCTTTTCCTAACACTAAAGAAAAGAGAAATCTCTTTTACTAAGGAGAACTCTGAATCTGTTTGTTCAATTCCCAATCTGGGGGCAGAAGTCGTTTATAGAAGACAGATGAACAGAGAAGTGCCTGGAGAGCTGAATTCACAGTAATCTGCAGGTGCACAGAAGAAGCTAGATTTGTAGCCTACTTGCATTTCTTTCTTATTCTCTTGGATCCTTTGTCATTTTGTGCTCCTGGACTACCACTGTGCTTTCAGGTCAGCCCCTGAGGTTGTGGAGGATTGCCCTCAGGCTGATGGAAAGTGTTGTGCGTCTGGAGGACAGAAATCCCTGGGAATTGACATCCTCCCTGCTTAGCTTTTAACCAGTGATGCTGCAGCCTAGAAATACTTCCACTTTCTTACCCCAGACTGACATGCCTTCAGAGCTTCTCTGTGGAATTGAGCCAAAGTGATGCTCCATGAAACTTTAACTGAGATCTCTCTTCCTTGGATTCCTTGCCTGCCCAGAATGTTTTCCACACTCCCATGTTGAGGAACTTCTCTAAAAAATCACTCTCTTGTGAGTCTTTATCTCAGAGTCTCTGAGAAATCTGACCTAGGGTGGAAAGACAATCTCAAAGACAAGTTTCACAATGGATTGGACTAGGGAATGGAGGAGTTTGGAATGAAGGAAGAGAGACAAGAGGGCAGGAAGGAGCTTCTTGGAGTGGAAGATCTCCATTTGCAGAGGAAAAAAACTTAAGTTTTTTTTTTTTTTTTTTTTGGTAGCTTTTGAATGGGATCCTGCTGTCTTAGATTGAATTTCCTGGAAATAGGCTTTGAGACTGATGACCGCACATCGTTATTGGGGAGTGCTCTTGGGAGATACACCACTCTGCTTTTGCCTTTTCCTGAACTGTTTGTTCTTCTGAGTGTGCAGTATTATAATAAAGGTATTATTGTGTATATAATCTAGCTTTTTTGACTTAATATAAGATCCTGTCTTTGTATATATTAGGGACTGTTAAGCAGAACTGAGTTTCAAAAAAATATTTTCACCAATCAGCAAAAGCTGATATATGCAACAAAAACAGATATTGGAAAAAAGATCTTTTCTGCATATGAATATATTAACAATAATGTTGAACTGTTTCTAAATATTGCCTATAAATCTTGAGTTGTTATGTCCGACTCTTTTGTGACCCCAGGGACTGTAGCCTGCCAGGCTCCTCTAGCCATGGGGTTTCCCAGGCAAGAATACTGGAGTGGGTTGCATTTTCTTCTCCAGGGAATCTTCCCCACCCAGGGATTGAACCTGCGTCTCTTGCATTGGCAGGTGGATTCTTTACTAGTGAGCCACCAGGGAAGCCCGTGAATCCTGAGTAATATTGATAGGTGATAATAGATTAATACTGAAGAAGAGATGAGCCAAGTTATAAACTTAACAAAAATGTATATGCAATTTATTCAGATTTGTCCTGGTGGTTGAGGCCTGAGGGAATATCTGTGCATTTAGAAAACGTCAGAGAAAACTGTTTTTATACATTGCAATTTGATGATATTCCCCTGCTGCAATTGATTGGTCTAAGTTAAACACTTGTCATAAACTGAGTCAAATATAATAGCCTGTCTATTCTTTGTCTACTTAATGTTCAGTTTTTTCTTGAGTCATTTCCTTTTACTTTTGAACTTGTTTTTTTATTTAGTATTTTATTTTTTGTAAGACATAATCTGTTTTACATTCTTGTGTACCTTCTAGTTTAGTCTTTTCCTGAAATAATTATTTTTCCTTTTATTCTTTTTACTTTTCTGAGTTCTGTGTTCTTATTTTTTGAGTATTTCTATTTCTTTTTTTTTCATTTATTTTTATTAGTTGGCGGCTAATTACTTCACAACATTGCAGTGGGTTTTGTCATACATTGACATGAATCAGCCATGGAGTTAATGTATTCCCCATCCCGATCCCCCCTCCCACCTCCCTCTCCACCCGATTCCTCTTGGTCTTCCCAGTGCACCAGGCCTGAGCACTTGTCTGATGCATCCCACCTGGGCTGGTGATCTGTTTCACTGTAGATAATATACATGCTGTTCTCTCAAAACATCCCACCCTCACCTTCTCCCACAGAGTCCAAAAGTCTCTTCTGTACATCTGTGTCTCTTTTTCTGTTTTGCATATAGGGTTATCATTACCATCTTTCTAAATTCCATATATATGTGTTAGTATGCTATAATGTTCTTTATCTTTCTGGCTTACTTCACTCTGTATAATGGGCTCCAGTTTCATCCATCTCATTAGAAGTGATTCAAATGAATTCTTTTTAACGGCTGAGTAATATTCCATGGTGTATATGTATATGACCCAGCAATCCCACTTCTGGGCATACACACTGAGGAAACCAGATCTGAAAGAGACACGTGCACCCCAATGTTCATCACAGCACTATTCATAATAGCCACGACATGGAAGCAACCTAGATGCCCATCAGCAGACGAATGGATAAGGAAGCTGTGGTACATATACACCATGGAGTATTTCTATTTCTAATTAATTTTATTTTTTCATCTTTTAAATTATTTTGTTAATGTATTTTAGCTTGTTTTAAAGAGGAATATAGTTGTTTTTATCTCTTCTACAAGATGTCTAGCAGGCATTTTACAAATACTATTCTGTTCCTTTTTCTCTTTTTCCTTTGTATGGGATTTGACCTCAATAGTTTTCTCTTGCTCATTTTAACATAAAATTAAAGAATCTGCCTGTCAACGCAGGAGACTCAGGTTTGATCCCTGGGTCGGGAAGATCCCCTGGAGAAGGAAATGGCAGCCCACTCCAGTATTCTTGCTTGAAGAATCCCAAGGACAGAGGAGCCTGCTGGTTTTAGGAGGAGCCTGACCCCAGTCCATGGGGTCACAAAGAGTCAGACATGACTGAGTATGCACACGCCTAGATGTAGTTCAGAGCAGATTTTCTAAGTTCACACTTTCCGTTTCTGTGGTTTTCCTATTGTGTTAAAATTAGAGTGTTTGCTCTGAGATTGCCTGCCTGTGCCTACCTGCCTCTACTTTTATGTGGTCGTTCTCTTTCCTTTGAGCTTTTCTGGTGGCTCAGATGGTAAATCATCTCTATTACACCTTATGTATTTAATTTCGCTTCTCCTCTGTGTTGTTTCCCATTGTGTGAGGCTGTGTGCGGGAAGGACATCTTGCCAGGTGTCAAGTCTATAAGGAGGTGGACTGTACCCCCGCCGTGGTCATGCTGTAGGTCACTGGAACTCATCTGCTATTGTGGTGAGCCACATCTCTCCCAGTGTCAGCTGTTGTTCTCCCATTACCTGACCTTATGTGCCTTCCAATGAGTATCTGTTAACTATTTCCAGGCTTTTTCTATTCTCAGATTTTTAGATGACATATTTCTTTCCTCCACTTGATCCGGCACCAACACTGAAATCATGCAGTTCTTATGACTGTTGATGTCACTCAAATGTCTCTTTTTATTTTGACTTTAATGGATATTCAAAGTTTCATTAGAAATGCTGTCCTTGGGCTTTTGGCTATGTCGTTAGATTTATTTTGTGTTGAAATTTGGAGAGTGTCAGAGACTATGACACTATTATTATTATCTTCCCAGAATCTCCTTCATTTACTTTTGAACTACAATTGAATTACTGTTTGTTGTTGTTGTTCAGTCACTAAGTCATGTTGGACTCTTTGTGACACCCATGGACTGCAGCCTACCAGGATCCTTACTGTTTATTTGTGTTTTCCCTTTGTAAAATCACTTTATAAACTTTGAGTGATTTATCATGTATTTATTGACTTTTTTTTTCAATGCCCCTGTATGGGTTTATTTAGCATACTTTGGGAGACACTCTAGACGATATTCTGATACAAGAATTGCAACTAATTAATTGGTTAAGTAAGTTAGTCAAGACACAAATGTTAATTCATTTAGGAGACAGAAGTTGGGATCTATATAGCTCCGAACTTTGTGCATCTTCATAGGTTTCATTTGATGTCTCCTTTTCCCCTTATGGCCATCATCCCATTTACATTGGGCTGTGCCACCACTGTTAGAATTGAGGTCATGTCTGTTTCCTAAGAGACTTGTAAAGGACTAGACAATACAAACCAGATTTGTATTGGTTAATACAAGGGGAAGGCTAGTGTTTGATTTGTAACTTTATTTACCTCAAACTTTGTTTACCTCAAACTTATTTATTCTCAAACTAAATAGTTTTCTAAGATTCTACAAAGGTGACCAATTAGTTGTTTTGTTTCTTAAATTATTATAAATTCAAATATCTAAGCATATTTAATGTATTTTGTTCTCCTGCTATCAATATCCTTAGTTATTTTCAATTTATCTTATCTTTGATGTGAAGTGAAGTCGCTCAGTCGTGTCTGACTCTTTGCGACCCCATGGACTGTAGCCTACTAGGCTCCTCCGTCCATGGGATTTTCCAGGCAAGAGTACTGGAGTGGGTTGCCATTTCCTTCTCCAAAAGATCTTCCCAACCCAAGGATCGAACCTGGGTCTCCTGTGTTGTAGGCAGACGCTTTACCATCTGAGCCACAAGGGAAGTCCAAGCCAGTGATAATCCCTTTAAATTAGCTCTTCTGTTCTTTTGACATGACCCTGTCTTAGGTTTCTCTAGTTAGTTTTTTAAAATTCAGAGGAGTCATCTTTTTTTTTTTTTAGGAGTCATCTTTTAACTTTTACATGGACATCTTTTACTCATCTCCTATTGTATTCTGAAAACCCTCCCAGTTTTAGCTGGTATCTTCAAGTGGCTTTGTTGAGTTATCAAGAAGAATGTATTGTATATATTTTCGAGTTTTCAGGCTTATAAGACAACCTGTTACTTTCTCCTCCATAGCCACTAACACCAGACAGGTCTTGTAGCTATTGCTGTTAGTTGCCACCCACTTGTATTTTAGTTTTTGAGACTATCTTATATTACTTATCTTTGATTTTAGGTGATGCTTGTGGGAAATCCTTTTCATAGGAATACTTTTGAACAATTCCAAAACTATGGTGTTATTTCCACCATTTCTCAAGCATATCCTAGTGAGACACTTTTGTATTCAATCTACCAGTCCTCCAAGCATGGAGGAACTTTAAGATGAGTGTAGTTTTCTTTCCATCTGAGACCTCCTTTGTTATATACATTTGTATTTCTATATTTCTGGATCTTTTCACAAAGAAAAACATGATTTAATACCTTTCTGTAACTGAATGGAATTTCTATTAATAAAACTATATCTGATTTCTAAAATTTTGATAGCAGACAACGGTCCCCAATCAATCCAAGGCTTTCTTATTTTCCCAAGTTTGTCTCTTAAATCCTTCAGTTCAGTTCAGTCACTCAGTCATGTCCAACTCTTTGTGACCCCATGGACTGCAGCATGCCAGTCTTCCTTGTCCATCACCAACTCCTGGAGCTTACTCAAACTCATGTCCATTGAGTCGGTGATGCCATCCAACCATCTCATCCTCTGTCATCCCCTTCTCCTCCTGCCTTCAATCTTTCCCAGCATCAGGGTCTTTTCCACTGAGTCAGTTCTTCGCATCAGGTAGCCAAAGTATTGGAGTTTCAGCTTCAGCATCAGCATTTCCAATGAATATTCAGGACTGATTTCCTTTAGGGTTGACTGATTGTATCTCCTTACAGTCCAAGGGACTCTCAAGAGTCTTCTCCAACACCACAGATCAAAAGCATCAATTCTTCAGCAACTTAGCTTTCTTTATAGTCCAACTCAGTTTGGTCTCTTCCTTTTAAAGAACTTTCATTTTGATTCACCCTTATGATATCACTGGCTATTGTTTGGCCACCAATTTCTCATTGGTAACTCATAGCTGAAAGAATGATGATGTTGTTGTTTTTTTGTTTTTTTCCTCTTTGCCTGGGGATATCCAACTATTCTAAACAAATGTGGATTTAATTAATAAGGAAGAAGGGAATACTTACTAGCCAGTTTATAGTTCTCTCACTTCATTTTATATGAGAAAATTATCATAGAAAATTTAAGTAACTTTGCGAACATTCCTCAATCCAGGAAACAGTGAAGCTGGAAGTTTGCTCTATTGGCTCGAAGTTGGTTCTCATTTCCATGCCAGCATAAATAGGCTGAGTTTAATTTTGGAGATCTTTTTCCCTTCTTTACAGTTTTGCCACCTGTCTGGAATCCATTCACTTTTTGACTACCTTTCCTGTTCAAGATAGAAATAGTTTTATTTAAAGTTACATTTTTAGTACTTAAGATCTTAAAGTGATTTCACATAGTTCAATTTTTCTCTTCTGTTAATTAAGAATGTTAAAATGTGCTATTCTCATTGTTTCGGTTAAGAGATTGGGATTATGATTTTAAATTACTTGCCCACGGTCACACACCTGGGTAATGTGGATTCAGGACTCAAACTCACACCCTCTGATTCCTGTTCTAATTACTTGCATGAAATACTGTGTGGTCTTAAGACAGTCTTTTCTCCCATGGCAGTTGTACTCAAAATTTTATAGTGAGAAGCTCTTTCTATAGTCAAATTTTATGCATGCTCCATAAAATAGTAATTGTATTTTCAGTGTAAATTTGTTGTAAATATGTGAAATTGAATAATTAAAAACCTCTATATTTTCTTTAATATAAATATTTTAAAATATTTTCAAAGTAGAATCTATACTGAATAAAAATTAATACATAATATTTAATAATTTCATAATTTCTGTGTATTTTTGTGTGTCAGAGACTACTCCTTAATTCTCCGGCACGAATACTGGAGTGGGTTGCCATGCAGTTCTCCATGGAATCTTTCTGACCCAGGGATGGATCCCATGTCTCATGTCTTCTGAATTGGCAGGTGAGTTCTTTACCACTAGTGCCAGTTGGGAAGCTCTTATTATTTATTAAACCTGCAAAAATTCATTTCAAAAGATCAAATGTCTAAAATTCCATTCCTAGTTATGTGGGAATTGGAATTAAAATCTATCTGTTTACAAGTCTTTTAGCCTTATGTGCTCAAGTATGTGTGAAATAACATATTTATTGAATATACATAAAGTGCTTAGCTCATAAAATGTGGAGCTCCTTGCTATATATTAATAGCATCTCTAGTAGTAAAAAAATGGGTCTAAGGGATTAGCGGCTTAATGCTTTAGTGTTATTAATGTATTATTTTTATAAAGTGATACTTAACTCACAATAATGAAAGATTGAAATGTTTTCCCTAAAATGATGCTTAGCATAAAGATGTGGGCATTATGTATCAAAAGCAATATTTCTAGATTAGGCCAATCTCTCCCAAAAAACTTCTAAGTTCTATATGAAAACCAAGTCATTTCCTTTTTACTAGTTTTGTCTTTAAGAGGAGTGTTTCACAAGGATCTATCAGAAACCTAATAACCTAAGAAAACACCTCCAAGGTGGAACTTGAGTTTAGAAAAGTAAACCAAGGAACTGAAATGAATAGACCTTGACTCGGGTTATTAATTAGAGTAATGTACCTTCCAATATCTGGTTGTCTTTAATCTTAGGATTAACATGTGTGGTGTGAGTCTTAGTTAAAGTGCTAGAGTTCCAAAGACACATTAGCAAAATCAATGTCATTAATTTATAGTTACACCTCATTTTCCCAAGCAGCAACTCAATGGCTTTTAATTGTTAACTATGTTACAGTTAGAGGAAAATGTGTCTTTGTGTAGTATATCTTCACTGCCTAAAATGTTTTTCTGTTTTCTGAATCTATTGGAGAGACTGCTTACAATAGCTTCGTGAACTAGTGTGTAAGTAATTAAAAAAAACCATATCAATAGACCTGTATAAGGTCAGAACCTGAGAATGGAATGAGGATCAGTTGAACAAGATCATTGCTATTGCAAAGACATTGTTATTAACATAAAATTTGAACCTCTGTATACTTAAATTTGAGCACAGTTTAACCATGTGCCATGCAAGCTGAAAAGATTATCAAATGAACAGATGATCAAGAGTAGATACATAAAGAAATGAGCTCATTAAATGATACATGAATACGTATCTTGGTCCCCAGTATCACATAATACCAATTCACTTTTTGATTAATAATGTTACCTGTTTGTAAAACCAAGACAATGAAATCATTAATGGGCCAGTTGATGCTAATGACATTGTAGATCTGAATTTTGTATTTATAAAGTTACATCAACTCTAAATAATCAGAGAATTCAACTAAATTTAACTTTAGCAGAGAACCATAAGGAAGTGAAGGTAATCAAACTTTTTCCCTGACATACTTCTCCAGAAAAATCTCGGGAATATCTTCTCATGGAATGTATGTATTAACAGGGGAAGAAGACTAAATAGTGTAGGCCTACATACACTTGTGTGTTTAAAAACACTTGCCACTCTAGTTTCACAGCACTTGCAATGTGCAGTACTTTTAAAAAGTTTCTATTTCCGAGATATGAGTCATGCCTTGTCCTCAGGCATTACTTTTTAAAAGCACCTACATCTTATGCAAAACAGTCTGCTAAAATATAAATAACTATCAAAAGTCATGTTGAATGAACAGCATGTTTCAAGCAAACCTCTTTGGAATGAGTAGTAAACCTACAGGTCATGAACTACTAGAAAATTCTTCATAACTTAAGAGTAACCACTGTGGTTTACAACTGCATTATCTTTAAAATGTCAACACGTGACTTATGTACACTCGCCCCATCTTCAAACCACTTTCTACTTTTCCTTCTCAAACCACATCAGAAAAAATTTTGCTTTATTAGAGGTTATTCTTAAAGGAAGTGGCATGACAGTTGTCTAATTTTCCAGAGACTTAAGCCTGTTTTCTTCTGTATTGAACTATCATCATAAGAAACTACCTTTTCTTGTTCAATCTCTTTCTAGCTCACTCATTAAAAATAAAATATAGAAATTTGCTGCCCCAAGATTTTCTTTTGGAAATTAACAGTCTTATAAGATAACTGTAGAAGTAAAACTATCTTAGTCTATTAGTATACCATGTATATTTTCACTATCTAATTCTAAGGGAAATTATTGTTATAGTCAGAAATATTGCATAATCATTATGTTGATAATGCTGCTTATAGAATTGAAGAATTTCAGGAAAATTTTCGGTATTTGAGGACCTAAAAAATACTGATTTTGGAGTAACAAATCTTGATAACCCAAGAATTTGACCATTTTTTTTAGCTCAGTGGTTCTCAGCTAGGGGTGGTTTTGTCTCCTTTCTCCAAGGGAACATTTGGGGCCATGTATGGAAATTTTTTGAGATTTGGGGGAGTGCTCCTGGCATTTAGAGGGTAGAGGTCAGGAATGCAGTTAAAATCCTACAGTGAACAAGTCAGCCTCTCCCTTGACGTAGTCATCAGGTTCAAAGTATTAATAGGGCCAAAGCTGAGAAAGCCTGCCGCTTGATATGATTTTTGTATTGCAATGACATGGTCCATAAGTCTCAATATTTAGAATTTTGTATTTCTGAGGTCCTGGGGAAAGATCTTTTCCCTAAATAAGGCTGTTAACTTCAGAGAAATTGTTCCACAAATTAGTCTTTGATAATAATTTTCTTGTACATATGTAGCTAGTAATTATATGAAGGAAAGAAATAAAAACCAGAAAGTTAAATGTAGATGTAAACATAAGGATTAACTAGAACTAATTTCTCTTTTAATATACAAGATAATAGAGACCTGTAGAGTTTACTTGACTTGTGGTCACACATTGTGGCAGGGTTGGTGTCACAGTCTGTTGCCCTTCAGACTAAACTGAGACCAAAATTGTACCCATAATTTATAATATAAATTAATCTAATACTATGTTCTATTGAAATTAATATGATGTCCTGAAATTAGCCGAGTAAAGGAAATAGAATTGGTTTCAAAATGGTTAAATTATTTTCAACATGTCTGGATATTGATTTATATAAAAAGATGCCCTTTGAATAAGCGCTCAGTTTAGAAATACCCAGTAAATATTCCCTAAAAAGAATCTGAACCTGAAATGTTAAATATCACAAAAGTTGAAATGCTGTTTCTATTTTAGAAAAAGCAATTATGGAAACTCATAGACATTCTCACTCTTTTGATATCAAGTTATAATTATTCAGAGTTTGATTATCTTCTGTGTGAAATGTAAAGTCCTTGCTCTCCTGATGTTTTGCTTTTTCTCATTTTGTTCCTCATTAGCACCTGTCCTAGAGAGAGAGAAAGAGCAAGGAAAAGGGGTGAAACTTCAGGCAGACAATGTTTTTACTTGTTAATAATAATCAGAAATGAAGAGGAGGAAAAGTAGAAGTAAGACTTTCTTATCCTCTATGCATTTGGATGTGACTCACTGCACAAGACAGAGAAAATAGGAAACAAGGCTTCACAAATCCTTCAGAAATCCTTTACTAAGGATGATGTTCAATAGTTACATAAATTGGTCCATTATATTTTAGCTCATTAGTCATAAATAAAAAATGCACTTACTGTGTTTACAAGTTAAAATTAACTTCTACTTTTCATCTTCTATATTACTGTCATATTATCCCTGAAAGGTAATCAAACAGGTATTAATATCTCTTTTTGTACAGATAAAGAAACTGAAGTTCAGAGGGGTTTTTTTTTGTCAAGGTCACATGCATGGAGAATCATCAGTCTGAGAATAAGACTAGGGTCTTATGACTCCTCAACTAAACTCAGACTCTTTATAATGTTCTAAGCAATCCATTTACTTTTCGTGGAGCAAATTTTTATAAAGAATTATTCTTATATCTACAATAAAGATATAAATTAAAAAGATATTTTTGGAAAGTTCAGAACTTTTTGTTTTGGCTTCTTAGTATATGTTTAATGTTTTATTTTGAAGAAGATTTGTAATGAAGATTGTATAGGGGACTCTCCACAGATATTTCAGCCACTTCCATTCAAACATCTTTCCCTTAAGACTGCAAGATCTTAGGGAACTGAGTGTCTAAGCAATCTTGTATTTGCTGGGGCATTTAGTAGAGTGTGTGGCACACAGTAGATTTCCATATGTGTGCTGTGCTATGTCATTTCAGTTGTGTCTGCCTCTGTGACTCTGTAAGATCCTCTGGACTGTAGCCCACCAGACTCCTCTGCCCATGGGATTCTCCAGGCAAAGATATTGAAGTGGGTTGCCATGCCCTGCTCCAGGTGATCTTCTGGACCCAGAGATTGAACCCTCGTCTCTTATGTCTCCTGTATTGGCAGGCAGGTTCTTCACCACTAGCACCACCTGGGAAAACCCCTTGCAATATACATTAAAGAATAAATTAAAGAATGCAAGAGTGGATTGCCTGAGACTCTTGACAGAGTAAAAGTAGTTATAGACTGGGTAGCTACAGGAAGACTGAAGTTGTGAGTGAGGAAGAATCACAGTCTTGAGCTATCTTTAGGACTTGGCTGATTATTGTCCTGGGAATGAATATAAATGCAAAATTCATTCCAAGTAAATTTAATTTGTGACTTTAAATGAGGATCTGCCACTCCTGTTAATGATAATACTCAAAGTCAAAATGCAATTGAACTGATTCAAATGAATTCTTTTTAATGGCTGAGTAATATTCCATGGTGTGTATGTACCACAGCTTCCTCATCCATTCGTCTGCTGATGGGCATCTAGGTTGCTTCCATGTCCTGGCTATTAGAAACAGTGCTGCAATGAACATTGGGGTGCACGTGTCTCTTTCGGATCTGGTTTCCTCAGTGTGTATGCCTAGAAGTGGTATTGCTGGGTCATATGGCAGATATATTTCCAGCTTTATATGCCATTAAAAAGAATTCATTTGAATCAGTTCTAATGAGATGGGTGAAACTGGAGCCCATTATACAGAGTGAAGTAAGCCAGAAAGATAAAGACCATTATAGCATACTAACACATATATATGGAATTTAGAAAGATGGTAATGATAACCCTATTTGCAAAAAAAGAAAAAGAGACTCAGATGTATAGAACAGACTTGTGGACTCTGTGGGAGAAGGCGAGGGTGGGATGTTTCAAGAGAACAGCATTGAAACATGTATATCTAGGGTGAAACAGATCACCAGCCCAGGTTGGATGCATGAGACAAGTGCTCAGGCCTGGTGCACTGGGAAGACCCAGAGGGATGGGGTGGAGAGGGAGGTGGGAGGGGGGATTGGGATGGGGAATACATGTAAATCCATGGCTAATTCATTTCAATGTATGACAAAAACCACTGCAATGCTGTGGAGTAATTAGCCTCCAACTAATGAAAATAAATGGAAAAAAAAATAAAAATTAAAATTAAAAAAAAAATGCAATTGAGATCTAAGCATGTAGGTCAAAAAAATATTGAAAAAATGTTTGGACCAACCACTTTTTTCTTGAACCACCTTTCTCCATAAAAATCTAGGTAAATTCAGAGAAGCAAACTGTGCTCCTTGAACACAGGTTTTATTAAAAGTTGAACTCAATTCATGAAAATACATTAATAACTTTATGGCAACTAAGAATATCAGTATAGTCACCTTGAGGCTAAGAGGAACTTGGGTTGTTTCTCAGACTTTAAGGGTAGAAGTTCACAGTTGAGTAACCTCAAATAATGACCCTTGGATGAAGAGTTTTTTGTTAGTGTTTCAGGGAACAGAACTGGACAGCTGAGAAAGATTTGTTTTTGTTTTGAGGGCAAACCCCAACTGAAATCTAGTCTTAGCAAAATAAGAGAGATGGCAGAGCGGAAGCTCATTTTCTCCAGGTGAGCATGCATCAGCAGGAGAAAATAAGCTTGTTTTTTGTAAGAATGTATAAATGAAAGTCTGTTTTCTTTTTTTTCCCTTCTTTTTAAGTCTGTTTTCTATATAATAATTTTGCACAAAGAATAATAGTTCTAAGAAAACCTAACATTCTAATTAGTGCAAATAACAATTCTTATTCACTAAATCACTAAAAATGAAATAACCAACAAATAAGTTGTAAGTTTTGTTTTTATTATCATAAATACATTCTGATTTTTAATTAAATGGCTACAGTAGCTCTTCTCTAAGTCACAATGTCACTTTCCTCCCCTTCTTTCTCTGGGAGTACACCTCTGTCTTACAGGTGTGTGTATTCTGTCAGGGTTTTATTCACCTTCGTATTTCTCACCCCACTCCTCAAAGCCTGAACAGTAAGTATCCAATATATGTATGTTGACTACATGAGTGACTGATAGGACCAGAGTGCAAAACAGGGGTAAGGAAATGGTTAAAAAAATGTTTAAGATCATGTTTCAGTATGATTTTTGCACTTTCAGAGATCAAAAAGAATTTTAAAAATTGAGTTTGAAGAAATCAGAGAAGTCATTTGGTCCAATCTTATTGTTGTAGTTATAAAAGATGCATCTGAGTATTTGATAGAATTTTTTTTTCATTTATTTTTATTAGTTGGAGGCTAATTACTTTACAATATTGTAGTGGGTTTTGTCATACATTGACATGAATCAGCCATGGATTTACATGTATTCCCCATCCCGTTCCCCCCTCCCACCTATCTGATAGAATTTAAGGGAGTAATAGATGGGTAAAGTATTTCAACACTGGCCTCTTTTTTTCCCAGTGTACTGATCTTTTCATTTAACCAAATCTCATCAAAGTATTTGCACTATTATTTTAGATATAGTGTATTATTTTATTTGTCTTCATGCTGAAGCAGAAAAATCTAAGTTCATGTATGTAATGAAATGCAATAAGGTAAAGCATTTTTCAAACTTAAGGTGCATTAAAATCACTGGAAGCTTATTCAAACTCAAACTGCTGGAACCTACCTTCAGAGACTCTGATTTGTGTTTGGGAAAGAGCCCAGAGCATTTCTACCACACTCTCAGATCCTGCAGATGCCTCGAGAAACAAGCCTAAGCATTGTTCTGTGTTGGTGAAGAGGAAAGGAACAGATATCACCTTCTGGATAGAAAAAGAACTGTTTGTGTGACATTCCTTGTTTCTTTCTTTTTAACCCTCTTAAGATCCCTTGGGTGTGGAGTGCTTTATTTAATGGGTCACTGTGAGAAGTGGCCTTTTCCCCTTAGCACTGCTGGGATGCGGAGCACAAGGCCATTCTAGTGCTTAGGGTCTCAGCCCCTTCTGGGGTGGATCCACTTCTAGTACTGACAGAACTGGGTGGGAACATCAGCTTTTTCACATATTAACAAGTCATATTGGCCAAAAGAAGTAGAACACACCCACCTGCTTCACCTCCTAGGAATAAGGATGATGCTTCAATCTCTATGCTGACACTTTGTTTTACTTTTTAATAAAACAGAAGTAAGAAGGGAGGTCATGAATTCCTTATTGTTGAATTCAAACTTAAATTGAAGAAAGTAGGGAAACCACTAGACCATTCAGGTATGACCTAAATCAAATCCTTCATGATTATACAGTAGAAGTGACAAGTAGATTCAAGGGATTAGATCTGATAGACAGAGTTTCTGAAGGACTATGGACAGAGGTTCATGACATTGTGCAAGAGGTGATGATCAAGACCATCCCCAAGAAAAAGAAATGCAAAAAGGCAAAATGGTTGTCTGAGGAGGCCTTTCAAATAGCTATGGAAAGAAGAGAAGGGAAAGGCAAAGGAGAAAAGGAAAGATATACCCATTTGGATGCAGAGTTCCAAAGACTAGCCAAGGAGAGATAAGAAAGTCTTCCTCAGTGATCAATGCAAAGAAATAGATGAAAACAATAGAATAGGAAAGACTAGAGATCTCTTCAAGAAAATTAAAGAGGCTGTCCTAAGGTGGTGGAGGAATAGTACAGGGAGACCACTTTCTCCCCCACATATTCATCAAAAGATCCTTTGAATGCTGAACAACTTTCACAAAACAACTTCTGAATGCTGGCGGAGGACACCAGGCACCCAGAAAGGCAGCTCATTCTCTTTGAAAGGAGGTAGGACAAAATATAAAAGACAAAAAGAGGCAAAAGAGTTAGGGACAGAGACCCGTCCCAGGGAGGAAGTCGTGAAGAAGGGGAAGTTTCCAAACCCTCTCACTTTTGGGTCTGTGGGGAGTTCTGGAATCTCAGAGGGCAACATAACCAGGAGGGGAGAAAAAAAAAAAAAATTCCCACAGAATAGGTGCCTAACCATAACTCCCAGCAGAGAGGTAGCCCAGATGCCCGTGGCTGCCACCGCTGATTGGTGGCTGAACGGGGAGGGGCAGGTTGCATGCTTACCGTAAGGACTGCGTCTGAATGCCCTGAGGACAATCTGAGGGAGCTAACCCTGAGATAGCCAGAGAGAGAAGAAAAGACAGAGAAAGACAGAGAGAACTTTCCTTCGAAAAGCTCTAACCTAAGGCGTAGCCTAGCCCATTCATAGAACAAAGGACTGAGGGAATACCAAAGGAGAGCTAGCTGGCTGGGGTCCGGCCCATCCCTCTTCCCCGCCTGAGGCAAAGAGGCAGGCAAGCGACCAGCCAGAGCAGGAAAGCAAGGGGCAGTCTCAGCCCCAGAGATGGTATCCTCCACCAAAGTGTGAGCAGGCTCCCAGTTGCTAACCAAGTCTTCGGGGATCCTGGACGGTTGACATCTGCCAGGAGGGTCGCAGCCAGAGATCAGCTCCCCAGAGGAGACACCTGGCACAGCTGGGGCAGCACTCTTGTGGCACACCTGGGAAACCGAGTGGCTGGGACCCTGGAGGGGGTTAAGACGCACAGTCCACATGGGGCAGTGCACTCTCCAATCACCTGGTCGCCTGAGTTGCTCGGACCTGTGAAGAGCACAAAATGCACGCCCAACCGAGTCTGTGCCTTTATGGAGTACCTGAGAACCTGAACCTGAGTGGCTTAGACCTGGGAAGCGCACAAAACTGCAGGGCCTGCTTTGGACAGCACCCTGCAGAGCACCCTGGAGCCAGAGCAGTGTAGACCCGGAAAGCTCGCGCTGCCTTGAGCTGGGGCAAAGCCAGTGTGGCCCATACACCGCGGGCACTCCCCACACACGCCAGCCATATTTGTTTGCAGTGTCCTCCCTCCCCACAGCGCAACCGAACAAGTAAGCCTGAATAAGTGACCACCTTCACCCCCTTGTGTCAGGGCGGAAATTAGACACCAAAGAGACTTGCCAACAGAGGAAGTCAAAATAAACAAAGAAGAGGGAATCGCTCTGAAAGTGACAGGTGCAACAGATTAAAACCCTGTAGTTAACATTGGAAAAGCATTGGAAGGGGCCTATAGACCTTGAGAAGAAGTATAAGCTGGAACAAGGAACTATCTAAAACCGAACTGACCCCACACCACCCTCAACAGCTTGAGAGAAATTCCTAGATATATTTTTACTATTATCACTTTTTAATTTTAATTTTTTTATTTTTAGGTTCTTTATTAACCCTTTAACTTTCATTTTTATAACCTACTATTACCTTGCAAAAAAAAGAGCCAGTTTTAAGGCAAATTTCATATATATATTTTTTATAATTTTGTGATTTATTTTGTTTTGTGTTTATAATATTGTATTTTTGAGAGTCTTACCTCTACTCTAGATTTTTAATCTTTGCTTTTTGGTATTTGTTATCAATTTTGTACCTTTAAGACTCTAATCTTCAGAACCCATTTTACTTAGGGGTGTGATTACTGGCTTGATTGCTCTCTCCCCTTTGGACTCTCCCTTTTCTCCCCCAGGTCACCTCTATCTTTCCTTCCCCCTTCTCTCCTCTACTTAACTCTGTGAATCTCTCTGGGTGTTCCAGGCTGTGGAGAACACTTAGGGAACTGATTACTGGTTAGATTGTTCTCTCCCCTTTTGACTCCCCTCTTCTCCTCCTGGTCACCTCTATCTCCCTCCTCCCTTTTCTCTTCTCCATGTAACTCTGTGAACCTCCCTGGGTGTCCCTCACTGTGGAGAATTTTTTCACCATTAACCTATATGATTTATTATCTGTGCTGTATGGATGGAGAAGTCTTGAGGCTACTGTAAGAATAAGACTGAAAGCCAGAGGCAGGAGGCTTAAATCCAAAATCTGAATGCACCAGACAACTCCTGACTCCAGGGAACATTAATCAACAAGAGCTGATCCAAAAGCCTCCATACCTACCCTGAAACCAAGCTCCACCCAAGAGCCAAGTTCCAGAACAAGACATACCATGCTAATTCTCCAGAAACACAGGAACCCAGCCCTGAGCATTAAAATACAGGCTGCCCAAAGTCACACCAAACTCATAGACTCCTCAGAACTCACTACCAGACACTTCACTGCACTCCAGAGAGAAGAGATGCAGCTCCATCCAGCAGAACACTGATGCAAGCTTCCCTAACCAGGAAACCTTGACAAGCCACTCGTCCAACCCCACCTACATGCAGCAACCTCCACAATAGAGAGGAACCACAAACTTCCAGCCTACAGAAAGGCCACCCCAAACACAACAATCTAAACAAAATGAAAAGGCAGATAAATGTTCAGCAGGTAAAGAAACATGATTAATGCCCACCAAACCAAACAAAAGCGGAGGAGATTGGGAGTCTACCTGAAAAAGAATTCAGGATAGAGATAGTAAAGATCATCCAAAATCTTGAAAATAAAATAGAGTTACAGATAAATAGACTAGAGACAAGGATTGAGAAGATGCAAGAAATGTTTAATAAGGACCTAGAAGAAATAAAAAAGAGTCAATCAATAATGAATAATGCAATAACTGAGATCAAAAGCACTCTGGAGGGGACCAACAGTAGAATAACTGAGGCAAAAGATAGGATAAGTGAAGGTGGAAGATAGAATGGTGGAAGTAAATGAAGAAGAAGGGGAAAAAGAATTAAAAGAAGTGAGGACAACCTCAGAGACCTCTGGGACAATGTTAAACTCCCCAACATTCGAATCATAGGAGTCCCAAAAGAAGAAGACAAAGAGAAAGGCCATGAGAAAATACTTGAAAATAATTGAAAACTTCCCTAAAATGGGGAAAGAAATAGCCTTCAAGAAACTCCAAGAAACCCCGAGTCCCAAACAGGATAAACCCAAGGCAAAACACCCCCAGGACACATATTGATCAAATTAATGAAGATCAAACACAAAGAGCAAACATTAAAAGCAGCAAAGGAAAAACAACAAATAACACACAAGGGGATTCCCATAAGGATAACAACTGATCTTTCAACAGAAACTCTTCAGACCAGAAGGGAATGGCAGGACATACTTAAAGTGATGAAAGAGAAAAACCTACAACCCAGATTACTGTACCCAGCAAGGATCTCATTCATATATGAAGGAGAAATCTAAAGCTTTATAGACAAGCAAAAGCTAAGAGAATTCAGCACCACCAAACCAGCTCTTCAACAAATGCTAAAGGATCTTCTCTAGACAGGAAACACAGAAAAGGTTTATACACTCAAAACAATAAAGTAAATAGCAATGGGATCATACTTATCAGTAATTACCTTAAATGTAAATAGGTTGAATGCCCCAAAAAACAAAGACTGGCCAAATGGATACAAAAACAAGACCTCTGTATATGCTGTCTGCAAGAGACCCACCTCAAAACAAGGGACACATACAGACTGAAAGTGAAGGGCTGGAAAAAGATATTTCTCACAGATGGAGACCCAGAGAAAGCAGGAGTAGCAATACTCATAACAGATAAAATAAAGTTTGAAAAAAGGACATGAAAAGAGAAAAAGAAGGACACTACATAATGATCAAAGGCTCAATCCAATAAGAAGAAATAACAATTATATATGCACCCAGCATAGGAGCACTACAATATGTAAGGCAAATGCTTACAAGTATGAAAGGGGAAATTAGCAGTAACACAGTAATAGTGGGAGACTTTAATACCCCCTCACACCTATGGATAGATCAACTAAACAGACAATTAGCAAGGAAACACACACGTTAAGTGATAAAATGGACCAGTTAGATCTAATTGATATCTATAGGACATTTCACCACAAAACAGTGAATTTCACCTTTTTCTCAAGCACACATGGAACTTTCTCCAGGATAGATCACACCCTGGGCCATCAATATAGCCTTGGTAAATTAAAAAAAAATTGCAATCATTTCAAACATCTTTTCTGATCACAATGAGGTAAGATTAGAAGTCAACTACAGGAAAAAAAATGATTAAAAATACAAACATATGAAGGCTAAACAACACATTTCTGAATAATCAGCAAATCACAGAATAAATCAAAATATGCAGAGAAGCAAATGAAAATGAAAACATGACAACCCAACCCCAAAACTATGGGATTCAGTAAAAGCAGTAATAAGCGGAAAGTTCATAACATTATAATCTTACCTCAAGAAACAAGAGAAAAATCAAATAAATAACCTAACTTTACATCAAAAGCAACTAGAAAAAGAAGAAATGAAGAACCCTAGGGTTAGTAGCAGGAAAGAAATTATAAAAATTAGAGCAGAAATAATTGAAAAAGAAAGAAAGGAGACTATAGCAAAAATCAACAATACTAAAAGCTGGTTCTTTGAGAAGATAAATAAAATAGACAAACCATTAGCCAGACTCATCAGTAAAAAAAAGAAGAATCAAATCAACAAAATTATAAATGAAAATAGAGAAATCACAATAGACAACACAGAAATACAAAAGATCATAAGAGACTACTATCAGCAACTGTATGACAATAAAATGGACAACTCGGAAGAAATGGATGAATTCTTAGAAAAGCATAACCTTCCATAACTGAACCAGGAAGAAATAGAAAATCTTAACAGACCCACCGCAAGCACAGAAATCAAAATTGTAATAAAAAAAATCTTCCAAAAAACAAAACCCCAGGACCAGATGGCTTCACAGGTGAATTCTCCCCAAAATTTAGAGAAGTGCTAACACCCACCCTACTCACTCTTCCAGAAAATTGCAGAGGAAGATGAACTGCCAAACTCATTCTATGAGGCCACCATCACCTTAACACCAAAACCTGACAAAGATGCCACAAAAAAAGAAAACTACAGACCAATATCACTGATGAACATAGATGCAAAAATCCTTAACAAAATTCTAGCAAACAGAATCCCACAACATATTAAAAAGATCATACATCATGACCAAGCGGGCTTTATTCCAGGGATGCAAGGATTCTTAAATATTCACAAATCAATCAATATGATACACCACATTAACAAACTGAAAGATAAAAATCATATGATTATCTCAAAAGATGCAGAGAAAGCCTTTGACAAAATTCAACATCCATTTATGATAAAAATCCTCCAGAAAGCAGGCATACAAGGAATGTACCTCAACATAATAAAGCCATATATGATAAACCCACAGCAAACATTATCCTGAATGGTGAAAAATTGAAAGCATTTCCCCTAAAGTCAGGAATAAGACCAGGGTGCCCACTCTCACCTGTACTATTCAGCATAGTTTTGGAAGTTTTAGCCACAACAATCAGTGAAGAAAAAGAAATAAAAGGAATCCAGATTGGAAAAGAAGAAGTAAAACTCTCACTGTTTGCAGATGACATGATCCTCTATATATAAACCCTGAAGAGACCAAAAAATTACTAGAACTAATCAATGAAAATAGTAAAGTTTCAGGATATAAAATTAACACACAGAAATCCCTTGCATTTCTATACAGTAGCAATGAGAAAACAGAAGGAGAAATTAAGGAAACAATTCCATTCACCACTGCAATGAAAAGAGTAAAATACTTAGGAATAAATCCACCTAAAAAACAGAAGGCCTATATATAGAAAACTATGAAACACTGATGAAAGAAATCAAAGATGACACAAGTAAATGGAGAAATATACCTTGTTTATGGATCAGAAGAATCAATAGTGAAAATGAAATATGAAATAAGAAAATGAAAATACCCAAAGCAATCTGTAGATTCAGTGCAATCCCTATCAAGGTACCAACAGTATTTTTCAGAGAACTAGAACAACTAAGCTCACAATTTGTATGGAAATACAAAAAACCTCAAATAGCCAAAGCAATCTTGAGAAAGAAGAATGGAACTGGAGGAATCAACCTGCCTGACTTCAGGCTCTACTACAAAGCCACAGTCATCAAGACAGTATGGTACTGGCACAAAGACAGAAACATAGATCAATGGAACAAAATAGAAAGCCCTGAGATAAACCATGCATCTATGGACACCTTATCTTTGACAAAGGAAGCAAGAATATACAATGGAGAAAAGATAATCTCTTTAACAAGTGGTGCTGGGAAAACTGGTCAACCACTTGTAAAAGAATGAAATTAGAACACTTTCTAACATCATACACAAAAATAAACTCAAAATGGATTAAAGATCTAAATGTAAGACCAGAAACTATAAAACTCCTAGAGGAAAACATAGTCAAAACACTCTCTGACATAAATCACAGCAAGATCCTCTATGACCCACCTCTCAGAGTAATAGAAATAAAAGCAAAATCAACAAATGGGACTGAATTAAACTTAAAAGCTTTTGCACAACGAAGGAAAATATAAGCAAGGTGAAAAAAGCCTTCAGAATTGGAGAAAATAATAGCAAATGAAGCAACTGACAAAGAATTAATCTCAAAAATATACAAGCAGCTCATGCAGCTCAATACCAGAAAAATAAACGGCCCAATCAAAAAATGGGCCAAAGAACTGAACAGACATATCTCCAAAGAAGACATGCAGATGACTAACAAATACATGAAAAGATGCTCAGCATCACTCATTATCAGAGAAATGCAAATCAAAACCACAATGAAGTACCATCTCATGCCAGTCAGAATGGCTGCTCTCAAAAAGTCTACAAACAGTAAATGCTGGAGAGGGTGCAGATGAAAAGGGAACCCTCTTACACTGTTGGTGGGAATGCAAACTAGTACAACCACTATGGAGAACAGTGTGGAGATTCCTTTAAAAACTGGAAATAGACTGCCATATGACCCAGCAATCCCACTTCTGGGCATACACACCGAGGAAACCAGAACTGAAAAAGACACGTGCACCCCAATGTTCATTGCAGCACTGTTTACAATACCTGGGCTTCCCTCCTAGCTCAGTCGGTAAAGAATCTGCAATGCAGGAGACATGGGTTTGATTCCTGGATCGGGAAGATCCCCTGGACAAGGAAATGGCAACCCACGCCAGTATTCTTGCCTGGAGAATCCCATGGACAGAGGAACCTTGCGGGCTACAGTCCATGGGGTCTCAAGAGTCGGACACGACTGAGTGACTTTCACTGCTACTACTATTACTAATTCACTACTTACAATACCTAGGTCATGGAAGCAACCTAGATGTTCATCAGCAGACTAATGGATAAGAAAGCTGTGGTACATATACACAATGGACTATTACTCAGCTATTAAAATGAATGCATTTGAATCAGTACTAATGAGGTGGGTGAAACTGGAGCCTATTATACAGAGTGAAGTAAGTCAGAAAGTAGAACACCAATATAGTATATTGATGCATATGTATGAAATTTAGAAAGATGGTTAACAATGACCCTATATACAAGACAGCAAAAGAGACACAGATGTAAAGAAGAGACTTGTGGACTCTGTGGGAAAAGGTGAGGGTGGGATGATTTGAGAGAACAGCACTGAAACATGTACATTACCATACATGAAATAGATTTCCCATCCAGGTTGGATGCATGAGACAGGGTGCTCAGGGCGGGTGCTCTGGGATGACCCTGAGGGATGGGATGGGGAGGGAGGTAGGAAGGGGTTCTGGTTTGGGGACATGTGTACACTGATGGCTGATTCACATCGATGTATGTCAGAAACCACTACAATATTGTAAAGTAATTAGCCTTCAATTAAAATAAACAATTTAATTAATTAAAAAAAATAAAATTAGAGATACCAAGAGAACATTTCATGCAAAGATGGGCAAAATAAAGGACAGAAATGGTATGGACCTAAGAGAAGCAGAAGATATTAAGAAAAGGTGACAAGAATACACAGAAGAACTGTAAAAAAAATATCTTCATGACCCAGATAACCATGATGGTGTGATCACTCACCTAGAGTCAGACATTCTGGAGCCTGAAGTCAAATGGGCCTTAGGAAGTATCACCATGAACAAAGTTAGTGGAGGTGATGGAATTCTAGTTTAACTATTTCAAATCCTAAAAGATGACGCTGTGAAAGTGCTGCACTCGATATGCCAGCTTATTTGGAAAACAGCAGTGGCCACAGGATTGGAAAAGGTCAGTTTTCATTCCAATCCCAAAGAAAGGCAATGCCGAAGAATGTTCCAGCTAGCACACAATTACACTCATTTCACACGCTAGCAAAGTAATGCTCAAAATTCTCCAAGCCAGGCTTCAACAGTACGTGAACCAAGAACTTCCAGATGTGCAAGCTGGATTTACAAGAGGCAGAGGAAGCAGAGATCAAATTGCCATCATCTGCTGGATTATAGAAAAAGCAAGAGAATACCAGAAAAACATCTACTTGTGCTTTATTGATTATGCCAAAGCCTTTGACTGAGTGAATCACAACAAACTGTTGAAAATTCTTCAAGAGATGGGAATGCCAGACCACCTAACCTGCCTCCTGAAAAATCCATATGCAGGTCAAGAAGCAACAGTTAGAACCAGACATGGAACAATGGACTGGTTCCAAATCAGGAAAGGAGTATGTCAAGGCTGTATATTGTCACCCTGCTTATTTAACTTACATGCAGAGTACACCTTGTGAAATGCTGGCCTGGATGAAGCACAAACTGGGATCAACATTGCCAGGAGAAATATCAATAACCTAAGATATGCAGATGACACCACCAGAGGAAATAAGAGCCTCTTGATGAAAGTGAAAAAGGAGAGTGGAAAAGCTGGTTTAAAACTCAACATTTAGAAAACAAAGATCATGTTATCCAGTCCCATCACTTCACGGCAAATAGAAAGGGAAGCAATGGAAACAGTGAGAGACGTTATTTTCTTGGGCTCCAAAATCACTGCAGATGGTGACTGCTAGCCATGAAATTAAAAGACACTTGCTCCTTGGAAGAAGAGCTATGATCAACCTAGGCAGCATATTAAAAAGCAGAGACATTATTTTACTGACAAAGGTCCATCTAGTCAAAGCTGTGGTTTTTCCAGTAGTCATATATGGATGTGAGAGTTGGACTATAAAGAAAGCTGAGCACCAAAGAATTGATGCTTTTGAACTGTGGTGTTGGAGAAGACTCTTGAGAGTCCCTTGGACTATAAGGAGACTCAACTGGTCAATCCTAAAGAAAATCAGTCCTGAATGTTCATTAGAAGGACTGACTCTGAAGCTGAAACTCCAATACTTTCACCACCTCATGCAAAGAACTGACTCATTGGAAAAGACCCTGATGCTGGGAAAGATTGAAGACAGGAGGAGAAGGATATAACAGAGGATGAGATGGTTGGATGGCATCACCGACTGGATGGACATGAGTTTGAGTAAGGTCTGGAAGTTGCTAATGAGGGAAGCCTGGCGTGTTGCAGTCCATGGGGTCACAAAAAGTGGGACAGCCTGATCGACTGAAATTTAAGAAGGGAAAAGGAATTTAATTTATTTGGGGGCCTCCTCAGGTGATTTCTACTCCTTGATGCAGAGGCATTTGTTATAAATTTGTGAAGTATTTCAGGTTATTACATTCATTTATATAGTCCCTAAGAATTCTAAGTAATGATGACTATCATAGCAGCTATTTCTAGATATTTAAGCATACCCCCCAAAATATGACATTCAATTTTCCACTTCATTATATAGTTTATATATCATATATAAATAGGCACAATTTAATTATATAAATTATAAATATACTGTTTATATTAGTTATATATTAATTTTTTATGCTAGTCTATTGTCTGAGGTCATATTAGCTGAAATACTTGGGCTCTCTTTCCAGAATAGATCAGTGTAATCTGCAGTCCAACTCTAACTTGCTGTGTTAAAAAAGTTATGGATACTCATGTTATTTGGCATAAGTGAAACTGGGAAGATGGTACTTTTTTTATATTTTGCAATGCAAATGGTTTGTAAAGATTTATATTAAGAAGTTTTTTGGCTAATTTCCCATTTTTTATTAATGTTTTAAAATTAATGAAGCAAAAGTATGAGTGGCTTCTTATGGTGAAAAGATAGTGCACCAAAATAATGGATTGTTCTTTCTGTTTTTTTTTTTTAATTTATTTTTTTATTTTTTTGGATTTTTTTTTCCATTTATTTTTATCAGTTGGAGGCTAAAAAAAAAAATCCATGGCTAATTCATTTCAATGGATTGTTCTTTCTGAATCCATTCTCACTTTCAGAGATTAAAAGCTGTTACAAGTTTGGTGTGAATCTTGCCACATTTTTTCTTATGCACTTAAATGTATAGTTTTATTTTTTGTATTTATTTAAATGATGATATATTATTTTGCTACTGTATTTAAAATGTTTTATTTAAAACATAAATATGTAACACAAAATAGTACATTTATAGGTGAGTTATGAAGCATAATAATTCACATCTGAAAAATTTGAAGATTATGAGTATCACAGAAGCTACTTGTATGTACTGCTTTCATCTTCCTGCTAGTTTTGCCCTAGTCTGTTGCTATCTTGAATTTGTATTCTTTTTTCTCTTGAGTTTAAGTTATTTTCTCTTTCTGAGACCCCCAACCACCTCTTTTAGTTGCTGTGGCATTCTAGTAAGTCTTGATACATCGTACGGCAATTTCACCTGCCTTATTTTTGTTCCTCAAGGCATATTGACCATACTTATGTCTTTGCTTTTTTGCATTCAAGTAAGAATCAGCTTGTAAATTTCCCCAAATATCCATTTTGATTTTTTTGATATTATTTTGCATCTAAAGACCAATAAAGAGAGAGTATATATTTTTTTTAGAAACTTCAACTTTTCCATCTCTTAACATGCTGTATCTGTCTGTGCAACACAATGTTTTCTCTGATTTTTCTCCCACAAAGTAGATTTCAAGAAGCCATATACCAAAATCTACATGCAAGCAAAGACCATTCTCTTACTACTTTACTTCCCCAAATTATATTTATCTTTTTGCTATAAATGATGAATCTGGCTGTTATTATTATAAACATGATAATCAGATAACATCTGAATGGGTATCAGTGCTGTATTATACATGGAACAGAAAATAGCTTGTCCTTGCAAAGAAGTTAATTAATTATAGCAGTAGTGGAGCAGTGGTGGTCAGCTTGGAAAAGAAAGAACAGGTCTGAGGCCTCACAGGGAATCATGGTGTTCTGCTTGTCCTCATAAAGCCCAGAGAAAGAAGATTGAGAAAGCAAAATATCTGAAGTAATGACAAAATTTAATTTAAGACAGGGAACAGCCTAGTTGTGAGAAGATGAAAACTTGCTCTCACAGGACTGCTTATTTACTTTGAATATGATAAGTGAGAATTTGGAGAAGTCAGAATTATGCAGGTGATTAGATTACATCAACATCACATTTTATGGTCCTGACAAACTTTAAGATCCCTGGCTACCTGCCAGGATATGCTTGTCCTAAGAGTACAGGTATTAGCTTCCAGATGAACCAGTGGATAATATGTCAGTGACTATCAAAGCATTTCTCCTTGTTCTTCACTTTTACAACACTGATTGGGTTTCACCTACTTTATACAATTTATGTAACTTTGAGATTTTTAGTCACTTAAAAATACAAAATGTAAAATATATTTGATAAATTATTACAGTGATTTCTTTTCAATTTTTTTCTTTTATTTATTTTTATTTTTAAAATTTTAATTGGAGGCCAATTACAAAATTTTGGTGGTTTTTTGCCATACATTCACATGAATCACCCATGGGTGTATATGTTTTCCCCATCCTGACCCTCCTTTTTCCATTTTAAAGCCTCAGAAGCTGAAACCTATTTCTCTCTTCATCAAACCTCAAACAAATATTACTAAACATTCTGTTCCATGTGAATACCATTCAGAAAGACCATTTCAACATTACCTGCTCTGGCCCCTGAATAATATGATTTCCTTCACAAGCTATTATTTTTATATGCATAAAATGTGACTTCAAAAGAAAAAACCAAAAACAAACAAACAAAAAACCCCAAACAACAATATGGCAATGGCCCTTTATCTTGTGTTGATTATATGGCTAACCTGTACTTTACTGACGACTTTAATATGACATTTTACTACCCTATTTCTCTTTGTTTCAATTCTTGATGTTTGACTTGGTGGTTTTGTTTAAGTTTAGTCACACCATGTTGAAATTTCTATTGTTAAAATTCTGAAAGGTACAAATAGCCCATTATATTTGATTTAAAATAGGAGTTACAAGGCAGAGAAAATAGTCTATCTTGGCCCTAGGAACATAGTATACAATAAGTGCTAAAGTATTGTTTCAAAAATAGGTGACATATCTGCAAGGTAATGCAAACCTTCTCTTCAGTGTGTTTTCCAGAGGTATTAATGAGCAGCAATACCTAGAACTTAGCATTGCTTAGTAACAATAGTAACAATGCTGAAAATAGCCTAAGTTTACTTTTGCACACATTATTTCTCCATGATGAAACTCACCAAAACATTCTTCTTTGTAACTATGAACAAAACGGTAAAATGTTAAACAAGAAAAAGAAAAGCCACCCAATATGCACTAACAGCTGTCTTCTTTCCTTAAACATGTAGCTATAAATATGTGTTTGAGATCATCCAGCATATGCTATTTGGCTTGCTTTATGAGCATCATTTTTAAAAGATTTAACCAATTCAGCAAAAAAAAAAAAAAAAAAAAGAAAGAAAGAAAGAAAGAAAGAAAAAAACACCAGAGATATGCCTTAACAGTTGTTTTTAAAATTAAATATATTTTTCTGTCTCAGTCATTGTTAGATCATATCATACAAAACAGTTGTTTTGAGAAAATTGAGGAATAACTGAGTTCTTGATCAATATTTTATTTTCTTAATGAATAAATGATACAACATAGTTTGAGAAGAAGGAGAATGGGCCTAATATTGGTTAAATGTTAAATATCTGTCAGGAATTATGCTCAATAGAATTAAAACAGAAAGAAATATAGTTTTATGTGAAATGTGATATAGATATGGTCACTTTTTTTTTTTTGATATGGTCACTCTTATAGACAATTTGAAGGGAAGAAACCTGATGGATCAGCAGAGTCTGAAAGAAAAGAGGTATAATGAGAGGGATCTTGAAAGAGAGGTAGACAAGTGATGTGTAGAGAAAAAAGTCTGGGGAAAGAGTACAAATATGCATAAAGCAAGGATAAAGGTTCATCACCTTGTCCCTGAGAAGTATGGAAACATCAGTTAAACTGGAGCATGGGGTCATATAGAAGAACAATTGCAGATAGAGTAGAAAATTTTGGGACAGGATCCAGAAAAAAAAAATCCGGTTATCCAGGCTCTCAAATTTGAATTCAATACAGTCAGCCAACAGAGAAGAATGATTGCTTTGTTTGTTCACTTGTTTTCCTGTTGAAAGTTTCTGACCCACACAAGGAAAAACTAATTAATAACATTTGCTCCTGGCCCTCTGATGTTCCTTTCCAGTTTACTGGCGCTCAGGAAATTTCCCCAGATGGATACTTTTCAGACCTTGAGCACCTTGCTAAACTCATTCCTGACATTTGGGAGACTTTCTTAGGTTGATTAGATTTGAGACACTGACCCATGCAGCTAACATTCTTTCTAAGGAATATATTCCTTAATTTTTATCCCTTTCTGCCTGGTTACCATACTCTAAATCTTTGTATCTAGAGACCATCAATAAACCTTTATATAAGGAAAATTAAAGAAAAAAGAAGTGGGGAAAATTTTTGCAGGTATCTAGAAATGAAACCTTTTCTATATTCAGAATTATTGCCTCACTTTTGCATTTCCTTAACAGTTGTTTTGAAAATTAAATATATTTTTCTGTCTCAGTCATTGTTAGATCATATCATACATACTACAGTTTAGTTTCTTTAGGGTAATTCCTATTTTATTAGCTTGCTATTACCCCTTTGAGGATTAAAATGTTCAGGGACTTGATGCAAATTTACTGTTGAGATATTTCTTAGTCAGTGAGTATGAACTACTCTAGAGTATCCCCTTTGTCAAATGTGACATATTTTATGTATAAATTCAGGGACTTAATAAGAAGGCCTTATAGGAAATTACTAATTGGCCCAAAATTCTAATTTTTCACTGGATTTTATTAACTACAATTTGTCAGTAACAAGTACTCATTCATATAAATGTAGATACTCATGTTCCCACGAAGCTATATTTCAGTTATTATTTTGGACCTTAGCAACTCTTCTGAGTAATAGCCAAATGAGTATTGTAAGAAATAAGTGAGAAAAGAGAAACAGGGAAGGGGAAAGGCAGGAAGAAAGGGCAGGAGGGATTAATAGAATGTTAACCAGGAGGAGAAGGGGGTGACAGAGGATGAGATGGTTGGATGGCATCATCAGTTCAGTGGACATGAGTTTGAGCAAACTCCAGGAGATGGTGAAGAGACAGGGAAGCCTGGCATGCTGCAGTGCATGGGGTTGCAAAGGTCAGACACAACTGAGTGACTGAACAACAACCACCAGGGAAAACAACAACGTGTGTTACAAACAGAAGAAACAGAGGTAGAGCAGAGTGATAAAGGCAGGGTTGGTGTGGGTATATGGGTGAAGAGGATGGGCATGGTGTGTCTAGATACAGCTAAGTCACAGATTCTGAAATAATTGCGTTCTTATTGCACTCTGGTCTCCCGGTGGGACATGCTGGAGTTCAGCCTTGTTGCTTGAATTCCTGCATTTTTCTAAATTTTATTGCAAAAGTCACTTACTGTTTAGCATACACCCCAATTTGTATTCTGAGTTTCTTATTTTGGCTTTATGAAAATTCTCAGTTGATCACTTTTTAAAAGTAATGGCTAGAAATTTGACTACTTTGTTGGTTTTTTTTTTGGTTTTAACAGAACAGTGTAAAGATAACTTGCACATAATTTGCATATGTTATAATAATAGTTTAAAAATAATCTGCATTCAAATACAGTTTCAAATTTTAAAAGCTTGCAGATTATAAGAAATGAATTATTTTTATGATGTATGTCATAATAAGATTTTGTAGTTTAATATGAGGGACTGCAGAATCATAGGTCAGCTGTTAGAATCATGGATTCATATTAAGTGACATAATTTATTGATAGACACAACTCACATTCTGAAATCAGATTGTGTGCAAATCTAGCATTTAATAGATTTTAGCAAAGAGATCTTCAGGAATAATTTTACCTCTCTGATCCTCACCTTCCTCATGTGTGGAAAAGGATTAATAACAGTAACTACTTCAAAGAATTGAGATATTGAATACCAGAGACCCAAGGTGAAACTAAGCTTTCTTTGGCTTGACGCAATTATGTATGTGGTTCTTTCTGTCTGCCCACTGTCCCCTCAGCTCTTTTCATGACTCCATCCCTTATTTTATTCAGGTTTCGGATCACTGATCAGTCATTCTGAAAGAGTGTCCATCCTCTCCCCTTGTTTTCTCTTTTTTTCTATTACTTTCCTTCTGTACCTACATTATAATATAAAATATATTGGACTGCCTTTTGTACTTCAGATTATCAGTTTAGCATTATATCCCTGGCACATGGAAGGTGTTCCAACAGATATTTATTAAACGACTGAACTGATATAATTCTTATGAGACACTCAGCAAAGGAAACTGACATTAACTTTAACCATTAAAGTGCTAAAATGATAAATATGAACTTTTTCACTCTGTTTGTGTTAAAAGTACATCCTGGGTACATTTCAGTTTAACTCTGAGATTATGAATTTACATAGTCTTTTTTTTATAAATGCTGGTCAATATCATTCTTAAGTTATACTTCTGATGTTTAAATCAGCTTATTGGTATTTGAACACGTTAAGAAACATGGACTAACTGATTTTTCTGAGGTTTTGTAATTCTAGAATGTATATTTTTGTTAAAAAATAAAACTTATCTTTTCATCTGTGAGATATATTTATATATGGAAATGAGATATGAAAAATACACTTCCAGTTTTTGAAGACTATGGTTAAAAATGTGAATCAGAAACAGTGGATATATACCAGAAATTAACACAGTGTTGTAAGTCAACTATACTTCAGTTTTAAAAAATTGAAAAAAAAAGAGTGGATAGTTTTTCTAATTTGTTAAGATTCACTTTTTCCTAAGTTTAAAGTCTAAATATCTTTCTATCATAAAGTAAAATTAAGTCCATTGGGTTTTTAAAAATTAATGAAATAATGCAGTATTAGTGAAATGAATTGTTTATCCTAAGTGGATTTTCTGGTTGACTAGAGCTTATGCTTACTCTGTTAAACATCTATACACATACACACAATTGATTCCTTCTCCTTGTTAAACAGAGTATACTTAAATAATTGGACACAGTACTGCTCTGAGTTAAACAAAGACATCACTGAATGTGTTGAGAGACTTACAAAAATATCAAAAGCAAGCCGTGAAATTAACTACAGAGAGCAGACCAGTGTAAGAAAGTTCTTATCCTTTTATATGTAGGTCTCTTCCCCACTCTTAAAAGTTATTGAGGATGCTAAAGTGCTTTAACGTATGTAGGTTATATGAATTGATATTTAGAACATTAGAAATTAAAGTTGAGATATTAAAATTTTATTTATTATTTTAAACATAAATTCATAGCACTTCAACATAAATTCATTTAAACATAAATTCATCTATTTTAATGAAAAATAGTTATACTTTCCAAAACAAACAAAAATAGTGAGAAGAGTGACCCTGTTTTTACTTTTATACAATTAAAAAATATCTCTGGCTTGGGAAGGCAGCAGATTCTCATAACGGTTCTGCTTTCAATCTGTTGCACTAGGTTGTTTTGGCTGACATAGAAAATGAATATTCAGACACACACAGAGCAATAGTTGGAAAAGGGTATAACAGCCTTTCCAGAACATTTTAGATATTGTATTTGCATACTATTACCAACTAAATAAGTGATAGTTTCTTACAGGGTTTTTGCAATATGAAATGTCTTATCAGTGAATTTTTCTTACTTTATTACGCTAAAATTCATTGTTCTATTTCACATTTTAAAAGCAGCTCTTACCCATACTAGACTTTGTAATATCATTCATTTGTCATTTGGAAAATATTAGTTTACTGAGATATGCAGATCTTCCAATCGTTGACATAGTTTGTTCAGTTCAGTCACTCAGTCGTGTACGACTCTTTGCAACCCCATGAATCGCAGCACACCAGGCCTCCCTGTCCATCACCAACTCCCCGGGGTTTACTCAAACTCATGCCCATTGAATCAGTGATGCCATCCAGCCATCTCATCCTCTGTCGTCCCCTTCTCCTCCTGCCCCCAAACCCTCCCAGCATCAGGTCTTTTCTAATGAGTCAACTCTTCACATGAGGTGGCCAAAGTATTGGAGTTTCAGCTTCAGCATCAGTTCTTCCAATGAACACCCAGGATTTATCTCCTTCAGGATGGACTGGTTGGATCTCCTTGCAGTCCAAGGGACTCTCAAGAGTCTTCTCCAACACCACAGTTCAAAAGCATCAATTTTTCAGCACTCAGCTTTCTTCACAGTCCAACTCTCACATCCATACATGACCACTGGAAAAACCATAGCCTTGACCACACAGACCTTAGGCAATAGCAAAAAAAAAAAAAAAAAGTCACGTGTATTAATCTTACCCTGCTCTTCCTAGAATCATTTACAAAACTCCAAGTTTATGGTGACAGTTGAAAGTTTTCAAGAATTTCTCGAAAGCTCAAAATGTCTTATTAGCAAAAAAAAAAAAAAATCTATTAGCTATTTTCTTTGTGAGGCTTACTTTATTCATTTTGGGGGAAAAAATGCTGTTGTTTCCAGTGTGAACCAGTATCTCTGTGATTATTTCTTTCAAAGAAAGCTGATATTCCATGAAAAAAGTGGCTAATTTAACTCACAACTTAAATAATTGTATATGTGCAATTACTTCAGATAACCGTCATACCATAATGGAACCGAAGTATTTATGCATGCTTCCTATTTTGTCACATAGAATAATAAAAAGACATTAAAAACATGGTACTCAAGGGTTAATTTTTATTTATTTATTTTTATTGAGTTATAATTAACATACCAAATTATGTTAGTTTTGTGTGTACAATGTAGCGAGTCCATATTTTTTATCCATTGTGACATCATCACCACTATAAGGTCAGTTGTCATCTGTCACTACACAAAGTTTACAGTATTGACTATATTGTACATGATAGCCCTATGACATTTATTTTATAGCTGAAAATTTGCACCTGTTAATCCTCTTCACCTGTTTTGTCTATCCTACTACTTCCCTCCTTTTTGGCAACCACCAGTTTGTTCTCTGTATCTATAAGTCTGTTTTGTTTTGTTTGTTCATTTGTTTTGTTTTTTTTAGATTATGCATGTAAGTGAAGTTCTATGGTATTTGTTTTTCTTTGTCTGGCTTCTTTCACTTAGCATAATCCTCTGGGTACATTAATTTTGCTGCAACCAGCAAGATTCATTCTTTTTAAGGCTAAATAATATTTCATGTATATGTGTGTATGGGATTCTCAGGTGACTCAGTGGTAAAGAATCTGCTTGCCCATGCAGGAGTCACTGGAGACATGGATTCAGACCCTGGGTTGGGGAGATTGCCTGGAGGAGGAAATGGCAAACCACTCCAGTATTCTGGTTGAAATAATCCCATAGACAGAGGAGTCTGGTGGGTTGCAGCCCATAGGATTGCAAAGAGTCAGACAGAGCTAAGTGACTAAGCACTGAGCACATATGTGTATGTGTGTGTTTGTGTGTGTGTGTGTAATACACATATTTATCTGTGATATCTTTATCACATATTCTTTATCTGTTCCTCTTTTGGTGAGCACTTAGGTTGCTTTCATATCTTGACTATTGTAAATAGTGCTGCAATAAACACAAGGGCACATATATCTTTTCAAATTAGTGTTCTTTGCTTTCTTTCAGATAAATACTCAATAGTGGAATTGCTGGATCATATGGTGGCATAATGTTTAATCTTTGTGGAACCTCTATATATAGACAGAGGAGCCTGGATGGCTATAGTCCATGGGGTCGCAAGAGAGTTGGACTGACTTAGCGACTAAACTAACAATACTGTACTGTTTTCCATTGTGGCTGCACCAATTTACTTTACCACCACGTGCTCCAGTGTTCTCTTTTCTCCACATTTTCACCAACACTTCTTTCTTGTCTTTTTGATGAGTTCAGTTTCTGCAAGTGTGGAGTGATATCGCACTGTTCTTTTCCCTAATAATTAATGATATTGAGCATCTTTTCATGTGAATGTTGGGAATCTGTATATTGTCTACGAAAAAATATTCTGGTCCTCTGCCCATTTTTTCAGCAGGTTTTTTTTTTAAATTGATACGTATGTATGTGTTCTTTGTTTTGAATATCAATCCCTTCCTTATCTGATATATTCTTTTCAAATATCTTCTCCCATTCAGTAGGCTGCTTTTTCATCTTGTTGATGGTTTCCTTAGCTGTGCAAAAGCTTTTTCAGTGAATATAGCCCCATTTTTTTTTTCCATTTATTTTTATTAGTTGGGGGCTAATTACTTTACAACATTGCAGTAGTTTTTGTCATACATTGAAATGAATTAGCCATGGATTTACATGTATTCCCCATCCCAATCCCCCCTCCCACCTCCCTCTCCACCACATCCCTCTGGGTCTTCCCAGTGCACCAGGCCCGAGCACTTCTCTCATGCATCCAACCTGGGCTGGTGATCTGTTTCACCCTTGATAATATACATGTTTCGATGCTGTTCTCTTGAAACATCCCACCCTCGCCTTCTCCCACAGAATCCACAAGTCTGTTCTAAACATCTGAGTCTCTTTTTCTTTTTTTGCATATAGGGTTATTGTTACCATCTTTCTAAATTCCATATATATGTGTTAGTATACTGTAATGGTCTTTATCTTTCTGGCTTACTTCGCTCTGTATAATGGGCTCCAGTTTCATCCATCTCATTAGAACTGATTCAAATGAATTATTTTTAATGGCTGAGTAATATTCCATGGTGTATATGTACCACAGCTTCCTCATCCATTCGTCTGCTGATGGGCATCTAGGTTGCTTCCATGTCCTGGCTATTACAAACAGTGTTGCGATGAACATTGGGGTGCATGTGTCTCTTTCAGATCTGGTTTCCTCGGTGTGTATGCCCAGAAGTGGGATTGCTGGGTCATATGGCAGTTCTATTTCCAGCTTTTTAAGAAATCTCCACACTGTTTTCCATAGTGGCTGTACTAATTTGCCTTCCCACCAACAGTGTAAGAGGGTTCCCTTTTCTCCACACCCTCTCCAGCATTTATTGCTTGTAGACTTTTGGATAGCAGCCATCCTGACTGACGTGTAATGGTACCTCATTGTGGTTTTGATTTGCATTTCTCTGATAATGAGTGATGTTGAGCATCTTTTCATGTGTTTTTTTGCCATCTGTATGTCTTCCTTTGAGAAATGTCTGTTCAGTTCTTTGGCCCATTTTTTGATTGGGTCATTTATTTTTCTGGAGTTGAGCTGGAGGAGTTGCTTGTATATTTTTGAGATTAATCCGTTGTCTGTTGCTTCGTTTGCTATTATTTTCTCCCAATCTGAGGGCTGTCTTTTCACCTTGCTTATAGTTTCCTTTGTTGCGCAAAAGCTTTTAAGTTTCATTAGGTCCCATTTATTTATTTTTGCTTTTGTTTCTGAAATTCTGGGATGTGGGTCATAGAGGATCCTGCTGTGATTTATGTCAGAGAGTGTTTTGCCTATGTTCTCCTCTAGGAGTTTTATAGTTTCTGGTCTTACATTTAGATCTTTAATCCATTTTGAGTTTATTTTTGTGTATGGTGTTAGAAAGTGTTCTAGTTTCATTCTTTTACAGGTGGTTGACCAGTTTTCCCAGCACCACTTGTTAAAGAGGTTGTCTTTTTTCCATTGTATATCCTTGCCTCCTTTGTCGAAGATAAGGTGACCATAGGTTCGTGGATTTATCTCTGGGCTTTCTATTCTGTTCCATTGATTTATATTTCTGTCTTTGTGCCAGTACCATACTGTCTTGATGACTGTGGCTTTGTAGTCTAGTCTGAAGTCAGGCAGGTTGATTCCTCCAGTTCCATTCTTCTTTCTCAAGGTTACTTTGGCTATTCGAGGGTTTTTGTATTTCCATACAAATTGTGAAATTATTTGTTCTAGTTCTGTGAAAAATACCATTGGTAGTTTGATAGGGATTGCATGGAATCTATAGATTGCTTTGGGTAGTATAGCCATTTTGACAATATTGATTCTTCCAATCCATGAACACGGTATATTTCTCCATCTGTTTGTGTCCTCTTTCTTTCATCAGTGTTTTATAGTTTCCTATGTATAGGTCTTTTGTTTCTTTATGTAGATGTACCCCTAAGTATTTTATTCTTTTTGTTGCAATGGTGAATGGTATTGTTTCCTTAATTTCTCTGTTTTCTCATTGTTAATGTATAGGAATGCAAGAGATTTCTGTGCGTTAATTTTATATCCTGCAACTTTACTGTATTCGTTGATTAGCTCTAGTAATTTTCTGGTAGAGTCTTTAGGGTTTTCTATGTAGAGGATCATGTCATCTGCAAACAGAGAGAGTTTCACTTCTTCTTTTACTATCTGGATTCCTTTTACTTCTTTTTCTGCCCTGATTGCTGTGGCCAACACTTCCAAAACTATGTTGAATAGTAGTGGTGAGAGTGGGCACCCTTGTTTGTGCCTGATTTCAGGGGAACTGCTTTCAATTTTTCACCATTGAGGGTGATGCTTGCTGTGGGTTTGTCATATATAGCTTTTATTATGTTGAGGTATGTTCCTTCTATTCCTGCTTTCTGGAGAGTTTTAATCATAAATGGATGTTGAATTTTGTCAAAGGCTTTTTCTGCATCTATTTCTGCATCTTTTTCAACCATCTATCATATGGTTTTTATCTTTCAATTTGTTAATGTGGTGTATTACACTGATTGATTTGTGGATATTAAAGAATCCTTGCATTCCTGGGATAAAGCCCACTTGGTCATGGTGTATGATTTTTTAATATGTTGTTGGATTCTGTTTGCTAGAATTTTGTTAAGGATCTTTGCTTCTATGTTCATCAGTGATATTGGCCTGTAGTTTTCTTTTTTTGTGGCATCTTTGTCTGGTTTTGGAACTAGGGTGATGGTGGCCTCATAGAATGAGTTTGGAAGTTTACCTTCTTCTGCAATTCTCTGGAAGAGTTTGAGTAAGATAGGTGTTAGCTCTTCTCTAAATTTTTGGTAGAATTCAGCTGTGAAGTCATCTGGTCCTGGGCTTTTGTTTGCTGGAAGATTTCTGATTACAGTTTCGATTTCCTTGCTTCTGATGGGTTTGTTAAGATCTTCTATTTCTTCCTGGTTCAGTTTTGGAAACTTCTCCATTTCTTCCAAGTTGTCCATTTTATTGGCATAGAGCTGCTGGTAGTAGTCTCTTATGATCCTTTGTATTTCAGTGTTGTCTGTTGTGATCTCTCCATTTTCGTTTCTAATTTTGTTAATTTGTTTCTTCTCCCTTTGTTTCTTAATGAGTCTTGCTAATGGTTTGTCAATTTTGTTTATTTTTTCAAAAAACCAGCTTTTAGCTTTGTTGATTTTAGCTATGGTCTCTTTAGTTTCTTTTGCATTTATTTCTGCCCTAATTTTTAAGATTTCTTTCCTTCTACTAACCCTGGGGTTCTTCATTTCTTCCTTCTCTAGTTGCTTTAGGTGTAGAGTTAGGTTATTTATTTGAATTTTTTCTTGTTTCTTGAGGTAGGCCTGTAATGCTATGAATCTTCCCCTTAGCACTGCTTTTACCGTGTCCCATAGGTTTTGGGTTGTTGTTTCATTTTCATTCATTTCTATGCATATTTTGATTTCTTTTTTGATTTCTTCTATGATTTGTTGGTTATTCAGAAGCATGTTGTTTAACCTCCATATGTTTGAATTTTTAATAATTTTTTTCCTGTAATTGAGATCTAATCTTACTGCACTGTGGTCAGAAAAGATGACTGGAATGATTTCAGTTTTTTTGAATTTACCAAGACTAGATTTATGGCCCAGGATGTGATCTATTCTGGAGAAGGTTCCGTGTGCACTTGAGAAAAAGGTGAAGTTGATTGTTTTGGGGTGAAACGTCCTATAGATGTCAATTAGGTTTAGCTGGTCCATTGCGTCCTTTAAAGTTTGTGTTTCCTTGTTCATTTTCTGTTTAGTTGATCTATCCATAGTTGTGAGTGGGGTATTAAAGTCTCCTACTATTATTGTGTTACTATTAATTTCCTCTTTCATACTCGTTAGCGTTTGCCTTACATATTGCGGTACTCCTATGTTGGGTGCATATATATTTATAATTGTTATATCTTCTTCTTGGATTGATCCTTTGATCATTATGTAGTGTCCATCTGTCTCTTTTCACAGTCTTTATTTTAAAGTCTATTTTATCTGATATGAGTATTGTGACTCCTGCTTCTTTTGGTCTCCGTTTGCATGGAATATTTTTTTCCAGCCCTTCACTTTTAGTCTGTATGTGTCCCTTGTTTTGAGGTGGGTCTCTTGTAGACAGCATATATAGGGGTCTTGCTTTTGTATCCATTCAGCCAGCCTTTGTCTTTTGGTTGGGGCATTCAACCCACTTACATTTAAGGTAATTATTGATAGGTATGGTCCTGTTGCCATTTATTTTGTTGTTTGGGGTTCACGTTTATACCATCTTTCTGTGTTTCCTGTCTAGAGAAGATCCTTTAGTATTTGTTGAAGAGCTGGTTTGGTGGTGCTGAATTCTCTCAGCTTTTGCTTGTCTGTAAAGCTTTTGAGTTCTCCTTCATATCTGAATGAGATCCTTGCTGGGTAGAGTAATCTAGGTTGTAGGTTATTCTCTTTCATTACTTTAAGTATGTCCTGCCATTCCCTTTTGGCCTGAAGAGTTTCTATTGATAGATCAGCTGTTATCCTTATGGGAATCCCTTTGTGTGTTATTTGTTGTTTCTCCCTTGCTGCTTTTAATATTTGTTCTTTGTGTTTGATCTTTGTTAATTTGATTAATATGTGTCTTGGGGTGTTTTGCCTTGGGTTTATCCTGTTTGGGACTCTCTGGGTTTCTTGGATTTGGGTGGCTATTTCCTTCCCCATTTTAGGGAAGTTTTCAGCTATTATCTCCTCAAGTAACTTCTCATGGCCTTTCTTTTTGTCTTCTTCTTCTGGGACTCCTATGATTCGAATGTTGGGGCGTTTCACATTGTCCCAGAGGTCCCTGAGGTTGTCCTCATTTCTTTTGATTCTTTTTTCTTTTTTCCTCTCTGCTTCATTTATTTCCACCATTTTATCTTCTAACTCACTTATCCTATCTTCTGTCTCTGTTATTCTACTCATGGTTCCCTCCACAGTGTTTTTGATCTCATTTATTTCATTATTAATTTTTAATTGACTTTTTAAAAAATTTCTTCTAGGTCCTTGTTAAACATTTCTTGCATCTTCTCAATCTTTGTCTCCAGGCTATTTATTTGTAACTCCATTTTGTTTTCAAGATTTTGGATCATTTTTATTATCATTATTCTAAATTCTTTTTCAGGTAGATTCCCTATTTCCTCCTCTTTTGTTTGCCTTGCTGGGCTTTTTTCATGTTCCTTTGCCTGTTGGGTATTTCTCTGCCTTTTCATCTTGTTTAGATTGCTGTGTCTGGAGTGGGCTTTCTGTATTCTTGTGGTCTGTGGTTCCTTTTTATTGTGGAGGTTTCACCCAGTGGGTGGGGTTGGAGGATTGGTTTGTCAAGGTTTCCTGGTTAGGGAAGCTTGTGTCAGCGTTCTGGTGTGTGGAATTGGATTTCTTCTCTCTGGAGTACAATGGAGTGTCTAGTAATGAGTTTTGCGATGGGTCTATGTGTTAGGTGTGACTTTGGACAGCCTGTATGTTGACACTCAGGTCTATGTTCCTGCGTTGCTAAAGAATTTGCGTGGTATGTCTTGTACTGGAGCTTATTGGCTCTTGGGTGGTGGTTGGTTTTAGTGTAGGTATGGAGGCTTTTGGATGGTCTCTTATTCCTTAATGTTCCGTGTAGTCAGAAGTTTTCTGGTTTTCTCAGGTTTTGGGCTTAAGTCTCCTGCCTCTGGATTTCAGTTTTATTCTTCCAATAGTCTCAAGACTTCTCCAACTATACAGCACTGATAATAAAACTTCTAGGTTAATGGTGAAAAGATTCTCCACCATGAGAGACAACCAGAGAGGTTCACAGAGTTACATGAAGAATAGGAGAGGGAGGAAGGAGATAGAGGTGAGCAGGAGGAGAAAAAGGGGACTCAAGAGGAGAGAGACAGATCTATGCAGTTATCTGTTCCCAAAGTGTTCTCTGTAGCCCAGACACCCACAAAGATTCACAGAATTGGATTGGGAAGAGAAGGGGAAAGGAGGAAATAGAGGTGTTCTGAGGTAGAAAACAGAGAGTCAAAAGTGGGAGAGTAATCACCACACTCCTGAATAGAAATGGGAACTGAATATTGGATTCTTAAATGTCCAAAATTTATATCACATACTGAAAAACAAAGATTAAAAATCTAGTGTAGAGGTTAGACTCTTTGAAATACAATATTTAAAAACAAAAACAAACAAAAAAAAATTTAGAAATGTATATGAAGTTCAGTTTAAAAATAGGGTTTCTCTCTTTTTTTTTTTTTGGCAAGGTTATAGTGAAATGAAAATGAAAATTAAGGAATAATAGAGTAGTATTAGAGGACTTTAAAAGGAAATAGAGAAAAACAAGAAAAAGAAAAAAAAAATTTTTTTCCCTAATTAAAAAATCGTAAAAATATATGAAAATGAAAGTTGAGGAGTAATGGGGGAGTAATAGGGAATTTTAAAAGAAAATAAAAGAGAAAAAGTAAAAAATAAAAAAAAAGGAAAGAAAAAAAAATTTTTTTTTAAATTAAAAAAAAAGTATACATATATATCTAGGAATTTCTGTGGAGTTGTTTCGGTCAGTGTAGGTTCAGTTCAACTTCAGATAGCTCCTCTTTCCAGCTTACACTTCTCGATATCTATAGGCCCCTTCTGGTGTAGTCGGTGTTACCTTCAGGGATTTTAATCTGTTGCACTGGTCCTTTCTGAAGCGGTTCCCTTTGTTTATTTGGCTTCTGTTTGCCGTCTCTTCGGTGTCTAATTTCTGCCCTGACAAAGGTGGGCGGAAGTGATCTCTTATTTAGGTTCGCTAGTTCAGTTCAGTCCTGCTACGGGGAGGGCGGGGCGCTGCAGACAGATACCGCTCCGTGTGGCTAGCACTCACGGGCCACACTGGGTTTGCCCCGCTCACGGGTGTCAGTGCTTTCCCCGTATACACTGCTCAGGCTCCCGGCTGCTCTATATGGAGCGGGCCCTGCGTTGAGTGCGGTTCCAGTTTTCGGGTACTCCACAAAAGCGCGAATTAGGTTGCGCCTGCGTTTTGTGCCTTTCCCGGCCTGAGCGGTTCACGCAGCCAGAGGCTTGGGCGCACTCTCCCCGGGTTCAGCGCGCCTTTTCCCTCCGTGGCGAGCGGCTCAGGCAGCCAGAGGCTTGGGCGCACTCTCCCCGGGTACGGCGCGCTTTTCCCCTCCGCGGCCCCAGCACGCACCGCCAGTCGGGTCTCAGGAAGTCTTTAACTAGGAACCGGGGGCCTGTTTGCAGTGTGGGAGGGGGTGGCTTCTCAGGGGCTGAGTTTGCCCTTTTCCCCTCCCCCCTGCCTCCTACCTCCAGCGGGGATGGGCCAGCTCTTCTCTGGAGTTTCTCAGTCCCTTTGTTTTGCGAACCGCCGGCAGTGTGTTCGCCGGTTAATTTTGACCATTGCTATCCTACAGTTTAAAAAAGCTCCCTCCGGTTGCTCTCAGGGTCTTCGGGCGGTCCTTACCCTAAGCAATGCCGCCTGCTCCTCTCCGTTCCGACCCCGCTTGTTGCTGGCGGGTGCGGGCGTCTGGGGTACTTTTCTGCTGGGAGTTGCTTTTAGGCACGTAATCTGTGGGCCTTATTTAATTTTTCCTCCCAGTTAGATTGCCGAAAACTTCCCCCAGTCCCGCCAGTGCGAGGGTTTCCTGGTGATTGGAAACTTCCTCTATTAAGACTCCCTTCCCGGGACGGGTCTCCGTCCGTAGCTCTTTTGTCTCCCTTTTTATCTTTTATATTTTGTCCTACCTCCCTTCGAAGACAATGGGCTGCTTTTCTGGGAGCCTGATGTCCTCTGCTAGCCATCAGAAGTTGTTTTGTGAAATTTGCTCAGCGTTCAAATGTTCTTTCGATGAATTTGTAGGAGAGAAAGTGGTCTCCCCGTCCTATTCCTCCGCCATCTTGGCTCCTCCCCCCCATTTGTTTATCTTTGCTTTTATTGCCCTTGCCTGGAAAGACATATACAAAAAATGTTAAGATCAACATCAAAGAGGTTACTGCCTATATTTTTTTCTAGAAGTTTTATCATTTCAGGTGTTACATTTAAGTCTTGAATTCATTTGGGTTCATTTTTATATATGGCATAAGAAAGTGGTCCCATTTTATTATTTTGGATGTAACTGACCAATTTCCCAATAGCATTTATTGAAAAGACTGTCTCTTCCCTATTGAATATTCTTGCCTCCTTTTTCATAGATTAATTATCATTTGTTATTAGTGGACATAAATGCAGCTAACTTCCATGTATTAATTTTGTATCCTGCAAATTTACTGAATTCATTTATTAGTTCTAACATTTTTTTTTGGCAGAGTCTTTGTGATTTTTTATATGTCGTATTATGTAATCTATAAATAGTGACAGTTTTACTTCTTTTTTGATTTGGATGCCTTTTATTTCTTTTTGTTGTCTGAATGAAGTGATTTGGACTTCTGATACTATATTTAAGTGAAGTGGCGAGAGTGGGCATCCATGTCTTGTTCCTGATCTTAGAGGAAAAGCTTTTATCTTTTCATCATTTATTATGATGTTAGCTCAGAATTTGTAATAAATGGTCTTTATTGTATGGAGCAATGTTTCCTGTATACCCACTTTTTAGAGAATTTTTTTTCATAAATGAATGTTGGATTCTGTCAAATACTTTTTCTATGTTACTGAGATGATTGTATGATTTTTATCTTTCAGTTTGTTAATGTGGTATACTACAATGATTGATTTATGGATGTCAAACCTGGTTTGCATCCTTGGAACGAATGCCACTTTCTCATTGTGTGTGAACCTACAAACAGTTGTTGAATTCTGTTTGTGAGTATTTTATTGATGATTTTTGCATCTATGTTCATCAGGCATACGTGCCTGTGTTTTTTTTTTTTTTTTAATCTTTGTCATGTTTTGCTTCTAGGGTAAAGATGGTCTTGTAAAATGAGTTTGGAAATGTTCCTTCCTCATCAGTTGTTTGGGAATAAATAATTGGAGAAGAATGTGTATTAACTCTTTTTTTAATGTTTGGCAGTATTCACTGTGAAGCCATCTGGACCTGGACTTTTGTTTAAGGAGAGTTCTTTGGTTATTGGTTCAAGTTTATTACTAGCAATTGGTCTACTAATATTTTCTATTTTTTCATGATTCAGTGAGAAGATTATGGTTCTGGGATATTGCCCATTTCTTCTAGGTTGTATAATTTATTGACATATAATTATTCATAGTATTCTCATATAGCCATTTGTGTTTATTTGCTGTTAGTTATAAGTTCTCCTCTTTCATTTCTGATTTTATATATTTCAGTGCCCTCTTTTTTGATACAGCTGGCTAAAAGTTGTCAATTTTACCTTTTCCAAGAACCAACTGTTAGCTTCACTGACCTTTTTGATGTAGTCTCTGTCTCATTTATTTTTACTCTGATCTTTTTTATTTTCTTCTGTCTATTAACTTTGGACTTTGCTTTGTTTTTTTTTAAGTTTCTCTAAATGTACCTTTCAATTAAGGTTTTTCTTGTTTTGCTTCATTGCATAGATTTTGGGCAGCTATAATTCCAGTTTTGTTTATCTCATAGCCTTTTTAATTTCCTCTTTGATTTTTTTCATTGATGGCTTGATTGTTGTTTAGTCTCTCAATGATTATGGTTTTTTCCCCCAGTTTTCTCCTTGTAGTTGAATTCACTGTCATCAGAATAGATACTGCATATGATTTCAATGTTTTAAAAATTACTATGACTAATTTGTAACCTAAAATGTGATCTATTCTGAAGAATGTGTACCGAAAAGAATGTGTATTCTGATTCTTTTCTCCCTTTATTTTTGTTAATACTAGTTTTACATATTAAAGTGCTCCTATGTTGAGTGCCTAAACATTTACTATGTTATATCCTCTTGTTGAATTGACCCCTTTCTCATTACATAACATCCTTCTTTGGCCTTTGTTACAGTTTGGTTTTCAAATCTATTTTGTTTGATATGAGTATTTCTACCCTAGATTTCCTTTTGTTTCCATTTGTTTGCATTTCCACTTTCAGTCCATGTGTGTCTTTAGATCAGAGATTAGTTTCTTGTAGGTAGCATATACATAGGTCTTAATTGTTTAAAATCTATTTCATTTCCCTATGTCTTTTGAGTACAGCATTGAGTCCATTTACATTTAAAGTAATTATTAGTAGGTATGTAGTTGTTGCCATTTTGTTAATTGTTTTCTAGTTGTTTTTGTTCATTTTTGTAGTTTTTTTTTCCTGTCCCTGTCTTCTCTTGGTTTCTTCCCTTGTGACTTGATGGATTCCTTTAAAGTTACGTTTTAATTCCATTCTCTTTATTTTTTGTGTATTCATAGTAGGATTTTGGTTATGGTTATCATGTTTATATATATATATTGACTGTATATATGGTCATCTGTTTTAAGCTGCCAGTGACTTAGATTTAAAAGCATTCTAAAAGCACTACACTTTTACTCCCACCTGCATGCTTTAGGCATTTGATGCAATATTTTACATATTTTTATTTTGTGATCCCTTTGCTGCTTATTATAGTTATAGTTGATTATACTGCTTCTGTCTTTTAATCTTATACTAGCTTTTTAAGTGGCTGATCCACTGCCTTTACTATCGATGTTCCTTTATCAGGGAGATTTTTCCTTTCATATATCTTCTTGCTTCTAGTTGTGGCCTTTTCTTTTATGTTTAAAGAAGACCCTTTAACATTTCTTGTAAGGCCAGTAAATTTTTTTTTCCTTAACTAGGAAACTTTTTCTCTCTCTTTCAATCTGAATAATAACCTTACTGGATAGAGTATTCTGGTTATACACTTTTTCCTTTCAGTTCTTTAGTATATTCTGCCTCTCCATTTGACCTCTAAAATTTCTGATGAAAAATCAGTGGATCGTATTATAGAGATTAGGTTAGTTTTTTTTTAAATCTTGCTGCCTTTAAAATTTTCTAACTTTTCTCATTTTAATATAACATCTGTTGGTGTGAACCTTTTTAGATTCATCTTCTTTGGGACTCTCTGTGATTCCTGTACCTGAGCATCTGTTTTCTTCCACACCTTAGGGGAAGTTCTGAGGCATTATTTCTTTTTTTTTTTTTCGCATTATTTTTTCAATACATTTTCTGTCCCCTTCTCTCAATCTTTTCCATCTGGGGTCCTTATAATGAGGATATTAGTACAGTTGATGTTGTCTCAGGATTCCCTAAACCCTTATCATTTAAAAAAGTTTCTTTCTTCTTTTTGCTGTTCTGATTTATTTCCACTAGTCTAGAATCCAGATCACTTTTATGTTCTTCTGTATCATCTAATATGATGTTGATTCCCTTTGGTGGTTTTTTTTTTTCTATTTCAGTTATTATAATCTTCAGTTCTGGTTAGTTATATTTTCTAAGTCATTGTTGAAGTTCTTACTTAGTTTCTCCATTCTCCTGAGTTTAGTGAGTATCCTAAAGACTTTTTCTTTGAATTCTTTAATCAGATTAATTACTTTTCTCTGTTTCACCAGAACTTTTTTCCAGAGTTTTATTTTGTTCTTTCATTTGGAACTTATTCCTCTGTACCCTCACTTTGTTTGACTTTCATTTTTGTTTCTACGAATTAAGCAAAGCAGCTACCTCTCCTGGTCTTGAAGGAATGGCCCTGTGTGGGAGTGGCTCCTCTGTGGACCTCTTGCACCTGAGAGCCTTGACAGACTGACTGGAGCTGGAGTGGATGTGGGCCGATGGCAGACCCTGGCAATCGCTGCCCTGAGGTCACCTTGGTGGGCTGGATGGCACTGAAGCAAATGGAGGCTGGAAAGAGTCCCAGGCAGACTCAAATAATGCTGCTAACCAGCACCTCCAACCCCCAGGGAGGGCTCCAGAAGTTTTGCCTGTTTGAAAGAAATTACAGGGTTAGTAAGTGAATTTTCTTCCCATGTAATCTAGGTTCCCTTTAAACTTCTGTCTTTTCACGGTGTCCAAAAATGGGTGAGTCTGTGCTCTGGCCTCTCAGATATATCCCTCCCTATTGCAGGTCACTGTGATAGCGATAGGGTTCCTGTTTCTCCATCTTTTCTACCGATTTCTACGTAGTCGTTTTGTGTGTACTGTCTGTTCAGTTAGCCCTCAGTGTTCTTTAGGAGGAATTGCTCTGTATATAGGTGTAGATTTGTTGAGTCTATGGGAGGAGGTGAGCCCAGGGTCTTCCAATGCTACCATCTTGGACCCCTCTTAAGGACTAATATTTAATAATAAGTATGCAGAGGTGATGAATTCAATGACTACTGAAGAATTTTCTTGGGTCAGAAGTTTATCTCCTGGATTTTCAATCATATTTTGGAAATTTCAGATTCAGTATAACATAAGAAATATCATTCTATACTTGTTGTATATCAGAAACTATGTGATTCACTTAAAATATATAATAAAGAAAATATAGTTGCTATGCCTGCTCTAAACATTCAAGGTTTGAATTCACAATATAAATAATTTAATAAGATTAGATAAGTACTCTTATAGTGGCATTTACAAAGTGATTTGTGTACACAAAAGAAAGGTAATTTATTTTTTTCTGGAGCTAAACTTGTTGTTGATGTTCAATTGTTCAGTCATGTCTGACTGTTTGTGACCCAATGGACTGCAGCTTCTCTGTCCTTCACCATCTCCTGGAGCTTGCTCATATCCATTGAGTCAATGATGTCATCCAACCATCTCATCCTCTGTCATCCCATTCTCCTCCTATCTTCTGTCTTTACCAACATCAGGGTCTTTCCAATAAGTAACTCTTCACATCAGGTGACCAAAGCATTGGAGCTTCAGCTTCAGCATCAGTCCTTCCAATGAATATTTAGGATTGATTTGCTTTATGGTTGACTGGTTTTGTCTCCTTGCTGTCCAAGGGACACTTAAGTGTCTTCTCCAACACCACTGTTTGAAAGCAGAAATTCTTTGATGCTCCCTCATCCTTCTTTATGGTTCAACTCTCATATCCATACATGACTACTGGAAAAACCATAGCTTTGACTATAGGGAACTTTGTCAGCAAAGTAATGTCTCTGCTTTTTAATACCATGTCTAGCTTTATTATAAAAGAAAGTCTGAGCACCAAAGACTTGATGCCTTTGAATTGTAGTGCTGGAGAAGACTCAAACTTTGGCTATCAGATACGAAGAGTTGACGCATTGGGAAAGACCCTGATGCTGGGAAAAATTGAAGACAGAAGGAGAAGAGAATGACAGAGGAAGAGATGGTTGAATGACATCACTGACTAAATGGATATGATTTTGAGCAAGCTCTGGGAGATCATGAAGGACAAGGAAACCTGGCGTGCTGCAGTCCAGGGGTGGCAAAGAGTCAGACGTGACTGAGTGACTGAACAAGATTTGCCATTGCTTCTCTTCCAAGAATTTAGAGTGTTTTAGTTTCATGGCTGCAATCACCATCTGCAGTGATTTTGGAGCCCCCAAAAATAGTCTGTCACTTTTTCCATTGTTTCCCAATCTATTTGTCATGAAGTGATGGGACCAGATGCCATGATCTTAGTTTTCTGAATGTTGAGTTTTAAGCCAACTTTTTCACTCTCCTCTTTTACCTTCATCAAGAGGCTCTTTAGTTCCTCTTTGCTTTCTGCCATAAGGGTGGTGTCATCTGCATATCTGAGGTTATTGATATTTCTCCAGGCAGTCTTGATTCCAGCTTGTGCTTCATCCAGCCCTGCATTCCACCTGATGTACTCTGCACATAAGTTGAGTAAGCAGGGTGACAATATACATTCTTGACTTAATCCTTTTTCAATTTGAAACCAGTTCAGTGTTCCTTGTTGGTTCTAACTGCTGCATTTGACCTGCATACAGATTTCTCAGGAGGCAGGTAAGGTGGTCTGGTATTCCCATCTCTTTAAGAATTTCCTACAGTTTGTTGTGATCCACACAGTCAAAGGCTTCAGCATAGTCAATGAAGCAGAAGTAGATTTTTTTTGGAATTCCCTTTCTTTTTCTGTGATCAAGTGGATGTTGGCAATTTGATCTCTGGTTCCTCTGCCTTTTCGACATCCAACTTGCAGATCTGAAATTTCTTGATTCATGTACTCTTGAAGCCTAGGTTGGAGAATTTTGAGCATGACCTTACTAGCATGTGAAATGACGGCAATTGTGTGGTAGTTTGAACATTCTTTGGCATTGCCTTTCTTTGGCATTGGAATGAAAACTGAACTTCTTCAGTCCTGTGGCCACTGCTGAGTTTTCCAAATTTGTTGGCATATTGAGTGTGGCACTTTCACAGCATCCTCTTTCAGGATTTGAAATAGCTCAGCTGGAATTCTATCACCTCCACTAGGTTTGTTCGTATGATGCTTCCTAAGACCCACTTGACTTCACAGTCCAGGATGCCTGGCTGTACCTGAGTGATCACACCATCCTGGCTACCTGGGTCATTAAGATCTTTTTTGTATAGCTCTTCTGTTTGTTCTTGTCATCTCTTATTAATAATATCTTCTGCTTCTAGGTCCAGACCTTTTTTGTCCCTTGTGATGGTCAAGGAAACCAAAAGGGTACATTTGGTTGAATGTTCAGTGTTACTGATTTTAGTTGTGCCTCCTATCAAGTATAGAGTAGGTTACTGTGGGAATTATTAATGTCAGTAAACTTACCTATGTTGTATTTTAAAGTGCTGAACTCTACTGGAGTAATGACTTAATATTTGCTATTAAAAATCAGTATCAATGACAACTGTTTGATGTTCAGAGGTGTGTCTGGCAAATGAACATATACTTCATGAAAAAAAAAAAAAGAACTCTAAAGTTAGACCCAAGCCCATTCTCAACTAGAGAATTAAGCCAGAAACAGGTCTAACAACAATAGCAAATCCACCTGCATTGCTTAAAGTTGAAGATTCACTGGTTATCTCATGCCACAAATAACATAAAACTAAAGTATTAATAGCAGCCTATCTTCAGTTAATTGTCAGTAGCACTAAGTTATCCAGCCTGTATCCTTTCATTTATAATGTTTGTCTTCCCAAGTATGTGGGTAACAGATTATGACAATATGAATGAGTGTAAATGTATGTTTACTTAGATGTGATTAAAAGGCTTGCATCAATCAGTTCTGTTCAGTTGCCCAGTCATGACTGACTCTGTGACCCCATGGACTGTGGTACGCCAGGCTTCCCTGTCCATCACCAACTCCCGGAGCTTACTCAAACTCATGTCCATCGAGTTGGTGATGCCATCCAACCATCTCATGCAGTGTTGTCTCCTTCTCCCCCTGCCTTCAATCTTTCCCAGCATCAGGGTCTTTTCCAATGAGTCAGTTCTTCGCATCAGGTGGCCAAAGTATTGGAGCTTCAGCTTCAGCATTAGTCCTTCCAATGAATATTCAGGATTGATTTCCTTTTGGATTAACTGATTTGATCTCCTTGCAGTCCAAGGGACTCTCAAGAATCTTCTCCAACACCGCAGTTCAAAAACATCAATTCTTCAGTTCTCAGCCTTTTTTATGGTCCAACTCTCACATCCATACATGACTACTGGAAAAACCATAGCTTTGACTAGATGGACCTTTGTTCTCAAAGTAATGTCTCTGCTAAGTAATGTCTCTGCTTTTCAATGTCTCTACTTGCATCAGTACTCCATGCCATTTTATTTTGAGTCTGTTTCCTCTTCTCCATGATAAGGTCATTCCCTCATATGAAACAATTTTGGCTTGGCTGTAATCAATAACAAATGGTATTTGATAAGAAAAGGAAGGACATGGGAGACAGTTTGGTCTAGACCTCGAACATGTGATTGGTTCAGTACAGCTAAAGAAGAGCATCATGCTTGGGAATGAAGAGCCGAGATGGTGTTGAAGAGCTTGGAGCCTTGTAGTAAATTGAGAATGTTTCTCATACTATACTAAGAAGTTGAAATAATAGTCTACAGATAATTAAAGTAATTTCAATGGAGGAGTTATCATCAGGTCATCTTGGTAGCAGTAGGAAAGATACTTTGGGGGTTACTGAAATGGCAACAGGAAATCAATTAGCAAGTAATAGAAGTAATATGATATGTAAACATCCTCTTGATGAGTGAGGCACCACTATACCAAAATATATAAACATGTGTTTTTATTTGGTAGATATGATTGTGTATGTAAATTGCAAGGCAGTTTAGAACACTGAGTTAGTCTTTCAGGATCTCAGGAATATATCAGAGTTTTTCAAATCTTACTATGGCCATCACATCCAAGTTTTCCTTTAGAGCATTTCTTGTTTAAGTCTTTTGCTTTCCTTAGGTTTTTCTTTTCTTATTTTTCTTCTTCTTTTTTTTTTTTTTTTTTTGGCTTGGCAGAGATGTTTCGTTATTTTCCCTGTTTTCAATAATTGCTTTCTAGGAAAAGACTGTTTGCACTGAGAAAGTTCTGAGTCAGGTCATTTAAAGACTGTCTTGCAGGTTGAGTCTTCAAAGGAACTACCAGACAGGTCAGTAATGACAGTTCTCTGGGAAAGTAGCTTTGTAAGAGTTTCAACACCATTCTAACCTCTCCCATGACTGCCAGGTTGTTGGTTTTCATCATGATTATGGGAGCTTGAATTTGAGACTATTGCATAGCTTTTGAGTGTGAAATAGAAATAGGGCAAGTTGAAACAGGACTAAGGTCACTGTTCCTAACAAATTTCAGTGTTTTTCCTGAATAAATGTTCCCTAGATTGCTACAGCTATGGGATTTCCAGAGTCTGAAATCTGAAAAGTCTGAATCTTCCAACATTTACCCTTATTAATATTATAAATGAGATTATTTTTAGACATGCCATTTTACTGGTGTCACTCATTTATACTCATTTAAATTGTATTAATATATTTATTTGCAATGCAAATTCATTAAAAATTTTTTCCCTCCAGTTTAATGGAAATATAATTGACAAATAGAATTATATAAATTTAAAGTGTACAATGTGATGATTTGATATATGTATACATTGTGAAATGATTGTCACAGTCATATTAATCATCTCACATAGTTATCTTTTTTTGTATGAGAACACTTAAGATAATTCTATTAGCAAATTTCAAGTGTACAATACTCTATTAAGCATAGTTACTATGCTGAGTATTCAGTTCTGTTCAGTTCAGTTGCTCAGTCGTGTCTGACTCTTTGTGACCCCATGGACTGCAGTACGCCAGGCTTCCCTGTCCATCACCAACTCCCGGAGCTTACTCAGACTCATGTCCGTTGAGTCAGTGATGCCATCCAACCATCTCATCCTTTGTTGTTCCCTTCTCCTCCTGCCTTCAATCTTTCCCAGCATCAGGGTCTTTTCCAATGAGTCAGTTCTTCACATCAGATTGCCAAAGGATTGGAGTTTCAGCTTCAGCATCAGTCTTTCCCAAATATTTGGGACTGATCTCCTTTAGGATGGACTGGTTGGATCTCCTTGCTATCCAAGGGACTCTCAAGAGTTTTCTCCAACACCACAGTTCAAAAGCATCAGTCTTTTGGCACTCGGCTTTCTTTATGGTCCAACTCTCACATCCATACATGACTACTAGAAAAAAACAAAGCTTTGACTAGATGAACCTTTGTTGGCAGAGTAATGTCTCTGCTTTTTAAAATGCTCTCTAGGTAGGTCATAACTTTTCTTCCAAAGAGCAAGCGTCTTTTAATTTCATGTATGCAGTCACCACTGGCAGTGATTTTGGAGCCCCCCACCCAATAAAAAATAAAGTCTCTCACTGTTACCATCTATTTGCCATGAAGTGATGGACCCGGATGTCATGATCTTAGTTTTCTGAATGTTGAGTTGTAAGCCAAAACACTTTCACTCTCCTCTTTCACTTTCATCAAGAGGCTCTTCAGTTCTTCACTTTCGGCCATAAGGGTGGTGTCATCTGCATATCTGAGGTTATTGATATTTCTCCCAACAATCTTGATTCCAGCTTGTGCTTCCTCCAGCCCAGTGTTTCTCATGATGTACTCTGCATATAAGTTAATAAGCAGGGTGACAATATACAGCCTTGATGTACTCCTTTCCTGATTTGGAACCAGTCTGTTGTTCTATGTCCAGTTCTAACTGTTACTTCTTGACCTGCATACAGATTTCTCAGGAGGCAGGTCAGGTGGTCTGGTAACGCCATCTCTTTCAGAATTTTCCACAGTTTTTTGTGATCCACACAGTCAACGGCTTTGGCATAATCAAGATCCCCAGAATTTATTTATCTTATAACTTAAGATTTATATTCATTAGTGGGCATCTTCCCATTCCTCCCTTACTTTAGTCTCTGGTAACCACCTTACTACTCTCTACTGCTACGAGTTTGGAATTTTTTTTAAGATTGTCCATATAAGGTAGACCATACAGTATTTGTCTTTCTCTGTCTGGCTTATTTCACTTAACATAATGTTCTCAAGTTTCATTCAAGTTGTCTAAAATGATAGAATTTTTTCTTTTCTATGGCTGAATAATAATCCTATATATCTAGGAACATATATATATATATATATACATATACTATGCCACATCTTCTTTATCCATCCATCTGTCAATGAACACTTAATTTCCATATTTTCACTGTTGTGAATAATACACAATGAGCATCGAAGTGCAGATAACTGAGATACAGATTCCATTTCTTTTGTATATATACCAAGCAGTGGAATTGCTGGAGGGTAAAATAGTTCACAAAAGGGCTTCCCAGGTGGGCTAGTGGTAAAGAACCAGCCTGCCGGTGCAGGAGACATAAAAAATGTGGGTTCGATCCCTAGTTGGGAAGATCTCCTGAAAAAGGGAATGGCTACCCACTCCAGTATTCTTGCATGGAGAATTTTATGGGCAGAAGAGCCTGGTGGGCTACAGTTCATGGGGTCACAAAGAGTCAGACACAAATAAGGAACTACCACTTTTCTTCAATTTCCAAGTAGTTCACTTTCAACCTGTGTGTGTCCTTAAAGCTGAAGTTAGCTTAGACTCATAATATCATTGGGCTGCTATATAATTTTCCTATATCAGATTCCCTGTCCTATTAGCCTGTATGATAATTTCTTATATTATACTCATCATTTTATTATTCAGTTACTCCTGCATTGGGGCCATATTTTGTCCCCAATGCTCCTGCTGCCTAATGTACAATAGTATGGCAAAGGGAATATAGATTCCAGACAAAGGACCTGAGTTGAATTTGTTCTTACATACTTTACTTGCTTGCTGTGTTCAAGAGCAGCACTTCGCTTTTATAACTCTTTGTTTCCACAAAGTTTGACTTTACAAAGATCTCTTTCTATCATTTAGGAAAAAAATTATGAAGGAAATTAATCCATCCAAACTAGAAACTAAATAGTTAGTGAAGATAGAATCTAGACATTTCCCTCTTTCCTAGTGGAAAGGTTCATTACTCTTATGGCTGTTTCATTGAGTAACCCCTAGTATCTGCATCAAGCATTAATTTGTATAGGCATGCCATATAAAATAAGCCATGTAAGATACTTTGCTTTTGTTTAAAAATGCAAACCATTAAAAATAATTTATTCTTCACTGAATACACATCAAAATTTCTATGCATTAAATGAACTACCCTATAATCAGAAAAAAGTATCACAGATTACCTAAATCAGTGATATTTTGGAGAGAATGCCTGTTTCAAATGAAAACTTGGCTTCACCTACTGTTCTAATCTATCTACTGAGTACAACATCAATCACCATCTGTTTTTCTCCTATCATTTATGTAACTTGCCTCAACATATAGTCGTATGTGGTTTTTTGGGGGTGGAGATAGGGTGGGATAGTCATACATTCTGCTTAAATTTCCTCTTTTAAAATTAGTCAAATGTTAATGAATTTTTGTTTCATTTTTAGTATTTAATTTCAATATTTTGTGTATAAAAGTAAAAAGGAAAATAGATAATAAAGAGATTAGTTCATTTTTCTAAAGTAATGTAAAATTTTAGGCAGAAGCCAACATTTATTCATTTTGTTATTAATATGTGAGACTGATCATCTTTTAAACAACATTTTTTATTAAATCAACACAAATTTATTATTGAAGAATTAGGAACAAGAGAGTACGGGGGGGGTGGGGGTGGGCGGGGAAGAGTCCAAAATAAATATAAAGCAACCTCTAGTTTAAAAAAAAAGACCACAAAATAAAAATGATGTCTATATGTAGGGTGATTTCATCTAAAACTTTAATTACATATATATCCACATATATTACATGAAGGCTTAAATCTTGCTTATTCTTACCTCAATGTCTTTCAGTTTTGCCCAAGTACCTGTTTGTTATTATTTCATTTTGCAGATTGTCTTTTTCTATGTCTGTCTTGACTCTACTCTGTACAGTTACCTTGTTTACCTAGAAAATAAACATAAAAAATAAAAAATTGCAATAATTTTCCTAGTTAGCTGAAAAGATTTGAAATGAATCTTTGTCTCTTTGAACTAGAGAATTGGAGAGGATTTTTAATCTTACCAAATTTATGTGTATGTATAGTTATATAATTACAGACATTTGAAAATGGAAGTTTATGCTTTGGTTATGAGAGTGAACCTTGAGTCAGTAATGCACCCAAAGTTAGAGTAACTTCTTCACCTTTCGTTAGTGGCCTATGTATAAGACAGTGGAAATACAACATACCTTTTGCTCATACATGAATGATGTGTCACTCTTAGACCCCATATGAAGGAAGAGACTTTTATTATTAAGTACCAATGCTTCTTTCAAAGGTTTATTTAGCACAGCACACCTCACCAACAGTATTACTTCTGGAGACATCATGCACTACTTGGTGATTCCCTTCAAAACTCCCACTCTATGTAAGGGTACATCATCTCCTTACTTTTTGTAATATTCAGTCATTCATGAGGCTTCTCACCCATCATTCAGGCAATAGCACTGTCTTATTGACTGTCAGTTTGTATGGTGCTGTTAAGACATTTCACTGATTTTTTTCAAAATAACAAACTTTCACAGTCATACTTCTTTGTGCTAAATTGGAAAGGGCTTTCCAAAAGGCCATGTTAAGGCTGAAAGTTGGCTAGATAGCTAGAATTGAAAATACGGGGTCATATTAGTTTTTTTTTTTAATTTTTCTTTACCACTTTAAACTTGCCAAAATTGTTTTTTAAGTGGCACACTTATTCTGCAAAAATTAAGAAATAAACAGGAAACACATGAATAGAAGTTAGGAGAACTGATTAAATAAAGACATAAAAGTTTGTTGCGCTCTAACTCTTGTTTCATTGTGCTTTCCCTTTTGTCTTCCTTAAATGTCTTCTTTTTCATGAGCTTTATGTTCCCCTTTTGATGGGCATAGCTTTTGATAGTTGTTGTACTAAAAAAGGAAGCTATTTAAAAACAAAACTAAGCTAAGCTACTAAGACATTGACCCGTAGTAGTTGACAGTATTTACACTCCTTGCCTCCTTTGTACTCAGCAGTTATTTTGGTTTATGTTTTACGTTATATTGGAGCACAGTTGATTGACAATGTCGTGTTAGTTTCAGGTGTACAACAAAGTGACTCAGTTATACATATATGTACATAGTTACTTTACATTCTTAGGTTATTGCCACATATAGTTATAAAAAGTTTTGAGGTGACTGAAAATGAACAAAGATAAAAATGCTTTCATAAGGGCAGTACTGAGTAAAAAATTAGGTTTTGAACAGAAGCAAACATATCATTGATAAGGCCATTCAAGATTCTCATGGAAAGGGAAAGCCCACTGACAGTCTAGAGATGGAGAAGCAAGAAAGAGATTCATATTTTGGAAATATCATAGTAAAATACCATTGTTTTATGTGACTGAATAATATAACATAGATGTCTCCAAAGTATCCAATCATCTGAGGCTATCTGTTATGTTAATGAGAGAGCAATATGGCTTTGTTCCATTCCATGTCCCACAATATGTAATACCAATCTTGTCTCCAGTATTTGCAAAAGGGCTTATATCATCATCATCATGATTATATATTTTTAATTTATCATAAATGTCTTCATAAATGATCCCTGTAATTAATATTTCTTTTCAGCATCGCACTTTTTAGTGTGATATAATCTGCTTCCCTTCGCTTGTTTTGACAGTTTACTCCAATCTACTTGTGTGCTGACAAAGGTCCATATAGTCAAACCTATGGTTTCTCCAGTAGTTGTGTACAGATCTGAGAGTTGGACCATAAAGAAGGCTGAATGTGAAAGAACTGATGCTTTTGAACTGTGGTGTTAGAGATGACTCTTGAGAATCCCTTGGACTGCAAGTAGATCAAACCAGTCAATCCTAAAGGAAAGCAGTCCTGATTATTCATTGGAAGCACTGTTGCTGAAGCTCCAATACTTTGGCCACCTGATGCAAAGAACTGACTCAGGTATGGAAAAGACTCTGATGCTGGGAAAGATTGAAGGTAAAAGGAGAAGGGGCAACAGATGATGAGATGGTTAGATAGCATCACTAACTCAATGGACATGAATTTGAGCAAACTCCAGGAGATAATGGAGAACATAGGAGCCTGGTATGCTGCAGTCCATGGGGTTGCAATGAGTCAGACATGACTAGTGATTGAACACCAGCAACTTGTGTGTAGAAGAAATTTACAAAGGCTTACTAATGTTTTGAGGGAGGCAGAGAGTTATTACATAAGTCATAAGAAAGCAACTTCTTATTTGATATAAGATGCCATTCTTAGAATTGCTTAGTTACTTCCTTATCAAGAGAGATTCTATTGGCAGTGCTCCTTTGATGACACCTTGCTGTGAGGATTCATCTCTTTCCATGAAATCAATGTTTCTTCTCCTTCTTTCCCAAACCCAAACAGTATCTTTCATGTGTCTAGTGAACACCTGATTACCATTTCTAATTCAATGAAAGTGTTATTCTTAGTCGTGTCTGTCTCTTTGGGACTCCATGGACTGTAGCCTACCAGGCTCCTCTGTCCATGGAATTCTCCATGCAAGAATACTGGAGTGGGTAGCCATTCCCTTCTCCAGGAGATCTTCCCAACCCAGGGATCCAACTCAGGTCTTCCACATTGCAGGCAGATTCTTTACTGTCTGTGCCACTAGGGAATTCAGAGTATTGTGCCTTTATCTTTGTTTTTCTATTTTTAGACAGTGAGTAAGGGAAGAACTTTGCCTTTTACATCCAGAGTTACTTAAATATTTTACTAGACTTTACTACACTAAAACTCTCTTGAATTATCTTTCTTCTTTAGATGGTATTTCTGTTTGCAAATACTTGTTTCCCTCCAGGTATTTCAGCCATTCAAATGAAGAAGTAACATGAATGTTTGACCATTTTTTGGCTCTGAATTGTTTACCTTCGAGTAAAGTTTTTCAAAGTAATTCTATTTCCAAACAAAGTATTTCTAAAGATCTACACAGAGGCCAAATTTTTTATCCTGCCAATTTCATATGTTTAAGTCCTAACCTCCAGTACCTTACAATGTGACCATATTTGAAGATAGGACCTTTATTTATTTATTTATTTTAAGATAGGACCTTTAAAGAGGTGATTACGTTTTTGAATGGAGGTCATTAGTATGGGCCCAACTAAAATCTGACTGATGTCCTTAAAGGAGGATATCTGGGCATGGAAAAATACCTGGGATATACGTGCAGAGAGGACATGTGAGGACACAGAGAGAATGGGTCCTATGTAGGTTCAGAAGAAAGGCTTTGGGGGAACTTGAACCAGCAAACACCTTCATCTTGAATTTCCAACATCCAGAAATGTAAGAAAATAAGTCTCTATTGGTTAAGCTACTCAACCTATAGTATTTTGTTATGGCAAATCTAGAAAACTAATATTCACTCAGTCATGTCCGACTCTTTGTGACCCCAAGGACTCTACAGTCCATGGAATTCTCCAGGCCAAAATACTGGAGTGGGTAGCTGTTCCCTTCTCCAGGGTATCTTTTCAACCCGGGGATTGAACCCAGGTCTCCTGTATTGCAGGCAGATTCTTTACCAGGTGAGCCACAAGGGAAGCCCAATATAATATATAAACACCGTTTTTGAAGCTTTGCCACAACAAGTAAAAAGCAATAATGATCCATTAAAAGTGAGAGAGGGGAATTACTCTAAGTACCAAATCATATAAAAGTTTCTTTGGAAATGTTGAAGATAGTTTTCCAAATGACAATAATATAGGAAATAGATAAAATACTATCTGGATGATTATTTTAATTTATATATTTTAAGGAAAGTAAGTACATGATGGTAAAGATAGAGGACAGTTTAAAAGAGACTAAAAATACTTTAAAAGACCTACACACATGTATCTAAGCTGGCCTAGTGTAAGTTTATAGCACTATCCCTTAACTACTTTGAATATTAAGTATGTGCACTTTTTGAAGTTTATATTTTAAGCACTTAGTTTTTCTTCATGAATATGATAAGCAAAAAGTTCAAATGTATTTGCATATATTTGGCATTAAATCATCAAATAAATATTTTCTAATTTAACAGCAGAGACTATGTTTTCCACATGATGGAAAATGAAAATAGATTTAATTCAGCATTGTAATTTCAACTGTACTCTGCCTAATAATCAATATTTATTTAAAAATCCAGAGAAATGGAATATTTCAAATATTTTCTCCAAGTGTTCTTTTGATTCTTCACCCCCTTTGGATACCTAGAGCTCTTGAGAATAGACAGAATGAGGAAAAACTGATACAAGTGTTAAAAGCTTCTTATATTATTTAGCAACTTAATTTATATAAATTTTCTAAGTAATTAGGAATAATTATTAAAATTGAAAATCAATTAGATGGCAACTGATAAAGAAAACCCTTCTACTTAATATTAGCTCCTGGGACTTCCCTTGTGGCTCAGTGGTAAAAAATCTGCCTGCAGTGCAGGAGTCGCAGGTGTTCCAGGTTTGATCCCTGAGTTGGGAAGATCCCCTGGAGAAGGTCATGGCAACCCACTCTAATATTCTTGCCTGGAGAATCCCATGGACAGAGGAGCCTGGCGGGCTACAGTGCATAGGATTACAGAGTTGGATACGACTGAAGCAACTTAGCACACATGCACGGAGTCATAGGAAAAAGTAAACTGATCCTGGTTCATTTTTTCAAAGTGATCTTTGAAAACAACTATATCTTTTTTCCCTTTGACTGGATGTATGATTCAGTTGTAGAAGGCTTGAAATTTCTGACCAGGTCTTTTTTCTATGAGAGGATAGAAAAAATTCCACATCCACACACTTTTATAAAGATTTAACAAAATGTAATTTTTGACTTTAAAATTTCAAGTGGTATTAGCAGCTTTTAGGAAATTAAGAAATTTACATTGAGATGTCTTCCACTGAAGCAATGATTTGTAAAAACTTAGAAACTATCAAGGAGCGAGTGTGGGTTTCATACAAACTCTGAGAGATAGCTTGAGGAATCTTATTTTCTTTTTTTCTCTCAGATTCAAGCCACATAATTAGACAGTCACAGTCTTGAATAACACCTGCGATAGGACTTGTCCCCATGTTCTCATGCAAATTCCTTATCTAGAATCTTCTTTCTCACAGATTCCAGTCAAAAAACAACATATTTTTAAGTCACCACAAGAATTTTCCAATCCTTATAATCTGTGGTACAATCCACCCTGCTATTTCCATGACTGCTAGTTTTCTCTTCTGATTCTCCTGTCTATCCATTTAACCAATATCCTGCTTCAGGCCTAGTTCAGGTATGACTTTGCTCAGGTGGGAGATCAGTGATCTAATCAACCTCTCAACTGACAACTGTTTTTCATTCAGTTTATGCTCTCTGACTTCTAAATGATTACAGCTTTTGTAGTAGCTTTAAAGAATACTTTTTCTTTCAGTCAGCTTTATATATCTCTCTAAAAAAGAACTTGGAAGGTCAGAGAACACCAAAAGGGTATGACCAAATAAATGTCCTCTTTCCATTATGAAGACAAGTTGGGAGATGAAGGTGTGTGTGTGTATGTTTACATTTGTTCTTCAATTGAATTCTACAAGGTATGTATTATTTCTTTCAGAGTTAGCATGAAAAAAAAGGGTCAAAAAGAAGTTAAGTAGCTTGTTTAAACTTACAAAACCAGTGTTTTACAAAAGAAGATTCAAACCTACAACTCTTTAATCCAAAATTCCATGCTTTTTCCATGCCACCGTGCTGTGTCTTGAACCAGTTATTTTTATCAACTTGACTGGCCAACCAATTTAAACAGTTGAATTTTACATCCCTATTCACATCTTTCCTATTCACTCCACTGCTGTGAATACTTGAAAGTTTAATGAATGTGATCTGATAATCTATTTTATAAGTGGAATGGAAATGTTCATGGCCAGGTTTCTTAACCATGGTGGGGGGAAAGACCATTTTTATATGAAGTCATGGCCTGATGAGTAATCACAGTACACCTGTCAACATTATGAAAACACTCTTTTGAAGGCTGTGATTTTTTTCAAAAGACTGTCATAAAAAGAACCAGTCTTTTTAAATTTCATGTGGTGATGCCTCATCGCCATGACTCAGCAGGTATTTTTATGACTCCCTAGGCATAAGACAGTTTTGAAATGATTGCATATCTTAAAATTCAGTGATCTTCTAAAGAAATTATTTTAAATAGTTTTATTTGTTATTAAATAGACGAGGTCAGATTTGACTTGAACTAAAATCATGCAGTAGATGATATATGCCTTTGTTTTGCAAATTTTATTATAATTTTTTCCATGACCTTTCTCCAGTTATCCTATGTTTACATATCTTTCTGAGTTTGTCCTATGGTAAGGAAATGAGGGGTGGATTAATTTGTTTGAGATGTGAATAGCTAGCAAAATGATATCATTAAAAATCTATTTTCTAAACCTGAACAATGAATTGCCTCTTGTAAAAATGTCGGTCCTAAAGACTTTTATAACTGCTAGGATACCTTCCTGACTCACTCACCTCTGTCCCTCTGTCCTATGTAAATGATTATCTTTCCCATCTACAGTACTAGAGATGTAGTAGAAAGCTTTGGGCTTTCCTTGCAGTTCAGCTGGTAAAGAATCATCCGCCTGTAACACGGGAGATCTGGGTTCTATCCCTGATTTGTGAAGATGCCCTGGAGAAGGGAAAGGCTACCCACTCCAGTATTCTGGCCTGGAGAATTCCATGGACTGTATAGTCCACGGGGTCACAAAGAGTGGGACACGACTGAACAACTTTCACTCACTCAGAAAGCTTTACCTGATGACCCAAAGCCCTGTTTTGTTCACTCAGCCATTGCTACCTTTAAAGTCTGGAAGCCAACATTTTCATATTTATCTTGGATTAAAACAAACACCATTTTTTAAAAAAAATATAATTTTATGTATTTATGACTATGCTGGGTCTTCATTGGTGAGAGTGGGCTTTCTCTAGTTGCAGAGAGTGGAGGGTACTCTTTATTGTGGGGCCTAGAGTGCACAGATTTCAGTAGTTGTGGCACATGGGCTTAGTATTCCTGGACCAGGGATTGAACCCATGTTCTCAGCATTGGCAGGCAGATTCTTATCCACTGTTTATTTTGGGAGGCCCCAAAATAAACACCATTCTTGTCAAAACTGAAATTATAATTTATTATAGAGTTGCTGTTTATGAAGTTTTGTAAAAATGGTGGCTGATGATTTTATATCTTTTCACAGTGTGGGGTTATATAAATTGTTGAAGGATGCTGTTAGTTTTATTGCCTTACTAAAATTTTCCTGGTTTATATTCCACATTTGTGTTTTATCACTATTTATTTGCATGTGCACTTATAGAAAGCCATTGAAGGTCACAACTTTATTGTGAAGTGAGTTGGGGATATTGCTAATGATTAAAAATGTTTTTCAAGGGTTAGATTCTGTGTCCTGGTGGATGTTATACTAAAACTCACGTCTTAAAAGAAAACTATCTGATATCCAAGTAGGGTATGGGAATTTCTCTTCCAGTTATACCTGTACTTGTCTCAGGCCAATAGTGAAGGTGGCTTTCTATAGTACCCCTGTAATCTTTTCTTTGATTCCCATCATGGAAAGAACTCTATTTCCTCCCTCTTCCAACTTTTTACCTTATGTTCTAAGGTCCCCAGCACACTAAGCTACCTTCTCAAATTCTCAACTATTTACTCATCTGCCATAGTCTCTCCCATAGCTTTAAACATTAGGTATTCTTTAAACATAAAATTAATAAGTGTAGATTTCATGTTATTTATTGAAAAATAATCTTCAATTATTTGGAAGTACCATAACATTTTAAAAATTTATACAAAGTTTTTCAATTTTTTTCAAAATTATAAATACTTCAGGGAGGAAATCTTTGTCCATAAATTTTGAGCATGCATATTAATAATTATTTAAGCCAATTTGCTATGAATGAAATTAATGACTCGAAAGATAGACTATTCTATTTTTAAAGGCTGTGTGTATTTTATATATATATATATGGCTTTCCAGAAAAGTTATTAAAATTAGCACTCCTGTTCCCATAATGTATGTCTTTTTCAGCACATCATATATTTAAAAAATTTGTTCCAATTTGATTGGTAAAAGCATTATAAATTTTCATTGCTTTAGTTCTTACAGAAGTTGAACTTTTTTTCAAGTAGTTATTGTCTTATTAGTTACATTTTGATATTTAAATGTGTTTATTTTTATATTTGAAATTTATGTTTTTGCAGAAACTTTTAATTGAATAATATAAAGAACTTTTTTTAGAGTAAAATTCCAAGGAACTATGATAGTGATAGGGTGTATTATCTGTGAATCAAAAAAGCAGGAGAAGGAAGAGAAGCAATACTTAAATAATCATGCAAATTAGTGAATGCAGTCTTTACCAATGCTCTGCAGGATTGATATAAAATGCTAAGATAATATTATGCAAAGGGACTTCATCTAGCCTAGAGTCAGTGAGCTGAAAGAACTTTGAATTGAAAGCCACACACAGTGTGTAGAAATTAATTAGGTAAGAGGGAAGGACCTTATACATATCCCAGAAAATACCAGGACTTTTCCTTCATGGTTTATTTAAATTTTAGGACATTTAGGAATAAGCTTAGTCCACGCAAGTTTTTTTTTTTTTAATTTTAAAATAATAGTTTTTAATTAAATTGTCCAGATGTAAGATGGGGTTGGAGAAGACTCTTGAGAGTACCTTGGACTGCAAGGAGATCCAACCAGTCCATGCTAAAGGAGATCAGTCCTGGGTGTTCATTGGAAGCACTGATGTTGAAGCTGAAACTCCAAAACTTTGGCCACCTGATGCGAAGAGCTGACTCCTAGGAAAAGACCCTGATGCTGGGAAAGATTGAGGGCAGGAGGAGAAGGGGATGGCAGAGGATGAGATGTGGATGGCATCACCAACTCAATGGACATGAGTTTGAGTAAACTCCAGGAGTTGGTTACGGACAGGGAGGCCTGGCGTGCAGCGATTCATGGGGTTGCAAAGAGTTGGACATGACTGAGCGACTGAACTGAACTGAAGATGAAGGAAAAACTGAAGTAATATCTTGAGTCTCTCAACTTTATATAAGATATGGGCTTTATCCGCTTTTATTTATTGCTGTACTGTCATATCTAGGACAATGTCTGGCAAAAAATTACTCAAGAAATATTTATTGACTGAATTAATTTAAATATCTAAGAAAAACACTGAATTTTTTGTTACCACTTCTCCACTAATCATTATGTATTCCATAAACATACCAAAAATGCACACTTATGTTTTTGAGCTCCTTGACTCGATTATTTTCCAAAGACGTAGTATTTCGACTCTTCTACAAAATGTGTGAAAGCTTTGAAAGCAGGTGGGCCCTGGCAATATATTCTCTTGTTTCATGATGATTTGATTCAATGTGCAAATGATGTGGTTAATCATACCCAAATAATTCCAAAATCCTGCCTTTTCTCTAATTTTCATATTGTCCTTTAATAGTGCATAGTAAAATACTGATTGGTATATTTGTACTACTTTATATATTCAAATTTTTACTAGGTGATTATACTTGCTGTTACTAGGATTTTTAAATAGAAAATGTGCTCTATTTTAAATATTTTTGACAAGATTAGAACCATAATATCTTGCTAACCATAAAAAAATCACATCTATAACCAATTAATACTATGGACTATGTATTTCTCATAACTCTAAATCTTTGTTTTGTCTGAGTTCATCTCTCTCTGAATTCTTGAATACCAATGCATATTTAATTATCTTATTTAATTACTTTCTTAAGTTATTTCTGAGCAGTCATTCAATGATATGCTTTTACCACGCAAGTGAAAATTGAGAATATTTTCAATTCAGTTATACAAGATGGAAAAAAAAAATCTCTTAGTCATTCATAGTTATAGAAGGAAATGACAGTAGTTGAATATAAATAAATAGAAAAGTTGGAAATGGTAATTACAAATTTATTTACAATTGATTTTAAAACAAAGATAATTCATTCTGATAAGGCTTCTCTTTTCTGGTTACTAAAATTTCCAAGGGAGATATGTTAAAATATTAGCATATATATTTATAATAATACATATTAATATATATTAATACATAATTTTTATTAATAATTGGCTGATTATTTTTATATGGATTGATAAACATGCATTGAGGCACTTCCACAAATTCCATGTCACAGTTATGAAGTCATTAACATTTAATTGTAATTAATAATTCTAAAATATTTATAAAATAAAAATGATTAGTGTTAGTTGTTTAGTATAAGTCCACTCAGACGTGTCTGACTCTTTGCAACTCCATGGGCTGTAGCCCACCAGGCTCCTCTGTCCATGGGGTTCTTCAGGCAAGAATACTGGAGTGGGTAGCTGTTCCCTTCTCCAGGGGATCTTTTCAACCCAGGGATCGAACTTAGGTCTGCTGCATTACAGGCGGGTTCTTTACCTTCTGAACCACCCAGAAATGGTTATATAATATTTAACAGTTGCCATGGATACTGTGGTAAACTGACTAGATCTCCTCTTCTGAACTGAGGCACTCAGACCTGGGCTCCTGGTAGATTTGACTGCTAATGTGTCTGGGCTGAAACTCTTGTTTGGAATTGCCCTCAGCCAAAATCGTGTCCCCTCCACAGGGGGCAGCCAGTACCAAGGACAAGTAGATGCTGGCTGTAGATCCCCAGCACCCTTGGCTCAAGTTGCAACACCATAAAACAACCTTCTCATTTTAGTGCTCCCTGTGGGATCAAGTGAAGCCTCTATTGTGGCTTTTAAAGTTCAGTTCTTCCTTTTAGCCAGTCCCTCACAAGTGTTGATTTCCAAGGGTGCTCCCCAAATTTCTGTCCTGCATGCAAATTTTTGTCTTAGAATATCTTCTAGGAGATCCGATCTTAGACAGCTGGTGCCGGGGGTGGTCTAAGTAATCTGATTCTAAAATGGATTTTGAAGTTGGGCCACTAGCCAGTTGCTGACTTTGGGAACCCTATCACTAGTGGCAAGTGGAAAAATGATACCTCTGGCATGCTATCAAGGTGCCATAACAACATTCACTGGGATGGGCTAACAGAGGAAGGGAATGCAGCTATTGGCACAATATCTCAGGATTTTGAGAATTCAGAGTATCTAGTATTTATAAGGACAGGGAAATCAAATGGCTGTTGCCAAGTACCACTTATGCAGTAGAAAAAAACAATGAAAATCTGAGACAAAGTGTGAATGTGGAAGGGCTTCCTCAGCAGCTTTTAAAGTAACTGTGATTTCTCACAGCTTCAAGACAAAGGGCTCAAAATCATGCGTAGGACTTACTTCTATGAGTAGCCCATCTGCAGAGAATGTTGGCTGTCCAGCTCTGACAAGTCCACTGTATTGAGGCCAGGTCCCTGATTGGCAAGTGCACAACTTAAGAGGGAGTTCCTTCTTAAAATGTGAGTTTTAGCTCTTTATTGACCTTACTCTAGACTTGACCTTGACTGAAGAAGGAGAATCCAGCTGGCTAGTGCTATGCTTCTGGATGGTGGCACAATGAATCCAGTTTTAAAAGTGTGGAAAACAATGCAAAATACATTCAACTCTGTTACAGTTAGATACTGCTACTGTCAGAGTGAAGAATCATTGCTTGAATAATAGCCCCCCCCCACACACAAAAGAAGCAGACAGAAAACCTATAATAGCAAGTAGGAAGAGCAAGTCATTTCATCTTTTTCTAGGCTTGCAGACTCTCATTAGTGACACATATTGGTAAATCAGAAAGGTAGTTTGCAGAGTCCCAGAACCAACATATTGTAATACAAATCTACAGTGGAATACAGAAGGGTGAACCTTAAAGACAATCACTTAGTAACCACTTTGGTAGATTGAAGGAAATAAAGCTTAATTATAGTGGGTAAGAGAGAGGATTGGAATGGAAGAAACTAAGGCAGTGAGTACACAAAAATCTTTAAACTTCTATCAAGTGATGCATAAAAATGGGCCTTTAGCTAAAAAGGAATGAGAAATTTAAATATACATATATCTTAAATATAAGAATATATCTTAAATATAAGAAGCTATATTTTGAAATAGAAATGCTTATCTGTTGATGCAAATGACTGAATAAGAGAAAAAGAATCCCCCAGTGAGAAAAAAGAGAAAATTACCAATGTTCTTGAGTTGGTAAAATGGGGCAGTGGAGGATTTGGCTTTAGATAGGGGCAGAGAGACTTTATATATTAGTAATGATGGCAGAGCTCATTGCAACTCATAAACTTGGTTTTACAGATGTGGTAGAAGGAACATGTGTATGTTCTCACTGCTTTTCTCAGTGAAGTAGAAAGCAAGGCTACCCAGTTAAGCTATGCCCAGACCCAAGGAAATTGTGAGATAATAAATGTTGTTTTAAGCCACTAAGTTTGTGGTGATGTATTATGCAGCAGTCAAAAACAAATACACTAAATATCAGCATATTCATCTAATATCAGACTTTCCTCATTACTACTTGCATTGAGTAGTAACTGCTCACAACTTCAAAGTAACTGTATCATAAACTCTGCCCAATCCAATCATTACCTTCCAAGAACTGCTTAAAAACATTTAGTCTAGATCCTAAATCTGCGTAAATAGCTTCCTCTGATCGCCGCCCCCCTCTTATGCAGTACATTTTATAAAATAAGTTTTTCCTGAGTACCAGAATTTCTGGTAGTCCTTTGGAGAGTCAACATTAACTCAGTCTCTAATATTTTGAATAATGTCACATAGCAAAATAATTAGATGAACAGATGAAAGAAAGAAAAGGAGTTTAAATGTATGCTAAATTAATAAATATGGATATACATAAAGTGAATTAAACATATGTTCTGCATTTTTTTTTCTATACATTTTTAGAATGTTTCAAGCTCTGACTCATTGTAGGTAGATAATAAAGAGTTACAGTCTGGGAATATGTTATAAGTAACCCATGGGACTGATTTATTGAATAAGGATTCATTTTCCACAGGCATCAAAATAGAAAATGTTCCAAGCTTCCTGTATGTTCCCAACTGGTTTTTAGGGCAAAATGAAATTCCCACTTGTCTCAAGAACAGAACTCAATGTCTGAATGTACAGAAACAAATTATTTACTTTGTGTGGCTTTCCAAGGATGCAAACTGTGATAAGAAAAACAGTCAAATAAGTTAAAAAAAATCTGAATGTAAGTTGTTGCAGTGTTATTTCTTGAATTCTTTCAGAGGCAAAATTGAAATCATTATTTTTATAGTTTAGATGTACAACCAGTGAAAATGTTGGCATTGTACATTTTAAAACAATCCAGCATTATACCAGTATAATCTGATCCAAATAGGTAGATGTGACTCAAGATAAGCCCAAATTGTTGTTGTTCAATCACTAAGTCTATGTCCAACTCTGTGATCCCACGGACTATAAGTCCAAATTATTGTACTTTACTAGTACCCAGCAGGTAATTGGCTTCTGTTTACTAATAGATACTTCAAAGTCTACTTATATTTCGTCTCTAAACAGCAGACATTTTTTTTACTAATACAGACTTAGAGGATATACTTCTATTTACAGAAGCTATGTTAAATAATACATCACTGTGTCATTTTTCACATTACATAATTAGTATTTCCTGATTGCCTACTTTGTGGGTAGGCCTATATTAAGCACAGTGGTAGAGATTAGGGCTCAACAAACTATGGCCTGTGGGCAAGGGAAACCCATTACTTGTTTTTATATAGTCCTTGAGCTAAGACTGCTTTAGCATTTTAAAATGATTGGATAATAATAACAAAACAACGACAGTTATTGACACCTGAAAATTATGATATTCAAAGTTAAGTAGTCACAAATAAACTTACTGGGATCACATCAACTTTTCCAAGAAAGAAAAGAGAAATGAAAATGATGCTACAACCAAAGTTTCCAAGCATCTCCTTTGCTAATCAAGCAAGGAAGAAAATTTACCAATAGTGAGTTAATTAAATCATCCTTGATTGCAGGAGATGAAATTTGCTAAAAGGGAAATACTTGTTTTAGTCTATTAGCCTTTAGGCAAGAATAATTGTATGAATTGTTGAGAACGTTGAGAACATCAAAAGGAAAACAGGCAGATTGTTTTGAGTAATTGTACTTGATTCATGATGAGTTCCTCAATGTTAACAACACTGTCACTTTTTTTTTTAAAGAATGCAGTGATGAGATTGATGTGACTAGAGGATTAGCTTCTATGAACAGTCTGTGAGAATATTTTCAAAGTTTCAGTTCAGTTCAGTCACTCAATCATGTCTGACTCTTTAGAAAACTTTAATTCAGTACATATTTAAGTGGAACCCTCTAAGGTTTTTAACACTTAGGGTGTTAAAAATATGTGTGAGGCAGAAAAGGACATAGTCGAACAAATTAATAAAGCTTGTGAAAAATATAAGGAGTGTAAAACCTATGATTTATCCATTGTATTATTAACAGGTACTTTGTGGAAAATATTTGAATGTATCATGTGTTGTTGAACCAATAGTGCCAGTAATGAACTTCATTTGTTCTTGTGGACTTGAATATCCTGACTGCCTTACGAAAGAGAGGTCTGAATGCTTAGCAGTGTTCTTTTTGTGGTTGTTTTATTTTCGGTTGTGTGTGTGTGTGTGTGTGTGTGTGTGTGTGTGGTGCTCAAGAATGAGATGAAATTTTCCTGAGGGAGAAGAACCACCCTCAGATACTGTTATCAAATACTGAACAACTTTGGAAGTTAGTTTTTGCTTCAGATTTGATAATATTTCTTAATGAATTTAACCATAATTGTGAGACAAAACAGTGTTTATATGTGGAATTCACACAACAGTAAAGTCATTTTGACAACTAACATTCTTGAATCACAAGTAATATCATGCTGCTTTATACACTTCCTGCACTGTCAAAAGTTAAAATGAGAAGCAAGATCTCCATTCCCACACAAATTACAGTGAGTGTATTTGCTCAAAACACAATTACATTAACATTTTTCAAACCTCAAGACGAGTGCAAAAGAAATTTGCATATATTTAACTTTGCAACTGAGGAGTATCCACCTAAACTTCAAGCAATGGCATACTTAAAGGAACATATCAAGAGAAGAGCCTAACAGAATTATATAAATGTCTTCCAAGTGATGAATATATTTAATTAAAATCTTGTGGATTTATATCAGCATCATCAATATTTGACAGTATCTGTCTACAGGAAAAGACATTGTTAAAGATGAAATATACAAAATCTTATTATAGATTGGCAATAATAGATAAATATTTGTAATTAATTTTGATTATAGAAAGCATTAATTTTGAACTCTAAATAATGAAAATCTTATCTTCCCCCATAAATAATCGCAAATATTATTCTCATTAATAAATCTGTGTTACACACATTTGTACTCAATTATTATTGACATATATAAATTTCATCAGACATTTTGGAAAATTTTTCTCTACTTTATGAATACTTATACAATATCCTAGATTATGACTCTTGGTACTCAAATATTTACTATTTGGCTCTTTACAGAAGAACTCTTCTGATCTCTGATAGCTGAAAGACCACAGAACATAAACATAAAAAGATAAGTGAAAATATGTTAAGATTTTTAATGTGTCAAATGAGAGACATTGATTGTAAAGAAATAAGTTGGGGCAAATGGAGGAAGATGTCTCAAGGGAAGTAGGATTCAAGCTGTGCCTTGAGGTTGGCTAGGAAGGAGACAGAAGCAGGGAACATGACACTGAAGACAAAAAGCAAACATGTAAAAGTTGTGTTTAAGAAACAATGAGTTGGCCTGTTTGACTAGATAAGAAACTTCCCTTAGAAGGTTGTTAAAATGGAGGGTGAATGGGCAAGATTGTCAAGACTCCTGAGTGCTAAGTGTTAGGGATTGAATGTTTGTCCATTCCCTCTCCCCATCCAAACTAACAATCCGCCCTCCCAATGTGACTGTATTAGGAGGTGGGTTGTTTGAGAGATAATTAGGATTAGAGGAGATTATGGGAGTGGATCTGGCATGAGTGGGAATAGTGCCCTGAGGAGAGTCATTAGAGAGTTGATTGTTTCTCTCCATTCTCTGCCACGTCAGGATACAAGAAAAGGTTGGCAGTCTGCAGCCCACAAGAGGGCCTGACAGGAACCTAGCCAGGCGGCACTCTGAACTTGGACTTCCTGCCTCCAGACTGTGAGGAATACATTTCTGCTGTTTACAAACCACCTAGTCTGTGATAGCTTTGTTATCACACTCCAAGCTGACTAAGACACTAGGCTAAAGGGCAGACTTATTTTGTGGCACTTTGGAGATTTGCAAGTATTGAAGAAATTACTCTTGATGCTTGAAGAGGAAATAGCAACCCATTCTAGTATTCTTGCCTGGAAAATTCTGTGGACAGAGGAACCTGGTGGGTGCTACAGTCCATGGGGCTGCAAATAGTTAGACACGACTGAGCGACTGAGCACACACTCTTACATGCAATTTTCTGTTTATCCTTCATAACTTTGAATATCACTTACTCCTTGGTGTTTTCCTCAACTCTTTCAAACAGAATAATGAATAGGGAAAAAATTCAATAACGACAAGAACAAAAAAGAGTAGGTTTGCAAGCATGGAAGAAAGAACACAGTTAAGGAATATTTGACAGTAATTTATTCCACTGTTTTATGGTTCAAGGCAGTTGTAAATTTGTGGGCTCTAAAACATAATACCTTAAGTCAAGAAAATGATACACTCTATGGTTTCAGAGAAAGAAGTAAAACATTTAATATTTCTTAAATTGAAGTTTAGTTTATTTACACTGTTATGTTAGTTTCTGCTGTACTGCAAAGTGATTCAGTTACACACACACGCACACACACACACACACACACACACACACATATTCTCTTTCAGGATCTTTTCCATTATAGTTTATTAAAAAATATTAAATGCAACTCTCTATGCTATGCAGTAAGAACTTGTTATTTATGTATTTTATATATGGTAGCTTTTAAAATTAGTTTGGTAGCAGATAGATGTTATATATACAAGAAGGCAAATTGGTTGCCCGAGGAAGCTTTACAAATAGCTGAGGAAAGAAGAGAAGCAAAAAGCAAGAGAGAAAGGGAAAGATACAGCCAACTGAATGCATAGTTCCAGGGACTAGCAAGGAGAGAAAAGAAAGACTTCTTCGATGAACAATACAAGGAAATAGAGGGAAACGAGAATGGGAAAGACTGGACATTTCTTCAACAGAATTGGAGATATCAGAGGAATATTTCATGCAAAGATGGGCATGATAAAGGACAGAAACGGTATGGACCTAACAGAAGCAGAAGAGATTAAGAAGAGGTGGCAAGAATACACAGAAGAACTATACAAAAAAGGTTTAAATGACCCCGATAACCACAATGGTGTGATCACTCACCTAGAGCCAGACATCCTGGAGTGTGAAGTCAAGGGGGCCATAGGAAGCATTACTGCAAACAAAGCTAGTGGAAGTGATGGAATTCCAGCTGAACTATTTCAAATCCTAAAAGATGTTGCTGTGAAAGAGTTACACTCAATATGCCAGCAAATTTGGAAAACTCAGGAGTGACCACAGGAGTGGAAAAGTTCCGTTTTCATTCCAATCCCAAAGAAGAGAAGTACTAAAAGATGTTCAAACTATAAGACAATTGCACTCATTTCACATGCTGGTAAGGTTATACACAAAATTCTTCAAGCTAGGCTTCAATGATATGTAAACTGAACACTTCCAGATGCACAAGCTGGATTTAGAAAAGGCAGAGTTTAGAGACTGAACAGCAGCAACAACAAATGCCATACATGCCACACCAGTGAAGTCATTGAACAAAATATAAATTTTTTAAAACTTGGTCACTTTTATTGATTCCTAAATACAATTAAGGCTTAATCCAAATCCAAGCTTTTGTTCTCAGACTGTGCTAGAAAAAAATTGAAAAAGAAAAGAAGAGGTGTGAAAGGAGAAGGATTGTTGTTATTGTTCTGCTCTGTCTGACTCTTTGCAACCCCATGGACTGCAACACACCAAGCTTCCCTCTACATCACCAACTCCCAGAACTTAGTCAAACTCCTGTCCATTGAGTTGGTGATGCCATCCAACCATCTCATCCTCTGTCATCCCCTTCTTCTCCTGACTTCAATCAATCCCAGCATCAGAGTCTTTTCAAATGAGTCAATTCTTCATGTCAGATGGCCACAGTATTGGAGCTTCAGCTTCAGCAACAATCCTTCCAATGAATATTCAAGATTGATTTCTTTAGGATTGACTAGTTTGATCTCCTTGCTGTCCAAGGGACTCCCAAGAGTCTTCTCCAGCACCACAATTCAAAGGCATCAGTTCTTCAGTGCTTAGCCTTCCTTATGATCTAACTCTCCCATCCATACATGACTACTGGAAAAACCATAGCATTGACTATATGGACATTTTTCAGGGAGAGAATGCATATATTTAAATAAATGTTGATGTATGAAATAGATGAAGTAAATAAAAATGACATAGACTATTTTGTGAAAGGAAAATTGAACAGAGACAGTCTATAATGTATGAGTTAAGCTGCCTAAATGTTAGTCGCTCGTTCATGTCCAGATCTTTGCAACTCCATGGTCTGTAGCCTACCAGGCTCCTCTGTTCATGGAGTTTCCCAGGTAAGAATACTGGAGTGGGTTGCCAGATCCTTCTCCAGGGGAATCTTCCCAACCCAGGCAGCGAAGCTGGGTCTCCCATATTGCAGGCAAATTTTTTACTCTCTGAGCCACCAGGGAAGCCCATAATGTATGAGCTGGGGGAGCTTTATTTCTGACATAAAGAGTCCTCTCAGAGCATTACTTGGTTATATTCATAAGTATTTACCCATACGCACACTATACATACACACACACACAAACTTACTGTGATCAAGCAGTCAGTCAGTTCAGTCGCTCAGGGTCTGACTCTACGATCCCATGGACTGCAGCCCGCCAGGCGTCTCTGTCCATTACCAACTCCTGGAGCTTGCTCAGACTCATGTCCATTGAGTCACTGATGCCACCGAACCATCTCATCTTCTAACAATACTTTCAGTACTATTCAAACAGGACTGTTCAAACAGATCAAACAGTACTTTCCACATTTATTTGGCCATAGACACTTATTTTTTCCAGTGGAATATTTTGTGTGTGGCCAGTCTTTTATGAAACAAAACTTGAAATTTAGACACCAGATTTAATTCTATGATGACAACAAAATCCTTGAGATAGCAATTCAGTCTTTTGTATTACTGCATTCCCAATGCCTGGCATGTGACGAATAGTCATGAATATTTATTGACCCTCCTTGTCTGACCCAATAAACTTAGCTAAGCCTGTATTAATTTACCTTTATAAGTGAAAAAGCTGAAGGAGAAAAATGTGTTATGTGACCTGAGAATTAGCAGGACTGAATGCAAATTTTTTTTTTCCAACTGGGAAGACACAATCTATGTAGATTTTAATGTGCCTGGCACTTTCAGGCACAGGCCTATGAACCACCGTGCCAGTGACAAGTCCCCTGAACTGTGTCATATGTGTCCTTGCGAAAGCTGTGCACTTTCCATTCCTTGTTGGACAAGAGTGCCCTCACCTCTGTGTCCTCTAACAACTACCCGTCTCTAGCAGAAGTAGATGGCTCTAAGAGAATTTCTGTGGATATTGAGCAACCATCAAGGACTTCATCCTGGATGGGTTAGGAAGATCCCTTGGAGGAGGGCACAGCAGCCCACACCAGTATTCTTGCCTGGAGAATCCCATGAACAGAAGAGCCTGGCGGGCTACAGTCCATAGGGTCACAAAGAATCAGACGACTGAAGCAACTTAGCGCACACACACACACACATAATGGGAAATTTACAAAATACAGTCATTTCTTGGGAACCCTAGGATTTCTTTTAATTTCCATTATCTCTAAGGAGCACAGGAATATGGCTTAATGGTTATATTGTAATCTCTTCCAGAGCAGTGCTTCTCAAACCTCTATATGCATACTAATTACTTAAGGATCTTTTAAAAACGCAGATTCTTATTTTATCAGTCTGGAAGGAGGCTGAAATTCTGTATTTTTAATTAACAACAAAATGATGATACTGATGCTGATCTGTACACCACATTTGGAGTAGTAAAATCCTAGAGTGTGTTGAAAATCGGAGGCAGACCCTTCTCCCACTTGAAATTTAGATTTTTTTGATACTCTTACCATGATGAGGCTAGTGTTTTCTTTTCTAATTGGAGAGTCCTGTAGTGGAGAAGATTTGCTTTCCTGAGTTGTTACAAAATGCAGTTGTCCTAAAGTTGTACGATGATAGAGGCTTTTTATAAAGCTTCTACCTGGTTGTTGTTGTGACTTTGGAGCCTGATTTTCAAATAACATAGAACAGTTTGGCCACCATTTAGAGGAGCCTTTGATATGAATAAAATATTTGAGAATTTATAAGTTCAGCCATAATTCAAATTTTTTAAAAAGGAATTATTCAGATCAGTGGCATTCCATCACCTATTATTTTAGATCAAGAATTCAAAGATTATCAAGATATCCCTGTCCTTTTAGAGGCTGCTGTCTGAGAGAGGTAAAAAAAAAACAATACAAAAAAAAAAAAAAAACATATAAGGCAGTTCAATAACTATGAATCAATTTTTCTATGTACAAATACTGTGGGTGCAGAAAAATACTGTGTATCTAATTCTATGTGGGGCATTTGAAAGGGTTTCAAAGGAATAAAATGAAGGAAAAAGTGGTGGAGACTATTCCAGATAACCTGAAGAGGGCAGTCAAAAACACAAGGAGGGGAGTGCAAGTATGTTTAGAGTATCACAGCTCCTGATAGGTATAGAAAGTTCTAGCTTGGAATTGTGGTAGTGTGAAGATGGGTGAAGCTGAGTTTGAGGAAGACTATCAGACCACCTTACCTGCCTCCTGAGAAACCTGTATGCAGGTCAAGAAGCAACAGTTGGAACCAGACGTGGAATAACAGACTGATTCCAAATTGAGAAAGGAATACGTCAAGGCTGTATGTTGTTACCCTGCTTATTCGACTTATATGCAGAGTACATCATGAGAAATCTGGGCTGGATGAAGCACAAGCTGGAATCAAGATTGCCGGGGGAAATATCAATAACCTCAGATATGCAGATGACACCACCCTTATGGTAGAAAGCAAAGAGGAGCTAAAGAGCCTCTTGATGAAAGTGGAAGAGGAGAGTGGAAAAGCTGGCTTAAAACTCAACATTTGAAAAGCTAGGATCATGGCATCTGGTCCCATCACTTCATGGCAAATAGATGGGGAAACAATGAAAACAGAGAGAGACTTTATTTTGGGGGCTCCAAAATCACTGCAGATGGTGACTGCAGCCATGAAATTAAAAGATGCTTGCTCCTTGGAAGAAAAGCTATGACCAACCTAGAGAGCATATTAAAAAGCAGAGACATTACTTTGCCGACAGAGGTCCATCTAGTCAAAGCTATGATTTTTCTAGCAGTCACGTTTGGATGTGAGTGATAGTCACTCGGTCATGTCCGACTCTTTGCAACTTCATGGACTATACAGTCCATGGAATTCTCCAGGCCAGAATACTGGAGTAGGTGGTCTTTCCCTTCCCCAGGGGAAATTCCCAACCCAGGAGTTGAACTCAGGTCTCCTGCATTGCAGGTGGATTCTTTACCAGCTGAGCCACAAGGGAAGGGATGTGAGAGTTGGACCATAAAAAAAGCTGAGCGCCAACGATATGATGCTTTTGAACCGTGGAGTTGAAGAAGACTCTTGAGAGTCCCTTGGACTACAAGAGATCCAACCAGTCAATCCTGAAGAAAATCAGTCCTGAATATTCATTGGAAGCTTCATGCTGAACCTGAATCTCCCAAACTTTAACCACCTAATGTGAAGAACTGACTCATTGGAAAAGACCCTGATGCTGGGAAAGATTGCAGGCAGGAGGAGAAGGAGACAACAGAGAATGAGATGGTTGGATGGCATCACCAACTCAGTGGACATGAGTTTGAGCAAGCTCCAGGAGTTGATGATGGACAGGGAAGCCTGGTGTGCTGCAGTCCATGGGGTCACGATAAGTCGGACACGACTGAGCGACTGAACTGAACTGATAGGGTCATATGTGAAAGGGCTTGTATATTATGCTAAGGAAGATTAACCTTTTCCAGTCAGTAATATAGAGTTATTAGTAGTTACAAAGCATGAAAGGACACGATCAAATATTTGTAATTGAAATTCACCCTGCTAGAATATACAGCAGAGAGACGTAACTGGTGTACAGTACTGTGGAGGGAATGCACTCAGAAAAACTCGTGAAAAAAAAGAAAAAATATTATAATAAAGATGATGGGGCCTGATCTAAGGCAAATAACATCTGCAAGATGAAGAAAGAAAAGCAGATTCCAATTCAGAGAATGAAAAAGACAGCAGTGCTGAGGATCAGATGACAATGGGAGAAGTTTTAGCTGTTAGTAGAAGTGACATTATTGTTTAGAGTTCTAAAGATCATTTGGTTATTATGATAGGTTTCTCAGTGTTACAGCCTATTTTTAAAACATGCACTTGCTTTTTAAATTTAGGTTGCATTTTTGCGTGTGACCAAGAGCACAAATACAGATCTACTTGTCCTTTCAGCCCTTCCCCACATAGACACTGGCTGTATCCAGGGAAACTGGTTGGGTCATAGTGACATAAAAATGAACTGTCCAAGACATAGGAGAAAAATGCACTCCATCTCAGAAAATTGCTTGGGTCACTTTGCCCTCTAATCAGCCTACGTGAATTCCTGGCAGTCATTTTTCTCTGCTTGTGATATTTCTTGACCACTCAAGAGGCAGACCTCTTTTTCACACAGATCCTCTAGCCATGCATTCTCGTTTCCTCTGCCTGTTTCTCACCCTGTGAAGCCATCCATAGTGATCAATACAGAGGAAATTTTTCTTTGTCTTTTTTCCAAGAGAAAGAAGGCAAACAAAGATGGACTCACAGATTGAGCCTTCTGTAAACTGAACTTTATGGTATCTCCACTAGAAATGCCTAATTATGTGTTATCCATTTGTTAGAGAGAGCCTTGAAACTTCAGAAGATGGGTCATTATTTGATTATATTATTTGTTTGATTTAATAAATACTTCCTTTTCATTAGAAAATCATTTTTGGAAACCCAAAGGTAAAATACTGCATATAATCTGAGAAAGTTGAACACATTATGGTAAAATCTAAGGAAAAGTTTTTGTTATTATAAATATAAATGTTGTACAAACTATCCAATCTAATAAATATTTGATGAAATTTTTCCATATATACTTAACTGAGATAGATTCCATAAGTATTCAGAAACAGAGAAGACAGAGGTATACATTTTGATTGTCTTACAGTATTGTTGAATAAATAGGTAAAGAGAGAGAGACTGAGGGAGATAGGTTTATCCAAATATTGGCATGATATGTGAATGTTACATAAATGTAAACAGAGTCATGAGAACAATGTATTGCCTTTGAAGCCTTTAAAGAAATGTTCAGAATAAAATGGTGCGAAGGAGAGCTATGTAGAAAATCAGGAGTCTTCTGCTTAATTTTATAATATTTTGTAAATATTTTCTTCATCAACTCCAGAACACTTTAAAATATATTTTAAGCAACTTCTCAAAGCACATTTCTTGCCTACCCTCTCCAACAACTGTTACTCTCTCTGTCCACTTCTTTTTGGTGCAGTTTTGAGTGAATTCCTCTAAGAAAGGTCTCATTTTATAGAATTCATGCCCTTCATCCTTCAGAAAACTTCCGAGTCACATCCATGGCCTTACTAAGCTCAAGTCTGAGTCAATTCACCGTCACTAAACCATTCAACTGCAAGCTCCCGAAGGTGAGAATTATCTGTACTTTAAAAATATCAATCCCTATCAACATAGTTCTCTATTGCCCTTCTGAGTAACTAGATGACCTCTCTGTGTCTTTCAGAACAGATTTTGTTATGTGCCCAGAGTATCACTAGGGAAAAACAATCATAGAAACTTTAAAAAATAATGATTCTTATAATGACAAAAGATGTTTCTCTGTAGAATAAATGTTATGGCATTTTACAAGTGAAGAAACTTGGGTAAATAATTAAAAATTATTGGGCCTGCACAGTAAAAATAACTTACTGCCTGGTCTTAATCAGAACAGCAATACACATTATTACTCTACTTCTAATTAAACAGCAGCGTTGCTAAGCACTCCCTAGTCCAAATGTTATGTTTATTTGCCTTCATAAACTTAAAGATTTATCTTCCCTGTGAAACAACACTGAACAGCATTTCTTCATTTCTCAATAGAAAATTTAGTCTTTCTGCTTCAGACTGTGTATGTTCCTTGGCAAAAGAAGTATTCTAAGTAGGTTTTTATCAAGTTTAACAAGGTCTAGAAACTTTTATTTGCCTTCCATTTGTCCTGTTTAACTGGTACTTAAAAGAATCTTTCTACTTCACAGTCATGAGTTCCTTGGATTTCTCACTCTTGTGTTACCAGTGCCAAAACTTCTAGAATAACTAAACTAATCTTTATGTAAATAGAAACATGCCCCACAGTGCTCCGCAGCTGCTATCAAGATGAAAATACCAATCTTTTCACCTCACTCTGCTTACACCCAGCTAAGCAGCATCTGTAGCTTAATCTCTTTTTCTTCCATACAAAGAATTGTAATGATTTAGTCTAGCTTTACAAAGAAAAGATTTTTTTATTTGACTTTTTACATTTCCGGAGATGTGTAAAAAATTAGCTGGATCAAATATTAAGAAATCACTTTGTGCCATCCTCATGAAATCCTTCCAAATTTGAGCATGTTTGCTATTATACAGTATGGTCACAGTTGGCCATTGCTGGTGTCTTTGACTTTAAGGTATTAGTGGATATATTCCTAACTCAATCCTGGGAGACTCCTTGGGATGGCTTTTAGTCAGAGTTGATTCTGATTCCTTTATTGGAGAGAAGCTGAAGCTCTGGGTCGTCACCATGGGAACTAGTCCTCTTCCCAGTTGAGAATTGCAATTTGGTAATAAACATCCAATGTGTGAAATTCCAGTGTTATTTAAGAATACAACTGGTATAAATTTTTAGATAAAAATTTTCAGATATTGTTGGAGCTGAAAATACAAATTAAAGGAAAAGCCAATGTAGTCAGTTATGTAAAATTTCAAAGTCTAGAATGAGTGTACTATCCTCAATAATTTTTTAAATTTAAAACTATATACATGACTACACTTGAAGTACCTGAATGTCAGCTCAAATAAATTACTTCACAGTTAAAAGGATTAGTATAAAAATGAATATGACTCAGAGTTGGGAGTGGGAAGTGTGAGAGCAATAGTTTGAAGACAAGAAGTGTCTTTAAAGTATCTTACATAAGATCCATAATAAAAATACAGGGTGATACAGGCATTATCTTTATAGCTATTGATGGTAATGTATGTGGACAATTTGTATCATTTTAGAATTAACATTTATATAAATTTTTGTGAGTAAAATGATACACTGGACTATGCACATTTAAGCAGGAATATCTTTTTTTTTAATCATCAATGTTTTATATTAGTATTATATAAGATTTCTTTCATGACAGAGATTCAAAAAACTTGAGCTTAGGGGTAAATTGATTCAAAATGAAAGATTAACCCTGGAGATTATACAGTTGAACCTTAGGCTTAGTCTTTGATTTTTCCTAATTATTTTTTAAATTATTTGCACATAATCAGGTCATGAAATGAAAAATGAAGAATCATCACAAAATATAACAAACTTTTATTCACAAAAGTATTTAAAAAGTGACTTGTTCTGAATGCTGTATTTGTGAAAATAAGATTTTAGGTTTTACTTGTTGGTAATTTTCAAAAACTGTCATTTTTCCTCTAACTGATAATGATAGGCAGAATTCCAAGATGGCTCCCCAAATTCCTCCTTGTATATAGATCCCATTTGATCTCAAAGACTGTAAATGTGGTAGATTTGCTCCTGTGATGAGGTTATGTTTTAAGGCACAGTTAAGCTCAAAATGTGTCCGCTGGAGAAGGAAATGGCAAACCACTTCAGTATTCTTGTCTTGAGAACCCCATGAACAGCATGAAAAAGAAAAAAGATAGGACACTAAAAGAAGAACTCCCCAGGTCAGGGGGTGCCCAAAATGCTACAGGAGATTGGTGGAGAATTAATTCTAGAAAGAATAAAGAGATGGAGTAAAAAACAAAACAAAACAAAACAAAACACCCAGTTTCGGATGTGACTGGTGATGGAAGTAAAGTCTGATGCTGTAAAGAGCAATATTGCATAGGAACCTGGAACATTAGGTCCATGAATCAAGGAACATTGGAAGTGGCCAAACAGGATATGAAAGAGTGAACATTGACATTTTAGGAGTGAGTGAACTAAAATGAACTGGAATAGGTGAATTTAACTCAGATGACCATTATATCTACTAGTGTGGGCAAGAATCCCTTAGAAGAAATGGAGTAGCCATAATAATATACAAAAGAGTCCAAAATGCAGTACTTGAATGCAGTCTCAAAAATGACAAAACGATCTCTGTTCGTTTTTATGGCAAATCATTCAGTATCACAGTAATCCAAGTCTATGCCCCAACCAGTAATGCTGAAGAAGCTGAAGTTGAATGGTTCTATGAATACCTACAAGACCTACTAGAACTAAAACCCAAAAAAGTAGTCTTTTTCATTACAGGGGATTGGAATATAAAAGTAGGAAGTCAAGAGATACCTGGAGTAACAGGCAAACTTGGCCTTGGAGTACAAAACAAAGCAGGTCAAAGGCTAACAGAGTTTTGCCAAGAGAACACACTGGTCATAGCAAACACCCTCTTCCAATAACACAAGAGAAGACTCTACACATGGACATCACCAGATGGTCAATACTGAAATCAGACTGATTATGTTCTTTGCAGCCGAAGATAGAGAACTCTATACGGTCAGCAAAAACTGACTAGGGAGCTGACTACAGCTCAGATCATGAACTCTTTATTGCCAAATTCAGATTAAATTGAAGAAAGTAGGAAAAACCACTAGACCATTCAGGTATGACCAAAATCAAATCCCTTAACGATTATACAGTGGAAGTGACAAATAGATTCAAGGGATTAGATCTAAGAGAGTGCCTGAAGAACAATGAATGGAGGTTCATGACATTGTACAGGAGGTAGTGATCAAGACCATCCCCCAAAAAAAGAAATGCAAAAAGGCAAAATGGTTTTTGGATGAGGCCTTAAAAATAGCTGAGAAAAATAGAGAAGTTAAAGGCAAAGGAGAAAAGGAAAGATGTACCCATTTGAATGCAGAGTTCCAAAGAATAGCAAGGAGAGAAAAGAAAGCCTTCTTCAGTGATCAATGCAAAGAAATAGAGGAAAATAATAGAATGAGAAAGACTAGAGATGTCTTCAAGAAAATTAGAGATACCAAGGGAATGTTTCATGCAAAGATGGGCACAATAAAGGGCAGAAATGGTATGGACCTAACAGAAGCAGAAGATATTAAGAAGAGGTGGCAAGAATACAAAGAACTGTACAAAAAAGATCCTCATGACCCAGATAACCATGATGATGTGATCACTCACCTGGAGCCAGACATCCTGGAGTCTGAAGTCAAGTGGGCCTTAGGAAGTATCACTATGACAAAGCTAGTGGAGGTGATGGAATTCCAGTTGAGCTATTTCAAATCCTGAAAGATGATGCTGTGAAAGTGCTGCACTCAATATGTCAGCGAATTTGGAAAACTAAGCAGTGGCCACAGACTAGAAAAGGTCAGTTTTCATTCCAATCTCAAAGAAAGGCAATGCCAAAGAACGTTCCAACTACAAGACAACTGCAGTCGACTCATATGCTGGCAAATTGACGCTCAAAATTCTCCAAGCCAGGCTTCAACAGTTCATGAACTGTGAACTTCCAAATGTTTAAGCTGGATTTAGATAAGGCAGAGGAACCAGAAATCAAATCACCAACATCTGTTGGATCATTGAAAAAGGGAGAGTTCCAGAAAAATATCTACTTCTGTTTTATTGACTATGGCAAAGCCTTTGACTGTGTGGATCACAATAAACTGGAAAATTCTGAAAGAGATGGGAATACCAGATCACCTTATCTGCCTCCTGAGTAAATCTGTATGCAGGTCAAGAAGCAACAGTTAGAACTGGACATGGAACAACAGACTGGTTCCAAATCAGGAAAGGAGTACATCCAGGCTGCATATTGTCACCCTACTTATTTAACTTATATGCAGATTATATAATGCCAAATGCCAGGCTGGATGAAGCACAAGCTGGGATCAAGACTGCCAGGAGAAATATCAATAACCTCAGATATGTAGATGACACCATCCTTATGGCAGAAAGTGAAGAAGAACTAAAGAGCCTCTTGATAAAAGTGAAAGAGGAGAGTGAAAAAGTTGGCTTAAAACTCAACATTCAGAAAACTCAGATTATGGCATCTGTTCCCATCTCTTTGTGCAAATAGATGGGGAAACAATGGAAACAGTGAGAGACTTTATTTTCCTGAGCTCCAAAATTACTGCAGATGGTGACTGCAGCCATGAAATTAAAAGACACTTGCTCCTTGGAAGAAAAGTTATGACCAACCTAGAGAGCATATTAAAAAGCAGAGACATTACTTTCCCAACAAAGTTCTGTCTAGTCAAAGCTTTGATTTTTCCAGTGGTGATGTATGGATGTGAGAGTTGGACTATAAAGAAAGCTGAGCACTGAAAAATTGATGCTTTTGAACTGTGGTGTTGGAGAAGACTCTTGAGAGTCCCTTGGACTGCAAGGAGATCCAATCAGTCCATCCTAAAGGAGATCAGTCCTGGGTGTTCATTGGAAGGACTGATGCTGAAGCTGAAACTCCAATAATACTTTGGCCACCTGATGTGAAGAACTGACTCATTTGAAAAGACCCTGATGCTGGGAAAGATTGAAAGTGAGTGAAGAAGGGGACAACAGAGGATGAGATGGTTGGATGACATCACTGACTCGATGGACATGAGTTTGGGTAAGCTCTGGGAGTTGGTGATGGACAGGGAGGCCTGGCATGGTGCAATCCATGGGGTCGCAAAGAGTCGCACACGACTGAACAACTGAACTGAACTGAAGGTCAAACAGGGAGATCATCCCACCTTTTCCTTCCTAATCATATGAGCCATTTAAAGCAGAGATTTTTTTTCCTCTGGATGGTCTCAGAAACAGTAGTCAGGGAGAATCAAAGTCAGAAAGGAATTTGATACACAGGCTATTTCCTGTTGCTGAGTTGGACAAAGCCATTTGGCAAGGACCTGAGAATAGCCTCTAGGAGCTGGGATCTGTCCCCCATCCACAACTAACAATACAACAGGGAGCTTGTGTTCTTTAACCCTAGGGGAATTAATTCTTCCAACAACTTCAGTGAGTTTGGAAGCAGATCTTCTGTCAGAGTTTCCAAGTGAGACTGCAGCTTGGTTAACACTGTCTTCAGCCTGTGAGACCTTGAGCTGAGAACTCAGCCACACTGTGGCTGAACTCCTGACCTATAAAGCTGTGAGTTAATAAATAGATGTTTAAGACCACTAAGCTGTCATAATCAGATATACAGTAATAGAAAGCAAATACTCTAGCTTTTCCCAACATGATTGTTTTGTGCCTGGATAGACTTAGAAGCTCAAAGCTAAATAAAGCAAAAAGAGGACAATATGAGGCGTGCATTAGTCTCTTATATTTTATAGGTTTGAAGAGAGAATCTAGTATGCAGTTTCTGTGTAAAATTCTTCAGCCTACTCTTTTCTTTAATAACATGACAATTCCATCGTATTTGTTAGGACTATCCAGGGAAACAGAGCCACTGAAATCTCTCTCTCTCTCTCTTTCTCTCAGTGGAGACAGAGATAGAGAGAGAGAGATTGACTCAGTGTAAGCGATTGGCTTGTGTGATATTATGGAGGATGAGAGTTTCCAATATCTGCAGTTGGCAGGCCAGAGACCCAGGAGTGCCAATGGTGTTGTAGTCAGCATCAGTAGACCTAAGACAAAGGAAAAGCCAATGTTTCAGTTAAAGTCTTAAGGAAGGGAAAAAAAAAAAACAAACCAAAAACTGATGTCCCAGCTAGAAGGCGGTCAGGCAACAGTCCCTCATAGGAGGATCATCATTTTTGTTCTATGCAGTCTTTCAACCAATGCATGGGGCCCACCTGAATTAGAAGGGCAATCTGCTTTCTTCAGGCTACTGATTCAAATGTTAATCTCATCCAGAAACATCTTCATAGACACTTCCAGAATAATGTTTGACCAAATGTCTGGACACTCTGTGACCTAGTCATGTTGACAAGTAAAATTAACCGTCATGTCTATTAAGAGTTATAGTTTATAATTAGTGTTTACATGTACTTCAGTACGTACCTTTCATATAGATATCTGGAATGAAGAGAAACACAAGAGGAAAGGCTGAGGGTAGCAAGTGGTGGGGTGAGAAGAGAGGGAGAAGGAGAATGGGAGAGAGAGGGCAGTGGGAGGAGGAAGAGAGAGAGAGGGAGTGAATACAGAGGGAGTGAATACCAGGAAGCCAAAAGCTTTACCAAGTAATGTAAAATGGATGATTTGCATGGCTGGCAGTGAAGGAGTGGCCCTGCACATGTTGTTCAAACTCCTTCATGCTGCATTTCTCTCCTTCAAGTGCTTTTGTAAGACTACAGTAGGCCCTCCACATCCACAAATTCCCCATTTGCTGATTCAGCCATGTACTATATTTAGGACCCATGGTTGGTTGAGTCTGCAGATACAGAATCCCTTATATGGAGGGCCATCTATATGGAGGACTTGAACATCAGTAGATTTTGGTATCCAAGAGAAGTTTGGTTTGACACATTTGAGGTAAAGAGAGTAGGAAAGAAGATTAGAAAGGAAGAGTCTGAGACTCTAAGAAAGAATCTAAGAAAATTCTAGAATCTAAGTAGGTTTGGCCAGCTTGATGGAATATCCTCAAGTCATGGCTCTCTGTTACAAGAGTGCATCATTTATGCAGAAAAAGACCTCCATTAAGTATTCCCACTGTGCTCAGTCATTGGCTTTAAGCAGTACCCAGGAAGCATGAAAGTGAAAGTGTTAGTTGCTCAGTCAAGTCCGACTCTTTGCAACCCCATAGAATTCTGCAGGCAAGGATAATGAAGTGGGTTTCCATTCCCTTGCAAACATGCTGGTGGATTCACAAGGGCAACAGCTGGGCTATTAGTTAGTCATGCTCCCTGGTGCATCAGTGATGAATTTCCAGTGCCACCAGAGTCTATTGTATAGCACAGATCTGCTTCTCCATGCTTCCTGGGGCTTCCCTGGGGGCTCAGACAGTAAAGAATTTGCCTGCAATGTGGGAGAGCCAGGTTCAATCCCTGGGTCAGGAAGATCCCCTGGAGAAGAAAATGGCAACCCACTCCAGTATTCTTGCCTGGGAAATCCCATGAACAGAGGAGCCTGTTGGGCTATAGCCTATGGAGTTGCAAAGATCTGGACATGGCTGAGCAACTAACACTTAGGCTTAGGCAACTTCTCCATGCATTCTTGGGAGCACCTTCTTTGTGGTTCCTGTGGCCTTTTCCTGAGAGCAAATTTAGAAAGGAGAAGTTAGTGGGATAAACTTCACTTATTTCAGTTGGTCTTGAGGTTGAAACTAGTACTCATACTTTATCCTTTACTCCTCACTTTATATTACCCACAACCTTACTTATCACCTCATCTGGCTTAGTTGGTATAATGACCTAGAACTATTTGAGACAGTTGAGCCCTTGCTTATTATATCCATTTCAGGCTGGTTGCTATTTGTTCATTCACAGTTAAGATGAGAAAAGTTATAAAACCAGGAGTTTCTCAAGTGATCACTTTGATTTTACTGACCACTTTGGTGTATTCTTGTGTAAAAGAAGTCCTTTTCTTTCTGCTGATCAGAGTCAATTACCCCTCGCACAAGGATGACTTCTCTTGACAGATGTTCTCTGGACATAGGGAGTCCAAAATGTCCTTCTGGCAGCCATGGTTTTTAAATCAGTGGACTCATTGTTGTGCAACATAGAAAGACTATGCTTCCATTGAAGACTAGAACTAAAATTTGAGCAACAGAGTTGCAGAGATTCAAGTTCCCCAGTGGATTACTGAGTCAGATGGCAATTGGAGCCACTTATGGTTTTACCTCTTTGATCTTGGACCTATGTATTCTTTGGGACCTATGTATTCTTTGCATAGTAGACAGAGTGCCATACAAAAGTCTATGGTTTATGGTATACTGCATCCTAAAGGATTGTACCTTATTCTTTAAAGTGTTGCCTCTGAAATGGAACTTTAGTTTAGCTGTGCTAAAGGTTATTCCTTTGGCCACCTGATGTGAAGTGCCAACTCATTGGAAAAGACCCTGATGCTGGAAAAAATTGAGGTCAGGAGAAGAAGGGGGTGACAGAGAATGAGATGGTTGGATGGCATCACCGATTCAGTGGACATGAGTTTGAACAAATTTTGGGATATAGTGAAGGACAGGGAAGCCTTGGCATCCTGCAGTCCATGAGATTGCAAAGAGTTGGGCACAACTTAGTGAATGAACAGCAACAACAAAGGTTATTCCAGTGCTCAGTGAGACCTGCCCACTTTGGGGTGGTGTGCTTGTGATATGACCAGTAGATTTGATGGTCATGTGCCCACTGTAACACTTCCTGGTCAGATACCATATTGTGTGGGATTTCTTGCTCATGAACCAGGCGTTTAGTCAACATCCAGATAATGGTGCTAAACTGAGGCTTTATGTTCAGGAAAGACCAACCAACACCTGGAATAAATGTTTATCCTTGTGGGGAAAAAAAAAAACAAACACCACAACTCTGATCCTTTCAAGGAAAGGGATTTGCTGCAGTCAACTTGCCATCTGGTTGCAGTTTGGTATCCTTGAGGACAAGTGCCATATGGGGACTCAGCATTGATCTCTGTTGCTGTTAGATTTGACATTCAGAGTCAACAGTTGCTAGATGGGCTTTGGTAAATGAGAGGTCGTGATGTCAGGTTGATATGCAGCTCTCATCTCGGCCACTGTGGCCAGTTAGTTCACATGCCCACCACTCTTGTTTAGGAATGGCATAGATTAAAATTCTCACTTGGTTAAATTGTTTCATCTTCTTTTTTATTTTGGCATTTCTTTCATTGTGTTTAATTTCTTACAGGAATTAATTTGCAATGTAAAGATCTTCACATATTGTGACCACTTTTATATATTCACTTTTTGAAATGTCTCTCCTCTGTGTTCTCAGAACACTTATCTGTGTAGCAGTATTATATAATATTGCAATCATTTGTTTATGGCATTTATGCCTTGCTACTATTTCTTGATTCTTATTTTCTGACTTTGATATTTATGTTTTAATTTAGCTATAATATTTTCCCTATTTCTTCCCAAGCAAGTTGACTGGTATTTTCTTTTGCCTTTTTGGGGGGAATGGTAGTTGGGCTGGTTCAGTTCAGTCACTTAGTTGTGTCCAACTCTTTGCAACCCCATGAACTGCAGCACACCAGGCCTCCCTGTCCATCACCAACTCCCGGAGTCCACCCAACCCATGTCCATTGAATCGGTGATGCCATCTAACCATCTCATCCTCTTTCATCCCCTTCTCCTCCTGCCTTAAATCTTTCCCAGCAGAAGGAGAGGGTGGGATGTTTCAGGAGAACAGCATTGAAACATGTATATTATCTAGGGTGAAACGGATAACCAGCTCAGGTTGGGGACATGAGACAAGTGCTCGGGCCTGGTGCACTGGGAAGACCCAGAGGGATCGGGTGGAGAGGGAGGTGGGAGGGGGGACTGGGATGGGGAATACATGTAAATACATGGCTAATTCATATCAATGTATAACAAAAACTACTGTAATGATGTAAAGTAATTAGCCTCCAACTAATAAAAATTTAAAAAAAAAATAAAAAAATAAAAAAATAAAAAAAAAAAAAAAAAAAAAAAAAAAAAAAAAAAAAAATTTCCCAGCATCAGGGTCTTTTCAAATGAGTCAGCTCTTTGCATCAGGTGGCCTAAGTATTGGAGTTTCAGCTTCAACATCAGTCCTTCCAATGAACACCCAGGACTGATTTCCTTTAGGATGGACTGGTTGGATCTCCTTGAAGTCCAAGGTACTCTCAAGAGTCTTCTCCAACTCCGTATTTTAAAAGCATCAATTTTTCAGAGCTCAACTTTCTTCACAGTCCAACTCTCACATCCATACATGACCACTGGAAAAACCATAGCCTTGACTAGACGGACCTTTGTTGGCAAAGTAATGTCTCTGCTTTTTAATAAGCTGTTTATGTTGGTCATAGCTTTCCTTCCAAGGAATAAGCATCATTTAATTTCATGGCTGCAATTACCCCATCTGCAGTGATTTGGGAGCCCCCCAAAATAAAGTCAGCTACTGTTTCTACTGTTTCCCCATCTATTTGCCATGAAGTGATGGGACCGGATGCCATGATCTTAGTTTTCTGCATGTTGAGCTTTAAGCCAACTTTTTCACTCTCCTCTTTCACTTTCATCAAGAGGCTCTTTAGTTCTTCTTTAGTTGGGCTGGTTATTTAAGTTCAAAGTCATCTGTTTTCAATATGGTAAATGCTACTATGTTGTCTCCTAGAATTTAGCATGGTAAGTAATAAGACTGATATTAATCTGATTATCTTTATTTCAGGTAAAATATTTGTATAGAAATAGGCATGATTTTTTTTTATTTCTCACTGGAGTTTGTAAAGGTCACCAAAAGCACATCTGGATATATATCTTTATTCAATATTTTTCACTGAAACCACATCTTTGTTATTCTTTCTTCACTATGTTCAATTTCCTTTTCTGAAAATCCTGTCACCTGTTTTTGCATCTCTTTGGTTTTTTTCTTTCTTTTTATATTTTTTCTCTCAAGTTTTCCATTTCTAACTGCAATGAGATGTTATGATCTATCAACTAGAAAGAATATAAGCCAAAATACTAATAATAACAAATGAAGGCAAAGATATGGGGGAAAATGGAAATTTTATATTCTTCTGGTAGATATGTGAAATGTTTAATCTACTTTAGAAGATAGTTTGATAGTTTCTTAGAAAGTTAAATGTATATTTAACATAAAATTCAGCAATTACACTTCTAAGTATCTATTCAAAAAACTAAAACATAAATGTTTACGAAGAGAACTGTTTGTGAATATTCATGCTATCATTATTCATAACAGTGCTAAGTGAAGAATCCAAAATCCATCAACTATGAAATGGGTAAACAAAATGAAGTTTGTGTGTGTAAATACACACACACACACACACACACACACATATATATAGAATAGAATACTACTCAGAAATCAGTAGGAATAAATTACTGACATATGCAGTAACATAGATGAAGCTCAAAGACATTATATTGAATGAAACAGAACAGACAGAAAAGGCTACATATTGAATGACTCCATCATTCAATATTCAAATACTCAAATATATAGAGACAGAAAACACATCAGTGATTGCTTTGGGCCAAGACTGGAAACTGAGATTAACTACAAAGTGTCATGAGGGTATTTTTGGGCTACATAGAAATGTTTTAAAAATTAAATTCTGGTAGCTATTATATAACTCTATAAATTTATTAAAAAATCACTGAACTATTCATTTAAAATGGGTGAATGTTAAACTATGTAAATTATACTTCAGTAGAGATATTATGGTTTTTTAAATTTTCTTTTTCCTGTTGCTCTTAACAGTCTGAGTTCACGTCCTAAACAACATTTTGATTTTATGTTGGGCATATACTAATCTATTCTAATTGATGCCTTTGAACAGTGGTGTTAGAGAAGACTTCTGAGAGTCCTTTGGACAGCAAGGAGATGAAACCAGTGAATCTTAAGGGAAATCAACCCTGAATACTCATTGGAAGGACTGATGCTGAAGCTGAAGCTGATGCAAATAGCTGACTCACTGGAAAAGTCCTTGATGATGGGAAGATTGAGGGCAGAAGGAGGAGAGGGCATCAAAGGATGAGATGGCTGCATGGCATCACTGATGCAATAGACATGAGCGTGGGCAAACTTTGGGAGATGGTGAGGGACAGGGAGGCCTGGTGTGCTGCAGTCCATGGGGTCACAGAAAGTCAGACATAACTGGGCGACTGAACAATTCCAATCTCTATTAACAATATGTGTTTTTTTGTTTTTTTGTAAAGCTACTTTTGTACTTCTTATATGACAGACTACACGTTTTCTAAATTAATAAGTTTTACATTTTCAGAGAAGTTTTACCTTTACAGGAAGGTCCTTTGGAAAGAGGAAGGAGTGCCTATGTAGTCCCTCCCCTCCACAGTCTCTCCTGTCATTTCCATCTGCGTTTGTTGTTGTTCTTCAGTCTCTAAGTCATGTCTGACTCTTTGCAACCCATGGGCCATTGACCACTAGGCTCCTCTGTCCATGGGATTTTCCAGCCAAGAATACTGGAACGGATTGCCATTTCCTCCTGTATTTGCTGTCTGTATTGGTGTGGTACATTTGTTATAATTGATGTACTAATATAAGTACGTTATTATTAACTAAAGTCCACATTAGTTTACCCTAATGTAAACTGTCCTCTTTGTCTTGTACATTCTGTGGGTTTTAACAAATGCATAATGATGTATATCCACCACTATTGTATCAGAATAGTTTCATTCTCCTAAAACCTCCTAAGCTCCTCCTCTTTATCCCTCCTTTTCATCCCTCCCACCAATAATCTTGAGCCCCTGGCAACCCACTGATCATTCTACTTTCTCTATAGTTCTGATTTTTTCAGGATACTTTGTTTGAAATATGGTATAGTCTTTTCAGGTTGACTTTTTTCACTTAGCAATATGTTTTTGAGATTCTTCTACGTCTTTTTGTAATGAAATATCTTATTTCTTTTTTATTGCTAAGTAATACTTTTTTATGGAAGTTATATAGTTTTTTTATTCCACTCACTTATTAAAGATCATCTTTGTTGCTTCCAAGTTTAGCAATTATGAAGAAATTTGTATAAACATGTCTTTTTTTTACATAAGTTTTAAATTTATTTGGGTAAATTAAAAACTTATGCTCTATGAAAGAATGACAAGCCACAGATGAGGAGACAATATTTGTAAAACAATTGCCTGATTTAAAAAATGGTATCCAAAATAAACATACAACTCTTCAAAACTCAACAATAAAAAATCAAACAAGTTAAAAAATGAGTGAAGATCAAAACAGACAATTCACCAGAAAATATACAAAAACCGAATAAGTACATGTAAAGATACTTCACATCATATATCACTAGAAAATCAAAACAGCAATGAGAAACCTGTACACACCTATTAAAAGGGCTAGAATTGAAACAGTGACAGCACCAAATGCTGGGAAGGATGTGAAGCCAGAGCTCTCATTCATTGCTGGTAGGAATGCAAAATGTTGCAGTTACTTTAGAAAACAGGTTGCGAGTTCTTACAAAACTAAGCATGCTCTTTACCTCCTGATTGGACAATTGTGTTCCTTGCTATTCAGCCCTCCTTTTTTTAAGAACAAAATATTATGGTTTAATCGATGTCATATTCTCTTATATCTCATTGACAATATAGCTAGATTTTTTTAAGCTTGTACTTTAAAAGTTAGAACAATTTTGTTTGCATTTAATTAATTTAAAGTTTGTATTGATACATATACATAACTAGAGTGAGTTCTCGCTGTGATTTTTATTGAGATGTAATTGACATATAACATTGTATTAGTTTCAGGTGTACGACATAATGATTCAATTTTCACATGTATTACAAAATGTTTACCATAATAAGTATAGTCAATATTTGTCACTATGTATAGTTACAAAATTTTTATCATGAGAATTTGATAATCTACCCTTAGTAACTTTCAAATATGCAATACAGTATTATTAATGATAGCAACAATGCTGTACATTATTCCCCCATGACTTATTTATTTTATAACTGGAAATTTGTATTATACATTTTGATTCCCTTTAGTCACTTTAGGTTAGCGGTTGCCAGAGGCAGGAGGTGGGGGTGCTTACATTTTTTTTTTAATTTTCTGAGGGTCCCTCTTGAAATGTAAACATGTTGTGGAAATTTGAGAGCAAGTTCTACATATACCAAGTGGGCACTGACTGACTCTGAGCCTTCCTTCCTGGTCCACAGACATTTATCTGATCAGTACCTTTGGTTGCTAGTGAGTATTCACCTGGAAGATCCATCAAGATCTTTTCATCACTCTCACTCACTCCCAATCCATGTCATGCTTATAGCCATTTATCTTCCAGCATCTATTGGGATTTTAGTTGTGGTAGTGTCTCCTTAGATCCTTTAGTGCCAGTGAAAATTATGGATGCAAATATCATGGTGACATGGAAAGTTAACTACTATACTGTGAAGGATGTACTTTTCTCTTTATTTCTTGAACCTGCCCAAATCTAAATAGGATATTATTCCCTTATTATCTCTTGGCTATTTCAGGACCCTGCCACCCATGCTAAGAAAAATGTCTTAGTATAAATTCATTCTGGACATTATCAGGATTATGTAAGTCCTTCAGTTATCTACACTTATCACCCATGGCTCCGGTACCTCAGCTCCAACATTTCTGAGCTTGACAATTATTGAACATTTCTACTTATTTCCCATGGGGACCCTTTTGCTTATGAAGCCATATCTTGTGTGCCCAGCAATGATTGTTTTATACCATCAATTTGATCTCTTCTTGTGGATCTGTTCTAGAAATTCCTCAGTGCTTCAGGTGTATCAATGGTGTCCTTTATATCTTTCATTAGTACCATCGGTTTTCTTTAATTTAAAAAAAAATTTCTTTGGATATTTCAGTGAGTTTTTTAAGGCAAGAGAAATAAATGGGTGAGCTAATTTCATCTTCTTGGACCATAGCTCTAGATTTAGAATAGTTCTTACAATTCCCTCAGATATAGTCCATCAATCCTATTGCGGTTATTTTAAAAATGAATTTGTTAACACATTAAGTCAACATTCTTGTGTTCATTTAAAAACATTGTACATTTTTTGTACATTTACATTACCTACTAAATTTCTAAGCAATTTTTTGAAGACCCAAAATAACATTTTGGAGGTCTTTATTCCTCTTATCCAGGATAAGGTTTATTTTGTGTGTATGTATATATAAAGGTCATTTTATGTGTCCATACACACACATATATGTATACATACACACGTGTATGTGTGTATGTATATATAAAACATCAGTAGCAAGTTACTAACACAAATTATTTTTTAAAGTCTGTTTGTGCTAATATTGGAAAACCCAAGTGACAAGGAGAGACAGTGTTATTTTTAGCTCTTAGATCCAGTGGATTTTGACATAATTGGAACATACAGAGACTCTTAATCTTTGACAGGATTTAATCAGTTAAATCCTCATTTTCTGCCTTGTGAGTGCTTCTCCAAGGGCAGAACACAACTGAAGACCCACAGGGAAAGAAGGAGAAAAATTTGGCCAGGGAATACAAATGGGATATCTATGGCCTAATTGCAGAATTATTTTAATTCTAGTAAATTAAAATTTGAGTAGTCTAAAAATCATGAAATACCATCTACACTTTGATGTATATAGATTATTTGATGCAGTGATTGTGACTAATTTTTATGTATTATTGAATGCCAAATTAATTCATATATTGTTTTTGCCTTTATTTTTTGTAGCAACAAGCTGTAATTATTTTATATTGCATTTTGAACTATATGTATATGTTTCATTACATTTTTTTTTATCCAGGAAGAATCCTTGAGTGCCTTTATTTAAAGTTGAATGTAAACGTCAATTTGCACTTCTTTATAAATAACACTCTTATTTAGAATTATGAATTGTGAAAGCTTTGATGATTGTAGTTCAACTGTATTTCAGGTACCCTCAAGAGGTCACTGGATTCTACATTGGTTGCCTTTAAATACAATTCTTTATAACACTAAATGGTCCTTTTTGTCTTTTTTGAAGAAAGTCTATTGGAAAACATTCAGAATAACTTGTAGTTTCCTTTGTCATAAAGTATAATGACAAATGAATTACTATTAAAGCAGTTCAATAACTTTTTTTTCCCCAGAAGAACTTCTGACGTTAGTAAATCTTCACAATCCCACTTACAATTTAAAATCTGGGGACTTGGAATTATCACAAGAAATGCTGGAAGCCTACCAGATATACTTAATGCATTTTATTTAAATTTAATGATACCAGAATTTCAAAGTACTTATTTAATACTCTGTATGTAAAATAACCCTAGATCTTAAAGGGAAAATACAGTCAGATTTGAAATAAAAATGTAGTCTTTGGGCAAGCTGTTAGGACGCCATGATTCCTCTTTCATTTTGAGCATTTAAAATAGTGACTGTTTGTAATGAAAATAAACAACTATTTGAGAAATAATAAAAAATTTCATTGCTACAAGTATGAAGTGCTGATAATCTAAAAGGGGAGCTGAACCATCAAGTTTCTGCCAACATACATGGTTTTGAACAGTCATACGTTCTAGGTAGGATAAATGAGTTGGGAAGAAAAGAACCATCAGTACATAACATTTAAAACAGAAATCTTCACATTATTGTAGATACTTCTCTGCGAAGACAAGGTACATGATTTTTTAAAAATCACAAATTTGAAGCAGGACTTGGTGATTTGAATTATAGCCTGGGGGGACTGGCAATTTATGCCCCTCTTTTGCTTCAAAAAAAAAAAGTGTAAGAAAGAGTGATGAGATCAACATGCACCATTCTTGAATCTTCAGCAAATTCAGGATCAATGTAGAAAAATACCGGCATATCTACTTCCTCTTGTGGATTAAGCCTTTGTTCTTCAAAGCAGAAGCACTGTATTTTACCGAAATACTGTCCAGCTTCAAATGGTACAACATTGTATGTAGAAATTCCCATTACCGGTTTGTCAGTAGGATTCTTAGTTTTATGAAATGCCAGTGTTGTCTCTCCTGGCACTACATACATTTCTGTTTGCTAAGGTCTAAAGTTCCACTGGAGACTTGCATGCACACGTGCATTAAATGTGACTTTAATGATGCGATCCTTAACGGGTACCATGTTTTCAATCTGGTCTGTTGCATGACCCGCTACTGCTGAGCCTCCAAGTCCGGTGGTCTGGCAGGACGCCCCCTAGCAAGCCCACCGCCGCTGCGACCACACAGGTGAGGGCTGTCTTGTTCCAGCGCCGCCGATTCTCCTCCTGCGAGCGCGTGTAGGGGTTGGTGCTCTTCGGCCGCCGAGGCAGCTGCACCGCTAGGCTCGGGCTCCTCGATGTCCGGAGCCGCCTCAGCCCCTTCTCAGTATCCGCCGGCCCGCTCCTCCCCGGCCTGAGACTCGGCCCTACCCTCTCCGCAGCCCAGGCTGGTTCCCAAGGTGGTTCCAAGGCCACCCGCAGAAAACGACGCGCCTCCAAGCAAGATGCCAGAGCCCTCCCGTGACGCCTGTAAAGAACTCCCGCCTGTCAGGGGCCTACATGTTTAAGAGAAGTTTTAGGTTTACAATCAAACTGACAGGAGAGTACAGAGATTTCCATATATCCCCAGATCCCATACATGCACAGCTTTCCCCATTATCAACATCATTCATCAGTGTTAGATTTTTTTAAACAAAAACGAACCACAATGGCATATTGTAATCACCCAAAGTCCTTAGTTTACATTAGGATATTCTTGGTGTTGTGCATTCATTGGGTTTAGACAAATGTTCAGCCACATGGATGCATCATTATAACATCATACAGAGTATTTTTACTACCTTAAAATTCTATGCTCTGCCTGTTCATCTAAGTTGCCCCCTATTCCTGGTGACCACTGACTTTTCCATTGTCTCTATAGTTTTGTCTTGTCTAGAATGTCATACGGTTAGGATCCTACAGTAGTTAACCTTCTCAGATTGACTTCTTTCACTTAATAATATGCATTTAAGTTTCTTCTTTGTCTTTTCATGGCTTGATGGCTCATTTCCTTTTAGCATTAAGTAATATTCCATAATCTGGATGTACCAGAGTTTATCTATCTGTTCACCTACTGAAGGACATCTTGCTTCTAAATTTTGGCACTTATGAATAAAGAAAGCAGCTATAAACATCTGCATGCAAGTTTTTGTGTGGATATAAGTTTTCAGCACCTTTGGAACACAACTGCTGGATCATATAGTAAAAGTATATTTAGTTTTGTAAGAAACGGTCAAGTTGTCTTCTGAAGTGGTTATACCATTCTGAATTCCCACCAGCAATGCATGATTTTTTTGCTCACATCCTTACCAGCATTTGGCATTGTCAGTATTCTGGATTTGCCATTTTAATAGATGTGTAACTGATGGTGTGATACTCATCTAGAGTCAGACATCCTGGAGTGCAAAGTCAAGTGGGCCTTAGGAAGTATCACTATAAACAAAGCTAGTGGAGGTGATGGAATTCCAGTTGAGCTATTTCAAATCCTAAAAGATGATGTTGTGAAAGTGCTGCACTCAGTGCGCCAGCAAAACTCGGCAGTGGCCACAGGACTGGAATAGGTCAGATTTCATTCGAATCCCAAAGAGAGGCAATGCCAAAGAATGCTCAAACTACCATATAATTGTACTCATCTCACATGCTAGCAAAGTAATGCTCAAAATTTTCCAAGCCAGGCTTCAACAGAACATGAACCGAACAAGCTGGATTTAGAAAAGGCAGAGGGACGAGAGATCAAATTGCCAAACAGTGAAGTCAGGAGAAGAAGGGGATTACAGAAGATGAGATGGTTGGATGGCATCGCTGACTCAATGGACATGAGTTTGAGCAAGCTCTGGGAGTCTTAATGGACAGGGAAGCCTGGCATGTTGTAGTCCATGGGGTCACAAAGAGTCGGGCATGACAGAGACTGAACTGAAGTGGTATCTCATTTTTTTTTTAATTTGCATTTCCCTGTTGCCATATGATGAGGAGCATCTTTTCATATGGAATTATTTTTCATAACACAATTTTAGGTGTTTTTACATAGACTTTTTATAGTTTTCAGCTCTTTAAATAATTTGAGTATTATATTTGTAATGTTTGTGGACTGGAGTTCCATGTAAACTATACTACTGTGTAAGTAGACATTAAATTCATTTTTAACATGTAAGCAGATCATTGGTTAAACTAAATAAAAGTAGTCAATTTGCAGTTATGTACTGAATTTGCCGCAACACGGTCTCTCTCATGTGACTATGATTGGTACATAAGACTGAATTCCTGCCATAGAAGAAATAACACAGATGCTGACTGATGACCTTTGGAAGTGGCTTTGAATTTGAGAGTTTATTTCTACCGAGATTTCCACATGTCTTGAGGAATGGGTAAAAGGAGAAGTGCAGTGAACAGAATAGAGAGTAAATATTTTTACGTTGCCAGTGTCCTCAGCTTATTATCAGTGGTGCTATTTCTGCTATTTCTAAATGACTTCAGATTATAAGAAGTTTAACTGGGTTTAGCTATCTAGAACTTTGGCCACCTGATGCAAAGAACTGACTCATTTGAAAAGACCCTGATGCTGGGAAAGATTGAAGGTGGGGGGAGAAGGGGATGACAGAGTATGAGATGGTTAGATGGCATCACCGACTCAATAGACATGAGTTTGAGGAAACTCTGGGAGTTGGTGATGGACAGGGAGGCCTGGCCTGCTGCAGTCCATGGGGTCACAAAGAATCGGACACAACTGAGAGACTGAACTGAACTTTGTAGTAAGAGGTTGTTTATTCTAGGAAACCTGAACACCGTAGTATCTGGGACTGAACAGAGGAGTATAATAAGTTCTCATGACCTAGAGTGTGAGCTGGAATTAATAGAGGACATTAGTTGAAGGTTTAAGTAGAAAATTCCCTTTCTCTACTGCTGCCTAGGAGGAAGATAGACCTAAACTAGAAATTTCTTTTGACTTTAATTTGTAATTTTAATGTGAAAATAATCATCTTAAAAGTTAGGATCTGCATACATAATTATATATGTCTGTCTGTCCAGCTACTTAATTATAATCTATCATTCATCTAAAATAAGAGCAGATTTTGATAATAACATTTTTTAATTTTTTGACTTTAAAATATTTGGTTTTTAAATTGGTATGTTTTTACATTTTAATATCAACAATCTTTTATATTTTACTAGTTTTTAAAAGTTTTAAATCTTAACCACTATTTTATCTTATCTTTTAATTTTCCCCCACAAATCTTACTTACTCTTCTGATCATAACTCATTATTTTTGTAATATTAAATTCCATCTTTCTTTTATTTTTTGTTTTATCTTTAGAATCTTCTAAAATATCTAGATTTTATTATTTTTAATTGGTTGCAAATTCTCTTCTCCTTATTTGTAAATGCTTGTAGTTTTCCTTTAAACATTTTAATTTGACCTCAACTTATGTTTTTCTCTTTAAGGTTTATTGTTTTCTTCTAATTAAATTGTAACAACTTTAAATTATAAAATAATTTATTTTTTCTTAATATTTATTTCAAAAATTGAGAAATGAAAGAAGCAGATTTCCTATCTCTGCAGCCTATACTATTTCTTCTGATCATATTACTTTCTCTAGTAATGTAGTGTGACCTCTTCCTTGACATAGACAAGCCAAAACATCACTTCAGTGAGGACATGCAGCTAAATCTTAAATTATCTAAGCTATTTAAAGAAAACAGAGCTATACATAATCCAGTCAGGGAGAAGCATGTTCACAGAGCCATCTTTGTTTTATCCAAAATTCTTTGTTAGGGCACATTGTGGAGACACTTTGCTGCATTCTAGTATATGAAAATGGTAAGGAGTGAAACTTATACTCTTTGAAAATCAAATCCAGGATGTTTATTTAACTAACTGGTCCATTATGAGCTGGAACATGCTTTATAATCTGGTTTAAAAAGCAATATGCCCTTTGTCATAAGCAGGGGATAAAAAGTAACACAATTGGTTATCGTTTCACACCCACCATATTGAAAATCATACAACTTACTGCAATTTTTCAGTATTTAAAATTTTACTAGAGATATGGAAAAATAAGGATCCTTGCAAACCGCTTATGGCATTGTATTTGGTACAACAGGACTGAAAAATAACTTTCAGTATGTGCTGAAATTGCCACATATCCTACACCTTGTTATTTTTACTGTTAGGTGTAGACACTTATAGAAATACTTTTCAAACTTCTATGGCCTCAGGATACCTTTAAACTCTAAAACATTATTGGAAGATCTCTAAGAATTTTGCTTTTGTAGAATATATGTATATATATGTACATATATATACATTCATAGAGAATGTGTATTCTATTCCTATAGAAACTTAAATTTAAAAAAAGTTTAATTCTCCAATTTGAGAAAAATTTATTCATCAGTATATTTTTAAACAGCATAATAAATTCATTACATATTAAATTAACATATTTAATGAAAAATTATTTTTAAAACAGAGAGAAATTAGTGGAAAGAGTGGCATTGCTTATGTCTCTTTATCTGGCTTAATAGAACACAGATTTATATTATGTCTATGTTCATGCTGGTTCAGTATGTTGTTTGGTTGAACAAGAAGGAACATTTGAATAACTTTTTATGTAATTATGGATATTCTTCCTTATGCTACACCAGAACTCAATAAATATTACTTTTAAAATGCTTACTTGCAATATAGATTCTGTAGCCATGTCAATAAACAGTTTGTACTCTTACACTAAGATGCATCAACCTCTCTTATACTTTAAACAGATCTTATAACCATGCAAAATTCTATTATACTACCCATTGGATATTTGGGAAATAATGATTCAGTGAATTCACTTATGAGAATAAAAAAGGCAAAGGATTCTTTAGTAATATTGTAAAAATATATTTGACCTCACATGTATTCCCAGGAACTTCAGACTAAACTTTGAGAACTAAAAATTCAGAATAACTCTTGCAGATATGCAAAAGAGATAAGAATTTTGTGGTTAATTTCAGTTTAAAATATATTGGGGAAAATAAGAGGCATCTATTCTTTAGAACTGAAAAACAAATTAATGGTAGAATCATACAGTTAAATCTACCCTCATAAAGAAATTTCAAATATATAATGTTTAGTGGAAAAATTGTTTGGTATGAAATAATGAATGTAAAATTGAAGAACACTTAAGAAAATGTTGCATACTTGGTATGGATATGTAAGCACAGAGTAATATATAAAAACATAGTGGAAAAAAGTACCAACAACAGACTAGGTGAGAACTGAACTCCTTAAAAACCTCAGAGAAGCTATCAGGTCAGAATCAACAGGTACAAATAACAGAAAAAATCTGATGTGTTCCTCTAAAGAAATGAATTAAAAGTTTACATTTAGAGCAGATCTGTATCTGCCCCTAGTTTTTGTAGCTACTGAGCTGAACTGTGTTGTATGATATGTAATAAAGCCTTGATGTTAAGTTCCAAACAAATGAAAACATTTATCTTAATATTCCAAGTGTGATTTGGAGCTCTAGGAAAAGCCTATCAGTGCCTATATTAATTCTAAATAATGATGAGAGTTTGGGGTAATAGAAGGAAATAGAGAAACAGTTTCTGACTGACTATGGAGTTGGAGTCTAAGATAAATCCAAAAAGATTTTTCTCTGAGGTGAAAGTTTTTGGTAGCATGTAATCCCAGAATTCAAGCTAAACCTTTCCTTTGAGATAGGACAATACATCTAAGTATCAGTTCAGTCAGTTCAGTTCAGTGGCTCTGTTGTGTCCGACTCTTTGCAACCCCATGGACTGCAGCACGTCAGGCCTCCCTGTCCCTCACCAACTCATGGAGTTTACTCAAATTCATGTCCACTGAGTTGGTGATGCCATCCAACCATCTCACCCTCTGTCGTCCCCTTCTCCTCCCACCTTCAATCTTTCCCAGCATCAGGGTCTTTTCTGATCTATGTATCAGGACTTCTTAATCAGGAAAAGCAAATGAGAACCCACTCCAGTATTCTTGCCTGGGAAATCCCACAGACAGAGAAGCTTGATGGGATACAGTCCATGTGGTTGCAAGAGTCAGATGTAACTTAGCGATTAAACCACCACCACCAAATAAACTCCAGATATACCAAAGTTAATTTAAGACCTCATCTTCACACATAAACAGGCAAATGAAAATCAATAATGCTTTTAGGAAATTAAGCACCTTTGAAAAGAACACCAAACTAGTAGAACAGTAACTACCACCAAGGAAAAGAATTAATAAAAATGAGAAAATATATATTTAATTAACATTATTGAGACATTTGAGAAAGTATCATATCAAAATAATAACTTATAAAAATAAGCCAGTAGTTTTTTTAGAGTAAATATGTAATTACTATAATTACATGGATCTCAGTGGATGAACTAATTAGAATACAAAAAGTGTGGACAGGAAGATGGAGCCAATACACATACTATATTTGTATGTTGCATGTCTTTTTAAATTAGAATGTATACTCCATGAATTCAGAGATTTTATTTGCTTGGCTATTTACAGTATCCTTAGTTCCTTGAAAAATGACTAGTATGAAGTAGGTACCCCAAAATTTGGTGACTAAAAGAATGATTTGTGAAAATTATTGTGAGCCTATTTATACTTGTTCAGTTGCTAAGTCGTGTCTGACTCTGTGATCCCATGGACTGCAGCATGCCAGGCTTCCCTGTCCTTCACTATCTCCCAGGGTTTGCTCAAACTCATGTCCATTGAGTCGGTGATGCCATCCAACCATCTCAATCTCTGTCATCCCCTTCTCCTCCAGCCCTCAATCTTTTCCAGGATGAGAGTCTTTTCTAATAAGTCGGCTCTTCAAATCAGGTAGCCAAAGTATTGGAGCATTAGGTTCAACATCAGTCCTTCCAATGAATATTCAGGGTTGATTTACTTCAGAATTGATTGGTTTGATCTCCCTGCTGTCCAAAGGACTCTCAGGAATCTTCTCTAGCAACACAGCTTGAAAGCATCAATTCTTTGGCTTATTTAAATATTGCTTACTTAATCTTTTGAAATAGAAATGCAATCTTCTATTATAAAATAACATCTAAAATATTTGCTTAGTTTTCATGGGATATATAAACTGATTGAAATCCCAAACATTTGTTTGTAAATACATAAAGCGTGTTTTCGTTTTCCACTGTTTGTAGCATCACCATTTTCAACACATGAAGTATTCTTTGGAGAGGGAAGTTTTAAAGGAACAAGAAGGCATAGTGTTCTCAACCTGTCTTGCATATACAAAAGCAGCTGCTTGAGAATGATGATGCTTTAAAAAAAAATGGCTGAAAAAAATTTAGTGTGCAAATTGTTATACTTATCTGGCTCTTTTCTAATTATTACACCATCTCAATTGGAATGTTTACTTATCTCTTTCATTATTTTCAATTTCCAAATGTTCATTCTTACCTCATCTGTGATTACAGACTGTAGTTGTTTACTTTAAGTTGATGTCACAAAAGAACAAATTATCTTTATTGCTTTTTGAAAAGTGCATTAAGAACAAATCATGATGTGGCTTATGGAAAATGAAATAACTTACAGAGAAAAATAGTCAATTATTTTGAATTACAAAATAATGTCCTTAAAAGCATGTGGGCATGCTAATCAATAAATTAGCATATTTAAAATAAAAACTTTACCATTACAAATGAAATATCATACTTCCAGACATCTTGATTCTTAGTTTCCAAAGATTCAATTGGTTGGATGAATGTAGAGATAATCCAATTTCATTAATTTGTAGATTTGTAATACATTAAAAGATCATTGTCAATTATTTTTTGCACATTTTCCTTTAATTTTTGTGCACCTCCAAAAATGTTGGAATTCTCTGAGAGCGAGAAGACTAACTAAAATTATAACTGTTTTTATTACCTTATATTGGATAAACCACAGTTGGTAAATTTGAATGAAATAATTCAAAATAAAAGTATGATCTATTGGCGGGTTCCCCATGCCACAATCTGTAAATACATATGTCGTATACAAATTAATACAGAGAACAATATATCCTATCTTCAGTATAAACTTGATAGTCTCCTAAATTCCTGTAAGTTTATTTTTCTCTTCTATAGCTACAAGGTTTTTCTGTCATTCTTCTAACCTTTTATTCATACTCTTGTGTCTGATTCAGCTCCTCCTTGCTGTTGAACAGTTCAATTTGCCCTCTTCCGCTGGCTTATCTTCACCTCCCTTTTACCTCCTCAGCTTGTTCTTGTTTGCTTTAGTTGTTAGCCACTGAGTCTCTGTTAACTTATGTCCTGGTCCTCTGTTCTTGTCTCCAGAGGGAATGGAATCAGGTAGTTCCATTTCTCATTATGTCTGCCAAAATAAAAAAATAAAAAATCCAATTAAATTAAGACAATGTAGTATTATCTCATTTAGAGTAAACATTTTCATTTCATCTTGATAAATACATTTATCTAGTATCACTTTCCAAATAGTTTTCTTCTAAATAGATGATCAAAGCTATAGTTGACTTGGTTGTCATTGTAATGAATACAGCAAAGCAATGAGTTTGCATTTTGCTCAATGCCAGTAAAAGCATATTTGCATTAATATGTCTTTAAATTTAACTCATAGTGTTTATGAGAAATTCATTAATTTTTTTCCTAATAAACTTATAATGCAATTTTATTCCAGCCATTTTAAATAAAATAGAAACAAGATTTAAGACACTCTAAGATAATATGCTGAGTGGTTAATGACATTCACTTAGCATTTCCTAAAGTAAATTATGTTGAGATTGAATTCAATGATTCAGGAAGTCTTATTAGAGCTTATTCAGGAAGTCTTATTTGCGTACATTTGAATGTACCCAAAATGATACACTACATCCTATTTGCACTAGACTATTAATTCTACAATTCTCTTATGAAATCTAACCTATGAGCAGATGCATAATAGAGAATACAGAGGAAATGCTTTTTTAAAAAAATTACACTAAATCTCTTTAAATTATTTTATGAGGTTTGATATATTGTGAATTATAAAACTTGTTTCAATTTGAATGAAAAAACAATGAAAAAATAATTTTTATATAGTCATTTTCCATTTAGGAACAGTAAAATGCATTAAAAAAAATAAAACTAAGAGCAAAATTCTTACATTGTCAGGAAAAATAGTATTTAGGGTTTTAATTCAGCAGTGCATATATCAGTCAATTAATCCCATTACTTCTCTTTACTAATGTAAATACAGCTTTTAAAGATGAAATTTGCTTCTTTGTCCTTTAGCCCAAAATACACACTGATAGACAGTGAGAGGAGATATTTGGGAGACACTAAAAGTACCCAAGAGAAATCTATTAACAGAAATAGAAAATAACAGCACACAGAAAATAACAGTTTTGATCTCCTTATTCTGAAGTCAATTTTCATGCATTCTTGTATGAGAAATATGAATAAAATAAAATTTATACTATTCCCTCATTAATAAAGCTTTAAGGATGAAAGAAAGAGTCTGGGCTTCTTAAAGGACCTCAGAGGATACTAAGGAATATTTTGCCTTGAGATAAAGTCTGATCATGATCTAAGAAAACTGATTCAAGTATACTTTAATTGTGACTGAGATTCAGACAGAAAATTTTGGCAAAATGACTACCCATTTTCCAATATCCATTCCCATTCATCTCTGACAGATATGATAGTGAATTATATAACTGATTTTATCATGCCAATTTATCTTTGGTATCAAACCTGATAAAGGCAAAATAAAACATTAAAAAATTGTATACCAATTTTATGATGAATGTAGACACAATATTTAAACATCATTATGTGTACACAAGGACTCAGTGGGCTGATATCACACTTGGAATAAGGGATTCTGTCCCCTGGGGTGTAAAGCTTTTAGGTTGTGTAGTCCAGAGAGCTCTAGCTCCTCCCCTAATATGATCATAGATAAGGCTGAGGTCCATACCTATTGATGTAGTTGTAGAACCTTAGCCTACTTTTAATGCTCCTTCAGATTCATGATTGAGGGAGCACTTGAATGATGGCAGTTGGTTGTAACATTTGTTGCCCATTTCCTTAGAGTTTTTACAGGAGGCCATCTCCTTCTCATGAAGGCCAGTGGTCAAGTGACTGGACTTGGAGAAGTTAATCCTGAGCTCCAAAACCCAGTAAAGTGCTTCAGTTGTGATAAAGGCAGCACATTAAGTTCAAAGAATAAAGAAGACTGATAGTTTTATAAACATGCTTTCGTTTGCCTCCCTGTTGTTGTTCATTCACTCAGTCATGTCGGATTCTTTGTGACCCCATGGACTGAACACAGCAGGCTTCCCTGTCCTTCACCATATCCTGGAGCTTGCTCCAACTCATGTCCATTAAGTCAGTGATGCCATCCAACCATCTCATCCTCTGTCGTCCTCTTCTTCTCTTGCCCTCTATCTTTCTCAGCATCAGGGTCTTTTCCAATGAGTCGGCTCTCTGCATCAGGTGGCCAAAGTATTGGAGCTTCAGCTTCAGCATCAATCCTTCCAATTAATATTCAGGGTTGATTTCTTTCAGGATTGATTGGTTTGGTCTCCTTGCAGTCCAAGGGGCTCTCAAGAGCCTTCTCCAACACCACAGTTCAAAAGCATCTATTCTTTGGTGCTCAGCCTTCTTTATGGAGCAATGAAATCAAAGCTGGATTAAAGCAAGTTTGAGAGGGATGGGGCTATAAGAAGTGGAGGAACCTAGCAGAGAAAGTATTTATAAGAATTTACTTTTTAGAGGGAAAAGAGAAATGTGTGAAATCTAAAGGACTTTTTCTTTATTCTTTCTTTCTTGTTTTTTCTTCCACCCTTCCTCCCTTTCTCCCTTCCTTCAATCTTTCCTTCCTCCCTGAATTCCTTGTGAAGATCAGCACATTTGTTTGTGATGGGAAGGATATATTAAAATGAAAAGTGAGGAACTGATGATTCAGGAGACAGAGTGGACAGTTACTGAAAAATTGTCTTTGAATGATGGCAGAGATGGGACCCACTGCAGCAGTAGAATCATTGGTTTTAGAAAGGAACCCTGACAGCTTTTCAATAATGACTCTAGTAAAGACAGAATGATTTGCAGAAATACAGGTAGCTTGATAGTTATGGTTATGGCATCCTATGAAAATTCTCTCCTATTGTTTCTCTTTTCTCCATAAAATAAGAAGCAAAGTTATCATCTGAGGGTGAGCAGGAAGAGGAGTAATTGGAATGTGGAAACTGTAAAAAGGTAGTAATCCAATAAACTTTACTTCTAGAGAGCAATGTTCAGTCCCTATTTTTTCACTTTCTGTGATTTTTGAACCATATATTTTTCCTGATTTGAAATGGTTCTCTCAGATTGAAAGTTGAACTTTCATTTAGCATTCATAAAAAAAATGTGGCTTATATTATTTTGTATCAGTGGTTAGCTTTGGTTATAATTTCTGACAGTGGTCACTCTTGACTTAAATATATTATCAAGTCCTTCAGTAACTATTCAGTTCAGTTCAGTTCAGTCACTCAGTCGTATCCGACTCTGCAACCCCATGAATCACAGCACGCCAGGCCTCCCTGTCCATCACAAACTCCCGGAGTTTACTCAAATTCATGCCCATCAGGTCGGTGATGCCATCTTGCTATCTCATCCTCTGTCATCCCCTTCTCCTCCTGCCCCCCAACCCCCCCCCACCCCCAGCATCAGGGTCTTTTCCAATGGGTCAACTCTTTGCATGAGGTGGCCAAAGTATTGGAGTTTCAACTTCAGCATCAGTCCTTCCAATGAAGACCCAGGACTGATTTCCTTTAGGATGGGCTGGTTGGATCTCCTTGCAGTCCAAGGGACTCTCAAAAGTCTTCTCCAACACAGCAGTTCAAAAGCATCAATTCTTCGGTGCTCAGCTTTCTTCACAGTCCAACTCTCACATCCATACATGACCACTGGAAAAACCATAGTCTTGATTAGATGGACCTTTGTTGGTAAAATAATGTCTCTGCTTTTTAATATGCTATCTAGGTTGATCATAACTTTCCTTCCAAGGAGTAAGCGTCTTTTAATTTCATGGCTGCAATCACCATCTGCAGTGATTTTGGAGCCCCCCAAAATAAAGTCTGACACTGTTTCCACTGTTTCCCCGTCTATTTGCCATGAAGTGATGAGACCAGATGCCATGATCTTAGTTTTCTGAATGTTGAGCTTTAAGCCAACTTTTTCACTCTCCTCTTTCACTTAGGGCCAAATAAACTGAGTTGACATACCTTGGGGTACAAAACACTATGAGTAAAAGAGAGAGAAAAAATCATCTAATTGAGGAAGCTATGAAAAAATCTCTTAGAAGAAATAGCATATCAAGTTTGATCTATCATTGTAATTGTACTTAGTCATTCAGTCATGTCTGACTCTTTGCAACCCCATGGACTGTAGCCTGCCAGACTCCTCTGTCCATGGGATTCTCCAGGCAAGAATACTGGACTGGGTTGCCATGCCCTCCTCCAGGGGATCTTTCCAACCCAGGACTAAACCCAGGTCTCCCACACTGTAGGCAGATTTTTTATTATCTGAACCACCAGAGAAGCCAAAGAATCCTGGAGTGCGTAGTCTATCCCTTCTCCAGGGAACTTCATGATCCAAGGGTCTTCTGCATTGCAGACATATTCTTTACTAGCTGAGCTACCACTGATTAAAAAAAAAAAAAAAGACACCATATAAGAGAGAAAAAGAAGGTACAGCACAGAATCTTAGAAATGTTTATAATTAGAAAATCAGAAGAGGAAAATAAGAAAGGATGATTAGGAAGAAAAGAAATCAAAGGTGAGAGGAGAACTAGGCATTTCAGTTCCTCTAATTATCGAAACATTGCTCTAATGCCGGTTATTCTGCTATGCACTGGAAACTTAAGAGTCAGTCCACAGCTCTAAGGCAGTCGCATTCCAATGGGGAGACTTAATCGGGGGTCTCTTCCATAGTTGGACAATTTTCATTCAAGAGAATCCTGAACACTTTTTAAAGGAGACAGTAAAGAGCCAGAGAATAAAAAAATTGTAATGTGTTGAAATGTGAGCTGTTTAGTCCAGATACTTAGACAAGTAAATCTGGCTACTTTGTTTAATTCTTTTTATGTGGAAATGACTTTTAGCTGACTGCTTCGAATAGCTACCCTTTGTTTTTGCCTACTCCATGTTCTCAGGACACAGAAATTCCCTAGTTTCAAAGCTGTGAAAGTTCTATGTGGGTTGTTGGGCTGATTGTACTAGCTTAAGCAACCTTTGAAATTTTGCCATTCAGTGGCACATTAGGCAGTTCAAAATGAAATTCTCTTAAGGCAAACTGGGAACTATTGGTGAGTTGCATAAATCAACTACTGTTGAATTTTATTTGCTTCTGTAATAAAGATCTTTCTTGTTATAAAAACTTGTTGCCACATATAACTTGATTTAAAACAAAACTCCATCAGCTGAATGTCTACATTTAATTGACACAATAATTCAAATTAAAATCTTATTGCCAAGTGAACTTTCTCCCATAAAGCACTGCAAATTATTTTCTTCCTCTGTATGGTAACTGTTAAAGTGTAGAGGAAGCTTAAATATGTCATCAAAAATATTACAGGCATTTAATACACATTAGCCAAGATTTTATGGTAAGGATTTTTCTTCTCTTGCCATGTGAGGTCCTGCAATATTTTTAGCTTCTCTAAATTTCATTTGGCAATCCTTCTAGTGGCAAAATTTACCTACTGGTTGGACCAGTCTTCTTTGTTGCTTTTAGAGTGTTTATTCTTAGGCACCAATGACAGGGTTGCAGGCATCTGATCTATGGCATGATTGGACACTCAGTTTAGAACTCAAACTCAGATCCGAGACTTCAGTCTCCTGGTCAAATGCCTCACCTGTTACTTAAAGGTTATATTGTTCCTTACTAACGTAATCTATGTGTTTGCTTAATTATTTTGGCATATTAATTACTATCACATCTATCTTAGTAATTAAGTTAAGTAACTTTAAACTTCCTAACGCATGTCTTCTGAAATATCTTCCTTCTTTTATCAACATGGCAATCTAGTTCTATCACTGTCTTCTAACGTAATTTGGCAACAGAGTCATGAGAACTTATTGTAATCCAACTTAATTTTAGGATGCAGGATAAAAAGACATACTTCCTATGGTTTCCTAAGCTGTAACCTTACTTACCCCTCTGAAACTAAATGCTGGACTCCTAGATTCTAAACTCTTTCCTGAAACAGCTCTTTTCATTTACATACACAGGCAACATTTACATAGGGCCACAGTGGGTAGAACAGAAAGGATTTTCATTGTGTGTAAACCAGCCTTCTTCTACTGCCTTTTCTGCTGTGACCTCAGATTAAGTCACTGCAATTATCAGAAATATTTCATATTTCATTTTATGATGTGGTAGTCTGGCATTTCATTTTATTGCTTTCCTCCTAGGACACTTCTTGGTTTCCTTTGCAAATCTTTTTATATCTGTTAAAATATAGCAAAAATAGCAAAAGAAAAAGGAAAAAATATTGAAACTATCTGTTGGCATGCAGTGCTGTGGAAACACAATATTTGGAACTTCAACTTCATTGAGAAGTATAGTAAAAATTTGTGAGTTTTTTCTTTAAACATTAAATCAATAAGTAAAAATGTCCAGGTCATAAAATAATTTAATGTTTGACAATACGATCATGACAGCAGAATAAATAATATTCTTAAAAGAAAGAAGTGTATATGAAACCTGTTACAAGTTTCAGGAACCCAATTTCATCATCTTCTATTTGTGGACTTGATATAACATAGAAAGGAAAAATTAAGACTTGAAAAGGTGAATTTAATAATGTCACAATGCATACTAGAATTATTAGAACAAAGTGATAGATGCTTTCAGCCTAACTTTGACTAAAATGTTTATACAAACCCTCAACCCCTTGCCTCATGGGAGCATTTCACTTTCTTCTCTTCTCATACCAGTGTATCATAATAGATAAGGGCAGAGACTGTGGGCTCAGACTGTTAGATTTAAATCCCACCTCCCCTACCTGTTTGTAATGAGATGTTGGGCAAGTTAAACTCAGTTTGCCAATCTATAAAATAGGAATAATAAATTTATCCATGTCAGTAAATTTAAACAAGATATTTCAGGAGTACGAATTATAACTGAGTGGACTTGTTTTGTATATGAGGAATGCTGCCAAATAATGGTTTCTAATAGTTCCTACTGCTAAACTACATAGGGAAACAATATACTTGTGACACTAGACTTTTGCTGCTTAACTCAGAACGCACAGCTGCCCCTATGTGGAGCAATTGTGGGTTCAGAGTCTCAACCTTCCTCTCTGAATCAATGAAGTAAATCAGATGATAAAAAAATGCAGTTCTTGAGAGTAATGCAATCCACAAATATATTTAATTACTCATAAATCATGATTCATCTTAAAGCTTAATGTGACACCTGCTCGCAGAGAAATTTAATCAATTTATCATTGTTTGAAATGTGTTTATCTTTTGAAATAAAGGGCAGAGTTCATCTTATAAAATATTGAGAAAATTAGATTAAGTAATATGCTTAAGAGCATATGAAGTCAACAGTTGGAACAAGACTGAGGACTCTGAATTCATGGCCCTTTTATTTACCCCTCAAATAATATTTTGCCTTATGTCATTAACTACACACAGCTTCTTTGTGGTTCTGTTTTCTGTATAGAAGTGTATCCCAAAGTTTGATTATCTGATTAATCTGTAGATAAAGTAATAGAGATATATATTTAAATAAATAGATTCTATTTACTTAAAGAGAAGGAATCGCTTTAATTTCACCAGATGTTAGGTAGCTTTTTACAAGGATTGTCAAAGCTACAGCATTTGGTATCTATTTGATCAATATACTTTCCCATATATTCCTTTTTATCCAAGAACTTACATTTTTATTAAATTTGTATGTGGCCTTGGGTGAATACATTTAATTGATCCCAAAATATAGTAATCTAGGTTCTCCAAGAGTTATTTGATGAGAATAAAATAAACACATTCAGGATTTATTTTTAGAACTAATGATGTTAATATTGGCATTATTACGAATCCCTCTCATTGTCAATTGTATACAGTTTTCTGGACACTGTATGTCTTAGGTTGATGGTGGCCTTGGAATGAGGGTCCTTCTGCTAGTGATTTATTGACAAAGGGCTCCTAAGTGAATCCACTAAGGCGATGGAGTAAGAGGAGGAGAAAGTGGGAGGAAGGCAACATGGATAGATTTAGGCAAAGCTCTATGGAGGATAGGGCTTCCCAGGTGTCACTTATGGTAAAGAACACACCTGCCAAGGCAGATGTGGGTTCAGTCCCTGGGTTGGAAAGATCCCCTGGAAAAGGAAATGGCAACCCACTTCGGTGTTCTTGCCTAGATAATCCCATGGACAGAGGAGCCTGGTGGACTACAGTCTATGGGGCTGCAAAGAGTCAGACAGGACTGAAGCACATGTGCTGTGGAGGCTAGCATTTCCTTATCCTACAGGAGAAGTCTGGAAAGTTATGTATCTTGATATCCTATGTATCCTCAGATGTATCCTGATTTTAGATGAGGGAGCTGTACAGTCAGTGGTTGATTAAAGATCTTTGTGAGAAGAATGCAAACTCCCAGGCTTTCCACACTTTCACTCTGAATTAACAGCCCCAGCAGCCTGTGGGCAGTTCTCCACAGTTGGAGGAGGAGTGCAAAGGAAGCTTAAAGATCCACAGAATTTATCTCTGTTCTTTGTATGAACTAAATATTACTATCCAAAATTTAGTTGAAAAAACTGAAAGGAGTTTGGCAAATTGTTCAAAGTGACACAATAATGAAAGGAGTTGAATTTGAATAACTTTCAGTTCTTCACAGTGATAATTTGTCTCAGATTCACAACAATAAATTTATTCAAGGCGCTAAAATAAATGTAATTTTTCAAGTGCCTCATAAACTTTCATAAAATGGGTGAGAAAGTGATAATATATGACTTAATACATATTATTCCTGACAAAGCATTTTCAGAAACGTTAAATCCAATTTTTCAACATTTCCAAGTAAAATAGTGTGAGATTGCTGCAATTAATTGTGTAGAAATTATTAAGAGAAGAATTTCAGAAAAGCATTAGTTTCAGAATCAGTTTTGGTTAGTGATCACTTTCTGATATGATGTGAAGTAATTTACAAAAACACACAAAACATCGGGACCTGGGAACAATCATTAGATGCTGGCTTCCCTAGTGGCTCAGATGGTAAAGAATCTGCCTGCAATGTAGGAGACCTGGGTTCGATCCCTGGGTGGGGAAGATACCATGGAGGAGGGTATGGCAACACACTCCAATATTCTTCGCTGGAGAATCCCATGGGCAGAAGAGCCTGGCAGGCTACAGTCCATGGGGTTGCCAAGAGTCGGACGCGACTGAAGGGACTGAGCATTCATACATATCTGGGCTAAAGGGCAAGAGACTCATTTAAAGTAAAAATCTCCTGAGTGGGGTGCTTATAGTTTACAATAAGTTTTCAAGAACAGTATCTCACTTATTTCCCATAATGTTCCTCTGCTCTATTTATTTTTTATTATTCTTATTTTATACATGAGAAAGTTCAGGATCTAAAAGTTAAGAAAAATTTTCATATCATCTAGTTTAATTAGATTCATGATCAGAGTGCAGGTATTTTAACTCAAGAGTGCAATAGGGCACTGCTGTGGACATTCTGTGGACCAGTACTGCAGAATATATGCATGACATGTCTACAGAGTTCAATGTGCCCCTACAGTCCTTCACGTGCTTTGTATCAGAAATTGACAAATCATTCACATTAAAGCAGTGTGTGTGTGTGTGTGTGTGTGTGTGTGTGTGTGTGTGTGTTGGGGGTGGGGGTGGTGGGTGGAGGGGCTGGAGAATTCTTTACCCTGTTAAATGTCTGAGGAAAACCAATAATTCTCTCTCACAAGAAAAATTCACATATACCTACATTTTTCACATATAATTTCAGTTGGTTTTATGACATGTGAATGTCCATGTTAATGAATTTGGTTTAGAAAATTTTTCAAGTCTGAACATCTTAGAGTAGGCTGAGTAGGAGATAAGGACATGAGGAGGATTCACACATGGTCACTTATGAGAAACCTGGAGCTCAGGAAAGAATGAAGGAGATATAGAAAAAAGGTAGTAAATTGCAAAGCTTCATTTTTAGGTTCATATGAGTTCAGAATGTCTGAATATTGTCATTCAGATTTGGGGAAGAAGTGGTCATGATCTTCTACTTTCTTCAAGATAACAACTTGTGATTTCCCCAATAGGTAGAATCTCTGTATTCTGATCATCTCTGTATTCTGATCATGTGTACACATGTGCTTGTCCCACCCCTATTCATCACTAGGGCCATAGGTATCAGTATTCCAACAGAAAACCAACAGCATGTTCACATTAAAATAATTCAAAAATTATTTTATGAAAAACATATTCACAAAGATTTAGGAAAGCTACAGAGAATAATGCAGGATCCCAGGGTTATGAAGAGTGTAGTTATTAGCTAAGCTTAGGTCTTAGGGAAGGGTGGAATAGTTATTAGAAATCGAAAGCAAAATTGTTGTGTAAATAGGATTGTCTTAAAAATAGTTAAGACTTTGGTCCAGAAACTCTGCCAGTCTGAGACAATCACTCAGTGATTGTCTAGGGGAATAAGTACTCTCTCTGCCTTCTAGACTCTCTGATTTTGTGCTCCTCATTTTCCAGCCGAACCCAACAGGAAGCATGAGAGAATCTCCTGCCATAGTTCAGTCAGGTCATTCTTTGAACAGAAAGCAACTTTCTGCATCCAAAGGGGCAAACAGAACACATCTAGCAAAGAAAACTAGAAAGCAGATGTATATATATACACACACCACACACACCACTCTACTGCTCTTGCCTTAGTCCAGTCCTGTGTATCATCTATTCGAGGTAAAGTTCAAGTTATTCCTTTCTATGAAGTCTTTTCTGATGCCCTGCCCCATGCTGGATCTAAAGGAGGTCCTGAAACATCATGCTGCTTTGAGCTAAAACATTACTAGGGTACTTGATCTGCCTTCCACCTTATTTATAATATTTGTCTTCAGTTTTTATCTCCCTTATTAACTAAGTGTCTTAAATGGAGGGGCTGTGTTTTATACAGTTTTGACTCTTTCCCAGCACCTCAATAAATGTTTGAATGATAGATTGAAGGCTCTGAGAATGTAGTTTTGAGTGTCTTAAAGTGGGATATAATTATGAGTAACTTTTCTCTTAAAGAATATATCTTGTCTTTCTTCTTTTTTTTCTTTAAGCTTGCCAGATTCAGAAGCATTTTATCTGTTGCTTGGATACTAATGTTTTCTTCTATGCTTTGTGAAAAGACTCTGTAATGACTTTCAAAGTTTGTTCAACCTTTTAATTTTCTCAGGCATGGAAGACATAGCCAGATGCATTCAAATTTTTATTTACTTATTATACTCAAATAAGATTAACATAATACTTTTTCATATATTAATGTATTTTTTCACTCATTTAATACATACTTTGAGATGCATAAAGAATTATAATGTAGAAGCCATTCATTGATTATAAAGGGAACAAGACCCTAAGTGAGATCAGAAAGGGAGAGTTTACTTCTAGTTAGAGTAAACTTTTTTCTGTCATAAAAGTGATACCCAGGGAACAGAGTTGATCCAAGAATAAACAGCCAGTTCTATTCTTGTTGTTCAGTCACTAAGTCGGATCCTACTCTTTGCCACCCCATGGACTGCAGCATGCCAGGCTTCCCTGTCCTTCACTGTCTCCTAGAGTTTCCTCAAACCCATGTCCATTTAGTCGGTGATACCATCCAAACCATCTCATCCTCAGTTGCCCCCTTCTCCTCCTGTCCTCAATCTTTCCCAGCATCAGGGTCTTTTCCATTGAGTTGTCTCTTCACATCAGGTGGCCAAAGTATGGGAGTTTCAGCTTCAGCATCAGTCCTTCCAATGAATATTCAGGGCTGATTTCCTTTAGATTTGACTGATTCGATCACCTTGCAGTCCAAGGGACTCTCAAGAGTCTTCTTTAGCACCACCGTTCAAAAGCATCAGTTCTTTGGCACTAAACTTTCTTTATGGTCCAACTCTCACAACTGCACATGGCTACTGGAAAAACCATAGCTTTGACTATATGGACCTTTGTAGGCAAAGTGATAGCTCTGTATTTAATACACTGTCTAGGTTTGTCATAGCTTTTCTTACAAGGAGCAAGTGTCTTTTAATTTCATGGTTGCAATCACTGTCCACAGTGTTTTTGGAGCCCAAGAAAATAAAGTTTGTCACTGTTTATGGATTTTCCCCATCTATTTGCCATGAAGTGATGGGACCAGATGACATGATCTTCATTTTCTGAATGCTGAGTTTTAAGCCAGCTTTTTCACTCTCCTCTTTCACCTTCATCAAAAACTCTTTAGTTCTTTTTCACTTTCTGCCATAAGGGTGGTGTCATCTGCATATCTGAGGGTATTGATATTTCTCCTGGCAATCTTGATTCCAGCTTGTGATTCATTCAACTCAGCATTTTTCATGATGTACTCTGTGTAGAGGTTAAATAAGTAGGGTGACAGTACACAACCTTGACGTACTCCTTTCCCAATTTTAGACCAGTCCGTTGCTCCATGTCCAGTTCTAACTGTTGCATCTTGACCTGCATACAGGTTTCTCAAAAGGTAGGTAAGGTGGTCTGGTATTCCCATCTTTTGAAAAATTTTCCACAGTTTGTTGTGATCCACCCAGTCAAAGGCTTTAGCATTATCAATGAAGAAGAACTAGATGTTTTTCTGGAATCCTCTTAATTTTTCCATGATCCAATGGATGTTGGCATATTGATCTCTAGTTCCTCTGCCTTTTCCAAATCCAGCTTGTACATCTGGTAGTTTTTGGTTCTTGGTTCATGTGTGTTGAAGCCTAGTTTGAAAGATTTTGAGCGTTACCTTGCTATCATGTTAAATGAGCACAATTGTATCATAGTTTCTGCATTCTCTGACATTACCCTTCTTTGGGATTTTAATGCAAACTGACCTTTTTCCAATACTGTGGCCATTACTGTGTTTTCCAACATTGCTGGAGTATTGAGGCCAGCAGTTTAATAATATCACCTTTTAGGATTTGAAATAGCTCAGCTGGAATTCCATCACCTCCACTAGCTATGTTCATAGTAATGCTTCCTAAGGCCCACTTGACTTCACTCTCCAGGATGTCTGGCTCTAGAGGAATGATCATGCCATCATGGTTATCTGTTATTAAGACCTCTATTGTACAGTTCTTCTGTGTATTCTTGCCACCTTTTCTTAATGTCTTCTGCTTCTGTTAGGTCCATATCATTTCTGTCCTTTATTATGCTTATCTTTGCATGAAATGTTTCCTTGGTAATTCTAATTTTCTTGAAGAGATCTCTAGTCTTTCCAATTCTATTGTTTTCCAAGTTTATGTCCCAATCACTAATGCCAAAGAACCTGAAGTTGAATGTTTCTATGAAGACTTACAAGATATTATATAACTAACACAAAAAAAGATGTCCTTTTCATCATAGGGATTGGAATGCAAAAGTAGGAAGTCAAAAGATACCTGGAGTAATAGGCAAGTCTGGCCTTGGAATACAAAAGGAAGTTGGGCAAAGGCTAACAGAGCTTTTCAAGAGAACCCACTGATCATAGCATACATCATCTTCCACCAATGCAAGTCAACTCTACACACGGTCATCACCAGATGCCCATGTCAATACTGAAATTAGGTTGATTATATTCTTTGCAGGGAAAGATGGAGAAACCTTATACAGTCAACAAAGACAAGACCTGGGCCTGACTGTGGCTGAAATCATAAACTCCTTATTGCAAAATTCAGACTTAAATTGAAGAAATAGGGAAAACCAATAGATCATTCAAGTATAACCTAAATCAAATTCCTTTTGATTGTTCAGTGGAAGGAACAAATAGATTCAATGGATTACATTTGATAGAGTGCCTGAAGAAATATGGATGGAGGTTCATCACACTGTAAAGGAGGCAGTGATCAAAACCAACCCAAAGGAAAACAAACGGAAGAAAGCACAATGGTTGCCTGAAGAGGCCTTGCAAATAGTTGAGAAAAGAAGATAAGCAAAAGGCAAAGGAGAAAGAGAAAGATATACCCAACTGAATGCAGAGTTCCAAAGAATAGCGAGGAGAGATAAGAAAGCCTTCTTAAGTAAACAATGCAACTCTATTCTAGTTTTGTTTAAAAACCAGATCTTTTGCCTCCCATGCCAAAGTTCATGTTGCCCACATTCCCCCTCCCCTCACCAGAGATGTCTAGTTACTCTCAGAAGGCTGAGGAGAAGGGTGCTAAAGACATTTGAAGTTACAGAGGAGTAGAGGGAGTAAATATTTCAGAGCTGACATGAATAAATCTATAGTCTTGACTGGTTTCTTAATACAAAGTATGATCTGTGCAGATTCTAAAAGCAGTAATCCTGATAAAGCTATAAATCATAATAATAAGAGACTCATTTTTCCACCCTGGAAGTACATTTGAATCTTGTAGATCAGAGGCCTGAAATCTATAGAAATACATGAAGAATAAGATTTAGGAATGAGTGGACAAGCCAAATATTTTCAAGAGGAAATGAGAAATAACATATTATAAAAGTGGTGATACAGAGAAACATAAAGTAAGTGACTTGGCATTGCTCTTAGATGGAAATGGAAGTTCTATACATGGCAGGGCTTTGGCAGGTACTGAAACATTGTCTTATTTCTCAAATTGATTTTAGATAAAAAGCAATAAAATTATTCATACCATTAAGTCCACACTGTAACTTACTGGGGCAAAAGGTTAATGTTTATAAAAGTGAAAAAGGAGGCTATATATAATATAGAGGTGTGTACTTTTCATAAAAATTTCCTTCATTTATAGCAGAAAGCAGAGCCCTCTCTTTCATTAACTCACTGGAATAGCTTTTACTAAAAATTGAAGTGGCAACTAACCGCATCCCAGTAATCTCTAATACAGATTTATAAGGTGAGGTATAATGTTTGACTCAAGAAGTTTTTGTCCTCTTTTTTTAAAAGTTTTGACAATCCATATGTTATTCAGATTTCTTAGTTTTTATTTAATATCTTTTTTTCCGTTCCAGCAACCAACTAGAATATCACATTCAGTTCAGTCGCTCAGTTGTGTCCGACTCTTTGTGATCCCATGGACTGCAGCACGCCAGGCTTCCCTGTCCATCACCAAATCCCAGAGCTTGCTCAAACTCATGTCCATCGAGTCAGTGATGCCATCCAACTGTCTCATCCTCTGTCATCCCCTTTTCCTCCTGGCTTCAACCTTTCTCAGCATCAGGGCTTTTTCCAAAGAGTCAGTTCTTCACATCAGGTGGCCGAAGTATCAGAGCTTCAGCTTCAGCAGTTGTCATATCACCTTGGGATTCTCTTCTTGCCTTTGTTATTGCTGAGCACAAAATCCTTCTCTGCTGCTTAAATTATTCTCAAATGTTCTTAACTGGAATAAGGAAGATAAACATAGATAAAATGTGTGAAGATCAGGGTGACAAGAACAAAATTACTTATATTTTATATTTGTATTACATCTGCCTCACTAATTCAGTGCCTTGGCTTTCACTTCCTGGTATTTTTAATATGAATTGAATTTACAAATCAATTTCAGTTCCGAGATGCATTACCATCTTGAAACATAAGAGATCACATGTGAGGAGGCCGTGTATATGAGCCAGGAAGTCCCAAATGAGAGTCATTCTATCTGTGTCATAGAGAAGCAACTTAGCAATGTTCAAGCCTTTCACTGAGTCTGCCAATTACATTTTAGCCTCTAGGTTCATTCAAAAGCATCACAGGAAAACAGGCAGCTCTTGTAAACATAGCTAACAAGAAAGAATTAATGCAGTGTATATTAACAACACCTAAAAAACATCATCCTTGTGACACAATGTTCAAAGCAAAGACATGCTAATGAAACCATAGAATTAAATGAGGGAATACTTTAATTTAATAGAGTTCATTACTTTGGGTGCATCTAGAATCAATCTAGTATTGCTTGAAATATATATAGATATATGTACTCTTGTTGTTCGGTCACTAAATTGTGTCCAACCCTTTGTGACTTCATGAATTGCAGTATGCCCGGCTTCTCTGTTCTTCACTATCTCCCAAAGTTTGCTCAAACTCATGTCCATTGCATTGGTGATGCCATCCAACCATCTCATCCTCTCTCATCCCCTTATCCTCCTGCCTTCAATCTTTCCCAGAATCAGAGTTTTTTCCAGGTTTTTTTGCATCAGGTGGTCAATGCATACACATATGCATATATATATACAAATATTCAATGACTTATTTTATACTATATATGAATGATTTCCCAAGGCTCTGACAAAGAAGTGACACAAAGGTGAATGAGACAAGATCTCTATATTTAGAGCAAATTATAATGTAGTAGGAGTTTTATACACATGGACACAAGTAATGGACAAGACAATGTTGTGAAAGGAAATTCTGAGTGTGAACTAAGTATGAAAATGGATGTTCTCAATACCCTAAACTAGGTTCTCTGAATAAAAAGGTCAGTGGTAAATTCTACCCTAGCTCAGTACTGAGATTTGAAGAGCAAATCCAGATGGAACAACCCAAAGGTAGCCTACAAGTAAGGGACATTTTGAAGTTACAGTATACTACCTGTGAGGAATGAACACTGCTCCTTTCATAGATATCAGACTGATAAGTATCTACTAAGCATCCCTAATACTTAAAGAGTCTATTAGCTTCCTAATGCAAATGGTAAAAGAAAAAAAATCAGCCATTGGTGACGATGTAAGAGAGCAAAGATAGAATTCTTGGTCTCTTAGTTAGAAATATTTCTCATTTTCAGTAGTAGCTGACCTTGTAATAGAGCCAAATAGCTACTGAGTGTCTCCTACTCCATATAGAATATCTACTTAATTTCTCTGTTATTATAGTTGACAAAGAAAACACTGAATATGAAGAGTAAGCTGTAGTAGTAGTCTCTTTGCACTGACAGTGAAATATAAGATTTTAGTATCTTTGAACTCTGAGTTAATAGAGATGTATGTTTCCCAAAAACAACAAAATCTGATGAACTTCAAGTAGCAGCACTGGGCAATGTGAAAAACACCATATATCGCAACCCAGGGTAATTGCAGAACCAGTAAGTGTATAGAACTCCATCAGAGAAGCATCATCTCACTGGAGAAAGCACTTCCAGTAACTCCATTGGTTTACTTTCTTTACACTCATCGAATCTCTCCAGGAAGAGGAAATGGAACGGAGATGAGAGTCAAAGCATATTTGTATTCAATCAAGATTGATTTTCCTTATGTAGTCATGGCAAACATAGTTGCAGCTTTATTTAAAATAGCTTCGTTTGTAAATGCAAAATAATAGAATTGAAGGCACCATTCCATTTCATGTAGATAACCAAAGTTTATCTGTTTTATTCTTAAATTCTCACCAAACATAGATTCTATAGGGAAAAAAACGCAGGGAAACGAAAGCACTGAGAAATAAATATAAGAGGCCCATGTAGTTCTTTCAGAAAAACCTAGAGTTTAGTATGAAATTGAATGTGTCAAACTAAGGTATACTATTAGGTACACTAAATTGTTGCTACAGTTCATTAAGTCTTCCTACGAAACACTCTAATGCTATTTTATGAAGCTTGTGCGGCCTTTTAAGTGTCCAGAATGATTTTAGTAACCACTACCAACCAAAAAATGTCACTTGCCATCTGATTCTGTAAGAATGATGTTACTAGCCACTGTGGTCTCTGACCTTCAACATCCCCTGAAAGGAGTTCAGAGTAGAGATCGGGAATGAGGTACTCTCTGCTCTGGGAAAAACTGGCAGAACAGGCCTTCAGGTAGTTAGATATTTTCAGAAGATTTTATGAGCCCAATTTCTTGCATTTCCTCATTTCTAGAAAAGCGCTAAAGTCATTAATTGAGTCATTTGCTGTGACTAGCTGCAAGCCTCTGCTGCAATATGTGCTTGAGTGCAGAGATAGCCCTTCACCAAAATTGTATATATATTGACACCCCCCCCCCCCACTTCAGAGCAATTCCCCAGAGCTATCTGAGAGGCTGTCTCCCAGGCTATAGTCCTCATTGTGCCCCAAATAAAACTTAACTCACAGCTCTCACGTTGTGCATTTTTTCAATTGATACCAATATAATACTAGAGATAAGCGATGATGACCATTGTTACCGACACAAGGCAGAGGAATAGGAGTAAGAGAGCAGGAAAGGAAAGACTGAACAGGGGAGAAAACAATACTTAACAGTTAACTCACTGCATCCCAATGACTCGGGTACCAGTTGAAGCACCAGTGGCCCATAAAACAAATACATCTCCTTTGGTGCATAAACTTTCACAAGTCATAGCTACACCTTAGACCTTCATGAAAAGGATCAGTATGGTTCTCCCTAGGAAATACTTGCAACAAATCCTTCTGATTAAGAGTAGCACTGTAGTGTGACCTCATGCAAAGAGTAAGAATAGCACCAATGACCCAACAGATAAATTGGGACGATGACATGGATAGACACCTATTATGTTTGCAATTTTTAACTTATTTTTTCATTCTGTTGACAGACGTTTAATTGAAGAACAGAGATTTGCCAGGTATGTTGCTAAGCACTGTGGGTGTGAAGGTGAACTTGATGGGTTTCTTATTCTTGAGGAACACCACATCACTTTGTTAGAGATAGAAATGCAAAACTGCAACTTAAAATGCAAAGACATTAACGAACCATTGAGAGAAGTCAAGGAAGGGTTTAGTGGAGGGAGGACATAAAAAGATTTGTCAAGTAATGAAATGGTCAGTAATAAGAAAGTGGGTAGATGAGAAATGAATTCCAGGTATAAAAGACAGCATAATGAAACACTGGTTTTAGTGACTATGGCAATAGTTAGTTGTGTTAGATCTTTCACTCCCTTCTGCTCTCCTTCTCTGTTTCTGAACAGTTATAGATAAGAAGAAATTCTAGCCATGAAAAGACACATTGTACATCTAAGTCTTCCTTTCCATTTATAACAGGATCACATGATATTGGTATTAAAAGGGTTGTATTGTAGAAAAGTAATATTTGAGACCGTTAAGAAACCAGTATAGAAGTAATCTGGGTCATAATTGTGCCATAAACCTCAAAACAGTAAAAGCACTTCAGTCTGACAGTACACAATAAAACTGCCACATTTAGTAATATTTTTCCAAACCAAAATTCTAATCCTGGAGATTTTTTGAAAAAAATTTTCTCTGTATACCCATTATACAATTAAGGAATTGTTTAATATAACATGTTTTATAAATTGTCAAAGAAAGAGTCAGTGTAACCAATTTTAGAATATTGAAATATGTGTGGCTACTCCTTCCAAAAAAGTGGTTTTATGATTCAAAAAGAAAATGTCTAGATAATTTTGCAAATAATAGTATACCTATTTATGCATAGGTTACATATTAATAATTTAAGCCATCTCTCTCTGGATACTTTGCTGGCTCATGTAACTTTATGGTTCCTTGAAGCTGTGATTAATTACTTCTTCCTCCTCCTTCACTTTCAAATATAATTATCTTAACTGGCACTTATTTCTCGTTTTTGTATGCTGTGTTGGAGGATAATGGAAATGCAAGTGGGCTGAAATTTCTATATGAGTCTTTAAGAGACAAAAAGAACTTTTAAAATGTGATTTTGTTATTTTTGAGGTCAGAACTTTTATCTCCCTGTCCAAAGCTGCACTACTTCAGATTAGGTCTGAAAGCAACAAAAAAAAGAAAATACCCTTTAGTGTCATTTTCCTTGGACTTCTCCTCTACTCATTTAACTTTTGCAAAAAAGAAAATCACCTATTATGTGTCAGCTTGGAATTATATGCCAGAAATCTTGTGATCTATGGCTCCTCCCATATTATAGGAGGATTTTTACAATCTTATTCATTAAGAATGGATGCTAAACAGTGTTCTGATGCCTTAAGTAGTTGCTTACTGGTTTTCCAATAAAGAAATCTCCCACCACTTTTTTATTAATGATAAAAGTGATGAATATATATCATTATTTTCATTTTTTTATATATCTTACAGGTAAATGTAAAGAACTCATTTTTTCATTACATTAAAATCTTTCTAATTTGAATGTGTTGTCTAAGGATTGACACAATTTTAGGTTTGAACCTCAACATGTTCAACCTTGTCTAGATTTCTTGATGGAAATGTCATGTGTTCCTCATGTAGAAGATTAAGTAGCTGTCCATGGGCTTAAAGCCCCAAATACAAGTCTCTCCCCTCCCATCCTGAGTTTCACTGTTCATTGGAAAACACTTCCCACCTGTCTGGCTGTTTCCTTAAATATATGCATCTAGATTTCTAAATATCATACTTCAATGGTATCTGCTCTTATTTTTCTGTTTTAGACAGTATCTATTGGTTTCCCATTATGGAAGATGGGGATATAATTTTTTACTTGTTGTTGCAGTTCAGTCGCTCTTTGCAACCCCAAGGACTGTAGCATGCCTGAATCCTCTTCCCTCTGCTTTCTTCAGAAGTTCGCTCAAATTCATGTCCACTGAGTTGACGATGCTATCCAACCACCTCTTCTCCTTTTGCCTTCAATGTTTTCCAGCAAACAGGTCTTTTCCAATGAGTTGGCTCTTTACATCAGGTGGCCAAAGTACTCATGCTTATAATTTTTTATACCACCACCCTAAATAAGTTTCTTTTATTTTTCCACTGAATTTTATATCGTAATTTTGGGTAGGTCACAACCTAAGTTTACCTTATGAAGATTATGTAAATATTATCTATAACTGAACCAAAAATGTGTGACAATTTTATTTCTTTTCTTTACTCCTTTTGTGTTCCAGGAATTAGCAATTGCATCATTTTTTATTTACTCAAGTCTCAATTCTTTCTATCACTAATCACCTAACTCTCTGTAATAATATGTATCATTTCTTAATATATTCTAAAAAATTTGGAAGTTTAGAAGGTGTATATTTCCTTTTTCTTAAAGATATTCCTCCTGAAGCCTTCTGTCCTCTTGATGTGGTCTACTATAAATGATCTTTGTGTCTGCTGCACAAATGTAATCCTGCAATTTCCTTCATCTCTTTCATGGGTCAGAGCCCTAGTATCCCAGAGCCAGTGCTTTCTGCTTCATTTGGTTTCTTCCTTATTTTGATGGAATGATCATGATTCCTGATAAAGGATTCAGGGGAAATACATTTTCAAGAAATTGCATGTCTAATAAATATCCATTCTATGCTTATCAGTAAAAGACAGCATGATTATTTAATAATTCTAATTTGGGAAATTTTTCCTTCAGAATTGTGAGATTATTGCTTCATGTATTTCTTGCTTTTTTTTTTTTTAGTTGAAATATAGTTGATTTTCAATGTTGTTTCGGTTTCAGGTATATAGCAATGTATGCCTGCTATATGACTCAGTTACATATACCATTATTATTAACTAAGCTAACTTTCTTTATTTTTCTGTTGCTTTTACCTAATGCTTCTTTCTCTTCCATAATCCCATTCAGGATACTGCTTTACCTTTTTCAGTCATGTCCTGTTAGGCTCCCCTTGCCTGTCAAAAGTAGATGTTTTGGGGTCTGGTCTCTTAGGTGCAACCTTGAAATTTGAGGTGACTGTTGGGGCTCAATTCCTTTGCTCCTCAGGGTGAAGCTGAGGTTTTGAGTGCACTCTTGATTGTGGGTTGACACACCAGGGGTGGGAGTTGTAACCAGGTTGTATCTCAATCTCTTTTACTTGCTACAGCGTGGGTTTTCCACCCTGGTTTGCCCAATGTGTTTGAGTTGCTCCTTCTAGTTTTGTTTCCTTTCCCCAGAGGGAATTGCCTCCTATGTCGCTAAAGATTCAGTATGCCTGTGGGAGGAGGTGTATTCGGCATCTTCCTACATCGCTGTCACAAACACAGAACCTGAATTGAGACTCTTTACAGGCAATTCCTTAAGGGAGGAATGTGCTAGACAACCTGCCCCCCTCCCACCCATCACCTTCAATTTTTTTTCCATTAATCATACATTTTGAAATAGCTTGTTTTGAAAGATTCTACAGTCTCTTTCAATTATTTAACTTGGAGTGTCACAAATCTATTTTTATTGTAACTTTAAAAATTTTGCCACTTTATAAGATGTTAAATACATGGTAATAGCCTTTTATTTTCTTTTTTCAATTTTAGTTGGGAGGTAGGGAAAGGTACTTGATAAACTAATGTAAAAATTCTGCCTCTCCTTTAAAGCTGTTCTCAGGTAGCTGACTCTAGCCTATTTGATGGTGGATTTAGGGCTCTACCTTCAGGGCTGAAATTTCCTTTAACTTCTCCAACTCCAAAAACCCATTCCTCTCTTTTTCTCCAGTCTCCTTTATATCTGCTCAAATCTCATCTCTTCCCATCCTGCTCACTTTATTTCATCTGCTTTAAATCTGGCATTTTGCTAAGAAGCATTGTATAGACAAGAATGGTATTTTTCACTAATATAGAGCTGCCCCCAAATTCTCCAGTTGCCTATGAGCAATAGCCTAGAAGTCATTCAAGAGACATATGGAACTCATAGTTGATATAGTAAAATTGCTATACAGATTCATTGTTACATGGTCCACAATTTGTAGACCAAACCACAAATCTGATCTTATAAATATTCCATTTACCTAAATCATATTTACTACTCAATAGATATTATATACAGAAGAACTATATGAAAAAGTTCTTCTTGACCCAGATAACCACAGTGGTGTGATCACCCTCCTAGAGCCGGACACCCTGGAATGTGAAGTCAAGTGGGCTTTAGGAAGCATCACTATGAACAAAGTTAGTAGTGAAGGTGATGTGAAGGTGATGGAATTCCAGTTGAGCTATTTCAAATCCTAAAAGATGATGTTGTAAAAGTGCTGCACTCAATATGCCAGCAAATTTGGAAAACTCAGCAGTGGCCACAGATGAAAAAAGGTCAGTTTTCATTCCAATCCCAAAGAAAGGCAATCCCAAAGAATGTTCAAACTACCACACAATTGCAGTCATCACACACTCTAGGAAAGTAATGCTCAAAATTCTCCAAGCCAGGCTTCAAGAGTACGTGAACTGTGAACTTCCAGATGTTCAAGTTGGATTTAAAAAAAAAACAGAGGAACCAGAGATCAAATTGCTAACATCTGTTGGATCATCGAAAAAGCAAGAGAGTTACAGAAAAACATCTACTTCTGCTTTATTGACTACATCAAAGCCTCTAACTATGTGGATGACAACAAACTGGAAAATTCTTCAAGAGATGGGAATACCAGACCACTTGACCTGCCTCCTGAGAAATCTGTATGCTGGTCACGAAGTAACAGTTAGAACTGTACATGGAACAACAGACTGGTTCCAAATCAGTAAAGGAGTACGTCAAGGCTGTATACTGTCACCCTGCTTATTTAACTTATATGCAGATTACATCATGTAAAATGCCATGCTGGATGAAGCACAAGCTAGAATCAAGAGAAATGTTGATAACCTCAGATATGCAGATGACACCACCCTTATGGCAGAAAGCAAAGAAGAACTAAAGAACCTGTTGATGAAAGTGAAAGAGAAGAGTGAAAAAGTTGGCTTAAACCTCAACATTAAAAAACCCTGATCATGGCATCCAGTCCCATCAGTTCATGGCAAATAGATGGGGAAACAATGGAAACAGTAAGAGACTTTATTTTGGGGGGGCTCCAAAATCACTGCAGATGGTGACTGCAGTCATGAAATTAAAAGACACTTACTCCTTGGAAGAAAAGCTATGACCAACCTACAGAGCATATTAAAAAGCAGAGACATTACTCTGCCAACAAAGGTCTATCTAGTCAAAGCTATGGTTTTTCCAGTAGTCATGTATGGATGTGAGAGTTGGACTCTAAAGAAAGCTGAGTGCTGAAGAACTGATGCTTTTGAACTGTGGTGTTGGAGAAGACTCTTGAGAGTCCCTTGGACTGCAAGGAGACCCAACCAGTCCATCCTAAAGGAAGTCAGTCCTGAATATTCATTGGAAGGACTAATATTGAAGATGAAACTCCAATACTTTGGCCACCTGATGTGAAGAACTGACTCATTGGAAAAGACCCTGATACTGGGAAAGATAGAAGGTGGGAGGAGAAGAGGACGACAGAGAATGAAGTGGTTGGATGACATTACCGACTCAATGAACTTGAGTTTCAGCAAGCTCTGGGAATTGATGATGGACAGGGAAACCTGGTGTGCTGCAGTCCATGGGGTTGCAGAGTCGGACATACGTGAGTGACTGAACCGAACTGAGATATCATAAAATAGATAAATTTTTATTTTTAAAGGAAGCAAAAGTTTAGCAAGAAGGGCAGTTTCTATGAGCAGAGTTTGAGTCTTTATCAAGATTTTAATTGAAGAGCATGAAGTAAATAAATGTATGTCCTAAATAATCCTTTTTATTGTTTTCAATTTAGCCTTTGAGTGGCTAGTTAAATACATGCTTTAAGTCTTTTTTTTTTCCTTCAAATCTTCTAGTAATAGATAGCAACATTACATTTTTTGTGGATGTTAAATTTTTATGAAATAATTTCTCTGAGCTAGCAGTTCTGAGGGGGTTTATTGTAATATATGAGCCAAGAAAGGTCCTGACAATAAAACTAAAAATAAACTAAATAAGACTTAGGACATCTACACTTATTATTGCATTTCATCATCTTTTTCTAAGATGAATTAGGGTATAGCATTTTATTTCCTCACAATTCCAATTTCATTGGAATATTCATTGAAATGGGAATATTTCAATATTGTAAAATGGGAAGGCTATTAGTGTTTACTAGATGATGTTTTTCATAAATCACACTTATGAATAAAGAATGAATTGTATAGCACAAATACAAAATATTTGTGCTAGAGACAGATTACTCTAATGCCAACCAACTTCCAAAGTATGCTAGACTCTTATGGAAACAGTTTTTACTTGCAGATTAATATGTTTTTGTTGGTAAGAAGTCGCATATTGCAAAATTTGTTGGGAGCTGCCAGAATTAATTTTACTCTGTACTATGGAGGTCTGATCCACCAGGGAAGCCACATCAAGGCTATGGTCTTCCTAGTGGTCACACACAGTTGTGAGAGGTGGACCGTAAAGAAGGCAGAATGCCAAAGAATTGATGCCTTCGGACTGTGGTGCTGGAGAGGACTCTTTGAGAGTCCCTTGGACAGCAAGAAGATCCAACCAGTCAATCCTAAGAGAAATCAACTTTGAATACTCATTGGAAGGACTGATGCTGAAGTTGAAGCTCCAGTATTTTGGTCACCTGATTCAAACGGCCGACTCTTTGGAAAAGTCCCTGATGCTGGGAAAGTTTGAGGGCAGAGAGAGAAGAGGGTATCAGAGGGTGAGATGGCTGGATGGCATCACTGATACAGTGGACATGATCTTGGGCAAGCTTCAGGAGATGGTGAGGGACAGGGATGCCTGGTGTGCTACTGTCCCTGGAGTTGCAAAGAGTTGGACATGACTGGGTGGCTGAACAATAACATTGAAGCAGTATACATAGTCTGTTAATGTAGTTAAAATATCTTATCAAAAGGAATTTATACCATTGGGGAACTATAGTCACTACTTATGAATCTTCTTTATCAAAGGTGACACTATTACAAAAACAGCAAATAAAAAGAAAGTTCTAAACCTTGATGACTTGAGAAAGGTACCTTTACTCAGATCAATTCCTTATTCAGAAACCTGGAATTGTTTCACCACTTGACAGCCTCACATATGGCACCATCCTGAATACCAGGTACAAATATCTTGACAATAATATCACAGAACATTATTATTCAAAATGTTCAATAAATAATTCTACCCTGCAACAGGAAATTGCAGTGTAATAAAACCTCAAATATGCCACAGCCTCTCAGAGTCCCTAGGAAGGAAAACTTCCTACTCTAACACCCTGATGAGTCTTTATATAGAAGAGTTCTCTGGGAACCTCTTCTCTGAATTTGCTGTAGTAATCCATAGGTATTGTCCAACAGTGGAACTATTCAGCCTCCCCTCTCCTGTAACTGTGGTTAGGTGGTTAGGTGGTTACTGTGGCACCTGCCCCACTGCTCACTATGGGCTTTTTTCTGCTGGTCTTCTCTAGGCTCTCTTCTCGAGTAACAAATGTACCACCGTGGTGTAAGATGGAAATAATGGAGGACACTATGCGTGTGCCACGACAGGATATGGGGGCATGCAAGATGTATCTCTGTACTTTCTGCTTAGTTTTGCTGTGCACCTAAAGGTGCTTTAAAAGTTATTTATTAATTTAAAAATATATTATTCTGGAAGCAGCAGTTATTAATATAATTTTTAACATCTGACCATAAAATGTTTTCATTATTTTGTTTCTCTGCAGAATACCCACATAGAAAATTCCAGAAAAATGTACACACACATATTATAAAGTCATCTCAGTATCTGTTAGGAATCAGTTCCAGAATACCTCACAGATAATAAAATCCACAAATGCATTATTCCTTCATACATGATAGTGTAGTACAGTTGACCTTTCATAACTGTGGGTACAGAAACCATGAATACAGATGGACAATGGTATATCCTTTTACTTTACATATATAGGTGTATATGTGTGTGTGTGTGTGTGTGTGTGTGTGTGTGTGTGTATATAGTTGTTGTTCAGTCATTAAGTCCTGTCTGACTCTCTGACCCCAGAGACTGCAGTGAACGAGGCTTCCCTGTCCTTCACTATCTCCCTGAGTTTGCTCAAACTCATCCATTGAGTTGATGATGCCATCCAAGCATCTCAACCTCTGTCATCCCCTTCTCCTCCTCCCTCAACCTTTCCCAGCATCAGGGTCTTTGCCAATGAGTCAGCTTTTTGCATCAAGTGGCCTAAATATGGAGCTTCAGCTTCAACGTCAGTCCTTCCAATGAATATTCAGGGTTGATTTCCTTTAATATAGACTGGTTGATCTCTTTGGTGTCCAAGGGACTCTCAAGTGTCTTCTCCAGCACCACAATTTGAAAGCAACAGTTCTTCAGTGCTCAGCCTTCTTTATGGTCCAACTCTCACATCCATACATGACTACTGGAAAAACCATAGCTTTGACTATATGGACTTTCGTCAGAAAAGTGGTATCTCCACTTTTTAATATGCTATCTGGGTTTGTCATAGCTTATCTACCAAAGACCAAGCATCTTCTAATTTCATGGCTGCAATCACAGTCCACAGTGATTTGGGAGCCCAAGAGAAGAAAATTTATCATTGTTTCCACTTTTTCCCTATGTATTTGCCATGAAGTGGTGGGGCAAGATCTTAGTTTTTTGAAAGTTGAGTTTTAAGCCAGCTTTTTCACTCCTTTCTTTCACACTCATCAAAAGGCTCTATCTCCCAGAGTTTGTTCAAATTCATGTCCATGAGTCAGTGATGTTATCCAACCATCTCATCCTCTGCTACCTTCTTCTCCTTTTACCTTCAATCTTTCCTAGCATCAGGATCTTTTCTAATGAGTTGGCTCTTTGCATCAGGTGGCCAAAATATTAGAGCTTCAGCTTCAGTATCATTCCTTCCAAAGAATATTCAACTTTGAATATTATATATGTGTTACAGATTGAATTCTGTCCACCCAGAATGCAAAGGATGAAATTCTAACCCCCTCATTGTGACTGTATTTGAAGATAGGGTTTTGAAGACTATAAGTAAAGTTAAATGAAGTTGTAAAATGGAGCCTTAATCCAATAGGACTCTTTTCCTTATCAGGGGAAGAAACACTAGGAAGTGCATATACAGAGAAAAGCTCATGTTAGCAAGAAGGCATCAGTCTGCCAGCCAAAAAGAGAGATTTCATCAGAAACCAATCCTGCAAGCACCTTGATCTTCAAGTTCTAATCTCCAGAATTGTGAGAAAATAAATAAGCCACCCAGTCTGTGATTTTCTGTTATGGCAGCTCTAGATTAATACTATATAGACATCCATCTATATCTATCTATCTTCAAAACATTGTTTCTTAAAGCTATTCAAAGACAATATAGACAAGGAAGCTGAAGTGTGGGAAAAAAGTTGGAATACGAAACCCTGGACAACAGTAATGATTAAAGGGGCATGAGTGAAATCAACAAAGGAGTTTGAAAACATACAAGGTCTCTAAAGAGAGTCATGAAGGAAAGAATTGTAAGTAGGGTGTATTCAATAGTATAAAATTTTGTAGAGAATTCTGTTAGCATAGCGATTAAAAGTAAGTGAAAGAATTTGCAAGTCTAGGGTGGGAGAGTATAGCATATATATAGTAGTGAGTTCAGAGAGGGGATTGAGGCTGTGGAGAATGTAAACATAGATTGCATCTTGCGAAAGTTTAGCAGTGAAGAGAGGCAGGTAAATCATTCTCTTGAAGGTAAATCCACATCAAAGAACGGGACTGTTTAGGTTAATGGATTGAAACAGTTTGTAAGCTAAAATGAAGGAAAGAAAGGGGAGGGAAAGTCCAAACATGAGAAAAGGAATGCAAATAATTATCAGAGCGAGTGTGATCCAAGGAAGGATAAATTCAGGAAGGCAAGAAGTTAAACTTATGAAGCAGGGAAAGCATCTCTGAAAAAAGTGTAGTGAAGGGAATGAACAGTTATTTAAATTAATTATAAGGATAGGAAAGAGGAAGGTTGAGAATATAGTATTGATACATAATATTACTGTGAAGAATGGCTTGAAATACCAGCTAATGAAAAGAACAATCTTAGATTTTTGTAATTGTACCTGTGTGATATGCTTCCTCTCTGTTCTTCGTGGTCTCAATTGGTGGTTTATTTCCCTTAGGTACAGTCTAAAGTAATGTGCTCACTTCATTCTACAAAGCTCACTGACTCTTGTGGTGATAACTTTTTCCTAAGGATAAATGCAGGGCCTCAATATTTCCTTCTTTTTATTTCCCTTTCTCTTTAATTTTACTACCCCCAAGCCCATTGATGGGCTTCTCTGGTAGCTCTGTAGTAAGGAATCCACCTGCCAGTTCAGGAGACATGGGTTCAATCCCTGGGTCAGAAAGATCCCCTAGAGAAGGAAATGGCAACCCACTTTAGTATTCTTGCCTGGGAAATCCCATGGACAGAGGAGGCTTATGGGCTACAGTACATAGGGTTGCAAAAGAGTTGGACACGACTGAACAACTAAACAAGAAGAAGCAGCTCATTAATGTGAACAAGTTGTAAATCCTCAAAATAGTTGCTTGGTGACCTGGTAAGTGGTTGAATGTACTAAGATAATGTATGCCACATATGACTACATGTATCTGGTTTATTAAACACATGCATTAATACATTTTATATTTTACTTCCTTTATTTACAAAGTATTTCAAATGCTGTGTTAAATTGCAGCCAAATTACATCTTCTGTGTATTCCATTCTCTAGTGCAATACCATTATATGGACAATTCTTTAAAATAGCATATTAACTTTTTCAAGACCCTTCTACTGTTTTAGTGTAGAGGCTTCTTATTTACTGAGTAAATAGTTTCAAAAGCTTATACATTATAAACAGTAGAAGTTTCTTATATAACGTTATTTAAAGTACTATACACAGTGTATTGAAATACTATTCCAGTTCAAATTTATTTTCTTTTTTTTTGAAAGAACATTGAATTAAATTATTCTTCTAAGTTATGTATCTGTGAAAATAATTAAACAATGTAGTATTTAAAAACAAGGAGGAATATATAAAATTTGCTATTCAAAGGTCAGGGTGTTCTCAATACCACCTTTTAATACGAATAGGTAAAATAACTATAAACAGCATATAAATTCATAATGATTGAAATATGATAAGGCCCTACTGATGTGTAGTTTATGAAAAATGCAATTAGGCTTTTAGATGAAATATTTGTGTAAATTCGGCATTGTTACATAACTGGCAGGTCTACCTTTAAAGACTAATAATGCTTAATAAATAAATTAGTACATACATTTTTAATAGCAAGTACTCCGTGTGGCTTCAAACTAATTGAATTGATAAAGTAGAGGATTAATATGGATTATGTCATATAAAATTTTCAGAATTGTATGTCATCTCTGTGGCAAAAACTTCTCTCAAAAAGATCTCTATTGTTTTCTTTTTGTTAAAAGCTTCATATGTGATTCAAGTGGAGAGACTTTTCCCTTTCCACTGTCCTGTTAGCTTAGCCTGTGTGAGGCAGGCAGCAGGTGGTAGCAGCAATTGTGCTTCTGTGTGCTTCGTTACTGGGTCACGTCTGGCTCTTTGTGACCCCATGGACTGTAGTCTGCCAGGCTCCTCTGTCCATGGAACTCTCCAGGCAAGAACACTGGAGCGCGTTGCCATTCCTTTCTCCAGGGGATCGTCCTGACCCAGGGATCGAACTTGGGTCTCCTGCACTACAGGCAGATTACTTCCCATCTGAACCACTAGAGATGCCCAGTAGTGACAATTATTAGCAACTCACTAAACTTTCATGGGAAGGTGGGCTTGCAGCACAGTTTCAAAAAGAGACACAATCACAATGTATGCATTTGTGTGTGTGAGAGAGAGGGAGAAGGAAAGAGAAATAGAGAAATTAATGCCTTTTCTAGGCAGGGATGACATACACAAAAATTATTTATTCATCTGTTTTATCTTTTTTGGTTAGTTTCTTGTTGAAAAAGAAATTGTAACTGAAAGTCTGAGATTTGGATTATTAAATTACATTGGGGATTTTTAATTATCCATAAAGTAGAACATTGAGAAAAGTGAGTTATGACTGTAGGTGAAATGGTGTTGGAACCTGTGAACAGGTGATAGAAAGCTTTGAAAGTCAGAAAGACATATTTAAATTGTGTGGTAGTGGTTTAGTGACTAAGCCCTGGATGACTCTTTAAGACCCCCATGGACTGCAGCCCGCCAGGCTCATCTGTCCATGGGATTCTCCTGGCAAGAATACTGGAGTGAATTGCCATGCCCTCCTCCAGGGGATCTTCCTGACCCAGGGATCGAACCCAGGTCTCTTGTGTGCAGGCAGCCTCCTGCATTGCAGACGGATTCCTTACTGACTGAGCCAGCAGGGAAGCACTGAGTTGGTGTGTCAGGCTTTTCTAAGGTTTAGGGAGAGATGGAGATGCTAAAAATAGGATGAGAATAAAATGATACAATTTGATATTTTAAACTTATTTAACCAAACATGAAAATGTAAGAGTGGTGGCCTTGGAAATAGAATAATTCTAATCCATTATAGGTAAATTCATGTGTGTCAGTTTGGGTCCACTCAAGAAAACAGAAACCTTACTAGGTGCTTTGACAGAGAATATACAACGGTTTGGTTAAACATGCATAAAGGGAATGAAAAAAAGAACCCTGAGATAACACAAAGGAAATAACAACCACTCCTAAAGCTAGGAAAACAGAGGAATGAGGTTGAGAAGAACAGAATCTTTAAGTTTATAGGAAGGACCTCACAGTGCCGACACATTGCATGATCACTATGTGTATCTGTGAAAAGGTGCAGGAAGCTGGTCTCAGAGCGCGGGATGCCAAAAGGAGCTGAAGGTTGGTGCCAACTGACACTGCCAAAGTAGGAGCTGCTGCTGTGGCAATGCTGACAAGAACAGCATGGAGATAGGGGGAAGATTCTCTATCTTCTTGCTTTCCAAACCAATGTTTCCTATTGACCAATTTATCTGATGTTGCCTATTGGCCAAATTAAAAGAACATCAGCTGTCAAAGGAAAAAATAATAGTTTACAAAGTCCCCAGACAGCATCATAAAGCAAAATGTTTAAGTGTGGATAAGGAGCTAGGAGACAGTAGTTTGATAATCACATTATATAGCAATAAAATTAATTGGGAAATAAAATGGTAGCAAAAGAGCTATAAATTAGATATGGTAGAATGAATATATAGCCATTAAGTTTTGCACATTGAAATGAGTTATTGGAGAAACTTTGCTTAGTAAGAAGGATATTAATATACAGTCTTCCTCTGGGGATCTGTAAAAGCAGAAAATAATTTGAACTTGTTGGATGGCTTTTTACTCTCCTATTTAAAGATAGGGAAACATTATTTTCCAGATCTGTGATTCAAATATCCTTAACACATAAACTTACTAATTAAAAGGAAGTCCTCTTTTGAATACATAAATTCCTATTTCAAGCAAGGGAATATGATAGGTGTAAATATATATCATCCATAAATCTTCATTTCAATGTTCTATTCTGTTGGATGAAACCATCCATGTCCCTAAGGAAAGAAAATATGAGCTATTATAGTTTGTATATTCCAGGTTATGTTACAGATGGTAGAAGACCTGAGAAGTTTGCATATGAAAAAAATAAACAGCTCAAATAATTGAAGTCCAAGCTCTACTGGTTTCAGGAGTTCAAAGCTGTCAGTAGACAGAATATTGCTTCATCATTCAACTCTGGTTTCTGCACTGTTGGTTTCATTTTCAGAGATTCTGGAATGGTAAGAAGGTAACCAGAATCTGCAGTTCTGTATTGCTCTCTCAGTAGATTGAGCAACACTCCTGAGTCTCATTGTTTTTGATGGGATGATGTGGTCAACCATGAACCAATCATGATTAAAAAAAAAAATTACCCTTTACTTGACCTAGCCTACTTCACTTATCTTGAGTTGGAAATAAAATGAGATCCACTTGAAGTAAATAGAATGAAGAGAGAAATATCATTTCATAGAAGAAAGTTGGAGTTTTATTGTCAGAAAAAAAAAAGGCTAATGTGTGTCAGTAAGAGAACAGATATCTGGTACATGCTGTAATTTTCATGAGATAAAACACAATCTGTGGGCTTTCAAAGGTAGAAGAAGGTAGTTTTAAGGAAAGTTTTAAAGGAGGTGATATTTGAGTTTAACCAAGAGGAACTTTGAAACATAGTTTCTTGGGAAAGAATTATCAGAAAAGAGAAGTGAGTGGGAAAAGTCATAGAGAAAATAAAGTGTAGTATCATGGAAAACATTGCAGTGTGGATACGGAATATGACATTGAAGGAAAATAGTGAGGACCAAGAAAAGTAAATTGGCATTTAGGCAGTCTAAACAATTTGATATTTTAGTGGGCAGACTGTAATCACTGATATTTTTGTGCAGAAACATGATAAAATTTTATTTTTTCCATTTATTTTTATTAGTTGAAGGCTAATTACTTTACAATATTGTAGTGGGTTTTGCCATACATTGACATGAATCAGCCATGGATTTACATGTGTTCCCCATCCCGATCCCCCCTCCCACTTCCCTCCCCATCCCATCCCTCTGGGTCTTCCCAGTGCACCAGCCCTGAGCACTTGTCTCATGCATCCAACCTGGGCTGGTGATCTGTTTCACCCTTGATAGTATACTTGTTTCAATGCTATTCTCTCAGAACATCCCACCCTCACCTTCTCCCACAGAGTCCAAAAGTCTGTTCTGTACATCTGTGTCTCTTTTTCTGTTTTGCATATAGGGTTATTGTTACCATCTTTTTAAATTCCATATATATGCATTAGTATACTGTATTGGTCTTTATCTTTCTGGCTTACTTCATTCTGTATAATGGGCTCCAGTTTCATCCATCTCATTAGAACTGATTCAAATGAATTCTTTTTAATGGCTGAGTAATAGTCCATTGTGTATATGTACCATAGCTTCCTTATCTATTCATCTGCTGGTGGGCATCTGGGTTGCTTCCATGTCCTGGCTATTATAAACAGTGCTGTGATGAACACTGGGGTGCATGTGTCTCTTTCAGATCTGGTTTCCTCAATGTGTATGCCCAGGAGTGGGATTGCTGGGTCATATGGCAGTTCTATTTCAGTTTTTTAAGGAATCTCCACACTGTTCTCCATAGTGGCTGTACTAGTTTGCATTCCCACCAACAGTGTAAGAGGGTTCCCTTTTCTCCACACCCTCTCCAGCATTTATTACTTGTAGACTTTTGGATAGCAACCACCCTGACTGGCATGTAATGGTACCTCATTGTGGTTTTGATTTGCATTTCTCTGATAATGAGTGATGTTGAGCATCTTTTCATGTGTTTGTTAGCCATCTGTATGTCTTCTTTGGAGACATGTCTGTTTAGTTCTTTGGCCCATTTTTTTGACTGGGTCATTTATTTTTCTGGAATTGAGCTGCAGGAGTTGCTTGTACATTTTTGAGATTAATCCTTTGTCTGTTGCTTCGTTTGCTATTATTTTCTCCCAGTCTGAGGGCTGTCTTTTCACCTTGCTTATAGTTTCCTTTGTTGTGCAAAAGCTTTTAAGTTTCATTAGGTCCCATTTGTTTATTTTTGCTTTTATTTCCAATATTCTGGGAGGTGGGTCATATAGGATCCTGCTGTGATTTATGTAGGAGAGTGTTTTGCCTATGTTCTCCTCTAGGAGTTTTATAGTTTCTGGTCTTACATTTAGATCTTTCATCCATTTTGAGTTTATTTTTTTGTATGGTGTTAGAAAGTGTTCTAGTTTCATTCTTTTACAGGTGGTTGACCAGTTTTCCCAGCACCACTTGTTAAAGAGGTTGTCTTTTTCCCATTGTATATTCTTGCCTCCTTTGTCGAAGATAAGGTGTCCGTAGGTACGTGGATTTATCTCTGGGCTTTCTATTGTGTTTCTTTGATCTATATTCCTGTCTTTGTGCCAGTACCATACTGTCTTGATGACTGTGGCTTTGTAGTAGAGCCTGAAGTCAGGCAGGTTGATTCCTCCATGTCCATTCTTCTTTCTCAAGATTACTTTGGCTATTCGAGGTTTTTTTGTATTTCCATACAAATTGTGAAATTATTTGTGCTAGTTCTCTGAAGAATACTGTTGATAGCTTGATAGGGATTGCTTTGAATCTATAGATTGCTTTGTGTAGTATAGTCATTTTCACAATATTGATTCTTCCAATCCATGAACACGGTATATTACTCCATCTATTTGTGTCCTCTTTGATTTCTTTCATCAGTGTTTTATAGTTTTCTATATATAGGTCTTTTGTTTCTTTAGGTAGATATACTCCTAAGTATTTTATTCTGCAATGGTGAATGGTATTGTTTCCTTAATTTCTCTTTCTGTTTTCTCATTGTTAGTGTATAGGAATGCAAGGGATTTCTGTGTGTTAATTTTATATCCTGCAACTTTACTATATTCGTTGATTAGCTCTAGTAATTTTCTGGTAGAGTCTTTAGGGTTTTCTATGTAGAGGATCAGAAACATGATAGAATATTAATAATTAAAGGACAAAAATCTTACAGAAACAATGCTTAGAATGAATAAAGCTAGAGAAAAGCAGGGCAGGAAGACCAGTTAGAGAGCCATTGCCATCATCTCATCAGGAAATATTGAGACTGGAGCCAATAGAGTAAATTTGGAATGATAAAATTTAGGACAGATTCTTCAGAAATTGGAGAATATAGGAGAAGCAGGACTGAATATGAAAGTCAAGGAAAAAGAATTAAAGATTATACAGAGTATCTGAATAATGCCTGTTTAATGCTTTTGATAGAACAATGGAACACATAATTGATGGCAGATTTCAGTAAGATCATGCATTTTATCTAACTTGCTTTGGAATTTAAATGCTTATTTACTTTTATTAGGGACAGTAAAGGTAACAAGATAATAATAATACCCATCATATTTTTATTAGATTCTTATTGCTGCTGTAATAAAGTATGGCAAATGTAGAGGCTTAAAATAACACACATTTATTATTTTACAGTTCTGGAGATTAGAAGTCCAAAATTAGTTTCACTAGAATAAAATCAAGATGTTGGCAGAGCTATGTTCTTTTCAGAGAGATGGGGAGAACCTATTTTTCTGAACTTTCTACCTTCTAGAGGCTTCCTCCATCCCTTAGCCTGTAGCTCCTTCTTCTACCTTCAGATATGGCAGTAAACATCTTCAAATCTCCCTCTCACTCTCACATCAACTCACTCACCCACCTTGCTCATGCATGAGTGTGAGGACCCTCAGTTATGTTGGGGTCAATGGAATAATTCAGAATGTTTCCCATTTCAACATCCTTAAATTAATTTTATCTGCAAGGTCTCTTTTGCCAGGTATGGTAGTATATGCACAGGTTCTGAGGATTAGGATGTAGACATTTTTAGGAGAATATATTATTCTACCAACAACAGTGTTATAATGTGATGAACACGGGGGGGGGGGGGGGAGCATACTGGCCTAGCATTCCAACATCTTGCTGATATGCTGTCATTTTTCTGGAGGTTTAGAATATAAAAATTAGTTGGCATAGCCAAAAGCAAATGCTACATTGAGCTATTTAGATACTTCTCTTTTAAATTACTAGAATTATTACCACATTTGGATATCATGCACTTGGTTTTTTGGATACTTTAGGAAATTGTGGTAATCTGGGGAAAAAATACCACTCTATTTAAAGATTCTCACAAGTAAAAGTGGTTTCTATCACTCCACCTGTTTCTTCTAGGCTTGGATGTGTGACTTGCATTGGCTAGTGATCATTAGTAAACATGACACAAGCTGAGGTTTTAAGAGAGTGTTCACATTGAGACTTCCTCTGTCTTGATTCTTTTTGCCTCATGGCCTGACCGAGTTGGGCTACACTTCTGGAGGATAAGAGACATGAAGAGAGACATCAGCCATCCACGTTTAGTACCCATTGTCATATCAGTTAAGGGCTCAGGCACGTGAATGTGGTCTTCATAGACTATCCAGCCCCAGGAAAGTGGTCTAGACCATAAGAACAATCCAGCAAAGCCACAAAAATACATAAACATTTTTCTTATTTCAATCAAGAAATGTGAAAAATAAATGCTTATTTTTTAAGTCATTAATTTTGGGGTGATTATTCATAAGGCAAAAAATAACTTATTCAGAAATTACTATTGTGGTGTTCATTCAACTGGTATTGGAAGGTAGCCCCCTGTCAAGAAAGCAACTGACCTCTAGAATCTCACTGCACTTTTTATCAGATGACATGAATTGACAAAGAATATTTATCTTCAGTTCAGTTCAGTCACTCAGTTGTGTCCGACTCTTTGTGACCCCATGAATCACAACACACCAGGCCTCCCTGTCCATCACCAACTCCCGGAGTTTACTCAAACTCATGCCCATTGAGTCGGTGATGCCATGCAGCCATCTCATCCTCTGTCATCCCCTTCTCCTCCTGCCCCCAGTCCCTTCTAGCATCAGGGTCTTTTCCAATGAGTCAAGTCTTCCCATGAGGTGGCCAAAGTATTGGAGTTTCAGCCTCAGCATCAGTCCTTCCAATGAACAACCAGGACTGATCTCCTTTAGGATGGATTGGTTGGAACTCCTTGCAGCCCAAGGGACTCCCAAGAGTCTTCTCCAACACCACAGTTCAAAAGCATCAATTTTTCGGTGCTCAGCTTTCTTCACAGTCCAACTCTCACATCCAAACATGACCACTGGAAAAACCATAGCCTTGACTAGACGGACCTTTGTGATAGTTGTGATCTAATATTTTGATTTAGTACTGAGCCAGTTTTGAAAGGTCATATTAAACACACAGTGTTAGTAATTAGAAGCCCCAACCCCACTGAATATGTTAGCTATTTAGTGTATTCCAGTCTTTTCAATCAAGGATAGGTGTTTGTGAGTGCCTTATATGGCTACCTGTAAAGCTCCCCTACATTTCACTGCAGCTTCCTTGAAGAGTACAGTTACTTGTATCAAGTAAGAGAGCCCAGGTTCAAATACTCTGAACACCTGACAGATTCACAATCTTAAAATTATGTTCTTATTTTCCCCATTTTTAGTGACTTAGGGAAAAAAAATCATTAGAGCATGCACTAGAGAATCTCAGAGTAATGCATTGGGCTTCCCTGGTGGCACTAGTGGTAAAGAATGTGCCTGCCAAAATGGGAGACAGAAGGAAGTTTGATCCCTGAATCAGGAAGATCCCCTGGAGGAGGGCACGGCAACCTACTCCAGTATTCTTGCCTGGAGAATCCCTTGGACAGAAGAGACTGGTGGTCTACAGTCCCTAGGGTCCCACTGAGTTGGACATGACTGAAGCGAATTAGCAGCAGCAGTAATGCATTAGAGAATAATTTTTTTTAAAGAAAGATGCCATATTGTTCTCCCAGAAACTTGACTCAAAGAGTTCTTCCAAAACCTGGAGGCAGCTTTTCTTGTGTGTTTCTCTTTCTATGTGAATGAGACAAAGCACTGGTGTGTACCACATTGGTGCTGTTTCTTATTGATGTTTATTGTTAGAAGGGAGATAATTTTTTGTAATGTTTAACCAATATATGTTGTAGTTACTATAAGTCTTGTTATCTTGTAGTTCCTTATCTATTTAATCAAAAACATTCCCAATTTAGAAGGACAGAGTCATCTTAAAACAATTGTTTTGCTGGGGAAATGGCTTCTTATACACAAAGAAAAAGTGGTAACTATGAAACAAAGTTCTGAACAGTTTACATACCTATATTACTTATTTTTCATCCTACTTTATATATATATATATGTCAACTTTAAATTTTGGGAGAAAATTAATTTTGAGAGAACTACATACTACCTCTTCATTCCTAAAACAATACATGAAAAGGTAAATCTTTCAGGGTAGTTGATTCACACATATATATAGGTGAAAAAATGTGGATATTTTAACAAGAATCATAATCCTACATGTATGGCATCCAGTTTAACTTTGAAGAGAATATTTTGGATTCTTATTGAGAAAATATACTGCCATAATATTAATAGCACAGTGGAGAATAAGAAATTATTTTCCATGTTATTAAAACATATTTAGTGTTAAATAAAATAGAATTCATGTCTTTTTGATGAAATGAAAGAATAGTCTACCAAGCTTAGAATAAGTGGCAACTCAATATGAGCTCTCATTTTATTTTTTTAATCTTTAATGTAAAAAGTAATATAAATATAATTTCATGAATAAAAACTGGAATATAAAAATTCAATAATATTTTTGCATTTAAATAATCACATTAGAAATAAATCTCTCTCAGACTTTAAATAAATTGTCTTTTCCAGAGTGATTCTCTTTTATATTAGAATTTTTTAAGTTGCCCTTATGGGAATAATTTCATTGCTATCAATTTCTAGTTTGAGGAATGTAATTGTTGAGTGCTGTTCCCAGGGCAATGGATACTATTATGTTTTTAATATCTATTTTTATGAGCATTTTCAATTTTTACCCTTTTTTCATTAAAATATTTTGCCTCTAGGTCTTCCTGCTTCTCTAACTCTGTGCATGCTTATTTTGTATAAAACTTTCAGAAATGTGGTTGACCATGGTTAGAACTTTGTAATAGTATCATTGTCTTAAATTATTTTTATGGGAGTTTTATTAAAAGGGCTAAAAATTGCTCATATATCATATTAATTCATCATATGCCATTTCAGTGAGATTAGATAGATATTGACTTTTTCACAGATAATGTATTTGACTCCTTTAATAATTAGAATAAAAGGAATATTTCTAAGAGTGAGGATGCCTAAATGTATTGTATAATGTGTGTTTGTATTGAATAATGCTTGAATACATATATGCTTATTTATAAACCTATATACAAATATTTATATGCATATTTATACATATACTTATTGTATATATGCATACAAATATTTACCTGAAAAAATATCTTCAATTGCTTAAACAAGTGAAATCATAGCATGACACACATGTGGCAAAGTAAATTCAAGAACACAGAATGAAAGTGTGCAGATGTGACAAATAATTTTATTGAAATTACTACACCAGAGCCTTAATTTATATCTTTTCTTCCAATCTCTACCTTTGCAGGTTATTCTCTGCATTTCTTCTAGAATAAGTTCCCTTATTTGCAAATATAATCATGTACTGACTTTCCTGGTGGCTCAGATGGTAAAACGTCGCCTACAATGTGGGAGACCCGGGTTCAATCCCTAGGTTGGGAAGATCCTCTGGAGAGGGAAATGGCAACCCACTCCAGTACTCTTGCCTGGAAAATCCCACGGAGGGAAGAGCACAGTAGGCTGCAGTCCATGGGGTCACAAGGAGTCAGATAGGACTGAGCGACTTCACTTCACTTTACTGTTCTACTCAAACCACTTCAGTGAGAGTTTAATTTTTTGTTGACTTCCAGAGTGTTAAAAGTTTATAGGGACATATATTATGCCTCTAGCAAAATGGCTCCTGCCTAATTCTCCAATCTTATCTTTCACCATTCATACATCAAATCTACACTCTGGACATTTGTTGTTCAGTCACCAAGTCATGTCTGACTCTTTGACATCCTAAGGATTGCAGCACGCCAGGCTTCTCTGTCCACTATCTCCTGGAATTTGCTCCAACTCCTGTCCATTGAGTTAGTGAGGCTCTCTAACCATATCATTCTCTGTCATCTCCTTCTCCTCCTGCCCTGAATCTTTCCCAGCATCAGGGTCTTTTCCAATAACTGAGATCTTTGCATCAGGTTTCCCTTGTGGCTCAGCTGGTAAAGAATCCACCTGCAATGTGGAAGACCTGGGTTCGATCCCTGGGTTGGGAAGATCCCCTGGAGAAGGGAATGGCTACCCACTCCAGTATTCTGGCCTGGAGAATTCCATAGACTGTATAGTCCGTGGGGTCACAATGAGTCGGACACGACTGAGCAACCATCACTTACACTTTCACTTGCATCAGATGGGCTTCCCTGGTGGCTCAGCTGGTGAAGAATCTGCCTGCAATGCAGAAGACCTGGGTTTGATCCCTGAGTTAGGAAAATTCCCCTGGAGAAGGGAAAGGCTACTCACTCCAGTATTCTGGCCTGGAGAATTCCACGGGACAGAGGGACTTGGCAGGCTACAGTCCGTGGGGTCTCAAAGAGTTAGACACAACTGAGTAAATTTAACTTTGCATCAGGTGGCCAAAATATTGGAGCTTCAGCTTCAGTATCAGTCCTTCCAATATGAAGTGTTAATTGCCTTTAGGATTGACTGGTTTGACCTCCTTGCTGTACAAGGGACTCTCAACTGTCTTCTCTAGCACCATAATTTAGAAACTTCAGTTCTTTGCTGCTCAGCCTTCTTTATGGCCCAACTCTAATCTGTACAAGACTATGAAAAAACCATCGATTTAACTTTATGGACCTTTGTTGGCAAAGTGATGTTTTTGCTTTTAAATATGCTTGTCTAGATTTGTCATAATTTTCCTCTGAGGATCAAGTGCCTTTTAATTTTGTGGCTGCAATTACCCTCTGCAGTAATTTTGGAGCCCAAGAAAGTAAAATCTATCACTATTTTCACTTTTCCCCCATTTGCCATGGAGTGATGGGACTGGATGCCATGATCTTAGTTTTTTGAAAGTTGAGTTTCAACCCAGCTTTTTCACTCTCCTCTTTCACCTTCATCAAGAGACTCTTTACTTCCTCTTTGTTTTCTGCCATTAGAGTGGTATCATCTGCATATCTGAGGTTCTTGATATTTTTCCCCTCAATCTTCATTCCAGCCTGTGAGTCATCCAGCCCAGCATGGTATACTCTGCATAGAAGTAAAATAAACAGCGTAACAATATACAGCCTTGATGTACTCTGTTTCTAATTTTGAACCAGTCCATTGTATCATGTCGAGTTCTAACTGTTGGTTCTTGACCTGCATACAGGTTTCTCAGGAGACCAATAAAGTGGCCTGGTATCCCCAACTCTAAAAGAATTTCCCACAGTTTGTTGTGATCCACACAGTCAAAGGCTTTAGCATAGTCAATGAAGCAGAAGTATATGTTTTTCTGAAATTCCCTTGATTTTCTATGATCCAACAAATGTTGGCAATATGTAGGAAAGCCTCTGCCTTTCCTAAATCCAACTTGTACATCTGAAAGTTCTCAGTTCACATACTGTTAAAGCCTAACTTTGAGGATTTTGAACATTACCTTGCTAGCATGTGAAATGAGCACAATTGTATGGTAAACTGAACATCTTTTTGCATTGCCTTTCTTTGGGATTGAAATGAAAACTGGCTTTTTCCAACCCTGTGGCCACTGCTGAGTTTTCCAAATTTGTTGGCATATTGAATGCAGCACTTTCACAGCATCATCTTTTAGGATTTGAAATAGCTCAACTAGAATTCCATCACCACTACTAGCTTTGCTCATAGTAATCCTTCTTAAGGCCCACTTGACTTCACACTCCAGTATGTCTGGCTCTAGGTGAGGGACTACACCATTATAGTTGTCTGAGTCATTGAAACCTTTTTGAAGTGTTTTTAGAGTTTGAAAAATATCAACTAAGGGGTCCGGATAGGCTAAGTCTCTTGTGGAATTAAATAGTACAGTTTATGAAACTACATGAGATTTCATGAAATAATTATTGAAAATGTCATTTAAGAGGGCAATGATTGGGGTGGGGGATACAGGAAACACCCAAAATTTCTTTTTAAATTTCTTGACTTCTTACTTTTTCTCAGGAAGCAAGGCAAAGTCATAACTATTCATGATGGAAAGATTGTTTGATGATAAACTAGAACTTTGGGAGTGATTGAATGAGAAAAGCCAATATAAGCCAAGATTTGGAATTCATCTAAACAGTGGAGAAATAGCAATTATTATAGATTATGTGGACTGCTCCAGTGAGGGAGCAGAGAAGAATAAAATAGCATACATCCATCAGGCAGCTAATCAAATTTATGGTGCTGGAAAAATAAAAAGGGGGACCAATTTAAAAAGTAAGAGAACTAGGAGATGTGGACTTAGTCTATAAAAAAGTTAGACAATGGGAATTTAGATAGTAATCCATTTGAATAAGTAAACAAAATTTCATACAGAGTTAATGGCTGTTTGAACCAGAATATTCTCAAGACATTCTCCTGCCAGGGAACACCTAATCTCAAAAGACGAGATGTTCTGAATCTGGAGATGAGGCAAATATTGAGAGCTGACTAATTAATAAGTTATGTGAAGATCTCAGAAACATTGACACACATCTATAGAATAACTCCTGGTGGTTAAAGCACTCTTATTTTCTAGGATTCAATGCAAATTTCAGCCTCTATAGTGTCAGTTTCACTTTGTGGGTTATTTTTTGTTTGCTTACTTGCTTATTTTGTTTGTGTGTGAGGTTGGAAAATAACTTTAATATCAGATTGATTATATTCTTTGCAGCTGAAGATGGAGGTTTATACAGTTAGCAAAAACAAGAGCTAGAGCTCAGATCATCAATTTCTTATTGCAAAATTCAGATTTAAATTGAAGAAAATAGGGAAAACCACTAGGCCATTCATGTATGACCTAAATTAAATCCCTTATGATTATACAGTGGAAGTGACAAATAGATTCAAGAGATTAGATCTGATAGACAGAGTGTCTGAAGAGCTATGGATGGAAGTTCATAACATTGTACAGAAGTTGGTGATCAAAACTGTCCCCAAGATAAAGAAAGGCAAAAGATAAAATGGTCGTCTGAAAAGGCCTTACAAATAGTTGAGAAAAGAAGAGAAGTGAAAGACAAAGAAGAAAATGAAAGATATATCCATCTGAATGCAGAGTTCCAATAAATGGCGAGAAAAGATAAGAAAGACTTCTTAAGTGATCAATGCAAAGAAATAGAGGAAAACAAAAGAATGGGAAGACTAAATATCTCTTTAAGAAAATTAGAGATACCAAGGGAACATTTCATGCAAGACAGACAGAAACAGTATGGACCTAACAGAAGCAGATTAAAGACAAGTGCTCGGGCCTGGTGCACTGGGAAGACCCAGAGAGATCGGGTGGAGAGGGAGGTGGGAGGGGGGACCGGGATGGGGAATACATGTAAATCCATGGCTAATTCATTTCAATGTATGACAAAAACCACTGCAATGATGTAAAGTAATTAGCCTCCAACTAATAAAAATAAATGGAAAATAAAAATAAATTAAAAAAAAATAAAAAAAGAAAAAAAAGAAAAAGTGGTAAGAATATACAGAAGAACTGTACAAAAAAGGTCTTCATGACCTAGATAACTATGATGGTGTGATCACTCACCTAGAGTCAGACATACTGGAGTGTGAAGACAAGTGCACCTTAGGAAGCATTACTATGAACAAAGCTAGTGGAGGTGATGGAATTCCAGTTGAGCTATTTCAAATCCTAAAAGATGATGCTGTAAAAGTCCTGCAGTCAATGTGCTAGCAAATTTGGAAAACTCAGCAGTGGCCACAGGACTGGAAAAGATCAGTTTTCATTCCAATCCCAAAGAAGGGTGATGCCAAAGAATTTTCAAACTACCATACAACTGTGCTCATTTCACATGCTAGCAAGGTAATCCTCAAAATCCTTCAAGATAGTCTTCAGTAGTAGGTGAACTGAGAAATTCCAAACATACAAGCTGGATTTAGAAAAGGCAGAAGAACTAGAGAACAAATTGTCAACATTTATTGGATTATAGAAAAAACTTTGATGCTTTGATCTCCTGATGCATAGAGCCAACTCCTTTGAAAAGACCCTGATGCTGGAAAAGACTAAGAGCAGGAGAAGTGGGTGACAGAGGATGAGATGGTTGTATGGCATCATCGACTCAATGGACATGAGTTTGTGCAAACTCTCAGAGATAGTGAAGGACAAGGAAGCCTGGCATGCTTCAGTACCTGGGTCGCAAAGAGCCAGAGACGACTTAGTGACTGAACAACAAAGGAGAGTAGAACACAGCAAGAGGTAGGTAGGTCATTGATGGATAAATATTTATTCCACTCTGACATATTAAAATCCAGAATTCCGGGCTCCTCCTCAGACTCAACTGACTTGGGATTTTCCAGACAGTAGAGGAGTTTGTAGCAATCTGGAAACTATGTTATAAAATAAGTAGCCCAGATAATTCTTTCTGTATAAAAAAATAAAAACTCTATTAATTCAGTAGTCAAAAATGTTATGGAAACAGATCAGAGCAAGCAACTAGTTTAAGAGTTAGAAGAGGGCAGAAGTGAAAGAGATTCTGCTAAACTCTTAGGAGGGATTGAGAAATCACTATCCTATGTGTCAGAGCAGATGGCTGGTATACAGATATTCAAATCAGAAGAGTAATTTCAAAGTCAAAAACAGGATGTCATGCAGAGGTCCGTTCCGACATAATGGGAAAGATTTTAGACAGAAGTAAAATTCATTTCTGAAGGAGTTACTCAACTTGGGGATTTAGTCTGAAGATTTCTTTTAATACTCCTGGACATATTTTCAAGTTAGAAGTCAATTTAATCAAATATTCTCCCTCTTTGGTGATTTTTGCCCCTGTGGGGCTGGAAAACCATTCTAATGCCCTCAAGGGATTATGGTATTCTCTTTTTAGAGAATGTCTATATTCCCAAGAGTGACTACTTTGCTGTGGACTTAGTCTTTTGCTTCATAGTCTGATTAGCTCTGTGTGTATGTGTGTGTGTGTGTATTTCTAGCTACCCCTTTCCTTGTCCATAGTAATGAAGTTTTTCTGGATTAATAGAACATGATAATAATTTTGTTTACAAAAATATTTATTCTTAGAAGATGAGATTTGGTAATGCTAAAAAAAAACATTTTTCTAAGAATTTACTTTAAAAAAAGAATTTATTTTTTCAAAACACAAAGACAGATAAAGGTTTTTAAGGGAGAATATATAAATATTTCTTTCAATAAAGCATCAGGGAAATTTCTCTAGCACTTTTCTGTTTTCACTATTCTCTTTAAATCTCCCAGCTCCTTCAATTTGTTCTTTCTTCTTACCTTTTCTCTTTTCTGGCAAAATCTGCTCCTCTTTATAGTATTCTGTGTTATTAAAAGATGTGTATTCATGCCTGGGAAACAAAGATTTAATCAGTTAATGATTAATAAACTCTTAATGCTGTATTAAAGATAAAAACTTTTATTACACTCATTTAAAAATTACTCTAAAAATTATTTGGGGATATAAATGTCAGCTTATATCAATAAGTATTTCCAGGCCCATTTTCTCAAACCTCCTTAAAGTTTATTATCAGTTGCAATTTGTCTTAGTTGCTAAATGTTCACTTTTGAAAAACTAATTTTCAAGAGTACATAAAAAACTTACTGGCTTCTACTTCTATTTTTCAGTTGAGTAGTTCCTATCAGTAGCCACTGGGAGGTAGCACATGTATTGTGCTTTCATTATTCTGTGTGTGTGTAAAGTTATAAACTAAGAGTTCATACTACCTGAAGGTAATGATGGTATGATTTATTGTTTTAACTAAGTTGGTATTAAAATAAGCAATTTATAACTATGGTCAAAGTGGTGAACAGCAAAAATTAAACAATACAAAACAAAACAAATGTCCTTCATGCTGTGTTTGGAGGTTAGTATTTTCCATTGTGGAAAAAATGTGCAATGAGGAATACTTGATGTTTTGCCATCCCTACCACTTTCTGAAAAATTAAGCAAGAAGTCTTATTTATGTTCAAGATGAGAATAATTTAAAAACAAAAGGTAGTTATGGTTACATGCCTGAGTTAGAAAAGTAGCATCAATAGAGGAAACTGATTTACAGGCCTGCACAAACAAAATTCCAGTGGAAACTTACCTATGCACTGCATGCTGCTGCTGCTGCTAAGTCACTTCAATCGTGTCTGACTCTGTGCGACTTCATAGACGGCAGCCCACCAGGCTCCCCCGTCCCTGGGATCCTCCAGGCAAGAACACTGGAGTGGGTTGCCATTTCCTTCTCCAATGCAGGAAAGTGAAAAGTGAGAGTGAAGTCGCTCAGTCGTGTCCGACTCTTCGCGATTTTCCAGGCAAGAGTAATGGAGTGGGGTGCCATTCCAATGCATTGCATACATTTTCTTTTAATATTGATTATTTGTTACTGGTACAGAAGTATACTACTAGAAATTGGGATCACATAGATCTAGTGGAGAACCACCACAGTAAGTCAATTTCCTGCCCATCCCATGATATTTTAAGATTTCCTGATGTGAAATTAAACTCAAAGTTATTTATTTTTTTCCTTATAGAGGCTAATGTCTTTACAAGTGTTAAATATTTTGAAATTTTGCCAATTCTGGATAGGCCAAATAAAAAACTTTTTGCTTGGAGAACTTGGGATTAGGTTTTGACTAATGTTGAGTTCTAGTTCATTTCCTTCTCAGGACTTAGCTATAATTCAGTATTAGTGTGCATAATGGAGAAAAACTTTGTAGTAAAATAATAGGTGACAAATTATATCAGAAAAATCACAAAATTGATTTATCAAGTACAAGTAATATACTTGCCACAGTCTTTAACTGAAAGAAAGTCTTAAAATAGATCCTTATTAATTTAATTATTGAACATTGTTGCACTTTACCAGAACAAACCACCTTCAACAAAAAAAAAAAAAAAATAAAAGAAAGAAAGAAAAGAAGTGAGAAAAAATTTTAGTAATATTTATCCATTATAAGTTAATAACATTAAATGTGATAATTCACATATTTCTATTGTGACTATTTATTTTGTGCTTGTTATTATCAAAATGTATAAATTCCATGGCTATTATAATGACTCAGTCTTTCAGAAAAGAACTCTGGTATATAAGTTTTTTGCTATATAATTTATAGTTATTTTGAGGCATACAAAAAAGAAAATCAGAGTTATCACTTTGCATTTTAATCTGATAATTTCTCCTCTCATTGCCCAAGTCTCCCTATACATGTACTAAAGTATGCCCTCTTAGCTCTTCAGGTCAACCTTGGACATGAATCCAAATAATTAAAGCCCAAATGTATGATAACCAGAAATAGAGTAGAAGCTGTCTTAACAAATAATCATGGAACTTACTAGTTCATTTAGTCTCCTCAGTCCTCTTGAACACAAAGTGGACTGATTTTTGACACTGGACAACAAGGAGTTTGCCCTCCAGTAAATCTGCAGCCTTCTACCCTTATCTGTTGCTCATATGCTTATCTAGTGCATCAGTCAGTCAGGCTAATTGTTAGTTTCCTGTAGTGGAGAATCTTCCAGATAAGTTGAGTAGAAAAATGACTTGTCTGAAATATGAGATTGCCCACAGAAACCACATAAAAGCCAGAACTGCACCCTTTGATGCTGTCAAGAGCAATATTGCATAGGAACCTGGAATGTTAGGTCCAAGAATCAAGGCTAATTGTGTGGTCAAACAGGAGATGGCAAGGGTGAACATCAAACATTTTAGGAATCATCGAACTAAAATGGACTGGAATGGCTGAATTTAACTCAGATGACCATTATATCTACTACTGTGGGCAAGAATCCCTTAGGAAAAATGGAGTAGCCATCCTAGTCAACAAAAGAGTCTGAAATGCAGTACTCGGATGAAGTCTGAAAAACGACAGAATGTTCTCTGTTCGTTTCCAAGGCAAACCATTCAATATCACAGTAATCCAAGTCTATGCCCCAGCCAGTAATGCTTAAAAAGCTGAAGTTGAATGGTTCTATGAAGACCAACAAAACCTTCTAGAACTAACACCCAAAAAAGATGTTCTTTTCATTATAGGAGACTGGAATGCAAAAGTAGGAAGTCAAGAAATACCTGGAGTAACAGGTGAATTTGGCCTTGGAGTACAGAGTGAAGCAGGGCAAAGGCTAATAGAGTTTTGCCAAGTTTATGATACACTGGTCATAGCAAACACCCTCTTCCAACAACACAAGAGAAAACTCTACACATGGACATCATCAGATGGTCAATACCAACATCAGATTGATTATAGTCTTTTCAGCCGAAGACGAAGAAGCTCTATACATCAGCAAACACAAGACTTGGAGCTGACTGTGGCTGAGATCATCAACTCCTTATTAACAAATTTAGACTTAAATTGAAGAAAGCAGGGAAAACCAATAGACCATTCAGGTATGACCTAAATCAAATCCCTTATGATTATACAGTGGAAGTAAGAAATAGATTTAAGGGACTAGATCTGATAGACAGTGCCTGATGAACTATGGATAGAGGTTTGTGACATTGTACAGGAAACAGGAATCAAGACCTTCCCCAAGAAAAAGAAATGCAAAAAGGCAAAATAGTTGTCTGAAGAGGCCTTCAAATAGTTATGAAAAGAAGAGAAGCTAAAGGCAAAGGAGAAAAGGAAAGATATTCCCATTTGAATGCAGAGTTCCAAAGAATAGCAAGGAGAGATAAGAAAGCCTTCCTCAGTGCTCAGTGAAATGCGACAGAGGAAAACAATAGAATGGGAAAAACTAGACATCTCTTCAAGAAAATTAGAGATACCAAAGGAACATTTCATGCAGAGACGGGCACAATTAAGGACAGAACTGGTGTGGATCTAACAGAAGCAGAAGATATTAAGAAGAGGTGACAAGAATACATAGAAGAACTGTACAGAAAAGATCTCCAACAACCCATATAATCACGAGACTGTGAACACTCACCTAGAGCCAGAGATCCTGAATGCAAAGGCAAGCAGGCCTCAGGAAGCACCACAACAAATAAAGCTAGTGGAGGTGATGGAGTTACAGTTGAGCTATTTCAAATCCTAAAAGATGATGCTGTGAAAGTGCTGCACTCAATATGCCAGCAAATTTGGAAAACTCAGCAGTGACTGCAGACTAGAAAAGTCAGTTTTCATTCTAATCGCAAAGAGAGACAATGCCAAAGAATGCTCAAACTACTGTATAATTGCAGTCATCTGACATGCTAGCAAAATAATGCTCAAAATTCTCCAAGCCAGGCATCAACAGTACGTGAACCGTGAAATCCCAGATATTCAAGGTGGATTTTAAAAAAAAACAGAGGAACCAGAGATCAAATTGCTAACATCCATTGCATCATCAAAAAAACAAGAGAGTTCCAGAAAAACATCTATTTCTGCTTTATTGACTATGCCAAAGTCTCTGACTGTGTGGATGACAATAAACTGGAAAATTCTTCAAGAGATGGGAATACCAGACCACCTGACCTGCCTCTTGAGAAATCTGTACGCAGGTCAGGAAGCAACAGTTAGAACTGGACATGGAACAACAGACTGGTTCCAAATAGGAAAAGGAGTACGTCAAGTCTGTATATTGTCACTCTGCTTATTTAACTCTTTGCATGAGAAATGTTGGACTTCCATCACGAGAAATGCTGGACTGGATGAAGCACAAGCTGGAAACAACATTGCATGGAGAAATATCAATAACCTCAGATATGCAGATGACATCTCCCTTATGGCTATAAAATGACGAAGAACTAAAGAGCCTTTTGATTAAAGTAAAAAGGGGGAGTGAAAAAGTTGGCTTAAAACTCAACATTCAGAAAGCTAAGGTCATGGCATCTGGTCCCATCACTTCATGGCAAATATATGGGGAAACAGTGGAAATAGTGAGAGACTTTATTTTGGGGGGCTGTAAAATCACTGCCGATGGTGAGTGCAACCATGATATTAAAAGACACTTGTTCCTTGGAAGAAAAGTTATGATCAACCTAGGCAGCCTATTAAAAAGCAGAGATATTGCATGCCAACAAACATTCATCTAATCAAAGTGATGGTTTTTTTCAGTAGTCATGTATGGATGTGAGAGTTGGAGTATAAAGAAAGCTGAGCATCAAAGAATTGATGCTTTTGAACTGTGATGTTGGAGAAGACTCTTGAGAGTCCCTTGGACTGCAAGGTGATCCAACCAGTCCATCCTAAAGGAAATCAGTCCTGAATATCCATTGGAATGACTGTTGCTGAAATTGAAACTTCAATACTTTAGCCACCTGATGTGAAGAACTGACTCATTGGAAAAGACCCTGATGCTGGGAAAGATTGAAGGCAGGAGGAGAAGGGGACGACAGAGGATGAGAAGCTTGGATGGCATCACTGACTCAACGGACATGAGTTTGAGTAAACTCTGGGTGTTGGTGATAGACAGGGAGGCCTGGCATGCTGAGTGCTGCAGTTCATGGGTTCACAAAGAGTCAGACACAATTGAGTGACTGAATTTAACCACACCATTTGATGTATGATTGCCCCAGCCTTTGAGGAGCTGGAGCAGCTTGCTAGGTTTAGAACTCTGTCTGTGACTTCTGTTCCCCTCACATACCTGATTTCTTTTCCCCTAAGAGGGGCTTCATGAACATTTCTATGGATACCCTTCTCCTCCTGCCTTCAATCAAGTCCACATTAAGCCTCTTGTGGCCTAGAGATACATAGGTATGGTACAATTAGCCTTCAGCAGGACAGACCCAGCGATAAACTTGAAAAGGGTTAACAAAAGACCCTTTGGTCTGGAATCGTTGGGATTTTGAGTTGCAACAATGTGTTAGGAGCACATGGTTTTGGTGGGTACTCCCTTTTTGTCCTGTGGACCTCTTGTTTCATGGGGAGAGGCATGGCCAAAACAGTGCATGTTTCTAGCGCCTTTGCTTGGAGGAGTGCAGTCAGGTACACTGAATCCATTGACAGTCAATGTTTGTAACAGACAACCACATATCAGAATCTGTCACTGCTGTTGTAACTCTTCACCATTGGACCTATTAGAACATCAATCCTTGTACCCACTATTTCTCCCCAGAAAGAGAATATAGGTAATTTACCTCCTTCCTAATGTGCCCATATCTTAATTACAAGGGAGATTTACAAAAAAAAATTCTACTTTCTGTTTCAGAGAAGCCTAATGCAGAATGTGGGAAATTCTCCAAATCCAGGAAGAATGTTCAATATTTCTGTGTGCTTAGTCACTCAGTTGTATCCAACTCTTAGAGGCCCCTTGGACTGTTGCCTGCCGGTCTCCCTTGTCCATGGGATTCTCCAGGCAAGAATACTGGAGTGGGTTGCCATGCCCTCCTCCAGGGGATCTTTCCAACCCAGGGATCCAACCCAGGTCTGCATTGCCAGCAGATTCTTTACCATCTGTGCCACCAGGAAAGTCCCCTGCATGGCCCTGAAACATACTTAGCATTCACTAGCCCTAGACAGCATATTAAAAAGCGGAGACCACTTTGTCAACAAAGGTCGGTCTAGTCAAGGCTATGTTTTTTCCAGTGGTCATGTATGAATGTGAGAGTTGGACTATAAAGAAAGCTGAGCACTGAAGAATTGATGCTTTTGAACTGTGGTGTTGGAGAGGACTCCTGAGTACTTCCAATTCCTAATATTTATCTAGACTCAGTCTTCTGATAATTTGTTTCTCACTAGATCTTTTCCTATTCTTGCATTCTGTTCATATCCTTAATTTGGTTTAACCATTTTTGTTAAGAATTAGAGATGCTTTTAAGGTCACTGGGATTCTTACACAGAATCTCTATTTGGCCTCAATGACCAGCTTCTGGGTTCTAGTTGAGTGCAATTCTCATTCATGACCAGTCCCTACTCTTCTATATCCTGTCTGGTAATAACTTTTTCAGTTCTGACTTCTCACCTCCTATTTATCACTTGTTAAACCCAAATATTGAGAATTTTCAGGGGACTGAACTATCTCAAAATATAACTATTAATCTTCTTTGGTTTCTGGCATCATTTATCCTTCTCCTGTGCTGTTCTGCTATATTTATTTTTCCAATTTGTTTTTGTTTATCAGTCCATATTTCTGAAACAAATTGATTCTACCTTGTCATATGTGAGCAGAGCTCCATTCATTATACCTTAATATTTTATCAGTCAGGACTGCATCCAGTTGCATGTAACAGAAAAACCAGCTAGTAGTTCCTTAAATAATTAGTCATTTTTCATTTATTTTTCTTTCACTTTAAAAGTCTGGAGTTAATATCTGCTGAATATTATCAACAGGAATCCAGCTGTCTGTCTTTTTAACTTACTACATAACAACCCATTACTTTTATCTTCTTAATAGTGTGATAGTTTGTGTCAATTTTCAGCCTCTTCTTCCTTTCACAAAATACATGCTTTTGAGCTTAAAAATAACTTTATTGAGGTATAATTTAATACAATAAACTACATATATTTAAAGAAAATAGTTTGATGAATTTGGGCCTGTGTATATACACATAGAATTTTCACCACAACTAAATAGTTAATATACCTATTTCCCCTCAAATTTCCCTTATGTCCCTTTGTTTTCTGTTGTGTGGTAAAGACAACACAGATCATTTTGATGTTCTAATACTATTAATAATTCCAACACTCATTAACAGAATGAACTTGGGCAACTAGTATGATCATGATCTTCTAATCCGTTAAAATAAAGATAATAAAACCTACTTCATAGCCCTTTTGTACATTTACTATCTTATTTGTGTGTGCTAAATTGTTTCAGTTGTGTCTGACTCTGAGACACTATGGACTGTAGCCCAGCAGGCTCCTCTGTCCATGGGATTCTCCAGGCAAGAACACTGGAGTGGGCTGCCATTTCCACCTACAGGGGATCTGCTCGACTCAGAGATCCCTGTCTCCTACGTTGGCAGGCAGGCTTTTTACCTCTAGCACCACCATGTGTAGTAAGCACCATTTAATGGGGGTCAAATGTAAGAATATATGATAATAGAAACAGTGTAAGGAAAATCCCCATTACTTTCTTTACTTGTCTCTCTAAAACAGAACAATAGGCCTCTGTTTCCTTCTGTTTCAGAGAAGATAGACATTTTTATAAATTGCTTCTCTATCTCCTTATGCCACCCATTCTCCCAAACATTAGTGCCTTAGTTGCTATTCTTTAATAATAAATTAAAAAACATGGTACATACAGAGAATGGATCAAAGCTACATTGATTCACTGTGGCCGAGTTTTAATCAAATAACCTCCTTTTCCTTGGTTTTAGGGACAGAAACCTTAAGCAAAAATGTGAATTTATGGAATCAACGTATTCAGTATATCTTTTCAAACTTAAGTAGAAATTCTGGTCAATAATTTCTGAAATTACAAAATGAACTTTATCTAGAAATGGAGAAATTGCCACTACATAGATTTTGTACTGCTAAACCTTTGTGTCTATATATTCTTTTGTGTGTGTGTGTGTCTATATATTCTTTGACATTTTCAGGCATTTTCAGTCACTGGAGCACTCAGCATGCCATTATTCCAATGACAAGTTTATCTCAAAATTTAAATCTAGGACCTTAAGTGTCATTGGGTAGTTTTCTTGTAATAAAACCATCTATGGGAAAAACAAACTTCTGGTGACCTCCAACATAAATAAGTGAACTGTCAAGAAAACTGGCATTTTATGATTCCTGACATATTGTTAGATCCAGGTTTAAACAAGATCTCACAGCATTAGTTATCCATTCCGACTGTATTGTTAGTTAACTAAAACTACTTATTGATTGTGGGAAAATATGAATGATTTGGTGACTGGTAGATACAGGGGAAAACTGTGCAGTGCCTCTATTTTAAATATTTGAGTTGTTGTTATAATTCATCTCAGTGGGACCAGACAGTTCAGGCATACATGTGCTTTTTCTATTTTATACACAGAATACTCTATATTGGGGTTTCTATATGTTATTCTGTAAATGTTGTTATTCTTCTCATAAATGTACCTGACACTTAATTAAAAGCTAGTGACTGATGCCTCAAAAAATGTAGGGCATGTAATAGTGGAAAAGACAAGTGTTACAGGGTAAGACTCAACTAAATTAAAATCTCTCTTCAAAATAGATTTATTTACCCTAACACCAGGGTTAGAGTTTGGGTCAGAATCAAAATCAGGTAATTAACCTCCTATGTTTCAGTTTCCTTGTATGTAAAATGTGAATAATAACATTTTCCCAACAGAACAGTGGTAAATAATGATGGAGTGCCTGACACAGGCCATCCGTAAAATTTGAAGCTATTATATGTAGAAATATTCTGTATTACAGTGTGGTATTACTTAGCAAGGAGGGATTTGAATAGAGTGAAACAACTGATATTTTCTCCTCCAATTAACATACCTGGCTGATATAAAATTATGGTTAATATTTTGAGCCTATCACAGATTAAGAGATCAACATTATGGGAACTAAATTATTAGGGTATAGAGAGAATGTTCAACAAATGTCAAGGTTGTAAATGAATTGAGGGGTATGCATGATGGAGCAGAAAGTACAGGTCAGGTAAGGAAGCACAGAACACTAAGAAGTTGAGTTCAAGAGAGAAAATATGATTATTTGCTCTGAATCTTTTTTCTATTTTTGTTCATCAATCCATACTGTAAAGATAATATAATTAGAAGGATATTGAATAAGACAATATGGATATGACTGTATATGTATGTTTGAGTATGTAGATGGATATATTTGTGTGTGTGAGTTTATTGTCACACATTTCAAAAAGAAAAAAGAGATATTCATTTGATTTTTTTTTTATCCTTTAACTATTTTTATCCTCTCTCTCTTCTCTTTCTCTTTCATCTCTCCAAAAACCTGTTACATAAGAAATTTTTTTCATTTATGTAGCTATGGACATAAAAATTCAGCCCAAGTTTAAGATAACAACAACCACAGCAGCAATATCTTGGGGACATTTTAAATTCAAGAGGGTTAGTAACTGAGATTGGATTACTCTGACCGTTCGCTATCTAGATGAAACTCCATTGTGTTATCCTTGACTTAAATTCCCAGTGAATGTGCAAAATACTGCTTTGGAACTCCAGGAAGGAAACATTTTTGCAGATAATAACTATATGCATTTAGAGACAGGAAATTACTAACTCAGTCATAAAATTGTTTCATGTAAGATGCAAGTTTTAAGCTTGCTTTTTGTTTCTAGAGAACATGAATATGCATATTACAGAAATATTTAATTTAAACATAAATGACTTTATTAATCCTCTTATTTCTTAAAGGTTTTTTTTAATGTAAAGGAATGCAAGCATCAGTGCATGAAGTCAGTTCAATGACTTCACACATTTAGCCAAGATTCTACCTTAGAAATTGCACAAGAGTGAAGAGCTTGAGGCCATAACATTCATAAGCTTTCTACAAATATTTTGATAGCTGTTATATCATGTTCAAATTTGTGACATTTTTTCTCCCTTTGAATCCAGGGAATTCATATGCTATTGATATATTTGGCAGCAAATATAATTTAGAATTAATGAAGTCATATTTTCAAACAATAGAAATAGTTACTGCACTGAACCTATTTTGGATAAATGGAAATCCATTTTATTGCTATCATATGTTCTGAAATTCCCATCCTTTTATTTTGGGGCCAATGATTATTAATAATTTTACCAGGTATCCAGGATTCATGACTTCCCCATTCCAAAACCCACATTCTTCTCTTTTTTTCCAGAATTAATGAACATCAAGAAAAACTCTAACTCTTTTTTGAAATACTGTGTATGTGTTTACCAAGTTTGTGTAACCTTCAGTAAAATTTTAGAAAACTTATTTGCATTTGTGACATGGTCTTATCTTTATATGGATTAAACTCATATATGCTTTTGGATTTCTGATTTTTAATAATCAAGACTAGGGTGGATAGTCAGCAAAAGAAAAACTTGTTACTTTTTTCATTTTCCCGACTTCTGTGGTTAATTAATAGTATGTTCCCAACAGTAATTTGATGTCACTAGTCTGAAGTTCAGTTCAGTTCAGTTGCTCTGTCGTGTCCGACTCTTTGCAACCCCATGAACAGCAATACGCCAGGCCTCCTTGTCCATCACCAACTCCCGGAGTCCACCCAAACCCATATCCGTTGAGTCGGTGATGCCATGCAACCATCTCATCTTCTGTCATCCCCTTCTCCTCCTGCCCACAGTCTTCCCAGAATCAGGGTCTTTTCAAAGGAGTCAGCTCTTCACATCAGGTGACCAAAGTATTGAAGTTTCAGCTTCAACAACAGTCATTCCAATGAATATTCAGGACTGATTTCCTTTAGGATGGACTGATTGGATCTCCTTACAGTCCAAGGGACTCTCAAGAATCTTCTCCAACACCACAGCTCAAAAGCATCAGTTCTTCAGTGCTCGGTTTTCTTTACAGTCCAACTCTTACATCCATACTTGACCACTGGAAAAACCATAGCCTTGACTAGATGGACCTTTACTGACAAAGTAATATCTCTGCTTTTCAATACACTGTCTAGGTTGGTCATAACTTTCCTTCCAAGAAGTAAGCATCTTTTAATTTCATGGCTGCAATCACCATCTGCAGTGATTTTGGAGCCCAGAAAAATAAAGTCAGCCACTGTTTCCACTGTTTTCCCATCTATTTGCTATGAAGTGATGGGACTGGATGCCATGATCTTAGTTTTCTGGATGTTGAGCTTTAAGCCAACTTTATCACTCTCCTCTTTCACTTTCATCAAGAAGCTCTTTAGTTCTTCTTCACTTTTTGCCATAAGGGTGGTGTCATCTGCATATCTGAGGTTCTTGATATTTCTCCCAGCAATCTTGATTCCAGCTTGTGCTTCTTCCAGCCCAGCATTTCTCATAATGTACTCTGCACATAAGTTAAATAAGCAGGGTGACAATATACAGCATTGACATACTCCTTTTCCTATTTGGAACCAGTCTGTTGTTCCATTTAGAGTTCTAACTGTTGCTTCTTGACCTGTATACAGATTTCTCAGGAGGCAGGTCAGGTGGTCTGGTATTCCCATCTCTTTCAGAATTTTCCACAGTTTATTGTGATCCACATAGTCGAAGGATTTGGCATAGTCAATAAAGCAGAAGTAGATGTTTTTCTGGAACTCTCTTGTTTTTTTTTATGATCCAGCAGATGTTGGCAATTTGATCTCTGGTTCCTCTGCCTTTACTAAAACCAGCTTGAACATCTGGAATTTCACAGTTCACATATTGCTGAAGTCTGGCTTGAAGAATTTTGAGCATTACTTTACTAGCATGTGAGATGAGTGCAATTGTGTCGTAGTTTGAGCATTCTTTGGCATTGCCTTGCTTTGGGATTGGAATGAAAACTGACCTCTTCCAGTCCTGTGGCCACTGCTGAGTTTTCCAACTTTGCTGGTATATTGAGTGCAGCACTTTCACAGCATCATCTTTCAGAATTTGAAATAGCTCAACTGTAATTCCATCACCTCCACTAGCTTTGTTCGTAGTGATGCTTCCTCAGGCCCACTTGACTTCACATTCCAGGATATCTGGCTCTAGGTGAGTCATCACACCATCATGATTATCTGGGTCTTGACGATCTTTTTTGTACAGTTCTTCTGTGTATTCTTTCCGCCTCTTCTTACTATCTTCTGCTTCTGTTAGGTCCCTACCATTTCTGTCCTTTATCGAGCCCATCTTTGCATGGAATGCTCCCTTGGTATCTCTAATTTTCTTGTAGAGATCTCTAGTCTTTCCCATCCTACTCTTTCACTCTATTTCTTTGCATTGATCACTGAGGAAGGCTCTCTTATCTCTCCTTGCTATTCTTTGGAACTCTGCATTCAAATGGGTATATCTTTCCTTTTCTCTTTTGCTTTTAGCTTCCCTTCTCTTCACAGCTATTTGTAAGGCCTCCTCAGACAGCCATTTGGCTTTTTTTGTATTTCTTTTTCTTAAGGATGGTCTTGATTCCTGTTTCCTGTACAGTGTCACAAACTTCCATCCATAGGCATTAGGCACTCTCTTTCTTAGATCTAGTCTCTTAAATCTATTTCTCACTTCCACTGTATAGTCATAAGGGATTTGATTTAGGTCATACCTGAATGATCTAGTGGTTTTCTCACTTTCTTCAATGTAATCTGAGTTACTCACTCATAATTAAGGATTCAGAATATTCATGGATAATCTGGCCTCATCTTTAAACCTGAAACTCCATTAATGATGGAAAATAGCAGAAAGTTTAGAAGAACTTATTTTAGACCTCTTTTTATCCTTTTAATCTCTCTCCTAAGGATTCCTTAGAGGTGAAAAGTGAAGGCAGTCACCTTCTTCTTTGGCTACAAAACTACAAACTATCTAGCCAATATTTCATGTCCAAAGGAGAAAACACCTACCCCACCACACCCCAAGGGACAAGATATAGTTTGCTTAGACAGAGGAAGCTTGTACAATACAAGAGTTGCTATGACCCTTTTCTTTTCTTTAGGGTCACCAACTTATATGTCTCAGGGGAGCTCAGGCCATTCTGTCTTGCTGAAAAAATTCATTTGCTGATTCTGTTCTCTGTTATCCATTGTAAAATTGTGATTGATTCCATTAATCCTTATCATTGCAGGCCACTGTGGCTGAGGGATGTTACTGAACTGAACCATGGTTTTATTCAATTAAATATCAGATTTTTGTTAAGTTTCAAAGGAGTAGATTCTACAACCATCATCCCAGCATTTACAGAACACAAAGGTCTCAGGTTAGAATTTCACAGCTACAGCACTGTGTTAACATCTTATGGTTAATAAGAAAGAAAAAACAAAACCTTACGAACTGCATAAATTATTTTCTTGTTTGTTAGTAGCCTCTTTCACGAGATTATTAGCTCTCTGAAGCTGTCTGGCTCTGCTATACTTAGCACAAAGCCTGGCACAGAATAGAGATTCAAACATACAGGGGTTCAATAAATGTTTGTTGTCAAATGAATCAATAGTAAGTGTACTGTAGCAAGAAGTGAGTGTTCTGGCAAGATAATTCAGACTGCAGAAGAATGATGTAGGGGATTTAAAAAGATACAAGAACTTCAAGCCCGGGGTAGAGGCAGTTTTCTAAGTCACAGATATATGTGGAGGATTGAAATGTGGTATCAGACTCCCATCATATACTTCTCATACTTTAAATTTTATTATGTATAAATATGTATAGTATATTATATACATTTATATATAATACATGGCAAATTGTATATATCTTATATATACATCCAGAAGTCCTCAGAGTCTGAACTGGGTTTTTTTCAATGTGCTTAAAAGTTGGAGGGAATGGATTCATAATTCCTCTGCATACACAGACACACACACAGCTGATATATATTCCACTGCAAGGAAATTATTCTATGAGAAAATCAATTAGAACATAGATACTATTGAGTCACAGAGAAGTGGAATATGAACTAAGAGAGGTTTTATTTTTTAACTCTTTTTTAGCTGGTATAATTAAGAGGGAGACACTTAATATTTGAAAGAGTAGGATTATTTGAGAATAAATTTGTTTCATTTTTTGTGAAGACTTCTGGAGACAATAGCCTTAAATAAAAGGCTAGAGAGCTCGTTATTGGACAAGAGAAAAGAGTGATATAAAGGCTGTAGATGTAGCTTTTATGCCAAGGAGTAGAAAACTTGTACATTGGAAGAAAATTGAAAATGTTACAAAAATTGGATAATGGAAAATGAGATAAAGAATTAATGGTACAAATGAACTGCCTGGAGATAAATATTGGGATTGCTACATCAAATGTCTATTTAAACTCATGAAAGCATTATTTTATACTGGAACCAATACCCATGTTTTCCATCTTTTTACAGCAGTCTTTACTCCAATGGATCAAGTACAGAGAAAGTGAACAATGAATGAGACAGTGTTTACCTTTGGAATGGTATATTACAAAATCTTTCTCAAAATGGCTTATCCCTAAGATATTTTAAACTTAATGGATCTCAAACTTCCCTTAATCAAATGTATTTATGTAAACTTTGAAGAAAGCTAATATGGGGCCATTTAGAGCTAACTGACATTTATTCTATTGATAAGAAACCTATGATGATTTTATATGTTACCAATTACTTCTAGGTCACAGTACTATTTCTACCTGTGGAAATATAAGCTTTCAGTGGGGAAATGGCCTCTGTGTAATAAGGCACTCTTGAGTACTTTTTTAATGCAAGTATAGTAAGCAAAGTGAATTTCACTTGATCACAAAGTTAAATGTGTAATAATACACTTTAGTGTAATAATGCATTTATCACATGTAATAATACATTTATATTACATTGCAATAATACATTTGAAAGAGGGTTTCAGTAAAATAATACCATCATACTTTGATACTACGAATGCATTTCAGTTCACTTGAGTCACTCAGCTGTGTCCAACTCATTGTGAGCCCAGGAATGCGCACACCAGGCTTCCTTGTCCATCACCGACTCCTGAAGCTTGCTCAAATTCATGTCCATCCAGTCGGTGATACCACCCAACCATCTCATCCTCTGTTGTCTCCTTCTCCTCCTGCCTTCAATCTTTCCCAGCATCAGGGTCTTTTCCAATGAGTCGGTTCTTCACATCAGGTGGCCAAAGTATTGGAGTTTCACCTTCAGCAACAGGGCTTCCAATGAATATTCAGGACTGATTTCCTTTAGGATGGACTGGTTGGAGTCCCTTGCTGTCCAAGGGACTCTCAAGAGTCTTCTCCAAGACCACAGTTCAAAAGCATCAATTCTTTAGGGTTCAGCTTTCTTTATAGTCCAACTCTCACATCCATACATGACTATTGGAAAAACCATCACTTTGACTAGATGGACCTTTAGTGCCAAAGTAATGTCTCTGCTTTTTAATATGCTGTCTAGTTTGGTCATTGTTTTTCTTCCAAAGAACAGGTGTCTTTTAATTTCATGGCCACAGTCACCATCTGCAGTGATTTTGGAGATCAAGAAAATAAAGTCTGTCACTATTTCCATTGTTTCCCCATCTATTTTGCCATGAAGTGATGGGACCATATGCCATGATCTTAGTTTTTTGAATGTTGAGTTTTATTTATTTATTTTTCCTTTATTTTTTATTAGTTGGAGGCTAATTACAGTATTGTAGTGGTTTTTGCCATACATCGACATGAATCAGTCATGGATTTACATGTGTTCTCCATCCTGAACCCCCCTCCCGCCTCCCTCTCTCCCCATCCCATCCCTCTGGATCTTCCCAGGGCACTAGCCCTGAGCACTTTTCTCATGCATCCAACTGGGACTGGCGATCTGTTTCACACTTGATAATATACATGTTTCAATGCTATTCTCTTAGATCATCCCACCCTTGCCTTCTTCCATAGAGTCCAAAAGTCTGTTCTATACATCTGTGTCTCTTTTTCTGTCTTACATATAGGGTTATCATTACCATCTTTCTAAATTCCACATATATGTGTTAGTATACTGTATTGGTGTTTATCTTTCTGGCTTACTTCACTCTGTATAATGGGCTCCAGTTTCATCCATCTCATTAGAACTGATTCAAATGTATTCTTTTTAATGGCTGAGTAATATTCCATTGAGTTTTAATGTACAAATGTAAGGAACTGTTAACTTTTGCCTTCAACCTGCCACACTCTTCATAACTCTCTCTTCACTTTCTGTGCATGCTGATTGCTGGCAGAATATGCTATCTCCTCTCAGACTAACGCACTCCAGTATTCTTGCCTGGAGAATCCCACCACCAGGCTCCTCTGTTCATTGGGTCACAAAGAGTTGGACATGACTGAGAAACAAGGCATAGCAGAGCACAGCCCAGGTCAGATATAGTCTAAGCAACAGTCTATATACTGAAGTGCCCTTCTAAAAAGTATGGCAACTCTGGGTCATGTGACCTTAGCTAATATGGTAATTAACTCTTTAGTCCAAATGACTGATCTGCATGATCTAAGATTGAATATAAACAGACAAGATTTGTCATCTACTTTGCAAATTAATGTACCACTGGAAAATAAATTATCTTCCTTTGCGTGATTTGTACAGAATATAAAATAAACTCTAGCTTGTCATGGAAGATTCAAAATTCTGTGGCTGAGGAGTTCAGTTCTGCATAGTTCCTGGCTCTACATACATCTTCCTCACTTTGGAATGAACAGAAGAGCTACCATCTCAACTCTGGAAATGAGTTGGCACATTAGCCCCTGCCTTGAGATGTCTTCTATGGCAAGTATCTGCTATGGCAAAGGGAACAGCAGACAGCTCTGGTCCCTTCCTGCATAAAGCTGCACATGACAATGTGGTTTCATGCCAGTGTTCATCCAAAGAAACAGTTATTGAGTATCTTCTATGCATGACCTGATATCAGAATGAAATATTTTTAAATGTGTGGAGTTTTCCTACTTAATGTAAGGCAGCCTAGGAATGAATACCACAGTTTTAGAGACAATAGGTGCTAGTGAATGGAGAGAAATTTTAAGTGGCTTCAGTGTAGGAGATAGTTCTTTGTCTTCAAGACTTGGACAAGTAGGATACAGAAGTAACAATATTCAAGATTTAGATTCAAATAACTCAGTTGATGCTTTAAAGACACGCTTTAGCCTAAAGTTTGTTTGGTTTACAGAATCTTATTTGTTTTCTTATAGACTATGCAGAATTCAATGAGTGTGCCTGTGATCCAAACAGTGCTGAATAATTTATTGGGCTTCGACTGATGAAAAGAGAGGTTGGCCGATGAGGTCCTAGTTGGGTTGTGCTATTGTAAGGTGGGGAGATGTTCTATCATCCTTCCATGCGTTGTGGGAGCTGTCACTTAGGACACTGCCTGTGTGAGGCTACAAACCATGGTGCCTGTGGTGCTTTGCATGGTCCAGGCTACTCAGATGCTGAGGAACTCAAGAACACATCAGCTCTGGGAGAATCTGCATTTCTCTGGAGAGCACCTCTATGCTGGGAAAGCTAATCTCCAAGTTCTTTGCCATGCAGATTAACTCAGGTAGACATTCACTAGACATGTCACTAGTGTCAAGTGGGACTTTAAAAAAGTAAATAACACCTTAGGGAAAAAGTACTCTTAGAAAGTAATTTCTTCAAAGGGAAGAAAAAGGAGGAGGAGAAGAAAAAACATAATGATTATATATACCTTTTTCTTTGGGATGATTTGGTCACTATTTTCTGTACGATGTTATGTACCTCTGTCCATAGTTCTTCGGGCACTCTGTCTACCAGATCTAATCCCTTGAATCTATTCATTACCTCAACTGTATAACCATAAGGGATGTAATTTATGTCATACCTGAATTTGGCCTAGAGATTTTCCCTACTTTTTCAATTTAAGCCTGAATTTTGCAATAAGCAGCTTGTGATCTGAGCCATAGTCAACTCCAGGTCTTGTTTTTGCTGACTGTATAGAGCTTCTCCATCTTTGGCTGCAAAGAATATAATCAATCTTATTTCAGTATTGATCATCTGAAGATGTCCATGTGTAAAGTTGTCTCTTGTGTTGTTGGAAGAGGGTGTTTGCTATGACCCATGCGTTCTCTTGGAAGAACTCTGTTAGCTTTTGCTTTATTCATTTTGTACTCCAAGGCCAAACTTGCCTGTTATTCCAGGTATCACTTGACTTCCTACTTTTACATTCTAATCCCCTATGATGAAAAAGACACCTTTTGCTGTTAGTTCTAGAATGTCTTATAGGTCTTCATAGAACCATTCAACTTCAGCTTCTTTGGCATTAATGATTGGGCATAGGCTTGGATTACTGTGATGTTAAATGATTTGCCTTGGAAATGAACCAAGATCTTTCTGTTATTTTTGAGATTTGCACCCAAGTACTGCATTTTGGACTGTTTTGTTGACTCTGAGGGTTACTCTATTTTTTCTAAGGGATTCTTGCATACATTAGTAGATAATGGCCATCTGAATTAAATTCTCCCATTCCTGTCCTTTTCAGTTCACTGATTACTAATATGTTGATGTTCACTCTTGCCATTTACTACTCCAGTTTACCTTGATTCATGGAACTAACTGTCCAAGTTCCTATACAATAATTTTCTTTACAGCATCAGAGAAAGCAAGAGAATTCCAAAAAATAATCTACTTCTGCCTCATTGACTATGCTAAATCCTTTGACTGTGTGGATTACAACAAATTGTGGAAATTCTTAAAGAGATGGGAATGCCAAACCACTTTACCTGTCTTCTGAGAAACCTAGATGTAGGTTAAGAAGCAACAGTTAGAATTGGATATGCAATGATGGACTGCTTCAAAATTGGGAAAGGTGTATGTCACAGCTGTAGTTTGTCACCTTGTTTATTTAACTTCTATGCAGAGTACCTCATTCCCAGCTGGATGAATCACAAGCTGGAGTCAAGATTTCTGGGGAAAATATAAAGAACCTCAGATATGCAGATGATATCACTTTAATGGCAGAAAGTGAAGAGGATCAAAAGAGCTCCTTGATGAGGGTGAAAGAGGAGAGTGAAAAAGTTGGCTTAAATCTCAACATTCAAAAAACTAAGATCATGGCATTCACTCCTATCACTTCATGGAAAATAGACATGGAAAAAGTGGAAACAGTAGCAGACTTTATTTTCTTGGGCTTCTAAATCATTGTGAATGGTGACCACAGTCCTGAAATTAAAAGATTCTTGCTCCTTGGAAGAAAACTATGACAAACCTAGACAGCATATTAAAAAAGCAGAGCATCACTTCGCTGACAAAGGTCTGTATAATCAAAGCTATGATTTTTCCAGTAGTCACATACTTGAGAGTTGGCCCATAAAGAAGGTTGAGTGCTGAAGAATTGATGCTTTCAAACTGTGGTGCTGGAGAAGACTCTTGAGAATCCCTTGGACAACAAGGAGATCAAACCAGTCAATCCTAAAGGAAATCAACCCTGAATATTCATTGGAAGGACTGATGCTGAAGCTGAAGTTCCAGTAATTTGGCTACTCGATGCAAAGAGCTGACTCATTGGAAAAGACCTGATGTTGGTAAAGATAGAAGGCAGGAGGAGAACAGGATGACAAAGGATGAGATGGTTGGATGGCATCACAGACTCAATGGCCATGAGTTTGAGCAAACCCTGGAACATAGTGAAGGACAGGGAAGCCTGGCATGCTGCAGTTCATGGGATTGCAAAGAGTTGGACATGAGTTAGCAACTGAACAACAATATATATATATATATATATATATATATATATATATATATATATACCTTGTTATCATATCTATACATATTTTATAATTTTAAAGCTATTTTCTGAGTATCAGCAAATCAGACATCTTTACTGTACTAAATTCATCCCTTAACATCCATGAGTCAACTATAAAGTGAATACAAGTCAATCTTTCTCTAGTGTATTGGCACTCAGAAGTTATAGAATGGGTGTCCATAATTAATCCTCTAATTAATTTGTCAGAACAAGCCTTTTTGCAATTGAATTTTGTAGCAAATCCCTGGCAAGCTGAAGACTGAGGAAGCAGATCCAGGAGTCAGTTCAGCTTAAAAAAATAGACTTTCTTGCATAATCTAGAATTTCTATTATATAAAACCAATGAAGAAATTATGTTTTAAAATTTCATAGTTTTGAAAATCACAAAGAACAGCATGTAAAATACTTATGCTCTTTTTGAGCTAGAATTACGGTGTAGATTCATAGTTTCTAGATATAATTTACAGAGCACTATTTCAGGGAATATAAATAGGTATACAAAATGTTGTGACTTCTTAATCTAGAAACTTGTATTCACAGCACCTTATACATGGTACCAAAAATTATGTAGAAAAGCATAGGATTTTATAATTGGTTTTTTTTTCCCCCATAAAACATACTTGTAGAGGAATACCAAAGCTTGGTAGTTATCATGACTTTGACAAAAATTTTGTATCTTGGGAAAAAATGAGTTTGAAACAGTTGGGAAGAGCATTTTAGTCACAGGAAATAGAAACTATACATTCTTGAAAGCTTTTAAGCAAGGAAGACACAAATCAAATTTGTATCTTAATTTTTAGATATATTAACAGAAAATTAAGGGTAAATAGGAGACAGCGGTGATACAGTTCGGGAGATACATTCCCTCTATGTCTAGGGAGATCACTGGTCTCCCTCCTCATCACTTTACTGATGCAGTCCTCCCAATTTTGGACCTGAGAAGGATTTGATGTACCAAATATCACTAAATTCATCACCTAAGCTTTAACTATGGCTGTTTTTACTTCCAATTCATCCATATTATGAGTTAACTTGGACTGGCCTAGAAAGCTGACATGTGTGTCTAGGGCATCTAAGCTTCATAAAACTGAGGAACAAATAACGTTTTTATAGGCCAAAGACTGCCTGTATAATCATGTTTTTAGGGCCTAGGATCTGATTTATTCTGTTTCCTGGCAGCAGGATGTGTAAAAACTGCTCAAAAATAAGTAGGCCCTCTAGCCTTCTGAAAACTGGCAAAGAGAAAGCAGTGCCATCAAGCTCCGTGCCAAGTTTAAGGGCAGCTGAGAGTCAATAAAGCCCGCCCTTCTACATGATGGTGAAGCATGACTTTCCACTCACATCACAGGTGGCTCCTCTAGTTGCCTCATCAGTGTCACTGACAAAGCATTCCTGGCCTGAGATAATTTGGCAGAATCTCCAGCCCTTGGATAGTGGAATGCAGTCAATTTATTGGCAAGCAAGTTAGCTCCTGGGAAGCGCATGTGGCTTTTGAATGTAGGACTGATTGAAGGAGGGTGATTCTGAGCAGCTTGGATAGTAAAACCTCCTTATGGGCATAATAGTTTATTACTCAGGATTTTTGAGCAGTTGATACTATTTTTCAAGCAGTAAAAAGCTTCACAAACAATCTGATTTTCTTTGCTTATTGTATTTTGTTTTGCTTTTCTTTTCATTTCACTGAAATAGAATTATTTAAAATAAGAGAACACCTACGAGCAAAAGAATTCTGGCAGACCATAAAGCTGTATGTACCAAAAGACTAAATTTTAGAGTAAAAGTATTCTATTCTCAAATCAGAGCACTCTGCCATCTTGTCTCAACAGCAGGCCTATTGGGCAGAATTAATGGTATTTAATTTAGGATAATCTGTGGGAAAAGATAGTCAGCTCCATTAACTTTTACAAATCTACCCTTACTATTACAAAGCAAGTGGTTGTCATGATATGGAGTTTATTTATCCCCAGTTTAAAAGGAGAGAGCTGCTTCTAAAATATCTAAAAATATACTTAGGAAATTTACTTAATTATATACTTAAGAGGTTCTGATCATGAGCCTAGATGTAGAAGAACAAAGATGAGCTTGCTGTGGGACTAGAGATTAGGGGAAGGGTTGATCCTTATCCTATAACCTACGATGAAGTTGAACACTGAAACCATCTACCCATATTTATAGAACAACGATTAGTACTACCATTAGAAGGCAGATCTTGTTAGGGAACAAAGCCTACTCAGTGGTGGAAGACTCCCACACCAGGTACCCATATTAGTTGACCAGGTCTTTTATTCACAAATATGAACTGACAACTAAGAATCACAAGACACTTGGAGAAAATTAACAGCATAAGAGAGAAACGCCTAGATGAAAAAACAGAACACTAATTCTCAAATCACTTTGAGAGTCAAAGTAGGTAATAAAATTATAACTTCCATACTCAGATTGGTTTGAATAAACAATACTTCTATTAAACAAGAATGCTGCTGCTGCTAAATCGCTTCAGTCGTGTCCGACTCTGTGTGACCCCATAGATGGCAACTCACCAGGCTGTCCCGTCCCTGGGATTCTCCAGGCAAGAACACTGGAGTGGGTTGCCATTTCCTTCTCCAATGCATGAAAGGGAAAAGGGAAAGTGAAGTCACTCAGTCGTGTCCAACTCTTAAGGACCCCATGGACTGCAGCCCACCAGGCTCCTCTGTCCATGAGATTTTCCAGGCAAGAGCACTAGAGTGGGTTGCCATTGCTTTCTCCAATTAAACAAGAATGGAATGCTTCAAAACAAAATTAGGAGAGCACAAGAAAAACTTGTTTCAAAAAACCATTAATTTCCCTTCCCAAACTAATAGTGGTACTAAAAGACATAGAGGAGGAAATTTAAAATGAAGAGTACAGCAACATAGAGGTAGAAAACAGGGGGAAATGTAAGAAATGTAGACAATCAAGCCAGGAAGCATATCTCTTATCAAACAATAGACTTAAAGACAAAAGAGAACAAAGAAATAGTGAGGAGAAAAGCAGTAATAAAAACATTTTAAGGAAATTAAAGAGAGAAAAATGTGGGCTATAAGAATATTTTATCAGTGTATTTTCTGTTTCAAAACAAAAAAATTAAAAAGCAAGTTACTGAATAATATTTGTGTTGTTATAAAAAATTCCTATTATGCATTATTACTGTGTTGCAATGTTATGACAAATAATATTGCACACTTGTAAAGCCACTGTACATATTCTTCATCAGAAGTAAAGAGATGAGCAATACCATAAAGATTTCCAAGGGGATGATAAGCATAAATTAGCTCTATAAACAAAGAATAAGCCAATATGCCATCATTTTATGATTGCTAAAGCTGAACGGTGAGTTCAGGGATATTTGTTATATTTTTTCCATATTTAATGAAATTTAATAAAATCCATAATTTAAAAAATAAAGTAAAATTCTAATTATTCAGCTATTACTATGAACTTCCCGAGAAAATGCCTTTCAAGAACATACCGTTATCAGCAGTGTTTCGTTCTCCTTGTTGATTGCCTACTGATAAATTTGAACCTAAGGAGATTATTTTGGGGAAAAAGTTGAAACCAGAGTGGAACTGAGGAGATGGCTTCAGTCACATTTATGAGAATCAGCAGACATCAGAAAGCCTTATGAGAAGCCTAGCAAATTTCTGAAGTTCATATGAGATTTTACCTACTTCCTTAGAGGGGGAAGTCTTTTGAGGGCAAAGTCAAACTGTCTGTTTGTTGATGAAGCTTATTGGTTCAAGGGTAAACCATTTAATGAATTGGGAAAAAAGAGACTATGATGATTTACTGTAAAGAATTATGTAGTATCTGCCTGATTCACCTGGAATCTTAAGGGTATTCAGAATTGCATTTAGTTTATGCATGTAATAATGGGAAATTTCAGTTATTTTGCCTATAGAAGTCATTGTGAAATGCTCTTTTGTGTGTGTGTGTGTACATTTGGGAAACTTTTCAAATTAAATATCATTAATTTGGATATTTTCATGTCAGTAGTGGAAAATGAAGGCAGAAGAGACGGTTAAAAATGTGTCCTCCCCATTCTCAGGAAGCCGCTGTAGACTGTGCTGCATAAATCTTGACACATCTGTATACTAAGAGAAGTACACCAATAAGAATTCCATAAATATAGAGAGACAGCTGGATGCCAGATGGATAGACACATAGATACATAGATAGATTGATCTATAGATAGGCAGACATTCATATATATCTCTATATAGTAATATGGAGATGGGTATAGAGAGAGACATAAATATGTAATGATTATGAATACAGACATAACTAGGGAAGAACCTGTGATTAATGGTCTCAATATCTCAAAAAAGTATATAGCTGTAATATAGAAAAAAAGCAATATCATGATTGGTTGCTTAGTCACCAAGTCGAGTCCAACTCTTGTGACCCCATGGACACCAACTTGCCAGGCTTCTCTGTCCATGGGTTTTCCCATGCAAGAATACTGAAGTAGGATGTCAGTACCTCCTGTAGGGGATCTTCCTGACCCAGGGATCAAAGCTGTGTCTCCTGCATTGCAGGCAGAGTCTTCACCAACTGAACCATCAGGGAAGACCAGTGTCATGATTAGCTAGTCAGACAATGAGAACATGGAAGTTAGAGCAGAATACTTCTGTACTTTTCTCTTCAAGTCACTTTTAAGTTCACTTTTCGGCTCCCGTGGATGAGCCTCTGCATTCTTTCTCTTCTATCTTTACCCCTTTTCTCAACCAATTTCACCTTCTCAGACTTTTTTCATACCCCTGTTCTATTCATCTCTGTCCTTGAGATGCCTCAAACTCTCAAAATTCATACACAGACTTTGTGGTTTCAAGCAGAGTTGCAGTAGGCCCTCAAGTTTCAAAGGCAGTGACTTTGATGTAATTAAGCCTCTACAACTTTAGTGAGTGTTCAAAGTGGAGAGCACCCTCCAGGGATGTACAGAATGATCTTTCAGAGTTCAGGAGTATAATTTTACCAATTCTATTTATATTCAACTTTTATAATTTTTTGTGACATATATCTTTATAATGCTCTATATTGTAATAATATATATATATGAAGCTCAGTTGCTTCAGTCATGTCTGACTCTTTGCTATCCCATGGACTGTAGCTTACCAGGCTCCTCTGTCCCTGTGATTTCCCACACAAGAATACTGGAGTAGGTTGCCATGCTTTCCTCCTGGGTATCTTCCCGACCCAAGAATCAAACCCTCATCTCCTGCATTGCAGGCATATTCTTTACTGCTGAGTCACCAGGGAAACCTTATATGTGAATATACAGTGGTACATAAAATATAATTAAATATAAATGCATTAATTTAGCATAAATGTACATATATAGCAGGCTCGATTTAAATGAGAGAAGTGTACTATCAAAGACTCTGCAGAATTAAAAAACCCATCACTGATATTTGTCAGCTTAATATGTTAATTTTGCTTCAATTTATAGAATAGCAATAATAATAGCATCAGAAAAATACTGTATTTATATACCATCTTAACAAATTTGCTTTATCAACTAGGAATAAAGATAAGGAAAGAGGGGGCAAAAGAAACAATGCCTGCCTTTGAAAGGAAGTATTAGCGAGATTAAACAAATTTAAAGGCAGCAAAGAGTTGTGAATTTCCAAGAATGGCTGTTCATACAAAAGGAGGTAGACTGTGCAGAAAGAACACTGGGAGACCAAATTGCCCTTAACGTGCTGGGTTCTGACTGGTCTCCCTGCTTCCCTCCTACCTCCTCCAAACTCTGCCACACATCAACCACCATGATCCTTTGTCCTCATACGTCACAGCATGTCCTTGTCCTGGTTTCAGTCTTCCCTTTCCACCCATCTCACTCAAGTGTAAAAACTAAAATCCTTCCCTTGTGCACAGAGCCCTGCCTGATATGGCCCTGGCTACTTCTCCGACCCCATTTTTACCACTTTACTCACTATCTCAAGCCAACAAACGTATACCCATCTGCCTATTCTCTCCATGTTCAATATTCTTCCTCTGTACATTCATGTGACTCACTTCTTTCCTTTATCCATATGTCCTTTTAAATGGCCTCATCTTTTCAGATGACCATTGTAACTGAATTAGAATCCCCAAGTCACTTGGTATCCTCTTATTTTTCACTTACTACTTGGCACACTATATGGGCATTAGATTAAAAAAAAAAAATGAACAGGGGAAACTCGCTCAGTCCCTTGACTTCAAATTTCTTATCTGAAAATATGAAAGAGTTAAATTAATTTCCAGGAACCTTCAAGTTTGTTTGTAAGTTTGTAATGAACATGCATTTGTCAGATCTAGTTTTATTTAGTGGCACTATTGTTAGCTTATTCAGCAATTGCATTTGGGGAAGCTTTAGGATAGATTTGTACTCCTCTCCCAACTATTATTGGCTTTGAGATGAATAAGACTTTTGTATCAGGCTTTTCTGGTTTGAGAGGAGGAGAGCAAATGAAAGAATGTGGAAAGGACCCTCTCCCAACATTTGTAGAATTCAGACCAAGAGGCCCACAGACATATTTCTAAAAACTTACAAGTTGTAAATCAAACTATCTTCATGGCCTGGACTATTTCCCCTCAGTTCCTCCATCATTAATTCTCTGAGTGGTAGAAGAGACCTGACGTGACAATGGCAGGTTGGAGGCAGGGCCTGGGTGGTGACAGAACCTTCCTGACCAAGATGAAGTCCCCAGAGAGTGCAGAAAGAGTAGCTCCTCCACGTGTCACTTTTCTAACTCCAAATTTCTGGGCAGTTCTAAGAGCTATGTCACCCATCTTCAAAGACCTGGGACAATGAAAGTTGAACAAATACAGTCACATTTTTTATTCCCCCCAGATAAAAACCATGATTTTCTCATCTTACCACCTTCCACACACACACACACGCACATGCACATTCATATCTCTTCTGGCCTGAGTGACACAGTTTGTTTGAATGTTCATTTGGGGGAGGATTTTTATCTTGGGCCAAGTTGTTATAAAACTTTCCAAAACTTTTCTTAGGTGTGTTGTGTATCAGTATTTGTATTACATGGGGTCCCCTCAGGATTGGCATCCAGAGCAAAAGGTCCCCTTTACCCAATCTGAGGGAAGGACCAGGAAACTATGTCCTCTTAATGATGTGGAGATTCACTCAGTTCTCAGGGGTTCACTAACTCACTCCAGCCTTTGGATAAAACACTTAACATCTCAGTAATGTTATTTCTTTTCTGATAATCTTTTAGCAGTAAGAACTATCTCTACAACTATTATGAGGAGATATATATATATATACTAATATAATATACTAATATATATATATATTAGTTTCAAGACTTAGAGATCTTTTCATAGGAATCTCAATATAATTCAGAAGCACTGATATAAAATAATCTGCTCACAAGATGTTTTGCAGAAAGTGCTAACAGTTTATGTTTAAAAGTTTTTACCAAATAATGTGCGATTTACATATTGAAAGGTTGAATCTAAATAATACAAATGTCAACATGTTAACTGAATTCCTTTTTAGGATAAGGCATAGTGCTGAGTGCTACAGGAAGGTATCAAGATGAGGAAGAGTTTTTGATTCTAAGAAAAATATGTATATTACTATAGCATAAACCAAAATCTAATTAATATGAAAAATGCTCAGTTGTGTCCAACTCTTTGAGACCCCATTGGTTGTATTCTGCCAGGCTCTTCTGTCCATGGGGATTCTCTAGGCAAGAATACTAGAGTGGGTTGCCATGCCCTCCAGCAGGGGATCTTCCCAACCAGGGACTGAACTCGGGTCTCTTGCATCGCAGAAATCTAGGTCTCCTGGATTGCAGACAGATTCTTTACCCTCTGAGCCACCATTTCAGTTCAGTTCAGTCACTCAGTAGTGTTCAACTCTTTGCAATCCCATGGACTACAGCACGCCAGGCCTCTCTGTCCATCACCAACTCCTGGAGTTTACTCAAACTCATGTCCATTAAGTCAGTGATGCCATCTAACCACCTCATCTTCTGTGGTCCCCTTCTCCTCCTGCCTTCTATTTTTTCCAGCATCAGGGTCTTTTCAAATGAGTCAGCTCTTCACATCAGGTGGCCAAAGTATTGGAGTTTCAGCTTCAGCAACAGTCATTCCAATGAATATTCAGGACTGATTTCCTTTAGAATGGACTGGTTGGGTCTCTTTGCTGTCCAAGGGACTCTCAGAGTTTTCTCCAACACCACAGTTCAAAAGCATTGGATCTTTGGTGCTCAACTTTCTTTATAGTCCAACTCTCACATCCGTAGATGACTACTGGAAAAACCATGGCTTTCACTAGATGGACCTTTGTTGGCAAAGCAATGTCTCCACTTTTTAATATGCTATCTAGGTTGGTCATAACTTTTCTTCCAAGGAGCAAGCGTCTTTTAATTTCATGGCTGCAGTCACCACCTGCAGTGATTTTGGAGCCCCCAAAAATAAAGTCTGTCACTGTTTCTACTGTTTCCCCATCTATTTTCCATGAGGTAATGGGACCAGATGCCACGATCTTAGTTTTCTGAATGTTGAGTTGTAAGCCAACTTTTTCACTCTCCTCTTTCACTTTCATCAGGAGGCTCTTTAGTTCTTCTTCACTTTCTCCCATAAGGGTGGTGTCATCTGCCATATCTGAGGTTATTGATATTTCTCCCAGCAATCTTGATTCCAACTTGTGCTTCATCCAGTTCAACATGTCTCATGATGTACTCTGCCTACCAGTTAAAAAAGCAGGGTGACAGTATACAGACTTGACGTACTCTTTTCCTGATTTAGAACCAGTCTGTTGTCCATGTCCAGTTCTAACTGTTTCTTCTTGACCTGCATACAGATTTCTCAGGAGGTAGATCCGGTGGTCTGGTATTCCTATCTCCTGAAGAGTTTTCCACAGTTCATTGTGATCCACACAGTCAACGGCTTTGGCATAGTCAATAAAGCAGAAGTAGATGTTTTTCTGGAACTCTTTCACTTTTTTGATGATCCAATGGATGTTAGCAATTTGATCTCTGGTTCCTCTGCCTTTTGTAAATCCATCATAAGATCAAAAGTCACCGGGAAAGCCCAATTAATATGTATATAAAACCTCAAAAAACTTCTTATATGTATTGTCATCCTGAAAAATAGATAGCCGTCTCATATTATCAATCATTTTACATATAAGTCTATGACTTGATTGCTATCACAAGTTAGTAAAAGAGGGTGCTGGCATTGGAAACATAAGTTGAATTGAATCAGCAATTGAATTCCAAACTGAGTGCTTTTCAGTCATATGATGCTTCCTCTTTCAGATGAGACATAGTGAGTCTTACAGAGCAAAATATTTTGGTTCTGGCTAAATCTCTGTCATCAGCTGAAGGCAGTGGATGTTAGAGAAATCAAATTTATTTTATTAAAGTCTAAGCAATGTATTATTAAATAATACTATGATCAATCAATAATGAATCCCATAAATGAGTCAGATACTAGATTGTCTGAGTTTTTTCTAAATGGTAGTTGACTAGTCTTAGGGTATTTTTCACTCATGAGTTAAAGGTGGGGGAGGGCTCATTTGTTTGGTAGGGATATGTTTTTGGAACAATTAGTACTGGATCTGCACTTTGTAAGTGCTCAATATATGTTAGCTATCATTATTGTTCAGCTTTTTGAGTTCAGTGGAGAGCCAAGTCAAGCTTCAGCTCAGATATAAATTCCAGAGTGCAGACAGCAAGCTTTCTGGCCAGCAGGAAAGAGGGAGAGATCTCTCACAAAGGGCCTGTCATCCAGAGTCAGGGACTTTTGTCAGGGTGTTTGCTGGTGGGAGACTCATTGCAGTAACTTCCTTCAGAGGTTAGGTTAGGTCCTTCCTAATTCATCCTAAGTTCTTGATTGTCAAAAGAGAGGAAGACACAAGAAGGAAGAGGAGGAACACTCGACGCCTGATTGCTAATAACTGCCTGATTCTGACTGGCGTTGCCCTCCACCTCTTCCATGAGGGAAATCTCCAAGCTGGCACTCAGGTCACACAACATATACCTGGACCGGCGGGGATGACTCCCACCTTTATCTAGTAAAGAGACAAATCAAGCTCAGGGAATCATGGTATTTTATATTATATTTATATTAAATATTTGGCTCTTTTGCAAGTAACTTTTTGTGGATATAATTGTATGTTTTTTTCTTTTTATTTTCCCTATTGATTTCTGCAAGGAACATTCTGCTTTGGTCACAATCAATAAACTTTCTCATATTTGACTTAGTCTCCACCTTAGACTGTGACCTTCCAATACAGAGACCAATGTATTCTTTTCATGTCAGTAATCCTCTAGTCCTATAATAATGCTGTGTACATACAGTTAACAAATGACTGATTAGAATAATGTTAAGTACATTTGCAAGGTGTCCAACTGATAATCTCATTAAATTATTTAGGTACTTTTTAACAAAATAATTGAGGAAGCATGATCCAGTTACATAGTCCAGCTATAAATACTATAACAAACAGTGAGAAACAATCCATTGAAAACTGAAAAGAAGCCCTGGCATTATAAGCATAGTTTTCAACTTGTAGATTCTACAAAGATCTGAAGTTTATAAGAATAGATAAAACCAACTACGTTTTTGTTGTGGTAAATAAGCCTCAAAACGTAGAATCAAACATTTTCTAGGGGCTATAGTATTCTCTGTAGGATGTAGTTTTGCTTGTTTTGAAACCACCAAATTCTTCATGTGACCTTCGGGTTTGATTTTTGGACTATTGTATTCTAGCTGCTAAAAGAATGTAATACGTTAAACTGCATGTGAAGTTTTGTATAAATGTTTCCTTATGCCACATTTGTAGAACAAAGGCCTACAAATGGAAGTATGGTTTCATAACCACGTGCATCTTGAGCTCATCTTGGGTCCATGCAATTTATTTCTTTATCAAATGTTTATCCTCAGCTCACAGCAGTGTGTTGGGTCAGTGTTTTCCTCTTCCAGAGAACAATATAGTCTTAACTGCTGCTGCTGCTGCTTGGTCGCTTCAGTCGTGTCCTATTCTGTGTTATGGACCAGAGCCTGCCAGGCTCCTCTGTCCATGGGGACTCTCCAGGCAAGAATACTGGAGTGGGTTGCCATGCCCTCCTCCAGGGGATCTTCATGACCCAAGATCAAACCCAGGTCTCCTGCATTGCAGGCAGTTTCTTTACTGCTGAACCACCAAGGAAGCCCTCTTAACTGCTAATCAGTTAAATAAAAACTGATTTCAGATTTGAGGCATGCTAAAACAATTCAACTTGTGATATTAGAAAGCATTAATTTCAATCTTATTTTCAGAATAAATTTTTTCCACTGTCAATCACTGTTCAGGAGTATAGGAATTCCTTAGTGTTATAAAGGTAGAGCTTCAGGTAAACAATATTTCTTCCTCACTCTCTTTTCATTTCATGCACTTCCTCTTTACCACCTCTGACTTGTAGAATACAGCCATGTTTTGCACATGGAAGATCTTTACTAAATATTCTTTGACTGGATCAATAAGTGGATCTTAACAAAGAACATCTATGTGCCCACAGGTTTTTCTTTTGTAAATGAAATATACTGATATTTCAGTTGGCAATTTGATGTTAATTTGTTCTTTGTTTTTGAGAGTGCTTTATTCTGTCCTCTTGCATGAGACTGGAACGGAACCAGGGTTTCCCTAGCCTACTGCAGCCCTTTCAGCTCAAGGTCCCAATGCAAATTAGGTAGGATTGGTCTTCATCCAGTTTCGGATTCAGTGTGGTAGAGTCTTACATGAGCCATGTTCTAATTGTTGGAGCAAGACATTCTGGACAAGGTTCAAAATCTTTAGGAGAATAGCTTTGGAGTAGAAGTGTATGCCAGGAAACATATACAAATGGTTCTAATTTTTCAAAATTCATTTTCCATGTTTCCATGGTTACAAGGTAAATGAAGAAGCAAAATAATCACAAGACAATGTAATTCATTAGTGAACTGAACACTCATAAAATTAGTCTGAATTCAAATTTCCCTCCCTCCTTGTGTTTTTACGGCCAGTGTTTTATGAAATGTTGAATTCTTTCAAGAGTACAATGCAGTACAGAGCAAATTGATGACAAAGTAAAACTGGCAACATCAAGATTTTATGAAGCCATTAATAAGATGCTGGACAGCTGCTGAGGTTCAGTGCCAAACTATTAACCAGTAAAGGTATGATGGAATTTGAATAGACATACAAGGAAAAAACCCATTAATTTCTAAGAGTAAATAAACAAAATGAATGAAGAGCATGTGTGTTTGAATCTTGTAAATTCTGGACAAAGTTGTATGAGAGAACAGTAGGTGTCACAGAAGACAACATTTTGACCAACAAGGAATTAACATATCTGAGAAAACGCTGATGAATCTTTTTGTGCACAAAAATATGATTTTTGAGGGGTAACTTAGGCATGAAAGTCAAATGAGAGGAAAGGACTATAAATTTGTGATACCGTACAGCTTTGTCAGAAAAATGATTCTCAATAAAAGAAGACCAATAAGTATTTGTTTCATTCATCATTCAAATATTAAGCTCGTTGGTAATTACTCATTTGTTAAACACAAAATAGTTTGAAAATTTTAGTTTCATTTTAAAATAGAAAATACAAATTAAACCATACAAAAAAATTGAGTACCCAATTTGAATTGTTATTCTCCAGTATTATTTATTCCCATATAGCAAAGCATCCTATCTTTCTAAGCATGATGCTGACAGTGTCCAAAGATATGGGTGAAAATATGAATATTTTCTCACAGTTGCCAATTCCAGTAAATTTAACATTGATAGAATACTTTTATCTAATCTACCCTAAATATTCCAATTTTGTTAATTGATACAAAATGTTCATTATAAAGTTGCTTGTCCTCCTATATAAAATCATCTAGAGTAAGCTTTTCATTTGGTTTTGATGAGTTTGTCTTCTTAATCTGAAACACTTTCACACTCTTTCCTTTTCATATCAGCATTTTGAAGAACTCTCTCTCTCCTTCAGCACTGTTCCTCATTTGGGGATTTGCATGATGCATTGCTCATAATTAGATTCAGATTATGCATAAATGACTGGAAAGATATCAAAGCAATATTGTGTCTTGTACAGGAAGTCACATCTGAAGGCAAATTGATGTGTACCCATCCCTCATTTTGATGACAATTTTGATCAATGGGTCAAGGCAAACAGTCATCTAATTTCTCCACCCTGTGGTTACTACACTTTCTGTACAATTAGTAGATTCTCTGAAGGGTAGTACATATTGAGCTTTACTAGTAAACCATTATTTTGGTATTTTACTGTAAGAAAAGATCTTCTTCCTCCTCCCACTTATTTATCTAACTATTTATCTCTTTTAAATTTATAATTTATTCTTGTTCATAATTATTTTGATGCTCAAAGTAACCCAGATTTGCTAGTGGGAGCCAATTCAAGCTCCCATATTCTTATGATAGACCCACATAATTGTTTTGATCTCTTCTTACTGTTTTGTATAGCTAATGCTGCAGGATCATCTTCCATCTCAATTGCTCCAATCCTGCAGTCATTTTTAAAAGGAACCCAGGGTTAAGTGAATAATAATAATAGAGGTATAATGTCTTGTTACTGTATGGTTCTTTTTTATTGTGCTATATTTATTTCTTGGCCCTTTCAATAGCCAGGGCTATGAAAAAACACAAACACGCACTCATACATGGTCATGTATACATATACTGACATGCACCCATATCTGTGCACAGGTTCACATTTTAGAAAGCAGGAGTTTGCACAAGAATGTGTAATTCCAATTCATTCCCATCTCAGAGTATTTTTTTCTTTGTCTTTCTCAATTTCATGTGCGGTGTGACTCCCAACCATATTAACGCATTCACTCACTCTATAACATACTGAAAGTAGTTTTAGAATTGCTTCATCTGTTATCAGTAATCAGGTAAATCTGACCTTACTAACATATTTTCCAGTTCTGATCCAACGGAAGTATGTTTTATTATTCTATTTGAAAATGAACCTGCTTTTTCATCCTGTGAAGAAGATATATGCTATAATCCATTTGCTATTTTGATTGCATATTTATTTTTGAAGTAGCAGAGAAAATATCTTCTCTCTCATATATTGCAATTTGTATCAAGCATTTCTTAAGTAACTCAGGAATTTATGGGAAGGAGCCTTAGACAAGATTAAATTATAATGCAAATTAGAAACCAAAGCAATCCTTACCAATTAGCCTTTCTCAGCTTATTGCCTGGCTTAAAACTTGTGTTAGTCACTCAGTCATGTCTAACTCTGCAATCCCATGGACTGTAGCCTGCCAGGCTTCTCTGTCCATGGGATTTCCCAGGCAAGAATACTGGAGTAGGTTGCAGTTCCTTCTCCAGGGGATCTTCCTGACCCAGGAACCGAACCTGGGTCTCCCACATTTGGGGCAGACTCTTTACTGTCTGAGCCACCAGGGAAGTCTGGCTTAAAACTCAACATTAAAAAACTAAGATCATGGCATCTGGTCGCATCATTTCATGGTAAATAAAAGAAGAAAAAATGGAAGCAGTGGCAGATTTTATTTTCTTGGTCTCCAAAATCACCACAGACAGTGACTGCAGCTGTGAAACTAAAAGACATTTGCTCCTTTGTAGAAAGGCTATGACAAACCTAGACAGCATGTTAGGCAGTAGAGACTACTTTGCCAACAAAGGCCCATATAGTCAAAAGTATGGTTTTTCCAGTATCATGTATGGATGTGAGAGCTGCACCAAAGAATTGCTTTTGAACTGTGGTGTTTGAAAAGACTCTTGAGAGTCCCCTGGACTACAAGGAGATCAAACCAGTCAATCCTAAAGAAAATCAACCTTGAATATTCATTGGAATGACTGACGCTGAAGCTGAAGCTCCAATACTTTGACCACCTGAAGCGAAGAGCTGACTCATTGGAAAAGACCCTGATGCTGGGAAAGATTGAGGGCAGGAGGAGAAGGGGACGGCAGAAGATGAGGTGGTTAGATAGCATCACTGGCTCAATGGACATGAATTTGAGCAAACTCCAAGAGATAGTGGAAGACAGAGAAGGACACAGAAGCATGTGGCCACGGGATCACAAAGAGTCAGACACAATTTAGCAACTGAATAACAAGTTTTTTGCCCTGTTCTCAAACTACTACTTGCCTGAGTGTTCCTTCTGCACTTGCACTATCTTTCCAGAGTCATCTGTGAAGAAATAGAGAAAATGGCAGTATTAAGAGTAAAACTTTCCAGTCAGACAAGTCTTATTTTGAGGCCTTAACTCACCACTTCCTAGATGACTGTCTTCTCTAAGCAACCATTCATGGAAACCTAGTTGAGAGACTTCTTTTGTGAATTAAGTAAGTAGTGTATTTAATAGTGCTTAGCCTCAGGTCTGGGAGAATAGAAGAATTTAATGATCATCAGTATTGTTATCAGGTAAAATGTATAATATCTGTATACATAATTTAACCCACTAAGAATCCTAGTACCTTACTATAGATTGTGACTCTATAGTTCCCCATTTTAACCATTTCAGAGTGTTACTAGTAACTATTTCACTTAGTATATTAGTATACTATTTCACATAGTATAATGGTATGTTTTCATTCACACAGTCTTTTGTAAGGAGTTGTGATAAGATCAGTTTTTAACTTCTTTTTCTCTTAGTTTATTATAAAACAACCCCATAATTTGCAACTGCTGAAGACCATGTGATTGCCTAATTCTTAACTAGTACATAGGTTCATTGTTCTTTAAGTAAATTCCAAGAAAGAGCTGATTTTAAAAATAGAAAGGTTGTAAAGTCCCAAAAAAGAAAGGCTTTTGAAAGGTGTAGTTGAAGGAAGTCAGTCCATAAAATGCTGACCTTTCATCAAGTACTGCTTTTTTTGCTTTCCTGTGGGATTATTAAGGAGGGAGTGATCTCACAGATTTCCACTGATGTCATGACCTGTAGCTTCCACCCAAATTTCTGCCAATTATGGAGCCTTCCCTATCCTGCTCAGGATGTGCTTACCTGTTTCCTTATGCTAGATTGACAGCGTGTGCACTTTCTTGGTCTTGACCTTGGCTTTGACATCCAAGGGAGGTAGGCAGGCTGTCAATACTGACATCAGAACAGTGCAAAGACTTTCTGGCAGCTAGAACCTGGGATAACTTTGGCAGCTCCTACAGATTTGTATTTTCCATGTGATTATTCAGCTGGCTCCCCCCATCCTAAAATGTTAGAAGGCATCCCAATGCAAGAGGGCTGATACATGTAATTAGAGAGGCGTGGTTTTTGCTATTCCCATCCCATCTGCAGCAGCTTGAGTACCACTGCATTACTCATTAGGAGTCATAAGTCTGACCTACTGATACCCAAAGGCCTCAAAGGCTAGGGGTGGACAGTTTGGACGAGAGCCAACACTGCCTCTATCCTATCATAGTCAAGTTAGCCCAAACAAGACTTATATTCTGCATCTCACATTTTTTAAAAAAGATTTTAAAAGACTCCACTTTTATGTGTTTCCATGAGACCCATTATTTTTAGCTATGTTTGCTTTTTTTCTTTTTTTTTTTTACATTTTTAACTTTAGGGAGCAGTATAAGTGTAAGAATATAGCATAGCAAATTAACAGTTTCCAAAAAAGGTTTAAAAAGTCAAAAATATGAAAATGTATATTGGAAGAAATACTCTTTTAGTTATCATTTCCATACTAATAATAGAATGCATTAATTTTCATTATTCATAATTATGGGTAAGATAAGTGAAAAAGTTCAGAAGGACTAAATTTGAAACCTTTTTGTGTATTTCTGTAAATAACTCTCTCCTAATTTACTTTATAATTTGGACAATTTGGTGTTCCAAACAAATCAGGTGGTATATAAAAACAGGTATAGAAAGGTCATCATCTTTGGAATTCTTTCCACTTAGCAAAAGCAAGGAAATTGAGTTCAAAATAATGATGACTGAAAGCTCCCCAATAATGCCTCTGTTCATGTTTTTGATATCGAGGGGAACGTCCCAGAATATTTTCCCAATAGTAACGCTCTATCTGAATGCTATCCTGACCCTCTGGCCTCCGCAGTCATGACTAGACTGTTGTCTGCAAATGGAGGAAAGTTGTGTGGAGAGAGAAAAGAAAGAGGGAGGAAAAGAGGGAAGGAAGAAAGGAAATGAGAGGAGAGAAGAAGGGAGAGAGAGAAGAAAGGGAGACAGAGAGAAAGAAAACATGAGAAGATGGATGAGAAGGACAGAATAAAGGTGTAAAAATCAAATAGGAAAAGAGTACAATGAAGTCGATTTATTTCTTTTGTACTCATCGAGAACTATTGTAAAGAAATATAAAGCCATGTTATGAATAACCTGTCATCTGCCCTCTTACACTCTCCCTCCTCGTAAATCCTGTTCTTGACATTTCTTATCTCAGTAATCTACACCCTCATTTTTCCAGTGGTTCAGCTGGGAGAACTTGGGCTCATCCCTGCCTCCTCTCTTTCTCTTACAAACCACATCTGCAAATGCTGTTGACTACACTCAAAACAAATATCTAGAATTCTATAATTTTTCTTTACCTCTACCAATATCACTTTGGTAAAAAGTACTATCATTTTAGGGTTTTCCTGGTGGTACAGTTGTAAAGAATCTGCCTGCCAATTCAGGAAACACAGGTTGATCTCTGGGTTGGAAAGATCCCCTGGAGAAGGAAATGGCAACACACTTCAGTATTCTTGCCTGGGAAATCCCATGGACAGCGGAGCCTGGAGGCCTGCAATCCATGGGGTCACAAAAAGAGTAGGACAGGACTTTTCAACTAAACAACAACAGCTATCCTTTTATGCCTGAATTTTTTCTTTAGCTTCCTAACTGGTTCATGGTTTCATGTTTCCTTCCCTGACAACCATCAGTCAAAATTTCAATGAAGTAGCAAGAGACATTCTTTAGAAAACATTATGCTACTTTTCAGCTTAAAAAAAAAAAAAAATCAAATTGTTTCCATCTTAGAGTGAAAATAAAAAAACTTTACTATTGCTTGAAAAAAAGAGAAAGTGTTAGTCACTCAGTCATGTCCAGCTTTTTGGGACCCCATGGACTGTAGCCTGCCAGGCTCCTCTGTCCATGGAACTCTCCAGGCAAGAATACTGGAGTGGGTAGCCATTTCCTTCTCCAGGGGATCTTCTTGACCCAGGGACTGAACTCAAATATCGCACATTGTAAGGCAGATTCTTTACCATCTAAGCAACCAGATAAGCCCTTTACTATGGCTTATAAGATGCTATCTGTTCAACTTCTGTACCTTCACTCTCTGCAACCACATCACAGTTATCTTTCTGAACTCAGCTGGTATCATTCTGCCCTTTTCTCTTGCTCACCCTGTATAACGATTCCTTCATCACACCAAATATGTTCTTCTTTCAGAAACTGCACATAATACGGCCTATTCTCTCTCTCAAAGTCATCCTCAGTTTTACAAAATTAACTTTATATCAGTGAAGTCTCTCCAGATTGTCTATTCATCAACAACTAACATGTATTTTACTCATTTATTTTTTCATTATCTTGACTGACTGGTGTGGAGATGTAAAATTTCAGTCTCCTCATCTCCTGTTACAATATACTCTGAGATCCCCTCCAAAATCAGGCTGGAACTGCCCTTCATGGGAACGTGCCTTCTTTTGCAAATACCCTGGTTTCTTTCCCTTCTCTCTCTTACTTTCATCACTCCCTAATAGGTTTCCTAAAAGCGCATCCTCAACAAAGGTGTTACAGAAATTGTTCCCAGGGCTGCTTTTGGTGAACCAGATCTAAGAATTTCCCAAGTATAAATGTCAGGAGAAACCACTGATAATTAGAGCCCAGGAGTTACTTCAGGGTTGTTTTTAATGTGAAGAAAGTTTCTCAACCCTAAATCATTAAGTAATTTAGATTCTCAACAATTTTATATAAGACAAGAGTATCACATCCACCAAGGAGACTAGAATTTTCGAAACTGAACATTTTTTCCTCATGTTCCATTCCTTTGATAAGATTGAAGCACAAGGCTTGTATTATGTGGTTGTTTGCTTGTTCCGTTTGCTTGCTTGTACCAGTGTAATCTTAAGAGGCAGTCCTCTTAGTTAATTACTTAATTTCTTAGTCTTGCCCTTCATCTTCCCAAGATGGCTATCTTCACCTGTGAATCTTCACCTCAGTCCTCAAACTCCAGGCCATTCCCTCCTCTCTAAAAACTCGGATAATACTGCTGATGCATTTTTCTCCTTTCTCTAGCTCTTTCTTAAGAATATTCTGTGTAGTACAACTCAGCATATCTCTCAAAAACTTTTTCTTTTTCTCCTCTTTTATTTTTTTTAAAATTATGTTTCTCTCCTATGTCCAAACTAGATGACAGCTCTATATGAGAAGAGGATTTTTTTGTTCCCATCTTTTAAAATTTAGGTCTTTATTATGGGATAATTGTAGATTCACATGTATGAAATAATATAGAAACCCGTACCTTCCCTTTTCTCCTAGGGATAACCTCTTGCAAATCTGTGGTTCAATATCACAATCTGAGTATTGGCACTGATAGAACTGACACCAAAACATTGACATTACTTCAAGGATCCTTCATGTTGCTCTTTCATAACCATCCCCACTTCCCTCCCACCCCTACTACCTTCTTATGGATGTGCTTAGTAGCTCGGTCATATCCAGCTCTTTGCAACGTCATGGGCTGCATGCCACCAGGATCCTCTGTCCATGGGATTCTGCAGGCAAGAATTCTGGAATGGGTTGCCATTCTCGTCACCAGACGATCTTCCCAGCCCAGAGACTGAACCCGGTCTCCTGTATCACAGGAGGATTCTTAGCCATCTGAGCCACCAGGGTACCCACTTCTCTCGAATTGAAGCGAAGCGAAATTGCTCAGTCGTGTCTGACTCTCTGCGACCCCCTGGACAGTAGCCTGCACCAGGCTCCTCCGTCCATGGGATTTTCTAGGCAAGAGTACTGGAGTGGGTTGCCATTTCCTTCCTTCTTAACCACCGGCAATCAGTAATCTCTTTTCCATTTCTGTAATTTTGCCTTATCAGGAATGATACATAAATGGAAGGATATAGTATACACCATTCGGATTCAGTTTTTGTCACTCAGTATAATTCTTTAGATTTATCCAATTTTATTTCTTCCCTTTTGACAGGCATTCCTTTTGTCTCCTTTTTCTTTTTTCTTTCTTTTTTTTCCTTTGGTCTTTACACTTAGTAGGACTTCCAGCAGCATGTTGCTTTAGACAGACAAGAGGAAACATACTTGAGGCTTCCTGATCTGAGAAGGAAAGTATTCACTCTTTCATCAAGTACAATGCTAGCTTTATTTTTTAGAATTTCTTTTTTTATCAATTAAGTAAGTTAGTCTGTTTCTCTGAGAGATTTCATTATGAATGGGTATTAGATTTTGTCAAATGCTTATTTTGAATTGATATGATCATATAATTTTTCTTTTTATCCTGTTAATATGAGGAATTACATTGCTAGATTTTCAAATAATCCACTGATGCTCATGAAATAAATCTCACCTGATTATGCCATATTATTCTTTTTATATGTTGAATAATTGAATTTGCTAAGAATTCTTGTTGCCATGTTAATGAGGGATATCAATTTGCAGTTTTCCTTTTTGTACCATCTTTGTCTGATTTTGGTGTCAGGGTAATATTAGCTTCATGAATGAATAGAAATTGTTCTTATCTCTTCTACTTTCTGGAAGAAATTGTGTAGAATTGGTTTTAACTTGAATATTTGGTAGAATTCTCCAGTGTAACCATTTAGGCCTGGAGATTTCTCTTTTGAGTGTTTATGATTATGAATTTAATTTTTATAGTTATGGAGCTATTGAAATGATGCATTTCACATTTGATTTATGGTAGTTTGTTTTTGAGAAAACAGCCCGTTTCATTTATGTTGTCAAAATTAACCTGTGGAATTATTCCTATCATCCTATGATTATTCTTCTGATGTGTCTGATGTGTCTGACGGGTCTGTGTGATGTTGCCTGCTTCATTCCCAGTATCTGCAATTTACGTCTTCTCTCTTTTATTTTGGTCTTGTTGCTGGAGTTTCAGTTTTACTATTTTTCAAAGAACCAAATTTTTGTCTCATTGAATTTTTTCTATTGTTTTTATGTTTTCATTTTCATTGATTTCTGATCATGTCTTTATTATTTCCTTCCTTTTTCTTGCTTAGGGTTTAGTTTGCTTTTTTTTTAGGTTCTTGAAGTGAAAGCATAGATTAAGACCTTTAAAAATCTTTCATGATGTATATAATTAGTACTATAAATTCCCCTCTAAGGACTGCTTTAGCTGTATCCTGCAAATTTTTATGTGCCGTATTTTAATTTTCACTTAATGCAGTGTATTTTTTCTTGAGTCTTTCTCTTTAAACCATGTTTTTTGTTTGTTTTTTTAAAGTATGTTGTTAGTTCCGAAGACTTTTCAGATTCTATCCTCTTTCTGTTATTGGTTTCTAATTTGATTCCATTGTGGTTATTAAAAATATTCTGTGATTTTAATTCCTTAAGGTTATTGATGTTTATCTTATGACTATAGATATGATCTAACTTGGTATTTGTTCTGGGGTACTGTAAACTAATGTGAATTCTATTTTTTGGTCAAAAGTGAAAATGTTAGTTGCTCAGTTCTATCTAATTCTTTGTGACTCCATGGATTGTAGCCTGCCAGGCTCCTCTGTCCATGAAAGTCTCCAGGCAAGAATGCTGGAGTGGGTAGCCACTCCCTTCTCCAGGGCTTCTTCCCAACCCAGGGATCAAACCCAGGTCTTCTGCATTGCATTCAGATTTTTTACCATCTGAGTCACTAGGGAAGTCCCTCCTTTTTTTTGTCAACTGTTCTATAAATGTCAGTCATATTCTGTTGCTTGATTGTCTGTTATAGTTCTTCTATATCTTGGATGATTTTCTTGTTATTCTTTCAATTTTTGAGACAGAAGTTGAAATCTCCATATATAATTTGTTTATTTCCCCAATTCTATTAATTTTTGCTTTATATAGCTTGCTTGGTGCATACATATTTAAGATTGCTATGTATCTTTTGTGGAACTACCCTATTATCATCATAAAAAATTTTGTCTCTGATAATTTTTGCTTTGTTTTGTTTTGGCTAATTTGACTTTTAATGTCTAATTTTTGTAATGTCTAATTTGGCTTCTGTAGTTGTACAAGGAATATTTTTTTCTGCGGTAGTTTCCTGAAATAGAGTGGTTATTATTAAAAAAACAAAACAAGGTTTCTGTTTTCCTGGATGCTCTTTGGCTAGAGAGAAAGCATGTCTTTGTTAGGAAATTTTTGTTTGTTTGTTTGTTTGTACCTGCTTGTGCTTTTGGATCGTCAGTCTCTGAAACTCTCAGTCTGAGATATATGAGGAAAAGAAAATCTAGGGAAGTATCATTATCTCTTCTTTGGGTCCCAAATTTCTAGCCATTCTGCCTTTTTTTATCTTCCAGAGGCTATCTATGTTCATTTTATGAATAATATTAAGGGTTGTTTAGTAATGCTTAGGAAAGAATAGGAAAAGTATATTTATTGCCTTCCTGGGATCAAAAGTCAGAAGAGATTTTTTTGTTGTTAAATATTTTGTATCACATGCAATTTTAAGTGTATATGAAGAATTCAGAAACTGCTAATTTATCTATTGGTACATTGAAATCAATACATAAAACAAGTTAGACATACAGTAAACTATCATTTAATATGTAGATCTGGGATAAATGCATTGAGAGATAGTTTGGTAAACGTTGGGCTTCAAACAAAAATAGTCACAGTCATGCTGTTACAGAGTTAGCGATATAGCAAATTATACTCTGAGGTGCCCTTTATATCAGTGTTTTAAAATAGTGGTTATCATGATTTTTAAGTTCATAAATATTAGGTTTTTCCACTACTGAATCCATACCTTTCTGCCAAACTGCAGAATCCTTCCCCATACCCTGAGGAAAATTTATTAAGTGACAGTTCTTATTAAGGTAACTGCATTCTATCCTCAGAAAAGCTATTTAGGGAAAAGAAAGAGCTTTGCCAAGGTGTCCAGCAAAAATTTGTTCCTGTAATTTTATGTGGGACAAGCATTTGGTGCCTAGGTCACATTAAGATTTATTTTAAACTCTCAAAATAAATAAATAAACTCTCAGAATGACTGGGAGGGAATTTTGACATTTCAGTGTTCACTTAGATAAGATAAACATTGCATTACCAGGAAAAACTTTAATAATACTTTATATTTGTGGATATATTTGGAAGCTTCCATTATGTTTTTAAAATGAATTCTGCTCTTACACTTGTCATTCTAAAAAGTGAGCTGCCTCATAAATTTCTTTGATTTCTATAAAATTACTTAACAAATGTTTATATTCTATGATAGCATTTAAAAGAAAGACAGCAGTAAAAAATAAACAAAAATTTGTCAGAGAGAATTACTTCCTAACTATGTTCAAAAAATGGTATTGTGAGATTTAGCCTGCAATAAAAAAAATCCAAGTTCTTTATCTAAAAGTGTCTCATGTTGACCTGTGATCTATGAAGGATGAAAGTATAACACAACAGAAAAGGAGAGGATCAGATTTTGAGCCACAGCTCCTTAACCAACATCTTTTAACGTGTGTTACATATTTATGATATAATGTCCCACTGAGTTCTTACAAGGGGCTGAGACTGTTCTAGTTTACATTTAAAAAGTCAAGTGTAAGCTTTTTTGGTACTTAACATATGGAATAAATCCCTGTTAAGTATCATAAATTTAATTGCACTATTGTGCAATCATTTGGTTCATAAATGATTATTTAATAGTAATGTAGTGTATGGCCTTAGCTCAAGAACAGTGGAGCAATTTGATTTTTTATAACTTGTAGAGAGGCTGCAGGACAGATATTGATATGCTGTATAATGTGTATCTAGTGAAAAAATAAACTCTCTTCTCACATTTATTGATCTGAACCTCTCAAAAATCCCTCAAGTGAAGATGTCTGTGCATATTTACTTCTCAATTAGAGAGGATGCTTTTGAGATGTATACAAAGGTAAAGATGACTCAATAACTGGGATGTCAGTAAACACTCTAGGCTGTAGCCCTAGATGTCATTATTCCAGAGTTCCTTTACTCTAGCACAAATCATTTAAATTTACCATAACCCAGTCTCCTCATCCACAAAATACAGAAGTTGCCCTGGATTGGTAGTGTATATGTCATGGTCTTTGGAGCCCTAAATTTCACAGAAGTGGGTCGCGGGGCTGCCTCAGCATACTGGGGCTTTGGGCTTCCTCCCTTCACCAAGGAAGTCTTAATTCTGTCTGGCTGTAAATCAAGATTTTCTATAAAATTTAATCTGAAAAATAAGTTCTACTTTAAAAAACAAGTTTGTAGATCCCTGTACAAGATTCTCAAAGAAAGGCAATGCCAAAGAATGTTCAGACTGCTGCACAATTGCACTCATCTCACATGCCAGCAAAGTAATGCTCAAAATTCTCCAAGCCAGGTTTCAACAGTACGTGAACCGTGAACTTCAAGATGTTCAAGCTGGATTGAGAAAAGGCAGAGGAGCCAGAGATCAGATTGTCAACATCTGTTGGATCATCAAAAAAGCAAGAGAGTTCCAGAAAAACATTTACATTCTGCTTTATTGACTATGCCAAAAACTTTGACTGCATGGATCACAGCAAACTGGAAAATTCTTCAAGAGATGGGAATACCAGACCACCTGATCTGTCTCCTGAGAAATCTGTATGCAGGTCAAGAAGCAACAGTTAGAAATGGACATAGCATAACAGACTGGTTCCAAATCAGGAAAGGAATACGACAAGGCTGTATATTGTCACCCTGTTTATTTAACATATATGCGGACTACATCACGTAAAATGCCAGGCTGGATGAAGTACAAGTTGGAATCAAGATTGCCGGGAGGAATATCAATAACCTCAGATATGCAGATGATACCACCCTTATGGCAGAAAGCAAAGAACTAAAGAGCCTCCTGATGAAGTGAAAGAGGAGATTGAAAAAGTTGGCTTAAAACTCAACATTCAGAAAACTAAGATCATGGCATCTGGTCCCATTACTTCATGGCAAATAGATGGGAAAACAATGGAAGCAGTGTGAGACTTTATTTTGGGGGGCTCCAAAATCACTGCAGGTGGTGACTACAGCCATGAAATTAAAAGACACTTGCTCCTTGGAAGAAAAGTTATGACCAACCTAGAGATATTAAAAAGTAGAGATATTACTTTGCCAACAAAGGTCCATTTAGTCAAAGTGATGGTTTTTCCAGTGGTCATGTATGGATGTGAGAGTTGAACTATAAAGAAAGCTGAGCACCGAAGTATTGATGCTTTCGAACTGTGGTGTTGGAGAAGACTCTTGAGAGTCTCTAGGACTGCAAGGAGATCCAACCAGTCCATCCTAAAGGAAATCAGCCCGAATATTCATTGAAAGGACTGACGCTGAAGCTGAAGCTCCAATATTTTGGCCACCGGACATGAAGAACTGACTCATTTGAAAAGGCCCTGGTGATGGGAAAGATTAAAGGCGGGAGGAGAAGGGAATGACAGAGAAAGATGGTTGGATGGCATCAACTCGATAATGAGTTTGAGTAAGCGTCAGGAGTTTGTGATGGACAGGGAGGCCTGCCATGCTGCAGCCCATTGGGTAATAAAGAGTCAGACACGACTGAGAGACTGAACTGAACTGTACAAGATTCTCTCTGGTTCTTCCTTGCTGTGTAGGTTATGATTTACCAAGATTTCAGAAGGAGATACTGGTAAGGTCCCAGAATAAAATCCTATATCAGAACTAAGAGTCTAGATTTTTTTTATTGTACATTTAGAATTGTGAAACTAAAGATTTTGTTTGCTTTTTCATTTTGGTCTTTATGTAACAGGAAAAAGATAGTGGTCCATGTGCTGTCCCCTTAAAATGCTTGGTAATTCCAGAGGCTGACCCTGATTCTCTATACTGAGTCATCATATATCAGAACCCTCTTCTCCAACTCTTGTTCTTCCCTAAGATAAACCAATCCCAAGTCTGCCCATAGCCTAGGTTGTCACTCCTTTCTGCACTTCCCTTTCATCAGTGTAACCCCCAACTCTGTGCCCAACTTTTCTCATTTTTTTGTTTGATTCTTCAAAGACTGGTTTAGAAGTTTAAAATCAGCATGAATCCTTCCTTTTCTATTTTTTTTTTCTTTTTATCATTCCTTTGTAACAATCCTACTTCTCTTTGAAGCAGTTTAGATGGTACTGATGAACTAAAGAACTGAAGAAAAGAAAATAATAAAAATGTATATTTCAAACTAATTTCTAACCACATCAGTGGCAACCTGAAGACTGCATTCTAGGTCAGAAAACAGGATTAGCAAACCAGAGTTTCAATGTAGCCTATTGATTTTTATTTGCTTAATAAACAGACACCTTGCTGTCCTCTGAGAGCATCAGATGAATAATGCATGGTTCTTGCCCTTGTGGATCTAACAATCCAGGATACTTTAGATACCACACAAAAGGTGTGCTTGGGGTAGAATGGTACTTCTGAGACATAGCATTTTACCTCGACTTCTTGAAAAGCATGTTGAAGGTAAGAACACTAAAGCCGTGTCTTGAAAGTTGAGAAAGATTTTGTCAGGTTAAGAAAGGAGAAAGGGCATTTCACCTCGAAGGAGTGGCAAGAAAAGAATATGTAGGATGAAAGAATGCTCTGGGCCAGTAACTAAGAGCAACTTTGTATGATTTGAACCGAAAATAGGATGTGAACAGAAAATACGATCCAGGAACAAGGGGGTAGCTTATGTGCTCATGATTTTTGATCAAGAAAGGTTTGGAGTGAAAATTACATGGCTGGATTTGTTTTTCAGGTAGTTTATCTGATTGTGTGAAAAATGAACTCCTGGAAGCAAGACTAAAGCCCTGCAGAGCTGATACCGGTGTGAACTGGAAGAGGGCTTAGGGGAGATGGACAGGAGGGGAGAGATTTGAGGAAAAACCCGCATTGGCAGGAGTCCAGAGAGGGTCTAGGAATTGTGCGGGCTCTCAGGGGTGCCATTCCCTGCCCCCATCACCACTACTGGCAAGAATGAATTAGAGGCCTTAGCTTTGCTCCTTGCAGGAAGTCCCCCCACCCCCAGCCCCCACTGGCCCGCCCCCTCCCAGCGCCGCTAGCGTCACCACCATTATCTCTGTTGACACCATCAGTAAAAATCTCATTATGCCCTTTATCCCCATTTGCATCAGTCACCACTAGAAGCCCAGGGACTCCCAGGTCATTCTTCATCCCCAGACTCTAATCCCCATCTGGCTCTTGGAGCGGCGAGCGTCTCTCCTTCCTTCTGGCACTTCCTGTGCTCTTTCCCCAAGACTAATTTTTTCTCCAAGCATTCCTGACATATTGTATATTTTATGTACTTATTTGATTGTCCCACTTCCTCACACCCCCAAACCTCCACCAGTGCACACACCAATATGTAAGCTTTACGATGACATCAATTTTTGTCTATTTATTCATGTTTCTTTCTCCAGTATTTAGGATAGAAGCTGGCACAATAAACATATGTGGAGTGAGCAGGTTTAAAAGGAAAAATATAACAAGGTTTGTCTATCAACTGTACTTCCAGGGTAGGGAAAAGAGACCAGTTGGCACTGATTTCAGGTTTGCTAAAATCAAAAGTAGTTTTCTTCTATATACTGTAATAATTTTGGTTTCTTTAGTTTTGCTTGGAGACCATTCCTGTATCACTGTGTAAACACTGTGCATTTTATTTGTTGCAACTGTTGAAATTTATTATTTTTCTTTGCAAAACATCACAGAAATTTAAGCATCACTATTTAAAGTACAAAAGTCTTAAGAAACGATTTCCTAGTACCACCTTCCAAAAATGTGGAAATAATTTGTGTGTTATGTATCCGGGCAAAGCTATGAAGATAAATCTGGCTAAACACTGCCTGGAACACTGGCATCAGAAAAGATGAGTAAAATGAAGGAAGAGGAAAAGAGTTTTGGGTTTGGGAAGAAAAAGTGAAGAGATTTTCTTTGGACACTTCTAAGGAAAGAATAGAGGGCAACAGAGGAAAACAGACAGATATGGAAGCACAAAAGAGTTAACAAGTGGTACTAAACTCTGCCTCAGCCAGGGATAAAAGATTCATATTCTGAGCCATATTCCATGCTATTTATTTTATTTTTCCATAAGAAATTACTTCATACCTGAATTTTAAAATATCCCTCTAATGCCCTTCAACACCATTTACATGCTGAATTTTACAATATACAAATGACCCAAACATACATATACATGATTTCTATGAAAGAGTTTACAGTTCAACCCCTGACTTATTTTGATCACTGCAGAAGCATTACATATAATTACAAATGACTCCAAGGGATTCTCCAGGCAAGAATACAGGAGCGGGCAACCTTTCCCATCTCCATGAGATCTTTCCAACGCAGGGATCGAACCCAGGTCTCCCTCATTGCAGGCAGATTCTTTACCTGTTTTACCTGATTCACCAGGGAAGCCCAAGAAAACTGGAGCAGGCAGCCATTCCTTCTGCTCAGGGGATTCCCCTCAGGGGATCTTCCTCCTGAGGCAGGGATCAAACCTAAGTCTCCCGTATTGCAGGCAGTTTCTTTACCATCTGCGCCACCAGGGAAGCTCTTGGATGACTACTAGCACCATGGAAAGATTTTAAAAATATATAGCCAGTTAGGAAAGGAAGCTAAATGGAAAAGTGAAAATGAAGTTCTCTTTTATTGTCACACACAATGCTTATATAACTTAGATATATTCTCATTTGATTATGGGAAATTATATTTCCCCAATTTTATAAGCAAGGATAAAGAATAAAGTTACTCAGCTAATAGGGAATGGAAATCTAACCCATGCTGTGTGACTGCAAATGGACTGTTCTTTGCATATATTGTGTACAATATCTCAAAAGCAAAAAAATAAGTTCTGTGTATGAAGTTCTGGAAGTCTCATACAAAATGAAGAACAGGACCATCACATTTGGATTGCCAGCCCGCCCATGCTTTGTGGGCATTTATAAAATTCTACTAAATTTGGCTCAGAGGCAATGTACATGCTACAAAGGAGCGGTTATTTTGTGAGTGTTTTGGGGAAAGAAGGAGAGAAAGCAAGAATGCATGGTGGGAGTGCAGACAAAGAGCAGCTTTTTAGTGAGCAGTGGTGACTAAGAAAGACCTCAAGCTTAGAAAAAGAGTGGGAGAAACAAAGCAATTTACAGGCTTAAGCTCAAGTGTAATAAAATGTAAAGGCTAGGAATTTCCACTCCATTTATTGTGCACAGATATTCTAAAAACATTATTTCATATTAGTGTATATACTTATTCAGTGGCAACAACATATTTATCCACAGCCTAAAATTAAAGAAGGAAAAAAATTTCATTCAAAAAGCACTTTTCCACTGGAAAAAAATAGTGGATAAATCACATAGGTATACCATTTCAGAGACTGGAATGACGCCTTTGAGATGTGCAGGAAAGGCATTACTAATCCTATTCTTCTATTAGACTGTACATTTAAAAGACTGACCTGTTTGTTATCTATTTTTGGCAAGGCATGGACCGGGGTCGCCTTGCAAGCTCCCCGATGCTGCCCGATGGTGATGTGCCCACGTGAGGAGTCGGAGATTTGGAGGGAGGTGCCAAGCTGGCTGGATGCTGTCATGCCTAAAGCACCAAAGGAAAAAGGGTAGGACAAGAAAAAATGTCATCCATCCTATAAGAGAGGTCCTCAAACAAACAAACAAAAATAAAATAAAAAGGAAAAATTGAAGAATGAAAGACATTGTGCCTCAACCTTATTGGTGAAAAACCACACTGGTTTCAAAATCATCTTGATCCCCATAAAGTAGGATATTGAAAGAGAGATGCTTGTAAATTAATTGAAAGGTATTTGCATCGATACAGCAGTGAGCTGGAGTGAATTGAGGTGCAGAATAGCATCAAGGAAATGACAGGGCCATGAGCACCGTTCCTGAGAGGTATTCATCAAGCAGACCTTGGAGGAGGATTGGGCACTGTACCAAGGCCGCGTCTTGTTGTTTAGTCGCTAAGTCATGTCTGACTCTTTGCAACTCCATGCACTCCAGAGCCCGCCAGCCTCCTCTGTCCATGGAATTCTTCAGGCAAGAATACTGGCGTTGAGTTGCCATTTCCTTCTCCAGGGGATCTTGCTGACCCAGGGAAGCAGGCAGGCAGATTCTTTACTGCTGAGCCTTTGGCCTCCGGATTCCAGACATTTTAAATGCAGATAATCTGGAAACTGTTGGGGAATGGGGTTTTGATCTGAGGAGTATTCTTGCCTGGAGATTTCTAAGGACAGTAAAGTCCATGGGGTTGCAGAGTCAGACACAACTGAGCAACTGACACTTTCAAATGAAAAAAATCTGTGCTAATGATGCAGTGCCCATGAGGTGCGAGAAGAAGCTGTTAAAGTTATAGACAGGGATTTAGGGGGAACTGGAACTGAAAGATGTGTCAATTCACACATACGAAGAAATGACTGCAGTGGCCTTATTGTCTTTACTTGAGTTGAAAATAAATAATTTGAGAATTTAGTTACATGAATTTTGATGGTGATAAATTATTGTCTTGATACATGAATTTGCTATTTAGTTTATTCTCTTATTTTCAGTTTCAAAAACAGTGTTATAATTTTTACTCAAAAATGAATGTTGGTTTTCATTGACGTCAGTTTATTAGAATAGGTGGAAGTGCTCTGCAAAATCCATTTAATCTGGATTTCTGGAGCTGGGAGAACAATATGAATGAGAGCAAAAAATGTTACAATGTTTTCCTCATGTTTTCTTAGAATCACCTATTCTCACATATTCGGGCAGAGGCAGGAACTGTTTTGCTGGAAAGTTAAGGTGGGTATTTCTTGAGTGATCAGTGATAGAAAAATTGCCTTTGATCCCTGGGTTTCGAAGATCCCCTAAAGAAGGAAATGGCAACTTACTCCAGTATTCTTGCCTGGAAAATTCCATGGACAGAGGAGACTGGCAGGCTATAGTCCATGGGGTCGCAGAGTCAGACATGACTTAGCAACTAAACAAAAACAAGAGAATAGAGTGATTTACAACATAAAGATATCAATCATTGAATAAATACCAGAAACAAGAGATACTAAGGCAAAGGCAGGCTTCTGCAGTGGAAGATGTAGAGAAAGTTTCATGAATATATATAGCAAAGAGTTGGACACAACTGAGTGACTAACACTTTTTTATGGTTTGAAATGACCTGGTTCCTTTGTGATTGTTATGAGAAGCTCAAAAGCATCTAAAGCATTATTTTTTTTGTTTAATGAATGGGAAGTAAGAAATGGAAATGGTTATTTTCCTGTAGTATAATAGTAGTGTACTGTGGTAAAAGTGGGGGTATTAAATACCATAAAGTAGATTTATTTCTAAAGAACAGAAGTTAACAATACAAGAATGTTTAAACGTGCTTTGTAAAAAAAAATTTTTTTTCCTTCCTTTACTTATGTACCACATCTTTCATTCTATGAATTAATGAGAAACATGGAGATGATGAAGGACAGGAGTATAGGTAAAAGTAGACTTTCATTCTGCATTTAATGTTTAATCTAGAAAAGAAAGGGTGAGTTAGTGTTATATTGTTTGATACCTATAACCAAGCAGTAGTCCTCCCACTGTGATAATTAAAAAAAATAAAAATTGTATATGAGGACTTATCTGGGCTTAGAGAAGCATAATGCCATGATCCATTGCATATGTGCTAAACTGCTTCAGTCATGTCTGACTCTTTGCAATCCTTTGGATTGTAGCCTGCCAGGTTCCTCTGTCCATTGGATTCTCCAGGCAAGAATACTGGAGGAGGTTGCCATGCCCTCCTCCAGGGGATCATTCCAGGGACTCTCTTATGTCTCCTGGCACCATAGTTAGGTGCCAGTAGCGCCACCTGGGAAGCCCCTTGATCCATCAGTAATAGTCAAAGACAGGGCTGAAAGGAGTCACTGGTTTGTTTGCTAAGTATTTGCCACTCTGACCTTGCACACTGCTGGTATTTAACAACTTGAAAATTTCATGGGGCGATCAGCTTTCTGCTCATCCAAAACAGAGTTTGAAAAAATTCACTTTTTAGATTTTGTTATATTGCTAACTACTAGTTTTCATGTTGTCTAAAGACTATGATTTTGGTGATGCAATAGAATGAGCAAACGAAAAAACAAACAGAGGATAATGATCTATCCTACTCGCCCTCTAGGATTTCTCTCCTTTTCTTCTTATGCCCCCCACCCTCCACATCTTCTTTGGTCTCTCTTCCTATCTGGATGGCATTATTTTAAAAATGTTCTCTGAAGCAGCTAAATTTGAACTGATATATGCAGTATAGCAGTTCCAAGTTTACCAGCAAACACTCGGCAGGAAGCTACCCTGCAGAAGTGCACTTCGGGTTACTGGCACCCACTGGGTTTTGGAAGGCTGCCTTTTCTTTTTCCTTGCTTAAATGATGCCACTTGAAAAGACAAATACCACTATAATTCCTGTTGAGTTGGGAGACCGGCCTTCATCTAGCACACTATGATTTCATGAAAGCATAAATCAGGCTCACATGATAAATCTCTGAGTCAGCTGTTCCTACTTTTGTATTGCATCTAATTAGAAGCATGAAACAAATGCTTGTCACAAATTCTGTCTCACTGAAAAATAAATAAATAAATACGAAGACAAAGACTTGGAAGATATGGCAATTGGAATGACAATAGGTAATTTTATCCAGAAGGGCCTCAGTCAGCTATCTAACATCCAGGAAATCAATTTAGCTAAAAGCAGATGAAATATGCTAGTCATGTTCGATGCTTAAAGGATTCAAATTAGCATCATGAAAATTTGTTAGGATAGATGGCTGTCAAATAAATCACAGATGCATCTAATGTCACAGGTATGCTAAGATAATAGCTCTCTGATTAGTGTTTTTCTCAGTTCATGATATAAGTGAGTATTGAAAATGTTTCTGTGTAATGAAAATTATGTCAGAACACAGGGAAATATGCAGTCACAAAGTGTAGCAAATTGCTTTGGAAGTATGAAGACTTCTTTAAATTGGACCAAGGAAAGAAAATATTCACTAGCCTAACAGTTGGGTGGGCTTCCCAAGTGGTTCAGTGGTAAAGAATCCAACTGCCAATACAGGAGCCACAGGTTCAATCCCTGAGTCAGGAATATCCCTAGAGAAGGAAATGGCAACCCACTCTGGTATTCTTGCCTTGGAAATCCTATGCACAGAGGAGTCTGGAGGGCTATAGTCCAAGAAATTGCAAAAGAGTCGGACACAACTTAGAAACTAAACAGTAACAACAGTTGGGTACCATGAGCTGGGGACTATAGTGATTGATTCCATCAGGGAGATCATAACTGGCATAGCAGCTAGGGCTGGCCCCACCGCACCTGGTTTAGCTTACAAAGACCACCTCCTGTTCTCTAAGACGCATTCTTTTTCTGCACTGGACAAACTTGAGAGGAAATCGGGATACTTATGAATCAACAGCCCTGCATCTTTCAAGTCTTAATTAGTGGCACAGAATCCTATGACCCAAAAAAGAATTTGACCCTTTTTAATTTAAATACTTGATTAGGAGAAGAACTTTTAAGATCTAGATTTGACCCTTCCTACCCAAATAGCTTATTTTATAGGTCAGGAATCTACTAAGATGCTCCTGCCTCTTGCCTAGGAGGTCTGGTTCTAGCCAACCAGATAATCAAAACACACACTGGATCCTTCATGAACTGAATACTTTAACAATAAAAGGGGCACTAATTTTTTTTAAAACTAAATTTTCTGAGTATTTACTTATTAATTCACAAATTTATTATATTGGGCTTCCCTGGTTGCTTAGATGGTTAAGAATCTGCCTGCAATGCAGGAAATCTGGGTTCCATCCCTAGGTCAGGAAGATCCCCTGGAGAAGGAAATGGTTACCCACTCCAGTATTCTTGGCTGGAGAATTCCAAGGACAGAAGAGCCTGGTTGGCTAGTCCATGGGGTCAGCAAGGAGTTGGACATGACTGAGCAACTAACTTTTACTTATATTGCTGAACTTATAGTTCTTGTCAAATACTTTTAAAAAATACAATCATTTGTAAAATTTGAAAGTAGCATATCTGTATGTAGTACGAAATGCTTCTCTCAATTATGTGAATTTTAAAAATAAGTAGAACAATACTTATTTGGGGAGGATTTTATCGATTTGATATGTAAATGTGTGTGTGTGTGTGTGCATTCAGTTACTCAGTCGTGTCTGACTTTCTGGCCCAACAGGCTCTTCTGCTCATGGGATGCTCCAGGCAATAACACTGCAGTGGAGTGCCATTTCCTTCCCCAGGAAATCTTCCACACCCAGGAACTGAACCTACATCTCTTGTGTCTTCTACATTGACAGGTTCTTCACCACTAGCGCCACATGATATGTAAATACATCTCAAATATTCTTGAAAGTTCTATATTTTAACCATGCCAGCATATCATTTTCACTTAATATTTCACAAGCTGAAACTCATTAATACTGTCTGTACTTATGACTTACTTATGTTTAATTATTTTTATGTTCTTAATGTTCTGTTTCATCCAATTTTAGATGCTATAGCACCACAAAACCTCTCAATTTAATTTCATTTGTATTCACCATCACATTCATAACAAAAAAATGTTGCATCTTTTTACTCTGACTTCACCAAGTGCAGCGTGGTGGTTTCCTGCATCTTGCGGTTTCCTGTATGGTCCGAGGTGCACTGCCCCCTGCAAGGGGCTGTTCATAGCAGCATCATGGCCTGCTTCTACTCTTGCTGGAGATTTGAAGGTGTTTGATGTTCCTAGGCTCTCATGTCTAAGTCAACTTCTTTTGTCAGTGAATGCCTTCATGCTGTCCCTGAAAGGGAGGTGTCAGACTCATCATCTCTGAAACATGCTGGGGCAAAGGGGCACATCGTTCCAGGTCATCTGGCAGATTCAACCATGCACTACAGCAAGAACTTAACTTGCTGCACATGTTTCACGTGATACTAGATGAGACAGATCTAACACACACTTCCCGATTGACTCAGCTGAAACTATTAACAATGTGCTCCATACTGTGTAAGTGAAAAATTCAAGACACATTCCGAATCTAAGAGCACACCGGGGCAATAAGTGTGAACAATTGTCTTCAGCCAACACAAAATTCGGCAACAGTTAGGAGGTGGGAATGATCAGGTTCATGTTTCCGTTGTGCCTACTGTTATATGGACTTGCTTCAAACCTCTGTTTACCAACTTTTCAGGGGAAAATCCATGTTTGATGGGGCCTGAAGGTTACATAATACAAAGGTTGTTCAGTCGCTAAGTCATGTCTGACTCTCTGTGACCCTGTGGGCTGCAGCATGCCAGGCTTCCTTGTCCTTCACTATCTCCTGGAGTTTGCTCACACTCATGGCCATTGAGTCACTGAAGTCACCCAACCATCTGATCCTCTCTTGCCCCCTTCTTTTCCTGCCCTCAGTCTTTCCCAGCATCAGGTCTTTACCAATAAGTCAGCTCTTCGCATCAGGGGGCCAAAGCATCAGAGCTTCAGCTTCAGCATCAGTCCTTCCAATGAGTATTCAGGGTTGATTTCCTTTAGGATGGACTGGTTGGGTCTCCTTGCAGTCCAAGGGACTCTCAAGAGTCTTCTCCAGCACCACAGTTTGAAAACATCAATTCTTCAGCACTCAACCTTTTTTTTTGGCTCAATTCTCCCATCCATACGTGACTACTGGAAAAACCATAGCTTTGACTACACAGACCTTGTCAGTAAAGTGATGTCTCTGCTTTTTAATATGCTGTCTAGGTTTGTCATCACTGAAGAAGGGAATGGCAAACCACTCTAGTATTCTTGCCTTGAGAACTCTGTGGACAGTATGAAAAGATAATATAAACCACCTTCTTTAAAAGAAGATGAAAATACTTCGTGTTTACAAATTTTAAAATATTGTGACACATTGCTGGGGGTCCTCCCAAGGCTGGGTCAGGTAAGGGCCCTGAAGCTTGTCAAGATCATGGTAAATCTGTGATCCTTTTGCTACCTTCAACCCCAGGCTGACCAGGTGACACTACGGGGTGTCTAAATCCCCAAGAACGGGTTTGCTTGGAGATGATAGGCACAAGAGAAGAGCAGGGGTCAGCGAAGGACAAAGTAGAGAAATGAGAAGAGGACCATTTTGTGAGTAAGGGAGAAAACAAGCTAGCTGAAAAACCAAGGAGATCAAATCCCAGACTGTCTAGTTAGCTCCATAATTTAGTCCTTCCTTAAATGGATGCTTTCTCACCTCCATTCAGGGACCTCAAGGTCTGGGAATTGGCTGGTGTCTGGGAATTGCATGTGACTCTATTGTGCTGGCTTAAATCAGTTCTCTGTTTTGCAGACCTATAGTTGTGCTCCAGTAACTAAGATTCTTGCACACTGGAACTGTGGAAAGTAAGGACTGAAGATGCCCCTCTTCTCCTTCACCCTTCTATGATGCTGGGACTCTAATCTGTGAGGAAGGGTAGGTGCTCCACTGGTGCTGGAACCTCTGACAGAGCATGCTAGATGGTCCCGGGATGTAAAAATTCTGCAAAGTAACACACGCTGCTGCTACTAGAAACACAGTCAGTGTCACAGTGAAGAACCATTGCATGTGATGGTGACAGGAATGGGAAACATAGAAATGTGCTTCCTTTCCCCCTTCCAGATTTCTAGTCCTTTTGGTAAAGAGTCCACCTGCAATGCAGAACACTTAGGTTCAATCCTGGGTTGGGAAGGTACCCTGGAGTGGGAAACGGCAACCCACTCCAGTATTTTTGCCTGAAGACCTCCACGGATAAGTCCATAGTGCCGCAAAGCATCCTACCTGACCGAGTGAATGAGCACACAGACGCATACAACCTCCCTTTTGAGAGACTCTAGCAGGGATTTGGCTGGCAAAAGAGAAATGAGTTTTGTGGAATCCCAGATATAAACAAAGAAGGGCCAGTTTATATCTGAGTGACAATGGCTTAATGACGAACACATCATCATTATTAGACATATATCATTGTTCTAGAATTATTTTATTCCTCTGCATATATTCTCTAATACTTACCATATATAAGGAACTCTAGAGATTAGAGCGGTGAACAAAATGAGCTGAATCTCTGTCTTCCTGGAGTTTATATTCCAGTGGGGAGAGGCCAAAAACAGCAATTTTGACAAATAAAAATAACATTTCAAATAAGGGTTGCAAAAACAACAAAATTAGAAACTTCATATGCTATTTATATTGTGTCATAGCAACCTAGTTACTTGGTAATCTGGTGGCTTGCTCTCAGCGGGCAACTGGTTCTAAGTGGGCACAAAAGTAAGTAAAGTTGCTCAGTCATATCCGACTCTTTGCGACTCCATGGACTGTAGCCTACCAGGCTCCTCTGTCCATGGGATTTTCCGGGCAAGGGTACTGGAGTGGGTTGCTATTTCCTTCTCCAGGGGATCTTCCCGACCCAGGGATCGAACCCGGGTCTCCAGCATTGCGGACGGACACTTAACCATCTGAGCCACCAGGGAAGCCCATGTGAGCACTTAATTAGCTGTTTGGCCACTTCACCTGGTACTGTGAGGATCTTGATTCCATTACAAGGCTATGAATGGAGTTCTGTTGCTTTTAGTTCTATCTCAGGTATTTAATCAGTTTCAAATACCTCATATCTTTCTGTTAATCTGTGTCTTTACCTGTCCAGGCTGCTATAGTAAAACACAGTCAACCCACTGGACACGTAGGTTCTCCATTTATGCATTCAACTGACTGCAAATGATTTGGGTCTGCACTTCACAGAGTCAGAGGATGTGGAACCCTCTGACTGTTTAAGGAGAGCCATTTTATATAAGGCATCCTTGGATGTTCAAGCTGGTTTTAAAAGAGGCAGAGGAACAAGAGATCAAATTGCCAACATTCGTTGGATCATTGAAAAAGAAAGAGAGTTCCAGAAAAACATCTACTTCTGCTTTATTGACTATGCTAAAGACTTTGACTGTGTGGATCACACAATCTGTGGAAAATTCTGAAAGAGATGGGAATACCAGACCACCTGATCTGCCCCTTGAGAAATCTGTATGCAGGTCAGGAAGCAACAGTCAGAACAGGACATGGAACAACAGACTGGTTCCAAATAGGAAAAGGAGTACATCAAGGCTGTATATTGTCCCCTTGCTTATTTAACTTATATTCAGAGTACATCATGAGAAACTCGGCTGGATGAAGCACAGGTTGGAATCAGAAAGCAAAGAACTAAAGAGCCTCTTGATGAAAGTGAAAGAGGAAAGTGAAAAAGTTGTCTTAAAACTCAACATTCAGAAAACTAAGATCATGGTATCTGGTCCCATTACTTCATGGCAAATAGATGGGGAACAGTGGAAACAGTGGCAGATTTTAATTTGGGGGGCTCCAAAATCACTGCAGATGGTGACTGCAGGCATGGAATTAAAAAGACACTTACTCCTTGGAAGAAAAGTTATGACCAACCTAGATAGCATATTAAAAAGCAGAGACATTACTTTGCCAACAAAGGTCCGTCTAGTCAAGACTATGGTTTTTCCAGTGGTCATGTATGGATGTGAGAGTTGGACTATAAAGAAAGCTGAGCACCAAAGAACTGATGCTTTTGAACTGTGGTGTTGGAAAAGACTCTTGAGAGTCCCTTGGACTGCAAGGAGATCCAACCAGTCCATCCTAAAGATCAGTCCTGAGTGTTCATTGGAAGGACTGATGTTGAAGCTGAAACTCCAATGCTTTGGCCACCTGATGTGAAGAACTGACTCATTTGAAAAGACACTGATGCTGGGAAAGATTGAAGTTGGGAGGAGAAGGAGGCGACAAAGGATGAGATGGTTGGATGGCATCACTGACTCAACGAACATGAGTTTGAGTAAACTCTGGGAGTTGGTGATGGACAGGGAGGCCTGGCATGCTGCGATTCATGGGGTTGCAAAGAGTCAGACACAACTGAGAGACTGAATTGAACTGAACTGATCCTTGGATTCTGTTATCCACATGGGAAGTGATCTGGACCACTGTGCCATGAACCCCAAGAGTTGACTATACTGCTGTATACTGTGTATATTCTGGTTGATAAACAAGATATTTCTTTCTCACTGTTGGAGAAAGATCACTGGGAATCCAAGATCAGGATGCAAGCACAATAGGGTTCTGGCGAAAACCCTCTTCCAGGCTGCAGCCTGCTGACTTCCTGGCTGTGATCTTCTATGGCAGAAGGCCTAGGGAGTTATATGAGTCAGTATAGACTACGAGGTGTCCTTTGTTCTCTGTCCTCTTTTAGAAGGCACACACTCCATTTATGGGCTTCACCCTCATGAACTAGTCACCTCCCGGAAACCACTTCCTGATTCCATTACCTTGGGATTAGGATTTCAACACATGAATTTTGGGGAAAGACAAACACTCAAACCAAGAAGTTTGTATTTTCACCCCATTCTGGTGCCACCTACTTCTGATACTACTCAGTGTCTGTATCAAATAACTGGTTACAAGTTACAGAAACTAGGGCTTTCCAGGTGGCACTAGTGGTAAAGACCCACGTGCCAATGCAGGAGACATAAGAGATGTGGGTTCAATCCCTGGGTTGGGAAGATCCCTTGGAGGAGGGCATGGCAACCCACTCCAGTATTCTTGCCTGGAGAATCCCCATGGACAGAGGAGCCTGGAAGACTGCTGTCCACAGGGTCCCACAGAGTTGGACACGACTGAAGTGACTTAGCAGGCATGCACAGAAACTAACTTTATCAAAAAGAAAACCCCGTAAGATTGAAAAGAAAGCTGAGGAAATCAGCTTGAAGAGTACAGAAACCAAGTATATCCAGGGTATTTTGAGACAGGAAGAGCTTAAAAGTCTCACTCATTTGCCATTGCTGGAATATGTAGGCAAAATCTTGTGTATTTTTTTCTGTCCTTATGGCATGCTGCTTAGGATTCAAAAATTTCAAGAGAGAAAGAGCCCAGGTCATGTGTTCTTCCTTTGAAAGTTCTGGAATGGTGAGAAGAGAATTTGTCTCTTAAACAGCTCTGCCTTATTTTATATTTCACAGGGGAAGTAAGGGAAACAATGCAGTGTACCACCAAGATACCTCAAATTAGGGAGGCCACTTCTCAAAATGAAATTGGAAAGTTTATAGGGATGAGAATTGGATGCCAAGAAGTGAAAAAAAAAATCACGGAAGTCAACTTCACCATTTAGCTGCTGTCTCCTATTCATCCAAATAGGCTAAAGCTGACTTAATATCAAGGCTTTCCTGGTGATTCAGTGGTAAAGAATCCACCTGCCAAAGCAGGAGACACAGAAAATGCAAGATTGATCCTTGGTCTGGGAAGATGCCCTGGAGAAGGAACCCACTCTTGTATTCTTGCCTCAAAAATTCCATGGACAGGGAGCCGGACAGGCTACAATCCATGGGATTGCAGATGAGTCAGACATGACTGAAGTGACTTAGCATGCACGCACAAGTAAATCTGAAATGTTCTTTGTTCTTACCCACCTTCCTCCTGACTGCATTTTTCTGGGGGTCCCTAAAAGTTGCATTCATGTTGAAGCATAAGTTCCTGCTCAGTGGTGCTGCTGTTCTATGGAACCTAAGCAAGGAAGACCTTGCCATGAGCTGCTTGTGCGTGGAAGACAAGACATCTCTGGTTGGATCCCATAGTCTTTACTTTCTCCTTTGTCCTTTTAGAGGACACAGCTCTAAAGCTAGCGATTGTTATGTTGTCAAAAATGCTTGTGCTGTGCATATAACAAGGGTATATTTGAGTATGTGTGAGTCGCTATGGACTAGAGAGGATCATCTTCTCCCCATTAACATTATACTTTGATATAAGCATCCCCAAATCTATTTCCCTCTGTTTCATGTTTGTTAGTGGAACAATCCTTTCATTTCCTCTCTCCGGGATATTCAGCTAACTATGAAGGTGGCAAGAATACACAGAAGAACTATACAAAAAATCTTTATGACAGATAACCACAATGGTGTGATCACTCATCTAGAGCTAGACATCCTAGAGTGTGAAGTCACGTGGGCCTTAGGAAGCATCACTACAAACAAAGCTAGTGGAAGTGATGGAATTGCAGCTGAGCTATTTCAAATCCTAAAAGATGATGTTGTGAAAGTGCTGTACTCAATATGCCAGCAAATTTGGGAAACTTGGCAGTGACCACAGGACTGGAAAAGGTCAGTTTTCATTCGAATCTCAAAGAAAGGCAATGCCAAAGAATATTCAAACTACTGCACAATTGCACTCATCTCACACACTAGCAAAATAATACTCCAAATTCTATAAGCTAGGTTTCAAAAGTATGTGAACTGAGAACTTCCAGATGTTCAAGCTGGATTTAGAAAAGGCAGAGGAACCATAGATCAAATTGGAAACATCCACTGGATCATAGAAAAAATAAGAGAATTCCAGAAAAACATCTACTTCTGCTTCTTTGACTATGCTAATGACTGTGTGGATCACAACAAACAGGGGAAAATTCTTAAAGAGATGGGAACACCAGATCCCCTGAGCTGCCTCCTGAGAAATCTGTATGCAGGTCAAGAAGCAACAGCTAGAACTGGATATGGAACAATGGACTGGTTCCATATGGGGAAAGCAGTACATCAAGGCTATATATTGTCACCCTGCTTATTTAACATATATGCAGAGTTCATCATGTAAATTGCCAAGCTGGATGAAACACAAGCTGGAATCAAGATTGCTGGGAGAAATATCAATAACCTCAGATGTACAGATGACACCACCTTTATGGCAGAAAGCAAAGAGGAACTTAAGAGCCTCTTGATGAAAGCGAAACAGGAGAGTGAAAAAGCTGGCTTAAAACTCAACATTCAGAAAACTAAGATCATGGCATCTGGTCCCATCACTTCATGGCAAATAGATGGGGAAACAATGGAAACAGTGACAGACTTTATTTTCTTGGGCTCCCAAATCACTGTAGATGGTGACAGCAACCATGAAATTAAAAGACATTTGCTCCTTGGAAGAAAAGGTATGACCAACCTAGAGACATATTAAAAGGCAGAGACATTACTTTGCCAAAAAAGGTCCATCTAGTCAAAGCTATGGTTTTTCCAGTAGTAGTATATGGATGTGGAGAGTTGAACCATAAAGAAAACTGAGCACAGAAGAATTTTTGAACTGTGGTGTTAGAGAAGACTCTTGAGAGTCCCTTGGACTGCAAGGATATGAAACCAGTTAATCCTAAAGGAAATTGGTCCTGAATATTCATTGGAAGGTTGATGTTGGAGCTGAAGCTTCAATACTTTGGCCACCTGATGTGAAGAACTGACTCACTGGAAAAGACCTTGATGCTGGGAAATATTTGAAGGCATGAGAAGGGAATGGCAGAGGATGAGATGGTTGGATGGCATCACCTACTTGATGGACATGAGTTTGAGTAAGCTCTGGGGGTTGGTGATGAACAGGGAAACCTGGTGTGCTGCAGTCCATGGGGTTGCAAAGAGTCTTACACGACTGAGTGACTGAACTGTATAACTGTTTGTATGAAGCTGGGTAGGGGTACAGCTGAACAACAGGAACTAACACTGACTCAGAATCACTGCATCCTTCATCACTGTTTTAGTGTTTTAGGTTTATGACAGCTGCTTCTTTCCTTACAATGAGTTTCCCCATGAAGCTTCTCAGGCTTCAGGCAGGTAGTCATGGTGGCTGATTCACCAACTTTCCATGCACTGCTTACTAACCCTGCCAATTTCCAACCAAAGTCAACCCACAGAAATAAAAATTATTTTTCCTTAATTCAAAACTCATAGTACCAATTACTTCAGTTGAATTCTAGGGCCAGTACTCAGGTTGCCTAAAGCTACTTCAGGCCCTGATACTCTGTGAATCTGTGAGTTTCTGACTTTATTTTTTTTTAGTTTCTGACTCTTTGGACCACCCTTGGAATGATTACTTTGTTTTATTTCCAAGCCTTGTTATTCCTGAGACGTTTGATCAAGCCATGGTCCAGGATGAGTGATTCGGTATGTACCATAAGGCTGCTGATGCATAAACCCCTTTCATTCATTTGCTACATATTTGAAGACCTCAATATAATATACTATTAATTCCTTCAACTTCTAACATGTGCTGTAATAAGCTTCCAACTTCTATTTCTACAGAAAATATAATATTTCAAGATATTATTTATAAATAGTGCTTTCTTTCTCAAATTCTACTTAGTGTCTGTGTAATAATATACTAATATTTCTTCTCCTTTTTTCTGGAAAAAAACATTGTTAAATCTAAAAGTTTAGAGTCAGTTCTCCTTTGTATTAAATCACCTGAGTTGTTTTCAATTATAATACTGACTCAATAATTTTATTGCTATTATATTATTTGACATACAGTGATCCTGCTTCTGTAATGTGATATTTCCACAGAAAATACAGATGATAGTAGAGAAGTAGTCTGTGAATTTTCTTCCACCTTGTAAGAGAATCTTCTTAAGCCTTTAGTCAGTTGTGTTAAAAATAAGAATGTAATAATTATGCAGCTACTAATACATAATTAATTGTATCTGATTATAAACTTCTTACCTTGAAGGGAGAAAATACATCTATTACTTCAGTTTTTTCTAAAACAATTTATTGAATAACCATAGGTGACAGTCAATTGTTCTAAACACTGGGGAGGGGACACAGCAGTTAATAAAGCCTATAGACTCACATCCTGATTGGAGAGACAGGCAATCAATAAATAAAGAGGTGAAATATTGAGCGTGTCATTTGGTGTCAAGAGCAGAGCAGAAAAATAAGGCAACAAAGAGATAGGAAAAAGCAGTAAGGGTTGCCTTTTATGTAAAACGTTCAGGGAGGATTTACTGAGAAGATCACCTCAAGCAAACATCTATTTCTGGCGTGAGAAAAACACTGCAGGCAGAGGGAACAGCATCTTCCAGTCCTGAGGCAGAAGTGTGCCTGGAAGTTTGAAGAAAAGTAAGGACATGTGTGAACTAATCAGTTGTTCCATACAGGGTTCTAACTGTTGCTTCTTGACCCGCATACAGGTTTCTCAGGAGACAGGTAACATGGTCTGATATTCCCATCTTTTTAAAAGCCTTCCACAGTTTATTATGATTCCCACAGTCAAAGGCTTTGATGCAGTCGATGAAACAGAGGTCGATGTTTTTCTGGAACTCCTTTGCTTTCTCTGTGATCCAGCCAATGGTGGCAATATGATCTCTGATTCCTCTTCCTTTTCTAAACCCAGCTTGGATGGACATCTGGAAGTTCTTGGTTTCCATAACGCTGAAGCCTAGCATGTAAGATTTTAAGCATTACCTTACTTGCATGGGAGATGACTGCAATTGTCTGATGGTTAACACATTCTTTAGTACTACCCTTCTTGGGAATAGGGATAAGGATTGACCTTTTAGGAGAAACATCAACAACCACAGGGGATGATACCATTCTAATGGCAAAAAGTGAAGAGGAACCAAAGAGCCTCTTGATGAGGATGAAGGAGGAGAGCAAAAGAGCCTGTTTAGAACTAAATACCAAAAAGACTAAGATTATGGCATCTGGCCCCATTACTTCATGGCAAGAGGGGGAAAAGGTGGAAGTAGTGACAGATTTCCTCTTCTTGGGCTCTAAAATCACTGCAGATGGTGACTGCAGCCATGAAATCAGAAGAGGTTTTCTTCTTGGCAGGAAAGCTATGACAAACATAGACAGTGGTGTTGAAAAGCAGAAACATTACTCTGATGACAAAGCTTTGTATAATCAAGGCTGTGGTTTTCCCAGTGGTCTTGTATGATTGTGAGAGCTGGACCATAAAGAAGGCAGAGTGCCGAAGAATTGATGCCTTCGAACACCGATTCTGGAGAAGACTCCCGAGAGCCCCTTGGACAGCAAGCATATCAAAGCAGTCAGTCTTAAGGGAAATAAATCCTGGATAGTCATTGGAAGGACCGATGCTGAAGCTGAAACTCCAGTATTTTGGTCTTCTGATGTGAACAGCTGACTCACTGGAAAAGTCCCTGATGCTGGGAAAGATTGAGGGCAGAAAGAGAAGAGGGTGTTAGAGGATGAGATGGCTGGATGGCATCACCAATGCAATGGATATGAACTTGGGCAAAACTTGGGAGATGGTAAAATACCAGAAGGCCTCGTGTGCTGCAGTTTATGGGGTCACAAAGGGTCAGAAACAACTAGGCGGCTGCATAACAACTACAAGGACATGTGTGAGGGTGTCCCAGGTGGCTCAGTGGTAAAGAATCCACCTGCCAATGCAAGAGACACAGGAGATGTGGGTTTGATCCCTGAATCGGGAAGATATCCTGGAAGAGGAAACGGCGACAGAGGAGCATTCCGTAGACAGAGGAGCCTGGTAGACTGCAGTCCATGGCGTTGCAAAGAACTGGCCACGACTCAGCATGCAGGCGCCCAAGGAGATTTGCGTGGCTGGCGCCGAGTTTGAGGGAGGGAGTGGTGGCAATGGGGTCAGAGAGGTGACAGGACTTAGGAGGCCATGGTCAACACTGTGACTTTTACTGGGAGAGTCATCCCCTGAGAGGATTGGGATTAGAGGAATGACCTGGCTTGGCTTCTGTTGTAAACGACTCACTCTGGCTGCAGAGTCTGAATTTAAATTATAGACTTAAAGTAGTGAGAAGAGGTCTGCTTCAGAATGTAGAGAAAATAAGAATGGTTGACAGATCGGATATAAGGTGGATGTGAAACAGATATCAGTGTTAAAATCAATTTAAAAAATCTGAACAGAATTTAATGTAGAATGTATAAATTTATAGTTGACGTTTCACAAAGATTGTTAACCAAAGACAACATGGGTTTTGAAATTTTTCCAAAAATAATTGTTGCTGAATAATATTATTAGAGGATATTATTATGCTTGTGTTGTATTATGCTTGCACGTGTGTTAAGTCTCTTCAGTCATATCTCTCTGCGAACCTGTGGACAGTAGCCTGCCAGACTCCTCTGTCCATGGGATTCTCCAGGCAAAAATATTGGAGTGGGTTGCCATGCCCTCCTCCAGAGGATCTTCCTGACCCAGGGATCAAACCTGAGTCTCTTAAGTCTTCTGCATTGGCAGAGAAAAATATAGGCTAATGGATCTATGAATCCTCTGGTGTGGGAAACAGATGCCAACTCTCGGAATTCCCTCACAGTCCAATGGTTAGCACTCTGAGCTTCCACTGCTGGGGCACGGGTTTGACCCCTGGTTAAGTAACTAAAATCCTGAGCACCAAAAAAAAAAAAAAAAAAAAAAGACAGCTGCCAACTCTGATGAAGCAATTTGAAAGAATTTGTTAGACATATAATAGGAAGTTTCCCTGGTGGCTCAGCAGTAAAGAACCCACCTGCAATGCAAGGTATATGGCAGGAGCCACGGATTCCTGGGTCAGAAAGATCCCCTGGAGGAGGAACTGGCAACCTGCTCCAAAACCCATGAGAGAGGAGCAAAGTGGGCTACAGTCCGTGGGGTTGCAGAGTCGGACACAACTGAGCGACTGAACAGCTACAAGAACAGGAAGCTTAACCAGTCAAGATCCTGGCAAGAAAAAGCTGGTGGACTCAGCAGATTTCATTGAATATATTTAATGAGAGAACATATGGCAAACAGAGATAGGGGCAGAGTTACCCACAAGGATGGTGGAGCAGCCACACGGGAACTGAAACAGCAGGAAAGCATCACTGCTCCTAAAGTGGTGATTATTACTAACAAGTTATAGCCACCGAGAAGGCAGTAGGAGCTATGGCCACAGAATAAATCTGCCTAGGACAGCACCATGGTAAGAAGGAAGGAACATGGCATAAGGAGAATTTTTCTCCTCTTGCCTTCTGTTTTCTGGTTGTTCCTGCTCTTTGCCTCGAGAGGTTAGCATATGTGGCATCCTGGTGATGAGGAGGCCATGGGTACCAGCCTCTGGGGCACAGAGAGATAAGAAGGGGACAGAGATCAAATCTGGAGGGAAAATAAAGAAGATACAACACAGAGTTTCACATAATGTAAATAAGATCTGAAAAGTGTGACCTGAAAGAGGGCAGCTCTGTAGAATTCCTGTAGAAGAATCTATGGATTTCATCTCTTCTTTGTTATCGTGGGAAACTCAGCTCCAACTGCTCACTTTCTCTTAGTCTGTGTTGAGGAGCTCAGATTCTGGGGGAATAACATCCCTGACCTGGCTTGAGTCAAGCATCTACAGTTGTGATGGGAGGAAGGGGTAGCAGCTTCCTGTTTCTGAAGCCCAATCCTAACCATGTGAAATTTGCAAAGAGATCCAATTCAAAGAAAGGGATTATAGACAAAGAAAGTCAGTAGAAGGCTCTCTTTCAATATTAAAATATTTATAACCAATATATATATATATATTTTTTTTTACCGAAAGGAAGTTTCTCCAAATGGACACCAAAATTTCAGAACACTGGGATATTGTTTAATTCATTTCTCAATTCCAATAAGATCAAAGATTTGTCCTTTTGTGGGATTCTTTACCCTCTTTTTTCCCAGCTAAAACTTTATCCTTAATTCTAAGTAATGTCTTTCAAAATATAAATCTTTTGCTTACAAAAATCTTAAGAAGAGGGCACATGAATGGAATATGTAGAAACTGCCACCACTGGGACGTGAGGGGTGAGGGACAAAATAGGTAATAAAATCTCAAAATGTAGGTTTGCTAGAGACAAGAATCACAAAAATTAACCTTCTTTGACCCAATTTCTGCATTCTAATGAATTCAGAGGCAAAAACAATAGTAGTCTCATTTATAATAATATGCAACTTCGTATCCAGACTTCCTCTGAAATTTCTTGCTAAAGAGGTGGAGAAAGTCAGCTCTGAGACTCAATTTGATCAATGGCCTCTTTGTTAGTAAGGGTACCGCCTCCTCTCTCTCAGACAATGGGTCATGAGGACTGGCCTTGGAAATGAAAGGTTAAAAGAAAATACTTTAAAAAGGGAAGCAAAATCCATCAATTCAGCCATGGCAAATAATTAACCCCATTTTGTCTTGTTCATTTACTGGCTTATTCATTCATCTGGTGATAGTTAATAATTTTTAAAACTAAGAAACATGATCTATCTATCATCTATCTATGTATTATTAAGATAAGAAGTGCATCATTTCAGTTAGGGGCGCGGGCAGCATTGGAGTTAGATGGAGCATGATCAAGAGGTATCTCTGTCACATATGAGAAAGGTCAAATTTTTATGTGATTAAAATCTTTGAACAAAGTAGGATGGAAGGAAACCACCTCAACAAAATAAAAACCGTGTATGAAAAACTCATAGAAAACATCATGCCAATGGGGAAAGGCTGAAAGTTCTTCCTCCAAGATCAAGAACAAGACAAGGATGCTTGCTTTTATGATGTTTATTTAACATAGTACTTCTGTTTTGTTTGGATAAAATTTGGCTATTAATTCATTTTCTATATTGCTATGCATTTAATGCTATAAGGATGATCACAGTGGACTATACTTATCAATTTGGGTCTTTTACCCAGAGTATGAGCAATATAACACCAGCTTACTTTGGGCTGGGCTGTATGCAATGTGCTTTACAGATATCTATCTCACTTTAAGTTCATAAGGCAAAGATTGTCTCCATTTTATTACGTGATAGGATGAAGAGCTTAATGATGTAAAAATGCCTCTTCTTCATCAATTGAAATGACCATGTGAGTTTTTTCCTTCGTTTTGTTACTGTGAGGTATTATAGTGAATGATTTTCGTGTGGTGAGAACTTCACTCAGGAATAAATCCCACTTGACCAGTGTATAATTCTTTTAAAATGCTGCTGAATTTGATTTGCTAGTTTATTAATGATTCAATTGTCTTACTAGTCATACATCTATTTAGATGTACGTATGTATGTACATCTATGTGTGTATTTTGTTTCTTTGTATGTTAGTGTGGTTGATTTTGTATTTCTAAGAATTTGTCCATTTCATGTCCATTTCATTTAGGTTATCCAATTTGGTGGTGTACAATTGTTCTTAGCACTCTCTTATAATCCTTTTTATATCTGCAGAATCAGTAGTAATGCAATATTCCCATTTTAATTTTTGATTTTAATAATTTAATTTTTTCTCTTTTATTCTTAGTTTATTTAGATAAAGGTTTGTTAGTTTTGTGATCTTTTCAAGTAATTAACTTCTTAAAAATTTATTTATTTTAATTGGAGGCTAATTGCTTTACAATATTGTGGTGGTTTTTGCCATACATTGACATGAATCAGCCATGGGTGCACATGTGTCCCCCATCCTGAACACCCCTCCCACCTCCCTCCCCACCCCATTCCTCTGGGTCATCCCAGTGCACCAGCCCTGAGCACCCTGTCTCATGCATTAACTTTTGATTTCATTTATATTCATTTATATTGATTTCCTGACATGCCTCTTGAAAAACCTGTATGCAGGTCAGGAAGCAACGGTTAGAACTGGACATGGAACAACAGACTGCTTCCAAATAGGAAAAGGAGTACGTCAAGGCTGTATATTGTCACCCTGCTTATTTAACTTATATGCAGAGTACATCATGAGAAATGCTGGGCTGGAGGAAGCACAAGCTGGAATCAAGATTGCTGGGAGAAATATCAATAACCTCAGATATGCAGATGACACCACCCTTATGGCAGAAAGTGAAGAGGAACTAAAAAGCCTCTTGATGAAAGTGAAAGAGGAGAGTGAAAAAGTTAGCTTAAAGCTCAACATTCAGAAAACTAAGATCATGGCATCTGGTCCCATCACCTCATGGGAAATAGATGGGGAGACAGTGGAAACAGTGTCAGACTTTATTTTTCTGGGCTCCAAAATCACTGCAGATGGTGATTGCAGCCATGAAATTAAAAGACGCTTACTCCTTGGAAGGAAAGTTATGACCAACCTAGATAGCATATTAAAAAGCAGAGACATTACTTTGCCAACAAAGGTCTGTCTGATCAAGGCCATGGTTTTTCCAGTGGTCATGTATGGATGTGAGAGTTGGACTGTGAAGGAAGCTGAGTGCCAATAAATTGATGCTTTTGAACTGTGGTGTTGGAGAAGACTCTTGGTAGTCCCTTGGACAGCAAGGAGATCCAACAACTCCATCCTGAAGGAGATAAGTCCTGGGTGTTCATTGGAAGGACTGATGCTGAAGCTGAAACTCCAATACTTTGGCCACCACATGTGAAGAGTTGACTCATTGGAAAAGACCTGGATGTTTGGAGGGATTGGGGGCAGGAGGAGAAGGGGACAACAGAGGATGAGATGGCTGGATGGCATCACCAACTTGATGGACTTGAGTTTGAGTAAACTCCAGGAGTTGGTGATGGACAGGGAGGCTTGGCGTGCTGTGATTCATGGGGTCGCAAAGAGTCGGACACGACTGAGTGACTGAACTGAACTGATATTGATTTCATTTATATTCGTTTATATTGATTTCATTTATATTCTCTATGGTTTTTCATTCTCTATTTCATTTATCTCTGCTCTAATCTTTATTATTTCCTTCCTTCTGCTAACTCTTGTTTTTCTATTTCTAGTTTCTTTCTTTTTAAAGTTAGGTTGCTGATTTGAGATATCTCTTATTTTTTAATGTAAACATTTGTGGCTATAAATTCCCTCCTTCTTGTTGTTCAGTCACTAAGTCCTGTCTGACTCTTTGCGACCCCATGGGCTGCAACACACCAGGCTCCTCTGTCCTTCATTAACTCCTGGAGTTTGCTCAAATTTGTGTCCATTGAGTTGGTGATGCTATTTAGCCATCTCATCCTCTGCTGCCCCCTTCTCCTTTTGTCTTCAATCTTCCCCAGCATTGGGGTCTTTTCCAGTGAGTCAACTCTTTGCATCTGGTGGCCAAAGTATTGGCGCTTTGATCATGTCCCATAATTTCTGGCATGCTGTATTTTTGTTTCCACTCATCTTAAGTATTTTCTAATTATTTTTGTGATTTATTCTTTGATCTATTGGTTGTCTAAGAGTTTTTTAAATAGTATTCACAAATTTATGAATTGTTTCAATTTTCATTATTGATTTTTAATGGCATCCCACTGTGTTCAGTTAAGACTATGTATGATGTCTATCTTTTAAAATCTATTGAGGCTTAATTTGTGGAGTAGTATGTGGTGTATCCTGGAAAACATCCTCTGTGCACCTGAGAAGAATGTGTATGCTATTGTTGTAGCAAATGTTCTATACATGTCTGTTAGATCTGATTGGTTTATTGTGTTATGTCATCTGTTTCCTTACTTCTGGTTGTTCTATCCATTGTGGAGAGCAGAGCATTGAAGACCTCACCTATTGTTTGTGGAACTGTCCACTTCTCCCCTCAATTCCGTCAGTTTTTGCTTCATATATGTGTGCATATATGCATACGTGGATATGCAATCACAATATATATTGATGGTTTGTCATTAAGTATGCATTTATAATTGTTTATCTCTTTGCTGTATTGTACTTTCTATTATAATACATTGTCATTTTTTTGTCTCGTAACTTTTCTATTTAAAGTCTATCTTGTCTGATATTAATATAGACAGCTCTGCTCTTTTGGCTACAATTGCATGGAATATCTTTTTCCATCCTTTCACCTTTGATAAATTTTCTGTGTTTGCTTTGTATCAGCTTTTAAAATTCTGTTTATTCTAAATCCTATTATCAATTGTGATGGTTATGCAGTTGATTCTGATGGCTTTTTAAGGAAGCAATATTATCAACTGAAAATACTATGCATTATAGATGTGCTGAAACTGAGTGCCTTGTTCTAACTTTAATAGTGCCAGTGTTTCACATTAAGTATGATACTGGTGTTTGCTTTCCAAACAGATACTCAAGTTTGCCTGTACGTAAGACAGAGAGGTTGTGAGACTGCCTTTGGACCTCTATTGTTTTCACTGTTCTTACCATTGACTTCAACACGGGAAGATCTGACTTTACTTCCTTACATGTGAAATGTGTATTGATCATATTCCTTTATTTTAACAAGAGGACTAAAATGTTTTATCCCTTAAATCTTTAAATTACACTGAGATTTTTCCAATATGTTGTCAAACTTCCTGTTGCCCATCTATCTTATTTCAGTCTCATTTCACATGTGCTTGCATCTGCTGCATGGAGATTTTATTTTAGTTTCATATCAATCTTTGGCGGTTGCCTGCAATTTGATCTCAAGCAGAGTATTAAAGGAAACATGGAACATTTAAAAAAGATGCATGATCTTTGTATATCCTGAACAATACTCATTTAACTACTGATGGGACATTCTCTGAAATGAGTTCATAATTGATACTCTCTGATGAGACCTCAGAAATCAGATTCCTTTGAAATACATGGCACTTTGACATCATCCACATCTAATGACATGGAGTGAAACATGATAGTAGTCTTACTTTTAAGATGACTGAAAAAGAAAGGAAAAGCACTCTAATTTAGCTCTATGGATTTCAGCCTGAGATGGTTTATCATGAACAGACATGATGGTTTTTTCATGACAGACATGGTAACATGGTGAGGAAAGGTTCAAAATTCAGGCCTGTTCTGTATATGGTACACGTGTTTCTGGATTGATTAGAGGAAGGATAGGATGATGTGAAAAGGAGGTTGAACTGTTTGTTAGTTACTAAGTCCTATTTAACTCTTTTGAGACCCAGTGGGCTGCAGGACTCCAGGCTCCTCTGTCCATGGGATTTCTCAGGCTAGCCTGCTGCAGTGGGTTGCCATTTCCTTCCACAGGAGGTCTTCTTGACCCAGGGACAGAACCTATGTCTCCTGCGTCTCCTGCATTGGCAGGAGATTCTTTACTATTCAGTTCAGTTTAGCTCAGATGCTCAGTGGTGTCTGACTCTTTGTGACTCCACGGACTGCAGCACACCACACTTCCCTGTCCATCACCAACTCCAGGAGCTTACTCTTTACCATTAGGAAAATAAAATATAGGCCTGAGCTGGAGAATGGGAAGAGGGAGAAGAGCAGAGTCTAACCTGCTCTGATTTCCTCAATATCATGCTGAGTGAATAATCAGTCCTTAATATCTTCCTTGGTCAAACACTTCTCTAATTCATTCAGTGAACTGAGAAATAGAATAGAACAACTAAATAATGAAAGAGATCTGTGTTAGCCACAGAAGTTTCATGATTGAGTTACATTCTAAAACACATTTGGTAATTCTGTCCCTGATTGCTTTCATTCTTTCATAGCTTTCACTCGGTCCTAATCTTTCTGCAATTTCTCCCTTTTTTTTAAGGAAGCTTTTTGTCAGTCCACATTATAAATGAATTTAAGTCAACAGTCTGAAAGGAAAATGGAGAAACTTGACTTTTTCTATTGTTGGCAACTTTGTTAATGAGTGAATATAATATGCATATTCTTCAAATTTTAAAAAATAGTATTCTTTTTGAGAATTTAAATGAATGAAGAGTGGCCTAAAAGCTATACTTGGAACAACCAATGAATAATTTGTGACCATATTTAAACACTTCTTTGTTCTATTTTGAAAATTTATTTTTCAGTAATTCTGTCATATTAGCTTAGTTCAGACATTGAAACAGAAAAAATTCTGACAAAAATAACTGCCTTGATCATAATTAAGATTAAGTTGAAAAAGAACAAAAAGAAGGATTGGCTTGAAGAAAAGAGAAAGTGACTTAAACTCAGTTAGCATAACGTTTTGGTTGCTGTATTTTTAAATTATTATAAAATTTATGTTAAAATATACATTGTCACACTCACGACTGAAAATAGAGGGATTGGAGAAGCCTGCAGGATGGGAGAAAAGTAGGGAACATCTTCAATAAAGAGAAGCTGCCTGAGTAATCGGGCCTTTCTTCGGAAGAACTGTGCTTTAAGCAGAGTTGGTTTTTATCCATCTCCTTGGTTTCCTTCTTCCCTCAGCACCTGGTATCCTCACCTGACCTCCTGGGTTTTCAGAGTCCCTACTCTGATAAACGGGAGCACTATATTGTTCCTATTTTCCTTATTTCTTACCATTGACATTTGGCCACCTATCCTTATTTCTTAAGGTTCTGGTTTTTGATTAGCTAAAAACAGATGGTGTCTGAGTCAGGGTGGAGTGTGCTGAACAAGGAGATGGAGCATAGACTATGGTAAGTAGAATGGAAAGGGGAATTGTACAGAATTAGAGCACAGCTAGGCCTAAGGGAGTCTCATTTCTGCTTCTCTCTTCTTTTTCCCTCTGTTCTCTGCTTTCTTTTTCAGCCTCTGTTAACCCTACATGGGGGCTTCTAGTTGCCTTCCTCTGTCTTTATCCCTGCCTCTCCTATTCTCAATTGGCCTCCTCCCTGTTCAGTTTTATTTTATTTTTCCAGGAAAACACTTTGACTGGTCCCAATCATTTTTCACGCTAAGTCACTGGTTGCCAGCTTGTGGTAGATTTCCTCCCCGAGATGCCCACTCCTCTCATTCTGAAATGTGGCGTCGCCAACAGGACCCATGAGATCAGGGACTCCTGGCCGGGCAGGGATTCCTTTACCGAGGCTGCAGGCAGGGAGGCAATGCATGTAACTAGAACAGATGTTTTGGGACATTTGGGAGCCCTAAAGCTCTTCAGACTTCGGGGCTGCCCTGCTGAGTGACTGGTGAGTTTGGCAGCACATCTTGCATCCTTCAGCTAATACAGTGGGTTTGGAAGACACCAAGGGTATAAGAGGAATCTCAGAATGCTTTCTTCAGCATCAGCAGCAAGCTGTAAGTTTCACTTGAGAATAAGTTCATCTGAAAGGGTCATTACATTCTGTCTAGATTCCAAGGCATCTTGGCTTTCCGGTGAAGCATCATAGAAAACTGGCCAACACGCAAGCCTCTTAGTATGTTCTATAGATTATATAACTTGAAAAGTTAGGTCAGCTCTGGTGAGGTTTCCCTAACACACTTTTCTCCCAGTATTGGCTGCTGGAAGACCAGCGAATTGATGTGAGTGGTCTTGGGAAGGAAGAAATCCCATTTCTGCATACGAAGCTCCAGAGAAAAAACAAGGGTAAGTGTAAGGAGGTCAGCTGTCTGTCCCTAGGTGCAAAGCTGCATCTGCAAAGCCCCAACTGATTACCCTGGGTTACAAAGAACCTATCTCTTTCCCCGTCTGCCTCTCTCCTTCAACTATACACACACACACACACACACACACACACACACACACACACGTTCCCTGTATTCATGAAATTTAGCATCTAAAGTCATCCGTTACTTTCTAATGCACACCCAGCTGTACGCTGAATTTTCTGCATGCAGAGCCACCCTTTCCCCCTTTCCTGATCTGTAACATCATTCAAACAGGAGTTCAATGTGACAAGGTCTCAAGGAGTTTAAGGATGTTTGTCTCTTTTGGATGAATATAGATCCGCTGGCTCAGTCTTTCTCCCACTCTCTCGTTGCCTCTCTCCTCCTTTTCGTGCAAACATACACCGAGTCTCTCACAACATGTACAAATGAATGTCTCCGAGGGCTCCCGAGTTCAATGTCACGCTGGGCAGAAGTGGAGCGAGAGCGGAGCGACAGCGTGTCGCGTGCAGCCGGGTAGAGTCCCTCTCCGGCCAGCAGAGGGCAGCCGAGGGGAGGCGCTGGCGCGCGAGGGCTGAGCCGAGCCTCGCCTCGCACGGGCAGCCTCAGCCTGAGCACCAGCCGCGCCGGAGCCCGGAGCGCAGCCACTCAGGGCAGCGGCGGCGGCGGGAGCGAGGCGCGCAGCGAGCAGCGGCGCGGGCGGGAAGCAGAAGGCGCCGCCGCCGCCGCCGCCGCCGCGACGGGCAGCCGGGCTCGGCGGCCGCCGGATCGGGCCCCTGCCCCCTCCGCCTCGTGTCCCCGGCGCCGGGCGGCCGGCGAGTCTGGAGCCCGCGCCGTCGCCGGCCGCGTCCCCCGGGCATGGAAGGAGGCGGCAAGCCCAACTCCTCGTCCAACAGCCGGGACGATGGCAACAGCGTCTTCCCCTCCAAGGCGCCCGCGACGGGCGCGGGGCCGGCCGCGGCCGAGAAGCGCCTGGGCACCCCGCCGGGGGGCGGCGGGACCGGCGCGAAGGAGCACGGCAACTCCGTGTGTTTCAAGGTGGACGGCGGCGGCGGCGGCGGCGAGGAATCGGCCGGGGGCTTCGAGGACGCCGAGGGGCCCCGGCGGCAGTACGGCTTCATGCAGCGGCAGTTCACCTCCATGCTGCAGCCCGGCGTCAACAAATTCTCCCTCCGCATGTTCGGGAGCCAGAAGGCGGTGGAGAAGGAGCAGGAAAGGGTTAAAACTGCAGGCTTCTGGATTATCCACCCTTACAGCGATTTCAGGTGAGGACTCGCGCTGGCCGCCCCACCCTCCCTTCCGGGCGCGCCCTCCTTCGCGCTCCCGGCTCCTGGGAGGGGTCGCCCCGGGACTGGCGGGGAGGGGGCGCCCGGCCGGCCGCAGGAGGAGCCGCCGTGGCTTCTACCCGGGCGGCAGGCTCGACTCTGCTACTAGTTTCCACCCAGGAGGGGGTTGACTGATGAGTTCCTGTTGCCCAGGGAACCCCGGGGAAGGTTCTCCTCCTTTGCCTCGGGAACTTTGGGGCCAGATCGGGGAAGAAGGCCACGGTGACCCCCGGATGAGAGGATGCTAAGTTGTGCAGGGAAACTTTCACTTCGGAGAGATGAGAGTGTAAGAAAGTGGCCAGAAAGTCGTTGGGGGTGCCACCTTCCCTCGCGCTGTTCCCCCAAGAAGTGGGTCCGTCCCCGAAGGGGCAAAAGGCGCTCCTGAGTTTGGGGAGAGGATGAGGCGACCCGAGACAGTGACTCACGGGTCCTGGCCGGTCCAGCCTCTCTCGCCCGTAGGGGGTGTTAATCTGTTTCTCATCCGCTTATGCCTTTCTTCAGGAGAGTGGCTGGCAGGCGGAGGAAGGGTAATTTGCGCTTGGATTGCCCCTGACTTGAGATTTCAGTGGAGCTGGCGCTGCCTGGTGGGGCCGGAACCTGGCAGGGAGCCTCGAGTTCCCGAAAAGGAGACCGGGGGCGTTTTCAGAGCCCCTTCCTGAAACAGAGGGCCACCCTTTCCTAACCTTGGCTACTAGTCTATTTCCAAAATCTCTTTCCTGTTTCCCAACTCGGGGAACAAGGGCAGGAGAGCTGTCAGCTGTCAGGGAAACTCTGCTTCGGTGAATTAACGTGAAGAGGCTTCCTGATCTTATTTGTCGCCCAAGTTTTCATTGGGTTATAAGCGTGTTTAGCGATTATCAAATGAAGGTCGTGAAGTAGATCCTCTTATTAGTGTACGAACACCCTGCGGTCACGTTATATTAGCGCCTGAGGAAGGCTGAGCTTTTAATTAAAAAACAACAACAAAACCCAGTAAGCAAAAGCCAAGAGTGGCATTTATGTATGTAAGATATGTATGTATGTATGTATGTATTCATTTACTGATGAAATCGTTTGGAAAAGAAAAAGAAGAAGAATGTGGTGCAAACTAAGCAATTTTAATAGGCAGCTGTTAAGTAGCAAACAAATACAGCAATAAAAAGCATTATTTTGAGTTGCTTGTAGAGACTAAGGGACAGTTGCCTTCAACTCCACGCCTTGATGGGAGCTGTCCAGAGTTCTGATTGACATTTGGTGGAAAACCCACACTTATGCCACACAAAACCTTGGAGCAACTGTCTGCACCTTCTCTGAGATATACGTAAAAATACATATATTCTCAGAAACAAGTAACCATCTTATTTATGCATAGGATGAATGTACTTTAGGAAGTGTGGAATGTTACGGTTCTTATATGGAAAAACATAACAAATTCCAAAGGAGGACTTACAAAACATAACAACATTTATAGTGTATGGAAAATTAAGAGTTTGATTGAAACAATGTTCACATTAAAGTAATATTAAATAATCAAACATATTTCCTTCAGTAGGCTAATACTTATAGAAGCAAACTGTGAATGGCCTTATTCTAAGGTATATAACATTGTCATATTCTTTAGAATTTTAAGTTGAAATCAGATGTAGAATACTGTTTCTACGTCAGTCTTCAGTGGAAATGTATTTCAACCCATATTGTTTTTTCTTCATGAAAGAACGTTACAGAAACTGCCTTTAGTCTTAATAACAAAACTAAGCATGGGCTTTCCAGAAATATATGTAGCTCAGTATCTGCTTGCAAATAAAATGCTACATTCTGTTTGTTTAATTTTACACTCAATTAAATGGCTACTTATGACACTTTTATTTCTCAAGCAGTGTGAAAAGAGACTATACTTTTTCAAAATGGTGGCATATAATTAAACTTTCATCATTTATTAGGTAAAAAACATAGGGTCACCTTTCAGGAATTGGCATAGTGTGCCAAAATCTTTTGAATGAATGAAGTTCATGAAATTAGAGATTCTCCACATTTTCCTAAGTAAGTCATATGAGACAGGGTATCTCTTTAAAACAAACAAAATAAATTTGTTGCTAAACAGGAGGAAGAAATGGAAATCATATGATAGTTTGACTTTATCATGCATTTAAAAGAAATGAGAGATAATTAAAAAGTGAGTTAATACTCTAAACAAACTACTGTGAAACAGTTTGGAATATTTGATTTTCCCTTGCATACCTGGAAAAAGAAAATGGTAGAGGTAAATATAATTTAGATTTTTAACTGGAAGAAATCTGAAAAAAATAGATTTTAAAACTCACAATTACTATATACACTGGTCTTATCAATAAAACAACAAACTAAGGAAGAAATATAAATACTTGCTTGCATATTTTAAGTCATTATTATTTCATTGATGTCTTTATATCATCTCACTACCAATATAAGATTTCTTAAAAATATGTAACATGCCAGCATACTGTAATGAAAAAAGCAAAAATAAATAAAGCATAATTCTGTTGGCATTTTTCTTTTTCTAAAGGAAAAGCAGTGTGGAAATAATCAACAAAATATAGAAATGTTATAGTCATGAGCGGTTCACCTCAGACCCTTTCCTGATGAAGACACTTTAAGGGAAGGACTTTGCTGTGTTTCCTACAATGCCAAAGTTCAGTTCAGTGGTAATTTAGTGACTCAGTAAGTGAGACTTAAGAATACTTTTCCGTGGAGAATGGGGGAGATACCAGAAATTAAAGATACCCAGTTTGCTTTTTGGTTTTTTTTTTTAACCCCCTTCACCATTCTAAGCCTTGGCAGATCCAGGGAAGTTTCGTCAGTCAGTTCTTTGGTCAGCCCCACACTGCTGAGTGTAGCGTGAGCCCGCACTCCAGGGCCTGTCAGGACTCAGACACTGCAGCTGGTGATCTCGTCCCTTCCCAGGATGATTGATTTCCAGGGCAGGCCCCCTCCTTCCTTCAGGCTTCGGGGCTGGGCTCCCACTGGGACTCCAGAGAGCCAGCTCCCCCAGGCGCTCTCACCCGCCTGGGCCCAGGAGTGCTGTTGCCGTGTCTGGCGACAAGTTTTCTCTGCCTCCGTGTAAGTAGGGCAGATGCGCTGTATTTCCCTTTCTTCTCAGGGGAGGATGATGTTAGAAACCTTCAGGGATTACAGAGGACTCAAATACCGTCAATACTGTTGGAAATAACTGGGTGGGAGCTACAGAATTCAGTTAAAAAAAAAAAGTATATTTTTGTTTATACCATGGTGTAGCATCACCCTAACTTCACCCAAACTAGGGAAAACATGGTTAAAAAATAAAATCACACTGATTATTGTGTAATGAGGACTTGGTTTCAGTCTTCTTGAGTTTCATGTGAATAGCACACATACACAAATAATTTGAAGGTTAAACATGATTTTGAGGTTACTAACAGTGATTGTGTATTTATTAGCTAAAACTTTACTTTTCATTCACTTAATAAAAAAGTGATACTGGGCAAGCATTGTCATTTCATAGCCAGTCCATTTATGATATAATCATTCAAATGCATTGAAAGAATAGCTAGGGGACTCTTGTGGATGGTTGCTATTATGTGAGTAATTTGCCTTAGAAGAATTTATCAACAGATTATTTGTCAGTTCAAGAATTCTGACATTATTTTGTTGGATCATGCTTACATAAGTGCCTTTTTAAAAAAATAATGCTCCATTCCATATATACTGCCAGGAAACATCTTGCCTCTGGTAAGGGAGGAGATTTTATATCTTGACTCATTATTTCTTCCACTTCATCAATTAGTGTGAACAACTGTGAAAAACTTATTGTGTGGTAAGTACATAAGGACTCTAGAGACAGAGTCACTTCCTGAAGGTATTGCCATATCTGGCTTCGCCTCTCTGCCTCAGGCTGCATCCACAACTGTGCTGATGTCAGAGGTCACTGATGTGTTCATTAGAGAAGGGAGGCTTCCTCTGTGTAACAGTTAGTCAGAGAGAGACTGCTTGTTTCTAGGAGCTCCTCCCAGGAAAACAATTCAACCTTCTGGGGTTTAAGGACTAATTAGCCTACTGTTACGTTATCTTTGTGCAGAATGCACTGTATTTTCCCCAGCAGTGCTCCTTTTATTTGCTTTCTGTATCCATACAGCCAAAATTAACCATAAGAATTTATTTTTTTCCTCTGTTAGGTGAACCTTTTTCTATCTTATAAATTCAATTAAGTTCTTCATAGTGGCTCTAGCAACTGTTCAGCCCAATTATAGTGAAACTATTTGAAAAAATGTGGAGGTATGAATTTATTCACTTATGTTTTCTTTGTATACATGTAAGTTATAAAACTTTAAATTTTGCTAAATAGTTCACTATTTAATTGCACTTAATAGATATAGTGATTATACTATTAAAATATTACAAGATATTTTCCATTTTTTCCCAAGCAACTTTGCCTTTAAACCTACTTTTGGGGTTTATTATGTAAATTGAGTGTCAGGCAGAAGCACTTTTACCAATTCACATTTTATTATGTGGGCTTGTATTGATGAACTTGCATCCTGAATAATAATAAAAGAATTTCAAACGCATTGGAACTATATATTACTGACCATTGTTAGGATAGGCTCATTTAACAGAATTTAGACTATATCTGCTTGATCAAAAACCACAAACCAAAACAACACCAACATCAGAAAACAATTTAAATAGTATTTGTAATTTTGCATTATTCCGCTCAATGAACCTGTGTCCCCAAGTGAGTATGAGGCTAGCAAGGTAAATGTGTGGTTTGGGTGTGATCTTTTTGCCATCCCAGGTGTAATTCTTGTGTTTAACAGATTCTTCACTTGTGCTCACTCATGCTTAGTCCCTCAGTCCTCTGACTCTTTGCAGCCCCATGGTCTGTAGCCTGCCAGGCTCCTTTGCCAATGGGATTGTTTTTCCAAGGAAGAATACTGGCCTGTGTTGCCAGGGGATCTTCCCAACCCAGGGATTAAACCTGTGTCTCCTGCCGCTTCTGCATTGCAGATGGTTTCTTTACCTGCTGAGCCTGTTTACTTCCTTACTTGGAGACAAAAATTGGCTTTAGGATGAAGACTTCCCAACAGGGTTTCTTATAGGTATAATGCAAAATTATGGTAGACCATCAGTACTGCAGGAAGAGTATTGAACAAGTTCAGGGTCTGTGACAAATTTTCATTTCATCATTTTGGGTAAAGAAGTAGCAAGCTATGAATTAGGCTGACACAATATATTTTAGGAGGAGAGTTAGTGGTGATGAAGAAAAAGTCTGCATGCACTAGGATAAAAAACTATTTATACTTTCACTAAGTACTTTTCTTCCAAAATTAATTCTTGTGTGTGTGTGAAGGTATCTTGATATACAAGTTAGCATTATTTTCCCAGAAGAGAAAAATCAGGGGAAAATGGTGATGCTCCTTGGTTCACTTGGAGTTTTCTATGTTTTTGCAAAATAAACCTCCTGGCTATGTTAATTCTGTGTATGTTGTGCGTGCACGTGCCCGCATAAACAAGCAAGAGAGAAACTGTTCAAGGGACATTTTATATAAGCACATCTGATAAATGCTCATTTATCAGACACACCTCACTCAAGTATGAGTGATAAAAATTGATTTCGTGACCCTTTTCAAGTTTATTTGTTAAGTTCCTGGTAATATTATGTTTCATTTAATAACGATCACTCAGTTAAAGTATCAAAATTATGCATGCCTCAGGTTTACAATTTAGCAATCTTATTTACATAGACTTGTTTTTCTTTTCAAGATGTTATAGCTCTAAAGAAGTAAGGCTAATTAAATCTAAAATAGAATGGATTTATGTGTACATATAACTGATTCATTTTGCTGTACTGCAGAAACTACCTCAATGTTGTAAAGCAACTATACTCCAATAAAAATTAATTGAAAAAAGAAGTAAGGCTAATCACACACACGTAGAGTTAGCAACTGTTTACAAATTTTGTATGTTCAGGTTTCTTTCAAGTATTTCACTATTATCAGCAGTGCTGCAGCAAACATCTTTGTCCATTAGTCTTCATTATATTCTGTACATACTGATCTTATCAAGTAATACTGCTACCAACTAAGACTCTTCTTAAAATTTTAAGTGACGTGGGTACACCAGTGTTGATGTTCTTGTTTAGATAGTCATAGGCAGTTTTAGGACAGAAAGTCAGAATTGTGCTCCCTATTCATCACAGAGTACGTGGAGTGGCAAGAATGATCTTATGCCATGTTATCTTATGTCTAATGAAGTTATCACACTACTTAAAATCCTTTGAGGGCTTCCCATTACTCTTGAATATATTTGACAAACGAGCTACAAGACTTGCATAATTTCAACTTATCTGGGCAACCTCGTCACACAACGTTTGCTCCCTCACTGTCCTCAGCCACCTGGGTAAGTTTTCAGCTCCCAGAACCAGCTGAGTTCTCTCCTGCCACAGATTTTGATGTGACATTTAACCCCGTTGCCTGAAATTCTCTTTTCACTTTGTCATTCTGCATTATACCTAGTTTCTCCTCCTCATGTGGATTTCAGTTTAATCACTGTGATCACCTTCAACACCTCCCCCCTCCACTTTCTTTTTCTATCTGGGCTTTTTGTTTCATCAGAATTTATACTTCATGTATCTTTTTCTACTAGAATTTAAGCTCCCTCATGTCATCAATATTATTCCATTTTATACTCCTCATGCCGTAAGAATGTACATAATAGACATTTTTCCTGCTAAGCTTTCTCAGATGCTTTAGTTTTTAACAAGTTTTTGAGATAGTATTTATCTACAATACAATTCACTCATTTAAAGGGAATGATTGAATGTTTCTAATATGTTCACAGAATTGTGCAGCCATTACCACAATCAATTCTAGAAAATTTTTATCACTCTAAGAAGGAATGCTGTATCCATTAGCACCCAGTTCTCTTCTTTCCTTCCCTTCCTCCCCCACACAGCTCTATCCAACCACTAATCTACCTTCTGCCTCTATAGATTTTTTTTTTTTCTTATTCTGGAAATCTTGTATCAATGGAATAATGCAATATATAATTTTTTGTTACTGGTTTCACTTAGCATAATGTTTTCATGTTTTATCTGTGCTATAGCATATTTCAGTTCTTTATTTTGGTATGGATATACCACATTTTGTATTTCCCTGGTGGCTCAGATGGGAAAGAATCTGCCTGCAGTGCAGGAGGTCTCTTGGAGAAGGAAATGGCTACCCACTCCAGTATTCTTGCATGGAGAATCCCTATGGACAGAGGAGCCTGGTGGGCTACAGTGCATGGGATTGCAAAGAGTTGGACACGACTGAGCAAATAACACACAGACACGTACACCAAATTTTGTTGATTCACCAATTGATGGATACCTTTGTTTTTGGTCTTTATGATTACTGCTGGTATGAATGCTATTGTAGTTTTTATGTGTGTGTGTGCAGAGATGTATTTCTGTTTGTCTTAGAAGGGAAATTTCTGGCCCAGATTATAAAAAAAAAAAAAAAATTTGAATGAATGCACACTCCAACCAGGGTGTGCCATATTTATTCTGTACATTAATAAATCCAGTTAAAGAAATCTCTTTCTTTTCCTACAGCAATACTTGGCATCCTTTCCTTGTTACCACCTGTAAGTACATGTCCCAGCCATTACATTTTCCTGCCGAGTTTAGAGAGGACTAAATGAAACTGAAGGGCGGTTAAGCCCTATGAACTTGGTGACATGGATGGATGATGAGACCTGGGCTAGAAGTTTAGCTCTCTGGAATCTTTTTTTTTTAATAACCTTTATTTTCCAGCAAGTATGTTGTCTTTTTTTTTTTTTTTTTGACTGCATGACATGTGGATTCTTAGTTCCCTGAACAGGGATAGAACCCCTGCTAAAGTGGAAATGCAGAATCTTAGCCTCTGGACCACCAGGGAAGTCCCGCTTTGAAATCTTGATTCTGTGACTCCAGCTCTTTTACCACAAAGAAACAAGGCTGCCAGTATAAATAATTCTCCACATCTGCAGGAAAACATTATGTTAAAGCTAACCATTTATTCTCCCTCCTTCTTGAAACCATCCCAAAATAATATGAAAAAAACACAAAGAAACACAGACAACTAGAATAAAAAGGAGAAAGCAGAGAACAAGGGATCTGGAAACATTCTGGGAAATAGAAAGAAAGCTAATGAAGTTACTCTGTTAACACTTACCCAGTCCTTCACCACTGAACTCCAGAAGTGTTCGGGACATGAAGGGACCAGTTAAGAAATAGTTTCCAGGAAAACCAGTCTGAAACCAGGAGGATTAATTAAAGGTATCCTTGGTGAATGCAGAACTGTTAATCCTAATATAGAAGGCTGTGTCAGGCTTGGTTAATTCTCCCCAGGCAGGAAACAGGAAAATTACCTTCATGGAAGACACTTCACGGTCTTCTAGTAAAATTTCTTATTTATTATCTAATAACCTTGCAGAAAGCCTTACATTTGTATACAGAGACTGTATGTATATTTTGATACTAAATCATCTAATATGATCTAGAAGAAAAAGATTATGAGACTTTTGAGAAACATCTTCATCATAAAATAGAAAAACTAAATCAAACAGCAAAAGAAAGTCCCAAGAACAGAGAAGCATTTGGGATAAGGGAAAACTCAATATTATTTTAAAATACTCTAAAATAACCATATATCCAGCAGGGTATTTCATCTGTACAGTAAGAACAATATGCTATGAAGAGAATAGCCAGGATGTAATAAGTTGGCACATAAAGTCTAGCAAACCCCTCATAATTAGGGCCAAAAGAAAAAGAGAGAATAGATAATATAAGCAAAAATAAAGGCTAATTTATAAGGTCAAATTTTATAAAAGGAGTTTCAGGATGAGAATACAGAGTGAAAATGGGCATATGGAATTAATAGAGACATTTTAAATAAAAATTTTCCAGGTAGCAGGATGTGAAATAGCATTTCTGAGAAACTCTCAGAGTGCTCAGCACCATGAAAGGAAAAGACCCCAGCAAGGGTCATCACATACCTCAGAACTCCTCTGAATCAGAGAAAAAAAGAAAAAAAGCAACAACGAAAAACAAAACCCTAAAGCTTTCCAAAGAGAAAGTTACAAACTTATAGTATTTCTCAAGAAGTGAGAAAATACTGTAAGCTAACTGATAGTGTGATAAAGTCTACAAAATTGTGAGAGAAAGTGACCTCTAAAAAATTCTAAACCCTTCCTAATAGGAAGATTTAATAAAACCAATCAGAATTCAAGAACTCTAATGTTAATCATCCATGCATCCTTTCTTACAAAGTTACTGAATGATCTGCTCCAGTAAGAGAATCACATCAAATAGTATGAAAAGAAGAGATGGGATATGGATCTGACAGAAGAACCTTGAAAGACAGTCCCAGGAGTTCTGAGTAACTGGGTGGTCTTGAAGGAAACCCATCTAAACAGGGGCCAGAGAGCAGAGGGCCCAGGAAAAGACTTTCAGGGGAGAGAAAAACGGTAATCAGCATTTGAAGAGTAATGTTACTAGGCAGATTCTTTGGAACAAGGTATCTATGATTGTCATAGGAACGCTTGCTGGGTGTGTTGAATACGAACCCCTCTGCCAGTGCAGGAGACATGAGAGACACGGGTTTGATCCCTGTATCCAGAAGATCCCCTGGAGGAGGGCATGACAACCTGCTCCAGTATCCTTGCCTGGAGAATTCCATGGACAGAGGAGCCAGGTGGGCTACAGTTCACAAAGAGTAGGACACGACTGAAGGGACTTAGCAGGCACTTAATACAAGCAAATAAACAAAAGACCTTTATCAACTCCAGGAAGAAAGTGTTAGCCGCTCAGTCGTGTCCTGCTCTTAGAGTTCCCATGGGCTGTAGCCCACTAGGCTCCTCTGTCCATGGGTTCTCCAGACAAGAATACGTGAGTGGATAGCCATGTATTTAAAAGGAAAAAAAAAAAATTACGTTACTTGGATCAGCAATGAATAACAGTTACCTGGCCATTGTAAAGTAAATAAGGATGATTTACGCAAAGATTATGGTCCTGTTATTCTGGAAGGAAAGAGGAAGGTAGATGAAGGTTGGGTGTTCCAAAAAAGCTGTATGATTGAAAATGAGCAGGGTTTAAAGTTGATGTATCAGTTTCTTTTTTTAAATTTAATATCTTTTTGAATTTAATGTCAGAGGAAACAATTAGGATGTTTGAATTAAGGAAGTGGGTGAGTAGAGTGAAAAGAATGGAGTTTATAATCTTCTTATAATCCTTTAACACTATTTTAGTTGTTAAAAAAAGATTATGGGTATGTTTTGAGGTGACATAGTTTTGTTAAGAACACAGATTCTGGAGCCAGCCTGTTAGGGTTAGAATCCGAATTCCACCACCTCAGTATCTGGGCCTCCTTAGTTATAAAAATGAGGGGAAAAGTATTGGGTTGTTGGAAAGATACATATTTTTGTGTCATGACTATATAGTGTCTAGATGTAGTGGCTCAGAAGGTAAAGACTCTGCCTGCAGTGAGGGGGACCTGGGTTCATTCGCCGGGTTGGGAAGATCCCCCTGGAGAAGGGCATGGCACCCGACTTCAGTATTCCTGCCTGGAGAATCCCCATGGACAGAGGAGCCTGGCGGGCTGCGGTCCACAGGGTTGCAAAGGGTCAGACGACTGAGCGATTAAGCACAGATATGTGGTGCTTAGTCGTAGTATCCTCTGCTTCTTAACGCTCTGTGTTAGCTATTATGAAAGTAAAATTGAAACGGAATTAAGAAGTGTGAACTATATGCTTGTCAGTCTTCAAAATTCCCACAGTGGATGTGTCTGTGAAGGGAGGGCCGTGTAAAGGATGTGCTGTTCTGCTTTCTTTTTATCTTCAGGGAAGACTGGGCAGCAGAAACCCTGATGTGCAGTGGCAGTTTTTGTGTGTGCTCTGTGACTTAAGTTCACTCATGAGACAATGAGCATTGGACAACTTCTAATACAGCTTCTATCCACAAAATTTTCTAAATATAATAATATCATCTTCTAAGTTACTATAGAATGCTACAGTGTTGAACACTTTAGAAATAGCTTTTGGGGAAAATTTTAATGGCATTGAGTTGTATACTCCTTCCCATTAATCTTTATTTTCATCAGAAAATGGCATAAACCATTTGGGGCCTTATTTCAAATCAGTTAAATGTTATCTATGAGCCAAATAAGATGATTTATAACTTGCTAAATTCTTTCATTTTTCTTTTAAATTGTCAATTATTTTCCTTTGGAGTATAATTGATGTACAATATTATATTAGTTTCAGGTGTACCATATAATGAGCCAATATATTTATTCATTATAAAATGATCATTATGATTAGTCTAGTTATCATCTGTCACTATACAAATTTATTGCAATATTATTAGTTATATTCCCCATGTTGTATGTTATATCCTCATGACTTATTTATTTTGTAACTGGAAGTTTGCATCTCTTAATCCCTGTCACTTTATTTATTATTTATTGTCAAATTTAATAGTCTGTGAAAAATGGTTATTTAGAAATATTGTTTAAGAAAAAATCTTTTTTCACATCATTTTTCAACAGATGTCATTTATTGTCCTTGCAGAATGTGTTAGACTTATTATTTTTTTAAAAGAGTATATTTTATTAAAAATTATGCAGTCTTGATTGTTTGAGAGACATGAGCGGAGATTGAGAAAATGACTATTGAGGGTTATATGAGTATACTTATTGGGAGAATGAGTATTCCTTTTTTCTGTAGAAGAGTCATTAATTGTTTAAATAGTTTTTTTTTTTTAAGGTTTTTGTTCTGAGCATAAAATTTGGTATTTGTCTTGGAAAATCATGTAAGTGAATTAGGGTGAAGATTAGAAACATATTATCCAGGATTTAGATGCATTTTTAAAGTATATAAAATAGCAGAGATATAGAATAGCAATTACCTAGTTATGGTTGTACACATATTGAATAATATAAATAACCCCCAAATCCTATGAAATTAATTACTGTATATTAATTGTTACTTGACTAACCATTTATGTTAGTGACACTTAAACTTCAGGCTCAGAAAGTACTTTAAGAATCAAATGAAATCTGTGGATTCTCTGCCTGGAAAAGTATATGTATTCTCAAAATTTTTGTCTGTAATTTTAAGAAGTTTTTGGTTTCCTTCAAGCACATTTATTTTTGGACTCCAAGTTAAGACTTCTTAAACTATTCAATATTTTAACACAGATGTATGATGCTAGAAACAATGCATGGAAGATACAGGGAGATAAAGTTTTGCTTAGACATTTAATTGTTAGAGCTACAGTTAGAAAAATTTGCCTTGAGAGGGACAGAATTCCATCAGCCAAGTTAGTTAATTTTGAGGCTAGATGTGGCGCTATTGTTGAAGAACCCGTCTGCCAATGCAGGCGACATAAGAGACACTGTTTGATCCCAGGGTTGGGACAGTCCCCTGGAGGAGGGCATGGCAGCCCACTCCAGTACCCTTGCCTGGAGAATCCCATGGACAGAGGGGTCTGGAGGGCTACAGTCCATGAGGTTGTAAAGAGTCGGACACAACTGAGTGACAGCACGCACACACCTTGTCCACAGGGATTGAGCAAAGATCATCATGTTGTTGGGTCAGTCAGTATAATCAGGCACAGAATTATATTTGGGGTGAGAAGAGGCTATGTTTTTTTTTTTTGCAGATATGTTTATCTGCCTGAAAGAGCTTAAAGAACCAGCTGATAAATGATAGAATTAACTTCACAATTCACTGAGAACTTATTATAAGACAAATATATTTAAAAATATTAGTAACTTTCCTATATATTAACAACTCTGAGGATAGTTAATAGAAAAATAAGTGCCTATGAAAACCAAAAATATAAACTATATATAAAAAAATGTTTTACAATAAATAGTATTAATCAACAGAAATAATTGAGTAAAATCCATTGTTACCAGTTTATAGCAAAATTAAATCCAAATAGGTTTAACTTTATTAAAGGTAAAAATAAATCAGAGTTCCTAAAAAATATTAGCAAATTATTTACTTGCTTTGGGGGAGAGATTTCCAGCATATGGCTCCAAAGATCATGTAAATTGTTGCAACTTTTCTGAATGTCAGTTTGACACTATATAAAAAGTTTTTGAAAACTTATAGGCCAGTGTGTTATTTTATTAAAAAAAAATGATACATGTGAATACATGCATATAAGAATGATTCCTATAAATATTTTTCATAATAATAGAAAATTATAAACAAACATAACCTGAGTAAAATTTCAACTCTATTCTATACCCCTTATCATCAGTTTTTCTCCATATATCTGACTTGCCTTTTCTTCATAGTACTTCACATAATTTATTTATGCTAAATGTTTTGTTTACTTCATTTTATTATCAACCCTCATCTATAATTTAAATCTGACTTAGGATGAGGGTTTTTTATTGTTTTAACCATTTTATTCTCAGGATACATGTGTGTGTGACACAAAGTACATGCTTAATAAATATGAACGAATGAAGAAATTCTAGGAACACTATGCTTGGTTTTAGTTTTTGTACTTAATTTCCAACAACCAAATGGTATTTTCCCCAATATTTGCTACAAAAAACTGACTATTTTAATTTAGTGTGGATATCTTAATCTGATACACAGAAACATATATTTAGAAATAAGATTTTTTGTCACTTAAAATAATATAATACATACTTGTATTAACTCTGTTTGCTGTAATGCTTGTTTTTCTGTTGTTTAAAAGAATTTTGAGAATATATATTGTGGAACTTTGGGGATAGCTCTTGTTTCACGGGCTTATACAACTATTTAAACGTCATTGCCTTTGGAATCAACGTTCTCTTCATTGAAATATATTTGAAAATGCATCTCTCTGGGCACTGATATTAAGGAAGAATGGCACATTTACTTTCCTGTATATGTCATTTTTCTTTACTTTTTTGCTTTTGCCAAATTTTACTGCTTACTATAACAGTAGTAAGCATTTATTTCATTTCAAGCCCAGTAGTATAGAGGTAGAAAATTAGTACTATCTCTATAGGTATACCTAATAAAGTTTGAGTCAATGTTTTGAAAGAGGATTAATTTTGAATTTTAACTCTGTGCTAAGTAATACTTTTTTGTGTTTGACAAACAAAAAATAAAAATTCAAGCAAAAATTTCTGATAAAGCACTGTTAAATTGGTTCTTGTATAGTTAATGGAAAGGAGATCATAGATATTGATACAAGATTGAAGTTGACATAATTTTGAGACGGAAAGGGAACCTGAATCTTGGAAGACACTGGAAGTTTGGTTTTTGCACATAGAAAGTGAAACGAAAAAAACTTCTGACAACTTTCATAGCAAAACTGTCCCCATGAACCTAAAAGATAAGTAATTGGGACTGACCTGCGTGACAGCTGCAAGATCTGTGTTTTGTGAACCTCCATGTAGGTCAAAAGAAGCAAGTAATGGGAAGCAAGGTCATCTGGTAGACCTGAGAGCAGGTGTCCCTTCCATATAACCCCCAAGTATTTGCTGGAAGAGCTGCTGATACTCAGATGAGATTTGCAAAATCCAGTAGCAGGAAGTCTGCAGTCATTTGAAGAGGAGAAATGATGTCCCAGGTTTGGGGCAGGAAATGTAGGTTAAGGGCCTGGAACAACTGAAAACCTCAGGTAGTAGAGAGGTTGTCAAAGAGAACCAGGATAATATAAAAAAAGTATTTAAGAGTCAGCTTGCAGAAGCCAGATGGGCTTCAGAAAGCATAAGAATTTCAATGAATTCAAGCTTATTAGATGTTTAAATTTAAGTTCATAATAATATAAGAAATCATTACCTACTGAAACTCAGAAGGACGTGATTCATTATCTTGAAACCTAAGTGAATAAAAGGGAAGAATCACATACTGACCCTGCTTTTCATCAGTTATCTGAACCAATGTATAACCAAATAGTAGAGGAGGAAAAGATTGTTCTTATAAAATCATTAATGCTAATACATGAAAAGCTAATGATACATTTAGACCATTCAGTGAATACATCTAGATGTTGTGTTAGTAGGTATCAAATACAAACGGTGGGGGAAAGTGCTGAACTTTCACCTGGAGCATGTCATCAGCAAAATCCAGTGTTAGAGAACTGACAGGTCTGTAATAAGAACAGGATGGAGGGGAATTTTTAGAGACATTCTGGAAATGGAGGCTTGGGCAGAGCAAAGTATACAGTCTAGGCTCGGCATGTACAGTTGTGATGAAATTATAGACATATTTAAGGAAGCAACAAGTGAAGTAGAGCTGTTATTTTGGAGGGTGGGAGGGGCCTGTGATTGGGACCGTGAACATGGATGGATGAGCTTCGTGGGTGGGTAGAAAAGTTTTATTTCATGTCCTGGGTGGTGATTTCAGGTTATTTGGCTTATGCAAGTCACTGTTTTCTCCAGTTTTCTATATCTGTTTTGTTTTATAATAAAGAGTGAAAGGAAAAAAGGTAAGAAGTCTTCATTTTCAAAAAGAAAGGTCAGGATATAATGAAAAGAAGTCGACTCTTACTGTTTATCTCTCTGTTTTACTCACAGACCTGTTTTGTATTTGCAACAAAATCCTAGTAATGCTAAGGCAAAGCAATGGGATGCAACTTTATGGTGAGAAAATGACCCAGACATAATCTCAGAAAAGTCAGAACCTTTTAACTTGATTTGAGGAGATATTCAACCTCTTTGAAGCTAATCTATAAAATTCAAGAAAATAATATCTATACCCTTATGAGTGTTATGATAATAATGTGTGAAAAATGCCTGACACATAGCCCATGTGTGATAAATATTAAATTTCCTTTCACTTTATTTTGTTATCCTGTTAATATTATATAGGTACAAATATGTAAATTACAGTGATTTTTCTAAAACACATGAGCTCACACAGTAAAGATTTATTGAAAGCTGAGTATGTTTTCAAGGACTATTAAGTATTCTAGATGCAAAAAAGAATGACGCTAAGTCATAACCTTTGAGAGGCTTTTTGTCTAGTAAAAAGACAGTGTATACATAAGGATGTCATTTTAATGGAAGGAAAGAATGCCAGTAGGAAAATTGTATAAAATAATATAGCAGTAGAGAAAATCATGATGCTTTAATGCCATAATGTTTAATCATCAACTAAATTTTAGAATTTTTTCACTATTTATTTCTCAGATTTCTTTTTGGTAAGCCATTACAAATAATCAGTAGTTTTGCATGCATATATATGTTTTTTTCCTATAAAAGCAATTACCCTGGTGCTTACCTGCTTGAGAGGTAAAATCCCCTCAAATTTGTAACAATTAAATCTTTATTAGTTCATTGTTACACTGTTGTATTCCAAAAAGCATAACATATTTTCAGGTTTGTCTTAAAAGTCAGGCAAGTCAAGAATTATTTCAGAACTGTGTGCTTAAAAGAGAGAAAAATCCACTTGGAATGTAGCAAAGGAGTTTATTTATTGACTGTGGACTGCCTCTGTATCTCTTTCCTGTGTAAAAATAAAGCTAATGGCTATCCTTCTGTATTAACAAATCATGTTGGAAAGAGAGAGAAAAGCTCTTAACCTACTTTCCTATCTTCAATTTTTAACTTTATCATGCTTGTTAATTGCCTGGGTGTCCTTTAACCATCTATTTCCATGATTCTTTCCCAGAGGCTTGGTTTAATTTTAAAAGTGCAGTGTATTCAGCCCTAATTATGTGAGAGTTCACTGTAGGCAAACAGCAAGAGATAGTAATGACCAAAATGTCTCCTTAAATCAGTGCCAGGATGCCACAAGCACAATGAAGTAAACATTTCATGACTAGGAAATATAATAAATAAGGTAATACTTAGAAGCCAGTAAAGTTTGAAAATAGGACTTCTTCCTAGAAACATCACTGTGATGTTTTAAATATATAATTTTGTAGTTTTATACATGTTATTTCTTTTATCAAGTATTTAAACAAGCTGAATACTCACACAGCCTCAAATTATTTTCGTAGTAAGTTTGTTGTTCAATCACTATGTCATGTCTGACTCTTAGCAACCACGTGGACTGCAGCACACCAGGCTCCTCTGTCCTCCACTATCTCCCATCTCCCAGAGTTTGCTCAAATTCCTGTCCACTGAGTTGGTGATCCTGTCTAACCATCGCATCCTCTGCTGCCCCCTTCTCTTTCTGCTGCCAATCCTTCCCCTCATCATGAGTCAGCTCTTCTCAACAAGTGGCCAAAGTATTGAAGCTTCAGCAACAGTCCTTCCAATGAATCTTTGGGGTTGATTTCATTTAGAATTGACTCGTTTGATCTTCTTGCAGTCCAAGGGACTCTCAAGAGTCTTCTCTAGCACCACAATCAAATAACTAGACCTCTACTTTATCTGAATTAGAATAAAGTCCACAAAGTATGCAATCTGTGTGCCTAGAAATACCATCTATTGTTTTCTTCACAAAGCATGCTATTATGTTGACTTAAATGTCCAGAGTAAATCAAGAAATTAAGCATTATCTGTCTGTTCTTTTTACGTTAACTTAGTGGAGGTGAGATTATTGTTGAAATGTTTTAACTGGTCACATATGGGAAAAGAGTTTTATTCTATGAATGATGGTCCAAATGCAGACTTACCTGCCTAGTAAAATTGTGGGCCACAGTTGTAAACATCTTTATATATATTATCTCACTGAGTCCTTAGAACAGCCCAACAGGTACTATTTGTGTCATTCTAGAGCTTAGAAAACCAGATTATGGAGAGGGTAAGTGGTCAGTTTCTAAATGGAGAAGCTGGGATTTGAACCTAAGGATCTGTGTGAGAGCTCAGGATATTAACCACTGTCTTTTGTCCCAGAGGAATTCAGTCATATCTTGATCCAGTGATTCAGTCTTTTTCTCTGACGTTATATAAAAAGAAATGTACTGTTAGAATTTATATATTCTTTTTCTGGCTATAAGAATCTTAGTTATTTAGCAAATAGTCTTGAGTGGGAAATGTGCCCCTTTAGCCAAAGATTGGCTGCAGTTTTCTGAGAGCTTCATTTCTAGTTCATCATGTTGAATTAGATCGTATGTGTCAGTACCTAATTATTTCAGATGCTCATTTATTTTTCTAAAAAGCTAAATATTTGACAGTAAACAGTTAAGGATAAATCTTGAAAATTGAAATGTTCTTATCCAGGTAGGCAAATAAAATGGAAATAAAACTATAATGATTCTTTTGACTCTACTTAAGTTTAATACTCCAGAAAATATAACAACATGTGAAATCAATTCTACTTCCTAAAATACTTCTAATTTCCTTTCATTATGTTTATTTGCCTTCTTTTAAATGATAGTGTTTATATTCCAAACCGAATAGACTATCAAGTGGAAATAGCCACAAAGAGCTATACTAATAATGAAGGCATTGAGAGGTATTTGGAATAGAAAGAAGCTATAAAACTTTAGTTACAGATACTCTTGAAGAGATATAGTTATTACACTAAAAGATCAATGTTTGCCATTAGATTACAGTCTACCACCATATAAATGTTATAAATTAGATAGCTTACAAATTGGAGTTCATTAGAATAATAATGGACTGCAATTGGTTGGGAAAATTTAGGAGGGTTTTTATTAGGCTTTGAGTCTACTGAAAAAAAGGCAACTAATAAAGGCAAGGAGCAATGTGTAAGGTTTTAGGTGACAGATTCCCCAGAAATTCCCCTGAACTATAGTCCTGCTGTGGGCTTCCCAGGTGGTGCTGGTGGTAAAGAACCTGAGTGTCAATGCAGGAGATGTAAGAGACACGGGTTCGATCCCTGCATCAGGAGGGAGGAGGGCATGGCAGTCTACTCCGGTATCCTTGTCTGGAGAATCCCGTGGGTCAGAGGAACCTGGCAGGCTACAGTCCATAGGGCCACACAAACTTGGACACGATTGCAGCGACTTAGCACATATATATGCATAGTCCTTCTGTATGTCTGATATAATTCTTCAGGTTTCCTGAAGTCTGATTAACAGGGTAGTCCAACTAATGGAGTCATGGTTTCCAAAAACAGTTCTTTCATAACTCACCATTACTTACTGAGGAGCTATAGCAGTAACCTGAGAAACTAAATCCCTGACAGAATTAGAACTAAAAAGAGAGTTACTGGAGAATTAGGAAAAAATCCTTCTCAAGCTTATCTGCTTAAAAATATAAGTAATTTAAAATTTTTGAAAAAATGAGATGTGATATTATCACCAGACATCAAGATCAGAATTTCATGGATAATAATGGATATTCAAAAACATGTTTCATCATTTGTCCTCCCTAAGGAAATTTAGATTGTCTGTAAGAAACGTGTTCAAAGCACTTTCAACAACACGAAACAAAACAAACCCTTGATGTACCACTTTAAACAATGCAAAACAAAGCAAACCCGTAGTTTACCACTTACCTTTACAGACTTTTATAGGCGTTGATTTATATTCACTCTCTCCCACTTGTTTATCATTACTTGACCCTGCATTACCTGGCCTTCCATTTGAGCAGTGCGCTGACAAAACCAACCAACAACCAAATAGCAAATCTTGTAAATGTCATTTAACCTCCTTGTTTCTAAATCTAGTAAACACTTGCCAGCCCTCATTTAACTTCAGCCCTTGTTGGCACTTGACACCTGACTTCTCTGACCCTTCTCTCCTCTGATTGTCTTCCTCCATTGCTGCCCCGTGCTTCTGCAGGTCCCTATCAGGCTCTCGCTCTTTCACCCTTGACTTAAATGTTACTGAGTCTAAAAGTCTAGCTTCAAAGCTCCTTCTCTCCTCTCTGTACATGTTTTCCTTGGGAAATGTTATCCATTGCCCTGTTCTGAACTGCCATTGCCTATATGCTAATAATTCTCTTGATGTAGTCCAGCCCAGAGTGTATTCCATAGCATCAGACCACATACCCAACTGCCTCTTTGATTTATTGTTACTTTTGACCTGTTGGCCAAAAGTGTTCTTCAACTTACGTTTCCTTTGGATGGAGGATTAACAGTCATGCTTAACCCTGTATCTCGTTATTATTCTGAGCTCCCACTTGTTCTTCCCTGGCACTCAGCCTCTGGTGCCTGGGTGTGCATCTCGGCATGTATACACACATACACGCATGACTCACCATGCCTTACTTATTCTACCTCCTAAATATCTCCTGAGTATGCCTACCACTACCCCCAGTCATGTCCTTCTCCTCCCTTATTTTTCTATTGTGACTCATCCATTGGCTTTTAGTGTGACTCCACTTCTGTCTTCCAAACTAATATGTTGTACCTACTATATTTTGCTTCTTGCTCAGCATACATAGAATGGTCTTTCATGTCTCTCTATTTTTTTTCACATTTTCCCAACTATTTAACACGTGTCTAAGGACAAAATCAAAATTAAAAGCTAAATAGACAACTTATCTATTTATCTATTCTTTGCAGTTAGGCAGAAAAATAGTGCTGAGTTAAACGAGATATAATAAACCAGAGACAGACAGGCAGTGAAATTCAAGAAGCAGGGCTCTGGAGAAGTGCTCTGAAACCCCACAGCTCTGCAGTTCACTTTATACTGATTTGCTAATCACCTAGGATGTGCCAGCCACTAAGCTAGACCCAGGATAGAGCATTGAAGAAGGAGACATTACACTTGCCTTTTCTGAACTTATAATCTTGTGTGAAAGACTTGCATTGAATGAGTTGAGATGATCACTGTAACAAACTACAGGGTAATATATGAAAGTATAGAGCAAAGGGTTTAGTCTAATCCAGAGGGTTAGGAAAAGCCTTCATGAAAATGTGACAACTGAGCTTAGAATTCGAATACAGATAGGAATTAGTGAGGTAAACTAGTAGTTTCAGGTGTAGGTGAGGATAGAACTAAAAGCCCAATAAATGACATGTAAAGAAATAACTGCTGGTAATATTTTGAGTTATTTTCCACTAGTATGATTTGGATAGATAAGATAAAAAAGTTGATAGCTAATATTTAAATACCTCTTAAGTCTCACGCTGCATATTTATTTCTTTTGTAATGTGTCATTACAGCCTTTGCCCATTTTTTCCTCTCGTGGTGGTATTTTTGTCCCTAAGTTGTGTCCAACTCTTGTGACCACATGGACTGTAGCCCTCCAGGCTTCTCTGTCCATAGGATTTTCTAGGCAAGGATACTGGAGTGGGTTGTCATTTCCTTATCCAGGGAAATATTCCTGACCCAGGGATCGAACCTGAGTCTCCTAAATTGCAGGCAGATTCTTACTGATTGAGCTACCAGGAAAATATTTGAATATACTGTCATTCAAGGTTCAGATTTCCCACAAATCTTTCAACACATAAATGACCATTCCTTTACTCTGCATTCTCTTAGAATTTATTTATAATTCATATTTCATTATCTTGAGACTCCATGCATTTTCTGGTTATTTTAGCCATTCTATTTCCTCTTTTTTTTTTCAAATTCCTTCCGGAGCATTTATGTCTTCCAACTTTTTTTAGTTTTGTTCTCTCTCCTACCATTTATCTGAATAACCTGAATGTCTTGTTCTAAAATGTCATCCAAACATATCTTAACTGCAAACATGTTAAAATTCTTCTCTCTTATTGAGAAACAGATACCAAAAATATTTTAATAGTACACTTATGGTTTTACTTTATTTAATGACTTCTAATGTATCTGGTTGATGAATAAAATAGGTTTATATAGATTTGCTTGTGTTCGTGTGTTTTTCTAGAGCAAGTTTTACCCCTGTTACTCTTTGTGTAGTGATAAGATGTGTGTTATTATGTTATGTGGCAGCCTGGGTAGGGAGTGTGGGGGGGAATAGACACATGTATATGTATGACGAAATTCTTTTGCTGTGCACCAGAACTTAATACAAGATTGTTAATTGGCTATACTGCAATACAAAATAAAAGATTAAAAAAGAATGTGGTGGTTTTTCTGAAGATTTCATAGACAATCTGACTAATGTTCCTGATAATAAGCAGATTATGCTGGAAAAAGTTAAGTAACTAAATGTATTAATATATGAGAGTTTGAAATAAAGTGATACCTCAAGAAACACATCTTCTGGGAGTAGAGCTTGTGCTTATCAACTCCAGTCATGTTAAGATCCTCACACTTTCACATTCATGCACATGCATGTTTTATAAAATGTGTGAAGCATAGAACCACACATGCAGCTGCAGTAGAGAGCTATTTGTCTTGGTCTATTTCGGGGCCAACATGGCAGAGTCTGGGCAAGTCGTGAACTATGAATAATGTGTCTTTTTCAACAGTGTTTTCCCTTTTTACTCTTGAGCCTCTTTCCCATTAAAACAGAATGTCCCTGACATCAACCATTACTAATGATGTTGAGACCTAAGTGTATGAACACTGATGTGACTTTATCCTATTTTTGTACTTATAGTTTTTTTATCTAATGGTACACAAGAAATTGTTCACAGTGAAAAGAAGTAAGAAAATTACTTGGATGTGGGTGGATGATAGGAGCTGTACAGAGATGACCCTTAAATCATATTAGGCTTACTTGGCTCTTCCTGAAGGTAAAGCTGATTTAATGCTTTGGACTGATCCAGGGAAAGGTCAGAAAGTACAGTTGAGTGTAACAAATGGGGCTGAGGTTGAGGAACATAAATTTATAGTGCCATCCTTGATATGGTTGTCTGGATTTTCTCTAACAATTCAGCATCTCTTTGTATACATAGAGAATTCAGATTGTAGCCTAGATCCACATTTGGGTTTGGCTGGTGAATGTGTTTAAATGATTGATAGTGACTCAGTGGGCTAGAGAATGAATACTGGAGGTGAGTATTCTAGTATTCACAAGCTCTAGTTTGGGAGTTCAGTTCAGTTCCCATTCAGTAGCTCAGCTGTGTCCGACTCTTTGCAACCCCATGGACTGCAGCATGCCAGGCCTTCCTTTCCATCACCTACTCCCAGTGTTTATTCAAACTCATGTCCATTGAGTTGGGTATGCCATCCAACCATCTCATCCTCTGTCATCCCCTCTTCTCCCACCTTCAGTGTTTCCCAGCATCATGGTCTTTTCCAGTGAGTCAGTTCTTCATATCAGGTGGCCAAAGTATTGGAGCTTCAGCATCAGCCTTCCAATGAATATTTAGGGTTGATTCCCTTTATGATTGACTGGTTTGATCTCTCCCAAGATATATCTTATAAAATTCAGAGTATTAGTGAGAGCTCTTGATTCCAGAAAGGTTAGTGAAACATATTTTTCCAGAAATTATATGGCCACTTATTTGTATCCAAGTGATAATAAATGTTTGGGAATTCAGAATTTATTGGCTACTTATATCAATTAAAGTAAGTGCTTCTATATCCACATATCTCTTACTGAAAATGTATTCCATTTCTTATTTTAAATCCCACAAGTTCTTTTACTTTTACTCTAAAATATACTAAAAAAAGCAGTCAATTTTCATATTGAAAATTGAAGAATACTGAAGAATCTTGTCAGTTTTAGCATCATTTCCTGATTTACATGTAATGCCTAAATTGAAAGTGAAGTCGCTCAGTCGTGTCTGACTCTTTGTGACCCGGTGGACTCTAGTCCACCAAGCTCCTCTGTCCATGGGATTTTCCAGCAAGAGTACTGGAGTGGGTTGCCATTTCCTTCCCCAAGAGATCTTCCCGACCCAGGGATCAAACCTGGGTCTCCCACATTGTAGGCAGATGCTTTACTGTCTGAACCACCAGGGAAGTCCAAGAGGTAATACTAAAATAATTCTAAGAAGTGGAAGAGGACACAAACTTTAACTTTTATCTAATAAAAATGCATTACTGTTAGTCCTGGTATGTCACAAAATAAATATTCTCTATTTCTTCCTTACAAAATTTTGTTAAAGTTCATAATGTAAGCTTGACATAAAATAATGAACAAATATGGTAAATTATGTAGATAGAAAATACTCTGAAGAAATATATTCTTTGTAGGATCTATATTTTTGTCTTCTTATTCATTATTATTTTATTGAACTGTGTTAATAATTGCCTTCTCAGAGAGTCCTGTGGCATTTAAAAAATATAGGCCTTCAAGTTCTCATCATGAAATAGTTATAAATAATTAGATTCTAACTGGAGATACTAAAGATTTTTGAGTATGTATCCCAAGGAGCTAATTTTCATAATCATAATGAGCAGCTTAATTTAAGGCACATTTGAGTATGTGTAGAGACTAAAAGTCAATGAAAATTAACATCACGTTTAAATTGCAAGCATAACTATCTCATGGAAATCTTCATATAATACCTCAAAGGTTTTTAATTATTATTGAAATATACTAGTTTGTTGTTTCATTAAAGAGAAGAACAGTATTGTACCCTACACGTTAAAGAAATCTAACTTAAAAAGTGAAAATAAATAATGGGCAGTGACTTGGGGGAATGTATTTGTTCATACTTGAAATTATGAGTAATGAAATAAAAGCTAGTACTTGAATGATTCAGCTGTGCCTTTCTTGTGGTGGAAAGCATAAGGTCAAATTTGTGACCGTTGCTTAGGAGTCTATTTTAGAATGTCTTATCAGTTGATTGTAGCTAAAACTTTATTTGAAGACAAACACATTTCTCTATCACCTCTAACCCCCGACTTGTGACGCTGATATAAGCGAAGAATCAAGCTACTGGAAAAATCCTCTAATGACTAGTGTTGTCTGGTGGAATTTGAAAAGATAATCTAAAGAGGTCCCGGCAGCCAAAGATGGAACAAATTGAACAACTAAATAAATAAAGTAGTATTGAATTATAACCCAAAGTGTAAAATAAGTGTCCGTGAGTCTATACTGATGTAAATAAATAACTGAATCAATACATAAATGGAGAAGAGACAAATCTGTCTGTCAAAGAGTTCCAAATAATTTATGTAGCTCCTAATCCCTTAAGAAAGTGCACTGTTCCTTCTGTTCCTTCTCATTCCTTAATTGTGGGCTGTTAGTGACTTCTTTCACAGTGAGAGTGAAAACAGGAGTAAATTTACAGTTGAGAAACGTGACCAACATGACTAACTAGGTGATCAAGATTAATATAAAAAAGTTATGTTGCTAGTTATGTGCTCTTGACATGGTGTGGTTTCTATCTCTTCCTTCTCCAGACTCATGATTCCGTTCTAATCATGAGAAAAACATCAGACAAATCTAATTTTGAGGCCTGTTTTATAAATATATGACTTGTACTTCCCTGAAATATCAAAGTCATCAAAATTGAGAATAGTCTGAGAAACTTTCACAACCAAGAGGAGCTGAGACATAAATAAGCTATAATGTAGAATCCTGGATAGGACCCTGGAACAGAAAAGGGACATTACATTAGGTAAATAATAGGGGCCTCTGAATAAATTAGAGACTTTGAGTAATTGTAATATATCAATATTGGTCATTCCTTATGACCAATGTCAGGTGTAAAAATAGGGGAAATTGGACATTGGGTAAAAGAGATCTCTGTACTATCCACAGCAGATAGTGTGGTTTGATAGGTGACTCATATGTAGTTTGAGGCTTGTGATGCAAACTTTGTGATCCACAGTTCTTTGGTGTTTTGTGACTGGTCAAGTGCATTCCAATAGTAAAAGCAGTTTATCCAGATAGATGCAGCATTGGATGACATCTATCCCATAGCAATCTTTAACTCTTTCTCTCCTTGTCCTACTTCCCCATGACATTTTTGAAATTCAAGAGAAGAATAATTTTAAAATATAGGCTTTAATTAGACCATATTAACTCAGTATAAACATGTTTCTTATATAGTTTACACATTTTAAACTAAAAAAAAATACATTATCTCTTCAGTCAGATTTAATGATTTTGCGGAAAGAAAATTCTTAAATGTAAAATTCTTAAAGGTTCTCTGCTCCCTCTGACTCATTTATATTAGTGGCAACTCAGAACTGAGACCCGTCCAGTCCCATAGAGACACAGTCTTAATATTTAACTAATGTGTATAGTGGAACATTTCATTCCAAGCTTTACTACTGAAGGTGAATATATTGAATTGAATAATTATGTGACAATTGGAATTGATTCCACCTTCTTAGTTGTTTTTTTTTCTATGTGGTAATTATCAGAGAATAATCAAAATTTACTCAACATACAAGTATGGAGTTATATATAATCATGTACTAGGTGCTGAAATATATACAAAGAGTTAGATATGAATCTTGCTCTCAGGGACCTTATAGTCTAATGAGATAGGTGTGAGGAATGTAGCATTTATATAAGGTACTTTTTATAAGGTACATTTATATAAAGTACTTCTTAATGTATATCATACGTTTGTGTGTGTGTGCTAAGTCGTGTCTGACTCTTTGTGGCCCAATGGAATGTAGCCTGCCAGACTCTCCTATCCATGGGATTCTCTAGGCAAGAATACTGGGGTGGGTTGCCATGCCCTCCTCCAGGGTATCTCCCCAACCCAGGGATCAAACCCCATGTCTCTTAACTCTCTTGCAAGTGGGTTCTTTACCAGTAGCACCACCTGGGAAGCCCAATATCGTACATACCATCTGATAAACTAATGTGTATTGAAAATAGTTTTCTGGTAATAAAGTTTAGAATTAATAATCAGTTAAAACTGGGAGATTCTGAAGAGTTCATGGAGGAAGGTGGCGTTTAAGTTAGACCTTGATGAGAAGTAGGATTTGGGTGGTGGAGACAGAGAGGAGAGAGCAGGTGTTTAAGGCACATGGTCCAACATGAGTGATAACAACAGAATAGAAGGAAAGGGTCATAGGAGATATCAAGGAAGAGATACTGAAAACAATTTTTTTCTAAAAAATGAGGAATGGGATTGTTGTGGGAGATATCAAGGAAGGTATATGGAAAATAATTTTTTCTCAAAAATGATGGAGGAGTGGGTTTGGTTTTCTGATTGAGAATGCATTTAAATTAATGTTTTAAATATATGTATTGTCATTTTTCCAAGGAATTGAACCATTTGGAATTATATTAAAAATAATTTGATTGAATGACTTCAAATGTAATTTAGGGTAATTACATTTCTTGTGTCATGCATATGTATGTGTTACTCTCTTGTAAAGTGAGATTTAGGAATATTTATTTGAACCTATTGTGTCATATGTTATTCACTTGGCATTTTTCCAATGATAGCTGATTTTTTTTTTTTTGGAGGAGATTCCTTATTGATAAATGCATTGTAATTAATTACCTTGTAGAATTTTGTAATTATATAGGTTGCTCATATCCTTTGAAAAATATGCATTAAAAGGAGGATTTAATAATTTTCTAAAAAAAAAATGAGATTTTTTTCACCAGTAGATAAATCCTGAAGTAATAGAGTTTATGCTTGACATAGATCAAACAAATATGCAGGTTATTACTGTAGTAACTATAGAGGTTTCCTTGGATTTCAGTAGTATAAGAACCTGAGAGTTTTAACAAGGTATTCCTATTCAAATGCATGGTCCAGAATTATATCATATTCTGATGGAAGATGATTCCTTGTTAGCGACCTCCATCTACATCTCTTAAGGAAAATGCACTGCTGTGTTTATAAGCTCCTTTGGGAGTAATATTTTAAGGAAGCCAAAGAAGCCCAGGGCCTGCACTAGGAATTAAAATTCTCTCCTCGATTCTGTGATTTAACTCAAAAATATATAGCATGTGTTGTATTTAGAATGTTTCAATTAACTTTCTTTTTTCAGGAAAAAAACAAGCTTCAATAAAGCATAATTTGAAGATTCAGGGTTTTTGTTTATTTTTTGCTGTGTTCTTAAATTTGCCTTTCCTCCTTTTGCTTCAGTCTGTGTGGACTGAATATATCACATTGATGACTCAAAGCAAATTTCTTCCCCTGTGGTCTGTATCCCATTTTTATCCCTCATTGACAACCTCATTTCCTGTATATTTATTCTTCATATTAATTTTTAAAATTAATGGATTCTATACAATCAACTTTCAAGTATAATTAGATTTCTCCTAATCTTGAAAAACAGTGAACAAACATACACTACCCCTCACTGTAATCACAGAGGGAGGTATCACTATTTATCTAGATAAGAAAAAGAATGAACAAATTGTAATTTGCTCTTCATAGTATCTTACTACCATACTTTTATATTGGTCTTTGCATGAATAATCCAAAAATTTCTTCTCCATCTCTCTCTCAAATCTTGAGCCTCATTCCTTGTGCTTACTTCCTAATTTTTCTGTGCTTCTCGATCTTGAACTTTCTGCTCTCTATCCTTAACCTAATCTCCATTTATCTCCCCTGCGCTCACTATACATCCTCTCTACTCACATGATGCCTAAACCAGCACTTCTACTCCAGACCCCAGTCTTACTTTATACACAATTTTTTTTTTTCCAACTGAAATAGAATATTTTTCCCAGAGTATTCTTTCAGCCACCTTAAAGTGAATTTGTCCACATCTTACCATAACTCTAGATCTTCCCAGTTGCTCATTTTTGTACCTGTTACTGGGCTTCCCAGGTAGTGCTAGTGGTAAAGAACCCATCTGCCAATGCAGGAGACATAAGAGACATGGGTTCGGTCCCTGGGTCAGGAAGATCACCTGGAGAAGGCCATAGTAGCTCACTCCAGTGTTCTTATCTGGAAAATGTCATGGACAGAGGAGCCTGGTGGGCTACAATCCATAGAGTCACAAAGAGTCGAATACAACTGAAGCAACTTAGCATGCATGTACCTATTATCATATTTATTCAGTGTTCTCTGGCTGGAAATCTTAGAATCAGCTTCTCTTTCCATCTTTTCTTCCATTTTTTATACTTGATATTGGCAAAAAGCAGAACTTTCCCCCTTTTTCCTTTATTCCCACTGTCTTCAACCAAGTCAAACTCTCATCATCCTCATCACCTCATAATACCATTATTGTTGTTCAGTCACCTAGACATGTCCGACTCTTTGTGACCTCATGAACTGCAGTATGCCAGCCCTCCCTGTCCCTCACCATCTTCCGGTGTTTGCCCAAGTTCATGTTCATTGCATTTGTGTTGCCGTCCAGCCACCTCATCCTCTGACATCCTTTTTTCCTTCTGCCCTTAATCTTTCCTAGCATCAGGGACTTTTCCAATGAGTCATCTGTTTGCATCAGATGACCAAATACTGAAACTTCAGCTTCAGCATCAGTCCTTCCAATGAATATTCAGGTTTGATCTCCCTTAAGATTGACTGGTTTGATCTCCTTACTGTTGAAGGGACTTTCAGGAGTCTTAGCACCATAGTTCGAAGGCATCAATTCTTTGGCATTCTGCCTTCTTTACAGTCCAGCTTTCACTACCATACATGAACACTGGGAAGACCATAACCTTTACTATACAGATCTTTGTCAGCAGAGTAATGTTTCTGCTTTTCAACACACTGTCTAGGTTTGTCATCATTTTCCTGCCAAGAAACAATTATCTTCTGATTTCATGGCTACAGTCACTGTCCACAGTGATTTTGGAGCCCAAGAAGAGGAAATGTGTCACAACTTCCACCTTTCCCCCTTCTATTTGCCATGCAGTAATGGGGCTGGATGCCATGATCCCAGTTTTTTTAATGCTTGGTTTTAAGCAAGCTCTTTTACTCTTCTCCTTCACCCTCATCAAAAGGCTCTTCAGTTCCTTTTTACTTTCTGCAATTAGAGTGGTATCATCTGCATTTCTGAGGTTGTTGATCTTTCTCCCACCTATCCTGATTCCAGCTTGTAACTCATCCAGCCTGACATTTCTCATGATTTGCGCAGCGTATAGTTTAAGCAAAAAGGTGACAGCAGAAAGCCCTGTTGTACTCCTTTCTTGATCTTGAATGAGTCATTTGTTCCATACAGGATTCTAACTGTTGCTTCTTGACCCACATACAGGTTCTTAGGAGACAGGTAGGATGGTCTGGTATTCCCATCTCTCCAAGAGCTTTCCACAGTTTGTCATGATCCACACAAAGACTTTAGCATAGCCTATGAAACAGAGATAGATGTTTTTCTGAAATTCCCTTGCTTTCTCTGTAATCCAGAGAAAGTTGGATTGTTGGCAACTTGATCTCTAGTTTTTCTTTTCTAAACCCAGCTTGGACATCTGGAAGTTCTTGATTTGAATAATGCTAAAGCCTAGCATGCAAGTTTTTAAGCATGACCTTACTAGCATGAGATATGAATGTGATTGTTCGGTGGTTAGCACATTCTTTGTTACTGTTAGGGGAAGCACACTGACTGAAACCACCCACCCTGGCCAGGCACCACAGTAACCATTTGCATGAGTTGTTTTACGACAGGAGGTCCTGGTAATGAACACAGAGCTAATAAGCCACCACCAACTGGAAGAGTTCAGGAAAGGTCAGAAGGAGACACCACATGTCCGACCACCTCCCAGAATCCTTCTCTTTGGCATCCATCTTGGCTGAACAAGGCATACACCACCAGGGAGGTCTCTGGGTCAGATGACTGGCTAAAGACAACCTGGGAACTAATCCCATCACCATAAAACCGGTGGAAGAGCTGTTCTCCTGGATTCCTATTTATCCTACTGCTCTCCACCTGGGTGCCCTTTCCCAGTAAAATCTCTTGCTTTGTCAGCTCATGTGTCTCCTTGGACAATTCATTTCCAAGTGTTAGACAAGAGCCCAGTTTTGGGCCCTGGAAGGGGGTCCCTCTTCCTGCAACAAATGGCGACTCTGGTGGGGACTCTTCTTCAGTGCAACTGACATCCCGACCACTCGGGGTACTCAGGGGCCAGCTTGCCTGCCAATGGACCTGACCCAGCAGCCGCAGCTGGGACCCTGTTGTTCCTGGTCTCCTCCTGACGCGGACAACTGGCTAGAGTGCCCCGACCGGTAAGGAACAGGAGACTTTATTGACCTCTCTCTCCTCCACTCTCTCTTTCCTCTCCTTAACCCTTCTTATCCTTACCCTTTTATCTAGTCCACTAGTCCTGAATGCAGGAATCTGGTCAAAGGGCCTCAGCCTGAGCTGAGGATTGGAGACTGATCACCTCCTCTTGTCAGATAACTCAAATTCTGGTTCTGTTCCGGTCAGGATTTGGGATGAGGAGTGACCTTTTCCAGTCCTGTGGCCACTGCTGGGTCTTCCAGATTTGCTGACACAATGAGTGCAAAATCTTGATGGCATCATCCTTTAGGGATTTGAATAATTCTGCTGGAATTTCATCACATCCACTAGCTTTACTAACAGTAGTGCTTCTTAAGGCCCCCTTGACTTCCCTCCAGAATGTCAGGCCCTGGGTGACTAACCACACCATCGTATTAATCCAGTACTACATAGTAATACCATATCTTCCTTCAAACTGAACTGTTTTCCATTCCAATTTATCATTTGCATTACTTTCAAAGCAATTGTGCAAAAGAAAAGCTCATATTTTATTATGCCACTTAGTTATTCAAGAATTTCCAAATTTGTCTTATTGTATTGCGTATGACTCCAAATTCTTTCAGCCACTTTTAAGTTGCTTTCTAATGCATTGTGCTCCACTGTATGTATTTCTCTCTAATTCCAACTTCTTTCCAGGATTTACTCTTTGGCTTTGCAAGGGTTGTTTTCTGCCCAGTCTTTCAAATATTTCCACTCTTCTACCATAGTGGCATATTTTATTTCCCCTGCCCCTTTCATTTTGCCTGTCCAAATCCCATCTGTCAGATCTAGCTTCATCAACCCCTTCTTTCTCCTTTCCAGCCAGGTGTGTTCCATTTTTTTTGTCTTCAAATAAATTTTTAGGAATTCATCATACAAAGTGTAAGTCACTCAGTCATGGCCAACTCTTTGCAACCCCATGACTGTAGCCCACCAGGGTCCTCTGTCCATGGAATTTTCCGGGCAAGAATACTAGAGTGGGTAGCTATTCCCTTCTGCGGGGGATCTTCCCAACCCAGGGATCAAACCCAGGTTTGATTTGCAGACAAATTCTTCACCGTCTGAGCCACCAGTAGTAGTTATTGGCTGAGTCTAGAAAAATCAGACAGCTGTTAAGATCAGTTATTCTTCCTCATTTCTTCACTTGCTTTATGTCTATGTTTATGAATCTTCAACTGGCATCACTGCCTATGAGCCTGTTGTTGGATGAAGAACTAATCTGTGCACATGAAGAGGAATGTAGTCCTTATACACACTGTGAAAACAACAGTAAAACTTTGGAAATATTTAGATGGTCAATATGCACATTTTCAAGATTTTTCTGCTACCATAGCTGTTGAAGTGTCTAGTGTCACATGTAAGAAATTATGAAATTTCAGACCAAGTATTTTATGCACAGTTTTTAATAATTTGCTTAATTTTTAAAGTCAGGCTTTTGCAATTTGAGTGCAAGTTTTTCATGAAGACAGTGGTTCTTCTTAACTCTTCTATGTGGGCAGAGAACAATAGTATAAATAACCAAAACTGCGTCTGTTCATTTTTATGCCATCTACATCCTAATTGACAAAACTTGCCTGCTAAGTCATTAATTTACTCATTCATCAATACAACAAATATATTTGATCACCTATTCTTCCAAGAATAAATCAAATTCTGAAGTTACAGTCTCTGTATTTACTTCCTCGGGCCTTTCCTAATTCCTTTCTTTTTCCATCTGAAATGTTCTCTTTAGCGCCAACATAGTCTTCACCTAGCAAATCCCTGAGTCAGCTAAATGTCACTTCTCTGCAGCTTCTTCCAGTCCCCTGAACTAACTACTTTCCCTTTCTCCTGAATTTCCAGAGTGGCTTTGTTTATATTCTGTTAATTGTCATCCAAATTGATCATGTTCTATCTTGTATATTAGTGACTTTCATCCATCTTACACTTGTCATGATTCCTTGCAAAGTATAAGACATCAAAATTTTCATTGAATTGAAATAAAATTTAGTTGGATTGGAGTCAAAATATGCCACTACTAATACTAAATTTAGAGAATTTTTCCAAGATAGCATTTCACACTGATCATTATGATTATTAATACATGATTAGTTGACTTTTGTTGGCGTATGTTATTGAAATCTAGCCTAATGACAGACTTATGTAAATATATATTTATTCCTAAAACTGAATTATATAAAATATTCAGCTTTCAGTTTAGAAAAACCTTCCTGTCACAATGGTGCAAATAAGTGGCAGAGAAATATATTAGTTGTAAAGATTTGTAAAGAGATGTAAGTACTAAAGTTAGCTCTCTGTTGTTAGTCACTCCATCATTCTTGGAAAGATGTCTCTTTGTATCGCCATGCCAAACACTGCTTCCTCTCAGAGATTCCATCTCAGCCTCATTTTCTGGTTCATATTCTTATTGCCCAAGAGGGACTTGGCTCATGACCATCACTTTCGCTGTTTCCTCCTTCCTGTCAAAATGTCCTCTATAAAGACTCATGTTCTCCCATGGTTTCTGTTTTCAAATCCACACAAAGATTCTTAAAGTTGTTTCCCTAGCTCTGACACCCCTTCTGAGTTCTAGAATATTACAGTTCCCCATCTTCTGTCATGTAAATATAAACCATACTCAACTCATTATCTCTAAAACTGATCTGATAATCTTTCCCACCTCTTCTCTCCAAGTTTTTTTTTTTTCCATTTATTTTTATTAGTTGGAGGCTAATTACTTTACATCATTGCAGTGGTTTTTGTCATACATTGAAATGAATTAGCCATGGATTTACATGTATTCCCCATCCCGGTCCCCCCTCCCACCTCCCTCTCCACCCCATCCCTCTGGGTCTTCCCAGTGCACCAGGCCCGAGCACTTGTCTCATGCACCCAACCTGGGCTGGTGATCTGTTTCACCCTAGATAATATACATGTTTCGATGCTGTTCTCTTGAAACATCCCACCCTCGCCTTCTCCCAGAGTCCAAAAGTCTGTTTGATACATCTGAGTCTCTTTTTCTGTTTTGCATATAGGGTTATTGTTACCATCTTTCTAAATTCCATATATATGTGTTAGTATACTGTAATGGTCTTTATCTTTCTGGCTTACTTTGCTCTGTATAATGGGCTCCAGTTTCATCCATCTCATTAGAACTGATTCAAATGAATTCTTTTTAATGGCTGAGTAATATTCCATGGTGTATATGTACCACAGCTTCCTCATCCATTCATCTTCTGATGGGCATCTAGGTTGCTTCCATGTCCTGGCTATTATAAACAGTGCTGTGATGAACATTGGGGTGCACGTGTCTCTTTCAGATCTGGTTTCCTCGGTGTGTATGCCCAGAAGTGGGATTGCTGGGTCATATGGCAGTTCTATTTCCAGCTTTTTAAGAAATCTCCACACTGTTTTCCATAGTGGCTGTACTAATTTGCATTCCCACCAGCAGTGTAAGAGGGTTCCCTTTTCTCCACACCCTCTCCAGCATTTATTGCTTGTAGACTTTTGGATAGCAGCCATCCTGACTGGCGTATAATGGTACCTCATTGTGGTTTTGATTTGCATTTCTCTGATAATGAGTGATGTTGAGCATCTTTTCATGTGTTTGTTAGCCATCTGTATGTCTTCCTTGGAGAAATGTCTGTTGAGTTCTTTGGCCCATTTTTTGATTGGGTCATTTATTTTTCTGGAGTTGAGCTGGAGGAGTTGCTTGTATATTTTTGAGATTAATCCTTTGTCTGTTGCTTCGTTTGCTATTATTTTCTCCCAATCTGAGGGCTGTCTTTTCACCTTGCTTATAGTTTCCTTTGTTGTGCAAAAGCTTTTAAGTTTCATTGGGTCCCATTTGTTTATTTTTGCTTTTATTTCTAAAATTCTGGGATGTGGGTCATAGAGGATCCTGCTGTGCATTTTCTAGTTTCTCTGGCATATGATGCATAAGTTTCTCTGGCATATTTGACTCCTTTAACTTCCTTCTCCACAAATCTAGTCATGTTTTATTTTCTCTCAATAAGGATTGTTTACTCTGTCTTTTTTTCTTAATTTATTTTTCATTGAAATATAGCTGGTTTACAGTGTTGTGTTAATTTCCCCTGTGCAGCAAAGTGACTCAGTTTATACACATACCTACATCCTTTTATATTCTTTCCATTTTGGTTATCCCAGGGTATTGAATATAGTTCCCTATCCTATACAATAGGACCTTACTGTTTATCCATTCTATGAAATTGAAAGCGAAAGTCACTCATTCCTGTCTGACTCTTTACCGGTCCATGGATTATACAGTCCATGGAATTCTCCAGGCCAGAATACTGCAGTGGGTAGCCTTTCCCTTCTCTAGGGAATCTTTCCAACCCAGGGAACGAACCCAGGTCTCCTGCATTGCAGGTTTATTCTTTACCAGCTGAGCCACAAGGAAAGCCCAAGAATACTATATGGGTAGCCTTTCCCTTCTGCAGTGGATCTTCCCGACCCAGGAATCCAACCGGGGTCTCCTGCATCACCGGCAGATTCTTTACTAACTGAGCTATCATAATAGTTTTCATCTACTAATCCCAATCTCCCAGTCTTTCTTTCCTCCATCCCACTTCTCTTTCTTTTCTTCTCTCCCTTTCCTAGTTAGTTTTTATATTAAATTTCTTAAAGATGGCTTCAATTCTCTCAGTTTCTTGCTCTGATACACAGATAAGTCCTAAAATTCTTAGATTTGAGAAGATTGTTGGTGCCCATCTAGGTTTACTTTCTATAGGAAGAAGATAGACACCCATAGTGAGGGGATTTTTCTCAAGGTTTTAAGGGTGCGATATTAAATATCAGAATTTCAGCATTTTAGCATCTAATCTAGCCTTCTTTCTGATTGGATTATTCTAATAGGCTTTTTCTTATTCTTAAGTAGTTTTGTTTTTTTTTCCTTAGCACCAATAAATTTGTCTTGATCAAAAATACCACTGACAGGATAACAGACTACTATTTTTGGCTAAAAGACATAACTATTATTTTTCTATACATTTATTTTAAAAGAAAGAGCAGTTAAGTTGGAAAATATTAAAGCAAAAAACAAACATTATGCTTATTAAATAAGACTTCTGTTTCTCAATAAAATGCTTACCTACTAGTATCCATAAAGGTAGGAATTTAAGAAATGGATATTTAAGCCCAATTTATGACTCTACTATCTAGGGTGCATTTTCAGTAGAACATATTTGGGATGGAGCCAGAGAGAAATACATAATTTTGCATTTGTGTCTATTTTGATAATACTATTTTTCAGTAAGTCATTCCTGTGCTATAAGGAAAATTGTGCTATGGCTATGGCATAAACAATACTGTTTTTAGGTTTTCCAAAAAACTCCAAGATAAATAACCATATGTTGGGGCATTTTAAGTACTAGTGTACTTAAAATGTTAAGTACTAGTGTACTTAACACTAGTGTACTAGTGTATAGTGTCACACATGCTGAAAAAAATATTAGACTGGTGTCCTCAACAAATTTACATTATATTGTAAAACACATATTGAAAAAAAAACTATGTCCAATATCAACATGAAATTTTTTACAGGTTAGCAACCTGAACATTCTAGAATTCTCTGAATTGTATTAGTAACTTGATGAAATTCTAGGAGCTAACACTAGTAAGGGGAATCACCATTATGGAACTATTTTGTTACCTTTCAAATTGGCTGTCAAACTACTAGGACACTGTAGGAGTTTGTCCGACAATAGCTATTTCCCAATTGCTATGAAACAACTTAGTATTCACAAAGTAATTTCACAGTAATCATTTTCATTGTATTTACTCAACAGTTCTGTGGGACATAGATAAAATGTTTTATTAGTTCTACATTTACAGATGAGAAACCTGAAACAAAATGGGTGTCTTAACCAAGATCACATGGCTAGTTAGAGGCATCTGAAGCTTGAAGCCAGATTTTCTGATAACTAACACAAGATTCTTTTAGGTTTTTGGAAAACCTAATAGTTTTTAATGTGAATGGGTTTGTCATTCTAAAATGACATACATTTTTAAAATTCTTTTCAAATCTGACCTATAGTTTCTACTCAAAGGAGAAATACTATAAGACAAATTTATACTATTTGTCTTATACTATAGTATAAGAAACAAAGCATTTTCCCTTGGGTGTTTGTTTTACCACAAGCAATGTGAGAATGACAAGTTTCCACTCACTAGAAACCATCATAGATCTCTGGATGGGTTGAAGACCAAACAATCCTTGGGTTCTGATCTCAAGGCCAAATCACTTGGATGTCTCAGGGGCCCAAGGTGTTCAAAAATTATTCTTCCAAGCACAACACACTTTCTTACTTTGCCCTCTGTGACTGATTTCTTGGAAGCTGTTGGGGTTTGTGAGACCAGCCACTAGGAGTTCCTTGGCTCATCCTCTATGCTCTCACTCTACTGTTTAAACTAAGTCCTTCTTTACTTTAAAAAATGTGTGGAATCTGTTGACATTTCTTCAGAGTTTTAATCTAGTCCAGTTTTGTGTAGTCAGCTTTTTAAGTCTTTCCTCACAAGGAAGGTTTTCGTTTCTTTAATTTTCTTTTCCCCTTATTCTCTTTTGGATATCTTCTAGCTTGTCCATGTTTTCCTGATATTAAGAATGAAATATTCAAGGAACAGATACTTGTAGATTGAAATTCCGATACTGTGCCTTTATTTCTTAAAGCCCTGAGTATTCGTGCATCATTTATTCAATAGATGTTTAGAGAAGTCACTCTAATTGCAGGCATTGAATTAGACAGTGGGCACATAGTGGAAAGGAGAAACAGATGTGGTTCCTGACCATGGTACACCCATTGTAGTTGGAGAAATAGACCTTTAAAAATTGTCCTTATGCACATAAAAAATACAAAGCATTTTTTTCTGTGTGAAAGAAAAGCAAAGGTACTTAAGGATTGTGTGCATGGGCCACGCCTGGAGGTAGTTTCTTTATTCAGTCCGTGACTGCTTCTCTAGGGCTTACTGTGTGCACTGCAATGTTGTAGATTTTCTTTAAATGTAATAGAAGAATACATGATCCTTACCTTCCAAAAAATATCAAGAGATGGCTTGTGAGAGCTTATGTCCACCCAAATGAATGATTTTTGCAATCTTGTATGATATGTGAGTAAGTCTCTTTGGGATATATTGTTATTTTTTATTGGCACATAATTGATTAAGCAAAAAGAGTGTGCTGGCTAAGGAAATAGTTTTACTTCAGATTCCTCTTAAATCCCTTTCCCACATTGAAAACTTGCCCCCCCCCCCCGCCCCCGCCTTACGATCCATACAGGTATTTTGGGGATGCTATTGCTTGCCCTTAAATTAGGGTTAATACATTCAGCATATTAAAAAGCATAGATATTACTTTGCAAACAAAGGTCTGTTGAGTCAAGGCTATGGTTTTTCCAGTGGTCATGTATGGATGTGAAAGTTGGACTCTAAAGAAAGCTGAACATCGAATAATTGATGTTTTTGAACTGTGGTGTTGGAGAAGACTCTTAAGAGTCTTTTGGACTGCAAGGAGATCCAACCAGTCCATCCTAAAGGAGACCAGTCCTGGGTGTTCATTGGAAGGACTGATGCTGAAACTGAAACTCCAATACTTTGGCCACCTGATGTGAAGAGCTGACTCATTTGAAAAGAGCCTGATGCTGGGAAAGATTGAAGACGGGAGAAGAAGGGGATGACAGAGGATGAGATGGTTGGATGGCATCACTGACACAATGGACATGAGTTTGAGTAAACTCCGGGAGTTGGTGATGGTCAGGGAGGCCTGGCATGCTGCGATTCATGGGGTTGCAAAGAGTCGGACGCGACTGAGCGACTGAACTGAAATAAAGGTTCGTGTGCCACACAAGTACAAGAAAAAGAAGAGAGGCTGGCCTAGAGAATTTAGGACTGGGCTGAATTTAGGACTGGGCTGGAGGAATTGCTTGTCTGTTTGAGGATGGAGACGGTTAAGAAGAGAAGTAAGGTGCTGAAGTGTATTCCAAGCACTTGCAGGGAGGAACTATGCAGAAGAAATCAAGAAAAGGAGGCACAGAGGATTAGTAATTAGATTAGCTTGTCTAAAGCTCCGTGATCAGGTTGAGGATTAGTGAAAGAAAAGGTCAGAGACAGGTAGAAATGTAAATTTAGACATTTATACAAATTTTAAACTGCCAACAGTTTTGGCATGATTTAATTCTCATAAAAGTATTCTGTTGGTTAATAGTTTCTTTTAATCTTTATATTGTCATATATACTATATGGTTTTGAATTAAAGACTTTTGAGTTAGTAATTGCAAAACACAACAAAATAATTATTCCTAGAATTGCTATCTTTGATACATATATAAGATCAGTTCTTGAATCTTCACTTTTTTTTTCAGTTACCTCTCTGCTACCAAGCCAAGTCTGAGATTTTATTTCTTTACAAGTTTCTTGTTTTGTATTTGCTTTTTAGCTGTTGAAGAAACGAAACACCCAACCTATCACTTCTACCTGAAGGTGGAAGCCGTGCCTTTTAAAGTGAACTGAAATGTACAAAATGTACAAATCACAAAATCTTCTTGCAGAATTTAGTACATTTTTAATAAGTGTAATATTTTCCTTCAAGTCACTGGGCTACAGGAAAAGCGCATGTATCTTCAACATGTTAATGGTATTCAGTTATCTGCTGAGCGACCTCCTATTGCTTCTTTTTGAAGGAAAAAAAAAAAAAGGTTTGGTAAGTACCATTGAATGTAAAAGGGTGAGGTGAATGAAGAGAGGCCAAACATTTCTAGTTATAGTTATGCAGAAAAGTACATATATGAGTTGTTTGTGGGGACTGAAGTGGATTGGAGTGTATTTCATTCGATTCCTTTGTAGGTGACTGAAATTTCTCATTATCCTGGCAATTCTGCTTAATATTTGCCCCAGTGTTTGTGTGAGTTGCCCAGACTATTAAAGAAATTTGGTCCTCAATTCTTAAGTATTCTGCAACAAATGCTACTCTGCCCACACACCCTGATAACTTCTTACAGACCTGGCAGCATATGCTCCTGGTAGAAGCATTTTCTTCCTCAACGCATCACTCCTTCTGCTCCTCAGATAACATGCAGCTGTAAGTGGGTGAAAATCTCAGTGCAGTTCAAGTAGGAAATAACAACTTTTAGTGTCATTGTTTTAGGGAAAAATGTCAAATAAATGGACGTATTACTCCTATTTATCCATATAGAACCTGGAATCTGTGAAAGTCAATCTTTACCTTCAGAAGTTGACTGTTAAAAGGATATTATTTTTAAAAGCATTTTGAGGAAAAAATATGGTACTGTAAAATTTATAACTATAAACAGAACTTAGCATTTTTTAATTGAGCTTTGATCACATTCTTGGCTATCCTTGATCATGATCTTTCTTTTTAACTGAGAAAGCCAAGTTTTAAAATTTATGAAGAGAAAACACTTGGTACTGCCTTAGAGCTAAAGCATTAACTAAGGGATTAAATACATCACCAGGCCTTTTAACTTTTCCATGGCATTTATTCCCTTTATCTGCCTTTTTGGTAACTATTTCTCTTGGCATTCCTAGTGACAAATCTAGCAACTGCCTAGTGTCAACCTAGAGACCAATGGTTTTGTTGTTCTATAAATGTTTGCAGTATAGTGCAGATGATACCACCCTTATGGCAGAAAGTGAAGAAGAGCTAAAGAGCTTCTTGATGAAAGTGAAAGAGGAGAGTGAAAAAGTTGGCTTAAAGCTCAACATTCAGAAAACTAAGATCATGGCATCTGGTCCCACCACTTCATGGCAAATAGATGGGGAAACAGTGGCTGACTTTATTTTATTGGGCTCCGAAATCACTGCAGGTGGTGATTGCTGCCATGAAATTAAAAGACACTCCTTGGAAGGAAAGTTATGTCCAACCTAGACAGCATATTAAAAAGCAGAGACATTCCTTTGTCAACAAAAGTCCGTCTAGTCAAGGCTGTGGTTTTTCCAGTGGTCATGTGTGGATGTGAGAGTTGGACTATAAAGAAAGCTGAGTGCCAAAGAATTGATGTTTTTGAACTGTGGTGTTGGAGAAGACTCTTGAGAGTCCCTTGGACTGCAAGGAGATCCAACCAGTCCATTCTAAAGGAGATCATTCCTGAGTGTTCATTGGAAGGACTGCTGCTGAAGCTGAAACTCCAATACTTTAGTCACCTGATGCGAAGAGCTGACTCATTTGAAAAGACCCTGATGCTGGGAAAGATTGAGGGCAGGAGGAGAAGGGGACGACAGAGGATGAGATGGTTGGATGGCATCACCGATTCAGTGAACATGAGTTTGGGTAGGCTCTGGGAGTTGGTGATGGACAGGGAGGCCTGGCATGCTGCAGTCCATGGAGTCTCAAAGAGTCAGACACGACTGAGCGACTGAACTGAACTGAACTGAACTGTCTAGGCCAGACAAGTTTTTGCAGTTGTGTGGGGAAGGTATAAACTAACTGACTCTGTGAACCCTGCCCACCTCTCCTTCCCCCAAGGTAGACTTGATCATTCTCTCCTTTGTGTGCCTTAGGAAGGCTTCTTCTAAGTCTGTTTTAGAAACACTATTGATTGTCTTTCCTAGTCCTTATTTTCTTGAGGACTATGGCCGTGTCTAATTCTATTTGTGTGCATAAGGACAAGCTCAGGAAGCAGAGCATATGTGTTCATAAATTAATGTTTGTGCCACAAGTAAAAGGCAACCTTAGGAAATCCTCAGGAAATGCTGTCTTTGAGTTTCTTTAATAATAGTAGTTTCTTTAAACAGGTGACCAATTATTTTTCTCTTTTGAAAACCCATAGTACCTGCAGTGTACTATTTATGACCAGGTCTTAAATTCTCTTCTAGTCTTATTAATAAGTACAAGTTTTCCTTTTTCCATTAAGTTGGAAGTTCTTAAGTATAGAATTTGTATGTCATTTATGTTTCCATTTCTCAGAATGTATCTTCCTGCTATGTGGAAGATATTTGTTGGAGTTACTATAATGTATTTGGAGAAAATATTTGCTTGGTACTAAGTTTGACTTTAGCTTTCCAAGTGTTTTTTACCCATAGAGCTTCTGAACTGACTTTGCTTTTTACACTAGTGAGGTTTCTTTGCAGGCCAAGGCAAAAAGAGTTTGAAACAGGTAATCCCATAGCTTTTTTATCTGATGTGTGCTACTGGGCATAGGGACAGATGAGCTGTCATGTTGATTCTTGGAGATGTAGGTAAACTCTCAATGGCTTCCATCAGCAGGTTAGAGTGAACAAAGAAGATGAAGGCTTACTGAGATCTATTGAGTAATGAGAAACACAGGGGAAGTGACTTCTATTATCAGCAACAAGAGAGATAAAATGGATGATCTGAAAATAAGCAGTGTCATGAGAAGATTATGTTAGCAATGAGGGAAGAATTATTTTGGAGTGGAAACTCCAAATCTGAATACACCTTAAGCTAGCCATGCATTTAGACAGGGAGCAATCAGTCACTGTCCTTCTTTTCAAAATTTAAGATTGGTCAGATGCAAGTATATTATCAAGTATAAAGCCCTTTGCAACTGATAGTCATTTAAATGAGCTTCAAAATAAAGTTGTGTTCACTGTCTATGTCATGGGACCATCCATCAGTGTGGATATAAAGGACATCACCTTATGTCCTTTAGTCTGTTCCTGGAAACAGTTAAGGAATAGACTCAGCTTAGTGAATCTTATCCTGGAATAAATACTACTAGAATACATTTTGGTTGACACGACTTCTGACAATATTTTTGCTTTCCTTAAAGAATTAAATACTGAGAGTCAAGGAGAGTAAAATTTAAGAAAATCACTTGATTAAAAAAATACTAAGAAGCTAAGAAATAGTTTTAGATTGGAATTTTTAAGGGACTCTAAAAAAGAGTAGGAGCTATTTTATACATTTTCTACTCACCTTTTATACATTTAGGATTTTTATTTTTATGTAATATCTATATGTCATCATAAAGAGAATACCACAGCATAGGACTACTTAATTCTCAGGGAGTTCTTCATTCTGTATCTTCTGACTTATAGAAATGTATTTCATATGGGAAATTTAAGGATAAGCAGATGTTTTGGTTCGGAGGAATAAAAGTTGTGAAGTTCATTTGAATAACATAATGAAAGTATCCTTGAATTACATCTTTTTTCCTGTTTTTTAAAGCAAGAAAATATGTGTAAAAATATGACATACCACTCAAGAAGAAGTGAAAAATAAATACATAGCTATTAATTTCCAAACAATACAAAATAACAAGTGATCATATGTATTTTAATTAAAATCTTATAATATTGTAATTAACACTCTAACATAAATTTGATTTATTTGGAATTTGATCATTGGGAAATCATATACATACTATTTGCTAGGCAATTTAAGTGTAAAGAAAACTGGCATAGAGTTTGGCTTGGAATAAGCACAAAAGCAGTATTTTCAGACATCTTTTATTAAGTAGCCTTTATCAAATTATTGCTGACATGTCATTGTGGTGTGGTATTCAGTGTTCACTAGTTGGTGCCCTCAAATGCTGGAATTCACAGAGAGAACTTGAGATAAGAGTTTGGGGCAGGGAGAAGACAAAGCTCCAGCTCATCTGGGAATGGAATAAAAGAAGGTAATCTGAGGAAACTGGTATTTAAGCTGACCATTAATGTAGATTCAGAGTTTCGGTTCTGGGAAAAGAAAATCCCAGACATTTGTTTGGCAATGGCAAAGACAGAGTCTGAAAAACAAGTCTTTTTCTTGTTTATTAAAATTTTTTTTTTTAGATAATTGCTTTACAATATTGTATTGGTTTCTACTGTAGAACAACGTTAACCAGCTATAAGTATACACAGCAGCTTCCCACTAGCTATCTGTTTTACACATGGGATTGTATAAATATATACATGTCAATGCTAGTTGCAGCCCATCCTACCCTCTCCTTCCCCACTGTGGATTTAGTTGAGGATCATCTGTGTTCAAAAAGATAAGCTTCAGGATATAGGGTTGGTGTATACTCTAGAGGATTTTGAATGATTACATTTCATTTTGCAAGCAATAGGAAAAGTCTGGTAGATATAAATAGGAAGTAATTTCCTGGGGCAGGTAGAAACAGAAAAATTAGTAAGCAGAATAATGATGTAATATAAACTTCATAGAGGATGATGGCATTGGAACAAAGTGAAAAGCTGAATATGAAAATTATTGTATTAGAAGGAATGTAAGCCTGGGCAAATGACCAAAAGCCAGAACTGGGATGACAGAGGGATCAAGGATAATTTAAAAATTTTCTGCTTAGTGGCTGGCTAACAGAAAGAAAAAGAAGTTATGCTGCAATAAGCAGACATAATATCAGGAGAATTATTTTAAGGCTGTAAGGTTCATTGGTTTGGATTTCAGTCTTTGAGATGGCTGTTCCACTGGGATACTCAGAGGCCACTAACTATGCAGGATGTAATTAGAAATACATCAGTTTATCTCAGAGGTTAAGGCCAGTGATAACCATTCACATTACGATATCAGGTGAGCATGTTGTGGCTGATGAGACCAATGAGGGAGTGAATAGAGGGATGAAATATGGGATGAACTAATCTTATGGAATGCCCACTTTAATGGTGGAAAAAGGGATGTCAGGTAAAGCTTGAGGAAAGTTAATTTCTGCTAATATATAAATATGAGTGAAGAATTATGAAAATGCAGAGTCATAGAAACTGAAGGTTTGGGGGAGGAGTGAACAGAATTTTAAAATGCCACAAACGAGAGTATATGGACCAATAAGCTCTTTATGGAAGAAAATTAACACACAAAGAAAAAACTGCAGTTTCAGAGGAAGGGGGAAGCAGAACAAATATGTTTACTTTTCCCTGGACTGGGACAGATCCAATACCTTCTTAGGGATTAAATTTCTGTCCCATTAGCTCATTTTAATAAATAAGATTAGCTAAAACATAATGTACCTCCCATCCAACTCAAGTTCTTATTGGGTAAATTGCTGTTTACTGGAAAGCATTTGTCTTCAAATACGGTTTAAATTAATTTTATCTGTAAGTTAAGCTAAACTTTCCTACAAATTGGGATATTTACTGTACTGAGAAAGCTAGTGTATTTTCACTTCAAAATACCTATATTTGTCTGTGTTTTCTGATACCTTCATTCCCCACCCCGTTTTGACATGAATTTGTCCCTGTGAAACAACAAGGCATTAGACTCCTTAATAGGGCTGACCTGGAAAACTTCTTTGCAAGGCTTAGGATAGGCATATGTCCTACAAAACATTAACCCCAGTGTGAATATTCTGTGTGTAAGTAATGAGATTTGTCAGGTGACAGAGGATGTCTGAGAACCTGTCAGATCAAAGCTCAGGTATTGGCTGCTGAGATTTGGTGGGGTGAATTGCCACTGATAGTACTAGGAAGGGGACATAACATTTAAGAGAAGACATCGTTTTATTCAAGAGATATATACCCAATAATCAGGCTGTTAATTGGACTTTTTGAAAATTGAATCAGTTTTATATAAAATTTGAAACATAATTGCAAAGACTCTGTGTTTTATAAAAAAGTAAATCCAGCTGGACCTTTGTTTATTTATTTGTTTAGGTTGATAAATAAGTTGGTTTACAAGTGTATGCCCAGTTTATGTTTGACATCTAACGATACAATTTTAGGAGTGACTTTTAAGTGTGAGTAGGGGGACTAGTTTATCGTATCAACTGACTTCAACCATAGGTAAAAGAGATGTTGCTCAGTTGCTAAGTCCTATCTGACTCCTTGCAACCCCATGGATGCAGTGTGCCAGGCTTCCCTGTCCTTCACTGTCTCCTGAAGTTTGTTCAAATTCATGTTCACTGAGTCGGTGATGCCTTCTAACCATCTCATCCTCTGTCACCCACTTCTCCTCCTGTCCTCACTCTTTCCCAGCATCAGGGATCAGGAAAAGAACCAGCATCAGAGCCTTTTTCAATGAAAAAGATGCGGCTCTTTGCATCAGGTCGCCAACCTATTGAAGCTTCAGCTTCAGCCTCAGTCCTTCCAATGAATATTCAGGGTTGATTTCCTTTAGGATTGACGACTTTGATTTCTTTGCTGTCCAAGGGACTCTCAAAAGTTTTCTTTAGCACCTCAATTCAAAAGCAGCAATTCTTTGGCACTCAGCCAAAGAATTATGGTCCAACACTCACATCCGTACAAGACTACTGGAAAAACCATATAGCCATGTGTACATCTGGTACCATTTGAAGGGTTTAACGGGAAGTTTTTTTCCTAAATGCTTACAGAGGGAAATTGACTAACATAAAAATAATTTGTCTATTAATATCATTTATTAGTAATTAAAGCGATCGTAGTTTTTAGTGATATATTAATTATCATTGAAATACCATTTTAGTTTGTGAATTTTATCTACTTTTAGTATAAGGTAAAAATGATTACCTAGGTTATTATTTTATTGTAATTATCAACATTTGGTTTTCTCGTGAGTGTTGGATTTATAAAGAAAGTTAGCTTTCTATATCACAACTTCTATAGACTTTGCATACATGATTTTATTCAGTCCTCCTGGCAGAGAAACTCTGAGAATAGGAGAAAATTGAAGGTCACAGCAGTTAAATACCCTGCCCGAAACCATACAGCTAATGTTGGTGCTGCTGCTGCTAAGTCGCGTCAGTCGTGTCCGACTCTGTGCGACCCCATAGACAGCAGCCCACCAGGCTCCCCCGTCCCTGGGATTCTCCAGGCAAGAACACTGGAGTGGGTTGTCATTTCCTTCTCTAATGCATGAAAGTGAAAAGTGAAAGTGAAGTCGCTCAGTCATGTCCGTCTCTTCGCGACCCCATGGGCTTTAGCCTACCAGGCTCCTCCGTCCATGGGATTTTCCAGGCAAGACTACTGGAGTGGGTTGCCGTTGCCTTCTCCAACAGCTAATGCTACTAGGATTTGAACCCTAGACCCTTCAAAGTCTAATCATTATCTTTGACAACTACTATAACTACTATCTCTAAGAGCAGGATGAATAAGAGAGGGGTTTTATAACATTCAAAACCAAATGTCAAATCCAAAACTGCTTACAGGCTGTCTGATCTAAGAATATATTTTTAATCTCTTATTTTTCTGCTTATTTTAATGTGTCCTGTATTATAAAAGTCTTCAATCAATAAAATCTAGAGTTATATAATGTAAAAGATATAGTTAAAGTGTTAGTTGCCCAGTCATGTCTGACTCTTTGTGACCCCATGGACTGTAGCCCGCCAGGCTCCTCTGTCCATGGAATTATCCAGGCAAGAACACTGGAGTGTGTGCTATTCCCTTCTCCAGGGGATCTTCCTGACCCAGGGATCGAGCCTGTGTCTTTTATGTCTCCTGCATTGGCAAGTGGGTTCTTTATCACTAGGGTCACCTGGGAAGCCCAAAAGGTATATTAAGAAAGTATTTACTACATTAGTGACCTTTGACTTATTAAAAAAGGATTTCTTTAAATATCTTCATGAAGTATATGTTTCTACTTAAAATTTAATTAATATATTTTCTTAGCATTTGCTGTCCTGGATACTGTTTGCATTACTGCAGAAGTTAAACAGAAGGCAAAATAGTTTTTTTTTTTAACTTTTTATTTCATATCAGGGACTACACAATTAACAGTGTTATGTTAGTTTCATATGAACAGAAAAGGAACTCAGCCGTACATATACATGTAAGGATAGGATAGTTTTGAACTTCAAATAATTAGTAACAAGAGCAAAAGTGAAATAAGAAATATACTGAAAATAAATGTTCTGGGGGTTGTAAAGAAAAAAAACAAAACAGCACAACTAAGATTAATTGCCAGAACGGGACTTGAAGGACAGTAGAATGCTGATAGGAAAAGGAACTAGTAGAATGGAAGTAACCATGTCTCCTATATATGTACGTAGGTATGATGATGGCAATTAAAAGTAAGTACTATCTTGCTTGAGCTATGAGGTACTTACCATAAAATGTTAAAGAAGAGATAAGAAGGGAGGATAAAGCTATATTAGGGAGTGCCTTAATGTTTTCACTTAAATGAGAGGGTCCATGTTGGTTTTTCACCTGTATGTTACATGTTAGATGTTTGCTCTGGAACTTCTGGGTAGAATTGATCAGATAACATAGACAGGAGACTTTTTGAGATATTCCAAGCAAGAACTAGCTTTGCCTCAAGTCGAGACACAACAGTTGATATGCAAAAAGGGAGTGGGTAGGAAAGACAATTCTGTAATAAAATGTACAAGACATAGAAATTGAGTTAAGGGGAAAAGAAACTTTCTGAGCAAAGAGTTGAGAAAAGAAACTCGTGGCCAGGGAGGTGTGAGTCTCATGAGGTCAGTTTTCAGGAACATCTTCATTGCTGTTTTTTAAAGCAACTTCTACAGTGAGTGATAACTATATTTTCCTTGCTATCTAAGGAATGAATCCATGTTAACCAAAGAAGTGTCATTTTATGCAAAGTCTACAGAATGGTGTTTATGACTGCAAAATAGGGTCAGTGATACTTTAAAAGGAAACTATAAGGTTTAATCGAGCATCATATTGATATTGAGATATCTAATGGCTTCAATCCTTACTAAGCACCACTAATAAAAAGCCATGGTGTGGTAAACATTATTGCTATAATAAAGAGTGGATGACACTTTATCCTTTTCATTTCTGTTGACTAAGAAGGGTAGAATATGATTTTCCCTTAAAAAAAAAAAAGCAGAAATACAAGCATGTTTTTAAAAGTGAGTATTTTTCAAAAGGCTCCTGACTCCTTTCCCAAAATTGGCTTTCTTTTGGTAAGCAAGGAAGGTAAATGAATACTAAGTATAACTCCAGCGTTGCGTGCCACAGCTTGTTATATGCTAGCATCTGTGATTTGCATATAGTACGTAAGAAAAAAACAACATTTTGTTCTATAATAATCTTTATTTTACAGATAAGAAAATTTAGGGTTAGATAATTTAAGTAACTTCTTTCTGAATTAAATCGTTGGTGAGAATTTCTGGTTGAAGACAGCTGCAGTGGGAATGGTAAAGGTCAAATGGATGAATTCAACTTACATCTACATGTTAGAACCAAACAGCCTTGGTAATTGACTGAATAATGAAATTGAGTAGATTTTTGGCCAGGGGTTACCTAGGCTGGTTTCAACTATCTAGGATGGTTCCAAATGAGGTATAATATTGTACCATTTTCTGGCATAGGGAACATCTGAGGGATGTTTGTGGGAGGGAAGGTGATGAGATTGAGCTTGGGTGTGTTGTTTGACATGACTATGAGATATGCAAGGGGAAAGATTTAATTAGACTGTTGATTATAAGGATTAGGAGGCTTAGAAGACAGGAATAGACTGGAGATAGTCATTTTGTAGTCATCAGTTATGAATTAATCATTAAAGACATGGATGAGTGTATAATATTGCCCAAAGAGCATGTGTAGAATAGAAGATGAAAGGGCTATGTGTGACACCCAAGGGAACAGCAGCCTTTCAAGGAAAAGCAGAGTGGAGCCCCAAGAAGAGATGATAAGTGTCCAGTAGAGTGAAAATCCTCAGGGCACACATGATTTCATTTTAGAGTTCAGTGATGTCACTTTTTTGTGAAACAGCTATTACAGTATTACATGTTATCTACATCTCTCCTCTGTCTTTAGTGTATTAAATGGCATATTTTGCACTTCCATTAGAAGAGGAAAAAAAAAAGAGAAAGGATTTTGTTGTAATTACCAGTGCATGATGTATAATTGACATGGGTATTTGTATACTTGTTCATAAATCTATAGGTAAGTTTTGACAGAAAGACTGGTGAGATCTTCAAAATGAGAAGCATTAATCTTTTATATAATCCTGAGGTGAGAGTAGAAACAAAGGCAGAGTGGGACTATTATAGTTCTTTCTTGTACTACTACTTTTAACCAAGTCACTCATAATTAGGAATGATAATAACTTTGAAAGGTTCATGCAAATGTATGCCTTAAAAAAAAATGTAGCCCCAATAATCTAAGTAGGTGAACTAATGTAAAATAAAAATTTCTTGGTTAACAGAAACGTCTGTCATGAAAATTTATACAATTTTTGTAAAAAATAACTGCTCAGAGACTACATCTTCAACCAGAATGCAGTAGCTCATGTTTCTGTAGACTGTCTTACGACCATAGAGTTGTATTAATTGATTTGTTTCTTTACTTTTACAAGTCTATACTGTAACCAAAGTGTGGTCTATTACCTAGTCTAACTACAGTGTCAATAGACTTTAAAGAAATCAAATGAAAGCAATATTAAAATAATCTTTGATGAATTTGTCATATATTAATAATTTTAACTCTGTATTAGTACAATATTAACCTGGAATAAACTTCCTAATTTTAATATAATGTGGGATAAGAATGTTTCAAAAGGTAGCTAATAATCACAGCTATGTTGAAAATGAAATCAGAAATTTTAAACAAATAATTGTTTGGAAAAATAGTGGCAACCTATTTAAAGTAGTTGTTCAATTAAGCAGTGATAAAAGTGCAAATTTTAGGTAGTTTCTGATTTCAAACTTAGTGTCTGTTCAAATATTTTTAGCCTCAGAACAAAATTGATAATGTTTTCTCTTTTCAAATTAAGAAGAATACAGCATAAATATTTGGAGTGCTAAGAAGCTGTGGCAGTTCTAGAATTTGTGATTGACCTAATCTGTAGTTATAAATTTGCAGTACCAATAGTTTTAATGTGCCTTATGTATTATTGTTTATTCTACTCTATGATTGAGGATTTTATATATAAAATACTTCAAAGCACCTCCAAAGAGTCTTCTTTAAAGTAGTTCTTTATAATATAGATCTTCCTGTTTTCATCCATATTGTAACTATAAAGGGAGTTTATTTTTACTTCTTTATCAGATAAATGGGGATATGGGTGTTCATGAACTTATTTCTATAGCACTTTATCTCAAATAATTTTTAGAATTCTGTAGTCACACTGCCTTGCTTTAGGAATATGTTTATTTTACTTAGATTTAACTTTATGGCCATTGAAAGAGCTATGTTATTTACAAAATGAGCAGTTTGTTCATTTATTTCACTTTGTGTTTGTGCTCAGTTGTGTCTGATTGTAACAATTTTTATGGTGGTGGTGGGGGGAGGACTGATTATTGTCTACATCTTAAAATCTGATTGTTTTTTTATTTATTGTAGGTTTTATTGGGATTTAATAATGCTTATAATGATGGTTGGAAATCTGGTCATCATACCAGTTGGAATCACATTCTTTACAGAACAGACAACAACACCATGGATTATTTTCAATGTGGCTTCAGATACAGTTTTCCTTTTGGACTTGATCATGAATTTCAGGACTGGGACTGTCAATGAAGACAGTTCTGAAATCATCCTGGACCCTAAAGTGATCAAGATGAATTATTTAAAAAGCTGGTTTGTGGTTGACTTCATCTCATCAATCCCAGTGGATTATATCTTTCTCATTGTAGAAAAAGGAATGGATTCGGAAGTTTACAAGACAGCCAGGGCACTTCGCATTGTGAGGTTTACAAAAATTCTCAGTCTCTTGCGTTTATTACGACTTTCAAGGTTAATTAGATACATACATCAGTGGGAAGAGGTAAGACATATCTTTTCCTTTATATAAAGTTTCTATATCATGATATTTTAAACTATAGTGGTTTAAAAATGAACAGCTATGCTATGTATAATTAGTTTTATGAAGTTCAAAAAGAAAAAATTCATTTTTTTTCTTTTTGGTGTAAGTGATACATTTGCAACTTTAAAAGATATGGTCGAAAATTGAATTTGAGTAAAGTGAAAAAGATAGCGATTGTAAAGCAATTGTCTTATGCCAATTCAGTCTTTTCAAAAGTAAATCTACTTTAATCAGCAAACTTTTATCTTAAACAATGCAACTGCTCCTTCACAATGGGAGGCTGTTTTTATCTACTATGTAATATTAATTTGTTTTATCTAACACATCAAGTGCCATCTTTGACAAAATTGTAGGGTCCAATTGCTAGTTTGTATCATTAGTTCTGTGAAATAATGTAGAATATGTTTCCTCATATTGAAATTTCAGCGAATCATGCTTGAAGAAAAACGATTCTTTCGAGTATTTCCAACTTGTATATATAAAGACATTTTAGTGTAATAATTTTGCTCTTTGTTATTTGTGTTATAGTTATTTATTGTAGATTATCTGTACTAGGGCATTTCATAATACTGAAAAGCAGCATATCCTGAAGGGAAATTATTATATAGAAAACACAAATAACACAGTGAATAAAACAGTGAATCTGGCCAGTGTTTTGCTGAGTAGGGCATCCATTGTTCTTAGGCAGTAGGTGGGACTTGAAAGGGCTTAGAAACTGGGTGGGACCTGAAAGGACTTTGGAAACTGGAGTTTCTAAAGATCTGGGTCAAATGTACCATCACCAAGCAAGGGAGGTTAAGTCTCTAATTTTAGAATCTGCATATTAGTTTTTTATTTTCTTTTCTTTCTAAACACACCTTAAAAATTAATTATAACTTGAACTTTATTGTCTGCATAAAAATAAGGGTCAAAAAGGCCTCCAGAGTTGACTAAACCTACACTAAAGAAAACTACACACTGACCAGGGATTAATTGCCACTTTACTAGCTACAGAAATGCTTTTTAGGATGAATTATATTTTGGAATTTAGGTTTAACAAGTCATAAAATGAAACTTCTATGAACATTAGCTCTGCTTTCTGTGAGACTGTGACAGTGTTTTGTGTGTGCTTGTTGATGGCATTTTGGTTCCTAGGATTTCAGGAAATGACATGCAGCAATAAAACCCAGTATAAGACACTGCTAAAAGGCATAAAAATAGATCATTCTTAAAATATGGATACAAATTATATTTAAAATCAGATGAAGCTCATTTGAGAAACTGATTCATCTTGTAATGTAACTCTGTGTAGCACATTCCATCTAACATGTAATAAATGTTTGGTTCTCAAACATTACTATGCTAATGTTAATATCAAGGCAAGGTAATTATTGATAAAATATCTAATATTTATTGATGGCTTATTATATTTCAAGTAATATATTTGATTCTTTACATGGATTAGTTCATCCAAGCTTCCTAATTTGCCCAGATTCACAGAGTAGTGGATGGAACTGGGTGTCTGACCTTGGCAACCTGACTCCAGGTCCCAAGCTCTTAATCACAAAACTATATAGCTTCTCACTATATCATATATTCTTTTAGTGATAAATGATTTAATATTATACCATTTTATATGTATAATAAAATATGTGGGAAACTTTTCTTAACTGAGCTTTGTGGTCCAAGCAATGTGTGATTTGAATATTTGCCTCTTGAAACATGGTCATAAAATTATTTTAATGAGTAGCCTGTGAGAAGAAAAGTCACTGATATAAATACCCAGACAATTAAAAATACAGTGGACAATGTGACTATTTTCAGTGTCCTGTAGTTTGAACCCAGTTACCCTAGAGAATGGCAGAAGGATGAACAGATGGCATTCTATCAGATAAAATGCCAGGCTACGCAGTCATAGAAGAGCATACTTCTGAACACTGTTGTCCTCTGGCTCCTGGCAGCGGTCAGAGGCACTTAGGTGTGCGTAACTCGATGGTGTTTTACAGATGCCATGATAGAATTCAGGAGCACTGGCTCATTGCCCTCATCACTGTAAAATGAAATTTAATATGCCATTACAGACATTTGGTAACCAAACCCATTCAGGCTCGAGTTGTGAGTTGGCGTAATCTTACTTATAAATAAATGACATTGATAGTAAAATGAACCATAAGCTCACTTCATGAAGAATGTTTTCTTGATTATATGATACCCCCATATAATATCACATATATCATGGCTATTTAATATCTGTTTGTAATACTGTTAGAGGAAAAAACAGTAGTAATTAACCCCAAATTTATTATGGGTTTATTATTTCATGATTGCAATACCTGCATGATTGAAACCAAAGTCATGAAAAAATGTTAATGGTTCCAAATTAGTATGTCTCTACCTCAGTTTTATAAATGCCACCAGGATGTGTTTACAAGTAGAAACACAACAAGTAATCAGGTTTCTCTGTGAGCATTTGGAATAAGAGTACAGAGGAAGGTGTGGGTTCACCCACATGTCTTTGAGTTCTGAGCGTTTTAGTACCAAGCTGGCTCATGCTAAATTCAGCAAATTTGGGGAAGTAATGTGTGAAGTCTGGAAGCTGCCACAGTTCTAAATGAATCATTCCCAAGGAGAGTGGCTGCCTTCTATAGGAAACTGCTTCCATCTTCAATGAAGTTTTTTTTTCCCCCTGGTCTGAATTAGTTCAACTGAAAAGCAACAAGAAGTGCCAAAGCCAGATAAATTCAAGAAATATTGTGAATGAAATAGAGAAGTGCCACATTTTAGCCCTTATGTTACTAGCCTGCTAAAGTTGAACATAGTGGCTAATATTGAAGGAAGGAGCTGATTTGGCCAACTAATTTATGAAACATGGTGTTAGGGAGCATGGGGAGTTACCTTCCAGAAGCAATGATAAGATCAATGGCTTTAGGATGCAAAATTAAAGCTCTCTGACACTGTACTGAAACTTTATATGTATGGCCATGTGAGGTGAAGATCTGGGGTGATTGTTTAGATAAATCAGGTCAGAAAATTCCTTTCCTATAATCTCCAGAAAATGGAATCTCTCTCAGTTTTGTATTTTGACTTAAAAAAAGCATCCCTTTAATTCAGCATTGTTGTTATTGTTGTATTTCAAGTGAAGTCAGTGACCCAGTCCAGAGTGCTGGTTTGCAACCTATTACAGAAAGAACCCATTCTCTGTGGTCCTCCTAAAAGAGACATATGGTGAGGAAATCCTCAGAAATTAAATGGAATGTTATTAACAATTTTGACAATCACCAGCCACTGAAGAGATAAAGGGTAGATTAAGAGCTTAGTAAATAGGAGATTATTTGGTTAGTAAAGGTGAAGAGTTCCAGGAAACTTGAATGTTATAGCTGCTGATCCCTGTTGTTTTATCAAAAGCAGATGATCCTTGAAATTATTAGATATTTTGGAAACAGTAATTGAAAAGAGAAATATTAGTCTGCAGTGGTTATCTGTTTGTAGGATTCAATGTCATAGAAAGTAGAAATTCTTCATGGGCAGTATAATACAAGTATGGTAAACACACGAAACTCCTGTAATAACTATGGCTTTGGAATACATACCTATAATATTTTATTTTTTATTCCTCATTTACTATCCTCTCAACCATTTAGGTGTAGATTTTAGACCTATCACAAGCAACATGCCTATTTTGAGGCAAGAAAAGAGGGCTGTGGTTCTGATTTTCATGTATGTCTATAGAAATTTCAGATGAATAATGTGTCTGGAATATTGCAGTGCTCTTATAGCAATCAGTATTAGATTTTTATGTTGGCTTAGAGGCAGATATATGTACAAATTATGTTTAACAACAGGACATTAATAAGGAAATGTATTCCACAGGGAGCTAATACAGACTGTGGTTTCTGCCTTTCGTTAATTTTAGCATTCTAATTGGTATAGATTAGAAACTAACTCTTATTATAAATTGCCTATTTATAATTATACCATGCATATTATAACCACTTCCATTTTTTAGAAAGCACATAGAATTCTAAGACTTGCCATAAGCAAACACCATTGTTTTGATAAGCCTTCCCTATGCTAGAATCTAGGGAGGCTCCCTGTTTGTGGTATCAGATCTGTGTTTCTTTGCTTGCCTTCAAGGCTCTCGGCGAACCATTTCCCCATCTCACCACTGTCACTTCCTATTTGCACCAAACAGCTCTTTTCTATTTGATTTTTAATTTTATAATGCTTCTGGCAGAGAATGGATTTTTTTTTTCCCTGCATCTGCTAATTTTGCATGTGCCACAGCTCAGGTTTGGAAAGCCTTTCTTTTCCATTATTCATTTAATGCTCAAACACCTCTGAAAATATTCTACATTGAGGGACTATGCCATAATGGTCAGTACTTGTACTCTGAACAGCTCTACTATGTCTGCTTGCATTTGTTCATGCTCATAGTCTGGTTGTGAATTCTCCTGTATGCATTTCTTTTCTTTACCTGAGCATAAACATCTGTAGGGAACATCAGTGTCAACTTTTTGCCCTTGAGTCTCCTTGTACCGTAGTGCAGAGTTCTAAACACAACCGGTTGTCCAGGCATACCTATCTGCTGAAGACATGGTAGTCCTCCATGGTCTAAATCCTTTAAATAATTGCAAAGGAAAATTAATTCTTCCCTCCCAAGCATATACTGAGTGCTTCTATGTGCAGATGATACACTCAGAATACAAAGCATACCCCAGCTTTGTAGGAAAAAGAGACATGTGAGAAAATAATCACAGATGGTGTGGTAAGTGATGGCATAAAAGAGGGAGTGAACAATTACAGCTTATTTTTTTGCAGAAGAAAGCTTCAGGGATACTCAAAGCTGAGTTTTGAAGCTGGAGCCTGGATTACCAAGATGAGAAACATGGGACAGAGGAGCGCAGTCAGTGAGACATGAAACCCAAGCAGTCAGCACAGTTCTGCCTCTCCAGGGTCTGGGTTGCAAAGGCAGTGAGTTTGGAGGTATAGGCAGGAATTTGTGCTGAGGACTGACTCAACCAGTAAGGTGTTACTGAGGCTTTAGAGGCAGGGAGTTTGCATTTTAAAATGCTGCAGAGTGAAGAGGATTGGAGACAACTGAGGATAGAACTAATAATATCAGTTAAGAGAGATTTATCACACGGTTGCATTTTTTATATATAGCCAGCATCAGGCAGGATGTTTTTTAGATAGCTAAAAGGAAGTTTATCTTTGCTGAGTGTTCTTGCCATTGAAATATTTATATCAAATAAAATATGAAAAGACCTTATATGAGTTGTAGTGTTCTACAATTTAAGTATTAATATTTTATATAGTTAATAATCATTATTATAATAATATATTCACAGTATGTTTATATAATTTTATTATTGATACAATTATACTAGAGATTTTTATTTCATACCACCAGAAACATGGTGGTGTAAAATGGATCTTATGCTCAAAATTAGCACTTATGGATGCTTATTCAAATTGTACCTTCTATTTTCTATTTATTCTAGGGAGAAATACTCAAAATGACTTACTTGTGCCTACAACCTTAAATTCTAATATTTTAATCTTAGGAAATGAGATACATGGAAATTATTTGAAATATTTAAATTGATGTATGCCTATAAAATTTATAAATTTGAGATTCATTATGTCATCTTTCTCAGATTAGTGCATCAACTAACAGAAGTATTGTGTTTGTGTGAGTTGCCAAATATTTTTTGCAGGGAGATATTGATTCTACTGAAGACCACTAGGTGTCCTCTATTGGTTGTTTTACTTCAGGGTTCTATATTTGGAAATACCAAAACTATCTTCTCTTGAAATTATTCATTTATACTCTCTTAGAATCACCTAATTGCTTGTCTGTCTATGTTTAGATAAAATGTATGGCAGTGGATATTCACGTATGTAAAGATGATTCCTCTGTATTTATGCTTTCTCCTCAGGTTAAAGAAAGAGTTTGTTCTCTAAAAATAATTCTTTATTTCAAGAGAATTGTTTTCAACATTACCATATATTTTTTAAGAGGATATTTTAGCAGATCCTCTGGAGTTCTAAAGTACTGTATGATGAGTTCTGTTTGGGTAGGCAGTATTATTAAGTCTAGACAATTAAAAAGAAGTTGACAAAGTATGTGTTGGTGTATGTTTATGTGTGTGTGTTAGGGGTAAGATATATACTTTTATGAGTGCTTTTTGGCTAGAACCCTGAAGCTAATATGTATAATACTGATGCTTTTGATATGGAACTATCAGTTTAATGCTAAAATATAAGATTAATTTAGAAATGTCCAGGGTCCTATTTTAAGATTAAAATATCAGAATTTCTTAATGCCCCATCATTGCCCAATCTGTGTTCCTGTTTTGCATGTATTTATATGCTCCCATTGCTATATGTTGATAACTAGACTTGTAACCCAAACTTCCAAATTAGGTATCCCTAAGCTTCAAAATTTACATGACATTGCTATAAAAACATCTCATGAGCTCTTCAAGCTCAGTATGTTCATTTCTGCTTCAGGTCTCCTCCTTCGTTCATTTCTTGTTACTCAATTCAGAACTCCAAGAGGTATCCTTGACTTCTCTGCTTTCAGTCTCCATAGTTAACAGTAACCAAGTTCTACTGGTTCTGCTTCTTGGAATGTGGTCTGAATTCTAATATTCCTTCACTCAGTCCTCTCTGTCACCATCCTAGTCCAAGTCATCATCAGTCATTTCTTATTTGCATTTTCATAGTAGAGTCATTAGTAGGTTTAAAAATTCTCTCTTGCTTGTCCTCCAGAGGCCTCAAAAGTGATATTTTTGAAAAGTAAATTTTACCATATCTTCCACCTGCTGAAAATATTTCTATGACATTTCATTATCATAAGGACAAATTCCATAATCAAGGTCCTTTGAAATCTGAATCTTCCCCACATCAGCCTGGAAAACTACTTTCTCATTAATTTTTAACTAGTCTAAACATATTTATGTTTGTCATATATGCTTTTTTAAGGCCTTTACAAGTGTTGTTCACTTTTTCTAGAACTTTGTTCCTTTGGCCAACCCCAATTCATCCATCACATTTTGTTGCTTTGACTTTGTCTTTGACTTAAGATACCCTAGGGTGGAATTAGTGAATCTTTCAGGTAATGTTAGTTACATCTGTAATGTGCTGGCATACCCACATGCTTTTTGCTTTGTAACATTCTTCACCTCTGTAATTTCTCTTAAACTTTGCCTTCCCAACTATTTATTAAACTCCAGAAGGGCAGAAACCATAGACTTCATGTGTTTTTAGCTGCTGGCTTCCTGTCTGGAAAATAATGGGCCCAGGAGTACTTACTAAATGAGTTAAATTATGACCTCAAAGGAATTTCAATTCAGCAAATGTAAACAAACATAAGAAAAACAGTAGAGTGTCTTAAATCTAAAATCGGAGATTTTTATAGTATAGAAGAAAAACAAAACAGAAGATGTGCTATGAGAGTGTGATAGAAGGTAGAGGAGAAGCTCTAAATTAAATAGGGCATCCTGATAAAATTGGCCACTTTGAAAACCCAGCTTGAAAGTGTATGTCCTTCCAAATGGGATAGGCCTGGGAAATATTCCAAAAGAATTGAGAAATCGTGGATGAATTCAATCTAGCTCATCATTTATGGAGATAATAATGATTTTCTGCTCAGTCTCTCAGAAGGGCTTTGAGGTTCAAATGATATGTTACTGTTGAACATACTTAGAGACTCTAAGGTTTATAGAAATGTGCATTATTGTTATCATGAAAGTCTCCACTAGTTTAAAGTAAGTAAAATTTCAACAGAAAGTTCAGTACAGGAAGCACTATAAATACTATTATGCATTATTTCTTTCCAATATATACCTAGTAAAAATTTGCAGCAGTAAATGAATCAGGCTAATTTGGGACAAAGCACATTCAGCCTTCATTTCTCCGGGATTGCTGGAGAACTGTCTCAGTTTTCTGTTTCACTGTGTATGTCGACATAGCATGTATTACTTCTCCTGCTATTTTAGACTCATCTGGGTGCTGTCAGAGTGCAAACTGGGATGCGCTTGTTTTCCGAGTAGTGGATCCAAAATTTGTAATGTGATTCTGTTTTAAACTTGCATTCTAGTTCAACTGCCAGAGTGTTTCATAAAAACACCTTGCTGTAGATTGTGTTACTTTAATTGTCTGGGTAATGATCTTAGCTGAACAGGTCACTTTGCTTAGCCTTGTATTCTGTGATGCACATATCTACAAAAGGGGAGATGTGAAAAGACATGACATAATTGGAAAATGGTATAGTGAAACCCGAGAATATTTTGTTGTTACAAATAATGAGGTGAAATTAAGCTGATCTCTAAAGGGAATGTTAAATGTAATTATCTACTCATAGACAGAAAACATGTGCTTTTTATTGTCAATTTCTGACAAGTCAATCTTTTACTTTAGTCAGACACAACGTCAAAGTGTTTTTTATTAATTTGAAATATTTTAGAAAACAAAGTTATTCTCACATTATGTCAAAAGTAGTAGTTGATTCAGATTTCATTGGGTGAACCATAGTATTGAAATATATGAGAAATTGTAACAGAAAGTCAGCTTTATAAGATATTATTACTGTGTTATGAAAATTACAGAATAAATAAAATTAGACCCCTTGAATTGTACTGAGCAATGGATGAGCAAGACCTACTTTGACTTTTCTATCTTGCTGATGTATGCGCTTTACATTTTGTGTTAGAGAAGTCATATCTTAGTGTGAAAGGGAAATACATTTGGTTGGTTATATAATTCTGGTGGCTATTTTGAGTTAAGTCTGCCATTTAGGCCATATTAAAAAAAAAAAGACAAAATGTTTTTCTTATTACATCTTAAAGTGAAAGTAGACATTGAGTAAGGATTCTAGAAACTCGTCCCGGGATTCATATTATTTAAAGCAGTTGTAAAGGAAGAAAATACTAGCTATTTTGAGATAATCTTATCTGTCAGGAGTGGTGGAATCAAAATGGTTTCCATTAAGGTTGGTGCTGCTTCCCTGGTGCTCAGACGGTAAAGTGTCTGCCTCCAATGCGGGAGAGCCGGGTTCGATCCCTGGGTTGGGAAGATCCCCTGGAGAAGGAAATGGCAACCCACTCCAGTATGCTTGCCTGGAAAATCCCATGGACGGAGGAGCCTGGTAGGCTACAGTCTATGGGGTAGCAAAGAGTTGGACACAATTGAGCGACTTCATATCATCGACATCAAGATTGGTCATCAGTGGGAATATTTGCAGCGATATGCTGATTATTTCAATGTGCTACATTTTTCATTGTTACTCGTGTGGGATATGAACTGGGTAAACATATGAAACAAAAGAAATTCAGCTGAATTGAAATGAAAATCAAGATTACCTTGCACAAGTCGTTTCTAGACACTTTTATATCAAGGGAAAAAAATGAGGATGACAGCTCCTACTTAGGTTATATGGTGGTTTTAATAATCAAAAAGAAAATTCATGTGAAAATTCTTTGTAAACTCTAAAACTGAAAGTGTCAAGAGAATAGTAATGTACTATATAATTAGACAGTCAAATTATTTTACTATTTTTTTTTCACAGACTCTCTAAAAAAAAAAAAAAAAAGAAATTCCTATCTTCCTCAATATTTGACATCATACCAGAGTGTAAGGGGGGAATTTGAATTGTGATAGTGTGTAAAATCTAATACAGATAGACTGAGAATCCAAGAGTTGTTAACTCCCTAATAATATCTAATCGAAGTGTTTGGGGAATCAACTAAATTTGTGGAGGCTGTACTCTTTTTCGTATGGGAAGCTGTTCTCCACTGTGTAAAAATATTAATCTCATGATATGGATAAATGTTCAGAGCAATTCCTTCCAACTGATTGACACTGAATCACAAGCATTCAATTTCACAGATTTTAATAATACTGTGAAATTAAAAATGCTTCTCCATTTTTATTCAATATGAAATACAAACTTAGATAGTCCTTAATCTGGTGGAGGATTACCTCTCCCCTTCTCCCTGGCATGTTTGTTGTAGAAGCAGAATACTTTTCTAGTGACAATAATTAGTTGTTGTGCAGTCACTAAGTCATGTCCGACTTTGCAATCCTATGGACTGCAGAATGTCAGGCTCCCCTGTATTTGTTAGAAAAGAGTTATTGAAGAACTTCTGCCAATGGATTTATAATATATATGTTAGAATAATTCTAGAACGTGAATGGATTCAAAAGTTTTATGTGTATTTATTACTGTGACATGCAAAGCCAAGTTATGTATAGTGAACTCTGCAAGTTCGAAGTGACTGGTTTTCTGTTTCCAGACATACTTTGGGAATTGTGACATTAATGACTAAAATTTAACCATTGGGGAATGATTCATTTTTGTTCCTTCAAGAATATTTTATAGAACTTCAAATAAGTAGTTTAAACCATTACCAGGTAATATTTTAGTAGGCTCTTGGTTGTCAGGTAGTGAGAAAAATTCTCAAGTAGTTGAGTAATTCTTAAACAAAAAAAGTAGGTCTATGAATATGAGTTTTGCCACTTGGTACATTTGCGTGAGAGAGGTTCTGCCTCGTGTGAGAAGTTGAGTTGGGCTGAGGGGAGAAAGACAACAGAGAGTGATTGAAAAAAACCACAGTTTTGCTGAAGTCTTCCCTTGTTGCCAAATTACCAGTTTTGGCCTAATGTCGGAGATAAATGTGTTAATGTTTCCAAGTCTTATGCTGGGAATTTTACCAACTAAATCATCCATCCCCCTTTCCATTTAGTTGAATTGTTACTTCTGATGTTCCAAAAACCTCCTGTGTCTTGAAATTAGAAGATGACTCTGTAGTTTCAGATGAAAAGATTTCTAGTTAGCACATGTTCTAGAAAAATTCTACTGTTTTTGAAAGAATTCTGTTTAGTAGCACATTTCTTAAGTGTATGATTCTGTACCTCCAATTAAACATTGTGAGTGTAATCACAAACTAACCATTCTAACAAAAATTAAGAGACTACATAATTAAATGCTTTGCTGATTCCTCATTTGCGAACTTCATATCTTTATATTATTATCAGATGTAGTATGTGATATAAATCAATTGGCTACCAACCAGATGCTGAGTACTGTACTATATACAGGAATACAAAGATGGATAATCAATGACTTTTGCTAAACAAGATTTTGTAATCTAGTGGAAAAGTTAGAAAAGGAAATAAACAATTGTAACAGATATCTATTAGAAATTGTTGAATGGGATATTCTGAGTATCGTTGTAAGACTACATCTCAGGCACAAAGAATTCCACAGTCAATTCACTAAGTCTGCTAAAGAAGCAGGAGTGGGGAGTGTTGGTGTCTGAGTTAGATATTTATCCTCCTTTGATTAATAAATGGAAATAAAGCTGTAAAATTCCATGCTTCACGAAAGTGTAAAATTTGTTGAGTTTTACAAACAGTAAAAGCAATTTTATTTATTAATAAAATAATATCAATCTGTGTTGAGATTGCAAAATTACCTCCCACTACTGGACTATGAAATATTTTCATAACATTCAAATCATACACATTTATGAAAGATTTATAAATATAGAGAACTTTTTAGGAAGCAGAAAGAACATTATACTTAAATTTTATACATAGCATTATAAACTCTATAATTAGTGAGAGAATTTAGCAGAAGGAACCTAGTTTCTTACTCATTTACTCTCTTGTTCTCTTTTCTATAGTCTGGATGCTTTTGCACAAGACTCCTAACCAGAAAATGTTAATTTGCAAGACCCAACATATCAAAATTAATTTTTTAAAATTCCATATGGATATTCAGATGATAATTTTATTCAGTTATTTTATTTGATGTGGAGAGGAAATGCTTCAGGTTAAAAATACAATTTAAATGTGATAAAATTTCACAGCTATTTATAAACATTTTCTCCCAAATTATGCTGCTAACAGTTTCTTAAAGGAAAGAAATATAATAATTTTCTTACAGTCCAGTCATGCAAGCATGTTATCATTAGCAAAAAACAATCAAGATGTCCTCAGATTTGGGAGAGGATTTCCTTAGAAGTGTTTCCCTCATGCTCTGAGATTTTAGAAATCATATTCAGCTTTCCCCAGCATGTGGTCTCTGATGGTTTTATGGAGACAAAATTTGGTTTTTGTTTTTTTAATGTTGAGATGTTATCACTTGGCCCAAGATATCTTAGCAGCTTCTCATAGGGTCTAGTGGACAATTCAATGATCTGCCTCAAAGTGATTATATATATATATATATATATATATATATATATATATTACTTTCTATGACTCTTTGGCCAAAATCTGTCACATGACCTCACCTAGCCACCAGAAGTCAAGAATAGCAATCTTACTATGCACATGGGAGAAAATTGTGAGTCTACTTGATCATCCAATGTTTTTCTTTCAACAATATTTCTGGTCTTAGATAAACAACCTTTTAAGTAGTGAATAATGCCGTTATGGAGAAAACACGTTGTGTGGTCACTCACCTACAGCCAGACATCCTGGAGTGTGAAGTCAAGTGAGCATTAGGAAGTATTACTACAAACAAAACTAGTGGAGGTGATGGAATTCCAGTTGAGCTATTTCAAATCCTAAAAGGTGATGCTGTTAAAGTGCTGCACTCAGTATGTCAGCAAATTTGGAAAACTCAGCAGTGGCCACAATACTTGAAACAGTCAGTTTTCATTCCAATCCCAAAGAAAAGAAATGCCAAAAAATGTTCCAAATACTGTACAATTGTGCCTATTTCACATGCTAGCCAGGTTATGCTCAAAATCCTTCAAGCTAGGCTTTAGCAGTATTTGATCTGGAGAACTTTCAGATGTATATAGTAGGATTGTTATGTCCTCTTGATGAATTACTCTCTTAAGCACCATAAAATGACCCTTTTAATCTCTGATATATACTTTTACATTTTAATATAGCCATTCCATCTTTCTATAATTAATATTTGTATGGTATATATTTTTCCATGTTTTAATCTGTTTTTATTTTAAAGTGAATGTTTTGTGTGCAATTTTGAATCTTGCTTTTTTTTCTATTTTCACATCTGACAACCTCTTACATTTAATTTAAACTATTGACATGTAAGTCCTACAGTTGAGTTTAAGTATACCATATTGATATTTGTTTTCTATTTATCCCTATGTATTTTGTTATTTTCCCCAATTCTCTCCCCTTTTTATATTTATTATTTTGTATGACTCAGCTACTGAATTAGTAACTATTGTGTGTTAATGTTAGTTTCTCAGTCGTGTCCGACTCTTTGAGACCCCGTGAACTGTAACCCACCAGGTTCCTCTGTCCAGGGAGTTTTCCAGCAAAGAGTACTGGAGTGGGTTGCCATTCCCTCCATCAGAATTAGTAACTATACTTCAGTATTTTTCCCAGTACTTGTTCTGAGGTTTGCAGTATACATCTTTAGATTATCACAATCTACATTCACAAAATATTATACATTTTTACATTTGATCTGAGAAATTTAAAACAGTATATTTTCATTGTCTCTTTGCAGGCCTTTGTGCTATTTTCGTCATATAATTTATCTCTATGTTTGTTATAAATACCCAAATATATTGTAATTATTTTTGCTCTAAACAGGTAATTGTATTTTAAAATGTTTTTAAAATCAATTTAAAACACTTTTTTTATGACTTTTGTTGCCATTTCCTGGTGTAGATCCAAATTTCCATCTGGTATCATTTTCCTTCTCTCTGCAGAACTTCCTTAAACCTTTCTTGTAGTGCTCGTCTACCATTGATGAATTTTCTTAACTTTCATATGCCTGACAGTCATTATTTGTCTTGATTTTTGAAAAGTATTTCTTCTGCATAAAGGAGTCTAAGGATTTCTCTTAGTACTCTGAAGATATTAGTTTATTTCTTTTCCTGCATACATTATTTCTGATGAGAAGCCTGATGTTACTTTTTTCTCTGTTCTACTGTATGTAATAAGACTTTTTCCTCTGGCTGGTTTTAAGATTTTCTCTTTAGCATTGCTTTGCGACAATTTTATTTTTAAGTGCTTTAATATGGTTTCCCTTACGTTTCTTCTGCTTGATATTTGTTGAGTGCCTTTGATCTGTGTGTTTACAGTTTTCATAAATTTGTAAAAATGTTGGCCATTATTTCTTCATATAGTTTCTGTTTCCTCTACCCTTTTTTGATAATATTTCTTGGTTTTTGTGGTGACTTCACATGCATGTCGTGTTCTCAAAGACTCATTGAAGGGTCCTTCTGCAGATCTTGGCGCTCTTGCTCTATACAGCTCCCTTGTCTTCGGTATTTTGACTCATAAGTTCCAGCTACCGTGACCTTCCTATCTCTATATTTTGTCTCTCAACTCCAACAAGACCTCTAAGCTCTATCTTGGTTTCTTTTATCTGTACTCTCCCCTAGAACTCACTCTAGGCAGGGAGCTGGTGCTTCCCCTCTTCCAGGAGTAATTCTGCATTGTCTGTGATCCAGTATCTGAAAACCATCATTTCTCATAGTTTGTCAGGTTTTGTAGTTGGTTAAAGCAGGAAGGGAAACTGGTCCCTATTATTCTATTTTGGTCAAAAACAGGATGATATGCTTTGTTTCAGAATTGAAAAAAATCATATTTTTTAGAGAGATTTTTGATTTCAGAGATGGGTATGATATGTGTGTGTGCTAAGACGGTTCAGTCGTATCTGACTGCGACCCTACGGACCATAGCCCGCCAAGCTCCTCTGTCCATGGGATTCTCCAGGCAAGAATACTGGAGTGGGTTGCTGTTTCCTTCTTCAGGGGATTTTCCTGACCCAGGGATGAAACCTGTATCTCTTAAGTTTCCTGCATTGGCAGGCGGGTTCTTTCCCATCAGTACTTTTGCCTGGAGAATCCCATGGACAGAGGAGCTTGGTGGGGTATGGTCCATAAGCTTGCAATGAGTCATCCTTCTTCCATCATTAACAGTATGTTTTTATGGATATGGGTGGAAATGTGCATACATGTTTTGTGCCTCTATGTAGAAAAACAAATGATGAACTCTGAAAAGTTAAAGTCTATGAGACTTCATTCCTGCAATTATTACAGATTTATCCATTAACAATTGGTTTGATTACTTTCTTCTAGAGTAGCAGATCTTCTTAAGCATTAAACTTTTCCTCACAAAGTATTATGGACATTTTCAAAGGTACAAACTTTGAAAGAACTTCACAGTGAATACTAACAATATTCACTACCTAGAGTCTTTAACATCTTAGTACATTTTCTGTACCACATATTTATTCTTCTATTCATATACCATTTTTTTTCTTTTGATATATTTCAAAGGAAACTGAAAACTACAGTTTTTCAGTCTTCCTCCAAATATTTTAGCATGCATCAAGTGCTCCATCTTTAAGCTCTCAATTTTGTACATGTACTATGACGTATAGAATGCTTTTTTTTCTGATATAGTATAGTTTATAGCATAACAAAAGTAAAAATGATCAGATAATGTAAATAATATTGTGAACATTAAGTAACCTTAAAAAGTTCAAATACGCATTTTAGTAACAATGGTTCCACCATGATTATGTTTATCTAACAAATATCATACTTTTAATGCCTTTAGTTTCTTTAATCTTTAGTGATTTTTGTGATTACATTAGTGAGACTGTCTTTAGATTGGAACATATTCTTAGCATCCTTTTGGTCTTGGTTATTTCCCCTCTGGAAAGAAGAGGTTAAATTGGGTGATCATGAATATCTTTTTTAGACCTAGAATTCCCTGACCCTCATACTTCTCCTCCCAACTCCTCAGATGCACCCTGCTATGATTTGTAAAAGCAAATAATTTGAAGATTTTTCAAACTAGTATTCTTTATGGCTGTATTCAAAATGTAGTTGGAGGAGGGGTAGCAAGAAAATGCTTTTTTCTACTAGTAAACATTTATTGCTTGCTTATTAACACATTTCTATTCACCAAAGATGTTTACAAAAATACAGAAAAAACTTTTATGACTTTTCTATAGCTTAAAAAAAATTTGCTTTCCCTTTTGTGACTTTTTTCAAAGTAGGTGATTTATTGACAGCATGTGAAAGGTTTACAGTGTAGAAAATAAAACACTAGTAGTAACAAATAGGGCTTCCCTAGTAGCTCAGCTGGTAAAGAATCCACCTGCAATGCGGGAGACCCCAGTTCGATTCCTGGGTTGGTAAGATCCTCTGGAGGAGGGATAGGCCACCCACTCCAGTATTCTTGGGCTTCCCTGTTGACTCAGATGGTAAAGAATCTGCCCACAATCTGGGAGACCTGGGTTCAATCCCTGGCTTGGGAAGAGCCTCTGGAGGAAGGCATGACAACCTACTCCAGTGTTCTTTCCTAGAGAATCCCAATGGACAGAGGAGTCTGGCAGGCTACAGTCCATGGGCTCTCAGAAAGTCAGACACGACTAAGTGACTAAGCAAAACACACAGCAAAGTAACAAATATTCTCAGTAAGTAGTGCATGGCCTCTGTTATTTAAGTGTGAGTTTTCAGTGGTCTGCAAGCACATGTGTGCCATATATAAAATAGTCACTTATGTTAGGAAGACCCTAACCTGTTCAGTTTTTGTTGTTGTTTATTTAACAAGTTCAAGTTCAGTCCATTCTGAACAGTATAGGGCCAACTTTTATTTCATCAAGTCAAGTAAAAAAACTAAGTTTGAAAACACAAGTTGTCTGGCATTTTATTGCATATTTATGCCAACAGGCTTCTAGTGCTTATTGACTGAAGTGTCCAAGAAGTTGCTACTTTGCCCATTCTCTATTGTAATATGACAACCCATGTATTATTCTTTTTTCCTCAATACTTTTATATGTTTTATAAATAAAGTGTGATATACTTAGATAAAGATATTTAAAATTTCACGAATAAACTGAGAATACTACTTTGGCTATAAATGGTTTATAAAACCAAGGAATGATAATACTTTCAGTAAATATTACATTTGGCCTTATGTTATGACCTTAATCTGTACACATACTCTTGGGAAATGGAAATCAGGAAATTATAATACCTTCTTTGCCACTCAAAGTAAATGTAAGTTTTCTGTCATGTCCATTTTACCTAATGTTACACATTATATGCATAGATAAAAGTATACATGAAAGACTATATCTTTCTTGACTGTGCACCCTAAAACTGGTGATTCTAGATTTTATTTCATAGACAATCTATTTTTTCTCAGAGCATGTGTGTGGTAAAAAGTAGTCATGTTAGTTTTTATTTTGACAATAAGTGACTTAAAAAATCTACAATCTACTATCATTACAATTTCTCGTTACACTAGAAATATAAGAAGCCATGATGAATAGTTGACAAAAAATTCTTGCTTCCCCAGCTCAGTGAAAATAGTCACCATGGCCCCTCCTGGTCCACAGAGGAGCCTCTGGAGTGATGGCTCAGTCTAAAGTGAATCATCAAGAGGATGAGAGACAACTTTATGCATCCTTTTCACATGATGGAAACTATCATATGCAATAATATCCCAATTATTTTGGGAAAGAAATGACACATGTGTAACTTAGTAAGAGAAGACATTCCATCTAGTGACTTGGAATAATAAATGGCTGATTTTGCAGGTTCTACATTTCAATGTCAGTTACCAAAAAGAAACCTGTCATTTAGAGAGGAAGAATAAAATGAAATCAGAATTACTAGAATTACAGAACTGTATTCCTCCTGCCTGAAGGCACAGTACTCTTATTTAGCATCAGTTCTTAAGCATTTGACTTTGAGAAATCTATTTGAAGTAGAAGTGTAGGCAAATAGATAGACCCTGTTTGTCATTTATGCACATAACATATATATATGTATATATATATGCTATATGCATACATGGCATATGGCATATATAGGCATATGTTTATATTTTGTGTACGTAGTAATGTCTTTTCTGATAGGTTGTTTTAACTTTCTTTTCCAAATTGGATCTTGTAACTCCTCTGAGTCCTCTGATTAAAACCTTCCAGTGACTTTATTAAAATAAAGTCTGAATATGCCTTACCATGACTTCCAGGACCTTGCATGATCTTATTCCCTGCCTCTCTCTCCAAAATTAGCTTGTATCACTCTCTCTTTTAAAAACTTCCCTGGTGGCTCAGATGGTAAAGCGTCTGCCTACAATGCAGGAGACCTGGGTTCGATCCCTGGGTTGGGAAGAACCTCTGGAGAAGGAAATGGCAACCCACTCCAGTATTCTTGCCTGGAAAATCCCATGGATGGAGGAGTGTGGTAGGCTATAGTCCATGGGGTCTCAAAGAGTTGGACACGACTGAGTCACTTCACTTTCTTTCTTTTCTTTCTACTGTCTCCTTTACAGACTGTTCACTGGATTCATTAGACTTCTTCTTGAAGCTGGATCCTTCATTAGGAATTTTTGTATTGCATGCCTTCCTAAACAACTTGAATGTTATCTTTTCAGAGTGATATTTCGTGAACACATTTAGCTCAAGTTGTCATTCCTCTATATTCACCTTCACAATATCGTGGGTCTTTGCTTCTTGGCACTTAGAATGGTTTTGTTGGGACTTCCCTGGTGGTCCAGTGGCTAGGACTCCATGCTCCCGATGCAGAGGCTCCAGGTCCCATCCCTGGTTAGACCCCACATGCCCAACTAAAAAGGATCCTGCATGCTGCAATGAAAATTGAAGATCCTGTGTGCTGCAACTAAGACCTGGCACAGCCAAAAATAAAAGAATGGTTTTATGTGTTTCATGACTTATTGCTCTGTGTGTCTCCACCAGGATGTTAGTTGAGAGTATAAACTTCAGCTTTCTCTGTTAGTGTTGAATTCCCAGTGTTTCAGTAGTTCCTGGTACACAGAGAATACCGTAGTGATTGTTGAGGGATATTTCATGAGAGCAATCATTACTGATGGTGGTATTGAAATGATTTCCACATCAATATTCAGAACTGCTGGTCTAGACGGTCACGTAATTATTTTCAACAAAGAAGCATTATTAGATGTTTATTTGCAGTTGACATGAATAGTCTTTTACAATTATAAAATTGATAAGTGACAACAATGTCATGTGGCTGATGTACATGATTGTGTCGAAATTCTGTTTCACTTCTTCTGAGATATGTAACTTTGCTAAGTTTTCATTTCCCAATCTACATAGTAGGAATAATAGAAAACTCATGGGAGCATTGTAAATATTGAATATAGTGCATCTGTCATCTCACATGACAGTACTATATGCTATTAGATCAAGCATTTCCCTGAGAGAAAAATCAAGGATGATGTTTTAGCCCAGAATGTGAGGACTCAGAAAACAGATTTTGTGTTTAATACTTCCTTATTATCTAAGAGCATGACAGGTTTCTAGGAGAAAGAGGCCTCCTTCCTCCAGGACTGACTCATAGCCTCATCACCACAATCTACTTGAAACGTCATCCAGACTAATGCCAGTATATCCTGGATCCCAGTTTGCCTCTGTAAATGCAGGAATTCTCAGATTGCCACATTTTCCCCACCCCATGTGGTTCCATGCCTGTACTACCCTAATCCTCTTGTGACCCTCTCCACCTCCTTCCCCGGAACTGTCCACTGGGTCATAGATATCCAGAACCCTTTCAACAAAATTCCTCCGTTCACTTTTTGTTTTTTCAAACTGAAACCTAGTTTTCACTTGAAGACACTGTTTCTCCTGTAGCCCATGCAAGTGGCGATTTTTCTCTTTTCTTCTGCTTATTCTTGGGCCCTGCAAGTGAGAGAGGGTGTTGACCCTCCTCAGTCCCACCCCTCTCCCCTCCCGCTAGCCAGCTGCTTACTTGACTTCTCTTGCCCACCATATCCGTATCCAATCTACTGAGTCCATTTCAAAATAGATCTGGAATGTGACCATTTCTGAACCATGGCCACCTTTACCATTCTGTTTCAAGCTATCCTCATCTCCCACTGGAGTTATTGTAACACCTCCTAAATGTTTTCTTTATTTCTACCCTTGCATCCTTTGGGCTAATTTTTCATATCGCTGTCAGTGCATTCTTTTGAAAACCTAAGCAAACCATGTCACTTCACAGCTCCAAACAATGCATTGTTTTTCAGTCCCATGAAGAGGCCCATAAGGTCCTCCTTCATTACCTGACTCCTTGACTACCCCTGTAATCTCATCTTTTATTGGAAGGCTCTTTTTACATCCTTCTAGCCACACTGTACCCCTTCTATATCTAGAACTTTGCCAAGAATATCCTTCATGGCTTTTGGACCATCTCTTTCCTCTATCAGGAAAGCTCTTTAACCAGATAAGTCTCTTGTTTTTTCTTTTTTCAGGTCTCTACTCACGTTATGGGTAGAAGGTCAAGTTATGAGTGAGCTCTTTTGACTACTGTATATAAAGCATCAGTCTTCTCTGTTCTTTATCCATCCTGATCTAATTTTTCTACATAAAACTTATTACAACTCCCTCTATTATATATTTATTTACCTCACTTGCCCTAAAATGAAAGCTCTAGGAGAAAGGAGACTTTGTTTTTTTTACTTATTATTTTGACCTCTTCACCTAGAGCGATTTTTAGGATCTAGTTGATTTATATTCATTATTTGTTGAATGAATGTTTAAAGTGTCTCATCACTCTTCTGAATTAAAGAGGATGGTATTCTTCATTTTCATCACTAGGAGATGTTTCTCCTACTTTCAAAGAATAGCTAACTTTACCGAGTTCTAATGAAATAACAGAGGATGGGCAGAAAATGAATATGGATAATAATATCATAGTAGTTAAGATGAAAGTTTCATGAAAATTTTGCATTTAACTCAAGAAAAAGACATTATATAACCTATTTATCAGAGCTTGGAGGTTTATAAATGGATGTAATCTTAGAGGAAAGTAAGACATAAAGAGGCAAAGTGAACTTGTCCAGAATAATGGAACTAATCAGTTGTCAGGCGGGGTTGCATCTCTGCCTCATTATTTTCTATTTAGAATCCATTCACTCAACAGTGAATATTCACTGAACTCCTACTGAGGGTATGCTGTGGTCAAGGAAACAGACACAAGATCTCCTCTGATGAATCTTAAAGTAGCAAAGGAGATTAATGTTAAAAATATTGAAGTTGAACACGCACATTCTTGGACCCTGTATTGTGAAGGAGGCAGCATCTAAAAAGATACATTTATGAGGGGAGACTGACCCAATCTGAAGGATAAAGTGACCCTTACCTGGGTAAGTGTAATCATGAAAGGAATGGACTTTTGAGGGATGAGGAGGAGCTAGCAAGAGGAAGAGAAACTGATTGTTTTTCTGGCAAAAAGCTCAGACCCCTGTTCCTGGAAGAGGCAGGAAGGAGCACAGTGGTGTCATCTGATGGTGGAAAGGCTTAGGTGACCTTTGATAGTGCTAGACTCCTGATTCAGTATTATATTAACTGCTTATTAAAGCATAACAGCCATTGAGACATATGTAACCTTATACACAATTTAACTGCAAATAAAGCATTCCTTTGCCTTCTCTTTCCATTTTAGGAATGAGTTTGCCATTAGCTGAAAAGTTCACCTCTCCAGTTGTTTGTGCTGATGGTTATTTTCACTTCCTCATTCTTTCTTTCAAAGAGCCATCTCCTGACAATCTAGTTCTTTGTAGCTCATCTTTTCTCATCCAGCTAGTTTCCTATTTTTATTGCTGAGTCATCCAATCAAGCTTAATTGTCTCTCTCTCTACAGCTGGCTCTGTCTTTTGGAGAAAAAATTCTGCTCCAGGTGCACTTTTTAAAATTAGGGAAATATGAGTGTCTATATATGGACACAGCTAGTTTAATGGTGAATTCTGAAGCTATGGAAGATGATTAGCATCTTTTACCTTTCATCATGGTGACCAATAAGATGTTGAACTATCCTATCACAAGCTACCCATCATAGCCACTAATATTTTTAAAAAATTTCTTCTACATGATTTTTATTTGTTGCTTGATGAGTTCTTTCCTTTTCAGAAATTTTAGATTAACTCAAAATTATCACACTTTTTTTTCCACCCAAAGGAAATGCGGTTTAAAATAATAATACAGCTAAACTAAGAAATTACATTTTGGAAATAATGAAAAGTCATTTGAATTTTCTCTTTGTTATCCATGACACAAAATTTCCAGGTAAATTCATTGTTTAAATGTTGAAAGGGAGATGATTTAACCTACTTAAGAAAAAGGCTTATAAGACTTAACATATGGAGTCTTGGGTGAATAATAAGAAAAATATGAAGTTAAGACATTTGTAATGTACAAATTTTACAAAGTATTTGTAAAATACTTTGTTCCATGTTATTGAACATAAGAAATAATTTATCCTAGTATACTATATGGATCTTCTAAAATTTGTCCTAATTAGTGAACTATACTAATTAGTAAATGAAACATCTGATCAGCTTATCAGACATTAATGTTTAAATATTTATATTAGGTTAACCTGTTTACAAAATTCCACTTATATTGTCCCAGATAATACATTTTGACCTATGTAGATCAAATTAAAGATTTAGATTGTTTGATACTTCATGTTTCATGGAGGCTCAGCATCTATACTTATGTGATATTCAGAATATTTCCAAAATCTTTATTTACCAGAGATTTCATTTTCCCTTTATTCACATTGTAGCTATACACATAATTCTTTCTCAGTTAACTTACGTTCTAAATTTGATTTGTGGGGCTAAAATTGATGGGAAAATAGAGGGAAAACAAATTATTAATAGGGTGTATAGATATAATGGTAGCACTTCACATGTTATATTAAATAATCCACACAGAAATTACAAAGGTAGGTATTATTTATCCTTTTCACAAGTGAGGAAACTCAGTTACAGAGAAACTGAGAGGAAATCAGTGAAATTGTTCTTTAAATGAAAACTGTTTGATGATATACATATTGTGAGTTTTGCTAAGTATATTAATGCTATGTTGAGATCTCCATTTTCTATCCATTACAGTGAAACAGAACACCTTACTGTGATAGTAAGAGTACTACAGAAAAATAGAATTTAATTCAGTGAGATAATGTGAGGTGAAATAAGGCAAGCATGAGGAATCAGGGACTTCTATTTTCAGCTTTGTCACTATCTCATGAAATGAACTCAGAAAAGCATTTAACCTTTTGAAGCTTGACTTTCCACTTCTGAAGAAAAAAAGAAGTAGAACAATTATGAGATTTATCTAACAAAGCTTTTCCGAAGATTAAACTGTGTGAATTTCCTATTCCTGGAATAAAGATTACTAGAAACTAGAGCTCTTTGCATATCTTTATGATGAGCTCAAATCACCCTTAATGTTTAGAGAATTTTTTTACTAATCATAGAGGAAACAGACATTTTTTGTACCTTTCCCAGGGTTTTTCCACTACTCAGAACGATCCTTTGGATAAGAAGAAAATTGCTGAAGAGCCTAATTTCTAGTCTGCTTGTGTTTTTAACCAACTGTGTGACATTGATTAAGTCATTTAAACTCAGGTTACTTATTCGAATAATCAGGGATGGATTATGCAGTTCAACTTTAAATAACATCAGTGTATTTCAGTCTTCCAGAATAGTGCTTGGCACATAATAGCAACTCAATAAATAGTAGGTGGAATGAATGAGTGAATGAATGAGTCATTATACTTCCTTAGTTTGCTTTATTGCTTGAGGTGCTATAGGTGTGTAAGAGAAACTTCAAGGAAAGCTATGAGGGAGCAGTACTATGGGGGAAATGTGTGAATGAATTGAATGAGTTTTCTTTTCTGCTCATAAAAGATGGTTAGATTTCTGGAAATTTGGTGAAATTTGTTTTGTCATCTAGGTCATTTATTGTGTGTATTTGTGTTTCTGACCCTAACCCTCTGTAAATCTGTGATTGTTATAGTACAAAACTGGCTATAGTATAATAATCATGCAAGTATGTCTTGTTTGATTTCCTCACATAATTTAGTCTCTTAATGTTCCCAATATTTGTGTTCTGATATTAGTTATTTCTTTAAACTTTCTTTTGAAGTAATTTTAGATTTACAGAAAAATTGTAAAGATAGTGGACAGAGTTGCTATATCCCTTTTACCCAGATTTCCCTAATGTTAAAATTTAACACAACTAAGGTACATTTATTAAAAATGAGAAATTAGTTTTGGTGCATTGGACATTGGTATGGCACTGTTAATTAAACTACAGGCTTTATTTTGATAGTACCAGGTGTTCCACTCATGGTTTTTTCATATTCTAGGTTTCTGAGATACCACATTCCCTTTAGTTATCATGTCTCCTCAGAGAAATGTAATGTTCTTCAGTCTTTTCTTGTTTTTCATGACCCTGATACTTTGAAGAATTGTTGTTGTTTAATCGATAAGTCAAGTCTGACTTTTATGACCCTATGGACTGTAGCCTGCCACCCTGCTCTGTCCATGGGATTCTCTAAGGCAAGAACACTAGAATGGGTCTCCATTACCTTCTGCAGGGGATCTTCCAGACCCAGGCATCAAACGCATATCTCCTGTGTGGGCAGGCAGATTCCTTACCACTGAGCTACCTGGGGAGCCCCACTTTGAAAAGTACTGGTAACTATTTCATAGAATCTTTTTTCTGAAGTTTTCTCATGATTAGACTTGAGTAAAGAAAGGATATCAGTGAAGTGAAATGTTCTCTTCATCTTCTGGGGTATATGACATCATCACGACCTACCACTGGTGGTGTTGACCTTAATCATGTGGTTAAGGTACTGTTTGCCAAGTTTCTCCAGTGTAAAGCTAGTATTTTACCTTTCCACACTGTTTTTTAGAAGCAAGAACCTAAGTACAGCCCATACTCAAGGGGAAAGAGAGAGATTTTGGCCACCTGGAGGGAGGGATATGGAATATTGAAGATTCAGTGGAAATGAGTTAAAATCATCTTGATAATTAATAGTAGCTATGTGACTAGCTTGTTTACTTAGAGTTTGTTTCACTTGTTTTTATCAGCCTTTAGTGGAGCTTGGTTGCGGCAGCTATTACTGTGGTGTTCTAATGCAATTTCGTCTACATTTATTATATTTGAAATTCTTCTATAAGGACAGTTTGCACATTCTTCTATACTTATTTATTTAATCGTTTGTTTATATCAGTATAGTCTCATGAGTATGTATTTTATTCTTTGGGTTCTCATCCAATGCTTTGTTGTTGTTGTTGAGATTGTTCCAGCTGTAGTCAGCTCTTTTGGGGTGGCTCCTGTATCCTTTTGAGATACCCTAACCATGTTTTCCCCAACATTGCTTTCTGACAATTCTTGATGCTCTGGATTCATCTTGTATTTCCTTTCTCTAGCCTTTGAATCTGTAATTTCTTCAAGGAGCCTTAGTTGTTTTATGGAAATGCTATTTAGAAATTAAGATCTGAGCCTCAGTAGGGCTCATTGCCACCAAACTATCATGGCTTCTAGGCCATCTTAGCAGTCAGACCATAGAAGCAGTTTCAATCCAGATGTGTCTTTCTATGAAAACACTTCTTCGGATGCTTGCTTTCTACCACTTTTCATTATACCTGTCGCTTGAAGACTTTAATATGATTGATTATAGATTCCCCACGTTTTTCTACTAATTAAATATTTTAAAAAATAAAGTAAATATCAGCAAGAGTAAGATTTCAAAGTCATGACTCCCAAAATTGTACACTGACTCACTTCTGAGTTTCAGATTTATGTGTCCAGCCCCTTGTTGGGTGTTCCTACTTGAAAATCTACATGGTGTCTTAAATTCAGTATGATGAAAGGTGCATTCTTCACACATCCTATAAGCTTACTCTCTCATTTTTATATATCTTAATGGCAGCTATTTAAGTTAGACTCTTCATCATCTCACTTAATCTAATCAATGACTAAGTCCTGCTGATCCTACTTTCTCAATATAATCAAGGTCCTTTCCTTCCGCTTGTCTCCCTTCCTCTCTTCTCCTCCTAATATTGTTCTAGCTCAGAAATTCATTGCCTTTCACTAGGTGAGTTGTACCTGTTCCCTAACTGGTCTTGTTTATGTAACCTTTTTCCTATATTGATTCTTCTCCCTGCTCCAGCAAAAATCTTATCCTGTTACTTCTCTGCTTGTTTTTGTTTAGTTGGTCAGTTGTGTCTGACTCTTTTGAGACCCCATGGACTGTTAGCCTGCCAGACTTCTCTGTCCATGAGATTTTCCAGGCTAGAATACTGGAGTGGGTAGCCATTTCCTTCTCCAGGGGATCTTCTTGACCTAGAGATTAAACCTGTGTCTCCTATATTCGAAGGAGGATTCTTTACCACTGAGCTAACAGGAAAGCCTACTTCTCTGCTTACATCCTCTCAAATGAGTCTTAAATGAAATTTATTTACTGAAATAAGTCCAGCTCCTTAAAACATACAAAGTGTTCTAAACCTCATTGTTCCCACAGTCACTGACTGCTTACCATTCAGGCCGTGGCTTCTGTTTCTTTGTGACGTTGTGTTTTTTGCCAGTTGCATCCTCTGAGTGAGAAGAATGCTTCCCTGTCTCTTCCTTTAGCACCACTCCCTACCCCTCATGACAAGACACATGCACACAAACACATAATCCTTATCAGAATTCCTTCTCTGACTTCATTTTTTGGGTGGTTTAGTGGATTTTCAGTGCAGTTGTTGCTATCTGCATTTTTGTCATTATTGTCATTATTGTTTGCTTAAAAATGCCAAGCAATCTGCTTACCTACTTTATCTTTTTCATCTCTCTTTAATTATTGTATCATAATTCTCCATTTGTTTCTACCTTCTCTAGTGGAGTGAGCACCTGAGGAATGCACTAGACCTTCCCTTTGTTTTAGCATCAATGATAAGCAGTTTCTGGTGGATGGTAGGTCTGTAGTATCTTTTGGAGTGAATGGATGAGTAGGCTGGAGCAGACTGGTGTGGACGGAGGACAATTATAGTCTTCTTAGAATGTCCTTTCTTGAATTCTATTTCTAGAAATTCATTATGTTTGCTACTAAGATGGAATGGATGAGAACTAGTACAAAACCCATCGCTAGTTGTTTCTTAGTGAATATTTACAATACTTTGAACTTGTTACATGCATTTTCTCAATTAACCTTCATTAAAAAACACCGTAAAATGGCTTTTCTTCCCACTTTTACAAATGAGGAAATTAAGGCAGTGGCAGAGTTTGTTAAAACATCTTCTTGGGCTCATATACCATTTTTTCTATTCTACCTATAAGGTAGGCAATGAAGTACAAGGCTCTCACCAGTGAAATACAAGTGAAAATAATGCAATTCATTTTTCCCACACTCTCTCTTCCATTCTCCTTTCCTTTTTCTGGCTTGAGCAATGGTCTCTGCTTTGTGGAAGACAGTGGAACCACACAATGGAAGGAGCCTGAATCCCGGAATTTTCTACCTGGAGTAGACACTTGTTAATGAGAAATACCCTTTTGACTTTCAGTGAGCATCATTAACTTATATTTTGTTAAAAGCCCAAGATTTAAAATTTAGTGGTTATCGCAGAGACTATCATCAGCTATGCAGAGGTGAAAAGTGGTTATTTAACTTGTCATGTCTGTATGTCAAGCTACTGTTATATATCTGTAGATATATTATTTAAGAAGAGAAGACCGTTGTGTGAAGTTTGACTCTCATAATTCCTGGTCATGTAAAGTGATAGAAGTTATTTAAAATCACCACAGTACCCTTACCCATTATCATCATAACATTTTAATGAGGAAAAAGGTGAGGTAGTGTATATGAAAATTCTTTGAAATTTGTACAGACAAGCAAAAGCTAAGAGTTCAGCAACACCAAAGTAGTTTTATAAGAGATGTTAAAGGGATTTATCTAAGCAGAAAAAGTCACAACTAGAATATGAAAATTATGATAGAAAATGTCTCATTGGTAAAGGCAGATATGTAGTAATGGTGGTAAATAAGCCACATAAAAGCTAGTAGGAAGGTTAAAAGTCAAAAGTTACAACCTATATCTCAGAAATACAGAGAATAATAAGAGTTACTATGGACAATCATACACCTGTAAAATGGACATAGAAATGGATGTAGAAGAAGTGGATGAATCCTTAGATATGCACAATCACTGAAGATTGAGCCAGAAATAAATAGAAAATATGAACGGACTAATTACCAGAAATGAAACTGAATCAATAATAAGACAACTCCCAACAAATGGACATTGTAAAACTCATATGTTAATTGTAGTTATATATGCTGTACACAAATGTTTATTTCCCTACATTTAAAAATAGCATTATTTCATCTGTTTATTTCTTTTATTTCTCATTTTTATTGAGGTATAATTGACATACAGTTCTGTATAAGTTTGTGATAGACCACATGACTTAATATATTGTGAAACAATTGTCAAAATAAATTTAGTTAACATTCATCTCCTCATATAGTTAATCCCCTCAATTTTTTTACCTGTGATGAAAACTTTTAGAAGTTGCTCCTCTAGCAACTTTCGCCATCCTGCCATGTGGGTTACACTCTCTAGGGTCACAGGTAGTCAGACATGACTGATGTGACTTAGTACACATACACGCATGCAAGCATGTTATGTTAACTGGAATCATCATCTTATACATTACACCCCCCAGTACCTTATCTTATAACAGAAAGTTTGTACCTTTGGATCACCTTCATTCAATTCCCGTACTCCAGAGGTCCATCCTGACAGTGATAACCACTGATCTGATCTCTTTTCATGTTTTTTTTTTTTTTTTAATTCCACATATATGAGGTCATACAGTATTTCTCTTTCTCTGTCTGACTTATTTCACTTAGCATAATGCTCTCAAAATCCATCCATTTTGACACAAATGGCAGCATTTTATTCTTTTTTAATGGGTGAATAGTATACACATACAAAACCACAGGGACACACACACACATATACTTAGGATGTTTCCACGTCTTGATCGTTATAAATGAAGCTTCAGTGAACTTGAGGGGTGCAGATATCTCTTCAACATAGTAATTTTGTTTCCTTTGGATGTATACTCAGCTTTGGAATTTCTGAATCATAGTTTTAATTTTTTTAAGGAACCTCCATACTGTTTTCCACAGTGGCTGTACCAGTTTGCTTTTATCACACAAATCCCATGTGCTGTTAATTCATCCTAGCTTAACAATTGTTTTGCATATTAAGGGTTAACTAACCTTTTAAAGACAATTTTGATTATATTTTAGAATAGCATTGATAGCTCCTACTTCCAGCAATGATCATGAATATTTGCTGTTTAAATTACTACAAAAAAAAGGACTGAAAGAGGCAATGAAAACACCTTGATATTAGTTAAATTTTGCACATTCTGTGTGAAGATAACTGTTGGGGATGGAGTGAGATCATTTGGAATGTGTAAAATGGAAATAATATAACACAGAAAATTGAAAATCCAAAACCATATGGGCACAACTGCAATTCTTGAATGGTACCCATTATGTGTACTGGATTTTAGTGCTTTAGTTTCTTACCTGTTTTTGTCTAGCTCATTTAGTACTAAAAGGGAAATAGCCAAAGTAAAAAAGAGGAAGAAAAACAGGGGACATATTTAGGTACTGATTGAGTAATCTGCCCTTAAATAATTGAGAGACAATTAGATTTGAAAGGTTTATCAGTAGCAAGAGACCTTACGGTAACCTTAAACCTCTGACCATTGTTAGCAGAGGGAAGTGATCTACTTCAAATTTCTCCTTTCTCACCTTGGCAACTTTTGTGGCTGAACATCATGGCCATGCCCATGCCCCCAGCATTAAAAACAAACAAACAAAAAAAAACCCAGGATAATCCTAGCTTGTTTTAAGACATTTATTTTACAAACAAATCCCTATTTTCTTCATGAATGTTTATCACTGATTTTATTAAAAATAATGGATTTATATTTCCCTAGGAAACTAAGAGATAGATGGATGAATAGTTATATGTGACACTATGACATGAATAAATGAGAGAAATGCCTTAGGGAAGAAACGAAAATGTAGATGTTTTTGTTTTTTTTTGATCTTCAAACTAAGACATTGAGAGAGGGATATTTGGAAATGGCAGTTTGGGTTAATTGAGTATTCCTGATTATAAATGAGCAGGAGATGCCTATTACTACTATCCATCTAAGCTATAGGGAAAAAAAAAGGATGTGGCATGCCATTAGTACATTTTCTCCTGCCTGCTCTACTTGAGAAGAATAAACCTGAGTCCAAACAGCCTAAATTAAAAAAAAAAATACATTACTGGAACATTTTAATACAATAATCATGTTTCCTTACACTTGGATTTGGTGGACCCATAGATTGTAATTATCCACAATACCATGGATCATACTTGAGAAAATTTCTACCAGAGTGCAAAACTTGCTAATTTGCTACTGACTATTGATGTAGCAGGAGTTCCCCACCCCTACCCCTGCAACCAGGGAATTAGAAGGTAAAATTAAATCACATCAAGTAATGGATTCTTCTACCAAACATTATTTGTCTTTCTAAATAATTAACTACTTGAAAATAATCATTAGGGCTAGTGGCCAACTGAAGATAGCCTAAAATAAAAATATGCGTCTATCAACATTTTATTTCTCTCTCTTTTTTTCTTCTGGAACATACTCAGTGTATAAAGCTAAGTACCTCTCTGTTTTCCAAGGTCATTTTCATTTAACCTATTAAAACAGATTGAGGCAAAGGTAATGTAATCAAGATTGTCAATTGTCAATGACATTAACTGGTGCCTATTGGGTTTGAAACATGCAATCTCTGTATTCAGTGTTCATCAATGTTGGGAGATTAGTAAATACACACAAACCAAAGGGGTGTAAAAACTCACAAAATAACATGACACAAATCAACAGAGTGCAAAGTGTACGTACTTAGGTCTCTGAAAACAAATTTTTATTTGGATTACATCATAGTATTTAGAATTATATAAATTGTGGTTATTGAAAATGAGATAATAAAATTATTTAAATTTTAATAAATATGTGTTAACTTCAGTTATGATTGTAGTATCCTTTAAGCTCTGCACTGGAAATGAAAATGTTATAATACACACAGCCTGCCTTCAAGAGGCTTATAGGCCATTCAGTCAGAAACTTAGAACAATGTCTTTTATAGGCTAAAAGGTAAATAAGTATATTACTGGTGCAGATAACAATTGCTATTAAAGATTGGAAGTCACCATCCAAGATGATTTCCTAAAGGAGTCAGGGCTTGATCTACTACATGAAAATAACAATGTTATTTAGATAAAAGAGAGGAGACTGAGAAAAATAAGTCAAAACACCAGAAATAATACAGTGATATTTATTTATGAGAAGATTAGTAACTGCAGTTGTGAGTGCAGTAATAGAGTTTGTTAGTTACATGTCAAAGGTTTTTAGTCTGAGAATAAGCTTCAAGTAAAATTCTGGAAAAAAAATATTTAAGAATGTTGCCCGTACACATAAATGTTTATAGGAAGTACTTCAGGTCCAAAATTTTTGCCAGCTTCATAAAGGGGTCTAACTTTCCTTAAAGGATGGAAACCTCTGTTCTGTGTTCAGAGCTTTCTTCCATATGGGAAGAAAGGGACCTTTTCATAATTAAATTTTAGTGACAAAACTAAGGTAACAATCCTAATATGTTCATTGTATTTTTTGGTCATCTTCTACAAGTTATATTTTATAATCATTAAACAGAGCCAAAAAAAAGCCAGCTTCTTGAACAGAAATGCTTCTCTAGACAAAAACAATCTTAAAGAATATAACAATTATTCTTATTTTTATAGTAATTTTTTATAGACACCTACCAGTCCATCCTAAAGGAAATCAGTCCTGAATATTCATTGGAAGGACTGATGCTGAAGCTGAAAGTCCAATATTTTGGCCACCTGATGGGAAAAACTGGCTCATTTGAAAAAACTCTGATGCTGGGAAGGATTGAAGGCGGGAGGAGAAGGGGACGACAGAGGATCAGATGATTGGATGGTATTGCAGACTCAATGGACATGAGTTTGAGTAAACTCTGGGAGTTGGTGATGGACAGGGAGGTGTGGCGTGCTTCATTCCATGGGGTCACAAAGAGTCAGACATGAATGAGCCACTGAACTGAACTGAACTGGTCTTTTATATATGCAGAAGTAATTTAATTATTACAAAACAAAGTAGGCATGCAATTTAAAGAATATTCCAAGTTCCCTATTCATCTAGCATTCTCTTTATTACCCATTAAATTGTTAAACTATGTTTTATGAAAGTACAAGTTAATATCTTAATTAATGAAAAGTAGATTATTAAATGGAATAACATAAAAGTCTTAAAATGTTTTATCATAAGAAGCTTGGAGTTAGAACTTGTATTGTGTGTGCATGCCAAGTCAATAAGTCTTGTCTGACTCTTTGTGACCCCATGAACTGCAGCCTGCCAGGCTCCTTTGTCCATAGGATTTCCCAGGCAAGAATACTGGAGTGGGTTGCCATTTTGTTCTCCAGTATATCTTCCTGACCTAGGAATCGAACCTGTGTCTCCTGCATTGACAGGCAGATTCTTTACCACTGAACCATTTGGGAAGCCTAGAACATATATTAGTCAATATATATATGTGTGTGTGTGTATCAGTTTATCTTCTTGAAATATAATGAATAAAATTTAAATGGACTTTCAGTCTTCATTTCAGAATAAAGAGCCAACATATATTCCAGTATCACATTTCATATTTAATCTATTCTTTCTACATTCACAATTACGTTGCTATGTAGATTCATGATTTTATATTTTCACAGATAAATTCATAGGGAGATATTCCTTTAGTGTTCCTTGTTATGTATTTCCCACGTTCTCAGGTTTATTTGCTGCCAGAATATCAAACCCATTTAAAAAAAAAAAATGAAAGAGTTCAAGCTACAGAGACTAATCACTGGAGAGGACATTTCTATCTGAAAGTCATGGCTCCTTTTATTATATCCTCTGCACCACCATCAAATCTTCCTATAACACAGGCCTTATCCTCTTCCTTACTTAACTCCTTTCCTGGCTCCCCATCTTCTGCAGGATGAAATTCTGACTTTTTAGCATCACATACAAGACTCTTTTTGATCAGACCTCAAGTTTCATTGGAGGAAACTTTTGCTGCCATCTCCTGTCAAAGTCTTTTTATTCAAGTTTCACACAGTTATTCTCCATTTCTCAAAAGAGCCATGGCATTTCACTATCCCTCTCAGGTGGAGTTACTTAGCTCTTTGCTCCTTTTCCAAAGTGTAATATTAAGACTGTGTGGTTAAATTTTGTTTAGAAGTTTCTCCCTATCACTAGACTAAAGGATCTCAGAGGGCACAGGCTCCATTATTTACCTAGGCATGCCCTGGAACTGGTATATAGTGTGACACAGACAGGGACTCTGTCATCATTCACCAAATGCATTCTTACCAGCCTAGATAGAAATAATATTGAACTGAATATAATTATATAGAATATAATTTTATATTTTATATATTATATAATGTATAGTATTTATAATGTCTATGTAGTTCCTTTTTAATATGTTGAATTAATTATATGGGGGATATCTAGTGCTGAACCAATTTATTTCTGAAATAAATTCAATTTGCTCTTGATATCTTAGGCTTTTTTTAACTTTGTTTTGGTTTACTATTGTTTTGCTTAATATATTTGCAGCTATTTGATATTTGAAGCTTCTTTTCTCAAAATGATCATCTCTAGTTTTGTAATCAAGATTACAGAAACCATATAAACTAGGCTACCTGTTTTGTTCTGTTATCTTTAAAAAGTTGGTTTAATTGAATATGTCTTTTCCTTGAATGTTTAGTGCAGCTTCTTCCCTTTAGGCATCTGACCCTGAGATATTTTTTGGCAATATTTTTTAATAATGATTCAGTTTTCAAATTGTTATTCAAGTTTTCTGTTTCTGCTCAAATCACTTCTGGTCATTTATAATTATTTTCCAAAATATGACTTTACATAAGTTTTTTTTTTTTTTTTTGAGGGTACAAGTCATTTCATATAATCATTTTAATATCTGTTCTTAATCATTGCATCTTTTCTTCGTACTTTCTTTGGTTTTATTCTGTTTATTTTTTGACAGGTTAGATGCTTAGTTCATTAATTTTGTGTTTTTTCCTAATATACAAATTAAAGTATGTACATGTATATATGCACACACACACTTCTAATATCTTTTAAAACTGTTGCTCCTGGATTTTAGTCCATCTTTTTTTCCCTTTATATCCTCTCCCTCCCATTCACTACTACATAACTAATCTTTTAGTCATTTTACCTGATTTTATTGTAAACCCAGGCCTTTGTGGGATGGGTTTTATTCTGATTTGTCAACTGGAAATGGGGCTCTTGTACTGTATTTTGGGATATCAGCATCTCCAATCCAGCTGTCACCTGCTGAAGACTTAGGGACTGAACAGCAGTAACGGAGGAGGCCTGGACTTCCTCTCAGCTCACCCACTTTTTTCTCTAAGTCTATATAGTCCTTTTGGACATATTCTAGGCCTGCAGAATGTGGCTTAATTCCTCAGGATGAATTCCAGCTCCTATGGTTGCCACTGTAAAATCATATTTTCTTATTGTTCCTATCTTTTAATTATTTTTTCCTTTTTCATCAGATTGTCTGTGTATATATATATGTATGTGTATATATATGTGGCTTCCCAGGTGGCTCCGTGGTCAACAGTCCACCCGCCAATGCGGGAGACACAGGGCAATGCAAGTTCGATCCCTGTGTTGGTCAGTCCCCAGGAGGGGGAAATGGCAGCCCTATCCAGTGTCCTTGCCTGGATAATCCCATGGACAGAGGAGCCTGGCGGGCCGCAATGCATAGGGTTGCAAACGGTCAGACGCAACTGAGTGTACACTCACATACATAAATGTGTATATCACCAACCCCTGCTCCACATATAATCTATACTAAGTGGAGTTTCTCTGTACATGCACTTTGTCATATTTTACAAAACAAAGGTCAGTTTGTTCTATTTCTATTTTTCGTTAGCGTAAAACAAATGAAAATTTATTAAGGTGTAGCTAGTGAGACAATTTCTCTGGCAATGGATGTTTTAATTGCGGAAGAGTAGTGGTGTATTTTACTGCGGGACCATAACTGGAAAGACTTGCCGACTTACCACTTCTAACTTTGCCTCCATAAGAATTTGAGGCAGAAGTTTTATATTAAAAAATTAAAGGACATTAAGCTAATTTTTCTCATCAATGATTCTTATCTGTGAATTTGATTTTACTTCTTATAATTTTCATTGTTCACACACAAGTTAGAAATGCGAACTGTGTTCTTTCCTTGAATGTACTGATTTCTCTCTTTTAAAAAATCTTTCAAAAAACTTTTCCTGTATTCTTCACAGGTGAATTTAATTCTTTTTTTTGAAATTTTATTTGCTTTTAAAATATTACAAGAGTAATGCAGCTATCTTATTTTCTTAAAAGGTTAACAGAAATCATAAATATGCTACTAAATAAAAAAAACCTTCATATTTTAATATGTATACATTAATGTATATAATTAGCATATAATTAATATGTATACATTAATGTATACAACACATTAATTAGTCAGTCAGTTAATTAGTTGTTACTGTTAATTAATGTATAATCCCCAAATTCTGTATTGATGCAATCATTACAAATATAAAAGCTTTATACAATCTGTGCATTTAAAAAATTCACCATGTTGCCCATATTATTCTGAAACTAGTTTTATTCAATTAAAATATATCCTGTATATCTTTTCATACTAGTGCTAATATTTTAAATAATGGCACAGAATTGTTTTCTATTTTATACAATATAATTTGTTCTTAACTAAGGGATATTTAGATTGAATTTATTTCATTCTATTAGTAACAATGCTAGAGAAAATATTCTCATACACAGTTCACTGATGAGTTCTACAATTCTTTTTTGTAGAATAAGTTCTAGAAGAAGAATTACTGAGTTAAAGGCATAAGTGTTTTCAATTTTGAAGAGATACCATTCAAATGAGATATAAAATCATTAAATGTTTGGTTATAGTCACAGATGAATAGAGGTACCCATTTAATTTCAACCATTTGCACATCTCAAGGATCTGTCTCAAATATATGCCAACTAATAGGCAAATATTTACCTTGCTTTTATTGGCTGTTTGATTTAGATTATATACTTACATGGTAAGATAGCATGCTGTTTTCATTTTCAATAGCTCTTGATAAGCCTTAAATGCAAAACATTTCAGTGTTCATGTTCACTTTTTATTTCTATCAAAATATGGCAGAAAATAAATCAGAAAATACAGTAAGGCAAGATAAAGTTTTATGTATTTGTCGGGACATGGCTAATTCCCTTTATTTTTGTGTCCAACCCAATGACATAGTAGTGTTGCTTGATATATTGTAACTAAAGTAAATTGCTGTCTAGATGTAAGCTTTGGGTAATTTGCTAATTATAAAGCTATAGCCTCTTTGCCCATATTTGTGAGTTATGAAAGTCATTGTTATTTTGAAGTTGTATCTTTGGTTTTATTGTTATTTCTTTTATAAGTATTCTGCAAACGTCTTATCTGAGAAGATTGTCCACTTAACATTTACTTACCAGTTCTTAATGTTAAAGCAGTCATTAACTCAAATATATCATTTTTTAAAAATTTGATATATTTAGCTTCTGTGAACATATGACATGCAATTTCTGTCCCTTTATTATTAATACGTTTTTTTTTAATACGTTTTGAAAGGTCATTTATCAGCAGACCACAGAACACTAGTTGATAGATGTTTTGTCACCCATGTGACTGGCTCACTAATTTCTTACAACACCACTCTTTATTGATAGGACCTTTTTAGTGCGTCCAAAGCACAGATATTTTTCTAATGTTCCTAACTTGAGCATTGAATAATGACATTACTAGCACAGCGGGTAAGAATGTGTGATTGCCAGCCAGACTGAGTGTGTTGGAACCTTGGCGCTACCACTAGCTGGTGATGCCATCTCAGATGGGCAACATTCTTATCTCCTCTGGGTAGTGGCATCTGTGAAATGGGAGCAAGGATAATATCTTCCTCATTCTGCTGTTATGAAGAGGAAGAAAGGAAGGACAGAAGGGAGGGAGGGAGGGAGGGAATTTGATTAAACCACTTAGAAAAGTATTGATAATTGGATTGTTTGTAACAATCTACTGTTAATCATTTGATTCTGTATATATATTATATATAAATAAATCACTTCATTTAAGTTTTGAATTCATTTCCGTGTTGTTGTGAATGATTGTTTTAGGGCTCAAACCCTAAAACAATCATTCACAACAACACAGAAATAAATTAAAAACTTAAATGTATTTTAGATTGCTGGAGCTGGCATTGCTTGCTGGTGTTGCTTTTCTAGTATGAGAGAGTTTTAAAACTTGTTTTAATAGAAAAATCTATAAGAAAAATAGCTCAGGGAAGAAAAATAGCTCCAAAATATTTGTTTGAAGAGTCCCCAAAAGAAACCTTTTACCAAAATTGAGAAACATAGAGCACACTGTCCTTAAAAATCTGAGTGGATAGGAGATCTGTTTTTATATCATCCATGTAGAATATTGACAGGTGCTGGAACCTTAATAAAGGTGAGGTGCATAGAAGAAAATAACCCCAGGGTGAGTGTGGTATCTGAGATGGAAGGCAAAAAATTGGCTTTCTTCATCATATTGTAGTTGACAATTGAATATGTACTATTGATACAGCATATTAGCACAAAAGAGCCAAAACTGAAGAAACACCCGTTATGATACTGAAACTTCAAAGTAGGGTTATTACATGCAACAAAACAAAACAAAACAAAACCCTGATCTGTGCTTAGTCGCTCAGTCCTGTCTGACTGTTTGTGACCACATGAACTGTAACCCACCAGTCTCCTCTGTTCATGGGGATTCACCAGGCAAAAATACTGGAGTGGGTTGCCATGCCATGGGAGTCTTTTCAACCACGGGATCAAACCCAGGTCTCCCGCATTGCAGGCAGATTCTTTACCATCTGAGCCACCAGGGAAGCCCAGGAATACTGGCATGGGTAACCTGTCCCTTCTCCAGGAGCCCTAACCCAGGAGTCACATTGGGGTCTCCATTGCAGGCAGATTCTTTACCAGTTGAGATACCAGGGAAGCCCCCCACCCCACCCCTGCCCCACTCAACCAGGAAAAAAAAATCGCAGCTATATTGAAATACATCCTTTCCCCTTTAAGAAAAAATAATTATATAAGATTGTCTTCATCAATTATTTTTTTTAAACTATTAATAGACGGGATGTTAATGTTTCATTGCACTCATTGCTCTCCCCAGGCTAAGTCAGACTCTGTCTTATTGACAGTGTGAGAGAGCGAGAGAGCTGATATTGATCCCTATGGCTATCTGTCCTAAGTCGTTTTAGTTGTGTCTGACTCTGTGCGACACTATGGACTGTAGTCTGCCAGGCTTCTCTGTTGATGGGACTCTCCAGACAAGAATACTGGAGTGGGTTGCATGCCCTCCTTCAAAGGATCATCTCGACCCAGGGATCAAACTTGTGTCTCTTATGCTTCCTGCATTGGCAGATGTGTTCTTTACCTCTTGTGCCATCTGAGAAGCCCCCAGTCTATGGCTATACTTTCTCCAAAAACTTTTACCTGGAATTATCCAGGAATGATGACATTAAATGTTTTATTTTTACATTATCAGAATAGCAATCTTAATTATCCGCTTCTTTAAACATGTAGCAACAATCCAAAAGTGATTTTGGAAAAAGAAGAAAAAAAAGTTCAATAACAAACATAAGATTTATTGCAGTCATAAAAAGGTAAACCAGAGACCATTTCTTTTCCTTTTTTTTTTTCCATTTGTTTTTATTAGTTGGAGGCTAATTACTTTACACCATTGCAGTGGTTTTTGTCATACATTGAAATGAATTAGCCATGGATTTACATGTATTCCCCATCCCAGTCCCCCCTCCCACCTCCCTCTCCACCTGATCCCTCTGGGTCTTCCCAGTGCACCAGGCCCGAGCACTTGTCTCATGCACTCAACCTGGGCTGGTGATCTGTTTCACCCTAGATAATATACATGTTTCGATGCTGTTCTCTTGAAACATCCCACCCTCGCCTTCTCCCAGAGTCCCCAAGTCTGTTCTATACATCTGAGTCTCTTTTTCTGTTTTGCATATAGGGTTATCGTTACCATCTTTCTAAATTCCATATATATGTGTTATACTGTAATGATCTTTATTTTTTCTGGCTCACTTCGCTCTGTATAATGGGCTCCAGTTTTATCCATCTCATTAGAAATGATTCAAATGAATTCTTTTTAATGGCTGAGTAATATTCCATGGTGTATATGTACCACAGCTTCCTCATCCATTCGTCTGCTGATGGGCATCTAGGTTGCTTCCATGTCCTGGCTATTATAAACAGTGCTGCGATGAACATTGGGGTGCACGTGTCTCTTTCAGATCTGGTTTCCTTGGTGTATATGCCCAGAAGTGGGATTGCTGGGTCATATGGCAGTTCTATTTCTAGCTTTTTAAGAAATCTCCACACTGTTTTCCATAGTGGCTGTACTAATTTGCATTCCCACCAACAGTGTAAGAGGGTTCCCTTTTCTCCACACCCTCTCCAGCATTTATCGCTTGTAGACTTTTGGATAGCAGCCATCCTGACTGGCGTGTAATGGTACCTCATTGTGGTTTTGATTTGCATTTCTCTGATAATGAGTGATGTTGAGCATCTTTTCATGTGTTTGTTAGCCATCTGTATGTCTTCCTTGGAGAAATGTCTGTTGAGTTCTTTGGCCCATTTTTTGATTGGGTCATTTATTTTTCTGGAGTTGAGCTGGAGGAGTTGCTTGTATATTTCTGAGATTAATCCTTTGTCTGTTGCTTCGTTTGCTATTATTTTCTCCCAATCTGAGGGCTGTCTTTTCACCTTGCTTATAGTTTCCTTTGTTGTGCAAAAGCTTTTAAGTTTCATTAGGTCCATTTGTTTATTTTTGCTTTTGTTTCTAAAATTCTGGGATGTGGGTCATAGAGGATCCTGCTGTGATTTATGTCGGAGAGTGTTTAGCAGTAACTAATATCAAAAGTTTGTCATACAACTAGTCATATTTTAAAAATCCATATTGGCAGTGTTTCATAACTGGCTAGGTTTCATTTTGTCTTCTGCTATTCCTTTGGGCATGGTCCTTCACAATCGATTACCACTTTAATTGTAGTAGAGATTTGTTGGCAAGGCTTTCAGCTGTAAATTGCATGCAGGAAGCTATATATCTGTTTTTCTCTAATAATAAATTTGATCATTTAATGCTATATTTAGAATCCATTTATACAGAGAACATAAAATAATTGTTACATTAAAAAACTACCTGGAAGATGTGTTGTTACTGACTTGCATCCAGTATTCATCTGTAAGAAGCAAGATTACATCACGTTTTAAATGCTTTCCTAGGCCAAATTGTCTTGTTCATATTTATTGTTGCATAACATTCTATGATTTTTTTTTAACATATTTTATTCAGAAAACTACTGGAAACAAATTGATAATTATTCTAGCCATGAAAGTATCTATGATCCATGTGAAAAAGCGTCTACTTGAAAAGATACCTGAAAACAAATAACTGGTTCGAAAATATATTTTTGGCAACACTAGAAAAGGAAATGGACTGAGAGTACATCAGATACTGTGACAACATGGATTTATCATTTATAATATTATCATTTATGTGTCCGTCTTCCTAAACTTCCGAAAGGATGAGAGATAGGAACCCTTCACTACCTATGAAAAGACAATTAGTCAAGATCCATCCAAACAGATTTTTAAAATTCCTCTTTTCTGTAAAACCACTTTGATTATTTTCCTCCACTGAGTTGGACAGATGTTTGTGTTGATATTTGTGGGCACTGATTGCCTCTAAACAATAGGAAAAAAAGCTTAAACATGCATCTACTTTCAGTGATTGTTAATGAGAATAGAAATGAAATCTGATCACAAAACATCCAAGCTTTTTGTGCCACTGTGCCAAAGCTGTGTGTATGTGTATTTGCCAGTAATGTAATGAACACTCAGAGAGAGTGCTTCTCAGACACTTGAATCTGAAGAGAGGATTACGAAGTTATAAATACATGTTCTATCTTAATCACAGGAGAAAGAAAGAGAAACTCTGGCACTGTTTTCCCAGTCAGCAATCACAAAAGTATTCAATAAGAAGCAGCCAAAAATTTTTAACCATTTTAGATAAGTAGAAATTGAGGAAGACAAATGTATTAGCTCACTTGGGCTACCCTACAAAGTATCATGGAATTGAAGTCTTATACAACAGAACTTTTATTTTTTCATGGTTCTGGAGTCTAAAAGTCCATGGTCAAAGTATCCACAGACTTGGTGTCTTTTGAGGCTTTTCTCCTTGGTTTGCACATGGCCACTGTGTTCTGTTTCCTTACATGTCCTTTCCTCTGCATTTGCTTCCCTAATGTCACTGATTGTCTGGATTTCCTCTTCCTATAGCAGGACACCAGTCATATTGGATTAGAACCCACCCTGTGGCCTAATTTAAACTGAACTTACTTTTAAAGGGCTTACCTGGTGTTTCACCAGTAAAGAATCCACCTGCAATGCAGGAGACATGGGTTCGATCCCTGGTTCAGGAAGATCCCCTGGAGAAGGAAATGACGACTCACTCCAATATTCTTGCCTGGGAAATCCCATGGACAGAGTAGCCTGGGGCTTCAGTCCATGCGGTCACAAACAGTTGGCCATGACTTAGCAACTAAACAACAACAGTAACAATGACCTTTTAAAGACCTTTACCCCAAATACAATTGCATTCTGAGGAGCTGGGGTTTAGGACTTGAACTTACAAGTTTCGGGAGAACAGAAATAAGCCCATGATGACGCACATCTCATTCCTTCTTACTTTCTCTTTGAAAAATATAGATACATTATCAGAACATGAAGATAAAGGGTTTTCTTTTTCATTTTATACAAAAATATTAGGCAGTATTAAGAATCCCTGGATATTATAAGTAAATAACTGCAATTCTACCACCATTTTTTAAAAGTTGCCTAGCAGCCAAAACAGATATCATGAAATCCATGTGCAAAAGATCATCTGCTTGACTCAGGAACATATTTTAGGCTCCAACACAGATCTGATTTATTTTAAATTTATACATATTTGTAAGAAAAACGATAATCTGGTTTCCTGGAATTGTAGCATTAGAAAGGGATTAATTAGGGTGAGAAGGAAGTTGATTTTCACTGTCATCTCCCAGCTGCTGATTTTACAAGTGAGAAACACAGACTCCAAAGGTCAGTGGCAGAATCTATATTAAAACTTGCCTTGAGTCATGTCCAACTCTGCAACCCCGTGGACTGTAGTGCATCAGGCTCCTCTGTCCATGGGATTCTCCAGGCAAGAATACTGGAGTGGGTAGCCGTTGTCTTCTCCAGGGGATTTTCCTGACTAGGGATCAAACCTGGGTCTCCTGCATTGCAGGCAGATTCCTTACCGCCTGAGCCACCAGGTGGGTCCCAAGAATACTGGAGTGGGTAGACATCTCCTTTTCCAGGGGATCTTCTGACCCAGGGATTGAACATGGGTTTCCTGAATTACAGAAAGACTCTTAACCTGTCTTACTGGCTGCATATCTAGAGCTCTCAGATGAACTGCTTGCCAATTTTGAATTGGATTCCATCATCTCAGGTTCTAGAAGTTATTCCTTATTGAAAAATATTGCTGAGATTACCTACCCAGAGTGGAACAGAGACTTCATTACATTTTTTGTTGTTATTTTCTGAACCATAGAAGAGAAATCTACTCAGTGAGATTAAGTCAAATGCCAGAGAGATATGTAACAAAGGTCAGACACTCACCCATCACCTAGGATGGACTAATCCACGTGACTCCTTCCCTGCTCTAATTCCCAGAAGTGTTATTCATTTTTAGCTCTTTCCTATCAGGGGACAGATATTAGAAATATTAAATAGGGAAAATAACTCTGTTTTGACAACCGTGTACCCATTTCCTATGCCCTTTATTATTTGTGTTATCTACTTAACAATAGGAGAGAAGTGAAGTACTTCAACTTTATTTTTCTACTTCTTCCCATTTTGCTTTCCAGTCTTGCTTTTCTTTGCAGACATAAATTTAGACTATTTAGAGTATGTTTAAATACCATTTTCCCGTGAAGTGCTTCCTAACTTCTCTAACCCACAGAGCTCTTCTCTAGAGTCCTAAGTAATACCCTCTGGCTGGAACACTTCACTTGGCACTCATCTTGGGTGGTGTGTGCCATTTTCCTTAAATGGACTGCAGACCTCTCGGCAGCAGGAAGTCTGTTCAATATCCCTATGAATTTGCTGTTTCTCAGGTCAAGAACTGCCAACAGAGTGCATCCTGTCTCCTCCAACTGTTTCCAGTCTAATAACTTCAAAGCGAGATGCCGTTAAGACCTCTTCTTCCTTTGGAGCCAACCTGTAGATTTTTGGTAGGATCTGCTAACAGATATTATCATTTTTTAGTATAATGTTACATGGAGAAGAATATTTCCATAAACTTTCAGTTTCTTATAGTTACTGAAACATTTCATCGTAAGTGAGAATTCCAATGATTCTACATTAGTCATTAATTTTATTGAAACATACCATGATTTTAAGAATGTAATTTAACATATTTGACCCAGGGTATATAGAATTTTTGGTAAGAGAGGGGAGAGTAGGACAAATATTTTTGGTTCAGTTAAAAATTTTTGCTGAGAACTCACCTGTTTCTTATAGCTGTTCTGTTGATGTCACTGAAAGGGGGAAACATAACACACACACACACACACACACACACACACACGGGTGAAGCGAGAATGAGAAAGGGGGAGACAAAGACTGCATGATGGAGAATTGTTCTTATAACGCTTTCTATTTTTACACAGCAAATCAGAGTACTTACTTAATCTGTCCTTCTTGTAAAATGACATGGCCACACAATCTAAACAAATTACTGTAACTACCCTTGCCAGCATGACGTTTCTTGTCTCTCTCCTGAAGCCAGTAGGTGTTGAGTTGTGAGCAGGCCTGGACAAGTGGTAATGCTCTAATTATCATTTATAATAAGCTTATTGTTTGTGTGTCCTTTATTAGAGAGACAAGAAAGTTCCTTGTTAAATTCTGCAGTGGATTCAATCTCATGTTTGTTTTGGTGAAATAAATAGCACAGAAAATAAGAAGGTTTTATAAAATAAAAAGTAATACTGTGCAGCCTGCCCACAGAGTCTACTCAGTCACTGATACCTGTTGCCGGCATGGAAACCATTACTAGAATCTAAGATGTTACAAAACATTTTTCCCAATGGTGATAAAGCAACTTACTATAGTTTTTCTAAGAACAATCAGATACCACAGGAACATCAAACTCTCCTAAACCTTAGATATAAAGGAATTGTCTCTTGTTTTAAATGGAACTTAAGCAGTTTTTATCTGAGCCCCTAAGAAGTAACTCTCTTTTAAGATAAAGAAACAAATCATTAGCAGCCAAGCAGGTCAAAGTACTATGTGCTTTGATGGAAATTTTAAACACCTTTTCTGTTTCTAGCACTTTCTTAGTTTAAATATTTTTCTAATTTTATTTTGGATGACTCAACAGTTCCAGAGTTATTCTAATTTAGTTTATCCTGTCAGCGACTTTTCCTTCAATATTAATTCTCTTACAAATTATGGGCTCTCCTCCATTAAAAAAATAATGTGTGTAACAGAACGTAGAACTGTGCACGAAGTTTTATATGACTCATGATCAACTTCTACCCCAGCTAGAGGTTCTTGTTTAAAAACTGTCTTTATATGGTCATTTGACAGGGAGAAAACACAACTTCACCCCGCTGGTCCATGTTCTAATCCCTCGTTCTGGAAAAGCAGCAGCTGGAGTTTAAGCCATTGATATGTTTCATGTCTGTCTCTGTGTGTACTGCTGATCCACTCATGATTGTGTACATAAACTGTTTGTTCCCTGATACTCCTATTTGGTCAGCTGAATTTCTCTTGAATAGGTAGTCAGATTGAATGCGTCGTTTATAGATTGCAAACTCCGTAAGGCGTTGCCACACTGTATAGTTCCTATGATATGGCAACTTAGAATAGCTGATAATTTTGATCACCTACTATAGGCAAGGCTCTGTTCGTTCACTGAATTATTTAATTCTCAGCAACCTCAGTCAGGCAAATGCCATAATTATCCATAAGACACTGAGACACGGAATGCCTTTTAGTTGTTTGTTTAAGTGTTTCAAATGGAGTCAAATAAAAACTAAAATTACCTGACTTATTCAGTGATAGAGCCAGAATAAGATGCTGGACTAAAGGATCTCAAAGTGTATACTCATTCCACAAAGTTGTACTTTAAACACATCTTGAGAGTTGCACAATGATTTGTTGAAATTTAAATGTGGAATAATCAAGAGGTAAGCATATTTGATTTAACATAATTATATGAAACAATTAAAGCTCCATAGGATGTTTGGACATCTCTTTCTTAAGTTATATATCACTTTAATTATCCTTACAGCCCCCGACTAGACCAGAACATGAGTGAACTAACCAGGTTTGGTAATGTTGAATTTTTCCTTATGCCTAACTAGTCCTGGCAGCTAGGATGTTAGAAGGCTTCTGGCTTTTAGCTTTTATAAGTTTGGATTTATCTGCATTAGAGTGCCTTTTTTGGATTTATCTGCATTACAGTGCCTTTTGGACTCTATTACTTTAAAACAAATCCTCCCCTCTCCCCAGTATTGCCTGTTTTGTTATTTGCATTTCTCTCCCTGGAAAATTCATTCCACATTTATAACTTACCATAATCAAGATTCCCACATATATATTTCACCTCCAGTTTCTGCCCTGAGCGCCAATTCCAGATTATTTTCAGATGTTTTAACTTAGGCATTCTACAGGCCAGAATTTCCAGATAACTTTCCTGCCCGTTTCTAATTCCATTCTTTATGCCTTCACTGATGTGACTTCTAGCCGTCTGTCATTATTCAAACCAGAGAAGGCAGCCAGGGAGGAGGGGGTAGAGGTGAGGTTTTCTGGGGGTGAGAGAGATGATGAATGTGATTAATGTAAGAAGGTATCTCTAATACGCAGTTGGAGTAAAGAGATGAATTTTGTATTAGATAAAGCTATAGGTTAGGGAAATAGAGAATATGTATGGAATGTGTTATCTATTTATATTTTATTTATCCCTACCTACTTTCTTTATCTTCTTTCTTTTCTCTTCTTCCTTTCTCCTTTCCTTTCCTTCCCCTCTTTCTTTCTCTCTTCCTGCCTCTATCCCTCTCTCTCTGTCAGACTCCCTTGTAGCATTGCTAATGATGGGGTTTCATTGCCTAAAAGTCAGCTCATGCTACAGCTAGAATTTGCCTTAGCAATCATTCACCTGCTGATTTTGCTTTTCAGTTGAGAAACCTAGGACCTGGAAAAGTTAGGCAATGGTACACATTTTTGAGCTAGTTTCCAGGGCTCGTCATGTTCAATAGACAAGTCAGGAATGCCTCAGTGGGCTGGTTTGACTAGAATTCCTATTATTTGTGACTGATTGACTGATTCAGTAAAACTGTTGCCTCTTCTTTCATCTCAAAGAGAGGATGCCACAAGCAGCAATTTATCTGAATTCAAAATAACAGAATCATAAATCATGACATCTTGATGCATCGTTGGCCACTTGAAAGCCAAGAAGGTGCATCATTATCCAACAGCAGAGGAAACACGTTTTTCCTGAGTCTTGGGATGCCGAGGCACGTGGGGAGAGGCATAATGTCACTTTCCTTTTACTAAAGGAAGCCGTTTAGTGCCAGATACTCTTATTAGAGTTCCCTGAGAACTCTGCAAGTATTAATATACTTCCCAAAGTGTCTGGCTCAGGATCAGGGCAGAACCAAGATACTCTAAATTTAGGAAAAATTAGGGAATGGTAATAAAAATGGGATTCCCTGGTGGCTCAGTGTTAAAGAATCTGCCTGGCAATGCTAGAGGCACAGGTTTGATCCCTGGGTAGAGAAGACCCCCTGGAGAAGGAAATGGCAACCCATTCCTGTATTCTTGCCTTTTGAGAAAGGGCTGGGAAATCCCACGACAGAGGAGTCCAGGGCTTACAAAAGAGTTGAAGATGACTTAGCAACCAAACAACAATAGTAATGAATATCGATACCTTTTGTAGCCTTTTAGAAAGCCTGGAATACATTTGTTTTGCTCATCTTCATCTTTGTGGTGGCAGTAGCAAGGTTAAATGAGGTTTCTTGCCTGACTGTTAAATGTGTGGGTATTCCCATTGGAGCTCTGCCCAGGTGTTACAGAGATTTACCAGCTTTACTGTCTTGCTAAATATGGCTCACAGTCAGGGATAAGTAAGTTTGCCATGAGGAGACTGAACTTGTGGTTTGCCAATAAGTACATTGCACACTGTGTCCTATATGTAATATGTATGTGTGTGTGTGTGTAGGTTTCTGAGTCTGGCTGTCTCTACTCGTGTGTGTGTGTGTGTGTGTGTGTGTGTGTGTGTGTGTCTATGTGTGTAAGGACTAATAAAGTCATTATTCTGAAAATAAGAAAAGGATGTATAGGATAAATGAAAAAAAAAATTGGTAATCCAAAGGGTTTGAGGTAAAAATCTATTATTTTAAAATTAGCTTTCTGAAAATGAAAAAAGTGATTTTGTTAAATAATATTTAAAATGAAAGCATTAGGGTGTTTTAAGATGCATTTTGTCTCCTTAAAATTTCTAAAATTTAAATAGTTTGCTTGATTATAAATTTCTTAAAGAAGTAGCCTGAATTTTCAGACAATGCCTAAATGAAGGTATCTAGAGAAACAAGAAAATCCACCTTGTTTCTAAATCTTCAATAACCTTTATTTTGCACTTACATGGAGCTGGAGACTACCTAGGGTGGTTTGTAAAGTCTTATTTTATGAAATGCAAATACAGATTCCTCTAAGGTATTAGAAAGGTATTAGAAAATAATTGATTGTTTGCATTTGTATAGTTTTACTAAAATTAACTACATTTCTTTAAATCCATTTATATGTACTGAGTGAAGTAGAAGAAAATTAACAACAAAAAAACAGAATCCAAAAAATAATTCCACTTCAGAAAAAGAAAAGTTGCTAAGCAAAACCAAATGTTAGCATCTAGAAAATATGATATAATAAATGTATTAAAGCCAATGAAATGTGTGAAAAGATTATGTAGACAATTGAAAATCAATATTTAACTGAAATCCTCTCTTATTTATTTTTTTCTCTAAGATATTTGTGGCCCCTGTGCAAAATGAAAGATTATGCTATTATTCTAAGTAGTCAAATGATGACTCCCACTGATGTTCTATGATCTGTCTCATTTGTGAAGTATTTTCAGTTATTACATTTCCACTTAAGGATTCCTTCATTCTTTTATTTTCTTTATAAATCCTATACATGTTAAGATTTTAAAAGTTAAATATTTAAAACGTATTTGGGTCCCTGTTCAGAATGTATTATTTTGCTTAATATGGCAGGAAATTTGATTAATGTAGTTCAAAGGGTGATCCCCTGGAGGAGGAAATAGCAACCCACTCCAGTATTCTTGCTTGGAGAATCCCATGGACAGAAGAACACAATGGGTCGCAAAGAGTCGGACATGACTGAAGCCACTTAGCATACAGGTCATTACAATCATGCATAATGGCCTGCCTCATAGAATCCTGTTCCCCTGCCTGTTTTGGGATATAAAAAGGTTACAAAAGCTTAAACTAGCCTCCCAGGCAGACAATGAGTTCTTCTGGAGGAAGTGACCTCTGAGTTGAATCTGTAAGGATGAACAGGAAGTAGTCAATAGATGAAAGGCTTGAAAATGGAATCCTCGGTCTTTTCTTATTATTTAAATGACTGATGGGAGTTGAGGGGAACAAGACTGATACCTGCAGACCAGGGCTGACCATCTGGCTGACCAGGTCTAGCCATCTTGCAAATGCAACACAATTAAAAACGGGGCTATAATACACTGCTTTTTAGTAAAACAATTGTTGTGCAAATCAAGAGGAGATTATATAACATTTGGTTTGGAACTTAAGCGGTATTGTTCAGTATCACACAAAATCACTCCACTCAGTGTTTGAGTGACCAGTACAACAGATCTGACTCAGTGTCCAGTTGTGTTGGTGATTCTACCTGTGGGCCAAAGGTTTGACTAGTCTTCTAGCATAGCCTTGCCTGTGCATAAATGCACATTATTCCATTAATCTTGTAATATATACAGTTTCCATGTATACATGTTAGTCACTCCATTGTGTCTGACTCTTTGTGAGTCCTCCAGCCTGCCAGTCTCCTCCATCCATGGAATTCTCCAGGCAAGGATACTGGAGAGCGTTGCCATTTCCTTCTCCAGGGGATCTTCCCAACCCAGGGACTGAACCTGGGTCTCCTCCACTGCAGGCAGATTTTTTTTACTGTCTGAGCCACCAGGGAAGCCTATCATTAATCTTATTTTCTTGTTATTTATCCTACATAATAACCTATAAAGGATTATGTATTTTAAAATATATGTGTATAAGTAGCTTAAATACTCTATTCCTTTCAATTTTAAGTTATAAAAATGATGCTAATATTTCTTACAAATAGAAGTGTTGATTTTATAGATTTGAAAGTCATTGAGCTATAACCATTTTGAAGATATAATGGGAAGACTATAGTTAACTTTGGCTATCGATGACCAGTGGAATTGAAATGTCTGTTTTGTTTTTTTCTTTCTTTTTGATTTTGAAATTTACTTTCTAAAACATAAAAGATTCCAAAAGGTTTACCAAGATATTTTGCTATAAATAGCAAAACTATGTAAGCTTAGGAGATCAGATAGGTTTACTGATGTATTTTCTGTTAATTGTGCTAAAGGAAATCAACCCTGAATATTCACTGGAAGGAATGATGCTGAAGCTGAAGCTCCAGTATTTTAGAGTTGACTCATTGGAAAAGACCATGATGCTGGGAAAGATTAAAGGCAAAAAGAGGAGGGGACAGCAAAGGATGAGATGGTTAGATAGTATTGCTGACTCGATAGACATGAATTTGAGCAAAGTCTGGGAGATACTGACCACAGAGGAGCCTGGAAGTGCTGTAGTCTGTGGGGTTGCAGAGCCAGACATGACTAAATGACTAAACAACTGTGCTGGGCCTGCGTATTACTTTTGTTTTGCTGTTGTAACAGGTTACCACAAATTTAGTGGCTTATAGGAGCAACAGATGTCATAGTTCTGTAGATCAGAAGTCTGATGTGGGCTCACTAAGTCAATATCAAGGCGTTGAGAGGCTGTGTTTTTTTCTGGAGACTTCAGGGGAGAATTTGTTTCTTTGCCTTTCAGGTTACTGAAGGCTGCCTGAATTCCTTGGCTTGTGGCTCTCTAGCATTTTTAAAGCCAGCAGTGGAGTGTTGCATCCTTCTCAATTTGAATTGCTTTGGTATAACTCCTTAGTCATATCTCTTTGTTTAACTCTCTTCTTCCCTCTTTCACTTTTAAAGACCCCTGTGATTACATTGGACCTATCTGGATAGTCTAGTATAGTCTTCATATTTTAAGATCCACTGATTAACAGCCATCCTACAAACTTAATTCTCCTTTAACAATGTAACCTAATATATCCATAGTTCCAGGAATTTGGACATGGGAATCTTTTCAAGGCCATTATTCAGCCTTTCATACCTTTCACGTCGTTGTGTGGATTGAATCCTTAAACTGTCAGCAGGACCCTGGCTTTAACTAGATACCTTTCAAGTAATATTTCAGAGGAACGTGGTCATAAAGACTGCCTACTCTTCTGACTACTAGCATATGTACATTTTATCCAGCAAGCAAACTGTCGACCTAAAGAGGTACATTGAGTGCATGCTTGCGTGCTAAGTAGCTCAGTTGTGTCCGACTCTTTGCGACCCCACAGACTGTAGCTCACCAGGCTCCTCTGGCCCATGAGACTCTCCAAGCAAGAATATTGGAGTGGGTTGCCATGCCCTCCTCCAGGGGATCTTCCTGACCCAGGGATTGAAGCTGCATCTCTTATGTCTCCTGAATTGGCTGCTGGGTTCTTTAGCACTCGTGTCACCTGGGGAGCCCATGGAGGTACATTATCTCAGATACATTAATTCTTTACCAAAATGAGACATTCTCTCACTTTTTCTACCCTGTAGCTGCACTGTTTTAAAAACAAAAACCATCGTGTTTCCTTTCTCTCCTCTTTTATCTATACATATATAACTCAAACAGTTATTTTGAATTTATCATTCAGGTTGATGTGATATTCCTTTCCTTCTTCCGAAATATGAAAATATTTTGTTTTTCTTTCTGTGTCTGATATCTAAACATTGACTTGTAATATGAACAATTAAAATCTCATTTTAAAATCAACACTTATTTAACTTCTTTCTTTTGAAGTGTGTACTCTTTTTGTTTTAACTGAGTACACTTCACAGCTAAATTCTCCCCTTGATGATTTTACTGTTTGTTAACTTTTTTGCAGGATTTCTGAGGGACCCTGGCAGGTACTTGTAGGAGATAGAAGCATGATCAAAAGGAGGAAGGAAAGGGGCTCATTTCCTGTGTGTTCCTTGAGACAGGACATGGGAGATTGTCTGAGTTGGTGTTAAAAGAACCCAACTTATGAGGTAGTGTACAACCTAGAACTTGGTGACTGTAGGAAAAATATTACTTTGTACTCCACAGTTTGGTATAGAGGGAAAAAGACTTACCCAGATCAGCTATGAGGAGTTTATTTGACCATCACAGTGTTTCTGTTTTTCATTTGTCAACTCTGAGGAGTAGACTCATTTTTTAGGATATCTTCAAGTTTTAGAATCAGTGACTTCATGCTTTATTTCTTCTCTGTTTATTTAGTAATTCTCTGTATATTGACTTGGAGAAGAAAATGGCGACCCACTCCAATATTCTTACCCGAAGAACTCCATGGACAGAGGAGCCTGGTAGGCTACAGTCCATGGGATCGCAAAGAGTTGGACATAACTTAGTGCCCGAACAACAACAACGTTGACTAGCCTTTATAAACATATATTTTTATACAATACACAAATAATAAAGCTTGGCTTTAAGACATCCTATTTGACATGAGAGGCTACTTTAGGAAGTTTGAAGTCATGAAATAACAGTGATGACATCTGCAGAAAATCAGTTGCACATACTAATTAGCCTTGAATGGCAACAGAGTATAGTGGACATGTAACTCAAACATTATTTTTATTTTGTGTATCTTTCCTTCCATCTCAGAATAAAAAATCTAATTTCGTCTTTTCGCTAGAACAAAGCTGGCATGTGTGAATCTCAATCCTATTGTTTTTATCTGTGTGGCATTGGTTAAGTTATTTTATTCGTGCCTCCATATTCTCATCTGTGAAATGGGGATATTAATAGTCTACCTTGTAGAGTACTGGGAGAATTTAAGTGAGTTAGTACATGAAAAGAACTTAGAACACTGCCTGTTTAGAAAAGCAAATACCTCAGTACTGATGAAATGTTATGATTGAGGACTCAGGCAGTCTCTAAACTTGGCTTAGAGACAGTGTGGCCCTACAAGACAGTGTGGCACTGTGGAGTTTGCCTCGCCGCCTCCCACTCTTATCTAATGCTTCCCAGAAACACTGGAGTGCAATTGTGAACACACTGAAGTAGGGTTGACTACCAGGTGCATTGTCCTTTCTTTTTTCTCTATGGCAACAAGGAAGGAACAATATGTACTGTGTGTGAGGTCAAAAGGTTTCAGATATTTTACTGTCTAGCTTGAATCTAAAGTCAGTTTATATCCACTGCCAAGAAGAGACCACCTAATCGCTGCCTGGAAGGCTCTCAGAGCCTGCTGTTGACGTCTCTGATGTCCTTGCATGAGCCCTGTAAGACAGGCGTGCTGTATTAATCTGCGCTTCCTTTAGAACCTATTTATCCCGTTTGGATTCTCAGGACCCAATGGCGAGTCATAAAAGGACAAGAGGGAAAAAACAATAACAGTGAAAACAAGCAAATCTTCCCTTACCACACTTGAGAGAGAAGAGTCCTTCCTTCCAGGGGTTTAAGTCTGTTTAACTCTACTGTAACCAACCATAGTATGCAATCTTTGTGCATCTCCTCACTGCAATGAGTTACAAACATTATGTTCCAGTACTGTGAGTTTGAGATGAGATATAAAAGAGCAGCTGCACCATTCCAACCAGGCTGATCCCTGGTCAGTGTGACTTTGAGGATTTCTAACATTTGATGTCAATCCAGAAAACAATATTTTTTTCTTAATTTGTAAGTTTTTTTTTTCCTTCAAATTCATTTCAAAGGGCAGATACATTTCTTCATATTTCTAAGGAAATTAGATCTCAGACATAAAGATGAAAATATTTCATAAATAAGGTGTGCATTGTCAGAAAGTTTTTCATAAAGCTCATTTTATAATTTGCATATTAGTTGTCAATATAAATTTTAATATAACTAGAAAGTTATGTTAATTATATTTTAAATGACTTTTTCTCCACATGAAGATTTGTTACTTAAGGACTGGAGGCAAAATCTTTTGTAAAATTGAGTGGTATTTATAAGTAATCATTATAATAGATCTATGCCAGGCCTATAGTTTTATAGTTTCAACATTTTTATGTGAATATATTTAAAATTATAAGATGTTTTGCAAAGCAAATAAATGGTAATTTGTGAAATTACTTTTAGGTACATTTAACCAAATGCAGTATGATATAGCATAGCTAATTTCCCATCTTGACATTTTAAAATTATATCTAACCTCCAAGGCCCAGCACAGATGTTACCTCCTTTATTAAACTTTCTGGATGGTCCCAGTCAGAAGAATTTCATCTTCCTCTGACCTCTAGCAGTTCTTTCATGTACCATGTATGTTGCTATAATTTCTATGTGTGTTTTTTTCATATAATAGATTGTAATAACATTGAAAGGAAGAGTAATTTATTCATTTTATTTATCTTCCACAAATCTATAATTAAAATATATTATTGCTAATAATATTTGTCAATTAACTGTCTTTGAAATGAGGGTACCTGTCAGTAAGCAGTTTAGTGATACTCCAACCTAGTCAAAATAAAGATGTAGGTTCAGGGTGAGAATACGATGTCAGTTATTCATTTGATACAAGGCACCTGAAAACATGACTTGTAACATTAAGAATACTTCAGGTTAAAATACAAGAATAAATGCCTTAGCATATTTCCTTCAGGGTGGTGAGGTGAAGGGTTAAGTTCAAGGTGATTAAAAAATCTGGTGGATGGACTAATTGAGGAGTTTGGAAGAATTTATGTAAATCTTTTTCAGCTGTAAAAGCTATGTATCCTCATGGCATCATAAATAGGGAACAGTCATTCTTGTCATTTAATGGCATTTTCAAATGGAATATTACATTTAATGATCAATGTAAGCTGTACCGTTGAGTGTGTGCTACTGAGCATCTACTGAAATTTAAGTAATACTTATACATTTTAATTTTATAAGAGATCTTTAAAATATTTCTTATGCTTTTGTTGTTCAGAAGCCTCTTTAAATGGTTTTTAAAATCGCAAATCCTAAAAACATTTCCTATAAATACATTTTTTTTTTCCCCAGGAACTTCACTTGATAGCTCTTAAAACATGATTCAGAATGTAATTTCCCAAGGCTAAATGTTAGCAGTCAGAAATAATAGACATGTTAAATCAATCATCTTAACATTTTTCAGTCCACATAGGTTTTTTTCTGAAAAAGAGTATAGTGAATGGAATGACACTCAGGGAGCAATTTGCAAGCCTATTTCTGGAAAGCACTATTCCTCTTAGTAGCTTACAAAATGACTTTCTTCCTCTTCTATTGATTTTAGTTCTGTGACATGATACGCAAATTTATAAACAAAATATAAATGAAGTTCACAGGTAATGTCAGCAATGGGATTTTGGTAGTAGAAAATGCATCACCCCGATAAGATAATACCTTTGTCTGTCGGGACTTCAGTTAGAGGAAGGCTTTCTTAATGATGTCCAGATTTTTTAACCAAAATGCATGAGTGGTTGTGTACAATACTAAGTTGTAAGAGGAGAGGAAGGAGAAATCAATTTGGGAGATGACTTTCATTTTAAATGTTTTGAAGCTGAGGTTTTGTTGGGAAATTTGAATAGAGACCTTTATATGCATAGTCACAATTATGTACACAGCAATTTTCAAAAGCTAATGAACTCCTATCATCAAACTCTCAAGCATGAGTTTCTGTGTGCCAAAATATTTTATCCAACATGCCATAGCAATTGCTAATGCAGGTGTTTACTCAAATATCCTTTTCATATAGGCCTTTCTTGACCTCTTTTTATTAAAAAAAAAAAAAAAAAGACAGCCCTTTTCCTTATCTCCACACTCACTATTCTACTTTTCTGCATTTTTCTCCATATAACTAATCACTACTTGACATTTTGTATATTGCACTTTTTTTTATAAATCTCTTCCTCAACCCACATCATTATATAGTCCCTCCATGAAGGCAGTGACTTGAGTTCAGTGCTATATCCTGAGCAGCTAGATTTGTGCCAGACACATAACATGTGCTCGTCATTTTGTTGAATGAATCAATAAATTCTGAGTCAATTATTAGTTCTTGAAATTCTTTATAAATACTCTTTACATGTGGTAAGACTATTTCACCATTAAAAGTGAATAAATATGTTTCTCCAATTAAACAATATGATTATATCACCCTCAACATTGGCTATACATCGGTTGAAATGCAACAATTATACATCCCCCAATACAAAAATGTCAGGTCATGTTTTTTTGGGAGAAATATTTGCAGATATATTCCAAATGAATGACTCCTTAATGTAGTAGGCCTGAGTACACTCGATAGGTTCACAAAGAGTCGGACATGACTGAGCGAGTAGGCATGCACACAGACTACCTCAGATAAGCAGAAGATACCACTTTAATGGCGGAAAGTGAAGAGGAACTAAAGGGCTCCTTGATGAGGGTGAAAGAGGAGAGTGAAAAAACTGGTTTAGAACTCAACATTCAAAAAACCAAGATCATGGCATCTGGTCCCATCACTTCATGGCAAATAGATGGGGAAATAGTGGAAACAGTGACAGATTTTATTTTCTTGGCCTCCCAAATCACTGTGGATGGTGACTGCAGCCATGATATTAAAAGATGCTTACTCCTTGGAAGAAAAGCCATGACAAAACTAGATAGCATATTCCAAAGCAGAGACATCAATTTGCTGACAAAGGTCTCTCTAGTCAAAGCTATGGTTTTTCCAGTGGTCATGTACAGATCTTAGTGTTGGCCCATAAAAAAGTCTGAGCTGAAGAATTGATGCTTTCAAACTGTAGTGTTGGAGAAGACTCTTGAGAGTCCCTTGGACTGCAAGGAGATCCAACCAGTCAATCCAAAAGGAAATCAACCCTGAATATTCATTGGAAGGACTGTTGCTGAAGCTCCAATACTTTGGCTACTTGATACGAAGAGCTGATTCATTGGAAAACACCCTGATGCTGGGAAAGATTGAGGGCAGGAAGAGAAGGGAGCGGTAGAGGATGAGATAGTTGGATGGCATCACTGACTGAATGGATGTGAGTTTGAGCAAACTCTGGGAGATAGTGAAGGACAGGGAAGCCTGGTGTGCTGCAGTCCATAGGGTTGCAAAGAGTCACACAGGACTTAGTGACTGAGCAACATGAATAGACCGTAAGATATCCAAATTCATTCTCTTTAAATATATTGAGTGCTCTTGACAGAACAAAGTTTTAAGGCCAACGACTGGACTAAATATGTAGATAGATACCATTGGGAGAATATTAAGGGACAATGAAAAGTCCTTCCAAGATCTTTCATAGTTCCTATAATTCATTGATTAGATACTCCATTCCTCTCAGTTAAGGTCTGATTTAAAGTACATTGTTGGAAAGGAAATGCCTCTTGAAGAGTGTGTATTTATTACTTAGCCTTCAATGTTAATTAGTTATCAAAACAATGTATACAGTGAGGAACATTTGAATGAAAGATAACAATGGGTATTGTCTCTACAGGTGAATGGAAGGGAGAGTGGAAGATATGTTACTGCTTAAGCCAGCTTCTCTGGTCTGGTTGGCTCAAATGCCACAGTACCCAATGAAGAAGCATTTCTATGCTTTCAGATGCATTTAGAAATAAATGCAAATGGCCATAATGCTTACTGACTTTAAAATTGGGATATTTGTTATAATCTATACTAGATATATCCTAAGACAGGACAGGTATGGAATTTATTAATTTGATGACTCAAAGTCCTCATCACAAATCCAAGTTCTTTTATGTGATCTCTCAGTCTTACCATCTTTAGTGTATCTGGTTTGGTCTTCATTCCAGCTTGCCTTAGAGCACAAAATGGTAGAGAAATTACAGGTAATATAATTCCCAAAAGAGAGAAAACTAGCTTCTCTGGTTTTCTCTACAGAATCTAGAGATATTTTCGAGATGCACCCATGAAAAGTTTCCCACATGCACAATTTTATACCAGTTATTGGCAAGGGGAATGAGTGCCAGATTTGTTCGCTAATCTGGATTCATATGGATGCACAAGGACCTGTGTATGCATCAGTAGAATCAACTTCTCTATGTGCTTAGGAAACACTGAGAAATTGGCTGTAATTGGACAACCAATTGTGCCTGCTATAGGAAGTGAGAAGCACTATAACTCAGGACTGTTTAATTAAATGTGTTGATAAAGACCACATTGAAAGATGAAATACACAAATAGACCTCTGCACTATTTTCTTCAACAATACAAGCAGAGCAGATATTTAGATTATCAAGTGGGCAAGGTTGCCTATAATCCTCAGCAGTATTATAATTCCTAGAGTATAAAATCTGAGCATGAGAGAAGAGGGTGCTTGCCACAAGGAAAAATTATTACACAAGAATTTAAATAGCCTTAGTGGTTTTTTAGATATTAAATTTCTTTGTACATTTATGCTAGAAATGGTAAATAATTCTAGGATAAAGGTAATAAAACCCTCAAAGACTTAGTCTCCAATTTGTCTTTGGATTTCTGAATGTTTTACTCTTTTGTACAATGGAAGCAGTAATAATGTCATGTGTTTGGGGTTTTGTTTTGTTTTGTTTTATTTTGCTTACAACTGGGTCAGTTCAGCTATCCAGTTTACAGTTTAGAGTGGATAGGATGTAGGCAAGAGTTAGTTGAATGATCTAAGTAATGCTTCAGACATCTGGTGTGGAAGATATTTGGTCTGCTGATTTCTGTAACTTCTATGTGAACCAAGAGAGCAACAATAGATTGCCTTATCTCTATTTTAATGTTTGCTTCCCTGAAATTTCTATAAAGAGCTAGTATGCTGATGAAAAGACTATTACTGAAAGTCTTTTAATAATAGATTAACCTTCCTGCCAAACATAGACATAAGATGAAAAATGATTATGTCAGTGGATTCTATGCTCTCGATGACATAGAATCTAGGAAAATAAAAGAAAGAAACACAGAGACAGCAGAAGAACATGTCAGCTTTAAAAATGCAATAAACATTGCCTGGGGGTAGGGAAATGGAGAAAGGCAGAGGGTGGTAATGGAGGGAGGGAAAGAAAGAATTCTTAGATTGAATTAAACATGGATAAAACCAGGTTATGATCACATAATTAAAAATAAAATATAATTTTGATAATTTAAAATAGTGATAGAACTTTAATTTGCACTAATACTTTATTGCACAACTTTAGATAATTCATTTGACAAGCACTGAAAATTCCTTACTTCAGTCAATGGGTTGCTACTAGTCAAATCTCTCTGGAAGATTTGGCAGTTAAAAAGCTGGATATTACCATTAAGTTATATGAATTGGTCATACTATGTCTTAAGAAGAAAATATACTGTCGTAAGAAGATATGCTTTATTTTTGGCCCCAAAGCAAATAATTGACAGTAAAAGGTCTATATAACCAACTTGAAAAAAAAAACAAATTAAAATTGTACTTGTTACTCTTAAGCTTTCATTGACAATAGTAAGACATTAGCTATAATCTTATATCAGTATAAAAACTGAATATTTTAATTTTATAAGAACAGATAAAAAGACTGAAATTTAGACAAATCATATAATAATGAAGAACTTTATAGTGAGTAGTTTTTATTCTGTAGTAAAATATTAACAACCAAGACAAAAATATGAGACAATCAAAAAAATAAATTAAGCCTAAGGGTTAACATGGTGAAAAGTTATACACTGAAGTTCCAATTTGTAAACCCACATAAACTTGAGGTTTCACATGTCAAACAGACTGAACTGTATGTAACAGTCTTACCAGCATCTCTGAATTTCCAAAGCATCAGTCTATCTTTCCACATGGGCAAACACTTCAGAATTACATAATTTAAAGATAAAGTTACTTTTTCAAAAACAGTGTTTTGAATAAAATTTCTTTTTTTAGGACAACCAAACATCTTTGGTTGTCCTAATTCCTCTAAGATTTTAAAGCATACTTTAAAATTTAATGAGGATTTTCTTTTTTTTTGTTTGTTTGTTTTGCTTACCAATTCAGTGAATAGTAGAATACTTACTGGATTTGTTTTAAATAATAAGAATGGAATAATTACTAACATTTAATATATACTTACTCTGTGTACTTCTAAAAAATGTTATACACTATACATATTAAATAATTTCTCACAGTAACTGAGCATTGGGTACTATTAGTGTAGTGTGCTGTTAAATGATGAAGAAATTGAGGCATGGAGGGGTCATTCTAGACTAGTACTATTTTGGTTCAAAAGTAGTTTAGGGAAAAAAGTCTCTAAAATGATTTTTTTCAATGTACAATTAAAATGACAATAATAAGCAGACTTTTAGAGATAACAATAACCCTGGTTATATGTGAGTGTAATGGAAAGAAAGACCTGTCATGTATTAGGATAATACTGGTTTTAAGTCTTTACTGACAGTATAATTTTGGGCAAGTCTTTTAGTGAGCATTTAGGTACCATAATCATTTTCTGATTATTTATTAAAGTAATATAGAGATGGCATAGGTATAAACACATAGGGCTATTGAATGCAAGCAAATGGAACAGGCTTTTAAGAATCACGCCAAGAAGGCTGAATCCAGAATCCAGTTCTGTTCTAAAAGCATGTCAAGGTAAGTACAAGTGGCTGCTTCAGTGGAGTTCAGAGTTAGAGCTCAGTTTTACCCTCAGTTGGTTGAGGACTCTTGTTTAGTCAATATTTCCTGCAGAACACTTTCCCAAATCAATTATTTTGAGAAGTGGTCTTTTGTGTCATCATGCTTTTTGCACTTTTTTCTTTTTTTTCCCTAAAATAAATGCTGTCTTCTCCCTCACCTTCCATGTCTAGATAGCCTCTGTTAACCCTTAAGATTTAGTTCTCCATTCCAGTGCTTAGTTCTGAGGACAGCTCAGAGCTACCTGGTCCTTCCTCCCCCAGTTCTTTCCCTTCAGTGGATATTCATCACAGTACTCTCACCTTACAAGACTGTTCTATTACCAGATTTCTTCACCTTTATATGAGAAAGGAACCTTCTTTATTTGACTTTGTATTCACAGAGCCAGAACAGTTTCTGGCACATAGTAGGTTACTGAATAATTTTTGAAGAAGAAAGGGAAAACCGAGAGAGAAAAATAAAAAAAGAGGAGGAAATGTTTGTAAGGCAGGCAGATGAGTGTTACCTGGTATGTGTATGCTTATTGCTCAGTCATTTCCAACTCTTTGTGACCCCGTGGACTGGAGCCTGCCAGGCTCCACTGTCCAAGGAATTTTCCAGGCAAGAATACTGGAGCAGGTTGCCATTTCCTCCTCCATGTTGATCTTCCTGACCCAGGGGTTGAACCCATGTTTCCTGCATCTCCTGCATTGGCAGGTGGATTCTTGAACCACTACGCCACCTAGGAAAACCAGAATTACGTTTCAATTCAAAATGTCTTAATCCATTTAATGCAATTATCTTGATTGTCTTAATTCTTTTGTATGCTGTGAATAATTTCTAAAGCAATTAAGTGACATTACCTTATGAATTAAAACATAGTATCAGTACCACAGCTTTCTTATCCATTCATCTGCTGATGGACATCCAGGTTACTTCCATGCCCTAGCTGTTGTAAACAGTGCTGTGATGAACATTAGGGTACATGTGTCTCTTTCAATTCTGGTTCCCTCAGTGTGTATGCCCAGCAGTCTATTATATAGAGTGAAGTAAGTCAAAAAGAAAAACACCAATATAGTATAATAACACATATATATGGAATTTAGAAAGATGGTAACGATGACCCTATATGTGAGACAGCAAAAGAGACACAGATGTAAAGAACAGACTTTTGGACTCTGTGGGAGAAGGCAAGGGTGGGATGATTCTAGAGAATAGCATTGAAACATGTATATTATCATATGTGAAATAGATCGCCAGTCCAGGTTTGATGCATGAGACAGGGTGCTCAGGGCTGTTGCACTGGGATGACCCTGAGAGATGGGATGGGGAGGGAGGTAGTAGGGGATTTCAGGATGGGGGACACCTGTACACCTATGGCTGACTCATGTGAATGTATGGCAAAAACCACTACAATATTGTAAAGTAATTAGCCTCCAATTAAAATAAATTAATTAATTTACAAAAAAAATATAGTATCAAATCCTGGAACGTTTCTTGAGCTTCAAGAGGACAAATCTTCAGTAGCAACTCAATTTCACTGGAGGGTGTGTCCAAGTTCTTTGGTATTCTTGACCTGCATCAGAGAAATAACAATGAAGAGACAGATTGACTATTTTACTATTGGTGTCTATGGCTAAACCCAATTTTGATGTGTCCTTACTCAAAGGGTATCTGCTTTTGTAAAGCTCCTGTTAGTTGCACAGTAAATGACCTGAGAATTCTTGCTCAGGCATTTTCCCTCAAGGGAGAAACCTACCCCAGAGTACAGAAGGCTTGATCTTACAGAAAGCCATTATGATGGGAAAATTATACTTAAGCATAGAGCCTGGAACCAAAAGCATCCTTTATTTTAGTCTGCCTCGGTATTCTGCTTTTTATTCTTATTTTTTGGGGGGAGGGTGAATATTATCAATTTCTATCTTCTGATTACTGATTTGAATTGTGTCAGTAAATACTTCTTTTTTTTAAATTCTGGATTTTGATTTGTAAATTTGTGGTTGTCTTTTATGACAAGGCTATTTAAAAACATGATGCAAAATTTAATATTGTAATTAAAGATATATGGAAATATAACTTGACATCCTTGTATAAGTAGAAAAATTCTCTGTATACTGAAGTATCAAAGTACCTAGTAGCAGAAAATTGCTGAATGATGAAAACTGAGCATTTGAATATTAACTTTTTCAGTTCAGTTCAGTTCAGTTGCGTTCGACTCTTTGCGACCCCATGGCCACAGCATGCCAGAGCTCCCTGTCCATCACCAACTCCTGGAGTCTACCCAAACTCATGTCCATTGAGTCGGTGATGCCATCCAACCATTTCATCCTCCGTCATCCCCTTCTCCTGTCTTCAATCTTTCCCAGCATCAGGGTCTTTTCAAATTAGTCAGCTCTTCACATCAGGTGGCCAAAGTATTGGAGTTTCAGCTTCAACATCAGTCCTTCCAATGAACACTCAGGACTGATCTCCTTTACGATGGACTGGTTGGACCTCCTTTCAGTCAAAGGGACTCTCAAGAGTCTTTTCCAACACGACAGTTCAAAAGCATCAATTCTTCAGTGCTCAGCTTTCTTTACAATCCAGCTCTCACATCCACACATGACCACTGGAAAAACCATAACGTTGACTAGACAGACCTTTGTTGGCAAAGTAATGTCTTTGCTTCTTAATATGCTGTCTAGGTTGGTCATAACTTTCCTTGCAAGAGCAAGCTTCTTTTAATTTCATGGCTATAGTCTCTATCTGCAGTGATTTTGGAGCCCCCCAAAATAGACACAGCCACGATTTCCACTGTTTCCCTATCTATTTGCCATGAAGTGATGGGACTAGATGCCATGATCTTAGCTTTCTGAATGTTGACTGTTAAACCAACTTTTTCACTGTCTCTTTCACTTTCATCAAGAGGCTCTTTAGTTCCTCTTTACTTTCTGCCATAAGGGTGGTGTCATCTGCATATCTGAGGTTATTGATATTTCTCCCGGCAATCTTGATTCCAGCCTGTGCTTCATCCAGCCCAGCGTTTCTCATGATGTCCTATGCAAATAAGTTAAATGATCAGGGTGACAATATACAGCCTTAAAGTTAAATGATCAGGGTGACAATATACAGCCTTGACGTACTCCTTTCCTGATTTGGAACCAGTTTGTTGTTCCATCCAGTTCTGACTGTTGTTTCCTGACCTGCATACAGATGAACTTCATAGACTTTGTAAATGTGGGAGAGTAATAGTGAAGGAATTATTGTTTAAAATAATCACCTTCCCCTAATTATTAGGTCTATTTCATTCTTGAAAACAGTGTGAGTACGTACAGAGGTCATAGAAGAAGGGTCATACATGTGTAGGATTAAGGAGGTATTATACTGATTGGTGGTAATAGAATGTCAGATTAGGAGGGATGCAGAAAAATTATAGAAATTCCATTGTTAGGATGATATAATCAACACTGGCATCTGTTGGCAAGAGAATAATATTGACCTGTTATGAGAACTTTTCGATTTAACAGAACCACAATGAAATAGCAACATTCAGGTTCTGCTGCTTATCCACAGCTCATTCCACACCGTATCAAGTTATGCCAAGGATGCAATCCAATTGTATTTTGTTGCCAGTATAAGAATATTCTTCAAAGTAATTTGTCTCAAGGCTTTAAATCCTGTTTAATTGACACAATCTTTAAATTTAGTGGTCTTATCAAATAGAATGCTTACTTATTATTTTTATGACTCTTAACAATCTTATAATAAGTTGATTCCTTTGCGTGCAAAATATTACTTCTCAAGAAAAGTATCTTATGCATTACAACATTGTTTAGAGATGATGAAAGAAGCATCATTATTCATACAAATATATTCTATGGAGAAAATCATGTCTTAATTGGGTTGATTTTGTGAGGCCACCCAAGGGTACAGAATGAATATGCCCTGGAAAGATGTCACTTAGTGATAACACTTCCTCCATTCATTATTTCCATTGGTTTCTCAGATTAAAAAAAAAAATCTATAATGAATTTGATAACATCCCGCAAATATAACATTAGTTAATGTAGCAGAGGATTCAAGGGATCAAAGAAGAAAATATCTATTCTGTGTATCATAACTCATGAGTTTATTTTTCACTTCTGTTGGGTTGATCCTTAAATATGACAGTTCAATTTTAATTTATGTTTTCATTGTCACCCCCCTGCCACCACCCCTGGCCCGGTATCTTCTTCTCATGATGAATTTCAGTTCAATTTTCTTTGACTACAATACACACAAGATTCTTCTGACAAGATAATTACTCTGGGCTATTTTATAAGGTATTTTTAGTTTACAGGGCAGAGAAAGAAAGGAAGCTTTTAACAGATACAAATGTGTAGCTCCAGTGTGCCTTACAAATCCCTTTATGATTTTCTCCTGCTGTCTTTCTTTCCTTTCCCTCTGAAACAGATTAATACCAGATGTAACTCAAGCTGCCAACTGTCCCTTGTTTATCTGAGATGATTCCTTTTTATCATCTCATATTCCTTCCTACTGGTAATTATAGAAGGCTGTTTTAAAATCATATTGTGACATATAATCCTTTATAAAGAATAAAAATAATGCTTGGCATATTTTGTATAAAATGAGACTTAAAGGAATGTATAGTCAGACTTAATTAATTGCTATTTTAAGAATATACCATTAAGACAGCAGAGAAAAATATTGACTTTGTTTTAATGTGAACATAACACTTAGTAGAATAAATAGAATGGAGTTGAAGGTAACCATTTCCTGTGGTTGTATCTGCACTTAATTTCCTTGTTCCTTGTTCAGATTACTTATACTGAGTGGGAGATACATTTGTGAGATACCAGAATGGGATTAATCATTGAAAATGTCAGTGTGGAGCAAGAATGAAGCAGAATTAACTGAGTGTTTAACCCTTGATTAATTATTATTATTAATTAACAAATTACCTTCTGTCAGATAAGAAGAATTTTACTACATACATGAGTGAGTCCGAGGACCCAAATGGTCAGTGGTGAGTTTGATACTTTCTCCTAGGTTCCTTATGTGTTTGTACAATTACAACTAAAAAGTTGCTCTAACCCAGAGGCAAAGATGGAAGAACCCCTTATACCAAATAAAAATTAAACTAACCTAGGAAGATATTGGAACAAAATTTATAGAAACTAGGAAAAAACCTATATAATTAACTTAAAGGACTACAGTTTTGAAGGCCAAGAGACTTAGATTAAAATCTCCCTTTCTGTTACTCCAGAGCTATATATTCTTTGTTAGTCCCCTCCCTTTTCTGAGATTCAGTTATTCATGTATAAAGCAGAAACCAGAAGGCTTACCTTGAAGGATTATTGGTAGGATCAGAGATAATGTTTATAAGAAACCTCATAAAAAGTGTCTGGCATATGATGGGTGTTCATAAGCAGTCATTGTAAGTTTCCTAAAAATTGTAATTTTGTCAGACTTTTGTTTATGAATTTATGTGAAAATTCATTGGAATTTTTGCAGGATTAATTTGTATGCTCTTCTGATTTAAGAATTCTTAAATCTGGCTGCTAGGCTTCCCAGGTGGCTCTCGTGGTAAAGAACCCACTTGCCAGTGCAGGGGATGTAAAAGATGCAAGTTCACTCCCTTGATTGGGAAGATCGCCTGGAGGAGGGCATGGCAACCCAGTTTATCATTCTTACCTAGAGAATCCCATGGGCAGAGAAACCTGGTGGGCTACAGTCCATAGGGTTGCACAGAGTTGGACATGACTGAAGCGACTTAGCCTGAAGTTTGGCTTCTTAAAAATGAAGGAATTCTTTTGTTTGTAAATTTTATATTATTTTCATCATATGTTCAACTGATAAGTGCAGTGATGTAGGGATTTTACTACATATCATAAATTTACTACATGAATTCACTATATAAAAAATAAATCTATGTATGTTAAATTATTTAGCCTAGGTTGATTAAAGTAATTTGAGGAAAATCCATCAAAATATTTAATTTTACTCCTATGAATTTTTCTCTATGAGCCAAACTCTTATAGTACTTACAGTACAGTATTCTTCTATATTATGCTATAATGCAGTATATTCTTCTCTTCTTCAAGTTCTACTTTTATTAATGCATGATACATCACCTACCTTATAGCTCAGTTGGTAAAGAATCCGCCTGCAATGTAGGAGACCCCAGTTCGATTCCTGGATTGGGAAGATCTGCTGGAAAGGGATAGGTTACCCACTCTAGTATTCTCGGACTTACCTTGTGACTCAGCTGATAAAGAATCCACCTGCAATATGGGAGACCTGGGTTCCATCTCTGGGTTGGGAAGATCCCCTGGGGAAGGGAACAGCTACCCACTCCAAGTATTCTGGCCTGGAGAAGTCCATGGACTGTATAGTTCATGGGGTCTCAAAGAGTCAGACACAGCTGAGCGAGTTTCACAGGCAAATTACTGTTACCTTTTATTATTATTTGTCCATCCAAAAAGCAAAATGTTACCATTGGTGTTAGGAAATCATTACATTTATATGAAGTGTGATCTACACAATAGTGTATTTCATTTCATAAGCTCTTCTTACTCAGGGAATCTGTAGGAAGGAAATGTGATCATTCTCCTTTTGATCTTTCTATTACTTTCATTTTGACATTTCTCAGTTAATATTCTAAATCACAGGCTTTATCTCAAAGCAATTACCTTTTTGACTCTGTTTTTTTTACTGAGATACTCATTCATAGCTTCTGTTTATGATGTGTGCATATGTGTGTGTGTGTATGTGTAAAATTTGCTTAAATTTTAAGTCAACAGACTTTTCCAGGACCTTTTTCTCTGATATCCCTCTGCTGTTGGATAGTCAGAGAGAGTAGTTTGGGAAAGGCACTCTGGTAGATTAGGAAGCTATGACATGCATACATACAGAGATAATAAGAAAACAAAACCACAAAAGGTGTGTTATTGGGTATATTCTAATACATTTTTGATACTAAACTAACCACCTGGAGTTGCTGTCAGATTTTATAGGTTTAAGAACATGAAAGCCACGAAGCCTTCTGTAACTTCAGATGTCAGTCACAAATCTGGGCACCCTTAGTTCACAAATACCTGTGATCAACTGGCCGCAAGCCCAGGGGTTTCCATGATGCCCCTCAGATTTGATAATTCATTAGGATGACTCATAGAATTCATGAAAGCATTATGCTTATGATTACAGTTTTATGACAAAGGATGCAAATCAGGTACAGCTAAAGGAAGAAACACAAAGAAGAAAGTCTGAGTGTGTCCCATACAAAGAGGTTTCCTCTGCATCTTCATGGAATCAGGTAGCATCACCCTTAGGTACATTGATATGGTCACCTACCAGTAAGTTTTGGTGTTCAAAGTTTTTATTGAGTTTTATCGGGTAGACCTGAATGATTAAAATCCTGAATAATTGTCCATATGATTGAACTTAATTTTCAGTGCCCCCTTCCCTCCCTGGGGGTCAAACTGGCTTAAATTCCCCATCCTTTTTATGACCTGATTCATCTTTCTGATGATTAGTTCCAGTCCTGAGAAATAGCCTTAGAGTAAACTCAGGTGTGATCCAATGCGTTCATAAATAACAAAGACACTCCTGTCACTTGGGTTCCCTCCCAGGAACCTGGGACAAAAGCCAGTCTGATTCTTTATTTTACAATAGTGAAGAATCTCATATTATTTATAGAAGTATATATATATGTGTGTGTGTGTGTGTGTGTGTGTATCTTGGTAATACACATATTCTTTTCCTTACTTCCTGCTAGAGGTCTGGTTTACAAAATATATTAACCTTTGAGAATGACTTTCGAAATTGACCTAAATATTATTATGGTATTAATATGGTATTGCTAATATGTCTTCTAAATATCATTTGCATCTTGTTTAAAATAAGTTGGAAATTTAATCAAATAACTTGACAAATGATATGCCAAAAATATCATTTGAAAACTTTTAGTTAGAAATAATTAAAGATAAACGTGCAAAGAGGAACATCTTAAGATTTTCCATAAAATCAAGTGTAACTAAACAAATTAAATGAAGATAGTTCAAAAGTCTTGGAATATCTTGCATTGTGGGAATAAATTTGAATGAATTTTGTTTACTTAGATTATTTTTTTTCATACCAGAGTGGAATGAAAATGGGAGGGTTTAAATTTTTGTAAAATATATATTTGGTGAACACTCAAAAAATCATTAACAGACAAATGATTTGTTTTCTCTTTTAAAAATATTTGTTGGAGAAAGGGCACTCTGAGTAGAAGCAGAGAGATAGGACTTGCAGAAATATTTGGGTTGAAAGAGTTATACATTTTTGATATGAAAAACTCAGAATATTCTAAACTTATCAGAACTTTATATGAGCTTAACAGGTTCCTTAAGCACCTATAAAAGGGCTTCTTTTCTCAGTTAAAATACCTGTAGTCTATTGGGAAAGGTTAATGAAAAGTACAAGCGCTTTTTTTTCATAAAATGAATCCTTGAAGAAAAAATATAAAAAACAATATGTATTAAATAACATACTCTTCAGAGTAATACTTAGATATGCAATATGAGGCTCAGATACAGGAAGTAATTAGAGTATGTAAATATACTAAGAATTATTATTCTACTTTTTTTGTTAGACATTTTAATTTCTTTATTAATATACATGCATTGTTTTTATTTGTTGGGCTTCCCAGGTGGCACTAGTGGTAAAAACCTGCCTGCCAATGCAGGAGACTTAAGAGATACGGGTTCAGCCTCTGGGTTGGGAAGATCCCGGGGGAAGGAAATGGCAAGCCTGTCCAGTACTTTTGCCTGGAGAATCCCATTTTATTTGTTAGAAATAATTTTAGTTTTGAAAACAATTTGGTCGGATTATTTTTAGTTCCATCAATATAATAAAATTATTTTATTACTAGTATGTATTACCAGTATTTCAAAAATAGATAATTTTCATTGTTTCTATAGTTCACTTTCATTTTTCAATTTTTTTTTTGGTTTGGAAAAAAGATTTAATCGTTCTCCTACCTGTAAATGCATGTTTGCAATTAGCTATAATGGTTGGTTATTAAATATGACTATTTATAAATTATAGGCATTCATTTTACCTAATATACTTTAATATGACAGTGTTTCTTATGGCATGATTATTGTGATTATAAACTCAACAGAGTTTTGTTGAAATAATTTAGTCTCTTCTATCAAACAATTGTTCTAACAGCGATTTTTCTATTTTATTGTAGATTATTTGTTCAAGTGTATTATTAAAGAGAATGTCTTTTACCTATAAGGTTATATCACTTTTGATCTTTTAAACACATTGCATTTATTATTTTATCTTTCATTTCAGCAATCACTGAAACATAATGTAATTTGGAAATAGTCTCCTGGTAGATATTTTTAAAAAGATTGTCATACAATTATCAGGAAAAAATTATCATTGCTATCATAATGGTGCTGTATTCTGTTTGATTTTTCCAGGTGGTAAGCCTCGAATACAGATTATTTGGTTTTGTTGTATTTAACAGTTGGTCACTCAGTCATCTTAGAAAGAAATGGATGCCACTGAAAAGAGGACTCACTTATTTTTCTTAAGTGTATCAGACTCTTAATAGGTGTTCAAAGTTTACACTGTCTAGAGTACCAGAGATACTTTGGAAGATTGTCCTCTGGAGTCGGTTCAAATTCAGGGCCAATGTTCCAAAGATCCTTTAGCATTAAGGTGTGAACAACTTCAGATGGTTTTTTCAATGTTAAAATTTTCAAGTGGCCCCTTTCCTAAATTTGGATATAAGAAGTGTTATGAACACATTTGTATGTTTGTGTTATTTTTGGTTGAGACCATAGACTAAGTGGATATTAAACACTGAACACATGAAAACATAAATTCTGGAATAAAATCATGCACTTACGTAGCAGTTACTGGGTACTTAAGTATATTTTACTTTTGTGATATTATGCTAGGGCAGCTGTAACAAATACCACAAACTAGATGACTTAAATAACCGAAATTGGTTTTCTTACAGTTCTGGAGGCTATGGTTGGTTTCTTCTTGCAACTCTCCTTGGCTTGTGGATCACCAGATTTCCCTTTGTCTACACATAGGCTTCCCTCCGGTGTTCTAACTTCTCTTCCTATAAGTCATATTGGAATAGGGCCCACACTAATAACCTCATTTTAACTTAATTACGTCTTTAAAGATTTTATCACCAAATGCAGTTATATTCAGACTTATTGGAGACTAGGACTTCAATATATGAATTGAAGTCTATAACATATATCAACTCAACTAGTCTCATAACAACTGTATAAAATAGATATAATTAGTATATTTGATTTTTTGAGGCAGAACCCAGGGCACAAGAAGGTTAAGTAGCTTGTTTAAGGTCACATGGTTAGTAACTGAAAGGAGCAGGGATTTGAATTCTAGGCCGTCTGTCTCTAGAGTCTGTGCTCTTAATGACTATAGAGGACTTGCAGACAGTCAACCCTGATAAATTCAGGTACTGCACTTAATGAAAAACTATATCCAGTGTTATTTTACCCAATATTATTTCATCCATGCAGTAATTTTACAAATCATATTAAAATGGGAGTTTTCTTTGTGTTATCACTTCCAATATTATGCAAATATACATGAAATCATAGGCATAATATTTCAGTTTCTTACTAAGGAATTAGCATAATAATAAATAACAGTAATAAATAGAAAGTCCTATATTCCTGACTCAGTAGAAATGATAAGACATTTCAAGCAATTTGCAAGAAGTATGCGATAGATTAAAACTTTTGTAATGTAGAACAAGTAGAGAAAGTCAGCAACTCCAAAAATCCAGTTAGTTGACAGTAAAAGATTTAAAAGCTGCAATTCTTTCCTGTTGAAAAATTCAAGTGGTTCCATGAGGACCACTTGGAGAATTTGGGTTTCTAGATCACTGTGGATTGTATTGAAAAACAGAATGAAATTGAAAAGGTAAATTAAGAATGAAAAAACAAAAAATCCTCAAATTCTGGAAATGAACATTGGGGGACATCAGAGAGATTTGATATCACTAGCTTAATGGTGTTTAAAACAAACAAGGCTCTAAACTTTTAGTGATATTGGAGGTTGTTCTAAGTCCATGGGAAGGATGTGATAGACCCGTGGCAAAAGAAATAGAACTGACAGAGATGGGAAGACATTGGAAAATTAAGTTGTTAAGAAAAATGCAAATTAGGAGTGGGTAGAAAGTTGGAGAGATGAGTCCTGCTTTAGACATGTAATTTTTGAAGTATACATGAAATCTCCAAAAGATGAACTTCTGCTGCTGGTTGGCAATCTAGAGAAGAGATCAGGGTGGGAAATATATATGTGATCATCAAAGAATTTTATGAGAATCAGTAAGAATGATGGAAACTGATGGAAAGACATACTGAAAAGTGAGTTTTGTGGATAGTCTATATTAGAGGTTAGAGTTTGAAAAGGAACTTCTGAAACTGGTAAAAGATAATTGAAGCAAGTATGTATCTGGGGACAAAGAGACTGAGATATCTATTTCTATATCTTCAGTGATTCTCACATTATTAAACAGGAATGGAGTAAGCAGAAGGAAACCAGAAGAGCAAGGAAGGAATACTACGGTAGTACAGTGTTTTCCTAGGGATTTTGGACTAGGGAAAGAAAGCACAGGCTCTGTGAAAGCTTACACAGAGGCATAGTGAAATAGGACTAATATGATGAAAGAATTGGAAAAGGATATTGAGCTGCAGACACAGAACAATGGCCTTGTCAACTCATTTTACTGTGAAGAAGGATAGGACATTATCAGAAGTTCTCACCTTCTATGCTGATATTTGGAATTTCTTGGAAATGTGTTAATAAAGAAGGGAAAGATAAATTAGGGTTAAGGTTTCAGCAGAAACACAGGGGATTAGTTGGATTTCTATTGCAGAGTGTCTTTCAGTCCAGTTCAGTTGAGTCGCTCAGTCGTGTCCAACTCTTTGTGACCCCATGGACTGCAGCACACCAGGCCTCCCTGTCCATCACCAACTCCCAGAGTTTACTCAAACTCATGTCCATCGAGTCAGCGATGCCATCCAACCATCTCATCCTCTGTCTTCCCCTTCTCCTCCTGCCTTCAATCTTTCTTATCACCAGGGTCTTTTCTAGTGAGTCAGTTCTTTGCATCAGGTGGTCAAAATATTGGACTTTCAGCTTCAGAAGCTACAGTACTTTCAATGAATATTCAAGACTGATTTCCATTAGGATAGACTGGTTGGATCTCCTTGCAGTCCAACAGACTCTCAAGAGTCTTCTCCAACACCACAGTTCAAAAGCATCATTTCTTCAGTGCTCAGCTTTCTTTATAGTCCAACTCTCACATCTGTCCATGACTATGGGAAAAACCATAGCTTTGACTGGATGGAACTTTGTTGGGAAAGTAATGTCTCTGCTTTTTAGTATGCTAAGTTGATTATAGATTTTCTTCCAAGGAGCAAGCGTCTTTTAATTTCATGGCTGCAGTCACAACCTGCAGTGATTTTGGAGCCCCCCCAAAATAAAGTCTCTCACTGTTTTCATTGTTTCCCCATCTATTTGCTATGAACTGATGGGACCGGATTTCATGATCTTATTTTCTGAATGTTGAATTTTAAGCCAACTTTTTTACTCTCCTCCTTTAATTTCATCAAGAGGCTCTTTAGTTCTTTTATACTTTCTACCTTTAGGGTGGTGTCATCTGCATATCTGAGGTTATTGACATTTCCTCCGGCAATCTTGATTCCAGCTTGTGCTTCATCCAGCCCAGCATTTCACATGATGTACACTCCATATAAGTTAAATAAGCAGGATGACAATATACAGCCTTGACGTACTCCTTTCCCGATTTGGAACAAGTCTGTTGTTCCATGTCCAGTTCTAACAGTTGCATCTTGGCCTGCATACAGATTTCTCAGGAGGCAGGTCAGGTGATCTGGTATTCCCATCTCTTTCAGAATTTTCCACAGTTTGTTGTGATCCACGCAGTCAAAGGCTTTGGCATAGTCAATAAAGGAGAAGTAGATTTTTTTTTTCTGGAACTCTCTTGCTTTTTTGATGATCCAATGGATGTTGGAAGTTTGATCTCTGGTTCCTCTGTTTTTTCTAAATCCAGCTTGAACATCTGAAAGTTCACCTACTGTTGAAGCCTCGCTTGGAGAATTTTGAGTATTACTTTGCTAGCGTGTGAGATGAGTGCAATTGTGTGGTAGTTTGAACATTCTTTGGCATTGCCTTTCTTTGGGATTGGAATGACGATGGACCTTTTCCAGTCCTGAGGCCACTGCTGAGTTTTCCAAATTTGCTAGCATATTGAGTGCAGCACTTTCCCAGTATCATCTTTAGGATTTGAATTAGTTTAACTAGAATTCCATCCCTTCCACTAGCTTTGTTTGTAGTGATATTTCCTAATGTCCACTTGACTTCACATTCCAGGATGTCTAGCTCTAGGTGAGTGATCACACCATTGTGATTATCTGGGTCCTGAAGATATATATATATTTTTTGTATAGTTTTTCTGTGTATTCTTGCCATCTCTTCTTAATCTCTTTTGCTTCTGTTAGGTCCATACCATTTCTGTCCTTTATTATGCCCAACTTTGCACAAAATGTTCCCTTGGTATCTCTGATTTTCTTGAAGAGATCTCTAGCTCTTTCACATTCTATTCTCTTCCGTTTCTTTGCATTGATCACTGAGGAAGGTTTTCTTATTTCTCCTTGCTGTTCTTTGGAACTCTGCACTCAAATGGGTATATCTTTCCTTTTCTTCTTTGTCTTTAGTTTCTCTTCTTTTCTCAGCTATTTGTAAGTCCTCCTCAAAACAACCGTTTTGTCTTTTTACATTGCTTTTTCTTGGGGATGATCTTGATCACTGCCTCCTGTTCAGTGTTACGAATCTCCATCCATAGTTCTTCAGGCACTCTGTTTATCAGACCTAATCCCTTGACTCTATTTCTCACTTCCACTGTATAATTGTAAGGGATTTGATTTAGGTCATACCCGAATGGTCTGGTGGTTTTCCCTTCTTTCTTCAATTTAAGTCTGTATTTGGCAATAAGGGGTTCATGATCTAAGCCACAGTCAACTCCTGGTCTTGTTTTGCTGACTGTATATGTTTTGCATCTTTGGCTGCAAAAAAATGTAGTCAATCTGATTTTGGTATTGACCATTTGGTGATGTCCATGTTTAGAGTCTTCTCTTGTGTTTTTGGAAGATGGTGTTTGCTATTTCCTGTGCATTCTCTTGGCAAAACTTGGTTAGACTTTGACCTGCTTCACTTTGTTCTCCAAGCCCAAATTTACCTGTCATTTCAGGTATCTCTTGACCTTTTACTTTTGCATTCCAGTCCCCTATATTGAAAAGGACATCTTTTTTGGGTGTTAGTTCTAGACGGTCTTGTAGGTCTTCATGGAACCATTCAACTTCAGCTTCTTCAGCATTACTGTTGGGGCATAGACTTGGATTACTATGATATTGTATGGTTTGCCTTGGAAATGAACAGAGATCATTCTGTTGTTTTTGAAATTGCACCAAAGTACTGCATTTCAGAGTCTTTTGTTGACTGTGATGACTACTACATTTCTTCTTAAAGAGTCTTGCCCACAGTACTAGATATAATGGTCGTCTTAGTTAAATTCACCCATTCCAGTCCATTGTAGTTTACTGATACCTAAAATGTCAGTGTTCATGCTTGCCATCTCCTGTTTGACAACATCCAATTTACCTTGATTCCTGGATCTAACATTCCAGGTTCCTCTGCAATATTGCTCTCTACAGCATTAGACTTTACTTCCATCACCAGTCACATCCACAACTGGGTGTTGTTTTTGCTTTGGCTTGGTCTTTTCATTTTCTGTGGAGTTATTTCTCTACTGTTCTCCAGTAGTATATTGGTCACTTATCAACATGGGGAGTTCATCATTCAGTGTCCTTTATCTTTTTTGCCTTTTCATGCTGTTCATGGGGTTCTCAAGGCAAGAATACTGAAGTGGTTTGCCATTCCCTTCTCTAGTGGGCCACATTTTGTCAGAACTCTCCACCATATCTGTCTGTCTTGGGTCACCCTACATGACATGGCTCATAGTTTCATTGAGTTAGACAAGATTGTGATCCATGTGATCAGTTTGGTTAGTTTTTTTTGACTGTGGTTTTCAGTCTGCTCTCTGATGAATAAAGGTAAGAGGCTTATGAAAGCTTCCTGATGGGAGAGACTGATTGAGGGGGGAACTGGTCTTGTCCTCATGGGTTGGGCCATGCTCAGTAAATCATTAATCCAATTTTCTGTTGATGGGCAGGGCTGTGTTCCCTCCTTGTTGTTTGACCAGAGGCCAAACTATGGTGGATGTAATGAGGATAATTGTGACTTCCTTCAAAAGGTCCCATGTACACACTACTGTATTCAGTGCCCCTGACCCTACAGCAGGCTACTGCAGGCCTCTGCCAGATACTCCTAGACACTCATGGGCAAGTCTGGGTCAGTCTCTTGTGGGGTCACTGGTTCTTTCTCCTGGGTCCTGGTGCATACAAGGTTTTGTTTGTGCCCTTCAAGAGTTTGTTTCCCCAGTCCTGTGTAAGTTCTGACGGGTCTGTGGTGGGGTTAATGGCAACCTCCTTCAAGAGGGCTCATGTCATACCCAGATCTGCTGCACCCAGAGCCCCTACACCTGTGCCAGGCCACTGCTGACCCATACCACTGCAGGAGACATTCAAACATAGTTCTGGTTCAGTCTCTATGGGTTTTCTAGGTCCTTGTGCACACAAGGTTTTGTTTGAGCTCTCTGAACATCTCTGGTGGGTATGGTTTGACTCTAAATGTGATTTCACCACTTCTACCATCTTGCTGAAGCTTCTACTTTGCCCTTGGACATGGGGTATCTCTTTTTGGTGGCATCCAGCATTCTCCTGTCGATGGTTGTTCAGCAGTGAGTTGTAATTTTGGAGTTCTCACAGGAGAAGATGAGCACATGTCCTTCTACTCTGCCATCTGCAGCAATGTGGGAAGAAGTGCCAACAGCAGGACTCAAACAGGGAGAACTCTCCACACAGAAAGGAAGGGAACCTCTGCAGACCAGTGAAACCACTGTGCCCCACTTGGCCTTGTAGCTCCTGCCAAGAAGGAGACAGTTTCCAAATGCTGGAAATAAGTCTGTTTACTAGTGATTAAAGAAATACATGATTCACACTATGAATTGCTATAGTAGGAGAAGAGAAAGAATTCCAAAGTCTGAGTGAAATAACTAAATATTAGTTTTAGTTTCATGATTATACCAATGTTTGTGAAGTTTTCTGTTATCTCTTTAAGAAAAAGAAAATGAGAATTTCAGAATTTCTTAAGTGACCCAGGTGAATATTTTGCAAGATTTTTAAAGGATAGTAATTGTGAAGATTTAAAAGTATCAGTTCAGTTCAGTTGCTCAGTCTGTGTTCGACTCTTTGCAACCCCATGAATCGCAGCACGCCAGGCCTCCCAGTCCATCACCAACTCTCGGAGTTTACTCAAACTCATGCCCATCGAGTCCGTGATGCCATCCAGCCATCTCATCCTCTGTCATCCCCTTCTCCTCCTGCCCCCAATCCCTCCCAGCATCAGGGTCTTTTCCAATGAGTAACTCTTCTCATGAGGTGGCCAAAGTACTGGAGTTTCAGCTTCAGTATCAGTCCTTCCAATGAACACCCAGGACTGATCTCCTTTAGGATGGACTGGTTGGGTCTCCTTGCAGTCCAAGGGACTCTCAAGAGTCTTCACCAACACCACAGTTCAAAAGCATCAATTTTTCGGCACTCAGCTTTTTTCACAGTCCAACTCTCACATCCATACATGGCCACTGGAAAAGCCATAGCCTTGACTAGACAGACCTTTGTTGGCGAAGTAATGTCTCTGCTTTTTAATATGCTATCTAGGTTGGTCATAACTTTCCTTCCAAGGAGCAAGCGTCTTTTAATTTCATGGCTTTAGTCACCATCCGCAGTGATTTGGGAGCCCCAAAAATAAAGTCTGACACTGTTTCCACTGTCTCCCCATCTATTTCCCATGAGGTAATGGGACTAGATGCCATGATCTTAGTTTTCTGAATGTTGAGCTTTAAGCCAACTTTTTCACTCTCCTCTTTCACTTTCATCAAGAGGCTCTTTAGTTCCTCTTCACTTTTTGCCATAAGGGTGGTGTCATCTGCATATCTGAGGTTATTGATATTTCTCACGGCAATCTTAATTCCAGCTTGTGCTTCTTCTAGCCCAGTGTTTCTCATGACATACTCTGTATATAAGTTAAATAAGCAGGGTGCCAATATACAGCCTTGATGTACTCTTTTTCCTATTTGGAACCAGTCTGTTGTTCCATGTCCAGTTCTAACTATTGCTTCCTGACCTACATACAGGTTTCTCAAGAGGCAGGTAAGGTGGTCTGGTATTCCCATCTCCTTCAGAATTTTCCACAGTTTATTGTGGTTCACACAGTTGAATGCTTTGGCATAGTCAATAAAGCAGAAATAGATGTTTTTCTGGAACTCTCTTGCTTTATCAATGATCCAGCGGATATTGGCAATTTGATCTCTGGTTCCTCTGTCTTCTAAAATCAGCTTGAACATCTGGAAGTTCTCGGTTCATGTATTGCTGAAGCCTGGCTTGGAGAATTTTGAGCATTACTTTACTAGTGTGTGAGATGAGTGCAATTGTGCAGTAGTTTGAGCATTCTTTGGGATTGCCTTTCTTAGGGATTGGAACAAAAACAGACCTTTTCCAGGCCTGTTGCCACTGCTGAGTTTTCCAAATTTGCCGGCATATTGAGTGCAGCACTTTCACAGCATCATCTTTCAGGATTTGAAATAGCTCAACTGGAATTCCATCACATCCACTAGCTTTCTTCATAGTGATGCTTTCTAAGGCCCACTTAACTTCACATTCCAGGATGTCTGGCTCTAGGTGAGTGATCACACCATTGTGATTATCTGGGTCATGAAGATCTTTTTTGTACAGTTCTTCTGTGTATTCTTGCCACCTCTTCTTAATATCTTCTGCTTCTGTTAGGTCCATACCATTTCTGTCCTTTATTGAGCTCATCTTTGCATGAAATGTTCGCTTGGTATCTCTAATTTTCTTGAAGAGATCTCTAGTTTTTCCCATTCTGTTGTTTTCCTCTATTTCTTTGCATTGATCACTGAGGAAGACTTTCTTATCTCTCCTTGCTATTCTTTGGAACTCTGCATTCAAATGGGAATATCTTTCCTTTTTTCCTTTGCTTTTTGCTTCTTTTCTTTTCACAGCGATTTGTAAGGCCCCCCAGACAACCATTTTGCCATTTTGCATTTCTTTTCCATGGGGATGGTCTTGATCCCTGTCTCCTGTACAATGTCATGAACCTCTGTCCATAGTTCATCAGGCTCTCTGTCTATCAGATCTAGTCCCTTCAATCTATTTCTCACTTCCACTGTATAGTCATAAGGGATTTGATTTAGGTCATACCTGAATGGTCTAGTGGTTATCCCTACTCTCTTCAGTTTAAGTCTGAATTTGGCAATAAGGAGTTCATGATCTGAGCCACAGTCAGCTCCACATCTTGTTTTTTCTGACTGTATAGATCTTCTCTATCTTTGGCTGCAAAGAATATAATCAGTCTGATTTTGGTGTTGGCCATTTGGTGATGTCCATGTGTAGAGTCTTCTCTTGTGTTGTTGGAAGAGGGTGTTTGCTATGACCAGTGCGTTCCCTTGGCAAAACTCTATTAGCCTTTGCCCTGCTTCATTCCGTACTCCAAGGCCAAATTTGCCTGTTACTCCAGGTGTTTCTTGACTTCCTACTTTTGCATTCCAGTCCCCTATAATGAAAAGGACATCTTTTTTGGGTGTTAGTTCTAAAAGGTCTTGTAGGTCTTCATTAACTGTTCAACTTTGGCTTCTTCAGCGTTACTGGTTGGGGCATAGGCTTGGATTACCGTGATATTGAATGGTTTGCCTTGGAAACGAACAGAGATCATTCTGTCTTTTTTGAGACTGCATCCAAGTACTGCATTTCAGACTCTTTTGTTGACTATGATGGCTACTCCATCTCTTCTAAGGGATTCCTGCCCACAGTAGTAGATACATGGTCATCTGAGTTAAATTCACCCATTCCAGTCCATTTTAGTTCACTGATTTCTAAAATGTCGACATTCACTCTTGCCATCTCCTGTTTGACCACTTCCAATTTGCCTTGATTCATGGATCTAACATTCCAGGTTCCTATGCAATATTGCTCTTTACAGCATCAGACCTTGCTTCTATCACCAGTCCCATCCACAACTGGGTATTGTTTTTGCTTTCGCTCCATCCCTTCATTCTTTCTGGAGTTATTTCTCCACTGATCTCCAGTAGCATATTGGGCACCTACTGACCTGGGGAGTTCCTCTTTCAGTGTCCTATCATTTTGCCTTCTCATACTGTTCATGGGGTTCTCAAGGCAAGAATACTGAAGTGGTTTGCCATTCCCTTCTCCAGTGGACCACATTCTGTCAGATCTTTCCAGATGTCAGATCTGTCTTGGATGGCCCCACTCGGCATGACTTAGTTCCATTGAGTTAGACACTACTGTGGTCCTGTGATCAGATTGGCTTGTTTTCTGTGATTATGGTTTTAGTGTGTCTGCTCTCTGATGCCCTCTCGCAACACCTATCGTCTTACTTGGGTTTCTCTTACCTTGGACATTAGGTATCTCTTCACGTCTGCTCCAGCAAAGTGCAGCTGCTGCTTCTTAACCTTGGATGAGGGGTATCTTCTCATGGCCACCCCTCCTGACCTTATTTAAAAGTATAGAATTATTTATTTCAAATCAGAGTGTTTTAACTTGGGTATTTTACCTTAGGGACACTTTGAAGGAGGCTAATCAAAGGAATTATAAAAATGTAAAAAAAAAATTATTGAAAGAAATCTCTTATCTATATTTCATGCTTGAGCTTCAGCTCCGTCTCCGAGCCTCCATTAGATTCAGGGAAATGAATGAGATGTCCATGTACATATTATTAAGAAGAGTTAAACATTTTGTCAGACCTAGGATCACATTTTAAGAAAAGTTAAGTTTAGCAAAATGCACATTGATAAGTTGGCAGTTTATTAGCTCCTTGCCCAGTGTTACTGGTCTATTTGATTTTATGCCGGTTGCTTTCAGGAATGTTCTGAATCCCCAAAAAGTGTATTAGACTCTAGTGTGTCCAGCTAAATAGCATTTGTTTATTGTGTAAAACTAGTTTTATGATCTGTAGGAAATAATCAGTCTGGTAACCATGGACTGAGACCCTTCTTCTAGATGAAGCCTGAACTTCATTAAGTTAAAAGAATGTGTAAGAGAGTATTGCATTTGATTAAAAAGAACCTTCTGTATTAAATTTTATCAATATTGTGAAAAAACAACATTAAAACTGAAAGGAAACCTAGAGGTCTTCCAAAGCAAACCTTCCTCCTAACTTGAAAACCCCCTTTCCAAATACTCTGACCGCTAATTTTATATACTTACTGCCAGGGAGTCACAATTTCATGAGGATTGCCTATTCCACATTTCAGTGGGCCTGTGTGTTAATGATAGTAAATAACAGCTTTTTATTTAGTCCTCCAAAGTGGCAGACTTCTTCTTGCCCTATCAAGACTGTGCTGGGCTTGGTTGCTATAAGGTATGAGTCAGATGGAGTAGGAAAAGTTGAAATTCAGGATAGACCATGTGTCTAGGGAAAGGGCTGAGGCCAGGTCAGGCATCCTATAACTAACAGGGATGTTTGGGTCTAGTAAGAATTTGAGGTAGATGGGAAAAAGCAGAGGTATCAACTACAGTGAATGAATAGAAGTGACAGAATGTGTCACTCTTGCATTCTTTTTTTTAACCTTTTATTTTGTATTGGAGTATAGCTGATCAACAATGTTGTGCTAGTTTCAGATAGATAACAAGGGAACTCAGCCCACGTATACGTGGGCTTCCACAGTGGTTCACTGGGAAGGAATCCACCTTACTTGTAATGCAGGAGACACAGAAGATATGAGTTTCTTCCCAGGGTTGGGAAGATCCCCTGAAGTAGGAAATAGCGACCCTTTCCAGTATTCTTGCCAGGAAAATCCCATGGACAGAGAGCCTGGTGGGCTGCAGACCATGGAATCGCAGAGTCAGACATGACTTAGCAACTGAGCATTACATATACATGTATCTGTTCTCCCCCAAACACTCCTCCCATCCAGTCTACCACATAACATTGAGCAGAATTCTGTGTGCTATATAGTAGGTCCTTGTTGGTTATTCATTTTAAATATAGCAGTGTGTACATGTCTATCCCAAACTCCTATCTACTCCTTCCTCCCATCTTTCCCCAATGGAAATAATTTTTAAGCCTATTAATCTGTTTCTGTTTTGTAAATAAGTTCTTTTGTATTATTTCTTTTTTGCTTCCGCATATAAGTGATGTCAGATGATATTTCTCCTTTGTCATTCTTAAAGATAGAATCGTCGCAGTGTACTTTCAGGTATATCTTTGACTATGATTTGTTTTATCATTCTTATGTGATCTTCTTTTAAGATCATATCCCAATATGTATGCCTCCATCTGTTGTTAAGAGAATCTACATTGGCAGTGCTTTCCACTTTTCATATACATTATATCATGCAGAATACATTTATCCTTGAAATGAACCCAACACACCTCTCTTTAATGTCTATTCATAGGTACTATTATGAAGACAGACCTGTAAAACTTTGCAATTAGTTTTAAAGAAAAAGTTATTCATGACACTTGTTAACACATTAATGCAAACTTTATTCAGGAGGACGGCCACCAAAGGTACAAGGACTACTGAAATGAGATTTTGCATTAGAGAAGAGAGATGGAGCTCAATTCCTAATAAGATGAGGACTTATTGGGAAATATAGCAAAAGATTAGTTTGGAGGGTCAGTGAATGAAAAATTACTAAGAGGAAACATTAAGGCTAAGAGGGGATGCTGGCCACATAGACCTGACAGGAATCTTGTTGAAGACAGGCCGAGGTAATGAGACACCATCTGGAGGTGTTGGAAGATGGGGACTATGATCAGATACCAAAGTTGGTCAGATATTGAAGATAGTAATTCTGGCTAAGTTGATTTAGTGGGATTTTTGCTGAAGTTGGACAATGAGAAAAGGAACATGCAAGTCCAAAAGTAAGGGCCTACTTGAGAAATAAGTTCAGAGACTCCCCGCTAGGATTTGGTCAACAAGAAAATCTTTTTCATTTGTCATCATGACTTTCCTGAGATTTTACTTTTGTCAGATAAATGAGTAGAAGAGGAAAACATAGCATATTTCTAAACTTTTCCAATCCTTCATGTCTTTGTAAGAGCTTTCCTCCTTAATGGAAAGATCTTATGAATAAAAACTGTTTTGGACATGGCATTTCCAATGAAATTAAATGCAATTATATCTTTGTCATGGAAGTCTGCACTGTTTGTTCAAGGAGTATATTTCAAGGCTCTTGATTATAATTATGGGTAGAAATGCTAAAGTAGTATAAAATACCGTGGACATGGTAGTTTTCTTGGTTTCAAGGTTGCAAGATGTAACTATACTGCAAAGAACACTTCCAGCTGCCAGGTAAAGTAATAAAATGCTGTGAAAATTTGTTGACTACTATAATTCTGAAATACTTGTTTTATTTGTTTGGCTGCTCCAGGTTTTAGTTGTGGCACTTTGATCTTTGTTGAGGCATGCAGGATTTTTGGTTGCAGCATGTGGGATCTTTAGTTACAGCACACAGATCTTTGTTGCAACACACAGAATATCAGTGGCTAAGACTCCTCGCTCCCAAAGCAGAGGGCCCGGGTTCGATCCCTACCTGGTCAGGGAGCTAGATCCCACATGCTGCAGCTAAGAGTTCACAAGCTGCTACTACTGTTTTTCTTTCTTTTGTTGGTTCTTTGCTGCTTTTTCTAAAGCTGAACTGTGTCAATGACAACAACATAATAAATTATCGGTTGAGAAGGGGAGTACTGCTCAAACATTTAAGTGGGAATGCACCACTGTGGAAGTTAATGGAGAAGTCAAATATAATGAAACCTTTGCAGTTCTTCAGAGAAATGTGATAGATTTCACTGAAGATGTTATTTATAGAACAGCCTTTTCCTCAGCTGAAGCTCAGATGCAGAATTTCAGGAGGAATCTGCTTCTGTTAACCACCATCTTGTTCATGGATTTCTCTTGAAGAATGCAAGATGCTCTTGAGGTATAATTAAAATTTGGGCAAAAGTGTCAGAGAGCAAGTTAGTGATCACTATGTATATATTCTAAATTTATTTTGGAATTTGGACATATTCTAAGATACAACTAATACCTTTATGCTTCTTAATCTGTTACCCTTTTGGCTACTCATGTATGATAAAATTACTTCTCAAACATAGCCAGTTGTTATGCCTTATATATAATTGAGAAATAGTCCTCTCTTAAAATTTTTTATCCACTAATTTCCAAATTATCTTTTATTATATTTCTTTTTTTTTTTCCCATCACCATTCTGGTCTTTAATGAAAGGGGTATTATAAATTCTTGATGACATTGCTTAGAGTCCTCTTCCAGTTACTAAGCTGCACCGGTCAAGAAGCAAAAGATAATTGCCAGAAATGAGTATTACTGCTGAGGTGCATATAAGTGCATATAAGGTGGATGTCCTTTAGTAATTAATGATGTTTCATATCATGTTGACTGTAATGTGAATCAACAATGCCTTTTGTGGGTAGTGGTTGCCCTCTTTTGGAAAATAAAGATAACTTTTATCCAGTTCCAGCTTTCTGCTACTTTCTGATTCTTGATGATTGTTCAGAGGTAACATTTAGTTGTGACATCTGAGAGTTCTATTAGTATCTTGGGATATTATTCTTTTTTAATCAAGACTTGAATTTATATCCATTTTTTTCGTGGAATAAAAAATTGTTAGCAAGATTTTACTAAAAATCAGTGGTAGCATTTTGTTCTGTGTTTGATATGAGTTAGATGTGTAATAGTAATAGCATGGTACATTTTTTACCATTTGGTTATAGATTGGTTGTTCATTATTGTTCACTAGCCATTTCTTCATCACAATAACCAACCATTTGAGCAGAAAATTATGACAGTTAGACATGCATATCACAGAATACAAAGTGACTTCCCCGAATTTAGGCTAGTGAAGAAGATAGATATAATGGCTATTATAGGATGTCAGTGTGTATCAAAGTTTTGCTTAAGAATAGGGATAATCAGTTGCCATTTTGTGAATTATTAAGATCTGTAAGCCAAAGATGTAATTTAGTTTTCTGTGCATTGCTTTCAAAAGTAGTTTGGTTCCTTTTCTCTTTTTCTAAAGAATGCAAAAGCCATAGAAATAAAAATTAGCTGCAGCTGTGATTTTATGAATGGTTTCCTAGAAACCACATTGAAGGAAACTTCAGTCCATAAATGAGTTTTTTTACTGCTCTTCTAAGCACGTGCAGATGGGAGGTTGTGAATTCAAAATACATTAAGTATATTTTTTCAAGATGATGGTCATATTTTTCAAGTTCAATGTAATGTTTAAATAAAGCTTTGGAAATCTTTATGGAATGAATAAATGTAAGTGTTTTAGCAATGGATGCTTTCTATTAAAATGAAAAGCTCATTTAATACACTATTTACTTGTTTTTTAAAAAATAAAGCAAACTGTCATTGTCTTCTTTACCTTATTCACGCAAACTACTATGTCTCATATTATCTCTTAATGATGCATGATGATCGTAACATTTCTTTGGTCAAATCTAGTCTTATAAAATTTATTTATAAAAATTGTATTATTTAAATTTTTACTCTATGCAGGGGATAGTTATTTAGTAGTCTTGGTGTAAAATCAAAATAATCCAGAAAACATGGCTTTTTTAAGTTTATAAAGTTCTTGGGAAGATAAGAGATGCATATCAGTAGACTGATGATAGACTAGGCAATTCTAAAACCATTTATTAAGTATATGATTTTTGAATGCTGGAGAAAAGAGATAAAAGTAGATGAGTATGACACCGTACTCTGTGAACATATCATTCAAATAACCCTATTTTTTTCTTTGAGAACATTTCTCTTCTGTTTGAGCAAAAAATGTAGAAAATGTATTGTGTCTAGAATACAGTTAAGCATTTTACAAAGCTTCTTTATTATAACTTCTAATTTTATATTGGAGTATAATTGATTTATGATATAGTGTTAATTTCTGGTATACAAAGTGGTTCAGTTATACATATGCATACACCTCTTTTTTTTTTATATTCTTTACCCACATAGGTTATTGCAGAATATTGAATAGAATTCCCTGTGCTATACAATAGGTCCTTGTTGATTATTTTATATATAATAGTGTGTATATGTTTATCCTAACCTATGAATTCTCCCCCTACCTTTTCTCTTTGGTAACCATAAGTTTGTTTTCTAAGTCTAGAAGTCTGTTTTATAGAGTTTCTGTGGACAAGATAGTGAGATATGGGGAGATGATTGATAAAATATTGGATTCTCATAACATATCAACTTGAAAGACAATTTCTTTGCTTTTAAAAAAAAATTGAAAGACAATTTCTGGAAAGAGTCTTTTCAATGTCCTAGCTGTCAAAATATTTTGTAATTTCTTTGATGAAGACATTAAGTATTTATTGACCAAATTTGTAAATGAAGATACTTGACGTATTAAAAAGTGACTTGACACAAGAATCAGGACCTCAAACATTACAGCGACCAAGAATGACCCATCAACTCAAATCAGATAGATTTTAATAAACAAGGATGTATTTTCTGTACCCGTGTTCAGCACATACTCAAAATATTAAAATATAGATAAGCAATATAGATATACTCATATATACAAATGTGAAACCATATGAAGAATACTCAGTAAGCAGTTAAGTTCTGCCTGAGTTTGCGCCCTGACTGAGTAGGGAAACTGCTAATTTGATCTCAACACAGCTGCTTTAATGAATGTATACTCTAACTAGTATATTTTTTCTATTCTATAGCTTATATTGTTCTTGTAATATCAGTAGTTAACTCATATCAACATGTAGAAGCCAGAAATTCACTACCCCAAGTTTTCCACGTTTCCACTTTTACTATTCTGGAGGCTCCTGCTATCTCATTTACTTATACAGGAAGCTTAGGAGTCAGCTTCCACTTTTGCAGTCCCTTCATATGATTATTCAGTAGGTCCAGTGTATTCTGTCAATACAGTTGGAGTTATATAGAGCTGATTTAGAAGTGAGCAAAAATAATGATATTCATTCATTCATTTGTTTACTCATTCATTCCTTCATCTAAAAATTGAAAAAATGGTTACCAAATATAGACTACAAAACTGTATTTCAATGGTGTATATCCCTGGTAAAGAGATTAAAAATGTTAACAGAATTGGAATAAAGTGTAGAAATTTTGAGTGACAAGAGATGTATATATATATAAATAAAATGATAGTAACAGTTTAAATGATTTCTAGAGCAAGACATTTGTTTATTCTTAGCTAGAAAAGTAACACACTTCCATAGAATTTTCCCCAATGTTTTATTCTGAGTTTATTTCAAAACAATACCTGTCTTTTAATAGAATCTTTGTAAAAAGTAAACTTTTTGGTTTGGGATACATCAGTTTTGATTGTCCTTTTTTTTTTTTGAAATGGTTTCTTGTTAATTTACCAGATACAGTGCAATCAACAATCATTCTGAATATACATCTAAACTCAAAAAGTTCTTCCTTATGGGAATAAGAAGAATCTAAAATTAGAAGAGTACTATTACTCTTCAGAGAAGGAGAGAAATATGTCATGTAGCAACTTTGGCGACTATCTATTTATAATGTAATCATATTTGGCTTTTGTTGAAAACATCATGATACTTTAGAATCAAGTTAATTTAATTTGTGCCACAAAACTAGTTCGACTGGAGTTATTTCACTTAGGTACAGGTTGAGGTAAAAAATAATTATAATGCAAAGACATAGGGATGAAAACATTTGTATTTTTCTATTGTACACATTCTTATCCAATCAAACATATCCTGAAAACAGGATATGAGAGAGCCCAGCTCTCTTCTGTTTGGAACAAGTCTCCAGTTGCCTGAACACACACTCTACTCTAAATGGGCAGAACACTTTTTTTTTTTGAAGTGATGCTCTTCATATCTCAGTGTAATAGCTTCTCCCAACTTCATCAAGATCTGATTTCAGCTAAGCTCTGTTGAAAACACAAGCCTAACAAAAACAGCAGAAATTCTGTCACTGAAAAAATATACAGGACAGCTCTGACCTCTCAAGTGACTTTCCCCTGCTTATTGCTTGTCATAGTTCTTAGCTAACTTTATTAGAGGGCACTTAGGTGCTCTTCTTCCCTCTGTCAGCACTGTAATAGTCATCAAAATAACACCTCAGAGAAAGGACAGCGGTGTCCCCAAAGAACTGATAATATGAAAAAAGTCTTTTTTTTTTTTAACTTCTTTTTCCCTTGGTTAAAAAAGCATTAAAATTACATCAACAGATACTGTAAGAAGAAAAGATATGCACTTGAAAAAAAAAATTCCAGCATGCAACAGAGTCAGATATTGGGATATGATGTGATGTATGTACCCTAGGCTAAAATACAAAGAAAGGCATTAACCAACTTATGGGAAGATTTAGCAAAATGAATTTAGGCCATTATGAATAGTGTAGAACAAAATTGGTTATATTTTATAGTAACTGGTTATTTTAACATTGCCTCTGTGTAGATTTAATCTTCAGAGTTCTAGTCTCCGTGTGAATAATTAGGGAGGAAAAGATGAAGCTGTATTCTATAATCAAACATACTAATTTTTTTTTTTTTTTTTACCAATTAAGACTATGCATGTTCTTGCTTAAGGAAGGAAAAATGTGTGTTAAACCATAAAACTTTGACGACAACTTCTCATGGTTCTGCATATTTATGTCCAGGGTTATGAAACAGTAATACTCAGGAAAAGAATTAATTTTCATGACTTACCTTGCTCTTCAGTAGAAAATATTCATGTTTAAACTTCTTTGAAATTTCATGTTCGATGTGTTAATTTTTTATAATATAGTTGGCAAAATGTCCACATTGTGCCATTCTTTAAATAATACTGATAAATATCTAGGTATCCATATAAGCTTAAGAAATAGAACCGTGTCATCAACTTTGAAGACCCTCTGCAATTGTATTATTTTTAATTTTATTTCCTGCGATTGTTTTACCATTTAATTGGAGGTAGCCTTTATCTTAAGCTAGATTTTGCATGTGATCTTGCTTTTCTTTGTATGTTTTTCCTCTTTTTCTTTTCTCTTTCTCTCTTATACACATACCTCCTATATTCTATTTCATGTTTCAATAAATGCAGTGGTATTTAGTGAACATTAAGTAATCCTTCTTTGGTGCTTCAGACTCCTGTACCCTGTACGTGCTCTCAGGCTGTCAGTTAAGGTTTTATGGTACTGATGAGGTAGAGGACTTCCCCGGTGGTGCTAGTGGCAAAGAACCTGCCTGCCAAGGCAGGAGATTTAAGAGATGCAGGTTTGAACCCTGGGTTGTGAAGATCCCCTGGAGGAGGAAATGGCAAACCACTACTGTATTCTTGCATGGAAAATCCTTATGGACAGAGGAACCTGGTGGGCTATGATTCATAGGGTCGCAACGTGTTGGATATGACTGAAGTGACTTAGCACCTTGAGGTAGAAAATGTGAAAGAGTTTTGATTAAATGTGACTTGAACTTAACGGCATACTATTTCTTCATTGGTATTTGACTAAACCTCTAATTTGTATTCCATTTCTAGTTATCTGCCTCTTTCACTTGAATTGAATTAATATAAATTAACTCCTTTTGCTTATGGGTAATTAAGGCTTAAACATCCTCTGCTTCTTTGATATTTTTTGTCTACAGGTGTGTATATGTTACAATGTGTCCATTCAGAAGTCCATTTCTTGTTTCACAGCCATAACTGTTCAAGAAAGAGATTGAAAACTATTTACAATATAGTTATTCATTTTTATTCTGTATTTGAATTTAAATTTTGTAAAGTTGTACACTTTATCCTTCATTCATTTATTACTGAGCTTCTCCCCAGTGAAAAATAAAAGACAAGAAGATAAGCCCCACAGAATTCCTTTTTAAAAATATCAGTTTTATTTTAAAAAATTAGCATTGTGATATTAAATTAACATAACATCATTTAAATTTTGCAGTCCTGTTGAGCATTCTATATGTTTTATGCTGTTGTTGAACCCACTTTCTATTGGGTACGACAGGCAAAAAAAAGTAAAATAAAGTGTGATAAATGTAATGGTTTTAAATTAAGATTCAATGAAAAAATACAGCTGCCCTATTTAGCCAAGTCTAAAAGGATCAATGAAGATGTCTTTAATGTAAAAAACATTAAACTGATTTGAAGGTTGCTAGACTAAAGCAGGGATGGGGTTGGGTGTTCTAGGCATGTGCAGAGATGGGCTGACCCTAGTCAGCAAATGGGAAGTCACATTCAGGACAGCTGGAGGGCAGAGTGTAGAGGATGCCACTAGGTCATAGCCTGGGAGAGCTGGCGATAGACTATTCTTGTGCAGTCATTCACTTGTGTCTGACTCATTGTGACCCCATGGACTGCAGCACCCCAAGCTTCCCTGCCTTTCACTATCTCCCGGAATTTGAACACACTCATGCCCACTGAGTCAGTGATTCCATCCAACCATCTCATCCTCTATTGTCCCCTTCTCTTCCTGCTTTCAATCTTTCCCAGCATCAGGGTCTTTTCCAATGAGTCAGTTCTTCTCATCAGGTGGCCAAAATACTGGAGCTTCTGCTTCAACATCTGTCTTTCCAATAAATATTCAGGGTTGATTTCCTTTTGGATTGACTGATCTGATTTCCTTGCAGTCCAAGGGACTCTCAAGAGATCTTCTCCAACATCACAGTTCAAAAGCATCAGTTCTTCAGTGCTCAGTTTTCTTTATGGTCCAACTCTCACACTGATACATGACTACTGGAAAAACCACAGCTTTGACTAGACGGACCTTTGTTGGCAAAGTAATGTCTCCGCTTTTAATATGCTGTCTAGGTTGATCATAGCTTTTCTTCCAAGGAGCAAGTATCTTTTAACTTGATGGCTGCAGTCACTGTCTGCAGTGATTTTGTAGCCCCCCAAAATAAATTCTGTCTCTGTTTCCACTGTTTCCCCATCTATTTGCCATGAAGTGATGGGGCTGGATGCCATGATCTTAGTTTTTTGAATGTTGCATTTCAAGATAGCTTTTTCACTCTTCTCCTTCACCCTCATCAAGAGGCTCTTTAGTTCCTCTTCACTTTCTGCCATAAGGGTGATGTCATCTGCATATCTGAGGTTATTGATATTTCTCCCAGCAATCTTGGTTCCAGCTTGTGCTTCATCCAGCCAGGAATTTTGCATGATTTACTCTACATATAAGTTAAATAAGCCAGGTGACATTGTGCAGCCTTGATGTACTCTTTTCCCAACTTGGAACCAGTCTGTTGTTCCATGTTCAGTTCTAATTGTAGCTTCTTGACCTGCATACAGGTTTCTCAGGAGGCAGGTAAAATAGTGTGGTATTCCCAGTCCGTTAAGAATTTTCCAGTTTGTTGTGATCCACACAGTCAAAGGCTTTAGTGTAGTCAAAGAAAGAAGTAGACATTTTTCTGGAATTCTCTTGCTTTTTCTGTGACCCAAGAAATGTAGGTATTTGTCTACCTTTTCTAAGACTAGCTTGTACATCTGAAAGTGATTGATAGGTTTAGATAATCAAGAAGTTATTGCAAGTTGTACAGAATTAGGATAGCACTTACGGAGTCTTTATCAATATAGTGTCCCACTGCCATCAATTACTTTATATAGATTCGTTTGTATAACAGGCATTTTGTAGCAATATATGTGTAGCAATATAAAATAGCCCATATGTTTTATTCAATTTGTAATAGAGCATTATTTTAGATTTTATCCTCTTAATTAACATTTTTTTCTTTATGGATCTAATGAAATAATTGTGGTATGCACTAACTAAAGTATATTAACAAAAAATTATGTGTTTCATCAGAGCAAATCATTTATATACATAATTGCTTTAGGGTTCTAATTTTGTTTTATTATATTGAAAGGAGACCAATAGTTGGAATGCATTTTATTACTTCATGTAATAGGCATACGTCTATTTTCCTTTTTGAAACTTAAGATCATGTGAGGTTAGAAATGACTACTAGAACTGAAAGGTAAAATATAGAGTAAAATGTTTTCGTCAAGCAGAACATATCAGTATTATTTTCAGATTACTACCATCAGTATATGTAGAGTTTGAACAGCTTGATAAGAAAATAAAAACACCAGTAGCAAAATGTGTAAAATAAAAGTTGAAAAGTGAAAGTGAAAATGTTAGTTGCTCAGTCATGTCTGACTCTGTGAAGTTATGGCTTGTAGCCCCAGGCCCCTGTGCCCATGGGATTCTCTAAGCAGGAATACTGGAGTGGGTTTTCATGCCTTCCTAAAGGAAGATAATCTTCCTGAAACAGATCAAACAGGTCTCTTAAGTCACCTTCATTGGCAGGAGGTTTCTTTACTGCTAGGGCCACCTATAGAAATTACAAACACATGGTAAATTATAAAAACAGAATAATAAGAAAAAAAAATCCAATAAAATAGTGACATTGCACATTTCTCTATTTTAACAAATATTATGAAAATCATTGCAAAGATAAGATACTTTTTTGGGAGAAATTCAGCCCCGTGCATTTTTTTGTTGTTGTATATGTTGGCAAGAACTCCTTTAAAAGTCATTAGATAATTCTACCTAAAGTTTTAAAAATGTATATTGTCTGACTTCAGTATTTGAATCATAGCTGGATGAAAAAGCAAAATGTATTAAAAAACTCTATCTGGAAAAGCATTCGTTGCAAGTTTCCTTATTGTTATTTAGAATTAGAAATAATCTGAATATCATAAAATAAGAGAATAATTAAGTAACCTAGGGCCTAGTCTGACAATGAAATACTTTTGAGTCTTCAAATATAATTGTATACCAGTTAAAAACATTGGGATATAAAAATATATATACTGTTAAAGTAAATAAAGAAATTATACATTGAGTTCCGTTGAAATTATGCAAAAAGTATGTGCTGCGCTTAGTCGCTCAGTCATATACGACTCTTTGCATCCTCTTGGACTTCAACCTACTAGGCTCCTCTGTCCATGGGACTCTCCAGGCAAGAATATTGGAGTGGGTTGCCATGCCCTTCTCCAGGGGATCTACCCAACCCAGGGATCAAACCAAGGTCTCTTGCATTGCAGTCGGATTCTTTACAGACAGAGCCACCAGGGTGTGTGTGTGTGAAATCTTCAAATGATAGAATTGTGTTTACACTTTTGTGTGTTTTCCATATTTTCTATTATGTGTAAGTTCATTTTATATTTTGAAATTAAAAAGACTTGCAGATAGAAAACAAAAAGGGAAAAGAAAATAACCAGAATACCTCTCTATGTGATTTAATATTTAAATCTAGATAGGGATATTATTATCTTCACTTGATAGATGAAGATACTGATGTTTAGAAGGATTTATAAGAATTTGAGATTTCTGAGACTGGCCCTTCATTACAAGTAGAAAGAATTGGGCCTGGCTTTTAAACCCCAACCCGTGGATTAAATATGCTTTCTCTTTCCATATTTGCCTCTTCGTGAAGTCAGAGGATGAGGAGAGAATATTATTTATTGTATACAGGAGGAAAAGAAAGCCCATTGGCACAAAATTAATATGGCATTATGGAATCCTTTTCATCGTATCTGGAACTTGGAAACTAGCAATTGGATCTAAGCAGTCTAGGTCTGGGCTTTCCCAGTGACTCAGTGGTAAAGAATCTGCCTGCCAATGCAGGAGACACAGACGAGTTCAGTCACTGGTCCAGGAAGATCTCCTGGAGAAGTAAATGGCAACCTACTCCAGTATTCTTGCCTGAAAAACCCCATGGGCAGAGGAGCCTGGAGGGCTAAAGTCCATGAGCTCACAAAGAGTCGAACACAAATTAGTGACTGAATAACAGCAACTCCAGGTTTAGGCCCTTCTTAAAATTGTTTCTGAGGGCATTTAATAACCTTGATTTTCTTTGTTTCTTCAAATTGCTACATGAAGATTTTAAATTTGTGTCTGTGTGTGTGTTTTCTTTAAGTACTTTGTTATTTTATTTACAATGACATTAAAGTATTACCTGACTTCTTGATATCATTCAGTACTGCATTTTTAACCTTTGCTCTTTCAAAAATATTCACTGAATATTGCATATGTAGTAGATAAATTCAGGCTAACCCTTTTTATTGGGCATTTAGAAGGAAGCATTGGATACTAGATCCTGGTGCTGCTACTTGCCTCCTATGTAACTGAACAAATGATTTAGATTCATGAAGCTTACCTTATAAATAAGCAATATTATGATCGATTTTATCACATAGGGTTGTTGGATAAATTATAATTGATTTGTGGAGCATCTTAGATATTTTCTTCTTAGTAATTATTTAATATGTGGTTATTATTGTTATTAATGGAGTTAGTATTTTTGATTTTATAATAAATAAAATAAAATATTACTTCATGGAAACTAGTAAATTCTTATTTCCAATGTGAAGAAACTCAGTGGTTACCATTAAAGTGTGAACTCATTACTTCTAAGGGCAGTTAAGATAAGACTTGGAATGACAAGGTCACTTCCATTTAGTTCATTTGGACAGACCAAGCCCCACCAAGAATTAACAACACTTTATGCTGTTAAATTAACATAGTGTTCATTTAACTGTTAACTACAGTATTTTTGTACTTTTTCCCAGGTAACCACTAATTTAACTGTGTAATTTGATTTTTACTAATACTGCATAGGGGGATTAAAGTATAATCTCTAGCAGGACTATTGATTATCCAATGGCATTACTCAGTGGTTGTATTTTCATATCACAGCTAAAGGAGGGTATCTTGACTATTTCAAAGGTCTTTTGACCTTAGAACCTTTTACAAAGTTCAATTCAGTCACTCAGTCATGTCGGACTCTTTGCGACCTCATGGACTGCAACACGCCAGGCTTCCCTGTCCATCACCAGCTCCTGGAGCTTGCTCAAACTCATGTGCATTGAGTCAGCGATGCCATCCAAGTATCTCATCATCTGTCATCCCCTTCAGTTCAGTTCCGTTCAGTTCAGTCTCTCAGTCATGTCCGACTCTTTGCGACCCCATGGACCGCAGCACGCCAGGCCTCCCTGTCCATCACCAACTCCTGGAGTTTGCTTAAACTCATGTCCGTTAAGTCGGTGATGCCATCCAGCCATCTCATCCTCTGTCGTCCCCTTCTCCTCCTGCCCTCAGTCTTTCCCAGCATCAGAGTCTTTGCCACTGAGTCAGCTCTTCCCATCAGGTGGGCTTCCCTGGTGGCTCAGATGGCAAAGAGTCTGGCTGCAGTGCTGGAGACCTGGGTTCGACCCAGGGATTGGGAAGGTATTGGGAGTTTCAGGTTCAACATCAGTCCTTTCAATGAATATTCAGGACTGATTTCCTTTAGGATGGACTGGTTGGATCTCCATGCAGTTCAAGGGACTCAAGAGTCTTCTCCAACACCACAGTTCAAAAGCATCAATTTTTCGGTGCTCAACTTTCTTTGTAGTCCAACTCTCACATCCATACATGACCACTGGGAAAACCATAGCTTTGACTAGATGGACATTTGTCAGCAAAGTAATGTCTCTGCTTTTTAATATGCTGTCTAGGTTGGTCATAACTTTCCTTCCAAGGAGTAAGCATCTTTTAATTTCATGGCTTTAGTCACCATCTGCAGTGATTTTGGACCCGCTCAAAATGAAGTCAGCCACTGTTTCCACTGTTTTCCCATCTATTTGCCATGAAGTGATGGGACCAGATGCCATGATCTTAGTTTTCTGAATGTTGAGTTTTAAGCCAACTTTTTCACTCTCCTCTTTCACTTTCATCAAGAGGCTCTTTAGTTCTTCTTTGCTTTCTGCCGTAAGGATGGGGTCCTCTTCATATAAGAGGTTATTGATATTTCTCCCAGCAATCTTGATCCAGCTTGTGCTTCATCCAGCCCAGTGTTTCTCATGATGTACTCTGTGTATAAGTTAAAGAAACAGGGTGACAATATACAGCCTTGACGTACTCCTTTTTCTATTTAGAACCAGTCTGTTCCATGTCCAGTTCTAACTGTTGCTTCTTGGCCTGCGTACAGGTTTCTCAAGAGGCAGGTAAGGTGGTCTGGTATTCCCATCTCTTTCAGAATTTTCCACAGTTTATTGTGATCCACACAGTCAAAGACTTTGGTATAGTCAATAAAGCAGAGGTAGATGTTTTTCTGGAACTCTTTTGCTTTTTCTATGAGCCAACCGATGTTGGCAATTTGACCTCCGGTTCCTCTGGCTTTTCTAAATCCAGCCTGAACATCTGGAAATTTCACGGTTCCCATACTGTTGAAGCCTGCCTCAGAAAATTTTGAGGATTACTTTGCTAGCATGTGAGATGAGTGCAATTGTGTGGTAGTTTGCAATACCAATTCTTTGGCATTGACTTTCTTTGGGATTGGAATGCAAACTGACCTTTTCCACTCCTGTGGCCACTGCTGAGTTAACTAAATTTGCTGGCATATTGAGTGCAGCACTTTCACAGCCTCATCTTTTAGGATTTGAAATAGCTTAACTGGAATTCCATCACCTCCACTAGCTTTGTTCGTAGTGATACTTCTTAAGGCCCACTTGCCTTCACATTCCAGGATGTCTGGCTCTAGGTGAGTGATCACACCATTGTTGTTATCTGTATCATGAAGTTCTTTTTTGTGTAGTTCTTCTGTGTATTCTTGCCACCTCTTAATATCTTCTGCTTCTGCTTCTGTTAGGTCCATACCATTTCTGTCCTTTATTGTGCCCATTTTTGCATGAAATATTCTATTGTTCTCCTCTATTTCTTTGCACTGATCACTGAGGAAGGCTTTCTTATTTCTCCTTGCTATTCTTTGGAACTCTGCATTCAAATGGGTATATCTTTCCTTTTCTCCATTGCCTTTGTGTCTTTTCTTTTCTCAGCTATTGTAAGGCCTCCTTGGACAACCATTTTGCAGTTTTGCATTTCATTTCTTAATCACTGCCTCCTGTACAATGTCAAAGTTACAAAGTTAGTGCTACTCTTTAGAGCTGACGTGTCCAGTTTTGTAGCTGACTATAGGGACATTGTTTACCTGATTATCTTCAAATGGCCAAGAGCACAAAGGGCAAAAGGTGAAAAGGCAAGAAACATAGGAGGAAACCAAAACATTCAGGTTGAAAGGGAAGCGGGTGGGACGGAATAAAGGGACCAAGGGATCTCATGGTACTTTATTCAATAAAACAACAATGAAATGCCAATGTTTTGTCAATAAATCATGTTCCAACATATTTGACAAATGTATTCAGAGGGGGTACTGTTCATGTCGCTTATAGATAATATCCTTTTGTCTTAATTGGCCACATGAGGATTAAGACAGCAATTTAAAATAATAGTGAAGCTTGCATGATTTGGTAAAACTTCAACAAATAAAAAGCATAAAATCTGGGGAAAATATATCTTTAGTTGTATGGAAGTACTAGAGATTAGTAAGAGACAGGGTTTACATTTAAAAGACAAGAAATTGTACTTTAGGAGATTTTTACATTTGTTGTTTTTTATGCCTCAGGATATTCTACTCTAATAGAGCCTTCAGAACAGAAACTGCAACTGATGAGCCTCAGCTGTCCAGGGACAGAATTTAAGACTAAAAGTGAAGCTACAAATGTAAAGGGAAATCCTCAAAGGGAGGTATTTCTTCAGAAGAGATGAAACACCCAAATCTTAGTACAAACTCTACCTAAAACCTTGTCTGACTTATAAATTATGCATGTTGTTTAAGAAAAAGCAGGAGTTAGTACCTGAAAAAACTGGGGATTCAGCTCCTGTCAGCCTCAGGGAAGGTTTAAATTCAGATAAGTTGACTATTTTGTAGGAAAAAAATAAAAAGATTTTCAAAAAAATGTAACAATCCAGATTTTCTTCAACTTATCATTTTAAACATTCAGCATCTAAACAAAACTCAGTCCACTTGAAGAAACAAGAAAATGAGAATCAAGAATATAAGCAGTTAGAAGACCATGACTGACACTGGCAGGGTTAAGTTGTCTCAATTAGTTGATAAAATTTCAGAGCAGCTATTACATTTTCAAGAACTTAAAGAAAAATAAGCACATAATGAATGGATACTGGATGTTATTTTATAAAAAGAATGACATGGAAATTCTAAAGCTTAAAACTCGTTAGCTACAATGAAAAAAAAATTACTAGGTAGGCTTAACAGAAAATTGGAGAAGGTGACAGAAACAAATTATCAGTTAACTTGAAGATGGAATTTATTGACTCTGAAGAACAGGGGAAAAAAAAGATTGAAGAAAAATTGACAGAGCCTTACAGACAATTCATGTAGTATAACATAATGTTACTGGAATTCCAGAATAAAATGAGACAATAATTATGGCAGGAGAAAAACTGAAGAAATAATGGTTGAAAATTTCCCCAAGGACATCAATTTATAGATCCAAGAAATGCAGTGAATGCCAAGAGTGATGAATACAAAGAAAGAAAACCACATCTTGGGCACATCATAGTCAAACTGCTGAAATGTAAAGTCAAAATTTTTAATTATGTAGGGAATATCATAAATAAGAAACAAATATAACTGTCAATCAGAATTCTGTGTACGGAGATGCTCTTCTTCAGAAATGAATATTAATAAACAATTTTTGATAGATAAAAAGAGGTATTATATCATTAAGCTGTCTGTACTATAAGATATTGAAAAGTAAGTTCTTAAATCCAAAGGGAAATGGCACCAGATGGAAACCGAATCTACAAGGAGTAATACTACCAGATGCAATCAATGTATATACATATATATTCATATAGCAGACTGTATATTTTCCATTTTAACACTGAAAAGTTGATGATGGAAATGCTTTAATTTTAAAATTTTAATATTTAATGTAAAACAATGACATTCATTGAATTATATGTAAAATTTTTGAATGATCAGTTTTGCTTCCCTATTTTCTTTCTCGATAGGAGGATATTGTTAAGGAGTTAAGATATTTGTATCCATAGTATGGATGAGGGCCAAACAAGGTTCTTATGTTTGTACTATATAGTCTGCTGTTTCATATGTTAATGTGAGCATCATTTTTTGTGTAAACATCATTCATCTTTTTGTTTTAGGTTAAGATTATTTTCTTTATTCATAGTGTAGCTGATTTGCATTCTTTTACACAAAGGGCATGATGCTTTTGTTTTCTGTTTTGTAGTAAGTGGTTTAGTTTCACAGCAGGTAAATTGTGGCATTGAACATGTATATTTTCTTTTGAAAAGATGGGATTGCTAGGTCTTAGTGTTTTAATAGCTTTCAAGTCAAGCATATAATTTATGTATGTGTATGTTAAAATATGCATTTATGCTTAAAATGAGTTTTCACATTTTGAATTTTACACTTTGGAAGAAATGTTTAATTTAGACTGATACCTTTCCTTCTCTTTGCTCTGAAAAGAAACCATGTGTTACTAACCATTAAAATGGGCTATTTAGTAAATTAATTCAAAGCATAAGATTAGTTCTGTAATTTCCAAAATCATTCTTCCCAACTAATTTTGGCAAACCAATTGATGCATGCATGTGGAGCCTGATTCTTGGTTGTTTTTTTTTTTTTTTCTTGCTTAGAAAAGCATCTCCACCCACAACTCCATCTTCCTTCAGAAACTCTTGTCAATTTCTTACATATTTGATTTCTTTCTCCCTTTCTGGAACATCTCAGGACTGCCCTAAAATCTCAAGCAGAAGCAAACCCCTGGAAAGTACACCAGGTTTGTCCCAAGTCATTGATTTATTACTTCCCATTTAAATAAGCATCTCAGAACATATGATGTGCATATTTTTTTAGTAATTCATAGGTGGGCTGAGAGCAAAAATCTCTGCTCAGTAGAACTGAATCTTCTTATAAACTTCACACTTTTAGATAGTGCATCTTAAAAGGATGTTAGCATTTTGTCATTGCTTCTTCTCTCTTTTCCCCTCTGCTGGTCACTTAGCAGATGGCTTCAAGCCGACAGAACTGTGAGCTCCACAGCCATTAATAAGTCTATTGTCTGCACTCTTTATCTTCTGAGGAATCCTGTAGTTTGCACAGTACACAATGGCCCTTGGAGTGGTGAGTAGGAGCTGAATTCTAGATCAGGTTCTGTTCCCCAAGTTTTATTCACTTGGCAAGCTGCCCAAAGGTTCTTCTACATCTTACTGGTCAGGTGTGGGAGTCTCTCTCCAACTCTTGCCCTGTTCTATAGCTGTGCACATACCATAGGGTACGTGTGAACTTTTGGTGTAATGAAAATTCTGCCTATTGCTTTCAATAGTGCAATACATTGATGAGGATATGAATCAGCCAATTATCACCCACCATAAAAGGCAAATCAGTCCATGTGAGATTGTCTCTTCAGTCTGCAAAACAAGAGCTTTACCATATTCCTTGGCTTAGAGAAACTTGAAATGACATTTTAATGAGGCATTTCACTGAAATAAGCCTACATTTGAAGGAACTGATGTGCAATCTTTTAGTGAAATGGTTTTGCTTTTGTTTGTTTATTGCCTGTATTTTGAGTTGCCTTGAACAAGTAAGGGTTTTTATTTTTCTAAACAGTTCTCATTGAGCAAATGTACAATGTTTACTAAAAAAACAAATAGACTTCATGAACAAAAAGGCACCCCTTACGCCAAGAGCACTGATTCTCCAAAGCTTGTTCTGAACCTGACACCATTTAGAATTGTCTCCTCAGTGCAGTAGCTCATCCCTTAGAGCTCAAAATCTTAGCTGTCAAACTTCCCCTAAACTCATTAGGGCTCGTTTGTCTCTGCCAGTGACATGCTCTCAAGAGGCAGTTCATGCCAGGCTGCTTTGTCTCACAGCCACTTTGAATAAGATGAGTTTTCGAGAAAAGAAGAGAACTTATGCATTAGAATGTGCTATATTTCAGGGAATTACATAAATTTTTCTTTACAAACTTACATTTGCAAGGAAAAGTGCAGGTTAACCATTGTCTAAATAAATGGTGCACAGTAAAAATATCCTTTCTTTAAAAATTCAGCTCAGAATACTGTACACTGGTCCAAATGAACATAATAGAGAGATTCTGACCACCTTGACTGAAGGACAACAAATACTGTAGGATAATCTCTTAATACTCAGTTGAGAAGTGCCTGAGTACCATATGTTGGGATAAAAATAAAACTTATAGCACTCTGGTTATTTGTTTTAATTCAAGGGTAGATTTTCTCTCATTCTCAGAAAAGGTGATAGATAGAATTAATACCTAGAGTCATGATTTATAAATGTAATTTTTCTCAATCTAGCTTTTTTAAAATACAGTTGAATGAAAATTATTCTTGCTTATATTTTAGTGGCTTTACTTTATAGTATCAAATTTTAATAGCTGAAATATAGTTAATTTACAATGTTCTGTTAGTTTCGGATGTACAGCAAAATGACTCAGTCATACACACACACATCTTTTTCAGATTCTTTTCCATTATTCAGTTCAGTTCAGTCGCTCAGTTGTGTCCGACTCTTTGCGACCCCATGAAGTGCAGCACACCAGGCCTCCCTGTCCATCACCAACTCCCGGAGTCCACCCAATCCCATGTCCATTGAGTTGGTGATGCCATCCAACCATCTCATCCTCTGTCGTCCTCTTTTCCTGCCCTCAGTCTTTCCCACCATCAGGGTCTTTTCCAATGAATCAACTCTTCTCATCAGGTATTGGAATTTCAGCTTCAATATCCCTTCTTCCAGTGAACACTCGGGACTGATCTCCTTTAGGATGGATTGGTTGGATCTTCTTGCAGGCCAAGGAACTCAAGAGTCTTCTCCAACACCAAAGTTCAAAAGCATCAATTCTTCAATGCTCAGCTTTCTTTATAGTCCAACTCTCACATCCATACTCGACCACTGGAAAAACCATAGCCTTAACTAGACAGACCTTTGTTGGCAAAGTAACGTCTTTGCTTTTTAATATGCTGTTTAGGTTGGTCATAACTTTCCTTCCAAGGAGCAAGCGTCTTATAATTTCATGGCTACAGTCACCATCTGCAGTGACTTTGGAGCCCCCAAAAATTAAGTCTGACACTGTTTCCACTGTTTCCCCATCTATTTGCCATGAAGTGATGGGACCGGATGCCATGATCTTAGTTTTCTGAATGTTGAGCTTTAAGCCAACTTTTTCACTCTCCTCTTTCACTTTCATCAAGAGGCTGTTTAGTTCCTCTTCACTTTCTGCCATAAGGGTGGTGTCATCTGCATATCTGAGGTTATTGATATTTCTCCCAGCAATCTTGATTCCAGCTTGTGCTTCATCCAGCCCAGCATTTCTCATGATGCACTCTGCATATAAGTTAAATGAGCAGAGTGTCAATATACAGCGTTGACGTACTCCTTTTCCTATTTGGAACCAGTCTGTTGTTCCATGTCCAGTTGTAACTGTTGCTTCCTCACCTGCATACAGATTTCTCAGGCAGCAGGTCGGGTGGTCTGGTATTCCATTATAGATTAATATAAAATACTGAATATAGTTTCCTGTGTTATACAGTAGTTCATGTATGTGTTAATCCAAAACTCCTAACTTCTTTTCCTGCCCCCATCCTCTTTGGTAACCACTAAGTTTGTTTCTAATGTCTGTGAGTCTATCTGTTTTCCCATAAATAAGCTTATTTGCATCATTTTCCAGACTCTACATATAAATGTTGTCATATGATATTTGATATTTGTCTTTGTCTGACCTCATTTAATTCGATAATCTCTAGGCCCATCCATGTTGCTGCTAATGACATCTTTTTGTTTTTTATTTTTTACGATTGAATAGTATTCTATTCTATGTGTGTATATATGTGTGTGTGTGTGTGTGTGTGTGTGTTTGTATATATATTTATATACACATACATATGTGTATATGTACCTTCTTTATCCATTCATCTTCTTTATCCCTTCATCTGTTGTTGGACAGCCAGGTTGCTGCCATGCCTTGATTGGTTGTTTAGTCACTAAATTGTGTTCAGCTCTTGTGACCTCATGGACTGTACGCCAGGCTCCTCTTTCCATGGGATTCTCCAGGCAAAAATACTGGAGTAGGTTGCCATTTCCTTCTCCAGGGGATTTTCCTGACCCAGGAGTTGAACCCAGGTCTCCTGCACTGCAAGCAGATTCTTTACCAACACTGAGATATGAGGGAAACCTTCCATGCCTTGGCTATTGGAAATAGTGCTGCTGTGAACATTGGAGTGCATGCATCTTTTTGAAATAGAATTTTCTCCAGATATAGGCCCAGGAGTGGGATTACTAGATCATATGGTAACTTTATTGTTAGTTTTTTTTAAGGAACTTTCATATTGTCCTCTATAGTGGCTGCACCAATTTATATTCCCACCAACAGTATAGGAGGGTAAATATGCAAAGAGATAAGAAAGTCCAGAAATTTGCCTTACTTGGCTCTGTGTATCTTTATTTTTTTAAAACAATCTAGACTGTCTACATGATACTATAAAATTGTCACATCTATAATTTTTCACATTGATTTGTGAAGATTTGTCAATTTTGTAGAAAATACTAAAGGTTAACTAAATTTTAAATATGGAAACATTTATAATTGCTTAGTTGCAGTTAATGAAGCTGTAAAATTGCAAACCACGTCTTAATAAAACATAAAAAGTGATTTGGCAACTGTGGAGAATACTAGATTTTCTTAAGAGTTATTTTATGAGAAAATGTTTATCTTCAGCTGTTTTATCATTCAAATGAGTACTTTTGATTTTGCCTGTTTCCGTTTGGTGTTCTGCCCAAGATACTATTTGGATCTGATCACAATGACTTGATTTCAGTACACTCCTCATTTCTGGATTTTTCTAGTCACCATCAATTACATGCTGTTTTTTCCCCAAACTACACAGAATTTCCTTCTTTGACACATTTTAGATGACTGGGAGTCTGTGTCCCAAATGAAATACATAGGTCAGCTTCACTATTAGAGTAAACCTCCACAAAAACCTTTGTACTCACCTTCACCTCTCAGTTGTCTTAGGAAATCATGAAAATTGGCTTTATCTGATCTCTGGGTTGCACTCATTATTCATTATCTACCTAATTAGTGACTAGTTAGCTCATACATGTTGAAAGAGTAAAGTAAAATCTAATGTTTATGTTTATAGTGAAGTGAGAAAAAGTGCATCTTGCTTTCTTACAATGAGTGTCTAGTAAATGAAGGAAATGTTTGGGAGAGGGGTCTTTGAATTCATCAAACCAGAGAAAAAATATGATATTAATGTGTCATGATGAACTTCTCATTCTCCTTTCTGCTGAATGCAAAAAGATCTTGAGAACTTGAAGAGTTAAGAAAAATTTTAAGGAACTTTAAGCACTAATGAAGAGAGAATAATGACTTACAAATGATCTGTTTTTATTTTAAAGCTTAAAGGTATATATCAGTCTTTGTTGTGCTTGAATTTATTTAAGAGCAGGATATTTCTTTCCTCATTTGTCTCTGTAAACTTTTAGATTCTATATGGCTAATGGCACCTTCGCTAAATTTTACTTGGCTTTACTTTCATAATCATGTCTGTAATCTTACCATGCCAATTAACTTTGCCTTCAATAACTTTGCTTTCAGTTTTAGTGACATGGTCTATAGTATTCTTATTATTGAGACTCAAAATCACAAGCAAAGACATTTCAGAAGAGTTATCTTGTCTTAGTTCACAGATCTTGCCCTACGGCAAGATTTGAAAAGAGACTGTTTTCTTTGGTGTCTTTCCGTTTCCTCTTTCTGGAGATCTTTGCTTACTTTTAAAATTTATTACACAGCATGAGGTTTTGGAAGGTTACGTAACCTCCGTGAAGTTTGGATTCCACCCTGGTAAAATTGTTATAATGATGCTTTCTTTTTCTTCCTCTTAAACTTGTTCAAACAACCAAAAACCAAAACAAAAAATTCTGTGTTAGAAGAAAAGTATTAATATTAGTCAGTTAAACCCAGTAATAAAAGTCAACTGATCTACAGTACTGGTGCATATAGACTAAATGTCAGTACTGGTCTAAAATACTTGGTATAATTCTAATGCTATACATAAATATAAGCTGTTAGTAATATTGTTCAAGGGAATATTATAGGTTACTGTCATAACAGAGCAACTTTATAAGTAATAATTTATAAGTACAAATAAATAATGGAGGGCCTTAAGGAAGGGAGGTCAGATATTTGAAGGAAAAGTGTTCTTCAAGAATGTACCATGTCAGTTTTCGTAAGTAGTGAATTCTTCCATTTGCTATGTTTGAGAACACTCTGGCATATAGGTGAAGATTTTCTTTGCTTAGTTTTAACTTATTTACAAGATTAAAACACCATAAAATCCACTTACATATTGGTAAAGAAATAGTTAAACTAAAGCTAACTTACTGATTTTATTTTTCATTTAATATTTATTCCTTTTTATAGGACTATGGAGTATCTTTGCATTAAAAACATAGTTAGCCCTGAATTTGGATCAGATGTAGTTTGTCTTATATGCCATCAACATGACTATGGGCCACATCAGTTTCAACAATTTAAACTACTAAGTATTTTTTAAATATATAGTATGTATCATATAATATAAATATATAAATTAGTATGACCCAGCATCTACCTGCAATCTTTTCAGATTTTATTCCTAGAAATAAACAGGAAAAGACATAATAAAAATGTAAAGGTAGTTTTTTATCCCAAAGTAAGAATATCTGTCTTAGTCTAGGAGTAAAATGATGTGAAAGTCAGTCTCTGTGTGTGTCTGTGTGTGTGCATGCGTGTATAGTGAGCAGAGATTGAAAACTTCCTAGTAGAGAGCTGAAACCAAAGTTGAGCCTTCAGCAGTTTACTTAGCTTTCATTCTATTTTTTATAATTTGGAAGAGAAAGCTCTAAGGGTACTACTCTAAGGGAACAGGAGGGTTAAACATGATAATACACTGGAAACCTATCTGACTGAGCTTGACAGTTTGTCTTGGAAGAGGCTAGAAACTAAACCAAGGCCTACAGTAAGAAGATGGAGAACTGGGAAGTAAGGCTTGTATAGAATGGCAATCAAAGGGATGCTGGTACAAACTCGCCAGCTCTGGGCCCCAGGAAGATAGAAATTTAGTCCATTAGATGAGTCAAGGTACCTGAAAGACAGGGGCAATGGGGAAACCAAAAGAAGGCTATATCTAGGAGAAAGAATTTTTCCAAGACCAAGGGATCAGATAAAATGGTGATCTACAGAAGAGCAGGTTGGGAAACTCAGAGTCATCAGGCTTGGATAAAGGACTAGCAGTATCTAGCTTTTGGGCAGAAGGAATGGTAGAATGGAGCAGTGCAGTTCAGTTCAGTTGCTCAGTCATGTCTGACTCTTTGCAACCCCATGGACTGCAGCACACCTGGCTTCCCTGTCCAGCATCAAGTCCTGGAGCTTGCTCAAACTCATGTCCATTGAGTCGGTGATGCCATCCAACCATCTCATCCTCTGTTGTCTCCTTTGCCTCCTGCCTTCAAACTTTCCCAGCATCAGGGTCTTTTCCAGTGAGTCAGCTCTTTGCATCAGGTGGCCAAAGTATTGGAGCATCAGCTTCAGCATCAGTCCTTCCAATGAACACTCAAGGCTGATCTCCTTTAGGATGGACTGGTTGGATCTCCTTGCAGTCCAAAGGACTCTCAAGAGTCTTCTTGAACACCACAGTTCAAAAGCATCAATTCTTTGGCACTCAGCTTTCTTTGTGATCCAACTCTCATATCGCTACACGGCTACTGGAAAAACTGTAGCTTTGACTAGATAGACCTTTGTCGGCAAAGTAATGTCTCTGCTTTTTAATATGTTGTTTAGGTTTGGCATAGCTTTTCTTCCAAGGAGCAAGTGTCTTTTAATTTCATGGCTGCAGTCACCATCTGCAGTGATTTTAGAACCCAAGAAAATAAAGTCTATCCATGTTTCGATTGTTTTCCCATCTATTTGCCATGAAGAAATGTAACAGGCAAGAGAAAGGTGGAGTCAAGGACCTAGAAAGCAACAATCATATTATTATGATGAAAAGTTTGACATAATGCAGGGGGCGCAGTTGTAGAAACTGGGGCACTTACAGCCAATGTCAAGTAAACAGTGGCCATTTACTGCTATATCCTTGAGAATTTAGTCAAAACTTCTTTATCCTATCATTTCAGATAAGCACTAATCCAGAAGTTGAGGTTGAAACAAATCTGAAGGTGGATCTCAAGTGACCCCCACAGTGGGAGATGTGGTTGGCCCAAACTGAGAAATAGAATCTGATAATTTATTACCAATTCTCTAACTCTTTGAAAGTTAGGCAACCAGGAGACCAAGGTTTAACTCTATTAGAACATCTCTGGGCAGAGCAGAGTAGCAGAGGACTTTAAACCTTACCTTGTGCTTGTGAGTAGTTCTGTGACTTTGACAAATCAGTTAGCCTTATTTTCATACTCCTTATGTGCATTTGAACTTGTTTGGAGGACTTAATAATGATTTTTTAAACATATTTAATTTACTTTTTAATTACTTGCTAATATTTTTTCTGGCCATTTAAAAATAGGATTTAAAGAAGCAATTGGGTTTGTACAGGACTTCATCTGTTTACTGCTGTGTGAAAGAATACTTCTTTATCTTTATCATCGTCACATCATTACATTTACTTGAGGCAGATGGTCAATACTCTCTAACATAGAGGCAAAAGAGTCTCACATTTTAAAGGATTTCTCCTAAATCAAAGAATCTTCTGGGTAAAACTGTTGGCAATGTCAGCAAAAGAATTATCCCTTCAAGTTACATTTCCTTCTAAATCATGGTGGTAGGAGAATTGTACTGATTAATGTTTGTAATTTGAGATTATTGCTGAGGGCCACACTGTGGCTTCCTGTACACAAATTTGAAAAGCCATGCATGATTTAATCCAAATGAGCAAATATAACATTACTTTTTAAGACAGTGGGAGTTTTGCCAAAGATTTTCAAGATAATTTCTTTAACCTGTTAAAATTGTCATAGATATTTAATTATTTATATAGTGAAGTTGTAATGTGGACTAAAATGAAGCTGAAGGTAGTAAAAGCAAAACCACTTTTGGATAGATGACTGGACAGATGACTTTTGTAATAATTTAAGGGAATTAAAATAAGAAAATAAATTTCTGTTAAGAAAATAAATTTCTGTATTTTAAAGTATTGGAATAAGATCAAGGATTTTAGCTGTATGACCATTATGTAAGATAGGAAAATACAGTTGAATGAAATTTCAAAGTCATTTAATTTATAGACTTTTAAAGTTTAAGAATAAGTTGAGTTAAATAAGTCTAATCCATTAACAGCTAGACTCTAGAATGTTCTTAAAATCATCTGAGTTTTAGTTATATTTTAAAAGTCTCCAGTACTTTGTAATATTTTTCTGCCAAAGGTAGCAGTTTCCTTTTTTAATAATATGGTTGATTATTGAGAACTGGGTTGTATCTTTGCTGACAATTAGTAAGTCAAATTACAAAAATCATTTACTATCTAGACCACGTTAGTGAAATTACTTACTGTGAATGATTGAATTGTGTCTCTTTTAAAATATGTTGAAGTCCTGTGCCCTGGTATCTGAGAATGTGGCCTTGTGTGGAATTGGGTCATTACTAGGAAATCACGTAGAAGTGAGCATGAGCCCTAATCCAATGACTGATACCCTTTAAAAAGGGAGGGTTTGGACACAGAGTCAGAGTTGCACAAAGGTAAGAATGGTAGCAGGAAACGGAGAGGATGCTGAGCCTGATAGAACCAAGGAGACAGGTCTGCAGCAGTTTCGCATCACAGTCCTCAGAGGAAACCAGCCCCGAAGACATCTTGATTTTAGAGTTCGAGCTTCTAGAACTACGAGACATCACATGACCATTGTTCTAAGCCTCCAGTTTTGGGCACTTTGTAACCAGAGCCCTGGGAAACTGATCCACTGCCCTCTGACTTCCTGTTAAGTTCTGCCAATGAGAGGCATCGGAAGATGGGAGGAGAGGATGAAGCCAACCGGGTCAGGGCATTGGTTCTCCAGGCTCCCTCTGGACAGAGCCTTGGGTTGGCTGTCCTTTCCTTTAGGGTACTCTCTCCACACAGTTACCCTCTGGATTTCTGAAGCTGCCCTCCCTCCTTACCCCTTCACGTTCATATGTTCAAAGGGCTCCTTGATGCTGCAAGGCCCAGACCCAGGTATCATCTCTGTGCCCCAAAATCTTTCCCGCATACTTTGAAATAATCCTTTTATTAAACTCTTATAAAAACATCTGCTTTGGATGTGATAGCTTTATCTTGGCACAACCTTGAACTGATTCAGTACCTCTCCTCCTTGCTTTATACTGCTTTCTGTCCATAGTACATATGATAACATTTAGCATATTATAATTATTTACTTGAATAAATATTTCCATCTAAAAGAGAAGTTCCCTGGAGCTATTTATTCTTTATTTGAAAACCAACACCTTACACAGGTTCTGTCATAATTTAAGTCCTCAAAATATACTTACTGAATAAATGTATACATGAATGTTTTAAGATGTTAGCATTTCCTATCTTGTCCACAAAAAAAGAGACTTTAGGTGGCTAGCAAAAATAAGCATCATATAATATTAAGATTTCATAGGTGAAGAAATTATTGCTAAAGGATAATAAGGTTAGAAAATAGAATAAGATTAATATATGAAGAGTCATGTGCTTCCCAGGTGGTGCTAGTGGTAAAAACCAGCATGCCATTGCTATGAGACATAAGAGATATGGGTTCAATCCCTGGGTCATGAAGATCCTCTGGAGGAGGACATGGGAAGCCACTCTAGTATTCTTGCCTAGAGAATCCCACGGACAGAGAAGCCTGGTGGGCTGTGGCCCATAGAGTCACAAAGAATCGGGCATGACTGAAGTAACTTCATGCACACACGCATGAAATGTCATAATATGCTATATACTTGCAAGAAGTAGATAACACGTATGGTTTTGTGTTTTCTAATAGATAATATGGAAGCAGAAGACCAGTTACATGAAGCACAATGTCCATAAGTCAACCAGTTAATCAGTTAGTTAACCAGTTACACAATACACACATACTCCAAATACTGAGACTTAGGCAAATACTAATCTCCAGTGACTCTTAAAGAACAACCCAGCATGTCATGTAGTGAACGATGGCTTCAATATTCTCCTTCAGATAATTGGAAAATGAGTTTCATAACGATATTTTTGTACCATGCTCTCTTGTAACCAGTGGTATAATGCCCAATAATGCTCAGTAAGGACAATTCCAATAAAGTGGGCTAAGCAAAGCAATATTAATTAGGTGCCCTGACAGAAGGGATTTGTCTCAGTATACATTCAGAAGACCTAGAATATATGAACTGCCTATAGTTTTGATAACATTATGATTCATGCCCAAAATATCTGTATCGTAAACTTTACACATAATATTATTTTTCTTATTATTATTTCTATAAATACTTTGTAGTGATGAATTCAAGTCTTACAGGTACTTTGACCCTGATTCTGGGAAAGACTGAAGGCAGAAGGAGAAAGGGGTGTCAGAGGATGAGTTGGTTAGAAGTATCACTGACACAATGGATGTGAATTTGAGCAAACTTCAGGGGATAGTTAAGGATAGGAGAGCCTGGCATGAAGTCCATTGGGTCCACAAAGAGTCAGACATGTCTCAGCAACTGAACAACAGTAACTGTTATAGATGAACCTGTATTTTTACAGAAAGTCTGGCTATGATTTCAAAACTGCTTATAAATATTTTCAATCACCTGGTTAAGTTGATTTTGTATTTAACAAATAAAGTAAGAGATAAAAGTGATAAAAATAGAAATATGTATCAAAATGAATGAATACAACAAGTTTGTAAAAGTCAGAAAATATAATTTTCCCTTTAGTCCTTCTTACATTTTCCAAAATAGGTTTCAATGCTTAATGAGATGTTGAGCCCTGAATCAGTTATATGAGGTAATAGATATTATTGAATAAATAATCTTTAGAAAGTCTATGTGATGAAAACTCACACTCCATATGTATTTCTTTTAGCTGTTCTGGATTGAAACATATAAGGGAGAAGTTCACATAATGCTGATTGCATGTCCTCAGTTAGAAAACTGCATGTTGCTTCCTTTTAAAACATTACAAACCAAGGCTAACAAATCTTAGCACATAAAATGTAGAACTACCGTGGCCCAGTATTTGGAACTGTTGACTTACAGAATAGCAGGCCCATACTGAGGAGTCACTCTGTGTGTGTGTGCACATATGTGCACGCACCCTTGATTTATAGTATAGCCTATACTTGACAAAGAGAAAAATGAAAGCTTTTTTTCAGGATCCAATAATTTTCCTTAGTCTCAGTTGGGCAGCTTATACTTTTCATAATGCCAATGATCAGTGGTCTTACTTTTATATTAATATCTTGATAAATTAGAAAGGGAAAGCTAAAAATCTGACTTTCCAATGTCATTCACCCTGAGGATCTAGGCTTTGACTATTGTTTATCGCTGTAGAAGCATTAAACTCCTTGTAATAAAATTAATTATACTGCCTGTGATTAACATGGCTTTGATATATGGGAACACACTTTGATTTTGATGACTTCTTGTCCTATCTACTACACAACCCCCAAGATGTTCTTAGCACTCTTTGTGAAAGTTATATTGAAATTTATATGTATATTATTTTTTGTAAACATCAGTACTTATGTCCACATTTGGGCCACTCACCATCTTATAGGAAGGCACTTTCTTAAGTTTTCTTAGTTTAGGAAACTTCACACATCTTCAGTGTACCTTTTGCTTCTCTTTTTGCTCAAAGTACATTACCATATGGTTATTTTTGTTGTTTCTTGGTGAATAATGACCATCAGGTTGAATTTTCCCTATTCCCTAATCTATCCTTACATGCAGTTCTTTATCTCTTGAAGGAAATGTCCACAGAACTGTCCCTTCCTGCCACTTCTTTCACACTGGTAGTGTCATAGCACTTCCTTTCTTGGGCCTTCTCCTCAAGCAGTATGTATCTTAGGTTAACTCTACTTTCAATGTGACCTCCTCTATGTGTTTATTTTGCTCAGACCCCTGGTGATCTCGGTGGCACCAGCAGCCAGTGTAATTCTGCCAGTTTTGTGGTTGACTTGCCATGCCATCATGCCTGCACCCAGGGGCTGACTTCTTGAACAGTGTAAGGACATCAACATGCACTTGAGCTTAAAAAGAAGGCTCTTCAAGTGCTTTGTAGATGTGGAAGAATGGGATATCTACAAACACAATTGAGATTTTTGTCCACAAGAACCTCAGATCTGCTTTAATGCAATGAGAAATGAATGATTAAAGTGCCAGATCTTCAGCATTGTAGATTATATATTTTAGCCTGGAAAATATTTAAGAGATTTTATCAAATGTACTAGTTATCCAAATAAAGTGTTAATCAAGTGCCTCGAAAGGCCCTAATTTAAAGGGATGTATTCTCCTGGTAAACCCTCTAAGATTAACTTGTCTCTTTGTCACTTGTGGCAACTGAATTAGTTAATTTGTGGTATGAGCCTTTTAGTGATGAACCAATTAAATGCTGTGTCATCAGCAAAAAAAAGTACTTATTTCTGGTAATACTTATGAGAGTATATCAGTAAGGATTGCATTAGACTACATATAGCAAAATATCCAGATTACAGTAGGTATAAGATTGTTTTTGTTTGTTCCCCATCCTCTGGAGAAGGAAATGGCAACCTACTTCAGTATTCTTGCCTGGAGAATCCTATGGACGAGGATCCTGGCAGGCTACAGTCCATGGGATCACAAGAGTCGGACACGATTTAGTGACTAAACCCCTACCATCACAATGCTGAGATAAGTCCAAAGATAAGCAGTAAATACCTGGTATGATAACAACACAATTTCATTAGAGAAACATTGATCTTCTTTCAGCCAAATGAGCCACCACCTCCAGGTGTGGTTTTTTTGTCCTCAAGCATACAAGATATTTGGAACTCAAACCATTATGCCCCACACCATTTTTTCCTTTTAAAAAAAGAGCTAAAGAGCCGGTGGTAATAGCATGCAGACCACTTGAATCAGTTCCCTGGGAACCTCAGTGCTGACACTTTGACTTACATTATTACATAGACATATCTGTTTATCAGAATTAGCGTTAAATATACCTGGGCAATAAGTGAATCCCTAACAAAAATCACTGTTCTGTTTTTAAAAAAGGGGCCAATTGGGAATAGTCTCTGCCACAGAGCCGCAAATAGCATTTGAGGCTATATGATAATCTGTGTGTAGGGAAAATATCTCTTTGTTTTCCACAGTACAGATACATGTGAATTTGCATATATGTTTGTTTGTGTAGGGGGTAGGGTGACCTGCTGCAGGGTTGGGGGTACTGAGTGCAGAAGTGTGGTAGTGTGCGCATGGGACCTTTTGAAGGAGGTCGCCATTATCTTCATTACCTCACAAAAACCTAAGAATGGTGGAGTAGAAGGACTTGTGATCATTTTCTCCTGCGAGAACTCCAAAACTACAAATTGCTGCTAAACAACCATCAACAGGAGAATGTTGGATCCCACCAAAAACGGATACCCCATGTCCAAGGGCAAAGGGGAAGACCCAGAAAGACAGTAGGAGGGGAAAAATCGCATTTAGAATCAAACCCCCATACCCATCAGAAATGCACAGAGGGCTCAAACAAAACAGAGACTGAGTCAGAACTGTGTTTGAGTGTCTCCTGTGGAGGCAGGGGTCAGCAGTGGCCTGCCACAGGGTCAGGGGCTCTGGGTGCAGGAGACCTCAGTGTGATAAGCCCTCTTGGAGGAGGTCACCACTGACCCCACCATAGAGCCACCAGAACTCACACAGGACAGGGAAAACAGACTCTTGGAGGGCACAAACAAAATCTTGTGTGTACCAGAACCCAGGAGAAAGGAGCAGTGATACCATAAGAGACTGACCCAGACTTTCCTGAGAGTGTCCAGGAGTCTCCGGTGGAGATGTGGGTCGATGGTGGCATGCTACAGGTGTGGGGGCACTGAGTCCAGCAGTGTGTGCATGGGACCTTTTGAAGGAGCTCACCATTATTTTCATTACAATAATTTGGCCTCAGGTCAAACAACAGGGAGGCTTACAGGGACACAGCCCCACCCATCAACAGAAAATTGGATTAAAGATTTACTGAGCATGGCCCCATCCAGCAGAACAAGACCGGTTTTGCCCTCAGTCAGTCTCTCCATCAGGAAGCTCCCATAAGCTGCTTATCCTAATTCATCAGAAAGCAGACAGAATGAAAACCATAGTCACAGAAAACTAATCAATCTGATCACAAGGACCACAGCCTTTTCTCATTGAATGAAACCATGAGCCATGCTATGTTGGGCCACCCAAGACAGACAGGTCATGGTGGAGAGTTCTGACAAAACGTGGTCCACTGGAGAAGGGAATGGCAAATCACTTCAGTATTCTTGCCTTGAGAACCCATGAACAGCATGAAAAGGCAAAAAGACACCGAAAGATGAACTCCCCAGGTTGGTAGTTGAACAGTATGCTACTGGAGAAGAGTGGAGAAATAACTCCAGAAAGAATGAAGGGATGGAGCCAAAGCAAAAACAACACCCAGTTGTGGATGTGACTTGTGATGCAAGTAAAGTCCAGTGCTATAAAGAGCAATATTATATAGGAACCTGGAATGTTAGGTCCCGGAATCAAGGTAAATTGGAAGTTGTCAAACAGGAGATGGCAAGAGTGAACATTGACATTTTAGAAATCAGTGAACTAAAATGGACTGGAATGGGTGAATTTAACTCAGATGACCATTATATTTAGTACTGTGGGCAAGAATCCCTTCCAAGAAATGGAGTAGCCCTCATAGGCAACAAAAGAGTCCAAAAAGCAGTATTTGGGTGCAATCTCAAAAACGACAGCATGAGCTCTGTTTGTTTCCAAGGCAAACCATTCAATATCATGGTAATCTGGTCATGCCCCAACCAGTAATGCTGAAGAAGCTGAAGCTGAATGGTTCTAAGAAGACCTACAAGACCTTCTAGAACTAACATGCAAAAAAGATGTTCTTTTCATTATTGGGGACTGGAATGCAAAAGTAAGAAGTCAAGAGACACCTGGAGTAACAGGCAAATTTGGCCTTGGAGTACAGAACAAAGCAGGGCAAAGGCTAACAGAGTTTTGTCAAGAGAAGGCACTGGTCATAGCAAACACCCTCTTCCAACAACACAAGAGAAGACTTTGCACATGGACATCACCAGACGGTCAACACCAAAATCAGATTGATTATATTCTTTGCAGCCAAACATGGAGAAGCTCTATACAGTCTGCTAAAATAAGACCGGGAACTGACTGTGGCTCAGATCATGAACTCCATATTGCCAAACTCAGACTTAAATTGAAGAAAGTGGGGAAAACCACTAGGCCATTCATGTGTGATCTAAATCAAATCCCTTATGATTATACAGTGGAAGTGAGAAATAGATTCAAGGGATTAGATCTCATAGCCAGAGTGCCTGATGAACTATGGACAGAGGTTTGGAATATTGTACAGGAGGCAGTGATCCAGGCCATCCCCAAGAAAACAAAACGCAAAAAGGCAAAATGGTTGTCCAAGGAGGCCTTACATTAGCTGAGAAAAGAAAAGATACAAAAAGCAAAGGAGGAAAGGAAAGATTGAATTCAGAGTTCCAAAGAATAGCAACGAAAGATAAGAAAGCCTACCTCAGTGATCAATGCAAAGAAATTGTGGAGAACAATAGAATGCAAAAGACTAGAGATCTCTTCAAGAAAATTAAAGTTACTAAGGGTACATTTTATGCATAGATAGGCACAATAAATGAGAGAAACGGTATGGACCTAACAGAAGCAGAAGATATTAAGAAGAGGTGGCAAGAATACACAGAAGAACTATACAAAAAAGATTTTCATGACCCAGGTAACCAGGATGGTGTGATCTCTCACCTAGAGCCAAATATCTTGGAATGAGAAGTCAAGTGGACCTTAGGAAGCATCACTTCGAACAAAGCTAGTGGAGGTGATGGAATTCCAGTTGAGCTATTTCAAATCCTAAAAGATGATGTTGTGAAAGTTCTGCACTCGGTATGCCAGCAAATTTGGGAATCTCAGCAGTGGCCACAGAACTGGAAAAGGTCAGTTTTCATTCCAACCCAGAGAAAGGCAATTCCAAAAAATGTTCAAACTACCGCACAATTGCACTCATCTCACATGCTAGCAAAGTAATCCTCAAAATTCTCCAAGCGAGGCTTCAACAGTAGGTAAAGTTTCAGATGTTCAAACTGAATTTAGAAAAAACAGAGGAACCAGAGATCAAACTGCCAATATCCACTGGATCATTGAAAAAGCAAGAGTTCCAAAAAAAATCTACTTCTGCTTTATTGACTATGCCAAAGCCTTTGACTGTGTGGATCACAATAAACTGTGGAAAATTCTGAAAGAGATGGGAATACCAGACCACCTGACCTGCCTCCTGAGAAATCTGTATGCAGGCCAAGATGCAACTGTTAGAACTGGACATGGAACAACAGACTGATTCCAAATCTGTAAAGGAGTACATTAAGGCTGTATATTGTCATCCTGCTTATTTGACTTATATGGAGTGTACATCATGTGAAATGCTGGGCTGGAAGAAGCACAAGCTAGAATCAAGATTGCCAGAAGGAACATCAATAACCTCAGATATGCAGAGGACACCACCCTAATGGTAGAAAGTGTAGAAGAACTAAAGAGCCTCCTGATGAAATTGAAGGAGGAGATTGAAAAAGTTGGCTTAAAGCTCAACATTCAGAAAACTAAGGCCATGGCATCCAGTCCCATCAGTTCATGGCAAATAGATGGGGAAACAATGGAAACAGTGAGAGACTTTATTTTCTTGGGTTCCAGAATCACTGCACATGGTTTCTGCAGCCATGAAATTAAGAGACAGTTGTTCCTTGGAATAGAAGCTATGACAAACCTAGACAGCATATTAAAAAGCAGAGACATCATTTTGCCAACAGAGATCCATCTTGCAAAGCTATAGTTTTTTTCAGTAGTCATATTTTGATATGAGATTTGGAATATAAAGAATGCTGAGTGCCAAAGAATTGATGATTTTGAACTGTGGTTTTGGAGAAGACTCTTGAGAGTCCCTTGGACTGCAAGGAGTTCCAACCAGTCCATCCTGAAGGAAATCAGTCCTGAATATTCGTTTGAAGGACTCATGCTGAAGCTGATGTTCCAATACTTTGCCCACCTGATGTGAAGAACTGCCTCATTGGAAAAGATCCTAGATTGGGAAAGATTGAAGATGGGAAGAGAAGGGAACAACAGAGGATGAGATGGTTGGATGCCATCACCGACTCTATGGACATGAGTTTGAGTAAGCTCCAGGCATTGGTGATGGACTGGGAAGCCTGGCATGCTGCAGTCCATGAAGTCTCTAAGAGTCGGACACGACTGAGCAACTGAACTGAACTGAAGGTGATGCTTAGAAAAAAATGCATGCAACCAACTTATTCAAAAATATCTACTCATCACTATAGAATTAAGAATAAAGGGATTATCTGAATATATCCTCACTTTACCCCAATACAGATTATATTATTTAGAGCCTATTCCTGCTAATTCTGATTATCATGGTTGATTCTTGATGCAGATTTGTATTAAGCATCAATATCCCAGGGTCTGTATTGACATCATACATGCCCATGGCTTATTCTTGGGTAGTTCTGTAGTGATTCATCTATAATATTTTTGGATGAGTTGGTTGCATGCATTTCCTTCAATCTCCACTCTACCTCCACAGAAGCATACATATATCCAAATTCACAAAGGCTGAGAATATGTTAATAGAAACTCCATGAAGTCTTATACTTTTGTTCCTAACATAGGTTTGCAGAAGGCCGTAAAGTTCTCTTTAGAGTAATTTAGAAATAGATGATGTGTGTCTAAAGCCCACATACTTCTACTCTCCAGTGTTATCCTGATAAATTTCACAAGTAGAAATTTATTTACATCTTAGATGATATTACTAATAAGTTAATGAATCTGTAATATGGGACATGATGTGGAGAATTTTAAATACATAATAAACTTTGACTCTAATAAGATTGAATCCTAATTTGATAATATGAAAAAAAGAAGTCACAGTGTAGGGGAAGGGGGCTACAGTAATTCTCAAGACAATACTCATTCCCCAGAGGCATTATTAGCTTGAGCTTGTTAATCAAATTACTCTATGATGGAGTATTCCATGAACCTAGTTGCAAATCACCCTGGAAATGACAAAGTTTAGAGCAGTTTATAATACATGAAAATACAGTTACATAAAAATCTCTGTTACCATAAACTCACTTGCTAAATTCAGACTATGACTTTCTCCAGTTGGAGGAGGTTTTACTTGTGAATTCTTAGCCATCTTATCTTTGCATCTCAAGAAATGCTTAAATGACTAGAAAAGAAGCAAAAAATGTAATGTCACTTCTCAGCTTTTATTCCTTTTTAAAAAACAAATTTAACACATGTGTTACTTTCCATGAACCATTCTTCTGGGGATATAGATGGTATACTATATTTAATCAAATGCCAAAATTATTTTTTTTCCAATTTCAACTATTTTCAAAATGTAAACAGATGAAAATTTTCAGTGTTGTAATGCCCATGAAAGGCTGCATTAAGGAGAAAAGATGTGAACTTAGCCTGAAAGAATGGGTCAGATTTAGAGAAGTCAAGTCCAAAGAGGAGACAGCTCACAGAAGGGCATGCATGGGAATGATCCCTGTTTTTATGTTGTGAAAGTAAATCTCATTGGCTGAGGTATGATTGATGGACACTTACATCAAATAAGTAGTGCTGAGATATTAACAAAATAGCTAATTGAAAGTTCTCAACTTAGAGTCATGAATAAAAAGTTGACTTGCATTTGTATATCATGGAAAGACACCTGCCTTCATGTTTTGTATTTGTCTTAGAAGAAAGAAAGAGCAATGTTTGGTAGTCAATTTAATAAAATATCTTACGGATTCATATTTTATCATGGCGAATACATTTTAACATTATTTTTTTTAAGTTACATTTCAAAGTGTTTATATTTACTATTTGAAACCAGTAGCAGATATTATTAGAATCTGAAAGAACATGATATTTCATAACATGGTTATGATTGAGTATCTAGTATCTGGCTGGACTGGTGAACTCTTTCTTTTCATCCACTCCATGTGAGACTTTAGTAGAACTGTGATCTCACTCACTATGGTATCATTGGATGAATACTGTATCTATTTATACATTAGACAATTCTAGCTGTTATAATAATTTTCATATTTAGCCTACCCGGTATGTGATAAGAACCATGAAGACAAGTGATGTCATTTTAAGCAAGAAAGTGATTTGTGTAGAGAAGCTTGATACATTTTTCTTGAATTGAATGCTATATATTATTACAATATTTTGTTTACATTGCTATAAGACATCAGCAGACACTCGGGTCCATTCTTTGTTGAATGGATAAATTAACGGACCTCAGTAGTTTTAACAATGACTCTGCTGAAAGCTTTTGTCTAGTTCTTGAAATCCCTTAGTCTGACACCATGCAACTAGGTAGCTCCTATTATTATTTTCTTTTAACTAATTTATTTTTAAATTGAATGGTAATTGCTTTATAGATTTTGTTGTCTTCTGAATAATTAGAATATCTTTGGACAACTAACCAGATTTTCAACAAGAAAAAAAGTCCTAGAACTAATACAGCATGATGGACTTCACAGAATATAACAGCAGTTGTCATGTGTTTTGACATCAACTGTGATTTTCCTTATGCCCTCCATATGTTAAATGGAAAACACATATGGCCTATATACCATAATAAGGTTTTGTAGGCATACATCTGTGAATAGTTCTTATCTCTAAGCTATCACTGGATAAAGAGAAAATAAATAAGGGATTTTATTACCGATAACACATTAAAACGAAGAACATTTAAAAACAATCTAAGCAAAATTTTCAGGATAATTGGATGGAAATTTCAAAAAGACACATTTCAATTCAATAAAAAGTAAAGAAGAATACTTATCATTTGATTCTTCATGAAACAATGACTTATTCTTGAAATATTCAAGTAGAGGCTGAAATTGGTGGCTCAGATGGTAAAGAATCCACCCGCAATGCAGGAGACCCAGGTTCAATCCCTGGATTGGGACGATCTCCTGGAGAAGGGAATGGCAACCCACTCCAGTATTCTTGCCTGGAGAATTACATGAACAGAGAAGCCTGGCGAGCTATAATCTATGGGGTCGCAAAGAATAAGACATGACTGAGTGAGTAACATGCGCAAGTAAAGGCTGAATTTTTGGCCAGGAGTTTTTTACGTGAATAGAGGGAATAGGTTTCAAATCAATTCTGCAGACTTTCAGCAGGGGCTTCCCAGGTGGCTCCAGTGGTAAAGAATCTGCTTGCTAACACAGGAGATGCAAGAGACACAGTTCGATCCCTGGTGGCCCACTCCAGCATTCTTGCCTAGAAAATTCCATGGACAGAGGGGCCTGGTGTGCTTCAGTCCATGGAGTCACAAAGAGCTGGGCACAACTGAGCGACTGGGCACAAATATTCATGAAATGTGTATTCCTGTCAAGGCTTTATTGAAGGCATCCTTCCTAATTGGATGTTGAAAAATGGGGAGAAATTCAGCAGCTAGGGAGAGATGGGGCAAAGGTCATTTCAACCTGTCTCATTAAGAATAAGGAAATAACTGGGGGAAGGATTGTGTCCTGATAACTAATGATTAAATATTGAGGGAGAAATATCCTTGGGAAAAAAAAAAAAATTGAAGCAACTTATATTGACTTGAAATCAGGAAGAAATTTAGACTTAATTCTTTTTTGAAGCATACTCCTTGAAGGTTTGAATTACATGATCAAGTTAGTGTTTTATAATGAGGTCATTCTGGTTGCCATATGAGTGTTGGATTGAAGCAGATGTAGTGGACGTGAAGAGAAGTTTAGGAGGCTGTTTTCATGATCCAAATAAAGGATGATAAGAGGTAGTCAGGAAAATGAAGGCAAGACATGGCGTAGTATTTGAGGTATTTTTTTTTTTTTTTGCTTTAAAAGTTTTTTTTCCATTTATTAGTTGGAGGCTAATTACTTTAAATTTTTAAAATGTAACATATTGATTCCTGACAATGTTGAGTAATAGCATAAGATATTTGAGCAGATTCATAGGATATGTATATATCTGTATGAGTAGATACAGGATTTTGTTTTTTGAACTTAGAAGGTGAGGAGGATACATAATTTTGTAAAATTTTATTCAGCGTTCTAATATTTTATCTGTTGGGCTTAAGATGGCCCTATTGTTGGCCGTTCATTAATAAAAATCCTCACTTGTCCTTTTCTGAGAACAACTTTGCAGGTAAAAAGCTATTAGCAAAGAAAACAAGGAAGTTGATCAATATACTGGATGTTTTCTTCTTGTCTCTTGGTGTCCCTTTAGCCCCAGAGAAGTCGTGTCCCCTTAAAATATTTATCCTGTGGAGAGACTTGCAAGTTTTGGATATTTATGTATTTCCTTTATGTGATCCTAATTATATGGAGATTTTTAGATGGAGAGGGACTTCCCAGTTGAAGCAGTGGTAAAGAATCTGCCTGTCAGGCAGGAGGCTTGGATTTGATCCATGGGTCAGAAAGATCCCCTAGAGAAGACAGTGGCAACCTACTCCGGCGTTCTTGCCTGGGAAATCCCACAGAGGAACCTGCTGGGCTGCAGTCCATGCGGTGGCAAAGAGTTGGACATGACTTAGCGACTAAACAACAACAACATAGTGAGTCTGTGTAATTGTTTGTTCTAACCTGAATGGTTTTATGTATTTGAAAGAAGTATTTTTTAATGGAGGTGGGAATTATTTTGATTCTGCAATTTAATCATGTAGGAAATGTAGTTTTTACATATTTCTTTCTCACCTTTCCACTACACTCCTTCCTTCCTTTTACAAATTTAATGTACCCTCCCATGAGCCTTCATTTCAGGCTTCTTCTGAATTATTTACATTATAATTGTACTTCTTGTTTTCTAAAGTAGATGTAGGTGATGTACTTGGTTCTTGACTCCTTTTCAAAATTTAATCTCCAGTCATTTTCTTGATGTATTCATGTCTCATTGGTGACGCCAAATACTAGGGCATCTGTTTTGAGTACTGTCACTCTGCCATATGTTTTCTTAATATGTTTAACTGTGGACTTTTTGCACATGTAATCCACAGTCTATTCCATTGTAATGTTATATTTACATCTTTATATTTCACTGGAAGAGTAAGTTTTTTGAAAGATTGGGCTGTACTGTATCCATCTTTTAACTCTGTCACTGTGGGGCGTGAGTTGGAATACAGTAAATAAGTATTGCTACATAAAAAATGTTTGTATTCTATTAAATGTTACTTCACTCTGTATAAAACCTCACAGTCACCTTCTGTATCAGTCAGGTGTACTTGCTGTCTGTGTGTGCTCAGAAACTCAGTCACGTTCGACTGTTTGTGACCCCAGGGACTGTAGCCTCTGCTCCTCTCTCCATGGAATTTTCCAGGCAAGAACACTGGAGTGGATTACTGTTTCCTCCTCTCGGGAACCTTCCCGACCCAAATGTCAAACCCATGCCTCTTTTGTCTCCTGCATTGGCAGGCAGATTCTTTACTGCTGAGCCACCTAGGAAGATACTTGCCTATATTTTGCTTTACTACAACTTGGTACAATTTATAGTTTCTTCAATATCTTCTTCTAATTCATCTCAAGGCTTCTAAATTCCTTGGTAAGATTCAGAGTATGTTTCATAGTATCCTTTATATCAAAGTGACAGTGTCTACTGTGGGATTCAATACTAGAGCATTTGTCCTCTAGAGTAGTATTTTTTTTTTTTTAAGAGTGACAATAAAAAATATAAAAGCATGCCTGGGACATAGCTTTTCTAAAAATGTTGAGTCTTATATAGAAAATTAGATTATATAACTCTACATTTAATCTAAATTACTGGCTAATAAAGATCCACAGAATTATATTATTGTATTAGTTGTATGCTAATACTAAGTTGGGTCTGAAACAGCCATATGAAGCTAGCTTTCTAATATTTTAGTTTGAAGTCAAATCTTGAATCATAAATTGGGAAAAGACAAAAGAGGTAGATTACATCGGACGCAAGTGCTGTTCAACAATTTTCTAGAGGTTTCAGTCACATTAGCCATATCATTTTCTAGATGTCATGGTTTTTGAGTCTTCAGAAAACATTTAGGTACTCTGAAAAAGTAGCATTTTGCCGAAAAAAATTGACTTTGACCAGTGGAATATACAATACTTGGGTGCAACACCAAAAATGACAGAATGATCTTGCTTTAAGGCAAGCCATTCAACATCACAGTAGTCCAAGTCTGTGCCCCTACCATGGATGCCAAAGTAGCTGAAATTGATCAGTTCTATGAAGACCTCCTAGCACTAACACACACACACACACACACAAAAGATGTTCTATTCATCATTGCGGATTGGAATGCAAAAGTAGGAAGTCAAGAGATACCTGGAGTAACAAGCAAGTTTGGTCTTGCAGAACAAAATGAAGCAGGGCAAAGGCTAACTGAATTCTGCCAAGAGAATGCACTGGTCATACCAAATACCCTTTTCAGCAACACAGGAGATGAATTTACACATGGACATCACCAAATGGTCAGTACTGAAGTCAAATTGATTATATTTTTTTGTAGCCCAAGATGGTGGAGCTGTATACAGTCAGCAAAAACAAAACCTGGAGCTGACTTGTGTCCCTGGTCATCAGCTTCTCAGCAAAATTCAGGCTTAAACTAAAGAAAATGGGGAAAACCATTAAGGCAGCCAGGTACAAATCAAATCCCCTATGAATATGCAGTGAGGGTAGTGAGTAGAGTCAAGGGATTAGAACTTCTAAACAGTGTGCTTGAAGAACTATGGGTGGAGGTCCATAATGTTGTACAGGAGTCAGTGAACAAAACCATCCCAAAGATAAAGAATAGCAAAAAGGCAAAGTGGTTATCTAAGAAGGCCTTACAAGTAGCTAGAGAAAGAAGAGAAGTGAAAAGCAAGAGAGAAAGGGAAAGGTGTATGAAACTAAATGCAGATTTCTAGAAAACAGTACTGAGAGGCAAGAATGCCTTCTTCCATGAATAGTGTACAAATCTAGAAGAAAACAACAGAAGGGGAAAGACTAGAGATCTCTTCAGGAAAATTGGAGATATCAAGGGAACATTTGGCCCAAATATGGGCACAATAAAGGACAGAAATGGTAGAGACCTAGTAGATGCTGAATAGGTAAAGACAAGATGGAAAGAATACACAGAAGAGCTGTATGAAAAAGATCTAAATGAACCAGATTATTCTGAAGGTGTGGTCAGTCAACCAGAGCCAGACAGTCTGGAGAGTGAAGTCAAGTGGGCCTTAGGAAGCACTGCTGTTAATAAAGCTAGAGGATACAATGGAATTCCAGTAGAACTATTCAAAACCCTAAAAGATGATGCCATCAAGGTGTTGCATTCAATATGTCAGCAAATCTCGAAGACCCAGCAGTGGCCACAGGATTGGAAAAGGTCAGTCCTCATCCTAATTCAAGAAGGTAGTTCTAAAGAACATGCTCATCATTTGACAATTGCATTCATCTCCCATGCTCCCATTCATTCATGCTTAAAATATTGCATGCTAGGCTTCAGCATTATGCAAACCAAGAAATTCCAGCTGTCCAAGCTAGGTTTAGAAATGGCAGAGGAACCAGAGATCAAATTGCCAACATTCAGATCATAGAGAAAACTAGGGAATTTCAAGAAACCCTCTATCTCTCTTTCATCGACTATGACAAAGCCTTTGACTGTGTGGATCATAATAAACTGTGGAAAGGTCTTAAAGAGATGGGAATACCAGGTCAATCTTACCTGTCTCCTGAGAAACCTGTATTCAGGTCAAGAAGCAACAGTTAGAACCCCATATGGAACAACAGATGGGTTCAAGGTTGAGAGAGGAGCAGGGCAAGGCTGTTTGCTGTCACCCTGTTTGTTTAATCTATACACTGAGCACATCATGAGAAATGCCGTGCTGGATGAGTTACAAGTTGGAATCAAAGTAGGTGGGAGAAATATCAACAACCTCAGATATGCAGATGATACTGCTCTAATAGCAGAGAGCAAAGAGTATCTAAAGAACCTCTTGATGAGTGGGAAGGAAGAGAGTGAAAGAGCCAGCTTAAGACTAAATATTAAAAAAAACTAAGATCATGACATCCGACCCCATTACTTTAAGGCAAATAGAGAGGGGAAAAGTGGAAGTAGTGGCAGATTTCCTCTTCTTGGGCTCTAAAATCACTGCAGATGATGACTGCAGCCATGAAATCAGACGTTTGCTTCTTAGCAAGAAAGCTATGACAAACCTAGACCATGTGTTGAAAAGCAGACATTACTCTGCCAACAAAGGTTCCTATAATCAAGGTGATGGTCTTCCCTGTAGTCATGTACGATTGTGAGAGCTGGAACGTAAAGAAGGTAGAACGCCAAAGAATTCATGCCTTTGAACTGTGGTGCTAGAGAAGACTCAGGAGAGTCCCTTGGATAGCAGAGAGACCAAACCACTCAATCTTAAGAGAAATCAAACCTGAATACTCATTGGAAGGACTGATGCTGAAACTGAAGCCCTAGTATTTTGGTCATCTGATACAAATAGCCAACTCATTGGAATGATGCTGAAACTGAAGCTCTGGTATTTTGGTCATTTGATGCCAATAGCCAACTCATTGGAAAAGTCCCTGATGCTGGGAAAGATTGATGCCAGAAGTAGAAGAGGATGCCAGAGGATGAGATGGCTGGATGGCATCTCTGATGCAATGGACATGAACTTGGGCAAACTCTGGGAGATGGTGAGGAACAGGGAGGCCTGGTGTGCTGCTGTCCATGGAGTCGCAAGGAGTCGGACAGGACTGGGTGACTGAACACAGTGGAATATACAAAACACATTGCATATGATTGAAATAATTTTGGTCTGAAGCCAATGAGGAAAATAAAATAGGATTTTGTAAATAGAGTGGAGTGATTAGGAATTCACCTAGGAAAGTCAGCTCATTGTTATACACTCAGCAGATGTTAGTACCTGGTGTGAAGATGAAGATCTTATCCTTAACATTTCAGGTCACAAATTAAATTTGGCTTCTTTTTGTGTAACTTGTTAAACTCAACCTCAGAACTTTTAAAGTAAACTTAATTTTATAATAGTTTTATATTTACAAAAAAACTCCAAAGATAGGAGAGAAAGTTTCCCTATGTCCCACACTAAATCTCCCTGTTTATTAGCATTTTATATTGTATGATACATTTGTCAAACTAATGGGCCAATATTGATACATTATTATTAACCAAAGTCTATATTTTTATTCAGATTTTCTTGATTTTAAAAATTTCTTCTGTTCTAAGATGTCAAGCAAAATCCACATTAAGCCTTCATGTCTCCTTAGGTTCCTCTGGACTGTGACATATTCTTAGGCTTTCCTTGTTTTTAATGACAGTTTTGACAGTTTTAAGGATAATATTAAATAAACTGTATGATATTTTTCTTATGATAAGAATTACAAGTTTCAGGAAAGAAGACCACAGAGGTAAGACACTATTCTGTGATGGTGCATTTATATCAAAAGTACATGTCATTAATATGATTTATCCCTGGTGTGTTAACTTTGATCACCTGGCTGAGGAAGCATTTTTCAGGTCTTTCCTCTATAAAGTTTCTTCCCCCACCCCCCTTACTATGCTGTGCTCTTTGAAAGAAAATCACTCGGTGTAGCCCACACTTAAGGAGTGGCAAGTTATGCTCTATTTTTTTCAGGGGAGTGTATATATAATTTATTTATATAAATTATCCGTAAGTCTTCTGCAAAGAAGAGTTTTCTCTTGTCTGACATTTGTTTATTGATTTAATTATTCATTTATATTATTAAGGACTCATGGATATTTATTTTGTATTTTGTATTATAGTCCCATACTAAATATTAAAAAAACTAAGGTCTTGGCATCCGGCCCCATTACTGCATGGCAAATAGAAGGGGAAAAGTTGGAAGCAGTGACAGATTTCCTGTTCTTGGGCTCTAAAATCACTGCAGAGGGTGACTGCAGCCATGAAATCAGAAGACAATTGCTTCTTGGCAGGAAAACGATGACAAACCTAAATAGTGTGTTGAAAAGCAGAGACATTATTCTGCCAACAAAGGTCCATATAATCAAGGCCATGGTCTTCCCTGTGGTCATGTACGGTTGTGAGAGCTGGACTGTAAAGAAGGCAGAGTGCCAAAGAATTGATGTCTTAGAACTGTGGTGCTGGAGAAGACTTCTAAAAGTCCCTTGGACAACAGGGAGATCAAACCAGTCAATTTTAAGGGAGATCAGTGCTGAATATTCACTGGAAGGACTGATGCTGAAGCTCCAGTATTCTGGTCATCTGATGCCAACAGCGGACGCATTGGAAAAGTCCCTGATGCTGTGAAAGATTGAGGGCAGAAGGAGAAGAGGGTGCCAGAGGATGAGATGGCTGGATGGCATCACTGATGCAAGGGACATGAACTTGGGCAAACTTCAGGAGAAGGTGAGGGACAGGGAGGCCTGACATGCTGCAGTCCATAGGGTCACAAAGAGTCAGACACTACTGGGCGAGAACAACAACAACTTAGTCTCATATTATGCTATTTATTTTGTTGCTTAAATTGTTCCATTTTTTTGTAATTGAAAACTCATGGAAAATGATATTAGAACCAACATCTAGGCACTGGATGTGATCATTGTAACAGGGGTATACTTAACATTTGTATACTTCAAAAATTTTCACCAAACTTTTTGCAATGCAGGATACCTGGGTTCAATCCGTGAGTCAGGAAGATCCCCTGGAGGAGGGCATGGCAACCCACACCAGTGTTCTTGCCTGGAGAGTCCCCATAGACAGAGCAAAGCCTGGAGGGCTACAGCCTATGGGGTTGCAAAGAGTCGAACATGACTGAGAGACACAGCACAGGCAACTGATTAAAATGTATTTCTTGTATGTTAAAATCCAAACTCCATTGAATGGGTGGCAGAGTCTGTTGGTTGTCTGCTACTGTTGGGTTGGCCAAAAAATTCATTTGGGTTTTTCCATATGGTATAACAGAAAAATCCAGACTAACTTTTTGTCAAACCCAATATTTATTTTCTATTTTGTTCTTTTTAATAGAACTCCTAAATTTTAACTAGATCTATACATCAAAAATAAATCCTACATTTCTAGGGCCTCTTGCCATTGGGTGTGGTTTTATACAGTTATTGAAGACAGAATGAACCTGAAATCTTTATGTATCCTCTTGTCCTTAAATTGAGGAGGCATACCCTTCTGTCTCTTTATTTGCATAGCTGGAATGTTCATATGATGGTGAGAGAAAAGAGCAGCCGTGTTAAGTATGATGACATGATAGGAAGTGTCAGGACCCTGTTCTGTGTAGTCTTCATAAAATCTCTGGGATGCCAAAAAAAAAAAAAAAAGAGACATAAAAATTTCTCTTTTACTCCCTTATTATTTGCGGCTTCCTCTCATTCACACTCAAACCTAATACTAATTATATTTGGTGTATCATATTTTTATGATATGATCTTGAATACATCTTATACATACATACATGATATAATCTGAATACAGACATAATACAAGCTGTCTGTTGCCCAACAGCTTCCCACTTCAGATGATTATGAGTTCTAACTACTTATGTCTTATTAAATAAAGATTAATAAACCCTTCTGTGAACCAGGCTCTGTAGTAAAGGATGAGAAGAAATTTTTAAATGAACAAATTAAAGAATCATTGCCCTATGGAGGCTGTAGTCTAGTTATGTGATAAGAAGCTTCCTGAACACACAGATCAGTTCAGTTCTTATGTCCTCTTTGTATACAGGCTTCTACTTGTGATGCCCTTCACTTGGTGAGATTTTGTGTGTGTGATGTATTTAATCGCTCAGTCATGTCTGATTCCTTGAGACCCCATGGACTATAGCCCACCAGACTCTTCCATCTATGGGGGTTTTTCAGGCAAGAATACTGGAGTGGGTTGCCATGCCCTCCTCCAGGGGGTTTTCCCACCCCCAGAAATGAACCCTGGCCTCCCCATTGCAGGGGGATTCTTTGCCATCTGAGCCACGAGGGAAGTCTGTGAGATTGCATGAAAACCTCGTAATTGTTAAGACTAAGCAGAAGCATCCTCTTCAGGAAAATCTCCCCTGATTTCTCCAAAGAGTCTTGCATGTTTACTTTTAAGCATTATTGTCGTCTGACAAAATTCTGGGAGATGAAGGATACTGGTGTAATTCAACTTTATTAATTTACAATAGATGACATTCCGTTTGAAAGATGGTAATATTAATATCTACTGCACCATTCAGGGAATTCCCTCTTCCTTATCTAGGTGGCAGGAAGATTACATTAATGGTCAGAAGTTTGCATGATGATTTTAGAATCAAAATACAGCTTTCCTGTATGGCTTGGTAGATGTTGGAACCAGGACATGACGAACTCTGAAGAACAGTTACTGTCCACAGAAAGATACATTGCAAGGAACATCTCTTTTAGATTCCAAGTTATGTGTCATTATAGTGAAAAAAATAAACAAACTTGAAAATCCCTCAAAACAGCCGCATAGATGGTATTTGCCAATGACTTTAACACAGTCAACTTTCTCATGCAAATTAGAATAGAACACTTTCTCTTAGTTGAACATAAGTTGAAATAATTGACCTGGATTTGGGGGCCATATTAGATGAAGTCCTGTCTTTAAACATTGGAACCACGTTTGACCCACGGAGATGCTTGTACTGTGAGAGGCACATATTAAGTGAGAAGGAGGAGCCTGGACGTTTGTGAGTCTAGTACATGCTCACACTGCCGTGTACAGGCCTGGAGTGCAGAAATGACTGGGGTCTTCTCAACTGTTCCAATGGTTTCTGCTGCTATTTCTTCCTCTCTTTCCAACTTCCCTCCTTTCCTTCATCCTCCCCCTTCCTCTTTCCCCATACCTTCCTTCCCTGTTTCTTCCTTCTTTCCTTCCTTCCCCCCCCTTTCCCTTTCTTTCTTCCTTTCCTTCCTCCTTTTCTTTCTTCCTCGTTCCCTTCCATTTTTTTTTCTTTCTTCATTCTTTATCTCTTTATTTCCAAGCCTGTGAACATGTATACTTGAAATTGTTAAGTTTAATATCCATGGAATGTACTCTTATCATGCAGCATTATGTTACCCAAATAGCCTAAATGTGTTTCACTCCCCTGAACAACCAATTCAAATCACTTGGGTTACTTTAATTTCTGGGATATTACATTCATTGAGTGGTAATCTCATTGGTGATTCTTGTTTGTGTGGAGGTACCCTCATATTTACAAATGCAAAAGATCAATTTATCAGAAAATGACACAGTGTTAAGAACATGTTAAATACTAGCATTGATAGTAATTTATAAGACTCAAAAAAGAAATGTGTTGTGTGTTGATAATGTTTTCAGACCTTGAAAGTAAGGAAATTTTCTTTTTTATCCAGGTGCCTTAGGCAGGATGGACATTTAGTGAATATTTGCAGGATTGACAGAACAGAGTAGTGGCATTAAAAAAAAAAAAAACAGGCTGAATACTCAGATAAAATTATATACAATGAGATAATGATGTAGATTATTTGTTCACCAGCCATAGGAATTTTGACTTTGACTTTTGAAAGGCTTAAATCTGGAAGGAAATGCTTTAGCCTTGTAAATGAGCTTTGTGGTTTATCTGTAAGTTTCTCTGTCTATTACTGAAATTCAGCCCACTTGTATTGTTTGAATGTCTCAGATTTACTCATTATCAGTAAAACCATTACTTCTTTTGTTAGTAAAGTTACATCATTGGCTAATATTAAATCTATATAGGGAAGTCTGACCTTTAATGAGAATGCTTGAAAATGTCAGTCTTTTCATTGAGGCTGCCCTGTGGACTGGAGCTGTTCAGTCAGTGCTCTGATTCTTAGATTATACAAGGTCCTTATCTTTCTCTTTTTCTAATTCTTCCCAGAAAAGATAATGCACAGGTTTGATTATAGAAACAGAAGTAATGTTGACTGTTTAAGGAAAAATTGGCCATCTACTTCTGTTATTTAAATTACAAAAAATGTGGAAATTGCAAACATGGAAAATAATATGGGTTGTTAAACAGGTGGCATAATCTGACTCCCTGTCACTTTCAGAAGTAGAACAGGGAGACCCTTTCTGGGGTTTTTCTGTAGTCTTTTGGAGGGAGGAGATAAACAAGATGACCTTTCAAGACAGATTTCCAACTCAGTAATCATCACATGAACCTAAGTGTTAGTAATATTCCTACTTGTCAAAAGCTTTCACAGCAAAGTTTTTTAAAGCTAAGATTAGAATTCATTGATTTTTATTGTCCTTTTAGTTTTCAGTGCTTGGTTTTCATGACATGTTACCTTTCTGCACACAATGTTTGTATATTCCTTTAACCACCCTTAGAATCTGTAAAGTAAATGCAATAGATTTTTGGTGAAATTCTGATAAGACATAATTTTCTGGAAACTGAGGCTATACTATTTCTCCTCTGAAACAAGGAATTAAATATTGGTGATAGTGATTTTTAACATGGAATTATAATATAGTAGCTAGAAAGTGTTTACCATATATTATTCAGATTTTGACATAGCAATTTAAAAAGTCAGTGCATGATTTTAGTTAAAAAGAGATTTCCAAACATTGATCTGACACTTTTGCTTGTAGCTTGTCTTTGTACTCTTCCATTAATAAAAGCTTAGAAACCCTCCTTTATCACTTTCACCCCTTCATCATATAATCCATGGTTCATGTTTTGAACATGTGAGGGTTTTCCTTAACTCTCAGTTTGCAGGATTAAAACTTTTCTCACTAGTACATGTTTAGTTCCCTTTGGAAAAGGTGTTTCTCTATCGTGGATATCTTTTGTAAAGCTGTTTTTTTTGTTTGTTTGTTTTGTTTTGTTTTTTCCCCTGTCACATTCTCAGTGGGTCCTTGGAACCATTTCAGTCTCACCAAGGAGCATGGAATAAAGTGTGCTTTCCTTCTTTCTCCATACTGTCACAGCCCTCTTAGCTGCTGCTATGGCAACAGACTGGCAATAGTTGTAGAGGAAACCATGCTCAGACTCAGGCCAGATGGAGGGAGTGGGCGCCACTGGCAGCGTTGCAGGGAAGCTGCGTGTAGCCGGGATGAATTGAACTTGGCTGTGTTCCTCTCCAATAGATAAGCGAGATGGAAAGAGAAGGCAAAGGGCAGAAACCATGGAACATCACATAAGCTGAGTAATTGTTCACTTGAGGGTGTCCACGTTAATGCAAAATCTAGATTTCCTAGTTTTTTTCCTAATTGATGTGAAACATGCTAATGTCTATACTGTCTTAAAAAAAAACTTCATGATAAAACTTCTAATAGGCTTGCTATGAAACATTTCCTCTACAAATTGAGTTTTTATCTTATCTCAGTCTTACGACTAATGATCTCTTGATCATTATATTAATAATCATATATTAATCATATATTAATAATATATCTTTATTGTTGATAGTGACACTGAGGATATTTCTTTTTACTAGGCAATATCACCATTAGTTTGTAGCTTTATAGCTGCTAAATATATAACATGTTCTAAGTATTTTTAGAGATGTTTCTTTACAGTTAGTAAGGGTTTTCTATTCTCAAAGAGCTTTCTGATGTAATAAGATTAATATTAAATGAATGGAAATGGAAAGGAAGAGTAACAATTGATTTAGTAATAAAAAACAGATCTCTAAAGACAGCTATACTTTTAAGTAAATAGTTGTAGGGGAGAGGTGTTAAAACCTTTCCTACTCATGTTAAAGATGAAAATAAAGTATATTTGAGCTATAATTTCTTATTAATAGATCACAGCTTATATTTGGTATTGCTTTAATTTTTCTCTTTATTAAAGTGAGAAAATATCAAAACCAGATACAAACATGTAATATTTTCAATTATCATTTCTATTCCAATACTATTTTATTTCTTTAAATTGAAGATCAAATTTGAGAGGGATTTTGTTTCCTGTAGACTGGTATCAGTTAGTTGATAACCGGCACCTTTGATTTACTTAACAAACATGAAAATGTGGCTGTTTATACATTGATTCCTAGAACTAAAATGTGTCACTTGACTTGAGAATAATAAAATGATTTTTTTCCAAAAAATTTCCATTTTCACATAGAAAATGGCAATCTTACTGTCTAAACTATATTTTAGTAGGTAAAATAGGTGTAATAGACTTTGTTTCTTTGTGTATGAACTGCAATTATTTTCTATCTAGGAGGGTGAAGAAATACCCATTTTATTTTATTCTGACATACATAATTATACTATCCTTATTACTTCAACAAAATGAAGATGTTAACAGGGTTATTAACCTGTTGCAGATAACCCAAAAATTGCACTTTGTGTTATTTGCAATAGGTTACTTGAAATTTCTAAGACATAATAACACTCTTTAGTTCAAGATGATGATGTATTGACCAAGCTCCGTTAACCAACATTCCGCTCAGCTATAGTCATATTGTACTGATGAAAAATCAAATTATCATTTGAGAATGGTAAAATATTATTATGTATTTGCTTATACATATGAATTATATATATAATTAATATACATTAATGCACATTTTAATGTGGAAAGTATAGAAAATAATTTAACTTTTTACATGTGTACTTTTCAAATTGGTGTTTTAATGTTTTTTGCTATAGACATATGCATCCATCCATTTATTAAAAAAACTTTTTTATTAGAGAAACTTTAAACATGTTAAAAAATAAATGGTATAATTAACTTTAATTTATCCCATCCCAGGTCTAACAATTTTCAAGACTTGCATAGTCTTGTATCATCTGTAAGCAAAGCTCTCTGTCCATGATTATGAAGAAAATCCCATATATAATTCCATTCAGTTTATAAACATTTCAACACACAGCTGTTAAAAGTTGAGATTTTAGAAAATGTAAAATGCTATCATGCTTAGCAAATCAATATTTATTTTCATCAAATATTTACTGCTCAAATTTTCCACATTGTCTTCCTTTTTTTCATAGAAAACTTTTTTTTCTAATCAGAATCCAAATAAAGATGTCACCTAAATACTTTTTAATATGAATTAGATATGAAATCAATCTCTGTCTTTGTTGCTGCCTCTTGCTTTCCATAGCTGTTTGTTTGTGGGAAAAACCTACTTATTTACCTTTAGAGTTTTCTAAAGGTCTGGAGTTTGCTAATTTAAAAATGTTCCTTTTTCTCTTTATTTTCTTCAAACTGGTAGTGAGATTCAGGTTTTTGTTTTTTTTTTGGCAAGACCAAATCACAGGTGGTGGTGTGTACTTACTTTAGAAGGAACATACTGTCTCTCTCTTTGTGAAGTTAGCAGCCATTGCCTAAATTCATTCTTTCAATAAAGGTTTCAAGCAGTGATATTCTAATTCAAGTAGTCTACTTATTTGCTGAATACCTAACATCTTATCAGATATTGTGTTAACTACAATAAGTTTCATGTAGGAAAGAAGAGGATTGTTTCTATTTATTTACATATTTCATTTCAACTATTGCAATGTATTATATCATTATAACATTTGCATTGTTTCCAATTTTTGTAGATTTAAACAATGCTGCCATGTAAATACTAATACCTTTTGATAATTCTTACTTTAATATTTCCAAATTTTTCTCACATGCAGAATGTAAAAGTCTCTCGTGACCCAACATTCTCTGTTTAGTCTTTAATTAATTTACTGATTTATGAAATGTTCATTCTTCTTAATTTCATGGATCACTTGTCAATAATAATTTGTCATTATTATTGACTAACATTTTCTGAGTAATTACTATATTAAGTTCTAATTTTAGATATTTTGATAGCATAATCTTATTTAATTTTATAGCAATTTTATTAAGTAGATAATTATTCTGAGTTTACAAGTGGAAAATAAAGGCACAGATATTAAATAACTTGTACATAGCTAGTGAGGAGTAGAATCAAAATTACTTGACTCAGGATTGCCTTAAGCATTAAACAGTAGTGAATGCATTCCTTGGTTACTGCTGATATTGAACCTCACTTCATATATTTATTGGCCATTCTGATTTGTTCTTTGATATTTGCATGTTTATATCCTTTACCTTTTTTCCCCTTCTTAGATTATATTCATTTATACATCAGCTAACATCAACCTCAGTCCATCTGTTTACCAGAAGTAATTTTGCTATTCTTAAGGATATAAATATTGAATAATTTTAGTAGTGCTACTAAAATCCTTTCTATGTATTGAATTTTATTTTGTGAGAGCATATCTTTCTGAATCTTACAGACTATTCCTTGAATGTGATTGTTAAGTGCCAAATGGTATTGTAGCTCTGGGGGCTTCCCTGAGGACTCAGTTGTAAAGAATCTGCCTGCAAAAGCAGGAGATGCTGGTTTGATCCTTGGGTCAGGAAAATTCCCTGAAAAAGAAAAAGGCAATCCACTCCAGTACACTTTCTTGGAAAATCTAATGGATAGATGAGCCTGGCAGTCCACAGGGTTACAAAAGAGTCAGACACTACTTAGCGACTAAAACAATTGTAGCTGTTGTAAAATAGTCCAAGATTGAAATTACCTTTAATATAATACAAACATATATTGTAATGTAAACTTTTTATAGCTCTAAGCTAACTACGTGTTTTCACCACTGTGGCACATAATATGGGAAAAACAGGAGGCTAATAAAACTTTGTTTCTATCCTAAAATTTACAATATGTTTGTGCGGGCAATTTCAATACAAATGAAATTCGAGAACAATTTAAAGGAGCATATAATCACAGTTTAGGTAATGTGGTGCATAATGTAACTGTACTAAAAAAATATGAATTTTTGCATTTCAGAAGAGTTTTTAAATATTTTAGTACCTTCATAGGAAAATAAACATAAGGGGAATCTAGCATTAAATTAGCTCTTAGCTATTTAAAATAAAAGCAATAAAATAAAATAAAAGCTATGTCAAATTTATTTTCTGAATATTCCTTCTGTCCTAAACCCTGGAGAGGTGATGAATAAGCTATGATTTTCTCTCAAGGATTGTACTATTTGTTAAAACAAAGTAAATGAAATTGAACTGAACTGATTTAATAATACATGAATAATTTTATCTTATGGTAATTTCCTTACACTACTATTAAAATATTGTAAGGTCATGTATTACTTGAAGATGGAAATATGTGTGTAGTTCAGTGTCTTACTTTCTTCTTTCATTAGATTTATATTTTCAAAATGGTTTTCTGATATTGCATTGTGAAGTGAAAGTCGCTCAGTCGTGTCTGACTCTCTGCAACCCCATGGACTATACAGTCCGTGGAGCTCTCCAGACCAGAATGCTGGAGTGGGTAGCCTTACCCTCCTCCAGGGGATCTTCCCAACCCAGGGATCAAATGCTGGTCTCCCGCACTGCAGGCGGATTCCTTACCCGCTGAGCCACCAGGGAACCCTAAGAATACTGGAGAGGAAAGCCCAATAATACTGGAGTGGGTAACCTATCCCTGCTCCAGCATATCTTTCTGACCCAGGAATCAAATCGGAGTCTCCTGCATTGCAGGCAGATTCTTTACCAGCTGAGCTACCAGGGAAGCCCATTGTTTTAAACTAAAAATTATATTCATCTACAAAATACTGGTCAAATGAATGTTAGGACATACATAGTAGAACACTATGAAAATGTTAAAACTGGATTGAGGCATATTCTATGTGTTAATAAAGAAAACCTTTCAAGACAAAATAATAGAGCAAGATCATTAACTCACGTGAAAGTGTTGTTGATGTCTATTTTAGAAAGATGAGTATGCTTGTGTGTGCTTGTGGGTATGTGTATACGCATAAAAAATTCTAAAAACATGAACTGTTGGCAATGGTTACCTCTGGGAAATGACTTTAGAGTTACCTTTGAAAAGATACAAGCATTCTAACTGTTTACACTTTCTAAATCACGTGCTATCATTATTTCATCATAAAAGTACAGTGTAACATTGTGTAATCAGAAGAGATTTAAGGCATTTGAAATATGTGTTTTATGGAAATTATGTTATTAATGTAGAGACAAAGATATGTTTGGGGCTGCTGCTGCTGCTAAGTCGCTTCAGTCGTGTCCAACTCTGTGCGACCCCATAGACGGCAGCCCACCAGGCTCCCCCGTCTCTGGGATTCTCCAGGCAAGAACACTGGAGTGGGTTGCCATCTCCTTCTCCAATGCATGAAAGTGAAAAGTGAAAGTGAAGTCGCTCAGTCGTGTCCGACTCTTCAGGACTCCATGGACTGCAGCCTACCAGGCTCCTCTGTCCATGGGATTTTCCAGGCAAGAGTACTGGAGTGGGGTGCCATTGCCTTCTCCGGTTTGGGGCTAATGTATTTTTAACTTGTTATTACTACTGATCTTAATGGGAATATACATATATTTCTTAATGAGCTGTGAAAAATACAATTCTATGGTCCTATACTATGTGTACTTGTATAAGATAAAATGATCTAGGAGTCCCTGTAATTTGCCAACTTTCAGTTTAATTCCTAGGTATTTCATTATTTGATATCCCTAAAAATTATTCAAAATCTCAAAGCAACACATACTAGTTTTGTTTGCTGGTTATTAATATTCTTAGGAATATAAATGCAAAATTATTTTTTAAAATAAGAATCAGCAATGATGTTCAAAGTATTTGATTAAGGATAAAAATTTGAATTGGTAAAAAGATAAAGCACATTGTTATATTCTTTTGTAATAATATAAATTCCAAAGGTATCCGAGAACCTTCAGATAGCACCAGATGCTTCAATGTTTTTGAAAAAAAAATCTCATATTAGAAAATCATATTAGGAATTTAACATAATAGCATTTTTTCTATATCAATTGTAGTAAAAGTATCGTTTCATATGTTGATTTGCCTCAGATATGTTCTGAGATTCTTGATATTATTTTTAGAATATTTTTTACTGAAGCGATGTGAAGGATTAAAATAATAAGCTGGACCTGGAAATGATTGTAAGGACCTTAATACATTTTTTCTTATTAATACTATGTATCCTCTTTCATTACACACCTTTATCCATTATATTATTTGGCTCCCAAAATGAGATTATTTTGAATGAAGTTTTGTTTTTTTATTTGCTATTCATTTTGAATAAAATAATCAATTAGTAGGATATTTGTAAATGGCAATTTTAAATGTGTAGTTTTTATGAATAATTCTATACAATAAAAATGTTAAAAAAATAAATAAAAAATGTTATTAGCAAAAACAGAATGAGTGTGTAGTATATAAAAGTTTCATCTTATACAAAGTTTCACCAAAAGAATTCTTCTATATAATAATAAACTTTATTGTTTACTTATACTGTTTAACATAATAATTACATTTGATATAAAAAAGCTTTTATGAGTATATTATGCAAAATATTTATATATGTATTATAATGTATTAACAATCAAGTGTCCTTTAAATATCATTTTTCTCATTAATTTATTATCAAGTATTTTCTGTAATAGATAAGCAGTTCTGTTAAATTCACTTGGCTTAAAGTACAGAGTAATTAAAAAAATTAATCAAAATAGATTAAAAAATTTGCAATATTCATTTACTCTTTCAAAAAGCCAAATGTCACTTTCAATGAGGATACTAATTTTATTTCAGAAAACAGAGTAACAACTGCAGCATATTTGACATTTAATTAATATGTTCACTTATAAATATGTAACGGGGCTTCCCAGGTGGCTCAGATGCTAAAGAATCTGCTTGCAGTGCAGGAGACCCAGGTTCGATCCCTGGGTTGGGAAGATCCCCTGGAGAAGGGAATGACACCCCACTTCAGTATTCTTGCCTGAAGAATTCTGTGGGACATAGGAGCCTGGTGGACTACAGTCCATGGGGTCGCAAAGAGTTGGACATGACTGAGCACCTGACATATATGAATATGTATTGAGTGCTTACCACGTGTCATGATAAACTATATCCTACATTTGTTTGTGGGAAAATGAGATATGCAAATTAGCAATACTAAAGTATAATGTTTGGTGAAAAGAAGAGCTGCAGAAAAAATAAAAACTGGGTAATGTTTTTGTATAGTTAAGAGAGATAAGCAGAGAGAGAGAGAGAGACTGATTTTTGTTGAGTCTGTCTAAATTGTTTATCCTCGCTTCCATAGCAATGATATTTTCTGGAGCAAAATTCTCTACATTTTTATCACAATAGATTAGACTTCACTTTGCAGAGCTTCAGATGTTTAATCAATCGTTATGTTGACTGCATGCAGATCCTTTCAGTTTGCATTTTACAAGCATTATAACAAATCCCAAATGGAAGGCAGTCTTCTTGGGTACAGAGAATCTGTGCATATTGTTAATCATAAAAATTCAGTGGCTAAAAGGCTATCTGACATTGTTGATGCTTAATATAAGTTTGTTCACTGATTGACTCCATAGTTTATAAGCTGTAAGACATAGAAAATTTGATTCTATTCTTGAATTGAGAGAGACTCTAAAGCAGGTATGAGCCTGACATTGAATGAATTAACAAGGAAGCCTGAGTGGTCATAGCTTAGCCAGAGATGGGATGGAAATTAGGAGATACAGTCAAAAGAAGTAACTGGTACCAGATGTTCTAGTACAGTGCTTTTCCAGAAGAAAAAATAATGTGAACCACATTAAGTTTATTTTTTAGAAGCCATGATAAAAATAGAAAAATAAGCAGATAAAATAAATTTTTAAATTTTATTTACCCCAAAATATGCAAACTCATTTTCAGTTATAATCAATATAAAATTATTAATTGAATCTGTTGTATTATTTTTTCTAAGTATTTGAATTTCAGTGTGTGCTTCATAAATTACAGCACATCTCAATTCTGATTGTATAATTTCAATTGCTCAGGAGCCACATGTGGAGATGTAGCTCTAGTACCTAATAAACCATTGTAAAGACTGTCTTCTAACTGGTGTTGGGAAATTATTTGAAAGGTTTAGCAGAAGAATGATGGGATATAACTTGGGTTTCAGTGATTTGGCTGCTAAGTTGATAATGGTGTACAAGTGGACAGATGCCTTGGTTACTCTTGTGATACAGCTGAGAGATGAGGATAGTCACACTAGTGTGTTCCAGAAAGAGGCAGGAAAAGAGGCTGAACTTATTTTAATGTTAGAGCCTTAAGTGCCTTGGATGTAGAGTAGAAGAGAGAGGGTAGAATAAATGTGGACTTCAAAATTTTGGTTTATATGAGTTTAAGTCTGGACAAGAAATTAGTTCTTATTTCTACGTTTGTGATTTCCAAATGAAGATGTGTACATTCCAATGCCATTTAAAAATATTTTTTAATTTTCAGTTCCTCATGAAGCCTCATTTTTTTTTCTGTGTAACTAAAATCATATCTACTTCCTTCTATCTATCTATCTATCATTCTATCTATCTATCTATCTGTCTGTCTGTTCATATATCTGTCATTGCAGATTTATATAGTTATACAGGTGAAATTTAATATTTAAAACAGAATCAACTGAAGTATAAAGTTTCAATAGTCCATGTTTAGCCTCAATTTATTTGTAGAATGGTTTAACAAAATCTTTTACAAAAATCTTTATAAGTAGTCCACAATTATTTTGTTCTGACACATAAGGAAAAATTCTATTTTCCATATCAAATATAAAATGTGAAACAACTTATAAATTCTACTGGGGTTAGAAGTTATTTAAAGTCAAATAACAGTCACAGCTTTGCCAATCCATTGACTTTTTGGATGTGTCTAGTTCCTTCTAATTCCTCAAACAGTTGTTCTGAGAATTAAATTCAAAATACGAGGATTATGGAAAATACTTATAACCTAAACAGGAATATACTAAAATGTAATATTATTATTTAAAAAAATAGAGCGCAATTGTTGCCACCTCCAGAATCTCACATAATTTTAGCAAAGGACCCTGGCATACTTAGATAGAGAGGGTTTTACTTAGAAACACATAGTCTTCTTTCATTTAAAGAAGTCTAAGGATCTGGGTTGACTTATTTGTCAAAATTACTGAAGACTATTTTTTTTAATTTGGAAGGGTAAAAATAGCTCCTTGTCCCTGTGCTTTTTTTCTTGCTGAAAGGGCTCTTCTAAGAATTGCTTTGTGGTTAAATATCTGTTAAATGATGTATATGTGTGGTGACTACTTATGATATGAGAGAGCAGCTGGTCTGACACTCATTATGGCACATTGATAGGTGTGAGTAATCTGTTGCTTGTGCAGTATGATACTAGGTGCCCAGAAATTCAGTGGTTCTGTAAAATTCTCAGGTGAAAAAGTGAAATCAGTGGAAGTGCTTTTGTTTGTTTAACTGTTATTTTTGTTATGTAAAAAATGTCCTAAGTGTCAGACAGATTTTACAGGTAGGTAGTGCTTATTAATTATCTAATAAGTCTATGGCAGATCTTGAATTCATGAAAAGTAATGAGTTTCAGCCTACTTCCTTACCTTCTTTAAGAAACTCTGTATCATTTCTGTAAGAAATACAATTTTATTCCAAAAAATATTTGCATACATTATTTTTCTTATTTGTTCCATTGTTTTTCTTATAATACTCCTTTGATTTTCCCAGCTAAAATGAGTGACCCTGAGAGTCAGAACCACGTTATTCAAATTAAGATAATCTGATAATCTATACCATAAGGCATGTCTTACACCAGAGAGCACTATATGGGCAGAATAAATGCTTGAGCATACAGGGAGTCAAAAAAATTCAAGGAGGTTAAGCAGTTTACCAAGGGACTCAGCATGGGACTGGAGAATCTGTGAGGAAGTGGCAAAGGTTTGTACAGTGTGAAGACCTGGGCACCAGAAGTGAGGTTAAACACCCCAGGAAAGAAATCCCAAATTCGGTTTTCGAGTATCTCAAAGGATTGCCTAAAATATGAATAGGTTTCCCAAAGTATTATATATTATTTAGAGCACTGATAACATTTTGTGTAAACCTTGGAAGAGATTAACGGATGATTTTTTATTTATTGCCATATAATTGACTTACAATGTTGTGTTAATTTCTCCTGTACAACAAAGTGATTTAGTTATAGTCTGAGTTGCTCAGTTGTGTCTGACTCTTTGAGGCCCCATGAACTATCACCAACCAGGATCCTCTGTTCGTGGGATATTCCAGGCAAGAATACTACTATATATATATATATATATATGGTTATCACAAGATATTGTGTTTTCTGTGCTATACTGTAGGATCTATGAACTTCAGGCTGATTTTGGGTAGGGTTTGACATGACAAGGCTTATCAAATATGAATTAGCTTGCATGTATCTTTATGGAAACAAAAATTTATTTCCAAAATATGTGTGATATTTTAGAGTTCTGGGGCAGTACATACAAATTTTAAATTTTCATATGCAGACTCTCAGACTTATTCACTTATTATCTTGCTGAAAGATGGCTCATTATAGAGGAGAATTGGCAGAAACCTGGTCTCAGTGAGTTCAAATGAGCACGGGCTTATAGAGAAAAGATTTATAAGGTAGGGAAGCCACTAGGTGGGTAAGGTGGGCAATATGAAGAAGGGTTTTCAGTTTAAGATGGACAATTCTGTTAAGATGGAAGATCCTTGAACATGTCCTTATAAGGAATAGAGAGGCACTTGAGAAGGAGAAGTTGAATGACAGGGTGGGCAGGGATGTTATTGGTGGGAAAGGGTCAAGAGTGATTGGTAAAGGATGAGGTCAGTTCTAGAGCAAAGTATATATTAGATAAAAGGAAAGATTCCTCGGGAATTCCCTGGCAATCCAGTGGTTAGGACAGGACACTTCACTGCGAAGGCCTGGGTTCAATCCTTGGTCAAGAAACTAAGAATCCGAAAACCATGTGGCGTGGTCAGAAAGAAGCAAGGTTGGTCAAACAATTCAGAATGATGGCTATGCTTGTGTCTGCAGCAGCAGTGGCCACTGTGTGGGGGTGAGATTGGGAGGAGGGGTAATGGATAGGGGCGGACTGGGAACTGTAGCATCACAATTTATTTCTGGGAAGAAAGAAGCAAAGTCTTTTTAGTTAGAATTCTGAGACGGAGGAGCACAAAAGGAAGCTGGAAGAAAATGCAGAAGTTTGAAATAACTGTTTCAAAAACAGCAATAGTATTTTTAGATATATTAAGCAAAGAGCCCATGACCAATACATTTGTGAGACATCACTGAGGGACCAATCAATTCAGGAAAGCATGACTTCATAATTATCTATCAGCAAGGCCAATTCCAACATGATCAGATCCCTGACTGTCCTTGTATTAGTAAATTATCTAAATTGTTTCTTTGCCATGCACTGTTGGAATTTTGTGACCTAGTCATGTTTGTATTTCCTTGTGATTTCCCAAATGAGTGATGCTCCCTCATGCTACCATATGTTACCCAAGTTGCCATTCTGCTCTCTCAGTTTCAAGTTTTCTTTTTATGATGTTTTATCTGATTAGTTCCTATCCTTTAAGATACTATCACAGAAACACTTTAAGAAGTGTTATCAATAGGGTTGCCAGGTAAGATCCCCACTTACATTTGAATATTTGGGATTATACTTACAGTAAAAATATAATTCATTGTGTATCTGAAATTCAAATATAATTGAATGATCTGTATTTGGATTTGCTAAACTTGACAACCTCAATCATAAGCCCCAGATAGACTAGATTAGTTGTTTTTTATGTTCTGTTAATAACGTATCACCCACTATAATAGCCTATATCATACTGTCAAGTATGATCAAATTTCTTTAGACTAGGGACACATTTTGCTGGACTCATCACGTAGACAATGCTTGATGTATCATAGGTTGATTTATCACAGACTTGTCATGCTAAACAGTTTAGTGCCTTCATTGGAGAAATTCAAGCTGTCTGTCTTAGTGCTGTGGGCTTAACTAAAAAGCAACCAGGGTACAGCTGACCATACTTTAGGTCATCAATTTTAGGGGCAGAGGATGCCTTTGTCCTCTGGGTGGATTAGAGTGTGGGGAACATGTTATAGAGCATGAGATGGTTGGATGGCATCACAAACTCAATGGACATGAGTTTGAGCAAACTCTGGGAGACAGTGAAGGACAAGGAAGCCTGGAGTGCTGCAGTCCATGGGATCAAAAAGAGCTAGACATGACTTAATGATTGAACAATGACAATAGCGATATATGGCATTTCTGAAGAATCATCAATCTTCTGTATTCCTGTGGTTCTTATATACTTGTCAAACTGCTTATTATTGGAAAAACAGGGTTTTTTTCCCTGTAATTGTTCCAAATATGATTTTATTTTCTTGTTAAATGCCTTTAGGGATTCCAGAATAAAATCTAAATTCTAATACATGTATTTCATGGCTCTTCATCTCAACTTTTCTTTTCATCCACAATGCTTTTTTTTTTTCCCTACATGTGTGATTTCTCATCAGAGAAAACTATTAATTCTTCCCCACAGCACAGTGAAACTTTACATCCCAACAACTTTATGCTATAATTCTTCTTCCTTTTTTCTTCAGAAATCCTACTCCAAACTGCAACTCCAGTAAAGCAGCATACATTCTGTGATGTCTGTGCATATTGTCCTTCATCTCTATTTGGGAATTTTTTGAGGCCTTACCTGTGTTAGAGTGGATTAGGTACATGCCAGCCTTTCTCAATAACTATTTGAAGACAAGAGATGTGGTCTGATTTGTTTTTATGGTAGACATTCAGTAAATGTTTTACCCAGTGAATTGTATAGTCAAGTCTTTAGGGCTAGAACCTGTCATAATACAAACATTGTTGCCTTTGAGATGAGCTTTGAAGGCTTCTGGTTTCTTAATTTCTTGAGATAATTGTGGTTACAACAACTACTATGAAATCATAGACTAAATAAACATACGTAAGCATTAACCATAGGAATGGAGGGGGGAATAGCAGTTGCTGTGTTATTATTTACTGCAGTTAAATGGTTCTGGGTATCATATTCTCAGACTTACCTACTACATGCCTGAAAGCCCTCTAGGACCGCAAACTTCGGAGTTTCTGAATTACTTCCTTTTTTCCCCCAGCATAAAGATTGTTACAGCAGATTCAAAAGAGTGGCTTTCTGAACTCTGGTAGCCCCAAGGATATTTTAGTATATTTTATGACAATATGAAAATGCCGTATATTTTTCAAACAATATTATTCTGAATGCAGTGAAAGTAAAACTGACTTGTGCTATTATTTTTGTACTACAGTGAATATAAGCAGTCTGTCCTTTGATAGTTATGGATTTCTGTAACAGAAAAGTATTTTTGTCCAATATTTCTCAAGCCAACTATTATTAGTCTTTTAACAAATATGATTAAGCTGCAATGAAGTGCCTTTTAGAGTTTAAGTGCTTGAGATCTTTAGTGAAAGAAATAGGAAAAAAGTTCCATTTCTTATGAAGTTTTTATTTTAACAGAGAGGTATACAATACTAAATAGATCTAATAAAAAGTAAATGACATGGTTTTATGAACTCAAAAAGTTTTAGGTAAAAATTGTAAAAAGATCAAGAGTAGCAGGAAGAGGGTTGCTGGGAAGTGTTGGGAGAAAGCAGGCTGCAGTAGTAAACCAGATGGTCAGGGAAGGCCTCAATGAAATGTAAAATTTGAGCTAAGACTTAAACAAGGAATATTGGCAGATGTTGATGGTAAGTCCTGTGTACATTCATCCAAATTTAGACAATCTTAATTTAATATATGTTGCATAGTCTCCAGTCAAGATTACTATATTTTCAGTGTAGTCCAGCTTCTCATTTGAGTGTGAAAATCATTTGTGTTCTGTCTTTTAAAAATATAATAGAAAAAGTCAAATCAATATTTCCAGTTCAAAAACCCGCTTTTCTCCTCTTTCTCTCAGCCTTTGGGGTCTATGACTTTATTTAATCCAGGCTTCCAGGGTTAATTCACCCACATGGTACACATATCAATCTTGTATTTTCTAAGAACTTGGCCTGAATATGTTGATTTTATTTTATTTGTCTATCTAGACATGTACATCTGGAAGAAATCATTTAATTAAGTTTTCAGTGAATTTTTCTTCAAATCTTGATATACATAAAGTGCTACTTTATAACAATAATATTCTTAGATATAAATTATTTTTAAAAGATTAAAAAACATTCAAGTCATAGAAATTGGTAAAAGAACTGTTTTGCCTGTTTTCTTAGGAGGAATAAAAAAAATCACAAGGAAGTCCTTGTGTATGCACATATGTCTTTAAAAAGTCATATATGATAACAGATTTTCATATTTGTGATGCTTGCACTTGGGCAAAGCTCTGATAGAATATGTCTTTTAATTTTGAAATGGCCTAGATATATCAAAAATAGTGATAGGTCCACTGTACATTGCTTTAACCAAAAGAATATATAGAGCTGATTCTGCACAATTTCCATCATCTTACTGATCTTTTAAATGTACAGTGCTATTCTCAAAAATATAGTTAATATTGAACAAGAAAGATATTTAAGAAAACCTCAGTGTGTGTCAGCACATAGAACTTGTATTCTTCCTGTGTGAACTCACCAAGTGCGGAAAATGGCAAAAGATATGTGCTTACCATTTTCAAATTCTTTACAGAATTTGATATTCTTTATAGAACTGATATTATGACTGGATTTTCAGTTTAAGTGTATTAATCAGAAATATTTTCAGGACCCCAAATTATTATTAAATATACCATGAATATTAAGGACCTGAAATTATTAATGCTGTGATTTTACTGTTTCAACTCTGTTTGGCATTAGGTAGAAGAATGTTCAGTTTTAATTTATTGGTTACAATTGTTCTGTTTAAGAAAGTAAAAAGTAATTACTGTCAGAGGGGATATAAAACTTCTGATGAATTATAGGCGACCTTAATGGAAACGTAGATGAGATGCTTCTTAAAAGTAGACAATCGGGATTAAAATTTATACAACTAGGATAATTGTATCTACTTTAGCAACTGAAATAGATGGTTTGTTTGATTATTACAGTAAGCCCCTTACATATTTGAAGATATATATTAATTATCTCTTAATTTTAAAAATGTAAAATTTTTATTTTATATATAAATGCAGTTTATATATGTATCTATATTCCTATAATATTTCTTATAGTTATTTTCCTTTATAATATGCCTAAAACATTTCACTTAAACTACACATTAAAGATTTTGATGAGAAATTATTCTTGTACATGGAGACACGTCTACTCCCTGTAGTTAGGCTGAGCTGTGAAAGTATAGTGAGATAATTTTTCATCATCTATTTGTTAGTGCTTCATTTTATTTTTAATAATTTTATTAAAATGAATTTTATTTATTCATTCTGTTAAGTGGCTTACAAATTCACCGTGAAATATGTGTCATAAATGATGAAGAACGAATGACTCCTATGTAAAGGATTGAGATATAACTGGTACAACAATAAATGATGGTATATAATTCTGGATACATCCCTGAGTAATTTATCTTATATTTTAATTAACATTGCATGCAATATTTCCCCTTCATATGAATCTTAGGAAGAAAATAGTTCTTTCTCCCTGAGGTGTTGGTTAAAAAACAAGTTTTTAGCAATAGATAGAATGGATTTGAAAAATGCTTCACCAATTCTTTATTGTTGTTTTCAGTCACTAAGTTTTATCTGATTCTTTGCGACCCCATTCTTGGTAAAATTTGAGAAATTACCTAATTTCCGTGACTTAGTGTTTGCTTATCTGTGAAATGGAGATAGTTGGATGATATAATCTTGAAGCACGTTTGAGGGTTGGTTAAAAGTATAAGCCCTGACAATTAAAAAATGTGAAATAGCTATGCTTCCTCCTATTACAGAATCCACGAAGAAGGATAATTTCCCAGTCTATTTCTGAACACATGGAATTACCATGGTTGACATCATCTACCCATGCTACTTCTATTAGTAACTTTCACCCCTTCACCACACAGAAGAAAATAGATTCATTACTCAGAAATACATGTTTTGACCCTTTGAATATTCCCTAGTATGTAAAGCTGTGAATCACAGCACTATCATCTTTTGCACATTTTCTTTTCTAACCCTGAATTTTATTTTTTTCTAAATATGTGAATAGATTTTCTTTTGACTCATCTTCAGAGAAAAAGAGGTAATAACTTTCATAAAAAATAAATTACAAATTACTCTTTAGTCTAAGGTGCTGGCTTCGTTAAAATATATTAATATTTCTTTACTGAAAAAGTTATTGGGAATTTATAAAATAGAAACCATTTGTAGTGATTCAAACAAGATGAACGCAGTTTTATTTCTTAATAAGCAGTGAAAGTGTGAAAGTGTTAGTCTCTCAGTTGTGTCCAACTCTTTGTGACCCCGTGGACTGTTAGCCACCAGGTTCTTCTGTCCATGAAATTCTCCAGGCAAGAATACTGGAGTGGGTTGCCATTCCCTTCTCCAGGGGATCTTCCCCACCCAGGGATTGAACCCACATCTCCTTCATTGCAAACAGATTCTTTACCATCTAAGCCACCAAGGAAGTGGTAAGACTAAAATTTTATTTTGTTATCATCGTCCCTACTTGCTTTTTTGTTGTAGTAATCTCCCCTGATTTTTGTTGTGCATCCAAAAGAAAGAGGAGATAAATCCGAAAACCCTGGAAGAGAGGAGGAGAGGAACAAGAACATTGTTTTCATTCAGAGTTTAATAATACTGATAGTAATTTGCTTAAGTAAGAAGGACTGGAATAAAGTATGCGAAGGAGATATTCATAGGGCAGAAAATCATCACTTAACTTGAATTAAACGAATTCTTTTAGAGCCTGAATTGACATACACACCAATCAATTGCTTTTGAATCTTTTCTTTGAACATGTTTTCCACTGACAAATGTAGTAAGTGATAAAGGACACTATGCAGCAAACTACCATAAATGAGAGCGATCTACCAGGAAATTAGGGCAGATGTACAGGTAATGAGTTTACCCAAATGGAGTTTTGGCCATGACTCAAAAGGCCAGGCTTGCAGTCGCCAGACTGCCACCTGTGCCCCATATAACAAGGTGTTCAGATCGTCAGAGCAGCTGCACTCCCTAGTGGCGTCCGGGCCAGCAGCGCTCGCACATACCCAGCACCAGCTCATCACGGAGTCCGCACTCACTTTGGGACCGAACACTGGCTTTCACCTTGACTCTAAACATTTTCTAATCTCTTTTTAACAAGTTCTAACATGATAAAAGTATAAGCTCTTTATCAGTTAGGAACAGGTTCAGGGATTATTATCAGAGATCCAAAATAACACTAGAGTCCAAGGGTTATATGAGAGCTCTGTGGTCCTCAGGGACCCAGGCCATTTCTTTCTCTCTGTTCCACCAGCCTACTCTGTGGTTTCCATGATTAAGGTCACATTATAATCACAATATGACTGCTGGAGCCCTCATCTTCTTGTCCTCATTGTCAAAGGAAGAAGAGGAAGGTGGAGAGATGAGCCCTCTCAGAGTCACTTCCTTCTTAAAGACCTTTTGGGAAAGCCCCAAGGAAGTACTTCTGTTTACATTTTATTGCCTACTTCTGTCTATGAGGGAACCTGAAAAATGTTATTTATAACTAGAAACCTTTCTGACACTTTCAAAATGAAGTTATTTTAAGGAAGAAAGTATTAAGGCTCTTGGATAGAAGATCAAGAATCTCTACCATACCCTTTTTCTTTTAATTGAAATATCATTGATTTATTGATATAATATTGTGTTAGTTTCAGGGATACTGCAAAGCGATTCAGTTTTATATATATATATGTATATGTGTATATATATATATATATATACACACACACACACACATACATTTTCAGATTCTTTTTCACTATAGGTTATTATAAGATGTTGAGTATAATTACTTGTGCTATACAGTATATCCTTGTTGATACTATACTATTGATACTATACTGTTGATACTATACTATTTTATGTATAGTATTTTGTATCTGTTAATCCCATACCTCTAATTTGTCCTTCCCCCATCCCTTACTCCTTTGGTAACTATAAATTTGTTTTCTGTGTCTGTGAATCTGTTTTGATTTCATATATAAATTTATTTGTTTATGTTTAAGCTAGATCATGTATCTAAAAACATTTCAGCAAATAGGTACCCATAGGAGCTTCTGTGGGTTTCCCAGGTAGATAAGTGGTAAAGAATCCACCTGGCAGCAGATGAAAGAGATGCAGGTTCATTCCCTGGGGTGAGAAGATCCCCTGGAGGAGGAAATGGCAACCCACTCCAGTATTCTTGCCTGAAAACTCCCTTTGACAGAGGAGCCTGGTGGGCTACAGTCCATGGGGTCTCAAAGAGTTGGACACAGCTGGGCACACACACACCCAGGAGCTCCTATATACTCATGGCCTAGCTTGAGAGTGAGCTTCCCTTGTGGTTCAGATAATGAAGAATATACCTGCAATGTGTGAGACCCGATTCAGTCCCTGGGTTGGGAAAACACCCTGGAGAAAGGAATGACTACCCACTCTAGTATTCTTGCCTGGAGAATTCTTTGGATAGAGGAGCTTGGAGGGCTACAAAGTCAGACATGACTGAGCTACTCACTCTTTAACTTTTGATTTTAGCTTAGGGACAATACATGTATAACAGTAATGTTCGAAGTTTAGTTTACACGAGGGCGCCGCTTGCCAAGGTTCTGGTCCACAGGGCTGGTGATGCTCAGCAATCTCTTTGGAGGTCCCGAAACTATCTTAGAGTTGTTGATGGCCCCCTTCTGTGTTGCTATAGAAAGTCTTCTTTTCGAATTTTTTCAGTGGTAATAGACCCAACATTACTTTTGGAGATTAAGGGTGGGAATCTTTTTAAGGGAGCTGAAGAAGTACAGAGTGTTGGCAGCTGCAGAAGCAAAGCCTTTTACATAAAATGGAGACCTGCCTTTAGTCTATATCAGAAAATGGGGCAGACCCTGTTTGTGAGTCAGGAGCATGAAGTTCCTTTCTCTGCTGTTTGGTGCCGCCACTGTTTGTGAACCTGCTCACCTTCTATTCCAGACATTGCAGCACATGGAAGATCAATAAATCTTGGAAATGCTTCAGACTCAGCATTTGTCCTCTTTTTTTCATCTTTGCCAGGTTGTTAATACTAGTGGAGTCAGGTTTTAATTTATCAGATGTTAGCAAAAGAAGAAGCAGCAAATTGAAGAGAAAAGGAAAGCAATTAAAAAAAAACTAATCAAGATCTTTTTTCGAGTGCCTATCAAACGCTTATCTTCAGTGCTTGTTTGTAAGTTCAGTCTCTCAGTCATGTCCCACTCTTTGCGACCCCATGAATTGCAGCACGCCAGGCCTCCTGTCCATCACCAGCTCCCGGAGTCTACTCAAACTCATGTCCATCGAGTCAGTGATGCCATCCAGCCATCTCATCCTCTGTCGTCCCCTTCTCCTCCTGCCCCCAATCCCTCCCAGCATCAGGGTCTTAATCCTCAATTACAGCCTTTCAAAATAGACAGTTTATTGACTCTGTTCTATAAATTAGGAAACAGAGACCCAGAGAGTAAACTAGCTATTCAAAATTACAGTTGTTAACAGAAAAAGATTCATACCTGGATGAATGAACAAACTTCAAAGCCATGTTCCTTTGACTCCACCGTGAAATTGAAAGTCGCTCAGTTCTGTCTGACCTTTGTAATCCCATGAACTGTAGCCTGCCAAGCTTCTCTGTCCATGGAACTTTGCAGGCAAGAATACTGGAGTGGATGCCATTTCCTTCTCCAGGGGATCTTCCTGACCCAGGGACTGAACCCATATCGCCTGTATGTACTGCAGTCAGATTCTTCACCATCTGGGCCACCAGGGAAGCCCTTATTCTGCTATACTGATTCCTTTATGGGACAAGGAAAGAGACAAAAAAACCGCCTGATGATCCCCCCTCTCTCTACCTTAATTAGATTGTGTCCACCTCCTGATTAGTTAGCATAATGTAAAAGGAGAATGAAGTAGATGCATATGGCAAGAGGCAAGATAGGAAAGCCAATGTGTCAAAAACATACCTCCCCAGGAGAGGCCTTGTTTCACTCTTTACTCCAGATCCTTCCTCAGTATTCCAGATCATTTCCTTTTGTCCTCAGCGACAGTGTCAGATTGAATTCCTTCTCATCCATCCATCTTCCAGGCATCAGCCCAGCCACAGTCTTCAGTCATGTCTGAAATCAATCCTCTTTCCTCTTCGAACTGACACCTTCTCACTAAACCCTGTCTGATTGGATCCTATTTTGTTTCATCATCTGCTTCCCTATTTTCCATCTGACTGAAATATGAGAAGATACAAATAAGTGATACGTACAGAAGCAGATTAATATCTAATTTTAAAACTTTATTAGAATCTTTGAAACACAACTGACTCAAATCCCTTATTTTTCTGACAGGAAGAGAAGTTGATGTATTTATCCTTGTTGGTGTCGTGATAGATGTCAGCAATCATCGGTGTTAGTTTCTTTTCTGCCACTATGTCACCTGTATTGTTCTTCTCTTGGTCTCCTAATGGGATGGGTCAACACCAGGTTATGCTTTGCTGCTGTGTAAGGCAGGATATTGTGATTATTCAACTTTTTTCTCTGCCATTAACAAATTACATACATTTGTGGACAGTATTTAAATTCTAAGCCTTATCTTCAAACATAATATTAAAAACCTGAACATTGGAGTTTTCTGAATACGTAGAAAAATAATTCTCAAAACCTACCTGACAGTGTTTGAAAAATTCAAGTTATATTGCAGAAAGTCTCTTCAATTCAATTGTGTAATTTCTTAGGATACTTCCAATAGTGGCATTGAATCCAGTGTCCCTAATATTGCAGGTATCTCTTAATTACCTTCCTTTTTAACTCTCTTGTAGCCCACTAATTGTGTGGGAAAATGTCAAGGGCAATTTCCCTCAAGACTGAGTTAAGAAACATGCTGTTAATGACATTGGATAGTATCACACTCAGGTTTAAAAACTTATTGTACTTCATCCTTAGAGTTTTATTCTTGACTTTTCAGAGAATTTTATGTCCATTAAAGGCACTGTCCAAGAGTTAAGGCATGATCTCTATTCCTTCTTCTCATTTTGGACTCTCAGTCTTGGAACAGATCACTAGTTTTGACATGTCCTCTTCTCTTTCTCTGATGCTTGACTTGTAAATGCTGGCTCTCCCAGTGGGCTCTAATAAGCTTAAAAAACTTATTAGACTTTTCTGTGGATGCTAGGTCTAACCTCTTTATACAGTTCATTATTTAACAAATATGTTTTAAGAACTAGACGTATGCCAAGTGATTAAAATTTAGAGATATGTATAGGATTTTTATTTAAAAATTGGATTCCAAGTCAGCATATGAAAACTATAGAATAAAAGTTCATGGAGTCAAGAGGGAAACCACTGATGATCTTTGTATTACAGTTGGCTTTAGGGAAGAGATTTCTAGACCTAGAAGAATGAGTAGCCTTTTGGTAAGTAAGGTTTTGTGATGTGGTTTTACTAATAATGGTATAAACTATAGGAAGGTGTAAATATGTGGGACGGTGTAAACATTTTTGTGAGAAAACAAATAACTCAATTAGTCATAAGCAAAGAGGACATCTAAGAGTTTATTTTGGCATTTTGCCAGTTGAGACATGAGTGCCTTAGTTGATAGGCTAGGACAATGTACTTACTCCAGAAGAGAATGCTAAATCATGGGACTTAGGGTATCAGTTGACCACAGATGTGATTTTGGAAGTTTGATCTGTCATTGATCTTGTCACGGATTTCCAGAATATATTGAGGTAATATATTGAGTGTATGAATTGACTAGTTAGAAATATAAGACAGCTATAAAGGAGGAAGAAAACATTTGCTTTTTATTCGACATGTTTCTTTAGTTTTAAAATAATTTTTATTGGAGCTGGTTGCTTTATAATGTTGTATTAGTTTCTACTGTAGAGCAAAGCGAATCAGCTACATGTATACATATATCCCGTCTTTTTGGATTTCCTTCTCATTTAGGCCACCATGGTATTGTCTGAACTTTCATAAAGAGAGTGTTTGTGTATTATTTTGCAATGCCAAAGTTTAGCAGACCTAAAAGAAAAACAAAATGAGCAATAAAACAAATTTCACACTGATCTCAGTGATTTTCAAACCAATAATGGTTAAAGAGTTATCACAGAATGAAATTAAAAATACAAATGATATTTGGATAACTTTAATTTTAAAAACCATGAGTGGACATTGAAAAAAGGAGTAGGCTATGAGACTGGCTTCTTAGCAAATCACAGATAGCTGTGAAAACTCCCTTCATTACAGAGCTAACTTTGAAAATTCATTTCAGAGATTTTGCATTGTTCTTTTTCATTTCCTGTCATAAATTGTAATTAAAAATGTGTAGCCATTTGTGTAGTTCATATAGCAAAGCTCCTCCCTTCATGGAATATGATGTTTTATGCCCTGCCCTCATCACTTTTTACATTTTTCTTACTGTTTTATCCTTCTTCCCCTTTGCCCCTAAATCAGTTCATTATCGCTTACCTTGTGTTGTAAACCACTTTAAACTTTTTAGGATGAGTGCAATATTAAATAACTAAATATATAAATAAATCAGATATATAGAGATTATCAAACTCTAACATGCAAAGAGAGGCTTATTAGATCTGCAGATGCCCAAGAGTTTTTCCTAGAGATTCCAGTAAAGTGTTAATTGTGTGAATCACACCTGTGTTCACTTTAACATGAATCACAATGATTCTAATGTAAGCAGTTTGTTGACCACACTTTTAGAAAGCCAAGTTTAAAGTGTCTTTGCTCCAGTAAATATGTAAGAGGCTCTTTTATTGTGGCAAGACAGAAACATTTTTGATGTTGAACAAGCTTTTCATTTGTTTATTTTGGGCTTCCCTCATAGCCAAGTCAGTAGAGAATCTGCCTGTAATGCAGGAGACCCAGGTTCGATCCCTGGGTCAGGAAGATGCCCTGGAGAAGGAAATGGCAACCCACTCCAGTATTCTTGCCTGGAGAATCTCATGGACAGAGGAGCCTGGTGGGCTATAGTTCATGGGGTTGCAAGAATCAGACTTGTCTTAGCATCTAAACCAGCAACCAGCAAGCTTTTCACAGATTCAGATGCATGCCAAACTGAGAATTTACATGTATTTTGTCTTCTGTTTAGGTTAAACTCATTAGTGAAATATCATTCTACTGACAGTTTTGGAAATTAGGAGAAGGAGATGGTTTGGAGATTGAAAAAGATTTTTATCAAAGTTTTCCACAGGATGAGATCATTGGTCTTTAGGTGTATTGGGATAGGCATTTTATAATTTAAACAAGGAACTTTGATATATAGCATATCCTAAAGATCTTTAAAGTTATTATTGACAAATACTTAGGTGAAGAATGTGTGAGTTATGAATAATGTGGTGAGGTGTCAGGAAGCAAAGAATGGAACAAGGGGTGAGGGCAAAGGACAGAATACCATAGATCTTCCCTGGGGAGAACTAATGGAGGCTGGGATGAGACCAAGGTGACAGCGTAGTCTCAACAAAGACTTAACTTGGGGATAAAAGGGGAGAATCAAACAGAACAGCATGACAGCTAAAAAAACATGAAATTATTACCTTTTGTCTTTATCTTTAAACCATTCACACTTATATTACCATACTTAAATCAATTACTAATGCTAAAATGTTACTAATGTTAAAATTACTCCTGGAATATGATGTACTTACAGGATACAAGCCAGCCATCAATCTAACTCCTGTTATACATAAACACTTGGTTTACATTTAGCAAAACAAATTTCTGTAAGCTCCATCAAACACTGAACTTTTTGCATTTTTAGGTCATCTTCGGTCTTTACCTTCTAAAGATAAATATTTTTATGGGTGATGGACTGTTTTCCCTTTTGTGACGGTTGTCACTATAGATTGTGGGGAGTGTTTGGCGGTTTCACTTAGCACCACATAGTCTTTACTTGAAGATTCCTCTATATGGTCAGGACAGTATTCTTTCCTGAGGAAACAGACTCTGAAAAATGAAAACTTGGGTGAAACAAAGCCAATATGGGGAAGTGGTGGTTAAAAAAATATTCTTGTTATGGTAATTCATTTTGCTTTTAAGAAGGATGATTTTAGAATGCCTTAAGTTTTATTCACAATGAATGTACCAATTGTCCACTTTGTGTTTTAGAAGATAGTCTAGCATTATCTGGAAGGGCAGAGTTGAATTGTCTTATTTTTTTCTATTCTTCAAGCAGGATAGTACAGGCTAAAGATAATGATTACCATGCCATTGTAGCTTACTTTGATACTTTGTCACACATTTCAGCCTATCTTGAGTATTTTCTTTAAAGTATAAAATTGATTCATAATTTAAATAACCACAGAACTAAAACTATACTGCTGTGTTACCTGAGGGGGGAAATGTCCCTTTTGTTAGATTCTCATTTTGATAATCTTATCCTCATTTCAGCTTTCTGAAAAATATGATAAACTAAGTTTTGGTTTATAATTTTATTGCATTGGTGCTACTTCAGTTCTAAAATTCTTCCTAAAATGAAAGAGATAGTTTAAAAAAAAAAAACTTTATTGATTTTTTATTATAAACTATAAAACATTTTTCCAGTAGTCATGTATGGATGTGAGAGTTGTACTATAAAGAAAGCTGAGTGCCAAAGAATTGATGCTTTTGAACTGTGGTGTTAGAGAAAACTCTTGAGAGTCTCTTGGACTGCAAGGAGATCCAACCAGTCCATCCTAAAGGAAATCAGTCCTGAATATTCATTGGAAGGACTGATGCTGAAGCTGAAGCTCCAATACTTTGGCCACCTTATGTGAAGAATTGACTCATTGGAAAAGACCCTGATGCTGGGAAAGACTGAAGGAAGGAGGAGAAGGAGACGACAGGATAAGATGGTTGGATGGAATCACTGACTAAATGGACATGAGTTTGAGCAAGCTCTGGGAGTTGGTGATGGACAGGGAAGCCTGGCATGCTGCAGTCCATTGGGTCGAAAAGAGTCAGACATGACTGAGGACTGAACTGAACGGACTGATAAAGTATTAAAAGCATTTTATATTCTACAGAAATAGAAAAATACTATAAAGAAAAATAAGTGTTATTCTCATTCTAATCATGATCATCATATTCATTTTTTGTATTTTCCAGTCTTTTGTTCTAGAAATCCATTTACATTTTTACATCACATTGCTAGTCTTCAGGGATAAGTCTTAGGTTACCTTTTCTCATTCTACTCTCTCCTCATGGATATCTCCTCATGAATTCTCACAACTTTAGGATTGAGTAGGAAGTTGGAAGTCAGGTTTCATAGAGTATGTCTTTAGCCCCCCAGGCTTTGAGGGGCCCTATGGTTGGCTTGGAGGAGACAATAGCACCCCACTCCAGTATTCTTGCCTGGAAAATCCCATGGATGGAGGAGCCTGGTAGGCTGCAATCCATGGGGTCGCTAAGAGCTGGAGACGACTGAGCAACTTCACTTTCACTTTTCACCTTCACGCATTGGAGAAGGAAGTGGCAACCCTCTCCAGTGTTCTTGCTGGGAGAATCCCGGGGATGGGGGAGCCTGGTGGGCTGACGTCTATGGGGCTGCACAGAGTTAGCTACAACTGAAGTGACTTAGCAGCATGCTTGGCTTAATGCCCAGTTGACACCATCTTGAAATTCCTAAAAATTTTTGACCAAGGGGCCTTGTATTTTCATTATTCACTGGGTCCCACAAACTACATGACAGGTGCTGGGTGTCGGTGATGGTAGTAAAATCCAGCCTCTTACATTTCCAAAGTCATGGGCCTTGTTATAGTTTCCCTCAGCCAAAGCGGAGGCAGACTGTTTTCTTTGTGCAAAGATGTCTGCAGATTCCAAATCTCATGTCTGTGAGGCTGAGACCTCATTGAGGGGTGACTTTGTCTCGTTGTCCAGAAATGTCATACTTTAATTATGAAGTTTAGACTACCAGAGATCTTGACCACAGAAACTCCACTGCCTTCCAAATTCTTACCTCTTGCCAAATCCCTTTTCTGAATGTCATATCCACACTTCCAACTGCCTTGGATATTCCAGTGGTAAGCTATGGGCAATTGATTATCAGATTGTACAAAACTGAAATTCTGTTATTTTCACTCTGAAAACTGCTCTATGTTTTCTATGTTAGATGTTAGATACTTCCACTTACCTCAGTACTCACACTAGAGTCATCTTGTTTCTTTCCTCCTCTGTCTTCTGCATCCACAAATTCATCATCAAGCACTGTTAGTTCTGCTTCATAAATTGTTTTTAATCCCTATGCCACTGACTTGGACTGCATCTTAAGCTTGAGTTAGTCCAACAACAGTTAGAAACTGATTTCATTTTAGTTATATTTTCTCTTTTACAAGCCATTCTCCAATATAGTTCCCAGAGTGCTATTTTAAAAAAGCTTGTACCCGGTCATTTCGTCCCCTTTTTTAAAACTCATAGATAACATTCTTTCTTTCCTAAATAAGGCTTATGGTCACTTATATTTGAAGCTTTCAATATCATCTTTCATCACAACCCATCCTTTCCATCCCAATTTTCTCTCCTTTTCATTACTCTGCATTTTGGTACTTTATACTGAATGTCTTTTTAAAAGTTTCATGCATACCAGGGTCTCTCACTTCCAGGCTCTTTCCCAGCTCATCTCTCTGCTTAGCTCATTTTTCCTCAGTGTCCATTCCCATCACCATTTGATTTAGCAAACTTGTGGATTGCAGTCAGGTTCTTTTTTTCCTCCACAAAATCAACACACATATGCATTCCACAAGCATTAGTTCTTTGAATTTACTTTATAGGAAAGCTCTTCTACTCCCTCTGTTATAGCCACATTGTGTGTGTGTGTGTGTGTGTGTGTGTGTGCACACGCACATACACACCCACTCAGCTGTAACCTTTTTGAGCCCTCATGGACTGTAACCCACCAGGTTCCTCTGTCCATGGCAATTCCCAGGCGAGAATGCTGGAGTGGGTTGCCATTTCCTTCTCCAGGGGTTCTTTCTAACCCAGGGATTGAATCCATGGCTCCTGGATCTCCTACATTGCAGATGGATTCTTTTACCACTGACCCACTGGGTCACCTAGCAATTTCTTAACATGCCAGATATGCCGACACTTTAGGAATTTTCCATCCATTGGTTGAGGTCTCTCACTGTGATTGTTTTCTTCCAGAATTGACTTATTCTGCCACGTCTTTCAAGAATTTTATCTTGAGCCCCGCCTACCCTGATGATCCCAGTTAAATTGCAATTGCCCACTTTTGCTCCATTCCAGCCAAGTCACTTCCCTTTGCTGATCTCTTGGATATGGCTCTTCTTTTCCTATGTGGCAGTAAAACTTATAATCTCCTTTCTAATATACTACATGGTTTAAATATTTTTGTTTGTTTATTTTTCTTGTGTGTGTACCTCCTAGTTCACCATTAGAATGTAAGCTTCAGGAGTATGGACATCTTTGTTTTGTTCATGAATGTATCATGAGAGCCACAGGTAAATATTTTAACACAAGGCTGTATATTTTCACACAGCTGACCCTTACATATTAAGTTATTATTTAAAAGTACATGGAATATTTTGAAATATTGATGTATTGTTATCAGTGTTTTGCATAGGTGTTATACCAGTTTATACACCAAAAAGAAGTCAGTGAATCCATTTTTCCAAATCATCAGTAGAAGAAAATTCTGGATTAACCTATGTTACTGTTGTGAAATGACATTTTATTTCAAAATTGTTTTATAACTTTACATTATTCAGAGATTGAGTGAAAGTTGCTCAGTTGTGTCTAACTCTTTGTGACCCCATGAACTATACAGTCCATGGAATTCTCCAGGCCAGAAAACTGGAGTGTGTAGCCATTCTCTCCTCCAGGGGACCTTCCCAACCCAGTGATCAAACCCAGATCTCCCGCATTGCAGGCAGATTTTTTACCGGCTGAGCTATTAGGGAAGATTCAGAGATTGAACATTATTTATATTTTTCATCCAAGAAATTTATTTTACTTTCACAAAAAAAATGTATAATTATAAGCTTTGCATAATTTTCTATTTGAATATTAGCGTTTTTCTTGTATCTTTGTAATATATTTGTGCACATTAATTACACCATCCCTTTAACTTAAAAATATTTGACTAAAAATTCATTGCTGTTTTTCTCATACTTTGTCTTCTGCTTTTTTGTTTATTGCCTGTGCTAGCTTCATAAATGCTTTTTACCAAGTTTACTGACGTCACCAACAAAACAAGGGGTATATCTTTTCTCTTTGACTTTTTCTTTCTATTGTTCTTTTGTACAAAATCTGCTTTTGATTCTAAAAGAATTAGTCTTGGCTTTGCCTGTTATTTCTCAAAACACTTTCTAGGTACTCCTTTTGTCGTGTTTCTTCTGTAGATGAACTTTGGATCACCATTCTGAATGACAGATGTTTTCCTCAAGAACTACTCCATGAACAACATGCTGTGCCCATAACCTTGAACAATATTGGTTTGATAGCATAGTATACTTATCTCCTCACTTTGTTGATTCCAGATCTTCTCAATAAAGCAATAAAATGAAAGTTTTCTGTTTCTGGAAAGAATGATTTAGTTGACTTTGGGAATGATGGTACAATGCAAAGTGTTGTCACTGATACAGTGCAGATTTATGCTATGTGGTGAGATTTTGAAATTAGGTTGAATGTCATGTCCTAGTGTGTTTATAATGGCTTCTTTGAGTACATCTTAAAGTGGTAAAAATGTTTTCTGGAAATAATATGCAGTGAAATCAGCTAAGTTTGTTTAAATTCTAAGATTTTCAATTCAACAAATGTTACTCAACTATATGCAAAGTTAAAAATACATGTAAAATACTAGAAATAAAATGAAAAACAAACCATAGCCCTTCTGTACACGAGCACATGGACTTATGAAGAGGATAGACAAAGTCAATTATGCCTCTTCATGTGCCTTGTGTTCAGTACTGTCTGACTCTTTGGACCTCATGGACTCTAACCTGCCAGGCTCCTCTGTCTATGGGATTTTCCAGGCAGTTATACTGGAGCGGGTTGTCGTTTACTTCTCCAGGGGATCTTCCCCACATAGGGATCAAACCCACATCTCCTGTGTCTCCTGCATTGCAGGCAGTTCCTTACCCGCTGAGCCATCCAGCGGGGAAGCCCATGATAAGTGCTAAAATAAAGCTTAAGGGTGCTGTGAAATGCATAATGGTTTTCCAATATAATTCCCAGGGGCTCAGGGAAGATTATTTAGGAGAAGTAAGCCTATGCTGAGACCAAGTTTGTAAGGGAGTTAAAATTGTAGAGAAGATGAAAACAAAGGCAAGAATTTCACAGACCATCATGGCCGCTCTAAAGCTGTTTATTTAAATGATGAAATAATGAACTATTTTAAAGAAATTAAAGAAAAATAATAGTGGTGCAAATATGATTCATGGTAAACACTATTTATTGTTTTTATTTTTGAGCTCATTCTGTATGCATGGATATGTCATTTGGAAATTTACATTTCTATTTGCTAATATGACAGATTAGCCCCATGTTCACTTTTCATTATTAATAAGAAAGTCTATTAGAAAGAGTACAGCTCTACATAATTAAGTATAGTAAAAAACCACTTTGTTTTTCTAGCTTATATTTTTATATAAATATAAATTCTTTTCTTTGAGTAAAGAAAAATATATCTTGCTGAAAAATATAATTAAGGTTTCTACACATTTTAATTTATAACTATTGTTTCCTGTCTTTAGGGAAATCTATTTATAGTATTATATATAAAATGTTTTATATGTATTATAGATATAAAAATCTAAAATGTAATAAAAGGAATGCATCACAAACCTTTTCTATTATTGTGTCCTAGTTTCAGTAAAGATGATATGAGAGATTTAAGGACAAGTTTATATAATAAATTTAAAAGATTATAAATTAAGACAAACTATTAATAAAGAACAAGAAATATTTTTAAGTGCAAATTGCATTATCTTTATCTGAAAGAATGTTGATTCCACTTAGAATTAAACAGAATCATACTTTGCAGTAAATTCTGGTGTGTATATTTTATAATATCATTACAATTCTGTCACAGTGGAAAACATATTTTTTTTAATCTTTCGTAGTGACAAATAGAACATGAATTCTCTGTCAAAAATACATCATCTGCTTTAATTGCCAGGGAGATAAGTCTTTTTCTATTAACTTCAGTGAATAAATGTCTAAAATATTTTTATAGATCATGATGAACAATTTGAGAGGCCTTAGGGTTTGTACTTTTTAATTTTAATACTTCAAAGAGTGAATAAATTCTTTTTCAATCTAGGTTTCAACTTTTAAAAAGGTGTACATTAGCGAAAATGTGTTAATATGCTTTTCCCTTATGCAATTTACTACCTGACTAAGTAAGATATACACATATCAGTGTAAGGGCACTGTAAGAAATTTAACTAGAAGATTATATTAATTAAAACTCTTTTAGACAAAAAATAAATCCCCAAATTTCTCTGTTATTCTGGATGATGAGAATGTCAAAGATAAACAGATATATTTCAAATTAAAGACAAAAAATACATATGCAGACACATCTCTTGGAGTATTTTGAAAATAAAAGCCAGTTGCAGAGTCAGAGAAATTCATCATAGTGATAAGAAAATCATTTAAGGCAGTGGAAATACTAGTTCTTAATTTTTATAATTGTGATGGTCAAGGTATTTGTTCTCTGTGGCTACCAGTAATTGCCAAAACAATGTTGAGAAAAAAGAACAAAACTGGAGGTGTTATGCTCACTGATCAGACAAAGCTACAGGAATCAAAACAGCATGGTGCTGGCACAAGAAACAGACACCTAGATGAATAGAACAGAATAGAGAGCCCAGAATTAAATCCATAGCCTCAGAGTCAATTAATCTACACTAAAGGAGGCAAGAATATACAATAAAGAGAAAATAGCCTCTTCAATATGTAGTGCTGGGAAATCTGGACATCTACATGTAATTGAATGAGATTAGAACATTCTCTAACATCATATACAAAAATAAGCTTAAAATGCTTAAACACTTAAATTTAAGACCTGAAACCATAAAACCCCTAGAAGAGAATATAGACAGATTACTCTTTGACATAAGTCTGAGTGATAATTTTTTGAATCTGTCTCTTAGTTAAAGCAAAATAAATAAAAGCAAAAATAACCAAAGGGAACCTAATTAAACTTAAAAGCTTTTGCACAGCAAAGGAAACCATCAACAAAATGAAAAGGCAACATAATGAATGGGAGAAAATATTTAAAAATTATATGACTGATAAGGGGTTGATATCCAAGATATATAAACAGCTCATATAACTCAATATACAAAAAACAAACAACATATTAAAACATGGACAGCAGAATTGAATAGACAGTTTCCCAGAGAAGATATACAGTGGTCAACAGGTAGATGAAAAGATGCTCGATGCTATTAATCATCATCAGAGAGGAACACTGTTTATAATAGCCAAGGCATGGAAAAAATCTATGTCCATCATTAGATGCATGGAAAAAGTTGTGGTGTGCATGTGTGTATACACACATGTATATTATGGAATATTACTCAGTCATAGAATTAAATTATGCCATTTGCCACAGAATGGATGGGCCTAGACAGCATTGTGCTTAGTGAAATGTCATATAGAGAAAGACAAATAATCCGTTGTTACTTATATGTAGAATCTAAAAAGGTACCCAGGTGGATGTATATAAGAAAAAAGGAACAGACTCGTAAATATAGAGAGCAGATATACCTCAACAAAAATAGTTTAAAAATAAAATAGAGAAGATGTGACCATAAGAGGGGCTTTTGCAGGGGCTGAATGAAAGAAGTTAACTAGGGAAATGAATTTTAATTGAAGGGCAACCATAATAACAATAAAATCTATTAATGAGGCTAGAATAAGTAGTATTATAGAGTAGATGTCTTGAAAACCAAGGGAATAGAAAGTTCCAGAAAGACAAAAATCAAAAGTGTAAAAAGCAATAGAGATGTTAAAGGAAATTATGGACTGCAAAGCATAAATTGGTTATAATAGAGGTTATTGATGTAGACTGCATCAGGAAAAGGTGATGGGCCCAAAAACTAGACTACAGGATAAGGCAGTGAGTGGAAAATTCAGTTCTGTTTAGTTGCTCAGTCTTGTCCGACTCTGCAACCCCATGGACTGCAGCACGCCAGGCTTCCCTGTCCATCACCAACTCCCGGAGCTTACTCAAACTCATGTCCATAGAGTCGGTGATGCCATCCAACCAAATAAAGAAGTATAAATAGTCAATATGAGCAGAGTTTTTCATAGGTTTGTGAGAGGAAAAGAAAGAATGATATCCAGATAAGAATTTGAGTGAAGTTCTTTCCAATTTTATTTTTGTTGTTACTTCTCTTTAATTTTATTTTTTGAAGGATGATTGAAACATAAATAGGTTTATAACCTAAACTGCAGACATTCTTCAAATAAAGGGAAAAAAATAGAAGAGAATATTACATGTGATTAAATTTCATTTCCCCCCACCCTTTGCCCCCCACACCCCCTGCCAAATGGTGCTTGGCTTGGGGCTTGGGTAGCATAAAATCTGAAGTCTTGACACACACCTGGAATTCTCCAGGCAAAAAAATAGCCATTCCTTTCTCCAGGGGACCTTCCCAACCTAAGAACTAAAGCTGGGTCTGGTGCATTGCAGGTGGAATTTTTACTGTCTGAAGTACCAGGGAAGCCCTCAAGAAGAATTAAATGGTGAAAAAGCCAGCTAAGGGCCAGGGAAGCTATCTAGAAAGCAGTTACTCCCACCCAATCAAGAATTATATAGGTTCAGAATATAAATAAAGCAGAAGGAATGGGAAAAGAGAATAAATCCACGGGTTGCTGACTAATTGAATGATTATGAGTCTCTAAGCATCTTTTCCAGTCTTTTTGAAACAGTGACCTCCCTATGTGAAGCTGGTCTCTGGTCTTGCCACACTTGGAAGTGTCTGGGTCTTATGTTCCTCTTAGATGCTAAGTCCTCTTCTCTCTGAATTTTTGACATTGAGTCTACTTTCAAATTTATCTAACACTTATCTATTCTTTCTCCAATTTCTCTATTACTCTAGCAATGACAGTTTTACTCTGTGTTAACTTCTGACCTTGCAAGTCTTGTGGACTTCGCTAGTCCAGAGTTTGGACCTGAACATGTTTCCTAGGCTCTGTGGTTTCCTAGGACACAAGTCTGTTTGACCATCAAATTCAAATATTTTTGTATATACTTAAAAACACACATATTCCACACTAATACATACTATTCCGTTAAAACTAGGTTTACTACATACAGTAGTGATTTCAGTATGAATTCCCATTGATAATAGGATAGTTAAATCTTTCAAGATGTATGATTTTTTTTCATATATTTAACTTGCTTATTTAAATTTACTAAATGAATGTGACTTTTCTGATTTGCAGGTTAACAGTAAAACTAATACCTCCACATCCTACTCAGCTTGGCTTGCTAAAACAAAATGCCATAGATTGAGTGGCTTAAACAAGACATATATATCTCATACTTCCAGAGGCTAGGAAGTCCAAGATCAAAATGCAGGCAGATTTGAAGTCTAGTGAAGGTCCTCTTCCTTGTTTCCAGATGTTAGCCTTCTTGCTGTATCCTTGTATGGCACAGAGAGAAAGCAAGCTCTCTGGTCTCTTGATATAAGAACACCCATGTGTTCATAAGGACTCTACCCTCACAGTAATTAACTCCCAAAGGTTCCATCTCCAAATACTATCACATCCGGGGGTAGTGCTTCAAAGTAGATTTTGGTAGGGCATAGTCCATTCCAAAGCATTTCGTTTGAAAGCATGGTTATGTGTAAATTTGGTTGACGGGTAACCAAGGAAGAGCTTTGTGGTACTGACTGCCTCCATGGGACTCTTGACGATGCTTTTGTCTTACTTCAGGGTAAAAATGCTCCTATATAAGCTGCTGTTCCTCTCAGCTAAGAAATGCTTTGTAGATATTTTCATTTAAATTTAATTCTAGGATTTGTCTCATTGAAACAGGGCGCTTGAATATATACCTATATCCTTTAGAAAATGCTGATTTTTTTTTCCTTTCAGATTATTTTTTTAAAATTGGAGGATAATTGCTTTGCAGTGTTGTATTGTTTTCTGCCATAAAACAACATGAAATCAGCCTTAAGTATACAGATGTCCCTTCCCTCTTGACCCTTCCCCCTGCCCCCTGCACCATCCCACCCCTCTAGCTTGTCACAGAGCACCAGGTTGAGCTGCCTGCATCATACAACTTACCACTAGCTATCTACCTTATATATGGTAATGTATATATTTCAGTGTGATTCCCCCTCAATTTGTCCCATTCTCTCCTTCCCACACTGTGTCCACAAGTCTGCTCTCTACATCTGCATCTCTATTAGGAAATTCTGATTCTTTGTGAAGAACATTAGGAAAAGGGGTTACAGAAATGTAAAACCAGGGGTAGACATATTACATCTTTTCACCCTTGTTAGTCTAAAATGAAAATGCATGTTTTTGTTTCTAAATGAAATACTGAGCATAATACAAAAATATTCTATAAACTCTCGTACTACATAAACACACCAAGTGAATCAAATAACGTGGAGTCCAGAATCGATGCTGATTTTAGCAGAAAACATGACAGTGATTTGTGAGTTTCAATGCTGGGTGAAAGCCCAGATAATAGTGATAGTAACCTTTTGGACTCTTCCATTTAGAGTTTGTCAGAAATACTGAATTCTATTGAATTTAACTTGTGCCAACTCAGTAGAAATACATCCACATCTGCAATTTTTTAGAGTGAATTTTGGCTCAGTCTAGTTGACTGTTATAGGATTAGCCCATTAGCTCAAATTCATAATGATTCTGAAATGCCTTAAAACACAGTGGAATTGATGTTGTTGGATCCAATATCACAGGTGAACAATATTTTTGGTTAATTCAAAACAGTCTCAAAAACTCAAAAGAGCCTGTACCATCATAAAGAGAATATTGACAATCCTGCAATACTTTATTATTTTTTCTTTTTTTCTTTTTTTTTTTCTTTTTTCCATTTATCTTTATTAGTTGGAGGCTAATTACTTTACATCATTACAGTAGTTTTTGTCATAGATTGAAATGAATTAGCCATGGATTTACATGTATTCCCCATCCCGGTCCCCCCTCCCACCTCCCTCTCCACCCGATCCCTCTGGGTCTTCCCAGTGCACCAGGCCCGAGCACTTGTCTCATGCACCCAACCTGGGCTGGTGATCTGTTTCACCCTAGATAATATACATGTTTCAATGCTGTTCTCTTGAAACATCCCACCCTCGCCTTCTCCCAGAGTCCACAAGTCTGTTCTATACATCTGTGTCTCTTTTTCTGTTTTGCATATAGGGTTATCGTTACCATCTTTCTAAATTCCATATATATGTGTTAGTATACTGTAATGGTCTTTATCTTTCTGGCTTACTTCACTCTGTATAATGGGCTCCAGTCTCATCCATCTCATTAGAACTGATTCAAATGAATTCTTTTTAATGGCTGAGTAATATTCCATGGTGTATATGTACCACAGCTTCCTCATCCATTCGTCTGCTGATGGGCATCTTGGTTGCTTCCATGTCCTGGCTATTATAAACAGTGCTGCGATGAACATTGGGGTACACGTGTCTCTTTCACATCTGGTTTCCTTGGTGTGTATGCCCAGAAGTGGGATTGCTGGGTCATATGGCAGTTCTATTTCCAGCTTTTTAAGAAATCTCCACACTGTTTTCCATAGTGGCTGTAGTAGTTTGCATTCCCACCAACAGTGTAAGAGGGTTCCCTTTTCTCCACACCCTCTCCAGCATTTATTGCTTGTAGACTTTTGGATAGCAGCCATCCTGACTGGCGTATAATGGTACCTCATTGTGGTTTTGATTTGCATTTCTCTGATAATGAGTGATGTTGAGCATCTTTTCATGTGTTTGTTAGCCATCTGTATGTCTTCCTTGGAGAAATGTCTGTTGAGTTCTTTGGCCCATTTTTTGATTGGGTCATTTATTTTTCTGGAGTTGAGATGGAGGAGTTGCTTGTATATTTTTGAGATTAATCCTTTGTCTGTTGCTTCGTTTGCTATTATTTTCTCCCAATCTGAGGGCTGTCTTTTCACCTTGCTTATAGTTTCCTTTGTTGTGCAAAAGCTTTTAAGTTTCATTAGGTCCCATTTGTTTATTTTTGCTTGTATTTCTAAAATTCTGGGATGTGGGTCATAGAGGATCCTGCTGTGATTTATGTCGGAGAGTGTTTTGCCTATGTTCTCCTCTAGGAGTTTTATAGTTTCTGGTCTTACATTTAGATCTTTAATCTATTTTGAGTTTATTTTTGTGTATGGTGTTAGAAAGTGTTACTTTAAAAATTCTTCTAACATATCATGCATTCAGAACACAGAAACAAAGTTCTTCTGTTTAAGAGCACTTATTATATGAAAATGACCATGAAAGTAATTAAACTGTTTTCACACACTTATTATGTGGAATCAAAATTTGGTTAATCACTATTTTATTTTACACCCTCTTTATGCGGACCAATATTGCATTATTGACACTCAGGCAACAAAAGATCATAGATTTGACTTAGTTTTACAAAATTAATAGGAAAATAAACCACTGGACCATTCAGGTATGACCTAAATCAAATCTCTTAGGATTGTAGGGTGGAAATGACAAATAGATTAAAGGAATTAGATCTGATAGATAGAGTGCCTGAACTATGGGCAGAAGTTATGACATTGTACAGGAGGCAGTGACCAAGGCCATCCCCAAGAAAAAGAAATGCAAAAAGGCAAAATGGTTGTCTGAGGAGGCCTTACAAATAGCTGAGAAAAGGAGAGAAGCTGAAGGCAAAGGAGAAAAGGAGAGATACACCCATTTGAATACAGAGTTCCAAAGAAAAGCCAGGACAGATAAGAAAGCCTTCCTCAGTGATCAATGCAAAGAAATAGAGGAAACAACAGAATGAGAAAGACTAGAGATCTCTTTAAGAAAATTAGAGATGCCTTTCTCTGATAATGAGTGATGTTGAGCATCGTTTCATGTGTTTGTTAGCCATCTGTATGTCTTCTTTGGAGAAATGTCTGTTTAGTTCTTTGGCCCATTTTTTGATTGGGTCATTTATTTTTCTGGAATTGAGCTGCAGGAGTTGCTTGTATATTTTTGAGATTAATCTTTTGTCTGTTGCTTTGTTTGCTATTATTTCCTCCCAATCTGAGGGCTGTCTTTTCACCTTGCTTATAGTTTCCTTTGTTGTGCAAAAGCTTTTAAGTTTCGTTAGGTCCCATTTGTTTATTTTTGCTTTTATTTCCAATATTCTAGGAGGTGGGTCATAGAGGATCCTGCTGTGATTTATGTCAGAGAGTGTTTTGCCTATGTTCTCCTCTAGGAGTTTTATAGTTTCTGGTCTTAATTTAGATCTTTAATCCATTTTGAGTTTATTTTTGTGTATGGTGTTAGAAAGTGTTCTAGTTTCATTCTTTTACAAGTGGTTGACCATTTTTCCCAGCACCACTTGTTAAAGAGGTTGTCTTTTTTTCCATTGTATATCCTTGCCTCCTTTGTCGAAGATAAGGTGTCCATAGGTTCGTGGATTTATCTCTGGGCTTTCTATTCTGTTCCATTGATCTATATTTCTGTCTTTGTGCCAGTACCATACTGTCTTGATGACTGTAGCTTTGTAGTATAGTCTGAAGTCAGGCAGGTTGATTCTTCCAGTTCCATTCTTCTTTCTCAAGATTACTTTGGCTATTTGAGGTTTTTTGTATTTCCATACAAATGCCAAGGGAACATTTCTTGCAAAGATGGGCACAATAAAGGACAGACATGGTATGGACCTAACAGAAGCAGAAGGTATTTGGAAGAGGTGGCAAGATTACACAGAAGAACTATACAATAAAGATCTTCATGACCCATATAACCACGATGGTGTGATCACTCACCTAGAGCCAGACATCCTGGAATGTGAAGTCAAGTGGGCCTTAGAAGCATCACTATGAACAAAGCTAGTGGAGGTGATGGAATTCCAGCTGAGCTATTTCAAATCCTGAAAGATAATGCTGTGAAAGTCCTGCATGCAAAATGCCAGCAAATTTGGAAAAATCAGCAGTAACCACAGGACTGGAAAACCTCAGTTTTCATTCCAATCCAAAGAAAGGCAATGCCAAAGAATGTTCAAACTACTGCACAATTGCATTCATCTAACAGGCTAGCCAAGTAATACTCAAAATTCTCCAACCCAGGCTTTAACAGTACGTGAACTGTGAACTTCCAGATGTTCAAGCTGGATTTATAAAAAGCAGAGGAACCAGAGAACGAATTGCCAACATCCTTTGGATCATTGAAAAAGAGCATTCCAGAAAATTATCTACTTCTGTTTGATTGACTATGCCAAAGCCTTTGACTATGTGGGTCACAATAAACTGTGAAAAATTCTTGAACAGATGGGAATACCAGACCACCTGACCTGCTTCCTGAGAAATCTGTATGCAGGTCAAGAAGCAACAGTTAGAACTGGACATGGAACAACAGACTGGTTCCACATCAGGAAAGGAGTATGTCAAGGCTGTATATTGTCACCCTGCTTATTTAACATCTATGCACAGTATATCATGAGAAATGCTGGACTGCATGAAGCTCAAGCTGGAATCCAGTTTGTCAGGAGAAATATCAATAACCTCAGATATGCAGATGACACCACCCTAATGGTAGAAAGTGAAGAACTAAAGAGCCTCTTGATGAAAGAGAAAGAGGAGAATGAAAAAGTTGGCTTAAAACTCATGATTAAGAAAACTAAGATCATGGCATCTGGTCCCATCAGTTCATGGCAAATAGATGGGGAAACAGTGAGAGACTTTATTTTTTTGAGCTCCAAAATCACTGCAGACAGTGACTGCAGCTATCAAATTAAGATGCTTGAAGCCATGAATTTAAAAGACATTTGCTCCTTGGAAGAAAAGCTATGACCAACCTAGACAGCATATTAAAAAGCAGAGACATACTTTGCCAACAAAGGTCTGTCTAATCCAAGCTATGGTTTTTCCAGTAGTCATGTATGGGTATAAGAGTTGAACTATAAAGGAAGGTGAGTGCTGAAGAATTGATGCCTTTGAATTGTGGTTTTGGAGGAGACTCTTGAGAGTCCCTTGGACAGCAAGAATATCCAACCAGTCCTTCCTAAAGGAGATCAGTCCTTGGTGTTCATTGGAAGTGCTGACACTGAAGCTGACTCTCCAATATTTTGGCCACCTAATGTGAAGAACTGAATCATTGGGTTCCCTGATGCTGGGAAAGACTGAAGGTGGGAGGACATAGGAACGATAGAGGATGAGATGGTTGGATGGCATCACTGACTCAGTGGACATGAATTTGAGTAAAGTCCAGGAGTTGGTAATGGACAGAGTCCATGGGGCTGCAAGGAAGTGGACATGGCTGAGTGACTGAACTGAGCTGGACTTAACTGAAACATCAGATTAAAATCATTCAGATGTTTTAAAATGATACAAATCATTTTTGAATGACACCTGTATTGCAGTCTTTGTGTGCTATTTATTTTATATAGACCTGAAACTGAATTAATGTTAACATGTGGTAAATTTCACTCATCTATTCTGTAATTCAGTATGTTTATTTTAATAGTGTGCCAAAGCATTTGAGATACTAAGACGTTTGAGATTCTAAGATATAACCCTTCCCATCAAATTTCCCTTTTAATAGAGACAGGGGTATGTTTAAATATGACAATCAGAAGTAAATGATGTGGAGGCTGAGAAAGGGATACATGAGTCTTGAGAAGTAAGCTGTGACCAGATCATAAAGGACTGTATATGCTACACTTAGGACTTTAGCCTTTAAGTCAAATTTATTGCAGGATTGTTGAAGATTTCTAACCAGGAAAGTGATGGCATCATATTTTTGTTTCAGAACAAAATTCTGGTTGCAAGGTACAGGAGGGCAAATCTAAAAAGTTGGAAATAATTTAAGAAGATTTTTAAATAACCCATGTGAAAGAGGAAGATTGTGTAAATTAAGGAATTTGCAAGTTAAAAACTTCTAAGGGGAGACTTACAGAACATAGTAACCAGTTGAATGTAGAAGGTGAGGAAACAGTAGATCTGGCATAACTGTGATAAAAAGCTACTTTGAAGATGTATATGTATTAGTTCCTACAGAGAATGCACCTGGAATGTGGACTGTAGGAGATATCATTTTGGACATCTTCACAGTAACTGGGTGGTGAGTTTTAAAATTAAGAGTGCTGTCTTCAGTAGACGTCAAGGAATGGATTCCCCTGGTTATAACCGATAGAAGAAGTTACGGCCGCACAAGCATTCCTCAGAGAGAATGTGTGGAGTGGAAACTTATGGTAATTTCAATTATGGCTCAGCAGGTAAAGAATCTGCCTGAAATGCAGGAGACACAGGAGACATGAGTTCGATCCCTGGGTCTGGAAGATCCCCTGGAGGAGGAAATCGCAACCCACTCTAGTATTCTTGCCTGGAAAATCCCATGGACAGAGGAGCCTGGTGGGTTACAGTCCAGAGGGTCACAAAGAGGTGGACGTGACAGAGCCACTGAACATACAAACACACAGTGAGAGAACGGAATGCATAGCTTAGGGACATCGAATACAATTGATCGGCTAAATGGGAGTAAACAAGGAGTAGGAAGGAACATGGCATTCTCAAAATCAGAGAAAACAGTGTCAAGAAGGAGCGGATATAACCTAGTGAATATGAAGTGAAGTTAAGCAAATGAGATTTGGAAGTTTTTTAATGGATTGAGACAACGATCTATGCCAATTTTACCTTGAATGTTTTTGGTTGCCAGACAGGTGACGTGCGTGTGCGTGCTTTCACGCAATAATGTCTGACGCTTTGTGGTCCTGTGGACTGTAGCCGGCCAGGCTCCTCTGTCCATGGGGATTTCCCAGGCAAAAATACCGGAATGTGTTACCATTTCCTACGCTAGGGGATCTTCCTGACTGAGGGATCCCACCTTCACTTCTTGCGTCTCCTGCATTGACAGGTGAATTCTTTACCTTTGTGCCACCTACAAAGTGTTTATAAGTTGAATATAAGGATAAAAAGTAAAGAATGTGTTAATATGTTTTTATTGTATTTGAGAAGTAGATATTATAATAGAGACTATAGGTACAATGTACAATTTTTAAAATACTTGTAGGAGACACTTAAACATTCTTAAATGTTGATGAGGATAAATGTAGATAAGAATCTGTGAAGGAAGAGAGGGGATAATTAATGAAGCATATTTACTGAGCATATGGTAAAATAAGAAAGATAGAAAAAAGAGAGAGAGAAAGAGACACACCATACTGTAAAACAAGAAGTAGAAAGGATATCACATGTTTTTAAATGACAATATTTCTCAGTAAAATTGGAAGTTAAATATTTTCTTGTGATGAGAAGAACAGGCAAGATACGGTAGACTTCAGGAGACTTGGTAAAGTTTGAGAATCAGACATGTGTGGTCTAGAACATGCCAATATCACTAAACAACCTTGACAACCTTGTTGATATTAAAACCATGAGCTAGCTATACATTTGGGGACTTCTCTCTATCATATATGGAAGCTCATATACAAGAGTGATCTTGTGGACAGTCATTTAATTTTGAAACAGTGTATTACCATGAGAACAGAGTGGAGGAGAAGAGAATTAACTATTTTGATAAGACATTGGTTGAAATAATAGATTTTTGTGTAAGACTGGATAATGATGGAAGTGATGATGAACAGGTAGAGAATGAAAGAAAATAGAACTTTTCCAAGACTGCTTATCTCAAACAATTGAAAGAAAGTTCAGTGAGAGTAATACAGTGAGGGGAAAAAACTAGATAGAAAAATGTCGTTAGAGAAGTAAATTTTGGTAATTAAAGCTTGAATGAAGGACAAGCTACAATGATGAAAATGTCTGTATGGACATTGATTGTGTAACCAGGATGTGACAAAAGTTGAGATATTCTGGAATTACTGGGTATAAAGTTAAAAATGAATTTGTTATCAATTTATTTCATTACAAGTACATGATGATTCTCTTCAAGTAAAAATTTCCATTGTGTCATATACACACACAAAAAAATTGGAAAAATATATAATAATCCTAAAGTTCCCATGTAGTAAAATGAGCCACTTATTTCTAAACTGGTAACCCCTCCTTTTTTCTTCCCTCTGTCCCTCCTTCTCTCCATCCTTTCCACCTTTCCTTCCTTCCTCCCTACCATCCATCCTTCTTTTCCTTCCTTTTTTCCTCTCTTATTCACTTCCTTCTACTTTGTAAACATGTATTAAATTTTTGCTTTGTGAATACAATCCTTGATCTCTAGGGGCTCACAGTCGAGTGAGGACACAAATATATAAACACATAATTATAGTCAAGTATTAAACAACTTGAAGAATTATGGACTAGATCCTGTGGGAGGAAACTCTTAATTCTTTCCCTGGAGAGATCAAACAAGTCTTTCCTGAGGAAGTGATGTTTGAGCCAAGTTTTGAAGTATGAATAAGTTCATCAGTCAGAAAAGGGATAGAATGAAAAAAACTATACCAGGAGAGAATATTATGTCAAGGGATGCAATCATGTTGTGGAAAGGGTGCACGCATACTAAGTCACTTCAGTCGTGTCCAACTACTCATGACCATATGGACTATAGCCCTCCAGGCCCTTCTGTCCAAGAGATTCTCCAAGCAAGATTCTCCAAGTGGGTTGCCATGTCCTCCTCTAGGGGATCTTCCTGACACAGGGATAGAACCTGTGTCCCTTACATCTACTGCCTTGATAGGTAGGTTCTTTACTGCTAGTGCCAGTACTACTATAACATTTTTGTCTGCCCGAAGCATGGAATACTTTCAGAGGAAGGGTGAGAGATGACAGTGAAATGGTAGACAGAGGGCAGATCACAAGGAACCTTTAGAGTTTGAACATCATGAAGCTTCTCTGGATTTCTTGCAAAAGTTTAAGCAGGGAACTTCTATGATCAAGTTCGAACAATAAAATGCTAAGTCTAGATACCAAGTAGACTATATTTTCAAAGACAATGAGACTAGAGTTGGTGATATGAGGTAAGTAATATTGAAAAAACAATGAGAAACAAAAATTCAATCAATTACAACAAAGCCTAACATGATTTTGTGAGTGGAAGAGGGACTTGACAAAGTGATTCTAAGTATATGTTTAAATATAAGTGTGAGAAATATGAATTATTTACAAGGATACTTATTGATAGATCGCAACTTAGGCTGAAAAATATGTTGCAAAGATAAACTAGTCAGTAATTTTTTGGCATTTGATTAGATTGAGAGATCATTAGAACAAATCAGTCAATCCAAAAAGAATATGCAATTATGACTTGGTTTGTGTAAGTTCTTTTATCTGGAGTAGGAAATGGCAACCCACTCCAGTATTCTTGCCTGGGAAATCACATGGATAGAGGAGCCTGTTGGCTGCAGATCAAGGGGTCATAAAAGAGTCAGATACAATTTAGTGACTGAAACAAGTTATTTTATATTAGAGGTTCACAGAAAGGCACATTATAAAATAAAGAATCCTGATTCCAGAAGATAGATAAGACACATAGCTGGGCCTTCTGCCTGTCTTAAACTGCAACACAACTGAAGAATCAAAATGCAAAAAAAGAAATGCATGTATAACACAGAAGGGAACAAGAGCCGAAGACTCTTATTGAGAAGAGAAAATACTCAAAAATTTTAAAAGATTGAAAACCAAAGGGAGCAGAATGAGAGATGGCACAAGGAGAGAAAATTGCATTCTGGAATGTGCTGCAAAAGAGTCTGCAAAGGACATGAGAGCCAGTCTGTACTGTGAAAGCTTTGAGACATTTATAGTTGGAGTTAGAAAGCATAATGAAGAATGTAATTGAGCAGTAGGGCTATCACAAGAAGGATGCTTCATTTAAGGCCTAACCCATCTCTCACAATGTACACCCCCCCCACACACACACACATGTAAAGAACTGGAGAAGTTTTCATTTATCCTCATAAAAAAATGATCATCTTTTCACTCAAGAGATTAAACCTATAATTGGAGAAAGATACAGTTTCACTAGACTAGAAGGAATGGAGTCAAGTCTTCAAATAAAGTGAAGGAAGTGCTTTTCAGTCTAGAATTCTATACCCAGACAAGCTATTCTCAACAGAGTAAGAGAGAAAGATAGACTCACGCATGTGCTTACCGACCGTACCACATTCCCACCCCAAATAAAGGTCTGTGCTCAGTTGCTCAGTCATGGCTGACTCTTTGTAACCCCATGAACTGTTGCCCACCGGGCTCCTCAGTCCATGGAATTTTCCAGGCGAGAATACTGGAGTGGGTTGCCATTTCCTTCTCCAAATAAATCTAAAAACTGAGATTAAGTATGAATACTGGAAGATGCATTCGAGGAAACAATAATTATGATAGCAGTTCAGCAGGTCTAGAGAAAAATGAGTCCTTCTTAAAACAGGTGGGAAAAGTCTGGGTGGTGGGGGGGACAAAACAGATGTGTGTGAGTGTGTGGTGGAGGTGATCGATGAGCAACAGAGAATCCTGAGCTTAGCATAGTTTTCTGCATAGAGCCATTATTTGATAGGTGGGTTTTTGGGTTATAAGAAAAATCAAATTTATACAAAAAAAGCTTATTGCTTTTTGTATATTATTTGTATTGATTATTTCCACATATATTGGGCTTTCCTAGTGGCTCAATGGTAAAGAATTGGCCTGTAGTGCAGGAAATAGGGGAGACATGGGATTGATCCCTGATCTGGGAAGATCCCCTGGAGGAGGGCAAGGCAACCCACTCAAGTATTCTTGCCTGGAATATTTCATGGACAGATGAGCCTGGTGGGCTATAATCCATAAGATCGCAAAAAGTCAGACACGACTGAAGTGACTAAGCATGCCACATACATAAATTTATGTGATTCTTACAATAAATCTGATACTTAAATATTTTCAACACTTCATGTGGTCTACCAGATATCATGATGTACTATCCTGTGAATTGATGAAGCATTATAATGCATATTTAGTTCTGAAAGGTGTCCAACTGGTTAATATGAAATCATGCTATTTTCCAATAGATCAAATCTTACTCAAATGATTTTTGTAGTTGCTAAGAACTTTGCCAACTCTTGTTTATTTTTAGTTTTAGTTTCTGAGAATTGTCTGGTGATCCAGTGGATAGGACTCACCACTTCCACTGCAGGGGTGACTAAGTTCGATTCCTGGTCAGGGATCTAAGATCCCACAAGCCACGTGGCATGACCAAAAAATAATAATAAAGTTTTAGTTTCTTTTTAGGAAGTTGCAGTAATAATATGTCTTTCTTATTTATTGTGTTTTTGCTTAGTTGCTTTGTTGTGTCCAATGTTTTGCAACCCCATGAACTCTAGCCTGCCAGGCTTCTCTGTCCATGGAGTTTCTCAAACAAGAAATGTGGAGTGGGTTGCTATTTCCTTTTCCAGAGGATATTCCTGACCCAGGAGTCAAATGCATATCTCCTGCAGCTCCTGCATTGGCAGGAGGATTCTTTACCACTGGGAAGATGAGCTACAAGGGAAGCCCCTTCTCACTTGCTAGGTTTCATCAAATGGCACAAAGTGTGGTTTATGCACTAAGATTCATAGTTTTATTTTATTGGCTTCATGCCACAAATCATGTATTTAGTGATTTCTTTCCAAGGCATTTGCCAAGACAGTGAACCAGCACCACTTTCTTTTCCAGATCATCACTGACACAAATCCACTCAAATAAATTAGTAATTTGAACTTAGCTGGCTCATCTAATTACCTAGATGACATACCAATGCATGATGTAACTGATAGCCACTATTAAAATATTATGAAGAAGCATTATTTTCAACTTAACAGTTTTTTGGTTTTTTTTTTTTCCCCAGAAGCTAGCTTCCTTTATGTTGCTTCCCCTGTTGACTTCTGGCAAATGGGGGTATGTGCTGGTTGCACATGAACTCTCTAGATTATGATTGATGAATGGAGGCTGCAGATGTCGAGAAGCACATTATGCAATTTATCTAAATATAATGGCTTCTACCTTGTCTTATTTTACCATATATTTGTTACCATTAGTTTTATTATACTTTATTTTATTTGTTTAATCAACAAAGTACTTACATAAAATAGTATTTTACCTCTGGCTTCTCTTTGATGTGACGTGTGTGTGTGTATGTGTGTGTGTGTGAGAGATGTTGACTTTCCCATATGTTTCACTTTTTAAAAAATTGTACTTTTTAATTTGTAAGGTAAAAGTTTGTGGAATTTTGCACGTACTACGTATTTCAGAACTCTTTTACCCCATTTGTTTAGTGGAAAAGTCAAGGCAAATATTTAGAAACTGATTAATGCAGAACTTCAGTCTTATGAAGTTATGCATTTGCCTAATAGACAAGTTCGTTAAGTCCTTTACTTGGCAAAACTTTTGGCTAGTAAGTGTAATTTGATTTTGTATTAACTTTGTTATTTAATAAAATAATTGCTCAAAGATTTGAAAAGCATATATTATATACCAAGCAATTTAACATTCCATGCAAATGTACATGACAAATTTTAAAGATTTTTTTAATCACACTATGAACACTACAGTTTTCAATATTATAAGCCAAAAAAGTTGTTTGAGATGCCAAACATTCATCATCACTTGTGAATTTAACAAATTTCATGATTGTGAGGCCGAAAATATTGAAGTAGATTCTTTCTCACAGAATGTATAGAAGATGGAAGCTATAACAATATATAATATTATTTGGGAGTATACTTAAAATATGTTAGCAAGAGACCACTGAAATATATTATAAATTTTATACATGTCAGGTGGACAATTTAATAGAATTTATTTAACTGGGGATTAGTACAAAAATTCTTTCTGGATGATTAATGAGTAGAATGGAAAAATATGTCACCTTCTTACTTGGTAATTTTTAAGCATTTCAGTAGCTGTTTATTGACTAGGTAATATTTATAGAATAACTACCTATGAGGAAACAGCTTACAGAGTATATAAAATGAATTGAAACATCCCTTGCTTGATTTGCTTTTATTGTTAAGTTACCAGAGATTGTACACTGAAGTGGTCTTCTGTTTTAAGTGTGTTCCTTATTTAGATGAATTTTAACACACAAATTACTGATTTGAAGCCTTCAAAATAAAGCATTTGTTCTTACCAGTATTAGGTACATTTCTCTATTTCTTTGTATGGTATATTTTTACCCTTCAAAAAACATAAATTCAAAAAAAAAAACAAACATAAATTCATGTGATGGATTTTGTATGCTGAGGAGATGAGCTACATGGTAATAAAAAGTAGAATACTTTTAACTGTAGCTCAAAATGCAGAGATAACTACATTTGTACTTATTGAAGCATGTAAGATACTATGAGTTTGGTAAGACAGACAAAAAAGAGAGAGAGCAAACAAAAGATTGATGAGAAATTATAAAAAAAATATATGGGATTGTTATTAGCATTATGTTAGTTTTTAAATGAAGTATTCCCTAAACCTCTCCCAAAAACACAATGTTAGGGAAATATCATTTAAATTAATTCACAAGAGCTATGCAGAATTGATAGAATATTCCAATTAGTCTGACTTTTTTCACCTTCATTCTCTACACATAAAAAGACACATACACACACTTACATAGCCACTTAATGATTTTCTTGATTTTTATTATACCCATATATTAGACAATAAAAAGAGATTATTAAAATTTTTATTAAAAATAACTATAAATCGTTAATTTTACAGGAAAAAAGTTCAGAAGAATATTAAACATATTTCATTAAATCAATATCTTAGTGCTAACTTCATGAAAATAAGTCCTGACTTAATGAAATAAAGGTATATTAAGCAGAAGATAGCCTTCACACAACCATCATTAAAATAAGGTTTAAAAGTCCATCATACAATATGTGTTTGTTTTTATTTTCTTCATTTATATGTATTTTAGTAGATGCACAATTTGTATATATTGTCTACATTTACAATCATTTGAAATTTATAAAAGAGGAATAATGATCTTAAATTGTTTAATTTTAATTAATTTCATTTTTTTTCTGTAGTACTAATCCATTCAGCTCTCTTCTTAATAGGGTCATTTTCAATATTCATTCGTAATTTTATTTTCCCAATGTGTAAGCTACTTCTTATTAAAGTAAATTATGCAAATGGGGATTATGCTTGCTCTTTCATTTCTCTAGGGCCCTGTCCAATAATTAGATGTTCTGTTACACTATGCAGTCCTCATGTAAGTTAAAAAGAGGTACCATTTTTTCCTAAGGAGTTTTAAAATGTGAAGATTTGGGTATATTCAATTAACAAAATGTAACCTATCATAAGCATTTTTGTTTCTGACCTATTTCCATTTGTGAGATTATATTCAGTTTAAATTCCAAGGAAAATGAGCGATCTTAGAAGAAATGCTTCATCTCAGTTAGGTACTCATTAACACTGACCCAATTATGCAAATTCATTGTTAGATGAGTAACCTCTTTGGGAGAAAAAAAAATTTTTGCTGAGCAAAACTCTATACCACTAGACATTGTGCTTCCACTTTCAAGGTTTGTACTTTCATGGTTTACACTGTAACTGTTTCTTTGTTTCCTACCAAAAATCATCAAAGAATTCATAGTATTATATTACTTTCCCCGTATTTTCTTCATAATTCATAATCTCTGCTCTTTCTCAGGCTAGCAAGCCTAACAAAGAACAATTCTTTCATGAAGAAATACTTTTTCTAAATTTTGGGGTATAAGGAATTAAAATCCTGTGTAAAAATATGTACAATAGGAAATGGCTGATATATTTTACAGTATCAAAGAAATGAAACAAATTTCTACAATCTAGTCAAGATAAGACTTCGATAGTGATAGTCAAGTTTACCTTAGTCAAGATAAAACACAGTTAGGAAACATGACAATTTTTTTACAACAGCAATGACTAAAATTTATTTCTTTTTTATTATATATAATGAGAAGCATATATATATATTTGTTAAATCTTCCCTGGTGGCTCAGATGGTAAAGTCCGGGTTCGATCCCTGGGTAGGGAAGATCCCCTGGAGAAGGCAATGGCACCCCACTCCAGTACTCTTGCCTGGAAAATCCCATGGACAGAGGAGCCTGGTGGGCTACAGTACATGGGGTCGCAAAGAGTCAGACACGACTGAGCGACTTCACTATATTTGTTAAAGAACTACATGGATATGATCAAAATAAAACATGCAGAGTCAGCTGTGTATTTTTAGTGATAATGACTGATGACTAATACAGTCTATTCCATAACTATACTTCTGTAAGTATGTAGTTGTTCTGAATATATAAGTACTATTTAGTTCACTGTGAAGTCGTGTGGTAAGAGATAACCTTCTCTATAGCTACAATGATAGGATATCTGTACAACTTCAAAAAGAATGCTCAAATAGATGCATATACTTTTTTAAAGTTTCAATTCCACATATAGGGAAATGGAGTTAGCTTTAAATATCTCTGTGTTCCCCTAATATGTAGGGAGGAGGGAGAGGGAAGAAGCACCGTGTAGCTATAACAAATATGTCCTTCAGGAAATCAGATTTTGTACCAGGTGGTAATTTGCATGTGTAACTATGGAAAGAAAACCAGTTTATTCACTCTAGAGCAGGCCAGATCTCTTTCTGTCTCAAAATTTCAGTGAAGAGATTTTTTTGAGAAGGTGAACCAAGAAGGTTATAAAGGAAAAAAAAAAAAATTAGGAAAGTGCCTGGAAAGTGAAGATTCATTTTCAATTTAAAACATTTTTGAGATGAGAAATTTTATTATTTCTAAATATGTGGAGTATAATCAATCTAGAAGTTAGCAATTCTGAAGAAAGCATAATCTAGTAATTATAGTAATTTGATATTCCTGAGACATCCAAGAGGATTTTCAGTTGACTATTATTACAGATGTATTTGCTTTTAAATTTTAATTTTTACATTAATTCATTTTTTTCAGTGCTTTACAAAAAATGTCCACTCATAGATTAAGAGCTCTGAACTAATTATTTAGGTTCCTGAAGAAGAAAGGAAGGTCAGATTAATATCAAAAGACACATCTTTTGATACTAGGAAAAAGTCAAGAAAAGCTGTGGATATATGTCTGTTGGAAAGCATGAGGGATCAGAGGTGAGGGAACTGAAGCATAAGAATGTGTCTCCTTTGGAAAGGTAACATTTAAGCTGAAATTCAGCAGCATGGTCATGGTCCCTGGGAACCTAAGAAAAAAGGGAAAAAAATAGGATATTTTGGTGGTAAGAGGGAAAAACATAGGTGCTAAGAATAAAGAAGTGCATAACCATAGCTGAAGTCTTCAAATAGGGTTACTATCCTCTAAAAAATATTAAACAGAATCTACAGTTTCCTACCCAGTAATTTTCATTGGCTTAGGTATAGAAAGTTGCCGTTTTGATTATTCAGAAATTGACATTTTGCAGAAAAAAGACAGTGGAAAAACACAGCCTTTAATAAATGGAGATGTGTGAAGAGTAGAGACTGAGAGGTTGTTAAGATGCTAGAAATGAAGGAAAGGTACAGGTGGAACAGCTAGATAGAGTGGGCACTGAAGAGAAGGAATTTTTTTTTTTTGGCTATGCCTAGACAAATAACTATCTGAAAGTGGTGAAGGAGACCTGAGAAAATGAGGGCATTGTCATCAAAATCTAAGGCTTATGGAGTGTGAAAGAGCTGAATCAACTCTATTTGAGAAAGTTACCAGAGGAGCTGAGTTTTTAAGGAGATGATGAGGTGCAGTCATACATCTCAGGCAAAGTAGAGAAGGAGAGGAAGAAGTCTATAATGAGGCTGAGGGTACGAGAGAATTCATGGACAGTGTAGGAGTTTGGAAGTAACAGTGGAAAGAAGAAAGCACCCCCCCCCCATCCCAAACACTCAAGAGCATGAGGATCTGATAATAGGTATGGGAAACTGAGGAGTAGGTAACTGCATTTTGATTATGGATACAGACCAATAAAGATGAGAGGCCAGTTGGTTGACTCTCCTGAAGATTATGGGCTGGCCATTCAAATAAGTTCCTGGTTAGAGGAGGAACTGATGAAATGACTCCAGTGACTGCAGTCATTGTCAGTGTTCAGAAAGACCTCTGTGAAGCATGCTCTCCTCACGTATACCGGATGAGCCTTCTGCACTTTGCCTAAAGCCTGGTAGGCTAATCTGGATAACTTTCAAGGTAAGAATTACCAAAGGTGCAAAAGGACTCTTAAAATTCTTATTTTACCATTGATTAGGACTAGCACATATTGAATTCTGGATATATGTTGGGTGGGAAATGAACTGAGTAGCTAATTATTTATGTTCTTACATTCTGTGTCAACATGACATAGAGATACTCCCATCTTAAAAGACATGACAGGTTATGCAAGTACAAATATATAATAAAGATAAACCAAAGAAACTGACCTTATTTTAACACCTTAAAAATAAGAATGTTCTGTGTCAAGAGAGCCTCTTCTGGCCCATTTGATTTTCTTAACGTTACAATAGTAAGAATTCTTAAAGCATATTTGAAACCTTCAATTGATAACTGAGATCATAGAAGCAACATAACCTCTAAATTGTTCTCATCTGTTAAACCAAAAAGAACAGATCAATATATTCCATGAGAAGTCTTGAATTACTCTAGATGATTTTTTGGTTAAGTAAACCATAGTAAAGTAAACCAAATACTTAAGGATAGGTTAAGGCTCACTGATTTCATAGATGATTATTAGATTGAGAGGACCTTGAATTCAACTTATCAAGTGTGAATGTGGAAGTACTGTGGAATTACTCTGCTAATTTATGGATATATTCATATAGCACAGTCTAGGATTTGACCTTTTTAAGAGCAGGGTGGATTATGCATTGCTCCTGGGGAATATATTACAAAAAATTGTACTTCTCGTGGACAATTATGCAAATATTAGGGCAGGATTTGGTATTCTGAATCAACTTATCTTAATCAAATATTCTTCCAGCTATTCTCTCTAGAGTTATTAGACTCCAACTGGACAGAATTCTAGAACTATAATATTATAAAAAAGAATTCAGTGAGTATTTGTAACCAGCTCATTCCTCACCTTGAAGTCATATGAACAACATAGTGTTCTGATCTGGACAAATGTAAAGCACAGCAGCCTTCCACTGACTTATTTTATAGTTTAGTTTGGTGAAAATAAAATTAAAGCACTACTTTTAAAACATATTTTGATTATTTTTTATTCTGCTGACTCATAAGTACCACTTAAAACATATTGCTAGTGGGTCAGAATGGTCTATCTGTTAGCTACAACCCTGGAAATCAAATTAATTTCAAATTCAGATTACTTGGATGGTAGCAAATTATGAATTTTTAAAAAAATTTCCTGTCTTAAAAGACAAAAACAAAAACTTGACACTCTCAAAGTCACAGAAGTTTACTTTTGCTGTTACTATTAACTCTCTGCAAAATTCTCATTCACTCATTTAACAATTCACTGAGTATCATCTATAGTGTTGTTTTTGTGTTTTCTGGCTTTCATGCAGTGGCGCTAAGAATAGATTTAGATAGGAATTTATCACTTTAAAATGTCTCCCTCAGAGATGGAAAAAAACCTGAAAATATTAACCAGTGATGTTAACCACTTGATCAAGAAGTTGAGTAAAGTTTGCACTGAGACTTACCCTACAAGCTGTGCTCTGCTTAGTCACTCAATTGTGTCCGCCTCTTTGCGACCTCATGGACTGTAGGCCGCTAGACTCCTCTGTCCATGGGGATTCTCCAGGAAAGTACACTGGAGTGGGTTACCATGCCCTTCTCCAGGGTAACTCCCCAACTCAGGGATTGAACCCAGGTCTCTCACATTGCAGGCAGATTCGTTACCACCTGAGTCACCAGGGAAGACCCTTAGACAATAAATTGTGTCTTCGTTTAAAGTAGACCAGGTGCTTCCTTCTTTGGTTAGCGTGACTGTCTGCAGATATGTGCTCCATAAGGAAGCAGTCTTCTCATTCCAAATCTTCTGTGAGCAAGGCTTTACCAGGGCCATTAATAATCTACCATGATTCAGCTATCCCACTTGTGGGTATTTATCCAAATAATATGAAAAACACTAATCTTAAAAGGTATATGCACCATATGTTCAAGCAATATTATTTATAATAAACAGGACATGGAAACACCCTAAGTGCCCCTCCATGGATGAATGGATGAAAAAGATGTGGTTTACAAATACAGTAGAATACTACTCAACTATAAAAAAGTTAAATTCTTACCATTTGCAACAATATGGATGGACCTTCAGGGTACTGTGCCAAGTGAAATAAGTCAGATGAAGCAAGATTAATATCGTATTATTTCACTCCTATGTGGAACATAAAAATAAATAAATAAATAAAAAATAACAAAATAAATGAACAAACAAAGCAGACACATAGATACAGAGAAGAGTAGGGGTAACCAAAAAGGAAATAGCAGGGGATGGGCAAAATGGGTAAAGGGGATAAACTTTATGGTGATGGATGGAAACCAAATTTGGGGGATAGGCATGCTGTAATGTAGACAGAAGTAGACGTATAATGTCATATATATGAAACATATGTTACTAGCCAGTGTTATCTCAATAAAAAATAAATATTAAATAAACAACTATCTCAGCAACTGTTCACATGTGAAGTTTATGCTTGCTGAGGTGTATTAATTATAAGAGCTCAACAGACAGTCAAATTGGGCCCAGCCAACTACACATAGTCCTGTATACATCAAAAGTAATACTGCATACATTATGGTGGTTTTAATCAGATAGATAAATCAGGATGGAGCTACATGGATTTGACTATTTGTAATTAGCCTCTGATATTAGCTGGTGTCAAAATAGCCAAATTTCTGTGTTTCTTCCCATGTTATGTTTTGAGATAGCTCCAAAAAGTGAGATCACTTTAGAACACCCAATGTTAAAGTTCAAAAAGGGAGACAGTTTATGAAATTGACTCTGTGAGCACTATATAATAGAGTTAGTATATAAATCTAGCACAGATAGTCTACTGACCTTGGTAGTATTCTTAATAGTCTACTTACCTTGGTAGTATTCTTAACTTTTAAAAAATTGATTATAAGAATTGATTTTATTTTGGTCAACAGATTTTCCACATGACCTATGATCTTGCCAGCGCTGTGGTGAGAATTTTTAACCTCATTGGCATGATGCTGCTCCTGTGCCACTGGGACGGCTGTCTTCAGTTCCTGGTACCACTGCTGCAGGACTTCCCCCCAGATTGCTGGGTATCTCTAAATGAGATGGTTGTAAGTAATTCATATTACTTTACACTGTGCTTTCTACATTTTGCCAAAAAAGTTCTAAATATTTATGTTAGAATGATCTAATTATCCTTCTTAACTGGTAAGAGAAAATTTTGCTTCTGTGGATTTAAAATCAGATGTTATATTCCTGTTTCTACAACTAAATTTTATTTACAGGAAATGTTCTGCAGGGGAGGGGGTGGTGGTAGTGGTGTATATGTTATAGCATCTATTTTTAGATCTTACTCTGTGTATATTGAGACATTTTATTTCAAAGGTACACATCCAAACACACACACACAAATCACAGTACTATGTTCTTTAAAAAATGCCTATTACTTAGGATAACTTCTTCTCCCTTTCAACATGATTTTAACATTTACTGTGTTCAAGACATGCAATTTTAGGTGTGGTTAAACATGAAGACATGTTACATGAATATGAATGCAAATGAGATATGTATGACATGCAGTGCTATTTCAGATAGTACTTCCATCTAGTGAAAAGATCATGGAAAAGAGAGCCCTTTAAACTTTACCATAGAAAGATGTAAATATAAAATAAAAATCTGTGAAATAGAAATTTTGATTTCCAAAGTTAAGTGTACTTAACTTTATTTTAATTTTAAGAGCATACATTTTGATATAAATACATAATTCTGTACTCACAAAGAACTGAAACAATGGTGACTATTTTTAGCATATATATTCACAAAGATTTTTTTTTTAAGTTCTCATATTTTCTTTTTAATAAAGTATTAGTTAACTGTGCATTAGAGTTGCCTTCTGTTATGTTTCACATTTTGTAAGAGGCAAATTTTATGAGACTTTCACAAAATTTTAACTTTGGCATAAATCAAATACCCTCCTCTTTCCCAGACTGTTCTGTTATTAACCATAGTTTATTATTGTGGAAATGACATTGACATCTTAATATACATTTTTATCTCCTAATAACTGAAGCTCAGGCTTTGTGTTTGAAGGCTAGAGGGGTTTATAGCTTGTGTTAAGAAGAATGGCTTTTCTTCTATCTTTTGTGGTTTATTCCTATGTGTTTTCGTCTATACTTTCTTCCATCCCTTCCTTGCTCCATTCTTTATTCTTTTCACTCTTTTCTTTGAGACTTAGTTTTCACCTGGATCTGTCCTTCATTTCATTTATACCGGCTTAAAGGTTTCTGCCTCACAGAAGCCTTCCCTCACCACCCTAATACATTACTCAATTGGTTTATATTTTATCTTTAAAAAATTTAACAGCAGACACACACACACACACACACACACACACACACACACGGGCCCGCGCACACACACAAACACACATACATTTGTCACTTATTATTTTTCTGTTTTCCCCCGCTGGAATGTAAATGCCAATGCCATTAGATCAACAAATTTGTCTGGATTTTGTTCTATACTTTATTTCCGGTGCCTTGAACAGACCAGACACAGTAATTTGTTGTAACCTAACTACTTATCATCAAAAATTTGAGAAATGTTCTAGATGGAACTTCTGATATCTAAAAAATAAATCAAGGAGTTTGATCAACTCGCTTCTTAAATCTATGTATTCTCATTGATTATAGATGTCACTTTTTTATCACTGAAGAAGCAAAACATGAAGACAATACAAAGATATTAGGGGGTGAAGAAAAAAACAAAAGCTCATATAAACTCACTACTGACTGAGTGAATAGTTATAAAAAGCACTAAATAACACTGCTGCCAAAATATGATTCATCATTGGTGCCAACTATTATTTAAGTTTGCAAATAATTTTTATTTTAAATTCTCTCTAGGTATCTTCCAAAAATAGCAGTTGTCATTATTAAAAGAGTAAAGGGATTATTTTTAGGTATCCATAAATGGAATATAGTTGTATAATTATAATGATAGGAAATTTACTACTTAATATGTGTAGTGCTAAGCACATTTAATGAAGAAAAATTGTAATGTCTTACTCATTTTTCTTTAAATACCACTGGATGTACTCATTTGGTTCTGTGTGTATATTTAATCTATCAAAGTCAAACTTGTTACATTATAATGTTGAACAAAATATCTTTCCTGGGACATCCTTGGTGGCCCATTGGCTAAGACGCTGAGCTTTTAATGTCAGAGGTCTGGATTCTATCGCTTGTCAGGGAACTAGATCCCACATGCTGCAACTAAACCTAATGCAGCCAAATAAATAAATTATTAAAATTTGAAAAATCCTCTCCTTCATTTGCAATTTGCCTCTTCTAGTTTTTATTTTCTTTTTGGCTACAGTTTTGGGCTACACTTTTGCTTATAAGAGTGGCTCCTGTTTTCTTTCACATTTATTTAATATTTTTCCATGTTTAACTCTAATGTAGAGCATAGAAAATAATTAAGTCTTATGTTCAACTATAAAGATGAGAAATTTTTCTATATTGTGAATATAAATGATATAAAGAGATAGCAACCATAAAAGATAATCCTTAGTCGATAGGGAATCTCAACAGTGTCATTTGACCTTAAAGATATGAAAGATGATGCTATGAAAGTGCTACACTCAATATGCCAGTAAATTTGGTAAATTCAACAGTGGCTTCAGGACTGGAAAAGGTCAGTTTTCATTCCAGTTCCAAAGAAGGGCAAAGTCAAAGAATGTTCAAACAACTGTACAATTGCACTCATTTCACATGCTAGCAAAGTAATGAGTGAAATTCTCCAAGTTAGCCTTCAACAGTTTGTGAAACAAGAACTGCCAGATGTTCAAACTGGATTTAGAAAAGGCAGAGGAACCAGAGATCAAATTGCCATCATCCATTGGATCATCAAAGAAACAAGAGAGTTCCAGAAAAATACGTACTTCTGCTTCCTTGACCACTCCAAAGCCTTTGACTGTGTGGATCACAACAAACTGTGGAAAATCCTTATAGAGATGGGAATACCAGACCACTTGACCTGCCTCCTGAGAAATCTTTATGCAGGTCAAGAAGCAATAGTTATAACTGGACATGGAACAACAGACTGGTTCCAAATTGGGAAAGGAGGACATCAAGGCTATATACTGTCACCCTGCTTATTTAACTTACATGCAGAGTACATCATGCAAAATGCTGCACTAGATGAAGCACAAGCTGGAATCAAAATTGCTGGAAGAAATACCAATAATCTCAGATATGCAGTTGACACCATGCTTATGGCAGAAACAGAAGAACTAAAGAGCCTCTCAATGAAAGTGAAATAAGAGAGTGAAAAAGCTAGCTTAAAATTCAACATTTAAAAAGCTAAGATCATGACATCTGGCCCCATAAGTTCATGGCAAATAGATGGGGAAAAAATGGAAATAGTGAGAGACTTTATTTTTGGGGGCTCCAAAATTACTGCAGATGGTGACTGCAGCCATGAAATTAAAAGACACTTGCTCCTTGGAAGAAAAGCTATGAGAAACATAGCATATTAAAAAGCAGAGACATTACTTTGCTGACAGCGGTTCATATAGTCAAAGCTATGGTTTTTCTAGTAGTCGTGTATGGATGTGAGAGCTGGAGCATAAAGAACTGAGTGCTGAAGAATTGATGCTTTTGGACTCTGGTGTTGGAGAAGACTCTTGAGAGTCCGTTGGACTGCACGGAGATCTAACCAGCCAAATCTAAATGAAATCAACCTTGAATATTCATTGGAAGGACTGATACTGAAGCTGAAGCTCCAATACTTTGACCGCCTGATGCAAAAAGCCAACTCATTAGAAAAGTCCCTGATGCTGAGAAAGATTGAAGGCAGGAGGAGAAGGGGACAACAGAGGATGAGATGGTTTGATGGCATCACTGGCTTAATGGACATGAGTTTGAGCAAGCTCTGGGAGACGGTTAAGGACAGGGAAGCCTGCTGTGCTGCAGTCCATGGGGTCGCGAAGAGTCGGACATGACTGAGAGGCTGAACAACAGTGTTAAAGTTCTCGAAAAACTTTCATCCATCTCAACAAAACAAAGAAAAGTATATTTACATACAAAGAAAGTTATAAAGAAGTGTAAAGCCATTATAAGAAAAAAGCACCCTATGTTTACATTATCATGATTATAGTATACAAGCCCTAGCACTTTGAGAAATGCTCTTATTTATTTCTTGCAGCATAAGAATGAGGTAAACATTGTTCTCCATTTTGCAGTTCAGAAAACTGAAATCTTTAGTGGTTAAACCAATTAATCATCTCACACCTTTAGTAGATTATAAAATCAAGGTTAGACTGCATATCTATTTGACTCTGTAATTTCTGTTCTAAACCACGTTTTAATACCTTATGTTATATAGATTATAGAAAACAGGAAAGAGAAATTCCAAGAAAAAGAGACCTATAGTCACAGCATGCCAATTAAAATGAAAAGTCATTTATAAATCAGAGCATTTGAACTCTGACACTAAAAAGTGGCAAGACTGATAAGAGACATAGCTGTAGAAAAGCTGAAGTCAAATTTCGAAGGCCAAAATTGTGAAGCCAGATTAGGAGGATGCAGGACATGACTGATACTAGTCATTTTGGGGTGTGAGGTTAACAGCTGTGCTTTAACATTTGACATTGGTACTAAACAATTTAAGATAATGATTATGTAGAATGTTGAGTGAATTCCTTATATCTTCTTTCTTTTCCATGTCATGTTCTTAAATGAACTATATTTTAAATACTATTTTGAATCCTCCTTAGCTACATTTACATTTATACCTATGTTCTTATTTACATATGTATAATGCATATTATTAAGTCTTGCTTAAACACATAAACATATATTAACATATCTGTACCCTTCTCTACATATATATTTAAATCTTCCTTAATGATGTTTGCAGGCTTCCCAAGTGTCTCAATGGTAAGAATCTGCCTGCCAAACAGGAGATGTGGGTTGGATCCCTGGGTCTGGAATATCTCCTGGAGAAGGAAATGGAAAAGGAAACCCACTTCAGTGTTTTTGCGTGGGAAATCCCATGGACAGAAGAGCCTGAAAGTTACAGTCCCTGGGGTCACAAAAGAGTCAGATAAGACTTAGCGCATCAACAACAACAAATGATGTTTGCATTTTTTATTTATATCTTTATACATCTCTAGCTACTTATCCATATATGTGCTGTGATGAGAAATTCAAAGGCATTGCCATAACTATACTACATCCCTAACTGGTAATTTGTTCAGTAAATTTATTGTTACACTAATTTCTTCTAGCCAGTTCCTTTCCAGTCCTTATAAATTCCACTAAAATTATTCCTTAAATGCTATTTTTTAAAAAGCCAACTGCTAAGCATCCTGGGCTACTTGAACTGATGAGGTAAGATATACTGACTTACAAAAACCAACCTGAACAGGGATTAATCTTGCTGCTCATTTGTAATATTTGCTTTTGTTTCATTCAAGAAATTATTTTTGCTTGAATCAAACAAAAATGTTTGATTTTTGTCTGGATGAAGATCTTAGATTTGCCAGGTACTTAATGTTTGATAAGATTAATTTTGAAAATCTTGTCATTCCCATGATACTTTGTGACTATGTTTTAGGTATCAGTTATACTAATATTGTAACAGTTGATTTTTAAAGGGATCAGAGGCAATGGGTTTTGGGGTTAAAATATGAAATATTATAAAATATTTATTTGAGAATCTAATGAAGAAAATAAAAAAAATACATATGATACATTTGAACTTGCATATTGATCATGACATAATTTAGGGAATGATTTTACAGAATAAACAAGAATTTGCAGCTAAGAAATACATTCTTAGAGCAATGTTTCTCTAAAGTCTGAAGGTTTAATCTCAGAGAGTATACAGGTTTTCTGCTAGCAATCTTGTAAATAAATATATGGATACATGTTGGCAACAGTTTGAAATGTTTCAGTATTAACATATTATGAGTTTAGTATTGCCTGCCCTAAATCAACCTCTAGATTTACTTTTGTAATTGAAGTGAATTGTGTCATGAGTTGCTATATATAATAATTATAGCATATAGGTTTAATAAATAAATGATCCATTTATAATGGGTGAAGGCTAAATGACATAAAATTAGACATTATACAAATTCATCACTATAGACAAAATGGAGAACTAGGTTTGAAAACTAAGTCACTAATCACAAGACACATAATTTATGTATTAAACTACATACTCTAGAGAAACTAGTGCTATAATTGGTTTTTAGTTGCTAAGTCCTATCTGGGTAGTCTTTCCCTTCTTCAGGGGATCTTCCCAATTCAGGGATCAAACACAGGTCTCCTGCATTACGGGCAGATTCTTTACCAGCTAAACCACAAGGGAAGCCCAGGAATACTGGAATGGGTAGCCTGTCCCTTCTCCAGCGGATCTTCTCAACCCAGGAATAGAACCAGGGTTTCCTGCTTTTCAGGTGGATTCTTTACCAACTGAGCTACCAGGGATCCCTTTAAACTACATACTCTAGAAAAACCAGTGCTATAATTGTTGCTGTTTAATTACTAAGTCCTGTCTGACTCTTTTGTGACCCGATAGACTATAGGCCACCAGGCTCCTCTCTCCATGGAATTTCCCTGGCAAGAATACTGGAGTGGGTTGCCATTTTCTTCTCCAGGGAAACTTCCCCACCCAGGGATCGAACTCACATCTCCTGCATCACAGATGCATTCTCTTCCACCAAGCCACCAGGGAAGCCCAGTGATAAGTAATAATCAGCACTATATTTACCTTGTATACAACTATTTGGTTTCAGAAAAATAAAAATCATCCATCACAATAAATTTAAATTGAAATGTACTTACTAACTTTTTTAAAACATTTTTACAAGAACTTTAAGGACAAGGAACTTATATCTAGTTTTTATACTTGTATTTGAGTAATAATCATAATCAAAATGATTTAAGCCAACTCAAAAATCATTCCTTATAATGCTTTGTTTTGTTATTTGAGGGAGTCTGTATTATTTCATTTTGAGAGATGCTGTTCTAAAGGACAAGCAATATGCCTTCTGAGTAACTGTGTACCCCGCATGTCCTATACCCATCCTGTGCATATTGCTAAATAAATACTAATTGTTTATAACCAAACAGGAAATTAACAACAGCATTTGAAAAGGGTGTGTAAAGGAGTCTATTGTGCATTTTGAATGTTATTCCTTGGAGTTTGTATTATATAATAATTTGTACATCAAATTATTTCTTAAAAGATAAGTACTCACTTGACCAATTTGTGGGCAATATAATGTACTCAAAAGTCATTCCAAATCAATGACCTTTTAGTGCCTTTCATATCTATATAAATAACAATACCTTTAGAGAAAAATTATGATGCATGAACAATATTAAGATTATAAGAGGCAAAAAAGATATAAAGTGTCTGAAATAGTCTAATTAATAAAATTTTTGTGGAGCAAATATGAGATTTGATTGAAAAATTGTAATTACTGAAAAATTTTATTTTCATTTGAAATAATATACCAGGGACACAGTACAAGAACCAGGAAGCCACACACTGTGCATATTTGCCAGCTCCCTTCCAATTGGGTGGAACCTGTGGGAGGGATGGTCCCTAGACATTGAGTGACAGCGTCATTGTTCTTCAGTTGTTCCAACTCTTTGCAACCCTGTGGGCTACAGCACACCAGGCTTCCCTGTCCTTCACTGTCTCCTGGAGTTTGCCCAAACTCGTGTCCGTTGAGTCAATGATGACATTCATCCATCTCGTTCCCTATCGTCCCCTTCCCCTCCTACCTTCAATCTTTACAGTATCAGGGTCTTTTCCAGTGAGTTAGCTCTTCATTTCAGGTTGCCAAAGTATTGAAGCTTCAGCTCCATCATCAGCATCAGTCCTTCCAATGAATATTCAGGATTGATTTCCTTTGAGCCAGGAACCTTCAACAAAGTGTGGGGATTGAGGCTTTTCGGTCACTTCTAGCTCAAAAATTGTAGTAGTCAAAATAAATATGTGCTTAGTTGCTACAGTGGAAGCAGCTGTTTTTTAATTTTAAGAGAATAATTTGAAAAAATAAGGAATACATATTATTCATATGCAAGCCCCCATATGTAAGTTAATATTGAAACAGCATGAGTATATCATTATCTCTTGATATTCTGGCAAATGTATAAAGATAAAATTAAAATAGATTCACATTTTGTTTTGCAAAGGCCATAAAAGTAATTAGACAGTGATTGATTGAAATAATATAACTAAGAAATGAAACTAAACATCTCAATTAAAAATACATTTATCCTCTTGAGGTCTAGCAGTGTATTAAAGATTTGAATTCTATAAATTAGAAATTATATTATTAGGTTACTGATTTTTTTTTCTAAAACAAGATGTGTTGCCTTAACAGAGTTTTTTATAGTCCTATCAAAAGTTACCTAATTTGCTGACAAGTCACTATGTAGCTTTACTGAAAAAAAAAAAAAGCATTCGTAGCTCTAATGAGTTATAATAACAAAGTAGGTCAGCAGACTGCTGAGTGCTCTGATTCTCCTTTGCCATCCTCATTCTGCCTATTAGGAAAGCCAGCCTGGTGACTCTTCCCTATTTTATGGAAAGACAGGCTCGTCACAGAAGTGAAATAATTCACATGCTGTCTTCTTCCTTGTCAGATGTGTATTCTTTTATTGGAACCAACATATGGAAATAACTTATAATGTGATGTTTTGTTTTCAAATGCAATGTACATTTTAGAAAATTTTTAACATGAATTATAGTCCCCTAGTAGAAAAGAATAAAGGATATTACTTAAATTATATATTAGCTATGACTATAGTAAGATGTGATACCTGCTCAGTTATGTCCAACTCTTTGCAACCCCATGGACTGTAGTCCACCAGGCTCCTCTGTCCATGGACTTCTCCAGGCAAGAATACCGGAATGAGTAGCCATTCCCTTCTTCAGGGGATATTCCTGATCCAGGGATTGACCCCGGGTTTCCTGCATTGCAGGCAAATATTTTACCTTCTGAACCACCAGGGAAGTCAAGATGCTTCAGTGATAACAAATCCAATCTGTAAGTTCCAAAATTTTTTTCTTAGATAGACTAGATTTTAAATTTCGAATGACCAATGGCTAGGTGAAGCACCATTCATGAAATTAACTTATCTAACAAGTGGTACCTATTGAAATTGGAAAATATCTTACTCTTCAATATTTTCTCCAAGAAGATTAGTTTACTAGCCTTTATTCTCCATCTCTATCTATTATATTTGTATGAATACTGTGGAGACTTTCACAGATGAAATGTAATAGTACAAGTAACACATCATCTCATTTTTCTAAATAAAAAGAAAACACATTCATTCCTGTTTTGCAGATGAATAGTCTAACCGAGAGAATTGTTATTAGGTTTATATGGAGCAGAAGCAGACAGTATGAGCTGAGGTACAGGCACTAATGTATGACAGTATGGGAGCTGATCAGATTTTTCCCTTGAATTAATGCTGAACTTACCATAACATCTTATTTATCTCACTTCATGGGCCCAAAAGAGCTTCATCCATTATTAATCGTCAATTCAGGTTTGAAGAAAACAACTATAAATCGATTGCACCAGTGGGAGACCTCGGAATATATATGAAAATATTTGAGAAACTCATTGCATTTTGTTTGTGTCTGTTGGTTTTTAAGGTTTATTGTTTTACTACTTTCATAAAGCTAAAAGAATCTGGCAAAGAAAGATATTTTAACTCCCCATTTATTCTGAATTCCTCATTTACCAAAGTTTTACATGACATGAAGAAAGCCATGTGATAAGTGAAGGATATAAAAAAAACAACAGTGGGAACATTTTCTGAATGTTAGAATGAACATTTTCATAGTCCCACTATATACTCCATTATTTCTGAGAAGTATTTTCTTATTTTTAAAGATGCAGTATATTCTGGAAATGTGTAGTCCCTATGAAAAATTGAATTTGGCTTGTGAATCTTTAGTTTATTTCAGTTATATATATTCTTACAGTATGCCAAAAATCATAGGCATTTTATCAAATAAGATATTAAGAATTTGTGCTAGAATCATTGTCTGGTCTTCTTTATGTTTTGAGACTATAGAGATGGGTGCAGTGTAATCAGCACTTAAATACTTTTCTAGGATTACCAGCCAGGAGCCTCAGAATCATTGCTCCAACAAAGTGAGTTAATTAACACCTGGCTCAGCTGTACAACCTGCTGACTCATACTCCATGCATAAAGTTGTAAGCACATTCATCTCTGGATTGTAACCATTTATCCTAACTGAATAGGTTTGATAATGATGAAAAATCACATAGGAAAATTTGAGAATTCACTACCACATCTTTGTAATCTATAAAAAGATATATAACAACAAACCATCATATAGTCTGTATAATCCAATAGCGTTTTCCAGAGCGTAACATGAAGTCAACAGAATTTTTCTTTAAATACATTCTAAAGATAGAAATAAATGTTGATTATAATATCTATTTATGCTACCCACCAAAGCAATTGATTTATATGCACAGAACATTTTGTGCTAGCCTTTGCCATTGTGGTCAAGGTGATAATCTAAGATCCTGACTCATACAAGTTTGGAAAGACCTTCTAGTAAAAAAAATAATAATAATTTCAGTTGTATAATATGAGGATTTAATTCAGTTTCTCCATTTTAATTAGTTTTGAACTATGTTTTTGTCCTTTAGATGATTTTTAAATTTATGTATTTGTTCTAAGGTCAGCTATTGATCCATATTTTAAAAAATATTTAGATAAAATTATAACATGATTGGGAAAAATACCATTTCAGGTATTGGGAAAAATACCCATTACCAGCTTGCTACTACTCCCAAGCTAAAAGTAAAGCATTAATACTACATTAAATGATTACATTCTGTCTAGCACTTTTGTAATTATGCTCTCAATTGGGTTGTCCAATTCTTAAGGAAGAAGAAAAAGCAAAAAAAAATTTGGCAGAAATATGTAATCAGTAAATCAAATTAAAGTTGATATTATTCTATAGCAATTATGAAAGTCATTCTCCTGAGGATAACATTCCATTTCACTCATGGAGATTATATTTTGTCTCTAAGTTTTTGTTATTATTTTACCAGGAAGTCAGAAGTTTTTTTAAAAAAATAGCTCTTTAGAAAAGTTTGGAAAAGATTCCATACATTAATTTTTATATAATGAACTATATAAACAAGAAAACCTTATAGATGATAGATCTGGATGCCATTTATATACAAAAACTTATGAGAATGACTTTCTAATGTCTTCTAATCTATTTCTCTATCATTTAATTTGTATCATAATGCATTGTGTGAACAAATTATAGTGGTTTAGTGTTCTCTAAAAATTAATTAATTAAGAAAGAAAGAAATAAAAGCCAAAGAATTGATCATTTTGAACTATGCCATTGGAGAAGACTTGAGAGTCCCTTGGAGTACAAAGAGATCAAACCAGTCAATCCAAAAGGAAATCAGTCGTGAATTCACTGAAAAGACTGATGCTGAAGCTGAAGCTCCAATACATTGGCCACATGATGTGAAGAACTGATGCACTGGAAAAGACCCTGATGCTGGAAAGATTGAAAACAGGAGGAGAAGGGGATGACAGAGGATGAGATGGTTGGATGGCATCACTGACTCAATGGACGTGAGTTTGAGTGAGCTCCAGGAGTTGTTAATGGACAGGGAGGCCTGGCGTGCTGTGCTCCATAGGGTCACAAAAAGTCAGACATGACTGAGCAACTGAACTGAACTGAACTAAAAAAATTAAATGATCACAAAATTTGAAAGAGAAAGAGGAAGCTAAACCCATTATTTTGTTGTTGTTTAGTCATTAAGCCATGTCAAACTCTTGTGACCCCATGGACTGTAGCCCACTAGGCTCCTCTGTCCATGGAATTTTCCGTGCAAGAATACCAAAGTCAGCTGCTGTTTCGTTCTCCAGGGGATCGGGATCTTCCTGACCCAGGGATCGAACCCATGTCTCCTGTATGCATAGGTGGATTCTTTACCACTGAACGACCAGAGCAGCCCAACCCTTTATTTTACATAAGAATAAAACATACAAAATAGAAGTAGGAGATATGAAACAAATAGCTAAAGCAGTAAAAAACAGATTACCTTTTCTCTTTTGGGCTTTCTGTTCACCACTGAGGCCATCTGCCATTGTCGCTAGATGTCTTTGAAGCCTGTTCTTAGTCAAAGGAAAGGAAATGTATGCCTTTATCATCAGCAGCTGTTGTTTAAGATAACTGGTTTCTTTTGCTGATATAGTCTCATTAAGATCTTTTATTTCTCATATAGTAAGTAAACAATATGTTTATGGGCATATTTATACCACCTTCTTTCTAATAAAGTATTATAAGAGTTAAACTTCCATCTGGTATCTAACATTTAGTATATGCAATCAAGTATTATTATTATTATTATTATTATTATTTGGTTCTTTATGCATCTATTGGTTTTGTGACATTCATTCACAACCATGCTCAGCAAATTGTCTATATTCAGTGATGAATAAAGAGCTGGTTAATTGCAGTGTTCTAGCCTGCAACACTTCTTTACCTTTTAAAGATACTTTGCATGCAATAAGCAATGTTATGAATATATTATGACTAAAGAAGGAGACATTGAGAAGATCTGTCAAAGTTCATGCAGAAAATTGGGACAAAATGAGATCTAAGGCACCAGGATCCTGACTTGTACTCGCCCTTGATTTTCATTAATGTATGAATGAAAACTGGCTGAAAACTTTGAAGAAATCATATGTCCAGATGATTCAGTAAAATAAATTCCTGTCCCAGGACCTCTCTAAAGGAAATCAGTTTAAAGGATATAAGTAAAACATATGGGCTTGGATTTCAAATATTCTAATGCATAAACATGGGCATAATGATGCAAATTCTAAAATATTATCATATTTGGGCTAAGATTTGCAGTTGAATTTTTTTTAATATGAATTTCACCCAATTGGAATTGGAATAGACCATATGTCAGGTATGTGCCTATCTACTGGAAATGTAGTGTGTTAGAGAAGATTAAAACAAAGAGGTACAGAGAAAACTTTAATAAAATGGTATTGTTAAAGGATATACTAGAAGGTACTGAGCTAGTTAAATGGAGGTGGGTTTGTGGCAAATCACAGCACTGGGAAAGGGTATCAGTGCTGGAGGTACACACTTACTCTCCATAAAGCAGAATAAAGACAAATTCTTGCCTTACCTAATGGAAAAAATTATTTTGCAAAGCATAATGGAAGTGATGAAAGTTTACTTTAGAATTGTTGGTTAAGGCGAAGTGATAAGAATCTGAAAGGAAGAATGCAAGTAATCTTGAACTAACTATGAGAAATGGTATGATTGTAAAGTGGCTAAGCATGCTCAAGCTCTGGAAATAGATTGATTAGATTCATCTTTTGGTTCTCTCATACTTGGCTGTGTGACCTTGAGAAAGAGATTTAGCCTATTTGTACCTTGGTTTTCTCATCTGTAATGTGGGAATTACAGGAGAAGGAAACGTGGGGGTTATTGGAGAGGGAAATGGCAACCCACTCCAGTATTCTTGCCTGCAAAATTCCATGAACATAGGAGCCTGGAGAGCTACAGTCCAGGGTGTCCCTGAGTCTAATGTGACTGAGCACACACACAATATGGAGATGGCGATTATATTTACTTCACAGAGTTTGAAGTGAATGAAGAAACTTATACGTGCCAAATATTTAGAACAGTTCTTTTTATGTTTCACAGCTCAGTACACAGTATTAATAGTTGTAGTTGCATGTGAACTAGAATTGATTTTCTTTCTATAAATTTATGTATAACCGTATCATTAAAAAAAAAAAAAGGATGATATGAAAGCTTGAAGTAGAAGCTGATATACCATATACCTAGAAATATTAACTGGCATGGAAAGAAAAATGTTTGTAATACGTAAGCCTGGTAAAGAAAAAAACAAAAAGGATCTGAGTAAGACCTTGCTTTTGTTTTCCTACCACCTACAGAAATACTAAGGAAAGTGGTTTGAACCTGCAATGATATCTGTAAACAAAATTTAAAATAAGAGAAACACTAATGACCTTTATTAATACTTGGACCAAAGACCAGGAAATAGATGCCCCCTTCACCTGGGATTCATGGAATAGTAATATTAATAAATGACAAAATATGGAATATTTTCAGTTCAGTTCAGTTACTCAGTCATGTCCGACTCATTGCAGCCCCATGGACTGCAGCACGCCAAGCTTCCGTGTCCATCATCGACTCCCGGAGTTTACCCAAACTCATGTCCATTAAGTCGGTGATGCCATCCAACCATCTCATCCTCTGCCGTCCCCTTCTCCTCCCACCTTCAATCTTTCCCAGCATCAGGGTCTTTCCCAGTCAAGTCAGTTCTTCACATCAGATGGCCAAAGTATTGGAGTTTCAACTTCAACATCAGTCCTTCCAATGAACACTCAAGGCTGATCTCCTTTAGGATGGACTGGTTGGATCTCCTTGCAGTCCAAGGGACTCACAAAGTCTTCTCCAACACCACAGTTCAAAAGCATCCATTCTTTGGTGCTGAGCTTTCTTTATAATCCAACTCTCACATCCATACATGACTACCAGAAAAAACGTAGCCTTGACTAGATGGACCTTTGTTGGCAAAGTAATGTCTCTGCTTTTTAATATGCTGTCTAGGCTGGTCATAATTTTATAGTAGTCATGTATGGAATATTTTCAATTATGTTTAATAATTCAGTTTGTGGAGTAAAGTATTTTAAACTGAATAGATGGTGTACACTAGAAAAACTGAGCTCCAAGTGAGTACTTTGGCACTCCACATGGACTGGACCCACAATCCATGTGAATTGCTCCTTAAAAATGGTGATATATTTGAGAGGAAATGATGGACTGATTGAGTAGTTTCTTTCATAAACCACAAAATGGGCAAAGTACTGATTACCCATGGTATATGTAAATAATGCGTGAATTGACAAAGAGAATGCAGAAAAATGCTGCTAAAGACAACCTGATGTTTCAGTGATTAAGAATTTCACCTGCCAAAGCAGGAGACACAGGAGATGCTAGTTTGATCTCTGGGTCAGGAAGATCCCATGAAAAAGGAAATGGCAACCCACTTCAGTATTCTTGCCTGGGAAATCCCATGGACAGAAGAGCCTCACACACTGCAGCCCATGGGGTCCCAAAAGAGTTGGACACGACTTAGTGACTAAACAACAATAACAACAATATTTCATATTAATTTCAAGTAAAACTCTGCACTAAATTATAAAATAAATTGTTTGTGAGCACTGAGAAAAGGTTGTGTTTGGTTAGAGAAACATTTAATGAAAGCAAGTCATAGTAACAGACTTTTTCTCATTTTTCTTCTTTTGTATGTATGATATAAAAAAAAATGGTTTCTTGAAAACTTTGCTAAGGACATTTGAAAGTCCACTCTTTGCTCTTTGAGATGGGCATTAGACTGGTATATACAGTTTATATAGCATTTTCTGCAAGTTTTCTGTCATGTTCTTCATGACATTTTATGAAATATTTCGATTAACAAAAATAGAATTGGACACGGCATGTTTTCTGCTCTCGTACACTAAAATGCAGATTAATAGTTTGATGTCAATATAGAAAATGTTTAGTGGATGTCTGTAAGATATGATGTCTTTTTAACATGTTGATGTGATCCGGTGTTTTCAGCATATTAGCAATAACCTGGTTGAAGCCTCCAAAGATGCAGCCAACACAAAACAAAAAAGAAATGGCTAATATACAATATTATAGATTACTATTCAAGAAGATCTTGTTATATAGGAAAAGTAACTGAGGCTAATAGAATGAATTTCTTATATGACAAAATATAAGTTCTTATAATAATAATCAAAAAGAGGAAAGGTACAGGAATCAAACGTGGCTGAATCAAGGATGTGAAAAATGCATAGGAATTTGATGACTGTAATTTCAGTATGTGTCAATAATTGAGATATTGCCCATGTTAAATAAATTTAAAAATTCTAACTGACAATAATTTTATAAGAAAAATACTTAATTTAATTTTGGACATAAAATTCTAAGATCTGGTAATTCTATAGGCAATTATATTCTGACCTGAAGATATACAGTTAATTATCTCTTGGAAATGTAAATGCTCACTGGTTATATACTTTTATACCTGAAATTATACTTTTAAAACTAATTTTGATCCATTTATAAGTTCATTTGTATGTAAGATAAATTAAGGACATCATGACACATTAATAATTGACTTTGATTTTTTTCAATAACCACTTTTCTCAGATAACTCACTTGATTATTTAAGAGTATTTTGGTATTAAGAAAGCATTAAAGCCCACTTACATATTGTAAAAACCTAGTGAGAGTACAGATCAGAAATGGAATTATATAAAAATGAACAAAGGAGAGTTCATTATTTTTACAGTTAATCTTTTCAATTATTAAGATGTAAACAGGAAACAAAGGCTCCTTCTTGTGCAGTGTTTTTCTTTGTAGTGCACCACTCACTGTGTAGCTGAATTTAGTTCATAAATTTCTATCACTCATTTTGACAGATCACTCTGATGAATCCTTGACTGAGAAACTTAGAAGGAATGCGGCTCTGCTTCCACAAACCATTAACATCTTGTCTCATTAGTTCTATTTTCCTTTATTACTTGTAATATGAAAAATCTCTAAAATTGTAATGAAATATTCCCCTAGATTAAATTAGTCTTTTGCCAGTTTCCATTTGGAGCACAGTCAGAGCAAAAGATTACTTATTAAATTGCGAGAAGAAAGTCAGAAGCTGTACATTTCACATTTGACTTCACCAAAAATAATGCTATCCCAAATATAATTGTAATGCATCTGCTTGTTGGTTTCATTGATTGTTTTCATCGCAACCAAGTTATGGAAAACTGAACTTAAAAGTGTCTTAAAATTGCTTATCTCTTTATTAACAGATAAAAGAGATAATAGATTATAAGTTAACTCCTCTATAAATTTTTCATTTCTGAAATTGCATATTTTTAGAGAATCCAGAGCAAACATGGGAGAAGGGTTATAAAATAAATAACCAATCAACCAAACACCTGTAATTAAATCCATCAGTTATATAGAACACAATTAATTAAAGCCTTTATATAGCTTATTTTCACTTATTTCCCAATTATTTGGTCAAGAGTTCAATGGTAAGAGAAAATGGGGATAATATCTGAAAGTTATTTTAAAAAACCATTCTTGACTCCAATGAAATTAATGAAAGTTCAATCCAATTTAGCATATAGTGTCCCATGCTATACATCATAGCATGCCACAGTTGAATATACAACATAACCCAAAAACGTTTGATTATCAAACAGTAATTTAATGTATTTTGTAATATTCTGTTTGAAATGATAGGAATAGAAAATAGTTCACCAACTTTAGAAACCAACAATTGCATATTACTGTAAGAGTCAACTCTATCCTCGGCTACAAAGACTATAATTAATCTGATTTCAGTATTGAGCATCTGGTGATCTCCATGTGTAGAATCTTCTCTTGTGTTGTTAGAGGAGGGTGTTTGGTATGAGCAGTGTCCTCTCGGCAAAACTCTTTTAGTCTTTGCCCTGCTTCATTCTGTACTCCAAGGCCAAATTTGCCTGTTACTCCAGGTAGCTCTTGACTTCCTACTTTTGCATTTCAGTCCCCTATAGTGAAAAGGACCTCTTTTTTGGGTGTTAGTTCTAGAAGGTCTTGTAGGTCCTCATAGAACTGTTCAACTTCAGCCTCTTCAGCATTACTGGTTGGGGCATAGACTTGGATTATTGTGATATTGAATGGTTTGCCTTAGAAACAGAGATCATTCTGTCATTTTTGAGACTGCATCCAAGTGCTGCATTCCAGATTCTTTCATTGACTGTGGGGGCTACTACGTTTCTTCTAAGGGATTCTTTCCCACAGTAGTAGATACAATGATCATCTGAGTTAAATTCACCCGTTCCAGTCCATTTTAGTTCACTGATTCCTAAAATGTCGATGTTCACTCTTGCCATCTCCTGTTTGACAACTTCCAATTTACCTTGATTCATGGACCTAACATTCCAGGTTCCTATGCAATGTTGTTCTTTACAACATAGGACTTTCCTTTTATCACCAGCATCATCCACAACTGGGTGTTGTTTTTGCTTTGGCTATGTCTCTTCATTCTTTCTGGAGTATTTCTCCACGGTTCTCCAGTAGCATATTGGGCACCTACTGACCTGGGGAGTTCCTTCAGTGTCTTATCTTTTTGCCTTTTTATACTGTCCATGGGGTTCTCAAGGCAAGAATATTGAAGTGACTTCCCATTCCCTTCTCTAGTTGACCATGTTTTGTCAGAACTCTCCACCATGACCCACCTGTCTTGGTGATACTACATGGCATGGCTCATAGTTTCATTGAGTTAGACAAGTCTAACCTTGCCAAGCAAGGTAAAAACAAGACTCGGAGCTGACTGTGGCTCAGATCATGAACTCCTTATTGCCAAATTCAGACTTAAATTGAAGACAGTAGTGAAAACCACTACACCATTCAGGTATGATCTAAATCAAATCCCTTATGATTATAGAGTGGAAGTGACAAATAGATTCAAGGGATTAGATCTGATAGACAGTGTCTGAAGAACTATGGACAGAAGTTCATGACATTGTACAGGAGGCAGTGACCAAGATCATCCCCAAGAAAAAGAAGTGCAAAAAGGCAAAATGGTTGTCTGAAGAGACCTTACTAATAGCTGAGAAAAGAAGAGAAGCTAAAGCAAATGAGAAAAGGAAAGATATACCCATTTGAATGAAGAGTTCCAAAGAATAGCAAGGAGAGAATAAGAAAGCCTTCCTCAGCAATCAATGCAAAGAAATAGAGGAAAACAACAGAATGGGAAAGACTAGAGATCTCTTCAAGAAAATTAGAGATACCAAGGGAACATTTCTTGCAAATATGGGCACAGTAAAGGACAGAAATGGTATGGACCCAACAGAAGCAGTAGATATTATGAAGAGGTGGCAAGAATACACAGAAGAACTGTACAGAAAAGATGCTCATGACCCAGATAACCATGATGCTGTGATCACTCACCTAGAGCCAGACATCCTGGAATGTGAAGTGAAGTGGGCCTTAGAAGCATCACTATGAACAAAGCTAGTGGAGGTGATGGAATTCCAGTTGAGCTATTTCAAATCCTAAAAGAAGAGACTGTGAAAGTGCTTCACTCAATATGCCAGCAAATTTGGAAAACTCAGTGGTGGCCACAGGACTGGAAATTCCAGTTTGCATTCCAGTCCCAAAGAAAGTGAAAAGTGAAGTGAAAGCGAAGTCGCTCATTTGTGCCAGACTCTTTGTGACCCCATGGACTATAGCCTATGAGGTTCCTCCAACCATGGAAATTTCCAGCTAAGAATACTGGAGTGGGCTGCTGTTTCCTTCTTCAGGGGAATCTTCCTGACCCAGGGATTGAACCTGGGTCTCTAGCATTGCAAGCAGATGATTTTACCATCTGAGCCACCACGGAAGCTCCCAACAAAGGCAATGCCAAAGAATGTTCAAACTAACACACATCTGTACTCATCTCACACATTAGTGAAGTAATGCTCAAAATTCTCCAAGGCAGGCTTCAACAGTTTCTAAACCATGAACTTCCAGCTGTCCAAGCTGGATTTAGAAAAGGCAGAGGAACCAGAGATCAAATTGCCAACATCCGTTGGATCATCAAAAAAGAAAGAGACTTCCAGAAAAATATCTATTTCTGCCTTATTGATTATGCCAAAGCCTTCAACTGTGTGGATCACAATAAACTGTGGAAAATTCTTAAAGAGATGGGAATACCAGACCACCTTATCTTCCTCCTGAGAAATCTGTATTCAGGTCAAGAACCAAGAGTTAGAACTGGACATGGGACCACAAACTGGTTCCAAATTGGGAAAGGAGCATGTCAAGGCTATATATTGTCACTCTGCTTATTTAACTTATATGCAGAATACATCATGCAAAATGCCAGGCTGGATGAAGCATAAGCTGAAATCAAGATTGCCAGGAGAAATATCAATAACCTCATATATACAGATGACACCACCATTATGGCAGAAAGCAAAGAGGAACTAGAGTCTCTTGATGAAAGTGAAAGAGGAGGAGTAGTAAAAAAAAAGCTGGCTTAACACTCAACATTCAGAAAACTAAGATCATGGCATCCGGTCCCATCACTTCGTGGAAAATAGATGGGGAAACAATGGAAACAGTAAGAGAATTTATTTTGGGGGGCTCCAAAATCACTGCCAATGGTGACTGCAGCCATGAAATTAAAAGACACTTTCTCCTTGGAAGAAAAGCTATGATGAAACTAGATAGCATATGAAAAAGCAGACATTCCTTTGCCAACAAAGGTCCATCTAGTCAAAGCAATGGTTTTTCCTGTAGTCATGTATGGATGTGAGAGTTGGACTATAAAGAAACCTGAGTTACAAAGAACGAAGCTTTTTAACTGTGGTGTTGGAGAAGACTCTTGAGAGTCCCTTAGACTGCAAGGAGATCCAACCAGTCCATCCTAAAGGAAATCAGTCCTGAATATTCATTGGAAGGACTGATGCTGAAGCTGAAACTCCAGTATTTTGGCCACCTGATGCAAAGAACTGAATCATTGGAAAAGACCCTGATGCTGGGAAAGGTTGAAGGCAGGAGGATTAGGGGATGACAGAGGATGAGATGGTTGGATGGCATCACCAACTCTATGGACATGAGTTTGAGTCAACTCTGAGAGTTGGTGATGGACATGGAAGCCTGTCATGCTGCAGTCCATGGGGTCACAAAGAGTTGCACATGACTGTGCAACTGAACTGAAGTGAACTGATAAAAGAGTCAACTAAATCAATAAATAAGCAGGAATCTTTGCTTTCTAAAAATACAATTTAATAAGTGAATTTGACTGCACATAGAAAGTAACAATTGTATAACAACTTAAGGCTATCAAATTAACTTGCAAGCATGTTAAAAATAAATAAAAAGGAAAACACAAAAAACACAGTTCCTTTGTAAAGTGTTATCCAGACATCTGATCTAATCAAACTGACTTCAAATGAGTCACAAGCTTAAATGTCTATACCAGCCAATCCAATAATATAGATGCCTGTATTAGACCAGGTGTAAAATAAAAAGCAGCCACTCTCCTCTGGTCAACTAGGGAAATCTTACCTTGTCTAAGGAACACAGCTGCTCCTCCATTTCATCTGATAATTATCACATAAAAATTATATCTAGTGTTGCCCAGAATGATCACGGAAAGCTGGATATTCAGATTTTTATGGGAAATGCCATAATCTTTTAGATATAGCAACTAATATACATACAGACACACATACAGACTTGCACACATATACACACATACACAGCATACCTCATTTTATTTTGCTTCAGTTTATTACATTTTGCATTTTGGTTTTTTTTTTTTTTTACAAATTGCAAGTTTGTGGCTGCCCTGTATGGAACAAGTCTATAGGCACCCTTTTTGTAGCTTTATTTGCTCACTTTGTGTCTCTGTGTCACATTTAGGTAATTCTTGCAATATTTCAAACTTTTAAAATTGTTACTATATTTGTTATGGTGATATGATCAGCTATTTTTGATGTTACAAACTCACTCAAGGCTCAGATGATGGTTGGTGCTTTTCAGCAATAAAGTATTTTTTAAATCAAGGTATACACATTCTTTTAGACATAATACTGCACACACTTTATATGTACTGGGAAACAAAATATCCCTATGACTGACTTCATTGTGATACTAGATTTATTTCAGTGATTGAAAACCAAGCCCATAACATTGCTGAGGTATGCCTGTAAACACAAAAGATATATATACACACACAAGGATACATGGATATATATGAACTATTATTTAATTATATATATATTATTTTGCATAATTATTGTTTTTTGAAAATGATGTGCCAAAAGAAAAAAATACCAACAAGCTTGATTTAGATCCAATAGGCCATCAATTTCCAGCTTCTGAAATTAATCATTTAGTTCATAGAGTTGAAACTAGAATTATAGGCTTCCTGCCTGCATTCATTGGCCTTTTCTTTGCAGACTCAGGCCCTAATAGAATTTCTCCTCTCTATTCCATTTACAAAAGGGAAAAAAAAAATCAGTTAATGTAAAAGGGCCCTGAGGAACATGGGAGAAAGGGAATTTGACCACATTAGTGACTCAGCCTTATGGTAGTGATAAAATCAAAAACATATCCAGCATCTTAAATTTATCACTAGAGATGTTTTTCAGTTTTAAGTATGAAGTGTCCTGGCTGGACTAAAAATGATTTGGAAGAATATCATACATGTAATTAAATATAAGACTTCCTCTCCCTAAACCACATTATCTATTTGCATCCACTTATTTGCATGAGATTAAAGGATGCCTTAGTAGCATTTTTATCTATTTTCTCTCTCTCTCTACACTTATCTACCTTCTTGCCTATTTATTTATTGCGTGGCTATTCATATACCATAGCCGGAAAATAGACTGATAAAACAAAATCTTGCCCTAATAGTCTATTTTTACCCAGGGATGTACAAAATAAACAGCTGTAGAAGATAATCTCAGGCAGCACAAATCCTACTAAGAAATCTAAAGAGAGAACACAGGACAGTGACCTGGGTCAAGCAGATCTATTTAAAGGCGAGCAGTCCTGGACGAAAGGACAGCTGACTGGTATGGCTAGAGTGGCATGTGAGAGGAACACAAAAATGATGTTGGAAAGACAGGCAGAGGCTAGCCAAATCACAAAGCATCTTGTACACTGCATGAAGATGGGAGGTTTTCTTCTCTGTAGTGAGAAGAAAATGAATGAGACCCAGTGAGAAGCCCTGCGCTGTGAGAAGCCCTTCCAGGGCAGAAAGCAGAGGAGGAAGTCCTCCTTTCTCATTTTACAGAAAAAGTTACAGCACCGGGTGGTAAGGGGCAAGGGTGTGAGCGCGTGTCTAAGTAAGGTGACAGAGGTCAGGGCAGCGGAGTCCAGAGCGGTGCAGAGGTCAGCTGTGTGTAATGAAAGCTCCAGACAGTGAAGCAGGGCAGAGCCAGCAGCAAAGAAGCGTGACCTGATTAGTGAGGTCCGGCCATGGGGTGGCAGCTGCCCTCCCTCCGGGGAGAGCCAGGGAGCACAGTGGCCTACATAAATAGATCAGGCTGATCTGAAACACGCGACATATTCCTTAGCATTTCAGGTGGAAGAGGGGGCCCGAGTTTCTTCGGTCACATGGCTGGGAGAGGCTAACAACTTAATTTAGATATAAATACAAGCTGACCTCATGTTTCTCTCATGAGAGATAATTTGGTTAGACTTGTTCTTTTGTTATGTCAGTCAGTCAACGAGTATTTATTGATTGTCTGCTCTGTGCCAGGCACTGTTGATGGTACTGTTATTCCTGCCTTGGGAGTTCTGCATCTGAATTGAACTTGTTACTATACAAGGAATAATTGGGGCTAAGCTTGATTTCTTCAAGTATGTTCAAGGATGAGAAACCAAAACAAAGGTTTGATTTCTGGCAGTCTCGGACCTCTTGTGATGCTTGAGTTCTTTGATCGTTGTTTTTTTGTTTTATTTATTTATTTAGGCTGGATCAGGTCTTAGTTGGGGCATAGACTCTTCACTGCAGCACGTGGGATGTTTCATTGTGGCCCATGGACTCTCTAGTTGTGACATGGGGGCTTAACCATCCTCCCTTGAATTGCAAGGTGGATTCTTAACCACTGGACCACCAGGGAAGTCCCTCTTCGATTTCTTTCTGACTTCATTATTTGCAGGACTCTCAAGCACAAATTTAAGCTGATGCTTTGTTGATGTATACTGTAACAACTATTATGTTTTGTTCTTTTTTGTCATCCCTTTAATCTCCTTTAATATCACTACTTCTAAGAAGTCTTTGTAAAAGTACTCTGTGTAGTTGTGTTTACATCAAATAAAATCATTAGGGATCCATTTTAAAATGCATAGGCTACACTTGTAAAAGTAATATACTGTTTGTCCACTTGCTGTCTTTAACTCTGTGGAGCATTTTTTTTTTTTTTAATCTCCATGAGCCATTTGCTCTATTTCACTCCACTTATGTAGTGATACAGGGTGACTGGAATAACTTAATGGTAGCCAAACTCTCTTGGAATAAAAGGGAAATTTGTGTATGGTGTTAGAGACGGTTCTAATTTCACTTTTTACATGTTGCTGTACATTTTCCCCAGCACCATTTATTGAAAAGACTGTTTTTTCCACCACTGTAGAGTCTTGCCTCTTTTATTATAGATCAATTCACCATAAGTGCATGGGTTTATTTCTGGGTTTTCTATTCTGCTCCATTGATCTATATTTCTACTTTTGTGCCAGTACCTTACTGTTTTGATGAATGGTTTAAAGACCTAAATGTGAGATCAGACACTATAAAGCTCTTAGAGGAAAACGTAGGCACTCTCTGACATAATTCATATGAATATCTTTTTCAATCTGTCTCCCAGAGTAATGGAAATAAAAATAAACAAATGGGACCTAATTAAATTCAGAAGTTTTTGCACAGCAAAGGAAACAATAAACAAAATGAAAAGACAACCCACAAAATGGGAGAAAATATTTGCAAATGATGTGACCAACAAGGGATTAGTCTCCAAAATTTACAAACACTCATGTGACTTAGTATCATCAAAACAAACAACCCATCAAAATATGAACAGAAGACCTAAATAGACATTTAAGATGTATAGATGGCTAAGAGGCACATGAAAAGATGTCAACATTGCTAACTCTTAGAGAAATGCAAATCAAAATTACAATGAAGTATCACCTCACAGCAGTCAAAATGGTTATCATCCAAAACTTCACAAACAGTGATGCTGAAGAGCGTATGGTGAGAAGGGAATCCTCCTGTACCATTGGTGAGAATACAGATTAGTACAGCCACTATGAAGAATAGCTTGGAGGTTCCTTAAAAAACTAAAAATAGAGCTACCACATAGTCCTGCAATCTCATCCCTAGACATATATCCAGAGAAAAATATCATCTGAAAGGACACATGAACCCCAATGTTCATTGTAGCCCTTTTTACAGTAGCCAAGACATGGATGCAACCTAAATGTCCGTTGACAGAGGAATGATAAAAAAGACATAGTATACATATACAAATGGAACATTACTCACCCATTAAAAAGAACAGAATAATGCCATTTGCAGCATTATGGATGGATCCAGAAATTGTCAAACTGAGTGAAGTAAGTCAGAGAAGTATCCTATAGTGTGGATTACATGCCAAATCTAAAAATAAATGATATAAATGGACTTATTTACAAAACAGAAACAGACTGATAGACTTAGAGAACAAACTTATGGCTGGGAAGGGTGAAGGGAAGCGTTGAGGGAAGGGATAATTAGGGAATTTGTGATTGACGTGTATACACTGCTATAGTTAAAAATGGATAAACAACAAGGACATACTATATAGCATAAGGAATTCTGTACAGTATTATGTAACAACCTAAATGGGAAAAGAATTTGAAAAAGAATAGGTACATGTATACATGTGGGTTTCACCAATGGCTCAGTGGGTAAAGAATCCACCTACAAGGCAGGAGACACAGGAGTTGCAGGTTCGATCCCTGGGTCAAGAAGATCCCCTGGAGGAGAAAATGGTGACCCACTTTAGTATTCTTGCCTGAAAAATCCCATGGTCAGAGGAGCCTGGTGGGCTACAGTCCAAAGGGTCACAAAAAATCAGACACAACTGAATGATAAGTACACATGTATATGTATAAATGAATCACTTTGCTATATACCTGAAATGAACACAATCAACTACCGTCCAATATGAAATAAAAAATTAAAAATGAATCAATAACTAAAAGAGAAATTTGAATATTTCCTTCTAAAAAAGACAAAAGTAGCATATTTATATTTCCTTCTAAAAAAGACAAAAGTAACATATTTACAATATTTATCACTTTAGCTTATCACTATACTTCATTGTTTTCTTTTCCTAGAGGAAAAATCTTACCAGAACTATTAAATTATTCTGTGTATTTAATGTGAAGGCTAAGATATCAGTTGCTTCATGATGTTTCCCTGATAATGATATCGTTTTCTTATCTGAAATTTGATTTTATCAAATTTGAACAATAGCCACTCTGAAGCATATATGGAATGATATTAGAGACAAAGAGAGAGAGATTTTCTCTGAGTTGTATACTTCAATTTAAGAGAAAAAGTTACACTCAGGATCCTATTTGTTTTTTTCTCCTCACTCCATTACCTAACACTTCAAACTACACTTCAACTCATAGGGAAACTATTTCTTAGTGACCTTCCAGTGAAATTTTAATTGATTACTGGTGGTTGAAAACATAAAATAATCAATTTATTAAATGCAGATAGGGATTTATAGAAAAAAAAGTGAGAATGCATGCAGAGCATTCTTGGAATTATATCATCTAGTCCTGTATGAGAGTCACAAATTTTCTTTTAATGAAAGAAAGCTATTCATGGGGCCTACGAGATCAGTCCTGGGTGTTCACTGGAAGGACTGATGCTGAAGCTGAAACTCCAATATTTTGGCCACCTCATGCGAAGAGTTGACTCATTGGAAAAGACCCTGATGCTGGGAGGGATTGGGGGTCAGGAGGAGAAGGGGATGACAGAGGATGAGATAGCAAGATGGCATCACTGACTTGATGGGCATGAATTTGAGTAAACTCTGGGAGTTTGTGATGGACAGGGAGGCCTGGTGTGCTGCAATTCATGGGGTTGCAAAGAGTCGCACACGACTGAGCGACTGAACTGAACTGAACTGAAAGAGTATTCAGAATATCACAAAATTCTTTCAGGGCAATTGCTGTCATATTAGGCATGTAATAGGCTGTCCATGATTATTTTCACAGATTTTCTATGAAAACATAATTTAAGTGTATATTCTTTCTGTAGCTAGGACTATAAGAGACACTCAGCACTATTGTGGAGGAAACAGGGAATTTCTCATTTTACTTGGCCTTCTACTTAATGTTTGTGCTCACTAGATATTGGGAACACCGATGTTCACACCATCTCACTTAATCATCCTCAACTCTAAAGTGTGAATTTCTAGTCTCAGTTTTATATGAAGACACTGGAGTTCTGAGTCCTTAATATCTCTATTGTAAGTGGTAGAGCTGAGATTTAACTCAAGTTCATCTAATTTTGAGCTGCAAAAGCTCTTTAAAGGCTTAGTCATTCTGTCTTAACATCTAGGACTTTATTAATTAGTGTCTTAGCTCACGCTACCATAAAAAATAATACCACAGACTAGATGGCTTAAACAATAGATATTTATTTCTTACTCTTCTAAAGGATAAGAAGTCCAAAACCAAGGTGTCTCTCATTTTGGTTCCTGTTGAAAGCTCTCTCTCAGGCTCTCAGATGACCGTTTCCTCACTTGGAGTAGAGAGACCAAACCCTCTGGTCTCTTATTATAAGGTCTCATGACTAATCCCACCATGAAGACCTCATCCTCGTGACTTCGTTTAAGCTAATTGCCTACCAAAGCTCCATCTCCAAATACCATCACGTTGGGAGTTAGGGCTTCAACATAAAAATGGACAAAGTGTATGTGTGAGGGGCAAGGAGACACAATTTTGTACATAGCATCTAGCCTGTTTTAATTCTTAATTCCAGCTTAACCCCAACCTGGCACATTTTTCAGGTATCAAAATTGGATGCAGCAGCATGCTAATATTTCACCTGGTGTGGCAGCCAGTTGCTGATGATCCTGTCCCCTGAGACTCACACTTTCCACATTGTACCAGGGTTGGTCTGTGTTATCAAATACACACACACACACACACACACACACATGGTAGAAGTGCATCTCCTATTTCTGTCTCTCTGTGTCTCTCATCCATTGCAGGGGGTTGGGAGAGAAGGAGGGGTATGGGAAGCCAGCTGCCATGTGTGAGCTGCCCTGTGAAAAGGCACTAAAGCGTCCTGCCAGCAGACATATGAGGAGGTGAAAGTGGGTCCTCCAGTAGTCCTTTGAACCATGTATGCCTGTCTTATTTTTGGACTGACCCTCTCAGGAGAGATCCTGAGCCAGAGTTACCCAGATAAGCAGCTCCCTAATCCCTGATTCTCAGGAACTATGAGGATAGAGGTGTTGGTTCCTTTAAGCTGTTCAGTTTTTGAACAATTGGCTGCACCACAATAGAATACTGATAATCTTGGCATTATATTTTTTTTTATTTTATGCTAATCTAGCTGAAGTAGCTTTCACGCCATTTCTCTTCTCCACTAGAGCATCCCTTAAAACCTGCATTCTTTATGAAAGTTTTCATTCACTTTGCTACTCTCAGACTTTAAAGTTGTGTCCTGCGTTAAGTGCATGGTATGACAAATTTGTCATATGCACACCATGAATGTGAATGGAGGTCATTGGGAAATATTCTTGGAAATAATACAGTGCCTACAGTATAAATTAAGAATTTGTGGTTACTTGGAATCAAAATAAAGTTTGTCTTTTCACTACTTTGAAGAAAGTATTGCTAAGTAAATTTAAAAAGCATGCATACGTAAAAATAAATTTAAATATATTAAGTAAAAACATTTAATAATTTATGCTCTGTAATCATGCTTACATTTATTCACATCAATGGTTACAACACAATGAAATTGATTCTCCTATGTGACTTGAGCATATCCTATTTATCTATATCTACAAAATGCATTACATTAGCATATCTTTGCTAGTGTAATTCCCAATTGATACTTAAACTGGCATCGAAACTGCATTTCTTTCTGTAATACACTGATTCTGACTTACCACCAATTTTTAAAAATTTGTGTATAGTTTATTTACAATGCTGTGTTAGTTTCAGGTGTAGAGCAGAGTGATTCAGTTATACCTGTGTATGTACTGGGTTGACCAAAATATATGTGTATATTTATGGAGAAGGAAATGGCAACCCACTCCAGTTTCCTTGCCTGGAGAATCCTAGGGATGGGGGAGCCTGGCAGGCTGCCGTCTATGGGGTCGCAGAGTTGGACACGACTGAAGCGACTTAGCAGCGGCAGCAGCATGTATATATTTAAAAAAAGGTTTTTTTCCCCCTCAGGTTCTTTTACATTATAGTTTACTACAAAATAAGGAATATAGTTCCTGCGTCTCTGTGCTATGTAGTAAGTTTTTGTATATTTTATATGTAGTAGTATATATCTGTTAACACCAAACTGCTGAATATACTCACCTGTGTCTAGAGCAGGGATATTTGATGTTTTAACATTAAGAAGACAACATCATGCCAAGCAGAGTACTAGATAGGAAATTAGAAGCACTAGACTTTAATCCAAGTTTTCCCTTTCTGCATTGTTTAATCTTATAAACAGAACTTATTTTCCATGAGTTCTCTTTACATATCTGTAAAATGAGGAAGTTGGACTATTAGTTGTTAGCCTTAGAATTCTTAGTATTCAGTGAAAAACTGAGGACCAATATGTTAAGTAAATGAATATGTATTAAAAAAAAAAATGTTGCTGATCTGGCTAAACTAGGGGTAGGACCCTGGAGTCCAGACTTTCATCTCCCCACATCCTTCAAAGACTCTGTCAGTGTTGGTGGAAACATGGTGTGACATCCCAATGGATTGGATGCTCTCTAGAGCTATTGTATTTATAATATTCCAAAATTTTATTCAGTAGAACCCACTTAACAGTTATGTTGCTACTGCTGCTTCCGCTGCTAAGTCGCTTCAGTCGTGTCCGACTCTGTGCGACCCCATAGACGGCAGCCAAGCAGGCCCCTCCGTCCCTGGGATTCTCCAGGCAAGAACACTGGAGTGGGTTGCCATTGCCTTCTCCAATGCATGCATGCATGCTAAGTCGTGTCGGTCACGTCCGACTCTATGCGACCCCCATGGACAGCTGCCCACCAGGCTCCTCTGTCCATGGGATTCTCAAGGCAAGAATATAGGAATGGGTTGCCATTTCTTTCTCCAACAGTTATGTTACCTTCCATGAAAAATGTAATTTGAATAAAGTGCTTTTCTGTTGGAGCTCTTATCAGTACATAAACACTTTTTACTAGCTCATATGTAAATTTCTGTTGTTGTTACGGTTGTTTAGTGGCTAAGCTGTGTCTGCCTCTTTGCAACCCTATGGACTGTAGTCCCCAGGCTCCTCTGCCCATGGGCTTTCCCAGGCAATAATACTAGAATAGATCGCCATTACCTTCTCAAGTCCAAATAAATATTACCATTTTATTATCATTATATCATAATTAGTGACCTCTATACATAGGCCCATATAAGAATTCAGTGGGTTTAAACAACCTCCCATATGAAATAAATAAATGTAACAAGTACCTCAGGTTGGTAAAATGCAGAATCTCCTCTCTGCCTTCAACATCAGATGTTTGAGCTAAGAAGAATATCTGCAGCATCTCATATAGTTTGTTGGGTTTAGGTAACAAATTTGATACTGACTGTGTGCTGGGTTTAAAGCCCATTGGACAAACCCTAAACTATAAGTAATCTACTTGCCAAAATAAAATAAAAACTGTGGCAATGAGCAGATCTGTGCCATAAGGAGGACATATCCACTGACATTCACAGAAGCCATACAGCATGTTACACGCAAGTACTGTCACAGTATGCTTCGAGTCATGTATTTGTATGCACATAAATGTTAAATATTTGTAAACATAGAGGAAATTGAAGGTTAGTCTTTTTTGTTAGCATGCATGAGATAATTTGGAAAGTCCAGATAAAATGTTCAAATGATGGAATCTTCAGTATAATCAAGTTTTCTAATGAGCAAGAACTTCATTTTCTTTTCTGGAGGGGCAGGGTCATGTAAAGCAAATCTGAAATGCACGTTCTCTTAAAAACATGTCAATATTTCATTTTCACAGATTGATTTTCCTTAAATGTTCTATTGAAGAAAATAGTAGCTCTAACATTTATTCATTTTATCATGTTTGGGTGAATTTTTTTTTTTTAATCTTTTTGGGGGAGGAGGTTGGTGTGAATTGACATTTCTTTAAAGAATGTTACTGGGAAATGTCGTTGAGCATTTTGACTACTGTTGTAGATTCCAGATTGCCAAAGTCTCATATAATTTCTTTTATTCTCTTCATGGATTTTTAAACCCACACACCATCTCCAAAAGTGTTATAAACACTTTATTCTTTTTTATGTCTAACTGATCCTTTTGATTTTTTAAAAATGTAGTCCATGTCATTAATAGCCTTTTCTAGAGTATAATTATGACATTATTTTATTGACAGATTTTTCTAGTTCTTTCCCTGGTGGCCCAGAGGTTAAAGTGTCTGCCTGCAATGCAGGAGACCTGGGTTCGATCCCTGGGTCGGGAAGATCCCCTGGAGAAGGAAATGGCAACCCACTCCAGTATTCTTGCCTGGAGAATTCCATGGAGCAGAGGAACCTGGAGGGCTACAGTCCACGGGGTCGCAAAGAGTCGGACACGACTAAGCGACTTCACTTTCACTTTCACTTTCTATTTACCAAACAGCCAAATCTGTCTCATCTTCTTTCTTTATATTTCATTTTACTGAAAAAATAGAAGTATTGTATAATGGGATGAATAACTTTTCTAAGAAGTTAGAAAAGAAACTTTTAAAAACTTTCTAAAGTGAAAAAATATATTTTTACTTGTTTTTTTTTCAAAAGATACATCAGAGTAATAAAATGCCTTAATAATACTTAAGCTTCAGCCATCAAATTCATCTCTTTTAAAATTTTTCTGCAGTAATAAATTTCCCCTTTTCAATACACAAATTAGTGATTTCATTATATACTTTATAAATTCATTATATAAGTTGTACCTCAAATTATTTATTTTCTTACATCTTGAAAAAAAATATGGTTGATGCTGTTCTTAGTCTAATATGATGGATATTTTTCATTAACCTTCATTTTGGACCCTCTTGCATTAGTTTTAACCTAAAAATAATATAGCAAGTCCTATTTTAAGAGAAATAACTGTGATCTGTAATTTACAATAGTTTTAGATGGTCTGTTGGCTCTTTTGATGATAAAGATTATAATTGTTTTAGAAAATTTACATATTACTAAAACTAAATTTTATTTTGATTAATCTATATTTTCCTTTTCAAAGTCAAAAGACCCAGCAGTGCTCTCTCCATTGTATTGTTGTAAGATTTATAAACACGGTCTACAAAATGCTTAGCATATGCAGCATATAATCAGCACTCAAAAATACTAGCCATTAGAGATTTAGCCCCCAAATTTTGCAAAACTTTTTAAAATTTATCCATATTCTTCATCATTGTTCAGGCTTTGGCCAAATACCTTCTCAGCCTTTTGATACTGATGATCTAATTCTCATTTAATTTAGCCTCAGGAAGATGTCAGATTTATTCCTTCAGGCTGTATCTACTTTAATTTCTGTTTTTTGGTTTTTGGAACTCTTCAGTTCTACTTTCTTTCTAGATTCCTACTGACTATGGTTTATCCAGTGTGCAAAGAATAACAGTCTTTGTTTCATTTCAGAAGGCTGCCTAGCGATGTTCATTTCAGTAGTGTGGACTTTGGACTGAAATACTTCTAGGGCAGATGTTTGAGGGAAGACCTCAAGTGTCTCTCCAGGGATATTATCAGTAGCTAGGAATCCACCATTTTATAAACCTTTATAAAAATGAAAACTTTACCACTTTCTCTATAAATCCTTACCTTGTATCACAAGACTCAAATATTAAGTCTATAAATCCTTTATAACCAACTTAAATGCATTTCTTTTTACTCTCCCCAGAGAAATGAAAAACACTCTGAGCTGTAACTGACACTACTATTAAATCACCTCTACAGAATACACCTTGTAGGGAGCCAGCGATTCACCTTCATGTTCCTCTAGCCTGGGATGCCACTCCCATTTGATTGACTAGTACACTGTGCATGAATTAATCCTCCCTCTCAGATTACATTCATTTTTGTATCAATGTAATTTTTTGTATTTTTTCCACATGTGATATTTTATCAGTTTGAAGTCAGTCATTTATCAAACATTAATTGAACACCTACTGTAAATCAGGCATTCCGTAAGTCTTGCTGGCACAGTGAAGAAAGATATGTTTTACATTGTGGGTTCATCTCAAGAAAGGAAACCAGCTAATCTGAAAAAGGTATGTATCCTGAGCATTTTAGCCTTCAGAAAAGCACATTAAGTTTACACATTTTATCAGACTAGCCACAAAATAGGAGAAAGGAAGAGAAATAAACATAAGCAGCTATGTCTTACTACCTGGAAAGAAAACACTGACTAAAACATGATCGCATCACAAATAAGCAATTTGTTCTGGATAGCCAATATCATTGTTATCTATGCTTTTTGTAAAATTTCCCTAATTATAAACCAGAGTATTTAATGAATATTGAATGTTCTATACTCATTTAATTATCCAGAGATTTACAAGAAACAGTATCTTTGGGGGGAATTTTTATGTATTTGATTTTGGTTGACTGAGCATGCACACACACACACGGGTAAAAATATATATACTTTGCACTTATAATTGGATCAATTCTTGTTTGCATTGCTGTTGACAGTTCATTCTTTTGCCCTTTTCTGACACATCCAGCTTCAGTGTCTTTGTGTCATTAACTACTGCTTCTTGTTACAGTCTTTCCCCACTGTCTCTCCTTCCCATGTAAACTATTTCCTGTGTTCCTTGAAGGATTCAGCTTCATACTCACTATCCTGTGTCTACTAGTAGTCTTGATACTTTTCTTATGGATCTCAATATCCAAACTGATGACTCTTCCAGCAGCTCAGAGTCATCTCCAGTGAAATTATCCTCAAATCTACCACAGCTAGTCTTCACACATAGTCTTTTTCTTTTTTTCTTTTTTTTCTGGTTGCCTGTCTTGTAGGATCTCAGTTCCCTGAGATTGAACCCATGACCCCTGCAGTAGAAACTCAGGGCACTAACCACTGAACAAACAGGGAATTTCCTCTCAGAGCTAGTCATTAGGCAGACATTTCCATTACCAACCTACATCCCTTTGAGAATTTTGACTGCAAACATCCTGCTCTCTGACCACTACCTCATAGCTTTCCAGCTCACTGCATTTTCAACAATTGTAAAAATGTCAACAGTTTTTACAATCCACTGGAACCTATAATCAGTTGATTGATTGTACCTTCTTTCCCTTATCTTTCATGCAACTCATATCCTCATTCTCCCTCCAAAATAAGAGTTCTCTTTCCCAAGTCATCAGCACCAGGTGATGTTTTAGTGGACAAACAGCACCAACTTGTCAGCTATATGTGTGTGACAACCAAGAAGTGTATTATCTAGTCCCGATTGAAAGACCTCAAATAAAGCTGCATAGACCAGGGATGAGCCATTCTTGCTGATCCCTGCCTGCATTTTAGATCCCTGAGCAAAATAAATGTTGTATTTTAAACCAGTAAGTTTTACAATGACTTGTTAAGTGATAATACATGATGTCACAGGTAATTATAGGGACAAAATCTTGATAATGTAATTGCTGTCATTTCTTAGAAATTTTGCGACCTTTTGAGTGCCATTTAGCCTCTTCAAGACTTTCATCATCTGGAAACTAAGACAGCTATAATCCCAATCTCTTAACGTTATTTTGAGAGTTAAATGATATAGGGCATTTAAAGTTCTTAGAATAATCATTTAGCTTATGATAATTTCTCATTAAGTTTTGGTAATTATTATTACTTTGTATAATAAGTATTTCCTTCAGGGTATAAAATATTCTTGTTTCCAATCTTTTTGCTCAATCCTTTGTTCCTTTCTCTCTCCTTTTCAGATTATATGTAAAATACTATATGTGTGCATGCACGCGTGCTAAGTTGGTTCAGTCGTGTCAGACTCCTTGTGACCCTATAGATCGCAGCCCACCAGGCTCTGCTGTCCATGTGCTTCTCCAGGCAGAAACACTGGAGTGGGTTGCCATTTCCTCCTCCAGGGGATCTTGCCAATTCAGGGATCAAACTCACGTCTCTTATGTCTCCTGCATTGGCAGGTGGATGTAGTGACAGTGTAGATGGCCATGAGAGATTTGGTAGTGACAGGAGCAATTTGGGAGGTGGTGGAAGCTACAGTGCTTTTTGACAATTACAGCAATCTATCTTCAAATTTTGAACCCGTGAAAGGCAGAACCTTTGGAGGCAGAAGTTCTAGCCCATATGGTAGTGGAGGCCAATAGTTTGCCACACCACGAAACCAAAGCGGCTATGATGCTTCCAGCAGCAGCAGTAGCTGCAAGAGTGGCAGAAGGTTTTAATTACTGCCAGGAAACAAAGCTTAGCAGGAGAAGAGAGGCAGGGAGGTGAGAGGAAAGCTACTGATTACAACAGATTTGTGAACTCAGCCACACACAGTGGTGGCAGGGCCTAGATGCTACAAAGACATGTTTTAGTCAATACTCATGTGTATGGCCGACTTAATGAACATGAATTTGAGCAAACTCTGGGAGACAGTGAAGCACAGATGAACTTGGAGAGCTGCAGTCCATGGGGTTCAGAGTCGGACACGACTTGGCGACTGAGCAGCACTTGGCAGGTGGGTTCTTTGCCACTAGCACCACCTGGGAAGTCCATTATATTATATATCCACATTGTATTAATATGTTTTAAGCTTTTTTTGGTCCTTCGTATCATTTCCTTTGTAATCCAGCTTTTCTCTTTCATTTTAATGGACAATTTTACTCATTCCTGCCTTCATATCTTTCTTCTGTATTGGACCACGGCCAGATTTGATATGATTTTAAAGCTGTAGAGTGATAATAATGTATGAGTTTAATAATACATGAAATACGTTAAATCATTACAAATCAGAAAAAAGGTTTAACATAAAAATGTGCAATAGCTTTTATCTCTAGTAAATCAAAATTAATAATTAAATATATGTATAAATTAGCTATTAACCACTTAAATATAAAGTTTACTAATATAGTTCATTTTTATAGATTCATAAAGTGTGAAAGCTAAATTAGTGACTTGAATTTTTTTTTAAAATGAATGTTTCTCTATTGCTTCAAGTTAGCGCTAAAATGATCTAAACCAGATATCCTGATAGAGAGGAAGGAAAAATAGGCACCTAAATGACCCTTGACATAATAATCAAAATTTTAGGAGAAAATTCAAAACAGAAATGAACTCATAGTAGAAAATTTGAAACTGATTAAAATCATGTCTAAAATCAAATTGTGCAATGTTACTTAATTTATATATAGTGAGGATGTGTAGATTTTTTAAAGAAATCTACTTTTTTTTTTCCAGTGTGCCAAGTGCTTTACATTCATTATCTCATTTAATCCTTGTAGTGATTCCACAAGTTTAATCTGCATTTTTATACAAGATAATACAGGCTCAGAGAGATTCAGCAGCCTCTTCAATGTAAAACAGCTAGTGAGAAGCCAAACACACATTTTAAGACCATCTCATTTTAAATTATGCCTCATCTTTCTACCATACTGCAGAGTTAACCGGCTAAAGACAAAATGTTCTCCCTCAGATAATGCCCGGAAATTATGAAAATGGAAAGTAATCAAGAAATACCTCCATACAATCTTAGTAAAGTAGGATTTGTTCCCAGAACCAAAGATTAGTTAAGCAAGGACATGAAACACTCCCTTGTACTTTAAATGACTTAGAAACAATGTCATTACATATTGTACCATAAATCCAATCAGGTAATTTCAGCAATGGTAAATAGTAAAAGTTTTTAGGGATTAATTCTTAAATTGAAAGTGTTTTTCTAGTTTATATATCAAACTCCAAAGTGACTTTTATTATTTATAAGTATTTTACACTTTGTTTTAATTATAAAGATTTTTAAAAATAACTTATAGCCAATAAGCACAAGTGAAAATAAAAGTAATTTAGTGGAACTATGCTTTTGATATATGTATCCATGTATCAGGAATATCACATGTTTTCCAGCACTAACTGAAACAATACAACATTTAAACAATAAATTTTCTTCACAGACGACAGCATCAAAATCTACAGCTTGGTCAAACCTAATAAAATACCCATATATTTGCAAGCTAATTTGCAAGAGAAGCTAAGGCTATCTAAAAGAAAAGACTGAGTAGATTTTGGAGCAAAGATAAATATTTAGATATTTTTTAAAAAGTAAAAGAATTTCAGCAGAATAAGTTTAAGGCTTAAATGTTTAACCCTAAACATGGAAAACTGTGGAGGGTGGAGATTTTTTTTTTCTTTATTTATTTTCGTGTTTTTAATAAACTAAAAGCTGGGTTTTTAGACCATTGGTCACAGAAACATTTTTTAAAAAGATAAACCAGTGAACTAAATTCAAGCAAGAGTCATTAGGCTTTTGTTGTTGTTCTTTGACATCTAAAGGTAGGAAATTGCAATGTACTCAACTCTTGGTATCTTGGAAACGGGCAGCTGTAAAAAACAGCTTAGGAAGTAAGCATTTTTAAAAGTATAAAGCTGGCCAGTGTCAGTTAGCTGTGTAGGAGTCAATTCATAGAAAATACTGATATGCCAAAGCAATTTAATCTTATTTCATTTGCAGCACAGCAAGAATACATGAATATGCCTTTCATATTATAGCATAATTTCACATTATAAACTACAGGCATATAAAATGAATTATAGACATGTAATATGAGGCACAGCATGACAATGAGAATATGACTTTCATAAACTAGGCATATACACTGCTAAGTTTTTGTTATTTTGTGAATTTAGATTATATTTTCCTTTTATATGCTCTGTAGTTTAAAAAAATTCCTTTTCCATCAGTTAATAGGTGATTGAAGAAGAAATATTTTTTCCTCCTCTGTAGTTAATACAAAAACACATGAACCTTTTTAGGTTCATATGGTGAGCAGATTTAAGTGTTTTTTAATTCTCTTTAGGGAGTAGATCATATTAAAGTGTGTGCTCCCATGAAGAGAAAGGGGAGCTTGACATGGCCAATCATTCTCATTTGCTTCATAATCCATTTGTTTGTCTGGTGCCAAATTAATAATCCTTAAAGGAGATGGAATGGAATGTCATTCAGAATACATGTAAATGTTTCAGTGAGGAATCACACCCATTAGATCCATCACACTCATTAGATCCATTGCACTTTATTCTAAGCAAATTTTCCCTTTTCAAACTGTTAAATAGAGTTAACTGTAGGGAGAGATGAAGCTATTCTTTAGATGAGGAGGAATGGAGGAATCTCGCTTGTCCAGGCTCTGGAAAGTAAATGTATACTATTTTTATCTCATTCCTACAGAATCACAGCAACACTATTCATCACTCATTTTGGATTCCACATCATCAAGTTCTAAATCTTAGTTTGTCATTTGCTTTGTGTGTGTTCCTTCTGCCATTTCCAAGCAGAGGTCTGCTTCATGTCATCATGATTTCATTTTTAAATTATAGGTGAAATCTGCCAGTGTCTCCCCCTCTCTTGGGATGATTCCATATCCTCCTTCTGGTAAAATCTCTTAATCAATTCATGAATCAATCAACAAAAAACTAACTTTTCCAGTCCAGAATCCTAGTGATTCTAATTTATTTCAAACTCTACAGCATGGAATTGATTCAAAGCTCTCTCCCAAATGCTTTAAACAAGTCATGTCTGACTGGTCCATTACTTAGTCCTTTATCTGCTTAGTTATCCCTTTGCTCTCTCTTACGTGGAATTAGAATATTCTCTTCTCTGAGTAGGCCTTCTTGCTTTCCCCTTTCATCACTACCATCTATATATGAAATATCTTCTGCCATGTTCTCAGCTAAAATTACTAAATCACTCTGTAGTACTTGAAAATATTGCTTGACATCATTACTAATTTGTTTCCAGAAATTAGCTTATAGTTATTTCATGTATTTGTGTCCTTTATCTCCAAGGATTTAATGCATGATTTTTTAGTTTGTCAAATGACCCAATAATTGGATTACTTAGTATTAAATGAAATGCCACAGAGAGGGTGTTAATTACTATTACATGAATATAAACTGTATAAGTGCTTTATTGTATGCTGCACAAGGTAAGAAGGTATAAGCTGTTAATTGTGAGCATACATCACTGCATTTGTATTTATGATAATGATCTCATGCTATTCCAATCAACAAGGGGCAAGAAAAGCACCATGCATCCATTATTAATTTCTCACTGCATGCAAGAAATTATATGCTAGTAATTATAATAAAATATCAATGCCATCTTTCGTGATTTCATTATGTTTACATAGTAAACACTAAAGACTGTTAATGAGAATTATAAGCAATGACTCCTTGATTTAAAACATCTTTATCATTAATGATGATGCAGATAATATCTTATGAGTAACACATCTGCCACATATGTGTGTATATCTGCATATATAATATATACTTTATATTGATATAATGTATAAAATATGCAGAGTATTTTAAAAGTGAGCATGTTTTCCATGATGAACAGTAGCAATAGAGGGCTTCTCTAGTGGCTCAGTGGTGGAGAGTCAGCCTGCCAATGCAGGAGACACGGATTCAACCCCTGATCTGGGGAGATCCCACATGCCATGGAGCAACTAAGTCCATGCGCCACAACCATTAAGCCTGTGCTGTAGAACCAGGGAGTCACAACTTCTGAGCCTCGTGCCACAGCTACTGAAGCCCGTGTGCCCTGGAGCCCACGCTCTGCAACAGAGGAGCCATCGCAATGAGAAGTCTGCACGCCACAGCTAGAGAGTAGCCCCCACTTAGCACAACTAAGAAAAGAAAGGAAAAGCCTGAGCAGCAACAAAGAACCAGCATACCCCCAAATAAGTAATAAACATTAGATAAAGAAGTCACTCTTTTCTGTCATTTGTTTCAATAAACGTGTTTACTAATGAAGACTTAAAATACTGAGATTGCACTCTATATTTGGATAAATGTTCAGCATTGCCAGCAATACGCAAAGTGAAAATGATATGTTACAGTTTATTAGGGAAAAGAAATCCCCAAATGCAGTTTCTAATAATAACTTTTGTAATAACTTTATAAAATAAAGTTTTATTTTATACTTATTTATATAAAATAAGTTTTATAATAACTTTATTGAAACTTAATAGTATTTGTAATTTAACAGTGGCATTCCACCCCATTTATTAGTGAAAGTAATATTTTCTCCAAAATCTTTGGAAAATTTTGGTAAATTTGTCACAAAGAGTTATTTTTTGTCCCTGTAACTTTTGATTCTGAACCTCAGATGCCTTACTCAGAAGATAAATATTAATTCTCTAATTTCTATAGAAGTTATTAGCACTTGGTTTGTATATTTTTTTAATGGAGCAATTAATACAAATTCAATCCCAATTCTATTTTTGTTTATTCTTTTGAAGTAAATCAGATTTTTAGGAAGTACTTTTTATAAGCAATCAAATTGGCACGATCAGGGGAAGCATGGGATTGACATAGTTCTCACTCTCCAAGAAGTTCAGCTGAGAAGAAAAGAGGAAAAAAAAAAAAAAAAACCACATGATTTAAAGAATATCCCAAGAGAGTGATTGAAGATATTTTCAAGTTCTTACATTCAGAAGCTCTTTATTCAACCTCCATCACAGGCCAGACCCTGGAATAATTCCCGGGCTATGATGGTGAGCAAGAGAGACAGGAGCGGAAGAAGACGGAGTGTGGATGTGTTAGTGAGTGTTTTACCAATGAAAACTGTCATAATGATTCTTAGGAAATATTGCCACAAAAGAGGCAAAAATTGAGCTGAATTTTGAAGGATGGATAGATTTCAAATCTATAGAAAGTGAGGAGGAGATCTTTCCAGACACCCAGAATATAGTGAACAAAAAGATTCCTTGAGAGGAATTCTGATTTAGGAAAGTCGTCAGGTTATTTGGGAGTGAGAAGGAATTCAGCTGCTGTGGAGACTTGTGGAGAAGCATGGAGATAAACTTAGAGAAGGTGGAAAAGTAGGCTGAGGCCTGGGTGGGTGGGGCTTAAATGCTGATCTGAAGGAAGCTGAGTTTAGGAGACAGTCACTGAAAGGTTTTGTGTCTCTTAAACTGCAGACAGTGATCAATGCCTAGTCCCTGTTTAGGGGCTTCCCTGGTGGCTCAGTGGTAAAGAATCTGCCTGCAATACAGGAGACCCACTTTCAACCCCTAGATCAGGAAGGTCCCCTGGAGAAGGGAACGGCTACCTAAGGCAGTCCTCTTGCCTGGAGAATGTCATGGACGCAGGAGCATGGTGGACTATAGTCCACGGGGTTGCAAAGAGTCAGACATGGCTGAGCAACTAACTCTTTCTTTACTTTCAGTCCCCATTTGAGCACAATATTTCTTCTTAGCATCTCAGCAATGCGTAGTGGCCGCAAGTTAAATGTGTGGCAGAATTATGAAAGGGGTGGGATAGTTGATTAGTACACATATTTTCAGGTTGATAAATTATGGCAAGTGAGAAGACAATTTGCTCACATTGGAAGGTTACCTAGAGTAGTTTGAGTAGTTTAAAAAGTGAGCCTAAGCCCCCAATCTTCCCACCCGGCCTGCAACAAATGTGAATGTACTCAGTGCACTGAGAGTGTTAGTAGCTCAGTTGTGTCCAACTCTTTGCAACTCTTTGTGACCCCCCATGAACTGTAGCCCACCAGGTTCCTCTGTCCATGGAATCTCCAGGCAAGAATACTGGATTGGGTCCACAATTCCTTTCTCCAAAGGATCTTCCAAACCCAGGAGTCAAACCCAGGTCTCCCACATTGCAGGCAGAGATTCTTTACTGTCTGAGCCCCCAGAGAAGCCCTAGTACCATTGAAATGCATAGTTAAATATGGTTAAGATAATATGTTTTATATTATGTGACTTTTAACACAATAAAAACAATTTTTTTAAAAAAAGAAGTGAGCCTAAAAAATATTTATGAAATAGCTATTAGACTTATTGCCTGTTTAACTCATACCATATATATACATCTCAAACTGATATGGAAGCTATCTATCTACACATACATACCTATAGTTATAATTATTTAATAATTGTAAATTAGAAAGTGTACATTCAATATTGAATTCTGTATTTTTCAGTCCCTTGCCTTTAAACTACAGTTGTAAAAACATGTGCATACTTAAGCTGTACTGTTGCCAAAACTCAACCTCTGTTTACGGGGCCAAATGGAAACACAGGCAGAGTTTTGTCTATAGTAGACAAAAGTAACTTTTATTGCTTTGCCAGGTGAAGAGGGTCATAGCAGGCTAAGCCCTCAAAACTGTGAGCCACCCTGGAGTGGGTATTGAGGAGTCTTAAGGTACTGAAGGAGAGGACATGATCAGCTTGTGGACCTTTTTTGATTGGTTGGAAGTGAAGTAATTGGGAGTTGGCTTCATCAGCCTTTGGATTCCAACCAGTCTGCAGTCTACATGCTTGTAAGCAGCATAGAGTTAACTTCTTCCACCTGCTGGGGGTTTCAGTATCCGCAAAACCGTTCAAAGGACATGGCATCAATTAACTATAATCCCTGAGGAAAAACTAAAGGTCCTTGACTTTGTTTAATGGCTAGAGTATTATTGTTTTGTCTTGCTTGACTGTTTTTCTCTCTCTGCATTTTTTCAGTTATCTCATTAAACTTATTCTTTGACTCAAGTTTCTCTACAAACAAAAGGTAGGCAGAGGACATAGGTAGGGGACTATTTAGAGGGTCTTTCTCAGTGACGTTATATTTTTCAAAATATACTATTTGGTTTTAGTTACTTTGTTTAACTTTATGGAAAAGTTAATAAGCTATATATCTTGTTGGATATGCTTCCTTCACTCATTATTTTGTTGACATATCCATCCTTCTGATTGCATGTTACTGTAACTCACTTATTTTCAATGCAGCATGATATTCCACAATATGCATGTACTATTTCTAGATCTTTCCTGTTGAAAGCCATGGTGCTGCGAACTTTCTTCTTTACACACTTATCTGTGCAGGAGTTCCTCTTGGGTATCTAACTGTAAGTGGAACTGAGGAATTGTAAAATAAGTGAATCACAGGAATTAAGTTAGCTGTCACTTCTGGATTTAGACATTAGAGCCACATGTGATTTTAGCACAGTCCTTGTAAAGTTTGAGGGATTAAGTTGAATACAGGATAAGGAAAGGGGAAGCAAGGATTTACTGGGGCACCAACTAGAGCTCTGACCTGAGTTTGTATGTAACTTGATTGTTTTCGGAGTTAGAGAAATATAGACTTTACATTACAGAAACATGAGACCTATTAAGGAAGCTATACCATGGCTCAGTGGTAAATAATCTGCCTTCAACGTAAGACACCCAGTTTTGATCCTTGGGTTGGGAGGATCCCCTGGAGAAGGGAATGGTTACCCATTCCAGTATTCTTGCCTGGAGAATTCCATGGACAGTCCTATGAGCTTGGCAGGCTATAGTCCACGAAGTTGAAAAGAGCTGGACATGACTGAGGCAATTTAGCACGCACCGTGTAGGTAGAAAAGTAGTATTCATAGCTGTGTTGCCACTTCCATGATGCTATCAGCTCCCAGCCTCCATCTGCCATGGAGTCACTTGGCTGTCCCATCCTCCCCCAAGAAGTATAAATAATGTCTTTTATAAAGCTAGGCATATTGTCACCCCAAATCATACGGGATTCTGTAGGGAATGGGGAATGGATATTGATAAAGTGATCAGCAATGTGCCCTGGGATGCAGCAAGAGTATAAAATAGGCATTCGTGGTCCTATAATCAAACAAATTGTTTCTGTGTCTAGAATAAGAGAAAGAATTTTAGAGGCAAAAATAAAATTTTTATCCCAGAAGTTCAAATTTAGTTTTTAAAAATGAAAGGTGCCCAGAGAAGGGAAATGACTAATTAGTTCACAGAATCACTAGTGACTGATATCTTGAGCCTACATGTCTTGACTCTCAGGCAAGTTTATTTCTCTTTCCTGGTGTATTAGTATTTCTGCCCTTTCTACCTGAAATTCTACATAGCCAGGATCCACACAAAGTATACTCGGCGTTCTCAAGTTACAAAACTGAAGGAAGTTTTCTAAAGGAGACTATTTATTAAATTGTAAATGGAATTTGGAGACCACAAGAGTTAGCAGAGTGCCCAGGATGGTAATCAGAGAACTGCTCCCAACACTAAAACCCAGAAGACAAAGTCTTATAGGTGGGGCTGCTTTGACAGAAATTACCTTTAACAGAAAGCACATCCCACTCACTCTCTTTGAAGTGGAAGTCCAAAATACTGACCACATTCTTCTGTCTAATCATCTGTCACTAACTTAATCCAACTGGAAGTCAACACATGTTACTGTGTATCCAAACGAGTCAGTTTTCTGGGCAAAGGGTAGGGCAGAGAGAGCTGAAGGACAGATGTGGAAGGGTAGACAGATTTCCAGCAGGAAAGCTTATTCTGGGGTCTCTAATAGAAACACTTGCTTATCTACTCAAATATCTTAGGGAACTTCTGGCTCTTGATTTTTCCAGCAGCCTAGTTATCAGCACTCCTTTGGGTTTCTGGGTGACATCCAACTATTGCCTTCTTCCTAGCTCATTCCCCATGATATGAGGGTATCAACCTCTCCCAAGGGGTGAGGATTTCTTGCATTCAAGGTACCTCCCAATAACTACTTGTAGGTACTGGATAAATAGCCACTTGGTAAACTGTCCCAGTGTTTCCATGAGAGTTTTCCATCCTAGTAACTATGCCATAGTTCTTCCAGAATATGAAATAATAGTTCACAGTCTTTAAGTTTGTCTATCAAAGCAAGCTTGTATAGTGTCATAGTGAGCGACACTCTAAGCTCCCCCAAATAAGGCACAAGATATTTGCTACCTTAAAGCAAACCCAGACTACCACAATATGATATTCCTTTTAAATTCCTTAAAGTGTCCAAGGAGATACCAGGCAAAAATGTACATCGCTGGGGCTTCATGACACAAAGGGACACTTGCCTGAGGAGCCCAAGGACACTGCTATTGATCTGCTAATATTTTGTGATGAAGACAAGTAACGCCAGTGTGAGTGTGCAATTTATACTTTGGTAACACTTCTGGGTTGGGTTATGCCAATGCCTTATAGAATTAGATAAATCTCCAAGTTAAAATAAAACACTTTTACAGAGAAGGCAGTCTGACTTGATTTACAGCTTCTCCTCAAAGGAGCAGTTCCCAGATGGCTGATGTCCTTAGGCACCATGTTTGCTTCCATTTCCACGATTGTTTGCTTTCTCTTTACACATCTGCGTTTATCTTAGGACCCAGCTGTTGACAGTTATATTGGCTTATCAGCCTCAGACTCTAACTGGAAACCTACTACTATCTTCCTATGGACTTGCCAGTCTACACTCATAACCTTTCTCCTACCATAACGTCATTAGAAAAGATCAGCCTTCTTGGTTTTAAAAGCTTCAATATTAAATAGATCACAAGTCCATTAATGCTATCAGCATTAATTTTTAGCTCAGATGAGCTCTGATAGGTTATATATTAGGTATATATTAGGTATATATATTAGGTGTATATATATATTAGGTATTAGGTATATATCATTTTATATATTCAGGTATAATATATATGATATATAGTTAAGTATGTATTAAAGTAGATAGAAGCGTGTTTAATGGGGCAGAAATGTAAATATTTACATTTCTTATTCAATAAATGCAGTTTAATTAATATGTTTTCTCATCTTTGCGTGCATTTCAACATTATAATCACTTTTCTTCTATCATTCAAAATATGGCAGGACAAGATTAAAAAATAAACAGAAAAATGCATTTTTATCTACTCATAAGAACAATTCACAAATCATTTTTTTTTCCTAAGATGTAATTCACATGAAAAGGTCATTTTAGAATTCTGAGATGCCCAATTCTCTTCCACTTTCACATTTGTGTGGAGATAATGCTAAGTTCCGCTCATTATAATAAGAGACATTCAACACCCGCCTTCAGCCATGTCAACCTTACTTTGTAAAAATGTATACCTCAGTATATTTAGAATTTCAACTTTTTTCCTAACTTAGTATTTGTCCAGTGGTCTGAACGAGATTTTGAAATCTGCCTGACAGTTGTTGTTCCTCTTGCTTTTCGGTTTCTTACCCGGAGGTGTTTGGAGGATTGAAATTTTCCACCATGAAGTCATACACCTTTAGCATGACCTTGATTTTTTTTTTTTCATCTGCACTAATGAGACCCTGGGTAGCTCTTATTTAAGTAAGCTGCTTTTGTATGCTTGGCCAAATTAAATTGATCATAGCTGACTATGAGTAACGTATTGTTTTATTTATTTATATCTCTAAGTGCATTCAAAAGGCCTTGAGAAAAACTCTTAGTTGTGTTTTGGGTGTCAAGATCAAGAAGATTATACTGTATGCTTTCCAGTCACCTGCTGGAGGCAATGACCTTGCATTTATTTTAGCAATGAAACTGGATATAACAGGATCACTTTCTCTGCAATAGCTATGGCACGACAAAACAGCAATTTAAAGGTCAAATACTACATGACTTGGTAAACTCAAACTATAGATTCTGGCCCTAACTCTGACCTTGATCTAATAGTGTCAAAAGCTGATGGAAACAGTTCCCCCGGTAATTGCTCTATCTTTTTCCGAGAACAATATATTACAGAAATATTGCCTTAACATACTAGGCAGAAAAGTAAATTATTAATGGCAATTTTCTTAATACTAAATCATAAGTAGCTACAAAATAGTCAGTATACTGATACTTAATGATTATGTGCCTGACACCGCACTGAGAGAAAACTGCATTTGAGTCTTGAGTTGTATAGAATGTCAAACTAATCCAGGGATACTGGCAAAGCGCCTTAAAACTTTAGTGTAATCAAGTGTATTCTCTGCTACTTGGTCCATACGTGGGGAATGATTCTGGCAAGCCCAAGGGAATTCTAAGATTAGGCAATATAGACTGTTTGAGTTGCTTTTGTCCTAAAATATGTTGGGGGAGTAATGGGGAATAGTGGTGGCTCAGACAATATCTGCATGTAATGCAAGAGACCAGGGTTCGATCTCTGGGTCGGGAAGATACCCTGGAGAAGGAAAGTGGCAACCCACTCCAGTATACTTGTCTGGGAAATCCCATGGACTGAGAGCCTAGCAGGCTACACTCCACAGGGTCTCAAGAGTCAGACAAACTTAGCGACCAACCCACTAATGGGAAATAATAAAGGACGGGATAAAATTTAGTGCCCTTGTTCACCAAAGACTCATGGTTTATTCTTATATGGAAAAAAGCCTCTGCCATTTTATCTACCCTCAAGAGACAATCAGAGCATATTGAGAACAATCATATCTGATTAATTATGTTCCAGAGGAGAGTGAAAAAGTTGGCTTAAACTTCAACATTCAGAAAACTAAGATCATGGCATCTGGTCCTATCACTTCATGGCAAATAGAAACAATGGAAACAGTGAGAGACTTTATTTTCTTGGGCTACAAAATCACTGCAGATGGTGAGTGTAGCCATGGAAATAAAAGACACTTGCTCCTCAGAAGAAAAGTTATGACCAACCTAGACAGTATATTAAAAAGCAGAGACATTACTTTACCAGAAAAAGTCCATCCAGTCAAAGCTATGGTTTTTCCAGTAGTCATGTATGGGTGTGAGAGGTGGATTATAAAGAAACCTGAGCACTGAAGAATTGATGCTTTTGAAATGTGGTGTTGGAGAAGACTCTTGAGAGTCCCTTGGACTGCAAGGAGATCCAACCAGTCCATCCTAAAGGAGATCAGTCCTTAATATTCATTGCAAGGACTGATGTTGAAGCTGAAACTCTAATACTTTGGCCATCTGATGCGAAGAACTGACTCATTTGCAAAGACCCTGATGCTGGGAAAGATTGAAGGCAGGAGAAGAAGGGGACGACAGAGGACGAGATGGTTGGATGGCATCACCAGTGAGATGGATGTGAGTTTGAGTAGGCTCTGGGAGCTGGTGATGGACAGGGAAGCCTGTTGTGCTGCAATCCATGGGGTCACAAAGAGTTGGACATGAATGAGCGACTGAACTGAACTGAAAAAGTAAAAATAGTGGGGTTTTTTTGTATTTAGTTTTTTATATGCACAAGGATGATTGGAAGCTAAATGATAACACCACATAAACAATACTGCATATTCGTATTTATGCCTCTCATGCTTGTCTCATAAGACCTATAGGGACTGTCTTCACTACACAGGTGACGTTTCCACATTTGAATAATGGACAACAATTCTTCCTCCTTTGTCAGTGCTAGGTGCATCATCCTCATCTGAAGAAACCAAAAGTAGTCTCTGTGAGGTTTCTTGTCAGTTTATATATACTGAGTATGTGTGCCAACTTTATTTCCTGAAAAAAATATATAAAAGATGATATTTGCATTCTTAGAGTGGTGCTTCAAGTTGAGTCCAGAAAAGCATAAATGTAACATTGCATTACATTAGAAGAGACCTTGATACTGGGACAGCTTGAAGGCAGGAGGATAAGGGCACAGCAGAGGATGAGGGGGCTGGATGGCATCACTGACTCAATGGATATCAATTTGAGCTCCGGGAGATGGTGAAGGATGGGGAGGTCTGGCACGCTGCAGTCCATGGGATTGCAAAGTGTGACACAACTGAGTGACTGGACAAAAACAACATTGCAAAGGGGCAATTGCCTTCTTCCTGGAATAAGAAAGAAAGTGAGAGGGGAGAAATCTGTAAGAGCATATCTGAAAATTAGTCAGGGATGCCAGCCCCCTGAAAAGGCACACATGAAGGAAAAAATTCCTAATAAATTTGAAAGATTTTATGTTATTTTAATTTTATATCAGTATTTAAATATATGCTGAATTGTTTATGCCATCTGCTATACAGATATCTGTTGGAAGAATATTTGATCAAACCACTAAGAGCATCTGTTTGATTTCATTAAGTTTAAAGTTCACATTTCAATCACAGTGGAAATACCCTAAATCTTAAAGAGAGATTTTGGTTTTCTTGTGGTTCTGATGAAAGCATCTGGCTTTTCAACTTCCAGCACAATTCAAGGTAGTTATGCTACCATTAGGGCCTCTCAGGAGGCATTAGTGGTAAAGAACCCATCTGCCAGTGCAGGAGACTTAAAAGATGTGGGTTCAATCCCTGTGTCAGGAAGATCCCCTGGAGAAGGGCATAGGAACCCACTCCAGTATTCTTGCCTGGAAAATCCTGTGGACAGAGGCGCTTGGGAGGCTACAGTCCATAGGGTCGCAGAGTCCGATATGACTGAAGTGACTTAGCACACACATGCATGATAACATTATAGAGTAGAATACTATTCCAATACTGTTTTGAAGTCAGTTAGGTATTTTTCCTTGATTCCACTAGTGTCAACCACTGCTAAATGTTTGTGATACAAAGATGGTTAGGAAGCTTTGGTTATACTGGTGAAGGCTACCAGAGAAACAGGTGGTACAGTGCAATCACATGATAAGTGATGGGTTATACAGATGAGAATCTGATTTGCAGAGATAAAGGTAGATCTTTGAGAATGTTTGAAAATGAACTGCATCTTGAAAGACTGTAGAAATGGCTAGCCAAAGGGGAAGGAAGCCAGAGCACATACTGAGTCAGAGAAAACTACCTATGTAAAGGCATGGAGGAGAGAGAATTGGCAATTGCAAGTAGTTTAGGGTGGCAAGAGCTGTCTGGGTTTTGGTGTACAGGGTAACAAAGTTAAGGAGTGGGACTGAAAAGAGAGATAGGAGTGATGTCAGCTTGGTGTGATCCCCTTGGTACATTTGACTTAATTTTGAGGCTATGAGAAAGCTTTAAGCATGTGTGTACGTAGATTGAATGTGCTGCTAAAGAATGGACTAGAAGGGAGTTAAAGTAGAGGTAGTAAGTAGTCATTTGTGTCACGTGTGTGTGTGTGTGTGTGTGTGTGAGATAGTTGCTCAGTCGTGTCCAACTCTTTGCGACTCCGTGGACTGTAGCCTGCCAGGTTCCTCTGTTCATGGAATTCTCCAGGCAAAAATACAGGACTGGGTTGCCATTTCCTTCTCCACATTTGTGTCTTAATTTGTAACAATCCAGACAATAAAAATGCAAGTAAAATGAAACATTCTTTCATTGAGGTGAAGAAAAGGAGCTTTACTGTTCACTTCTGTAGCACACACATAAAATTAGAAGGATACAGATATTAGCATGGCCCCTTCACAAGGGTGACATGCACATTCCTGAAGCATTCTATATTTTTGCAACTGTGTGGGGTGGTGGATGTTAACTAACTTATTGTGACAATCACTTCGCAATAGATACATATATCATTATATTGTACACCTTAAATCAATGCAATGTTATTTATCAATTATCAAATTTGGTATTGTTTATCCCTAACTTGTGTCCAACTCGTTTGCAAACCTATGGACTATAGCCACCAGTCTCCTCTGTCCATGGGATTTCCCAGGCAACAATACTGGAGTGGGTTGCCATTTCCTTCTCCAGAGAATCTTCCCAAACCAGGGGTCGAACCCGTGTCCCCTGCATTGGCAGGTGGAGTCTTTACTGCTGAGCCACCAGAGAAGCCCTTTATCTCAATAAAGCTAGAATAAAAAGAAAGGAGCTTTATGTTCTGTTCAAGAGAGAAAGTAGACAATAAAACAGACCCTAACCAGCTTTAGGAATAAAGCAGCAGAATCGAAGTCTAAGGATGGTAAAAGAACAGAAGGGTCAGTTTATCATCAACCACCACTTACAAGATGATAGCACCTAATTATGACATAATGACCATCACAGAAGTATAATTTGATTTTTAAAAACTTAGGAAGGGAAACAACTGGCCAGGGTCTTGATTCTGGAAGAAGTACACAGAAGCATGACTATTAACGATAATAGCATGACTATTAGCAATGTCGAGTTGTTTTCAAATATTGTAAAAACATGATAAAAAAAAAAGGATTTTTTAAAATTGTTGTTTGTGTATGTTTGGTTGGTTGTTCTGTAATAAATGGGCCTCGCTGGTGGCTCAGATGGTAAAGAATCTGCCTGCAATTCAGGAGACCCTGGTTCAGTCCCTGGGTCAGGAAATCTCCCTGGAGAAGGGAATGGCAACCCATTCCAGAATTCTTGCCTGGAGAATTCCATGGACAGAGGAGCCTGGCAGGCTACATACAATCCATGGAGTTGCAAAGAGGTGGACATGACTGAGCGACTAACACTTTCACTTTCACTTTTTCTGTTATAAATATGTACTTTCAAGCCTGCTGGCCTGAGAACTATGGTAGAGTGGATGATAAAGTGGAAACAGGTACTGCTTAGCTGCTCTCTCTTTTTAATATTTATTTGGCATCATCAGGTCTTAGTTGTGGTCATAGGTGTGGCACACAGGTCCAGCTGCCCCACAGCATGTGGAATCCCAGTTCCCAGACCAGGGATTGAACAAGGTCCCCTGCATTGGAAGGCAGAGTCTTAACCACTAGAGCGCCAGGGAAGCCTCTTAGCTGCCCTTCTGCATGGATGCTTTGGGTCCATCCAGTGGACAGAAGGGAACTACAATATGGAGTCAGTAAACTGAGCTGGGGGATTTGGGAACAGTGGGTTTCCATGCTGGTAGGCTTGGTTTAGGTGAGTTCTGTTTGGACACACACAATTTGGGACATCTGTTTAAAGCCAAGTACAGGGCATCCATGTAAATTTTTAGGGCTAGAGGAAAGGGGAGTGGTCTCTTATTTTGATAAATCATATTCAACACCTAAGTATTGAGAGTAAACTAGATTTGTTTGGAGTTTGTTGCTTATTTTATGGGAAAAGGCATCATGGAAGAGAGAAATAGGTTAACAAATAAATAAGTTCTTGATTGAAGTGAAACCTGTCATGTTTTACTCATGAATAAAAATATGTGAAGTGAAACTCCTGCTCAGTCTAGTAAATGGCATCAGTGCCCCTGTGATTTATATGTTGTTATTTATATGTTGTTAGGATAACAAAGGTCCATTGCTCATGAACATTTGTTTTCTGGAACTTCTTTGCTTTTCAAATGGTCCACTTTGTTAACATCTGGAGTACATGACAAGGCTCAGTTGTTTTTCTTAAACTTTGGGGACAACCTGTTGGCTTTGAGATATGTGAATTCTGTTTCCAGTTTAGCTTTAATCCTTGTGTTTTGTGTTCGTGGGTATATATTTATCATTTTTTTAAATTTCAGGGTAGGCCATTGCCTTTGAAAATCTCTTAGTTCATTATGGAATTTGTTTTTAGAAATGCCTTACTTCATTCTGAGATAAAATTTTTCCTGTATCTATAATGTTGCAAAGATCAGTAATTTAAACAAATTTTCCTGTCCCTTCTTATTCCTATGATTGTATTACCATTCTAAATACTAATATTTATTCACCTTTATTTTCTACCTCTGAAAGTTCTGTATTTATACTTTGTCAAAATATTGATCCATTTTACTTGTGCAATTTACTGCTGCATAATGTGGCTAACAAAATATGGAGAAAACACATAACTAGAATCAACTCTGAATATCTTCAAATTGGCATATATAATTGAGATCCTCATGCAACCATGCCATTATCAATGTGTAGTGCTGACTAATAATAATAATAGTAGTAATACTATCATTTATACTTTCATGGCATCTATTATTTACAAAGAATGTCGATACATTTTATGTCTTCTCATAAAGCTACCTTATGTCTCTACGGTATTAATGTCATTATAAACATAATTAAAATTAATATTTTCTCCTTTATGACTTATATTGCTACTTTCCCTACCCTATTACTCAGATTCCACCTTTATCATAAATGATGCTCTGGGATTTACTTTTTTGAATGCTATTCTTTTCTATTCCAAGTTTCTATAAACCTTTCTATTCCTTATATGGAGGTGGTAAGGAGTCTGCATGCAATGCAGGAGACCCAGGTTCAATCCCTGGTTTGGGAAGATCCCCAGGAGAAGGAAATGGCAAACCACTCCAGTATTCTTGCCTGGAAAATCCCATGGACGGAGGAACCTGGCAGGCTACAGTCCACGGGGTCACAAAGACCCGTTCCTTATATGGAGACATATATTTTTTATTTTTTATCGTTTTCCAACCTTCAAGGGTAACTCTTCACTAACCCAGCATGCCACCTCACTCTAAAAAAAAATAAAGGATACAAAAAATCCTTTGAACCATTACTTTCTAACCAATAATACCTTTCCAATGATAGCCAAAGGCAAGCCATGAACCATACCAAAACAACAGCAATCTGTCTGCACCTCATCATTCATACCTGACTCCAGTCCTATATCTTTTCAGTTGAGAGAGTCTACTTTTGACGTTTGCTTTCAATTTTACGGCATTCAAGTTTTAAGTTAAGTTGCTCAGTCATGTCCGACTCTGTGACCCCATGGACTGTATAGTCCATGAAATTCTCCAAGTCAAAATACTGGAGTGAGTAGCCTTTCACTTCTCCAGGGGATCTTCCCAACTCAGAGATCAAACCCAGGTCTCCCGCATTGCCGGCAAATTCTTTACCAGCTGAGCCACCGGGGAAGCCCTGGTATACGGGTAGTGTAGTGTACAGGCATTTAAATCATGCCCATCCAGAAAATGTCACTGCTTTTACTTTCTTACCTAAAATGGAGAAACTCAAGATAATTTCTAGCATCTTAGAAGATGTGGGAGAGACTTTTGAGTAGGCCATTTCTTGTCTTGATTCTCTGGATGGAGAATTTGGGACTCTCCTTCCAAACCGCATCTGCAATCTGATGGAAGTTGGCACCACTGAGGTTTACCACTGCTTCTCCACTGTCTGGAGAACCTAGTATCACAGTACTCCCTGGGACAGCACACAGGTTGCGCACTATGTTATACCCTTTCTAGGCAAGCCTTGGGTCCACAGACACCTATACCCACAGCCAAACTCACACAGATGGTTTGGTTAACCCATGTCACTAGTGCCCAAACCAGTTGAAGGTGAAACCGTTTACTCATCAGAGCAGGTTAACCGTTTTAGAACTGGCTTGAGAAAATTTGGCGTGAGTCATGGAAGTGATGCACAAGAGAAATCATTAAGCTTTGAATATTTACTTCATTTTTTTTCCTGAACTGTCCCTGTAGACTGAGAAATACATCTTATTAATTGTTAAGGCCTTCTCTAGCTGTGCTAGTAAGTCATGGAGTTGTTTCCTTCCATATCAGAGGAAGTTTAAGAGGACATATGCGCGAACTGTCTGGTTGTGTTCCTTCAAGTCGACCAGTTTGTAACAAATTTGGCAAATTTGGTTAAGATGATATAGATCAGTCTTCTTCAGGAATTGTAGTAAGCAGTATTTCTTAGGAAGCACTGATTATCATGTCCCACACCCATAGTGGTTAAAATTGTGGGTTGCTTTGGCATTAGGTAATTTTAGAATTGAAAATAGGTAAGAATTCTACCAAAAAAATTTAGGGACACTTCATTTCTTGTAGCATTTGCCTTTTTATTATGATATTTTTTAATTGTGCAGAACTAGAGTAAAAACTGCTTCTTTCCTAAAACTAAGATAACCTTAGTTTTCTTCTCCATGCCATAAGCAAATTGCTAGAATATGCTCATTAGCCTATTTTGAAAGGAATATCCTGAAGTTCAACAAGAACTTATTTTGCATCAACATTTTCTTTGGATAGTAATGCCATGTTGAATATGGAATGGTCGTGCATGTATTTTTGTTCTGATTTATAGAATTGAAAGCTTATCACAGATGGGAATTATGTCTGAATCACCGTTTTCCTAGTCTTTTTGTAAGCTGATAGAACCAAAAGCTGGAAAAAAAAGAAAAAGAGAAAGTAAAACAAGCTGTTTCAAATTCTCTCTCTTTTTTTTTCTGTTTTATAGTTTGTTTGCTTACAGATTTCCAAGTCAGTCTGTATGTGAATTCAAGGATATGGCTGAAGGAAGATAGTCTGAGCCTTGAAAGAAGAAACTCTTGTCTCTCTCCCTCTCGCACGCCCTCCCTTTCTCTTTCTAATATGCATAGACACAGACACACGCGCGCGTGCGCGCACACACACACATACTCACAATGAAATGTAATGTGATTGGAGAATTGATTTATTATACAGAACCGAGACTCTAGCATCTAACCATTCTAGTACTAGTACTGATCAAGAAATATGTTTTGCCTTAAGTACTATTTGATATTTGAATTTTATCTGAAGTTGTAGGTAAGATCAAGCAGTCCACATGTTATGAAACTTACACTTGTATAAGGCTTGTGTAGATTTAGAAGCCAAAGCAAGAGTATTCTCTCAGATCAGTACCTCTGATGCACAAGCTATACATGCTATGAAAACACTACGGAAATACATGTCATTGGATAAGAGCTTTAAGTTGTGGACCTAGAGATTATCATACTAAGTGAAGATCGTCATACTGAGTAAAGTAAGTCAAACAGAGGAAGAGAAATATTGTAGTATGATATCCCTTTTATGTGGAATCTACAAAGAAATTATACAAATGAACTTATTTACAAAACAGAAACAGACTCACAGACTTATAGAAGGAGCTTATAGTAACCAGCCAGGAAGGATGGGGGTAAGGGATAGTTAGAAGTTTGGGATCAACATGTACACACTGCTATATTTAAATGGACCTACTATATAGCACAGGGAACTCTACTCAATGTTCTGTGGCAGCCTGGATGGGAGGGGATCTTGGGGGAGAATGAATACAGTTATATTTATAGGTGAGTTCCTTTGCTGTCCACCTAAAACTATCACAACATTGTCAGTTGGCTATATTGCAATATAAAATAAAAAGCTTTTTTAAAAAAGGAGCTTTAAGTTGTGGGTTAGACTTCTAAAAATAACTCTAAGTGCTCAATACCTTCTGCCTTTTGCACAGCCTTACAACAGCAGAGGATTTCCTAGGCTTATTTTATTAGATTGCATAATCAATACACCAAGTTCTAGCATTGATTGTAATTGAAGGCTTTATTTGTTTGTCTGCAATTTAAGGTCTTCTGTTTAGAATTAAATAAGATGTACTGTTGCTGATTTATGTAATTACAACTTTGCTGTAAATAAGATGAATTTTTAAAATATTTTTCTAAAGTAACACAATAATTTTAACTGATGTCATTTATCTTTCAAAGTTGTGATTGAAATAGCCTGAGCATGGGGAAATGTTTTTCTGTATAATTTAATTAGACATTGATCTAATAAGAGTATATTTCCCTGAAATAGATAACTTGAGGGCATTGCTGAGCAATACAGATTATAGTGTCTGGCTTTATCATTTTACCTAGATATATTGTAATAATAACTTGACTTGTACTATCACTTTCAGAATGGAAATAGTTTAACCAGATCATGACTGATTTTTTTCCCTCTTAAATACCTAAATATGAACAGAGTACAGAATAGCAATTATTATACTATAGCTTAAAACACAGTGTATTTGCAATGAGCAAATGGAAAGGTACTGCTTCTTACCATGAGACCACGAGCAAGTTAACAAAACTTTGAACTTCATCCTCAACAGTAAAATGAATATAATGAAGGCTGCTCTATCTACCATAAAACTATTGTGATAATCACAAAGACAAATTAAATTCTAATTGTAAGAGACCTATATAAGCTGAACTCGGTGGTTTTGTTGTTGATGATGGTGATGTTATGATTATTATTGTAATTATGCAGCTATAGTGGAAGTGATACTTGCAAGCATGTAGAGACATGAGAGCTTCATTTTGCTTTTCAATTCTTAGACAGATGAGTTGAGACGTTAGGTATATTGTTCCTTGCATGTTAGATTAAAATGAAATTGGGTAGCCTGAGTACTCTCATTTATGTAACTATTTGTTTATTTACTTATATATTTTTACATTTTTATCTTATCACCATGGAGATTCTGAAACTCAATTTGCTTATAAGTGGATAGACTAAATTTTTGCCCAAGTCTCATACAATTATAACTTTCTATGAATCTATGGATAAAAGTTAGTCTACCATAAATATGTTTAATGGGTTGAAGTTTTTATTTATTTCACTGTCCCTTCTTACAAGTGGTGGTGGGATCCCTGGCCCAGTAGCAAATCCAGATATAAAAAGAAAAAGCAGAGAAGTTTATTTACCATATCCAAATTACATGGATATGTTAAATGTTAAGAGCAAATTTTACTATGACTAAGGTGGGATTCGAGTAAAAAATGAAGCCTGACTTTTGTGTTAATGGAAAAGCTCTGTTTTAACTTCCACATAAATAACAATTATTAAGTAAACTTCTTGGCAGCTTACACATTTCTTTTTCTATGGTCTAAATTTTTTATATTTTAATTATACTTGTTTCTGAACATTATATTTCAATAAAATTCTTCATGACTTACATGTTTGTAAAGAGGTTAAAATTGTACCTAGCAATAGAAAATGCTATAAACAAGTTTGTTAAATTAAGACACACACTCATACACAGCCTATTCATAAATTTAGAGGACTATGTTATGTGGAAAACACATAAACATCTTATTCCGTATCCACCTTTTTGTATACAGCCACTTTATGAATCAGTCTTTTGTATAAACCAATTGATTTAACCTGCATAAAAAGCAGATTCTTTCTACAGTCCACCATCTGCCATACAAATTGACATATGTGCAAATTATCTAGGAAGAAAATCTAATTCCTTGTTTTTGTATGGCAACATAAACAAATTGCATATTTAGTAAATTTTATAATGTAATAATTAATAATAACCACCCAAAGGCTATGCTCAGGCTGGAAAAATATTCTTTACTCTCTGCTTCTTTTATGTCTCAGGTAGCTACTTTTCTTATTAAGAGCAGAAGTTTGAGCCTAGCAAAAAGATTATGGTTCTTCATTTCACTTTAATTTTAGTCATTTTTAGCATTAGTAAGATGCTAAAACCTCTAATTAGCTGAGTTAAACAACTTGAGAATGCCATAAACAGGAGATGATCTGCTAATTGGAGATAATCAGCACAGAGCTGCTTTGCTAAAACCCATACAATTAATTTAACGCACGTTTGTTGTTCAGTCACTAAGTCATGTCTGACTCTTTGCGTGCATATTAAATAAAAGCACTTGGAAAATGACATCAATTGCTTATTTTACTTCAGCCACGTGCTGAGTGACAGTACATAGCATCAGTTACTGTTTCATGTTGAATTTGCCTCCCGATGTCACCCGCACCTTCCAACTCTCTGGAGGATTAAGTCTCAGACAAGGATTTCCTTTCACAAGACTCCTTCCTATGAGACACCAAGATAGTTTGCTTCATCCTTGGCTATGGGGATAGGAGGAAAGGAGAACTCTTTGAGAGTTCTTGGCCAATAGGAAAATATGAAAGTGAAATACAACCATATAACCAAGCCATCTTTATTGACCTCAGATGCTCCAGGGAATTTTCCCTCAGAGGTCTTCTCTGATGAAAACCTGAGATAATTTTTCCTCTAAACTCCCTTAAGGTGCAGTACAGATTTCGTTTTCCCTTTGCAATGAAAGTATGTACATACTGTAAAGAATTTCTGTGTACAGATATGTTCTTAAAGTGCTTGAAAAATCTGCCTTATAATTATCATGAATTTTACTCATATAATGGTTACAAAATACATGGCTATGATCTTTGGAATGGAGAGGATTATACTATGCTTCAGCAGACCTATATTGCATTCCAACTTTGTCACCTAAAAATGTGTAACTTTGAAAAAAATTTCTTTTTTCAAGAAATTTAATTTTTTCAAGCTGAAAGTATTCCCTCCCTGTAATAACAATATCAGATTTCAAGAATTTTATATGGAGCAATGAGATGATGTAATGCTGGTGGTTTAGTCACTAAGGCATGTCTGACTCTTGTGACCTCATCTACTGTAGCCCACCAGACTCCTCTCCATGGGATTCTCCAGGCAAAAATACTGGAGTGGGTTGCTATTTCCTTCTCCAGAGGATCTTCCAGACACGGGATTGAACCCAGGTCTCTTCATTACAGGCAGATTCTTTACCAACTTAGCTACAAGGAAGCCTGAGATGATGTAATAGTACCTTGCAGAGTTAAATGTTCTGTTTATGCTAATCTCTTCCATTGTTCCTTTATATTTATGTGTATATAAAATATATTTACCAATATTTATTATAGAAAATATGTAAAATACAATTCCTTATATTTACTTGTGCAAAGAGGTACAATGAAATCTTTTTCTTGAAATGCCAATTCTAATAAAAAAAAAATCACATTTAAAATCTTGAAATAATGTCCAATTAGTGCTTTTCTATAAGTGTTAATGAATTCTTAGTACAAAAATTGGAGTTAATAGACATGCCAAATTTAAAAGTAATTTATTGATTTGTTTAACTTTTATTTTAAAATAATGCACCAACATTTAAAAAATGTGAGGAAAATATCCATAATCTAAATCACTGTTAAACTTTAATTTATAATCCTACTTAATGCAGATTTTGTATTTTGTTATCACTAATGAAACAAGAAAGAATTCAAAGGATTAACTGAAAGAATTCAAAGGGAACATGCCTAAATCAAGTTCTTAAAATGACCAGCCATCATTCTGTTTATGTTAGCAACAATTTAGTTATTCAGTTACTTTATATTTTATTGCTAAAAATAAAGTGTTTAAACTCTCCTGTAATGCAAAAGGTTTGATGCCAAAGGTGCAAATGTTTGTAAGCATTGTAAGCAGATCATAACACTACAAATAAGAAAAATAAATTTCCCCAACTGACATAATACATGTGACTGTATATCTGATTTTTTTTAATGTCATTGCTAAAATTCATGGCTTTGGATTTATTTGGAATTATTGCTATCAAGAGTACAAATATATATTCCAAGAATTTAAGAGCCTCTATCATGTGACTGGAAGAGAAATAATTCACTATTTCCTCAAACTGAAAGTCACTCTGTTGTGTCCGACTCTTTGCGACCCCATGGACTATACAGTCTATGGAATTCTCCAGGCCAGAATACTGGAGTGGGTAGCCTTTCCCTTCTCCAGGGTATCCTTCCCAACCCAGGGATCGAACCCAGGTCTCCCACATTGCAGGTGAATTCTTTACCAGCTGAGCCACAAGGAAAGCCCAAGAACACTGGAGTGGGTAGCCTATCCCTTCTCCAGGGGATCTTCCTGACCCAGGAATAGAACCGGGGTCTCCTGCATTGCAGACATATTCTTTACCAACTGAGGTATGAGGGAAACCCACAGTACTTTTAAAAATACAGTGCTAATGTTACATAGCAAAGTTGATAGGTCACAGAGTTAACAAAAGGACAGTGTTGGTAGGGTTGCTATCTTCTTGTGAACTTTGGGGTTAATGTTTACTTTGCACCACACCATGCTATAGGGGAAACGTTGATGGTATCATTCTTCAGCACTGTGAAATCGATGGAGAACAAGTTTACTGCCCCAATTCTGTTTTTGTAAATACAGATAAAGTAAAATCATAATATGTTCAAGTGAATTCAGTTTATTTAGAATTGGTGACCTGTTTTACTGACACTTGTTATGACTTCAGGCATATTATATTGTGTTATATTCCTTATCTTGGAGACTCAGTGCAAATTTTGGTCTGATTGGCATTGCTATAATTGGTATAAGTAATAAGTTTATTCAATAATCATGAAAGTAATTAAACACATTGATAGAAATTTGGTAACCTAGCTGATTCTTTACCTGGGTTCTGACAGAATGTGGTCCACTGGAGAAGGCAATGGAAACCACTTCATTATTCTTGCCTTGAGAACCCCATGAACAGTATGAGAAGGCAAAATGACAGGATACTGAAAGAGAAACTCCCCAGGTCAGTAGGTGCCCAATATGCTACTGGAGATCAGTGGAGAAATAACTCCAGAAAGAATGAAGGGATGGAGCCGAAGCAAAAACAATACCCAGTTGTGGATGGGACTGATGATAGAAGCAAGGCCCGATGCTGTAAAGAGCAATATTGCATAGGAACCTGGAATGTTAGGTCCATGAATCAAGGCAAATTGGAAGTGGTCAAACAGGAGATGGCAAGAGTGAATGTGGACATTCTAGGAATCAGCGAACTAAAATGGACTGGAATGGGTGAATTTAACTCAGATGACCATTATATCTACTACTGTGGGCAGGAAGCCCTTAGAAGAAATGGAGTAGCCATCACAGGCAACAGAAGAGTCTGAAATGCAGCACTTGGATACAATCTCAAATATGACAGAATGATCTCTGTTCGTTTCCAAGGCACACCATTCAATATCACGGTAATACAAGCCTATGCCCCAACCAGTAACGCTGAAGAAGCCGAAGTTGAATGGTTATATGAAGACCCACAAGACCTTTTAGAACTAACACCCAAAAAAGATATCTTTTTCATTATAGGGGACTGGACTGCAAAAGTAGGAAGTCAAGAAACACCTGGAGTAACAGGCAAATTTGGCCTTGGAGTACAGAAAGCAGCGCAAAGGCTAATAGAGTTTTGCTAAGAGAACTCACTGGTCATAGCAAACACCCTCTTCCAACAACACAAGAGAAGACCCTACACATGGACATCACCAGATGGCCAACACCAAAATGAGATTGATTTTATTCTTTGCAGCCAAAGATGGAGAAGCTTTATACAGTCAGCAAAAACAAGATCTGGAGCTGACTGTGGCTCAGATCATGAATTCCTTATTGCCAAATTCAGACTTAAACTGAAGAGAGTAGGAATAACCACTAGACCATTCAGGTATGACCTAAATCAAATCCCTTATGAATATACAGTGGAAGTGAGAAATAGATTGAAGGGACTATATCTGATAGACAGAGAGCCTGATGAACTATGGACGGAGGTTCGTGACATTGTACAGGAGACAGGGATCAAGACCATCCCTGTGGAAAAGAAGTGCCTAAAGGCAAAATGGTTGTCTGAGGAGGCCTTACAAATAGCTGTGAAAAGAAGAGAAGCGAGAAGCAAAGGAGAAAAGGAAAGATATTCCCATTTGAATGCAGAGTTCCAAAGAATAGCCAGGAGAGATAAGAAAGCCTTCCTCAGTGATCAATGCAAAGAAATAGAGGAAAACAACAGAATGGGAAAGACTAGAGATCTCTTGAAGAAAATTAGAGATACCAAGGGAACATTTCATGCAGAAATGGGCTCAATAAAGGACAGAACTGGTATGGACCTAACAGAAGCAGAAGATATTAAGAAGAGGTGGCAAGAATATGCAGAAGAACTATACAAAAAAGATCTTCATGACCCAGATAATCACAATGGTGTGATCACTCACCTAGAGCCAGACATCTTGGAATGTGAAGTCAAGTGGGCCTTAGAGAACAAAGCTAGTGGATGTGATGGAATTCCAGTTGAGCTATTTCAAATCCTGAAAGATGATGCTGTGAAAGTGCTGCACTCAATATGCCAGCAAATTTGGAAAACTCAGCAGTGGCCACAGGACTGGAAAAGGTCAGTTTTCATTCCAATCCCAGAGAAAGGTAATGCCCAAGAATGCTCAAACTACCGCACAATTGTGCTCATCTCACACGCTAGTAAAGTAATGCTCAAAATTCTCCAAGCCAGGCTTCAGCAATACGTGAACTGAGAACTTCCAGATGTTCAAGCTGGTTTTAGAAAAGGCAGAGGAACCAGAGATCAAATTGCCTATATCCGCTGGATCATCGAAAAAGCAAGAGAGTTCCAGAAAGACATCTACTTCTGCTTTATTAACTACACCAAAGCCTTCAACTGTGTGGATCACAATAAACTGTGGAAAATTCTGAAGGAGATGGGAATACCAGACCACCTGACCTGCCTCTTGAGAAACCTGTATGCAGATCAGGAAGCAACAGTTAGAAGTGGACATGGAACAACAGACTGGTTCCAAATAGGAAAAGGAATACGTCAATATTGTCACCCTGCTTATTTAACTTATATGCAGAGTACATCATGAGAAACGTTGGGCTGGAAGAAGCACAAGCTGGAATTAAGATTGCTGGGAGAAATATCAATAACCTCAGATATGTAGATGACACCACCCTTATGGCAGAAAGTGAAGAGGAACTAAAAAGCCTCTTCATGAAACTGAAAGAGGAGAGTGAAAAAAGTTGGCTTAAAGCTCAACATTCAGAAAACTAAGATCATGGCATCTGGTCCCATCACCTCATGGGAAATAGATGGGGAGACAGTGGAAACAGGTGTCAGACTTTATTTTGGGGGGCTCCAAAATCACTGCAGATGGTGACTGCAGCCATGAAATTAAAAGACGCTTACTACTTGGAAGGAAAGTTATGATCAACCTAGATAGCATATTAAAAAGCAGAGACATTACTTTGCCAACAAAGGTCTGTCTGGTCAAGGCTAAGGTTTTTCCAGTGGTCATGTATGGTTGTGAGAGTTGGACTGTGAAGAAAGCTGAGTGCCGAAAAATTGATGCTTTTGAACTATGGTGTTGGAGAAGACTCTTGAGAGTCCCTTGGACTGCAAGGAGATCCAACCAATCCATCCTAAAGGAGATCAGTCCTGGGTGTTCACTGGACGGACTTATGCTGAAGCGGAAACTCCAATACTTCGGCTACCTCATGCGAAGAGTTGACTCATTGGAAAAGACCCTGATGCTTGGAGGGATTGGGGGCAGGAGGAGAAGGGGACAACAGAGGATGAGATGGCTGGATGGCATCACCGACTTGATGGACATGAGTTTGGGTAAACTCCGGGAATTTGTAATGGACAGGGAGGCCTGGCGTGCTGCGATTCATGGGGTCGCAAAGGGTTGGACATGACTGAGCAACTGAAAGATAAATGAAAGAAAGAAGACTTTGTTATCTCTGATTCTTTAATAACTTAAGAATACATGTGTGAATTTTTGAACCTCTAAATTCTGTGTACCAGATTTTGCTAAGATTTTACCTACTTAACATATTTATATTCATACTTGCTTTCAAAAGATGAATAGTTATTGCAGGTATTCAAAGATAGACTTTATTGGCCTCCTAACTTAACAAAAATTTAATTCATGTGAAAGATGATGAACTGGAAAGCTTTTGTTTCCATGTTGTATTATTAAGTGGTTTAGTTTGAATTTGAATGTCCTGTGTCAGGATATCTTAGACACTCTAGAATAAATATTTCTGTTTTTGCCACATCCCTTCACTCTGTCCCAAATTCAGTAGCAGTACAAACAGTGTGTCAAATCAAATCAAATGCTTACAAAGGATTTTAAGTAAACCTAGAGAAAATTCAAAATACAATTTTTCTATATGAAATTTCCCTGATGGTATAATAAAATTATCATATATATATATATATATATATATATATATATATATATGTACATTTTCCTATAACTTGGCTTGGTACATTTTCCTCAAAAAATAATCAGTTTCAATGATATCTCAATGAAGTGATGAATTAAATGAGTGAATACTTTGAAAAATAAAAAATAATCTATAAGGGGCAATTTGTTAGTAAATCATTACTTGAAATGAAAACAAGATAAGCCCTAATTAAATCAGAGCTCACAGATAATTTATTTACTTTCAGTAGGATTCAGATTACATGTAAACTGGTAATATTTAGATGGCATGGTAAAGCAGTTAGTATATAGTTTCTTATTCATGTTATTATTGATGTAGACTAAAATATGATAGAATCATTTTTAAAAGATGAAAAGAGAACAGACACATAATAAAATAAATAGAGTGTATTGGGAATAGAAACATTCTTGGATTTTTCACAAAAGCCTCTAACATTCTCTTTTCTTTCTTTATGCCTGTTCTTTGCCTTATTTTAATTTTCTATATTAAGGAAGGGCTGAAATGTGAAATTTGAACTGGTCAGTCTTTCTCCCTCAATATTTTGCCTGAAGTTATAATTAAGTTTACAAAGTCACAATCAGTATCATATAGTATGGTTAATAATATGATCCCTAGAGCCTGACTGCCTGGGTTAATAAAGTGGTTAATAATAATATTGTCCCCAGAGTCTGACTGCCTGGGTTATGAAAGTGGATTATTCCACTTAGAAATTGGTAACCTTGAGCAAGTCAGTATGTTTTCCACCTCAACATCATCATCTTAAGAATTGTATGATGAAAAGACTAAACTAGTTTAGTATAATAATCGGTGCCTTGAACAATTTAGAACTATACATGACATTTTTATCATATTTATTTTCAAAGATAATGATGTATTTGCATTTTATCACAGTCAATCTAATTTTCCAACTTGAATTTTTCCTGTGAGGATTGCAGAGGTGGGATGGGGAGGTGGTGGGAAGGATGAGAAGGGATAAAAGACAATGGAGGTAATGGCATAAAATACTGTTCCTCCCGGTGGGATTCTTTCAACAACAGCCTCATAATACATGATTGCCACCTAAATACTTACATACCACTGTGAAGGCTGCGTGGGCTCTTGTAAACACAATGTGTGCAGTGGAAATTCAAGATTCTGGTCTCATAGAATAATAGAGAAGATCCTATCACCTGATTAGGTCATGGGATCCACTCTCCTCCATAAAGAAAAGCATATATTGCATGAATCTTTCTAAAAATTTCATAACCCCCTGAGTTATTCTAATATCCTCTTTCTTTCATGGGCGTGCTGAGTTGTGAAGCTGTGTTTGACTCATTGCAACCCCATGGATGGTAGCCCTCCAGGCACCTCTGTCCATGGGATTTCCCAGGCAAGATTACTGGAGTGGGTTGTCATTTCCTTCTCCAGGTGATCTTCCCAACACAGGGATCAAACCCACATCTCCCACATTGGCAGGTGGATTCTCTACCAGTGAGCCACCAGGGAAGGACCCCTCTTTCTTTTACCATTTTATAAAAAACCTGTTGTTGTTTTATACTTTACACCTTTATATGATTTTAGCTCTCAATTTCACCTCTCCTGAGCTAGTAATAACTTTTAAATTGACTTCTGTATGCATTGTTTAGAGAAGGAAATGACAACCGACTTCAGTATTCTTGCATGGAAAATCCCATGGACAAGGAGCCTAACAGGCTACATACAGTCCATGGGATCGCAAAGAGTTAGAAACAACTTAGAAACTGAACAGCAGCAACAACAACAATCCATTGTTAAGTCTGTCCTCCACACTAGGATTTCTCAGCTCATCATTGTTGGCATTTGGGGCCAGATTATTCTATGCTGTGGGAGAACGTTCCTGTGAATTTAGGATGTTTAGCAGCTTCACTAGCTTCTACCCTCTAAAAACAAAAAGATCTCCTTATGTTGCCACATGTCCCTTAGGCAGAAAAAATCATCCTCAGTTTAAAATGACTCTGCAACAATCCTTCCTGATCAGTCTTCTTAAAGTATACATTTTGTCCTTTCAGATTGTATCATTCCCTGTTGAGAAACTTCAGTTTTTCATATTATACTACAAAAAATGTGATGCCTTCAGATCTGGCCATCAATATGTTTGCTAGTGTATTTCTTATTTTCTTACTTATCATTCTATATTTTAGACTGGCTAATTCATGAGTAACTGTTTTGATAGACAGATAGATAATGAATTTTCTGGGATGACTGTTCCTATAAGAGTTTTCTCCCAAGTATCCTGTCCCACACCTGCAATCATCTATCCAGATATTCTTTTTCTGCTTAAAACATGGTCTTGCTCAAATTCCTTTACTCAGTAACTCAGTTTAAACTCCTCTTAGGATTGAGAGGAGTCTTTGCTTTATGAATAGGTAGGTAGATAGACAGATAGATAAATAGATTCTAAAGTTACTGTAATTTAAAACCATATTCTATCAACATGGAAATAGTCAAGTAGGTTAATGGAGCAAAATATGGAGCCCAGAAACAAACACCCATAGTGTAAAGTCAGTATATAACAGAGGAAACATTTTTTTCTGTCAGTGGGGATTAGGTTAGAAGTCTGATGCTCTCTCAAGAGAGAATCTCTTTAGAATGAAAGAAAATGTGAACTTTGTTCTGTATACCAAAGGCAAAAAAACTTACTTAGATAAAAGATGTAAATATAAGTAAACATAAGATAACATAATCTCAAGAAAATTAGGACATATGAATAATCTCTGATTTAAGGAGTTTTTTAAACCAGTACAGGAAATTTGTAGCTGTCAAAGTGAAAGAAGTAGAGTCACTCAGTCATGTCCGACTCTTTGTGACCCCATGAACTATAGCCCATCAGGCTCCCCCATCCCTGGGATTCTCCAGGCAAGAACACTGGAGTGGGTTGCCATTTCCTTCTCCAATGCGTGAAAGTGAAGTCGCTCAGTCGTGTCCGACTCATAGCAACCCCAGGGACTGCAGCCTACCAGGCTCATCCATCCATGGATTTTCCAGGCAAGAGTACTGGAGTGGGTCGCCATTGCCTTCTCTGGATATGCAGATGATAGTACCCGTATGGTACAAAGTGAAGAAAAACTAAAGAGCCTCTTGATGAAAGTGAAAGAGGAGAGTGAAAATGATTGTTTAAAACTCAACATTTAGAAAACGAAGATCATGGCATCCAGTTCCATCACTTCATGGCAAATAGATGGGGCAACAATGGAAACAGTGAGAGATTTTATTTTTGGGGCTCCAGAATCACTGCAGATGGTGACTTCAGCCATGTAATTAAAAGACACTCCTTGGAAGAAAAGCTATGACCAACCTAGACAGCATATTAAAAAGCAGAAACATTACTTTGCTGACAAAGGGCCATCTCGTCAAAGCTATTGTTTGTCCAGCAGTCATGTATGGATGTGAGAGTTGTAATATAAAGAAAGCTGAGCGCTGAATAATTGATGCTTTTGAACTGCGTTGTTAAAGAGGATTCTTGAGTGTCCCTTGGACTGCAAGGAGATCCAGCCAGTCAATCCTAAAGGAGATCATCCCCAAAAATTCATTGGAAAGACAGATGCCAAAGCTGAAACTCCAATATTTTGGCCACCTGATGCTAAAAAACTCACTCACTGGAAAAGACCCTGATGCTTGGAAAGATTGAAGTTAGGAGGGAAAGGGGACAACAGAGGATGAGTTGGTTGGATGGCATCACTGACTCGATGGACATGAATTTGAGCAAGCTCTGGGAGTTGGAGATGAACAGGGAAGCCTGGTGTGCTGCAGTCAATGGGGTCTCAAAGAGCTGGACATGACTGAGCAACTGAACTGACAGTTTTTTTCAGTGTGGCCGTATATATTAAAATCAAATTTAAAACTTTGCTTTTTGCACCAGTGAACACTTTTCGGTGATCTGATCGATCAAAATAAGGGTTATATGTACTAGGTTGTTTATTATAGAATAATTTGTCATGGAAAAAACTAGGAAACAATTGAAAATGGGTGAATTAGCTATGTGGCATCACTAGATTTTTGGAGGGATATTTCTGTGAGAAAAGCAATATTCAGAAAATATATATATAATTCATTTTTGAAGGATAAAAGCCACAATATCAGAATGTGTGTGTGTGTGTGTGTGTGTGTGTGTTTTGCATGTATTTATGACAGAAAGTGAAGAGGAACTAAAAAGCCTCTTGATGAAAGTGAAAAAGGAAAGTGAAAAAGTTGACTTAAAGCTCAACATTCAGAAGACTAAGATCATGGCATCTGGTCCCATCACCTCATGGAAAATATATGGGGAGACAGTAGAAACAGGTGTCAGACTTTATCTTTCAGGGCTCCAAAATCACTGCAGATGGTGATTGCAGCCATGAAATTAAAAGACACTTACTACTTGGAAGGAAAGTTATGATCAACCTAGATAGCATATTAAAAAGCAGAGACATTACTTTGCCAACAAAGATCTGTCTAGTCAAGGCTATGGTTTTTCCAGTGGTCATGTATGGTTGTGAGAGTTGGACTGGGAAGAAAGCTGAGTGCCAAAGAATTGATGCTTTTGAACTGTGGTGTTGGAGAAGACTCTTGAGAGTCCCTTGGACTGCAAGGAGATCCAACCAGTCCATCCTAAAGGAGATCAGTCCTGGGTGTTCACTGGACAGACTTATGCTGAAGCGGAAACTCCAATACTTTGGCTACTTCATGCGAAGAGTTGACTCATTGGAATAGCCCATGATGCTTGGAGGGATTGGGGGCAGGAGGAGGAGGGGATGACAGAGGATGAGATGGCTGGATGGCATCACCGACTTGATGGACATGAATTTGGGTAAACTCTGGGAGTTTGTGATGGACAGGGAGGCCTGGCGTACTGCAATTCATGGGGTCCCAAAGAGTTGGACATGACTGAGCGACTGAACTGAACTGATGTAAACACGGAAAAAGGTACAGAGAAAACCATGCCTAATTTAGGAAGTAGAAATGGCGAGAAAGGGAGAAAAGGATGGATAAAACAAGAATTGAAAAGTTTTCCATGATTTCAAAGGAATCATGAAGCATGTATAATAGACATTTATTTCAACTCATTTAAGAGAGAGTCTGTATATGTGTTGTGTGTGCCTTAGGAGATAACTGAAAATGAACATAGCACACATTCTTATATAAAATAGTTTGGCAGCTATCTAGTTGCATTATTTAGAGAAATTGGTTTAAACTTTACTCTCCAGCTCCTCATGCTGCTTCTCCTAAAATACCAACAACATGAACAGAAAGTGCAACCACCATTGGACACCTTTTTAAACTTTTTAATTATTTCCATTATATTTAATTACTTCAAGATGCCTAAACAACATAAAGGAAGAAATTTTTGTGCTAGTTTTAACTAATTATAGTCAAAATTTATTTATTCACTCCTTTTGACAGTAATAAAAAATGTTGAGTATCTCTACTGAATTATGCTATTTGGACTCTATGAGAAAATATAATGCATGAGACGATCATCATATACAGGGTAGAAGTCACCATGACAAGTGAATACCTGCAGTTCTCTAGGAGCTCCAAAGAGATTTAAACCCAGTAAGAAACTAGTCAGGCTTGTTTTCTTTCTATCCATTCTTTGAATGGATCACAGGATAAAAGACCTTTGTTTATTTTACAGTTTGGTTTGTAATGTATCCAGTTTTAGTATTATCAGTATGAAACTGAGTCAAATTTCAAGAATTTTTTTTTCCTAAAAAAAAAAATTACAACAAATAAAACCAGGCAGTCAAGGAAGGAAAGGAAATATATTTGAGCAGCAGTTTATCAACACTGTTCTGGAAAAAAATAATCAAGACTGCTATACTATCATTTACCAGTCTCCTACCTCAAATCTTGCTTAGATACACTCACCTACAGGCTGTGACTCAGCAGTAGACAGAATAAAGTATATCCCTACTTTCCTCGTTAGTAAAATAAGCAATCTGAACGAGGGGACCCTTAGGAAAATTTTAGCACTGACATTTTATACTCCGTGCTCTATCTATTAAAAAGGTTATGTTGGCATAACTTTTAGAGTTGCTCTATAAATAATGACCACATCTTTAAACACTTAATAAAAATTATAACAATTTATCACAGTTATAAGTTCTCCCTCTCTGCAGGCCTGAGGTCCTCATCAGGAAGATGTGGAAAATGAAATGGATGCTCTTATGGCCCCTTCCAGCTCAGACACTCTTGAATCTGGCCAGATTCTTAAATATGTGGTTCTAATTCTCACAGACATTCTGCAAAGCTTGTGCAGTCAGGTCTGATGATGTCTAAGTCACAGAGATCTTTTTGGAGCACAAATTTATGATAAAAGTTAATTGATTCAGAAAAAAAAAACAAATTTCAAGAATTTAAGTATCATTTTAAATAATAGGTACATTCAAGATTTTTATAGAGCACATTGCTCTGTTAATTAAATATTCCATTTCTTGTTCATAAAGCATCTAGAATTTGGGGAACCCTAGGTGTATTCCTGAGCGTATGAGCTCTGTTCATTCCCCAAAATGCAAACTTGTGCATGAGTTCATTACACAATTTGCCGTGTATAATATCATAAATAATTTTCTTTCTTTAAAATTAAATTTCATTTTATACTGACAGAGACTAGGCGTAGCTTAATATGGCAACATTTTTCTATATAATAATATAGAAAAATAAAATGAATTTCACTTTAAGAACTTTAACTCTTTCAACTAAATGAGACTGGTTATATTTTATTTGTCTGCAGACTCAAACAGTTCCAAAGTCTATGAGGTTGGGTTTTTCAAACTTATCATGTTCTGTTTTAATCTATAAACTTAACTTTAGAAAGCCCTATTAAAACAATGAACAAAATATCTGTAATCTTAATACATTATTTTAAAATTTATGATAATTTAAGAGTTAATTTGACAGACTCCAGTTAATTTGACAGACACTGTGTGTGTATGCAGTTTATGATCTGGCAGCTGTAAAAGGACCTACTTTAGGAAGGACTCTGCACTTGGATTTATGCTCTGCTGCAGCCATCTTGAAATTCACAATAGCGTTATCTCTGAATTTACGTTCATAAGCAAAGTCCATTGGGACGTGGAACCATGAATACGAGCATTGGAGCTGCAAGGTGGCAGCCGTGCATACACAGGTCAAGCCTACAGGCACAGCAGGAAGTACCGGAGCCAAGCAGTTGGCCTGGCAGCAAGGCACAGATATGCACGCCTCAGCAGTCTTGGCTGCTGTGTGTCCCCGGCGTGGACAGGCCTGAGCTGGGTCCAGGTTCGCAGTGGCAGGGCAGCAACAGAAGCAGCAGTGATGAGACCCTGGGCCACAGAGACACCCAGAGGCTTCCCCTGCCAGCCAGGAGAGGACCATGGTGACTCCCCTATCAGTCCCAGGAACCCATCCCCAAAGTATCGACACAAATATTCAATCTCCTAAATTCCAAGACAGACCCTGTGGAGCTCAAACAGTAAACTTTGTCAATAAATTATTACATGATAAAGGAATTCATATAGCCATATCAATAAAAGTTATCAGGGAGTTATTAGAATTCTTGATTTTAAAATGTCCAGATTTGACAACTCCTGCAATACTGCAATGCAAATATACACCAGCCTAGCAATAAGAAATTTAAAGATCATCACTTATAGTGGAAAATAACACTATTTTCATATGAAGTTTTAAATGAGCCAGTTATTAACAAGGAAGACAATTTTTAAATTAAATTTTCCTTGTAATTGAAAATACAGGAAGATAAAACATAATCAAGAATTATGGGTTATATACAAATCATGAAACTATTTTTGGCTTCTTGCATTGATCCTTCTTTAATTAAAAGCTACAGGAAATGTCAGAGGAAACATTAAAATACCATTGCATACATTTACATTTGACATTAAGTTCAATAGAAAAGCAGTGTAATGGTTTTTTGTTGTGATAGAATTGTTCTGTATCTTGACAGTGTTGATGAATACAGGAACCGATACATGTAATAAAACTGAATAAAACTAATTTATGTATACAAATGAGTACACATTTAGTGAAATATGAATGAGATCAGTGGATTATATTCATGTCATTTCTTGTTTAAAATTGCTCTATAGTTTGCAAGATTTCACCTTTAAGAAAAACTGATGAATTGTACATGAGATATTTCTCTATTATTTCTTACAATGTCCATGTTCATTTACAGTTATCTTAAAAACTGTAATTTAAAAATAAGGCACAGTTTCATGACTATGATTTTATGAAGAATTAAATCATTTATTAGAAATCATTCCATGAGAATCATCAGCTCCAGATGTACTAAAATTTATATATTAAAATAATTTATCAAACATTCATCCTAATGTTGTCCCCAGGCAATAAAATACTCCAGTTCCAGCAAAGGTTGCATCAACAGAAAGATCTTCCCCCAAATTAAAAATGTATCAGAAATTATTTGTGATCTTGCATTAGCCAGAAGGAACTGATGTAATTTTCAGTTTTATCATTGAAGATGAAATTATTAATCATATAAATTTTGATGACCTAAGGAATGAGTTTTTCAGAAAGCTAAGCCATAAAAATTGTATGATCATTAAAGATACCACAACAGTATAGTATTACTTGTATTATATATAATTATGATACCAGAATTTCACTTTTTGAAATGTATAAGTTTATGTTGTTACTCAACTAGCACTATTATCCCAAGTTTTATAATGAATAAAATATTATAAGGAAAATTCTTTATATATTATCTTCAATAATACTTTCCCCCCCTACATTTTAAACTAAAAGGCTTCAAATTTTTATTTTACCCTGATTCTCATAAACAAGGTAAATCCTGGACTAGACAGTTTGATACATTGATCAAAAATTTCTTTAAGTTTTATCAGGCAATATATAAGATATATTGAACAGCTTATTTTTGTAGAACTGAGCTTAAGATAGAGTTTTGAAATGACATCAGAAATTGCATCTAATAACTCAGAAGTCAGCGTTTTTTTTATTTTCAGTGTCTTCCAAGATATTATTTTGCTTATTTTATTTTATTATTCTACAGAAAGCCAGTAAGATTCATCCATCATCAACTTTGACATTTGAATTTCAATATACATTACTCAGAAAAGGCTTCAAGGAAGTCTTTTCATTTATCATATCTGTATTTCCAAATTATGTTAATTTTTCATTTAAGGTATTGAGGCATTCATTGAGGTCTATACAAGTATATCATTTGGACTTTCAAAATTTTAATATCATAGCTTTGATAAAAATTCCTATACTTAGGCCTATGTGCTTCATATCAATCAGCAGCATTTCTCAATTTGCAAATATTAATATATTACTAGAGAATGACACAGATTTCCTGGAAATTTTTAAATTAGCATATTAACATTCATTCACACCACTGTCCCAAAAGGAATTTTTAGTTTTAAAAACATACAAAACTGACTAGGATTGCATATTTTAACTGTAGACTATTTCTATTTCATTATATTTAGCAAGTTTTAAAAAACAACAGGTCTTTTGATTAACTATTGGGGCGAAGTATTTGTGTAAATGCTCTATTACAAGAATGTTATAATGCTTCTGTGTATCGGTCATAGTCATTTTTCTTCTGCTATCCTAATGGTTCACTCTATTTCCCTTTTCTCTTCTGTTGCAGAATGATTCTTGGGGAAAGCAGTATTCCTACGCACTCTTCAAAGCGATGAGTCATATGCTGTGCATCGGCTACGGAGCCCAAGCCCCAGTGAGCATGTCTGACCTGTGGATCACCATGCTGAGCATGATCGTCGGGGCCACGTGCTACGCCATGTTTGTCGGCCACGCCACGGCTCTAATCCAGTCTTTGGATTCCTCAAGGCGGCAGTATCAAGAGAAGGTAATTAGTCTTATCTCTAATATATTCAACCAGCTGGTTTGTCAATTTAATTAATAGTATTCGGATAAATAAACTATGCCCTGTATTGAAACTATAATGAGCTAAAATATTCAAAGGAGGAAACCACAATCTGTTTCCATATTTTGAAGTTTCTTCAAGATGGTCTTCATAGCTTTTGTTTCCAGTTTCTCTCTTAAATACTATATTTTTTTTAAAAGAAAATCTGAATTGTCATTCACAAAAAAATAGTTCCATGTTTCAAATGTATGGAGCTTATTTGAGGTGATGTCATGGTTTGTGGTCTATAATTTTTAAACAGTTAATATAAAGACTTCTCTTGTACATGTTAGAAAAATGTGAGCTGATTAAATGCAGAGAGATGGCCATTGCACATCTCTCTTGGCCTCTCTGCATGTTGCAATCATAATTTATATTAAGTCCATATGCATAGCTGAACATATGTTGCCCTTGTATCTAGATAAGTCACCACACACCCTCCAGTCTTTAAAATGCATACTAACAGCTGCTATCATGCATTCTTACGCACAATGTGTTAATTGAAATGATTGCTGTGCTAAACTTTTCTCAAAAGAGAGAAAGTAGATTTGTGCACTTATTTATTCATTGGATTTTGTTTTAATATGCTGAATTATTTGGTTGGTACTATCCTGGAGAAGGAAATGGCAGCCCACTCCAGAGTTCTTGCCTGGAGAATTCCATGGACAGAGGAGCCTGGCGGGCTACAGTCCATGGGGTCACAAAGAGTCGGACACGACTTAGTGACTAACTTCATACTTGGATGATCAGACAGTACTTACATTCTTCACAAACACCAATAACTTTCCTACAGATAAGAATGTTTTATAATTGAAGGAAGAATTTCTAGTGTGGGAGCTCTGTTGAACATAACAGAATATATAATATATATGCACCTTGCTAAAAAATGTATCTGAAAGTAGTGGTTCAAACAATTCTAGAATATGTCTCCTGATGAGTAATAACAGCTTAGACTCATAAATTCTTCATCAAACAGCCAAAGATCATTTCATTTGTGACTTTATTTACAGAAGTTTCCAACACTTTATGTTTGCCATAATTCATCATCGAATTCTTGATTTTACAAGGGTTTGGTAGAGGATAAATGATACTGGAATAAGTTTTTGTTACTTTCTGACATTTGAAACAATTTACTCAGAAACAGCTGGTCATTTAGGTGAGCGGCATTGAGTCCCTCTCCTGCATCTCCCTAAAAGAGGCCCCCCTGAGAACCTGGCAGTCATCACCAGCCTCTTTCTGCTGAGAGCTCTGTGCTCTGCCAGAAGGCACTCTTGGATGAGACCCAAGATGTCAGGCTAGTCCTGCTGTATCACTCAGATCTGGTCCAGAGAGAAGCCCTCAGGCATTCCATCTCTTAGCCCCTCTCTCAGCACTACTGCCTCTTTCACCAAAGCATCGAAGAGCTTGTGTCTTGCCTTCTTCAGTTTCTTGGCAGAGTCACACCCCAGTGTCCTCAGGCTATTTGCATGTTCTCAGATGTGAACTGGACTCCAGACTCATGTCTCTTAACTATGTGAACTCATTTCAAAGATCCCCAAGCAATTTTCTTGACGTCCCTCTGAAAGGTCAAGGGTTAGAAGGTAGTCCTCCCACAGCCCTATCCCAAAACAGGCTGGGGAAGGCACTCACAGAAGAGCAGTCATTCCCTTCAAAGAAGTCTACTCACTGTTGTTGTCAGGAAAGTTCTTTTTCTACTCTCTGACCTCTGTAGACCTTCAATGAGATTGACACCTTCAGAAGTCTTCATCGTTGGATCCCCACTTACACTTGTAAACCTGTGTAGGAGAGAGCCTCTTACATAACCAGCATTCTGATATCTCAGGTTAGCAGCTCAGTAAACATGAGGAAGGAAGAGTAAATCCTAATCTAGCAGATTTTTAGACTGTTTATTTTAAAATCTCAGCTCTTCTCAAAACTTCTTCCACAGATGATATAAATAAATCATAAACACACACACACATATATATATATATGAGTATATATGTTTTGTTTTTTAATTTATTTGTTTTTAATTGAAGGATAGTTACAGTATTGTGTTGGTTCCTGTCACACATCACCATGGATCAGCCATAAATATACATATGTCTCCTCCCTCTTGAGCCTCCCTCTCACCTCCCACCCTCTAGCTTGTCACAGAGCTGGTTCATTGTTGAATTACCTATTTAATTGTTTCCTGGTCAAATAAGCTTGTACATCTTAATTGAAACAATGAACTGAAAAGATTTTGGCTATTAATGTGTGTGCTATGAACATTTAACATTTTGTCTGCCCTCTATGCCAAACTCCCTTGTATTTTAAGTGATTAATGAACACTTGGGAAATGCCTATCTAGACATACTCCTCACAGTGAGCATTCCATTTTCTTAGGTTGACCTTGGGTAGTTACTACCTTTTCTAGATATATCCACAGTTCATCTTGTCTTTTTAAATGAAATTGCTTTAGATCACCCTGTATCTTTATACTGTTGTGTCTCAGTTCTTATACTTCAGCACCCCTGGGAAGCCTACTATTATTTCTAAACTTGTCACTCTCTTTCCTGTCAAATAATTCTAGTAAAAGCAGCATTTAAGTGTGCAATTTTTTTTGGAATAAGCAAGAATTTTAATACAAAGCACATTATGAATGTAGAATAAGGAATTTTCAACTCACCTTGGTGTACCTGACGTACATGAATGATTTTTAGTGGAAATTTGGACATGACAAGTATTTAATTGTATGAGGAAATTATCAAATTGAAATAACTTTATATACTGAATAGCTTCTGAATCCAAGAAGCAAAGTGTATATTAATCTAAGGCAGGTTCAGCAATGAATGACTTGTCTAAATCATTCATTTAATGATAGAGCACAAGGCAGTAAGCCAGTGCTGCTCTGGGCTTCAGATATTGTGTATGTTGCCTAAAATTGTAAAAACTACTGATTCTTAGTTTAATAATGATAAGAAACAACTTTCTAAATTTATCCAAATGGACAAAATTTTATCATGTCAGCAAATGTTTATGATCCCTTTGGATAAGAAGGTATATTTAACATAAGTAGTCTCTCAACCATGCAGGCAACTTATATGTAATCCTGAATGAAATCATGCAGTTGTGCAGTTTTATGTAATCATATCAAAAATATTATATTCTAAACTTAGTTCAGGAAAGTGTTTTTTTTTGTTTGTTTGTTTGTTTTAGTGAATAATCCATAGATTCTTATTTTTTTCTTGTAATGAAAGACTAGAATCAGGACTGTCACATAAGCTTCTTATTCCATAGAAATATTTTTAATCAATCTAGTCTTCCAAATTTGTACAGGGTAATGTTATGAACAAAGACAAAATACTGGGCACTAAGACCTGCTCTCGTTTTTGAACTAATCAAATCCCATTTATAGTAAAGCAAATTTCAGGTCATTTAAAATGAACTGATTATGGGTAATATGCCCTTCAAAAATAATTTGTTGGAAAAAGAATGGTGCCAAACCAACTTTTAAACTCATGGATCTCATAACCAAATCTCTCTTCCAACCAGAAAATTATTGTTCTCACAACAAACCAAATTATTCTGATCTGCCTCCATGCCTTTCATCCTCCTCCTAACATACTTTTACCCCTTTTCCTGTTTACATGGATTTTACCCTTCCCTTTGTAAGACTGTGACACCTTCCTGATTATCCTAACCCATAATAATCTGTTTATTGTGTATATTCTGTCTGTTCCAGAGTAATATAATATCCTGATAGGAAGATCTGTGTCTTTGTTATTGTGTATTTCCTCCCCCATAAACAGTAACCTCAGTGCTGCAATGCTCAGAGGGAACAGTAAGGATTAAGAATATTTATAGTTGTCCAACTGTGTTTTCTAGAAAATAAATGGGAATAAGAGTTTATCCTTTGAAATTTTTGAATTCTGTCACTTGAATATACATGAGAGCATCTTTTTCGAAATGTTGATCGTGTTGTTTATTTATGTGTAGGTAAACATATTGCTTCAGCTGTTACAGCAAATACTTATGTATGTATGTATACATTTGGCTTACACACAGGTCATGTTTTGGAAACTAAATTTTCAATATGCTTTCCCTTCTGGAATTCTGAGATTGATTTCCTGTAAGTAAAAGATACATTATCAAAATATCTTTCATTGGGGTTGAAGCCATTTCTTGATTCCTGGGTTGATCAGGAGGGTGCTCTGCTTTAAGCCATGATGAAACCCTTTGTTTCAGAAAGAAAGATGGGAGAGATTGTCAGGACTGTCATGTGATTCTGAGTCTTCAATTTTGAAAAAGCATTCTATGACTAGAGTAATGGCAGATCAAAGGGAAAAAAAATTGGAGTAATGGCCATTGGCCATGATGGTTTATAAATAATGCTATTATTCCATTAAAAAGAAGAAAAGTTGTCTCTTATTTTGCACCCCATCTTCATTATATCAAGAAATTAGTCAGTTGAGCTTCTGATTTGGTTTACTGACTGTGTAGACTTGTGATAGTATTTGTGTTCAGAAGAACAAAAGGTCTTTGAAGTTATAATGATCTTGAACTTGGAAAATCAAACTGACCCAGTATTTAAAGGAAAACTGACTGATGCCCTCATTTACTTTTTTTTTTTCCATTTATTTTTATTAGTTGGAGGCTAATTACTTTACATCATTACAGTAGTTTTTGTCATACATTGAAATGAATTAGCCATGGATTTACATGTATTCCCCATCCTGGTCCTCCCTCCCACCTCCCTCTCCACCCGATCCCTCTGGGTCTTCCCAGTGCTTGGAAGCATTCTTAGTGGGAAGAGGTAGCTCTAAAATGTGTGTGTATTCGACAAAATGTTTCATATGATTTTCTTCATTATTAGTAAATGAATGTCTACTTCCACTACAAAAGAGAATGCTATGAGCAGAGCTCCCGCATGGTTCCTTAATTAGTTGGAAAAGTCTCCAATTCAGCTATTCTATATACTTTTGCTTCCCAGGAGCTGAATTTATTGTACTCAGATATGTTAAAGTGGTAGTACTGCCAAACATTCTCAGGCCAGGACAGTCCTCGAACTGGGAATATTTGTGAGATTTTCTCATAGAAAACTAATAGTGCCACAGCCCTTGGGTTAGCTTCATGTTGCCACTTCAGCTGCTAACAAATTGGGCTTCTGGCAAATAATACTTTTCATGTTCAACTGGGAGAAATATTTTTACATTAACTAGAAGTACTGTCTTAAAGATAGGTCAGAGCTGAAGAATATTCAAACTACCGTACAGTTGCACTCATTTCACATGCTAGCAAAGTAATGCTCAAAATCCTTCAAGCTAGGCTTCATGAGTATATGAACCGAAAATTTCCAGATGTACAGGCTGAATTTAGAAACAGCAGAGGAACCAGAGATCAAATTGCCAACATTTGTTGGATCATAGAGAAAGCAAAGGAATTCCCAAAAAGCATCTATGTCTGCTTCACTGACTACACTAAAGACTTTGACTTTGTGGATCACAACAAACTGGAAAATTCTAAAAGAGATGGGAATACCAAACCACTGGTCAAGAAGCAACAGTTAGAACTGGACATGGAACAAAAGAGTGGTTCAAAATTGGTAAAGTAATGCGTCAAGGCTATATATCGTCATCCTATTTATTTAACTTATATGCAGATTACATTATGCAAAATTCCAAGCTAGATGAATCACAAGCTGGAATCAAGATTGCTGGGAGAAATATCAACAGCCTCAGACATGCAGATGATACCATTCTAGTGTCAGAAAGCAAAAAGGAACTAAGAACCTCTTGATGAGGGTGAAAGAGGAGAGTGAAAAACCTGGTTTAAAACTCAACATTCAAAAACTTAAGATTATGGCATCTAGTCTTATAACTGCATGGCGAATAAAAGGGGAAAAAATAGAAGCAATGACAAATTTTATTTTCCTGGGCTCCAAAATCACTGCAGGCGGTGACTGAGGCCATGAAATTAAACAATACTTGCTCCTTGGAAGGAAAGATATGACAGACCCAGACAATATATTCAAAAGCATAGATGTCACTTTGCTGACAAAGGTATGTATCATCAAAACCATGGTTTTTCCATGTACAGATATGATAGTTGGACCATAAAGAAGGCTGAGCACTGAGGAATTGATGCTTTTGAGCTATGGTGCTGGAGAAGACTCTTGAGAGTCCCTTGGACTGCAAGGACATCAAACCAGTCAATGCTAAAGGAAATCAACCCTGGATATTCATTGGAAGGACTGATGCTAAAGTTGAAGCTCCAATACTTTGGCTATCTCATGTGAAGAGTCAGCTCATTGGAAAAGACATTGATGCTGAGAAAGTTTGAGGGCAGGAGGAAATGGGGGCGACAGAGGATGAGATGGTTGGATGGCATTATCCACTCAGTGAACATGAGTATGAGCAAATATCTGGAGGTAGTAAAGGACAGTGAAGCCTGATGTGCTACAGTCCATGGGGACATCATTTAGTGACTGAAAAAAATCAATGAGAAAGAGAGTTTGAGGCTATTGATTTAACCGAGGAGAGAAATAGAATTTTGCCAGTTGTAAATTTTTATTTTACCACTGATTTTCAATCTTTGTATTTTAATATATCTCACTGGTACCTCTTTCATTCAGTGACAATTTCTGTATGAAACTCCATATTAAATGCTGAAATTTCCTGCATCTTTGCTGGGAATAAGGACTGTAAAATTGCTAAAGATTTGTCCTCACCAATCCTTCATTTAGTTCTTTGCAGTTAACATTTACCATTGGCAGGATATCTGACAGTTTCTTGTAATGGCTGTAAAGTAGAGTTGCATTTTCTACTATTTTCTTTTATTGATTGATGCATGGATGTTATCTTTTAGAAATGTATGCATTTTCATTTGAATGTCCTCCTTTAAGTTTTTTTTTTAATTTAAAAAAATTACTAGGGTATAATTAATTTACAGTGCTAAGTTCATTTCAGGTATACAGCAAAGTGAATCTGTTACACATATGTATGTATCAACTCTTTTTAAAATTCTTTTCCCTTATAGGCCACTATAGAGTTTTGAGTAGAGTTCCCTGTGCTATACAGTAGGTCCTTATTAGTTATCTCTTTATGTATAGTAGTGTGTATGGGTCCATCCCAATCTCCCAATTTATTCCTCCCTCTCCCCCTTACCCCCAGGGACCATACATTTGATTTCTACATCTGTAACTTTATTTCTGTTCTGTAGATTAGCTCATTTGTTTTTTATATTCCACATGTCAGGGGTATTATATGATATTTGTTTTTCTCTGACTTACTTCACTCAGTATGACAGTGTTTCAAGTATTTTGATGTATTGTATTTGTGTCCCTTATATGTCATAACACATAAATACATTATTAAGCATCTTTATAGAGCAAAAGCTTGTCACTAAGATTCACTAATCTGCCAAGATCCCACAATGTACAAGAATCACTGCATGGATTTGCGTTTGTTTAATTAGATCACTGAGATCCATTTGAAATGTGCCTTAAAATATGCAGAAGAAATCAGCAGACAGAGGTAGTCACCATGGGGGAAATGTCCCAGAAAAGAGCACTAACCGTGAGAAGATTCCTGACAGACAGGAACAAAATGTGCAAAGGCCCAGAGGTGGCTATGTGTGGTAGATATTGAAGTGTCTAGTTTGAATGAAGTGAAAACTACCTTGATGGTTAAAGTATGAAATAAGATTGGGTTATGCTCTGCCTAAGAATAATTTTCAAGGCTGGAATGATGAGACTGTTGTGTTAGGAAAAAGTTATCCCTTACAAAATTTTAGCAATGGGAGGTAGTCATCAAAACTGTCTTTTAAGAAAGTGAATCACAGTACGTGAAATATGTACTAGTATCATAATACAAAATATCATAGTACATGAAATATGCTATACTCCTAACTGAGACTGTAAGGGTCCAAGAGCAAGATCACTTCATAAATGCTTACTGTTAGAATCACTGGCACAAACATATTAACAGAACAAGAATGCCAACCTTTTAAGTAGATATGGACACTTGGGTCAATAAAATTGCTGGAAACAACAGTCTTTTCTAAAGAAGCAGGACCCAGAAAGTCTTCAAAATTAAGATGTCATGTGAGTTCAGTCTCACAGGATTAGTTTTTATCTATTTGATGTGTATTTATTGAATGCTTACTATGTGACAGGCCTGGTGCTGGATGTTTTGCATACAAAGTGAGCAAGTATACTTGGTGTCTTCTCATCATGTTTCTTGTAGTAAAGTGGGGTGGTGAGGGGCATGACACAGTAACAAGATTCATTGAGTGCAATCAATTATTATAAAAAATTTAAGTGCTCAGAATGGAAAAGTATATTAATCTCTCTGCTATGAGATTTTAAGTCTTTGGCTTGATTCATGTGGGATGTAGTGAAGAAAAATAATATTTAGGAAGAGACCTAAAGAATGAATAGAGGTAAGATAGTGAAGTAAACAGCATGGGAAAAACCACTGAGTGTGAAAAAATTTTTCAGGATCAGGAACAGACAGATGGAATGTGTGACTAGGGCTCAGAGATAAGTGAAACAGCTCTGGGCAAGACTGGAGAGACTGACTTAGGTCAGGGTGGATGGCACCTTATAGGCCTACTTAACCATGTTGTATTTTAGCTAAATGCTATGAGAGTCTGGTAAAAGCTTGAAGCAGAAGAGTGGTACATTAGATTTATTTTCTTAAAACAGTGTTCAGTCCTCAATGTGCATAATAGATTAACGGATAGCAAACATATCCCAGTGTTCTTTGTCATTAGGTAAACTCACCAGTGCTATCTTGAAGAGACCCAGGTAGGATTTCAAATTTCCAGGTAAAAGTATCAAATGGGATGGAAATACTAAACAAGCCATTCCACATTGAATAAATACTACTCGGGGCAAATGCTGAGCTGCTGTAAGAAGAAGATCCAACAATTTAGTGACCTAAGGAACTGCATCACTTTGCTAAACAGCTCTGTGGGATGAGAGGCCAGGTCAGTGGGATGGCACTGCTCCAGGTGGTCATTTTCTTCCAAGTTGTTCTTCCACTATCACCTGGACAGTATTTCCCAGCATTTCCTATGAATCATCATTACCTGGAGAGCTTGTTAAAACAGATCTGTGGGCTCCACTTCCAGAGGTTCTGTTTCATCAGGCCTAGGGTGAAGCCTGAGAGGTTTAATTTCCAACAATGTTTCAGCTGCTGCTTCTGGTCCAGAGACCACACTTCAAGAACCAGCTCCTTAGGATATTGTTCTAGTTTGTTTAAAGCTGTGCCTTTGACTTGTCTGCCTTCCAGCTCATAAGAGGAAAGAGGGACACACACATGACTTCAAATCACATCTTATTGTTGAAAACTTTCAATCGATGAGAATTTCTCAAGGAAGAGGAGACATTTAGTCTAGCTGGGCAACTTTGTGACCAATTAGTAACTCTGTATAATATGGAAGAGGCAGAAGATGGATTTAGGTATGAAATTCATGGCCTCTGCCACAGATACTAGAGTAAAAATGAGGAGTCAGAAAAATGCTTGGGATTTTCTAGGAAGCATACATTTTGGATGGGTTATGAAGTACTTGAAAAATAGATCCAAGGCTTAAAGCCATTTGTACTGATTTGATAAGTAATGGAGAGCCATTGAGATTTTGAATATGTCCTGACACTATAAGAAGAGAGATGATAGAGAATGAGGAGATATATGGAACAAGAGATGATAAAGAAGAATAAAGAGATGAACAAGAAGAATAAAATGGAGGGAAGAACTTATGTCTTCCATTAAGCCATCTGTTGGTAAACTTGGAATGTGTTATCTGAAATGCCTCTTATGCACCATAACTTATCTACCAGGGGTAATGAAGTATCTTTAAATGAAACATTAGTGGAATGTATAGATGTATTACATCTATACATTATATAACAGATGTATTACTGTTAAAAATCTACTATATCAAAAATTAGGTACCAATCATTTTATTTACTCTTGCTTTTCAATTGTGGTCTGATTATCATGCATACTGGATTATCAATGTGGATTTTTCTGTCATTTTCAATGAAAAACAATTCTCATAAAACAGGGTTTCACCAGATGTGTCATAACATAGCATTCACTCTTCTCTATCTAAAGTCAGAATTTTTTTTTTTCTGTCTGAAGAGTGTATTCAATGAAATAAGAACTCATGAATTTAGAACTGAGTATACTGATAGTCTCAACCTGAAATACAGTTTTAGAGCATTTGATATACAGATGAAACAAGTATAAACCACTTTAATGCAAAAAAGAGTTGGACACGACTGAGCAACTGAACTGAACTGAATATTTTACTTAAAAGATACATTATTTTATTTAAATTATACAATATTTACCATGAAGAAAATGCAATATGATTATTATGTTTATTATTATGCTACTGTTAACAATAACAAAACACAACAACAAAAATTTTACTTAAAGTATATCTTATCAACCTAATATATAATGATAGGATATTGAGCATTATCAGGTTATAATATAAGACATAATATAATTCATGTGATAGCATAAGATAGATGATTATGTTCCACATTCACTACTTCAGCTTTGCAAAGTGAAATTATATTAGAATAGTATATTCATTTTAAAAGATATCTTGCTGTCCTAATTCACCAAGTTATTATTAAAATTAATGAAGTAAAATTTTGAAAGTTATTTTAAGCAATTGAGGAAAAATCACTATTGAAATACTTAGCATTAGCATATTTTATGAAAAATGATCTTCAACTTTAGTATTGTATTTTTATTAATTGAAAATTAAAGAGGATCTATGATGTCTATTAAATGACAGAAATAGATTATTTTAACTTTTTTCCCAATGAGAACATAAAATACTGAATTTCATTTCAGTGGTATGATTTCTTCTTTACTTTCCCAGGGGTCAGATGATCATTAGAGCATCAAATTACTTTTTGTTTATTAACAGAAATATCTCACTTACTTGGAGCTCAAATTAATAGTAATCAGGACTTCCTGAATTAGGCTTCAGCCCCGAATTTAGTGAAAAAGCAACACATTAAAAGTAGATGAAGAGCTGCTAAAAGTAGGTGCATGGAGAGGAATGGGGGACAAAAGCTGTAAACAAGATCAGGAACAAGGAAAAATAAAAGCCACGTTCAGCCCTGTGGCACAGTGCAGTGTAGGACCAAAACTCCCCTGTCTGCCAGGGTCACTTTCAGCTGATTTAGATCAGGCTGATTGGAAGACTCCCATCCAGTATCTGGGCTCCACCAAATTTGGATCAGTTTATAAAATGTGCTTCCCTGGGGGCTCAGATGGTAAAGAATCTGTCTGTAATACAGGAGACCTGGATTTGATTCCTAGGTTGGGAAGAGCCTCTTGAGAAGAAAATGGCAACCCACTCCAGTGTTCTTGCCTGGAGAATTCCATGGACTGAGGAGCCTGGCAAGCTACAGTTCAGTTCAGTTCAGTCACTTAGTCATGTCCGACTCTGTGACCGCATGAACTGCAGCACACCAGCCTTCCCTGTCCTTCATCAATTCCCGGGGCTTGCTCAAGTTCATGTCCACTGAGGCTGTGATGCCATCCAACCACCTCATCCTCTGTCATCCCCTTCTCCTCCTGCCCTCAATCTTTCCCAGCATCAAGGTCTTTTCCAGTGAGTTAGTTCTTCGCATCAGGTGACCAAAGTATTGGAGATTCAGCTTCAGCAACAGTCCTTCCAACAAATTCAGGACTGACTTCCTTTAGGACTGACTGGTTTGATCTTCCGGCAGTCCAAGGGACTCTCAAGAGTCTTCTCCAACACCACAGTTCAAAAGCATCAATTCTTTGGCACTCAGCTTTCTTTACAGTCCAACTCTCACATCCATACATAACTACAGGAAAAACCATAGCTTTGACTAGGTGGACCTTTGTCGGCAATGCAATGTCTCTGCTTTTTAATATGCTGCCTAGGTTGGTCATAGCTTTTCTTTGAAGGAGCAAGCGTCCTTTAATTTCATGGTTGCATTCACCATCTGCAGTGATTTTGAAGCCCCTCAAAGAAAGTCAGTCACTATTTCCACTGTTTCCCCATCTATTTCCCATGAAGTGATGGGACCAGATGCCATGAGCTGCAGTCCATGGGGTCGCAAAGAGTTGAACACAACTGAGCGACTAACACACACACACACACACATAAAATGTGTTTTACAAAGAGAGTTCTTTCTGTTTTGCTGGCATCTGATGCAGACTGTAAAGCTCAGCTGGCCCTACAGACATGAGAATTTGGTGGGTCATAGGTGCTGTTAGAAGTGATGAGCTCCCAAATCACACAATGTCAGTACCCAGACAGTAGTGCACAGTTCACACTTCTCCCAATAGAGTATACATTCTCAGACAGCTTCATGGAGCTTCAGTCGAAGATGATAGTTGTTGCATTTTGTTTTCTAGTTTATCCAACTTTCCTTTTTATTTTTAGCTGCATTTTCCGTGTAATCCACTCATATTTTTCAGCCACAATATTTAGTACTTAAAAACAAAACGGAAATTCGACAAACAAACAAACCAAAAAAAACAAAAACAAAAACTGAAGGACACTTTTTTGAAGGTGGCAAGCATTGCTTGGGATTCCCAGGTGGCTCAGTGGTAAATAAAATTATTGCCTGTCAGTGCAGGAGACCTGGGTTCAATCCCTGGGTAGGGAAAATCCTCTGAAGGAGGAAATGACAATCCACTCCAGTATTCCTACTGCGAAAAATCCCATGGACAGAGGAGCCTGGTGGGATATTGTCCATGGGATCACAGAGTCAGACAGGAATGAGTGACTGAGCACACACACAAACAAACATGACTTAAAATGTCATAAAAATTTAAAAAGAATCATTATTCTAAAATATGTTTAAACTTCTTAAAGGGTGAAGGGATAAAAGCCTTAATCATCCTGGAACTTTTCTTTATTGAAACATTGTTCCCTGATTGAATGATTCATTCTTCCCTTCTTCTTGGCAATAATATTATAGCATTCTAGTCATACACGCTCCAGGAAGTTGTATGTTGGAGAAATCACAAAATTTAAGATGTTAAATTTACAAATCAGTTCTCTGTTCTTTTTATAAATGAATCAGATGACTAGATTCCAAACTTTGAAACATTAATAAAGTATTTATGCAGTCACAGGGATTGAAATTAGCAATATGAAAAATTTAGCATAAAGAATGTTATATCATATATATTTTATAAATGTATTATTAAATATCATCCTCTTATCTCAGATTTACATATTAATAACTGGAAAGTGAATCTACACAATTCTAATGAATCATAACAAAGAAAATAGTATTCTGAGAATGAGTGTGCAGTGGGGCTCATCAGTATTAGAATATATCTAGGAGAACTATTGGAACTTCCATGATGGTTCAGTGGTAAAGAATCTACCTGCAATGCAGGAGATGGGGGTACAATCCTGGTCTGGGACAATCCCCTGGAGGAGGAAATGGCAGCCCACTCCAGTATGCTTTCCTGGAAAATTCCATGGGCAGAGGAGCCTGTAAGGCTGCAGATCATAGGATCTCGAAAGAGTTGGACACAACTTAGCAACTGAACAGTGAAAACAGAGCTATTAAAAAACTAACAAACAGAAACATTAATTAAATACAGTTGGGAGACCAGAAAGGGGATCTCTCACACTCCAGAGCAATAGCAGATTCCAGAAGGAAGAAGAGTGCTCCTCTCTGCTGTCCATGTATCGGCCACGAAAAGCGTGAACTCTGTTTGCCCTAGCCATCCCACCTTCCTTTTCCTCCCCGTGTTGTGCAGGGCTTGCACATGGCTTGTCTTGGTTGCAGACCCCAAATTGCAGTTTTCTGCTGATCCTCAATAAACCCATCCTTGCTGGAGAAGTACCTGGCAGTCTACTTGTTTCTGATCAACAGGACATATCTGCATTTTTAAATGGCTAGATTATCATCCAGATCCTTAGTACTATCTAGAGAAGTTAGCATAAACATTTTCTTAGTTTAAAAGCTAAATTAAATTATTTGCTTTTAACTGGAAAGATTTTTCTAGTTAGATATCTTTATTATGGTTTTCAAAGTGTTAGTCACTCAGAGTCCTGACCGACTCTTGCACCCCCATGGGCTATAGCTTGCCAGGCTCCTCTGTCCATGGGATTTGCCATTCCCTTCTCCAGAGCATCTTCCCGACCCAGGGATCTAACCCAGGTCTTCCACATTGCAAGTGAATTCATTACCGCCTGAGCTACCAGGGAAGCCCTTATTATTATTTTATTCCCAATCAATTCACGTTTTAGAGATAAGAAGGTGGAGATCGAGAGATGTTAAGTTACATTTCATATTCACACATCTAATTAACAAAAAACAGCATTCTTATTTTTCAATTCACTGTGCTTTGAAGGAATGTAAATGTTACTAAAGAGGATAAAATTTTCAGAAGTACTTTGCAGCTCAGTCTCCGTGCTTTTCTTCCAACTCCAAAAGCAGAGTATAACATCCAAAGAAGACCACACTATGAGCTAAAATTACTACTCTAAGACTGTAGCGTTTATATAAACAATTTTTTTGAAAAAGGCAGAAGTGTTCAGGTCAAACATTCGATAAGCAGATTAATTACATTCTTCCTTGGTTCAGACCTTGTGTTTGGTGAACTAGAGTATAAGTGAGCATTGAAACCAACCAAATATAAATAAATTTTCACTTAAAAATTATTTTTCAGTGCAGTCAGCTTTATACATAGTTAATTTACACTTTAGGAAATCAATTTTCTGATTTTTATTGACAATAAAATAATATCCCACAGATATCATGTTCCAAAGTTTTTCTTTGGCCAAGTTTGATGCAACATACACATTCAGATGTCTGTGAGGGTTATTAATATCTTATTACATTTGTCATTAAATTTTAAACACAAACTTTGGATTTATCTGAAAGAAGATGCATTTGGCACTGTATATGGCTTTACAAAAACCCTAAGTAATATATAGATTAAAAAGATAAACAGTGTTTTCTGTAGCTGTTAAGCATTTATCATAGAATTTCCCAACAAATCTATAGAAGAATTATTTTACTTTTTTAATGGGTGGAGAAACAGTGGTATAAATGGATTATAAAACATATCAGGACACAGGCATTTCATTGTTTTAGAATGTAAATAAGTCAATTCATGAGTTCTGCTAGCAACATTGCACATGTTTCTGAGATACTGTGTAAGCTGATTTTTTATCTAGAGAAATCTGTGGAAATATTATGTTAATATTTTGCTTTTTTGTATTTTAAAATATTAAAGTATTTTTAACATTAGCTGGAAATAGCCAATTATTGTAAATGAGTGAAAGTTAATGTTTTTTTTTTTAATTTCCTCATGGAATTTGAAACTTAGTTGCAGATTTTTAACTTATGTACTCATGTTATCAAATAGTAATTTTTTTTTCAGGAAAATTAGTCCACATTTTATAATAATTTAAAAGAAGACATAGTGGCATTATGCATACAAAATATATCATGGCATAGTAATCTCTAACAATTTACTAGAATATTTGAGTGATAATTTTGGCCCTAATGTTTCTACAGTGATAGAAAGGGCACCGTAGGATCTATTACTTCTATAGAAACTTATCTGAAATTCTTATATTATAGATTAGACTTCTGTGAGTTCTGAAATTTTCTCTTGAAATTTTCCAGAAAAAATATTAAACTATTTTCAGAGGTATCAAGTTTTATGAAGACTATATCCCATTAATAAACTACTTATTTGTATGCATCTGATAATCCTATACTTAATAAGATTCTTAAAGAAATTAATTTTAGGAAATTGTGTAAGGAATCTAGCTTTGTACCCTTGAAAAGAGCTTTGTAGTATCATAACAGCTCCTTTCTAAAGGAAAACACTGTATGATTCGGTGAAGCTGAAGATAGCTGGTAATAATTACTGTGCTCACAGCACACTTCTTTTGACTGTGCCATGTTCTCTAGAAAAGGAAATAACATTTAATATTTTCTAATTTTACAAAGAATAAGGAAATTAACCTTAATTTGAACAAGCAACAGGATGTCTTAATCTCTTAGTCCCAGAAAGTTTCCTATGTTGTAAATAACAAAAAAATTTCCATTATGATCATCTGACTCCAAAATAAAGTATAAATATATCTGTAGAATGTAAGTGTTAGTCACTCAGTCATGTGTGACTCTTGGATGGTAGCCCACCAGATTCCTCTGTCCATGGAGTTCTCCAAGCAAGAATACTGGAGAAAGTAGCTATTCCTTTCCCCAGGGGATCTTCCTGACCCAGGAGTTGAACCTGAGTCATTCATAAGGACTCCATCCTCCTAAAGTCCCCATCTCCTAATAATATCACCTTGGAGTTAGGTTTCAACATGAATTTTGAAGAGACACAAATATTCAAACCATAGCAAAAGCTTTAAGAATTTGACTCAAGAATGATTTGTTTTTCAGAGTACCAAAGAATAATAAAATATGCTGAATGGTATGGTGGCCATGGAGAAAATAGAGAGGCACTATATTAAGAACTGTGAAACCTGGTTTTATTCCTGACATTTACTAACTAGATGTTAAACTAGTATAAATGAATTTGCCACCCTAGGCCTCTTTTCTTCATCTGTGAAATGACAGGATTGGAAGCTATTATCTCTATGTGCCCTGAGCTCTGAGTGTCTCCTTTTGTACTAAATTTATGTTAATTTTCCTTGGATGACCCAAAAGGAGCTTTAAATGCCTATTGGGTCACCCTTAGAAATGTAATTCATTAATACTTTGTACTGGCTTGGGACTATATATTGGGGAAAATATTTGGGGATATAGGGTGAGTAAATTCTCTTTCTTAAATTTTATTCTATGTAAATGACTTTCAGGACCTATGCCAACATTTTTAATGTTAAATATTATATTTTGATATACCCTTCTTGGGGGATTTTCTTCCAATAGTTTTGGGTTTGTAGCTGCAACCTAGTTTGTTACGGCATTACACATTTATAGTAACACCCAATCACACAGCTACCTGACTTCCAACTGTCTTAAGTAGGTCATTCACAAAACCAAAAATAATTAAGCTAAAATGCTCCTGAATCTTAGGGAAATAGGTGTCAACATGTAGGTAGTGTTTGCATAACTGTATCACTTTGGCTGTACACCTGAAACTTACACAATATTGTAAATCATCTATACTTCAATTACATAAATAAATAAATATTTTTTAAAAAGAAAAGGAAATGTTTGAATTTCTTGCCTTCTCAAATTCTTAATCGTTATCTGTTTTTCCAAAAGCCATTGTTTCTAGGTTAGTTTGAGCAAGAAATCTGACAAGTTAGGCCTTAAAGTTTGCATGTGATCATGTGCAATACAGACCGCTAACTATTTGGAAAGTTACAGTTTAAAATAGATTAGATCACAGAGAAAGAAAAACACCAATAGCAGCAGGTAAGTACAATTTAATGGAAAGCCAACAGTACTACATAATGAACCTCTGAGATGAGAAAGGAATCAGACACCCTGGGGATAAATGGAAAAATCCAGGCAGTAACTACCAAACTATGTATAGTATAGGAAGCATTTTTTATAATGATTACCACGAATCATCAAGAACAATTTAAATTATGCTCAGTATGTTCTGTTTTACTCCCGATCAGAAAGTAAATGGTTTGAGAAAGATTTGGAATCCCAGAGTTTTAATATTTGTGCAGAGATTTTTAAATTTGAGATTTGGTGATAAGTGAAGTATCTTCATGTTCCTTTGTAGTTAAACTTTTATTATGTTTATGTAAATAATTTAATTTTGTGCCCTTTTATTGTTTGAACTTCACTGGCCATATTTCATGGTGTCCTTGTTTATGCCAGTGCAGGAGCTTGTTACTAATTAGGTTGGACATGAGGCATTCTCTTCAATCCATGGGAACACATTTCTTCCTTAAATTTTATGTCTGAGTTCAGAAGCCATTTTTTAAACAAACACATTTGTTTTTAACACATTAACCAATGCACAAAATTTCAACTAATCATGAACTTGAAGAATGGAAGTTAGGTTTAAGAAAATGAGAAACTCTTTAACTATCTCAAAACCTTGAGTCTTTGAGTGATTTTATGTCTTTCAATTTATTCCTTAGTGGTATCTGCCACTTCCCTTGATCTATACTGGTTCATTTTTGCTTGAGCACATTCCTTGACAGAGAGTTTACAACTTCACAAGGCACACATTTCTTCTGAAGTGTTTTAATTTTATGAACATCAAGCCATCTATTAATTTGGCATCTCTCTTTTCGGCTCCTAACCACAGTCCCTAGTTCTGCCAGGGACAGCTGAACAAAGAAGTCAAACTCTTTCTTTTCAGTGCTCAGGGCTGGTGCACAGGGAAGACCCAGAGAGATGGGTTGGGGAGGGAGATGGGAGGGGAGATTGGGATGGGGAACACATGTAAATCCATGGCTGATTCATGTCAATGTATGGCAAAAACCACTACAATATTGTAAAGTAATTAGCCCCCAACTAATAAAAATAAATGGAAAACATTTTTTTTTCTTTTCCAGGAAAGCAGGCCTGTTTTTCTCAACAGCTCCTACTATGTATATTTTTTTCCTCACATTACAAATTCCTGATTCCTTTCTTCCTGCTTTAGATCAGTAATTCTCAACCTGGGCTGCACATTCGAATCAACAGAAGCCTTCAAAAATAATAATATCAGGAAGCTACAACATATTTTCACTGGCTTCATTAACATCATGGGACACATAATCCACAGAAAATATGGCATATATTTTGCGTGTGAAGGATGTGATTCAGAGTTTCAGCTCCTCAAGGAGATTATTGTATAGCCTTAGACATGCTTTTTACCTCCTCAATATTTTCATGAAGATAGAAACAACCAGGTTTTCTCTGCTTACCTCATGTGGTAGATGGAAAGAACAAATATTCTTTGTAAACTATAAATCATCATAAAAATGTTATTCACTATTATTATCATCACCCAGTAAATTTTAAAAACATGGATTGCTTTCTAATAATTCATTTTGTCCGAGTGTCTGCTGACTCAGTATGACTTCTGTAGTCTTTCCTTTTCAGGCTTTTCTAGCCTTGAGAGAGTCTTCCCCTCTTTCTTATTTACTTGAATGAAATAAAACAACCATGGGACTCCTCAACAGATAGACATTTGTGGAATGTCAATATAAAGAATAAAAAGGGGAATCTAAGTTATTAAATGGCTTACTTGGCTTAGTCATTGTCCTACTACTTTTTAGCTTTTTAAATACACATGAAGAATAGTTATCTTTAGCATTTTTATGTGTTTGGCTAAGAACATATTCTGCAATTAAGAGAAAATTTTTCTGGTCTTTGCTCTTCCACTAACAATTTTCTACAGTTTAACAGAGTTCTAGAGAAATTACTTGGAAAAGAATAACGAGGCATATGAATTTAATAAATAGTAAGTATTAGTCTGCTTTAGGAAAACAATTTATAATCATAAAATCTTCGAACAGCAAGAAAAATCTATGTAGTTTCTATTATTTAAGCATTCATGTCTTCATTTATTTATAAGCTCCAGTTTCCTTTTCCTTCTTCATAAACTTGATGCTAAAGTACAGAAGATATGTGAAACAATTTATATTTCAACAGTTTTCATCATCTGAACTATAATATGCTACTGGAGATGTACTCAGTGTTTTCCGAAGCACTAAAAATTTCTGGAGTAGTACAGAAAAATATTAAAGTGCTGGAATTTTTTTTTTTAAGTTTGGAAAATTGGGAATCTGAATGAGTTGTGTTATAGATAACACTTTATTTTATGGTAGTTTGCAGATCGCAAATTTATTTCCATTTTCAAGGATTTTATTCCATTCTGTTTTTTTTAATTTGATTATATTAGGGAAATATATTTGTTATTAAATAAATATGTGAGTAGTTGTTTTTCACACTATAGTATTTTAACATCCTCTATTAGTAGAGAAATAGAACCACATGAATATGGTGTTAAATTTTTGAAAGAAAGATAAATCTCATGCCATTTTTATTATTCTAAAATAAAAATTAGCTGATTTTGTTTGAATTCCACACAATGAAAATAAAATTCTCATCAAACATTGGATCCACTAACATAGTATTACATTGACTTGCTGTCATTGTTGTTACTAACTTGGAAACTTGATTTAGCAACATTCAGAGTTCACATTGTCTATTCCTGGAGGTTCTCCTACGTCATCTTTGTTCAGCTTAAGCTGTAATTAAATTTTGTTATGCTCATGTTCCAGAATGATCAATTAAGTCCATGATTTTTACACTTCTTTACCAAGTACAATTAAAGTATAGAGAAACTTAAACACATATACTAGAATGTTTTGGAGTATAAACTAAAGCCACTTGTCTCAATATGAAAATTTATTGTTGAATTCAAATTTTATAATATATTCTACAATTTATCTCATTTTAGAGTTTCTCACCATTGAAGGAAACTAACGATTCAGGTATATATGATATATAATTCTATGTCTTCTCTGATACTCTTGTACTCTGTCCTATATTTCTAGGTTTAAGGTACCAGTCAGATCAGTTCAGTGAGCAAAGAGAATGGTACTAGGAGAAGCAGGAACTTGTAGGTCACTGAAAGCTTTCAGCTCCCACTCTAAGACCCAAATACTTGGAGGATTTTAACCAAGGCCAGACTTTATAAAACAAACCAGGTTTTATTCATGGGCAGACTTACATTTTAGAAGGACAGTACTAGTTACTGGCTTACGAATATAGTCAAAAGTTAACTACTATTTAGAGACCAATTAAAAATTTATTGGAAAAAAAAGTTTATTGAAATCAACTACATAAGAGATAATGATGACTTGGACTGTTTGTTTAGGTAGGGATTAATGGGTGAACATATTTAAAAAGCAGACCCAGGATTATTACTTGGCGATTTTAAAAACATTTACTGACATATTCAACAAAATGAATGTACTTCGGAAACATCACACTGTGAAAAAAGTGCCAGATGCAAAAGATTACATATTGTATCATTGCATCTGTGTAAAATTATAGAAGAGGCAAAATAAGTGACAGAGAACAGATTGGTAGTTTTCTAGGACCAGGGGTGGGAGTGTTAGGATGACCACAAGGGAAAATGAGGGAGATTCTGGAAGTGTTCAAAAATTTGGGTATAGTAGTGAGTGCTCATGAAAATGTACACTTAAAGTGTGAATTTTACTATATGTAAATTATACTCCAGTAAGGGATTCCCTCTGAGGACTCTGATGGGGAATCTGCTACAGACCTGTCTCATCAGTTCTATCAGCCTCAGCATTCTCTCTCTTCCTTCCTGTAATCTTTCTTTTGTGCAAGTCTGTCTGTGTGTCCAGACTATCCCTTTTTATAAGGATATTGTGCAGTGGGAAAGAATCCCCCTGCCAATTCAGGAGATGCCAGAGACACAGGTTTGATCCCTGGGTCAGGAAGATGCCCTGGAGGAGGAAATGCAATACACTCCAGTATTCTTTCCTAAAAAATTCCAAGGACAGAGGAGCCTGGTGGGCTACAGTCCATTGGGTTACAAAGAGTCAGACAGGACTGAGTGACTGAGCGACTGAGCATGCACACATACTCCAGAAAAGCAGTAAAGAAAAAATATGTGCATCAAATAAGGTTTGCCTACCAAAATGGTGTATTAGAGAAAGAAATATGAGGAAGCCAACTGCAGTGTTTTTGGTCTCAGCTACTGGTAGGAAGTCATCATTTGTGCTATATAGTAAAATGAGATGGGGAGGGGGAAATTTCAGCTTTGGATGTGTTAAATGTGAGAGCCTTACTACACATCCAAGCAGAGCTTCCAATTAAGCAACTGGATATATAAATACGGATTGAAAAAAACCTAGTGTGCAGATATACAGTGAGGACTTCACTATGTATAAATTATATATACGGAAAACTAGAGACAACATTCTCTATCAATGAATGTTGATGCAGAGAGAAGAGGGGCACTAGAGTAATTTCCAAATTTCTCTGTCACCTCTCATTTCTATTTAAAATGCCTATAACCCACTCTAGCTGCCAGCTAAATACCCAGCATTGAGAAGAAAAGAAGAAAGATCAAACTAGTATCATCATCTTGAAGTGTCAGATGATTTTGAGTAATTACATCTTGAGGCCATGGAAACTTACCAAATGAAATGAGATCTACTCCTGTCAGGATAAATTAGCAAAAAATCTTATTGATTATTAGGAACAATGTAAAACCCTGGCCCCTTCTTGATTGAATAGAACAGAACTGGAAGCTGCTTCATTTTACTGTCTCTGCTCACCTGTCTTTGACTGTGGATATCCCATTATTGGATCTCCTTCTTCACTTTGACTAATGGTGACTCTGATGACACATTGTCTTGACCCATCTTCATACTGTATCTGATGCCACTGTTCTTGTGGGGGGTCCAATACTTTAATAATCAGTTACTTTCATCTTCTGCTAAGATGTTTCCCTGACAAGTGTGCTTTGTATTCTCCTGCCAAATAGTTCACTTTACTAGGACACTTTCGCTAGTTAGATTGTAAGTCTTTGTCATCTCTCACCATTTCAGGAAATAATTTGGAAATTTTGATGTCAACTTGGTTCCGGAAAACTAATCAAATTTTATATCAACCAAAGAGTATTAGTTTCATAAAGTTTTAATACTTTTCTTTTATAAATCTCATGACTGATTTTCTGAAAGTGTTTTCTTTCCCTTGATACTATTATGCATGATGTTGGTTTGCTATCAAATTTAAAGCAGGGTCAATAGATGGTAATAAGTCATGGCAAGTGCAGATTACTGTTGTTCAAAGTGAATTGCATATATAAACGTATGTTCAGAAATCAATTTCTGTGTATGTGTATATATATATGTATATGCAGAATGCAAACATGAATGTGTATGTGTATTTTCTTTTAATATCAGTCACCAGCATTTACCTTTTGTTAAAGGCTGGGACTTGTTTAAATAAGACCTCTAAACTTTTTCTCATTCTGCAGTGCTATACTTAACATTTTTTTCTAATAACACCTCCCTACTCTGATGGTTTAGTCGCTAAGTTGTGTCCAACTTTGGGACCCCATAGACTGGTACCTTGGCTCTGTGTCCATGAGATTTCCCAGGCAAGAATACTGGAGTAGGTTGCCATTTCCTTCTCCTGGGGATCTTCCAAACCCAGGGATCAAACCCAAGTCTCCTCCTGCACGGCAGGAAGATTCTTTACTGACTGCGCTACCAGCTACCAAGACTACCAGAGCAGGTACCCTACTCTCTGGTAGGTATTTACCAAAAATTATGATAGTAGTTATGTAATGTAACTTCTCCATCATATTAAAAGAGATACTTAAACTGTCCATGGTAAAACTGACAACATATCAATACTTGAGTCTGAAACATGGGTTTTGACTGGTTGTGCTTAATTTATGTATGTGCTGATTCATTGCTTCTTAATGCCACATGATATCAGAGTTGATGAGTACTACAATAACATCTATTTCAATCTTTTATATTACACTTCTAATTTGCATAGAAGGAATGATATCTTTGTTAGAACTGTTTACTTTTCAAAAGCAAATAAATCGAAAGGAGTGTAAGTTTTAACCATCGTAAAAGCTCCTTCTCCAAATATGTTGCTTCTCCATGGTAATTTGTTGGTGAGTCATTAATTCATTGTCTTCTTTTAGTTATTCTCCAGATGATATTTACGCTTAGGAATTGTTGTGTATTCTCTGATATTCATTTTTTTTTTTAATTTGGAAAGCTAAGCACAGTGAAATGGAAACAGCTGTATTAAAAACAAACTAGAGAGACTTGCAGAAATAAATCAAGCTATTACTAATACTAAATATTTTGACCAGAAATAATGAAGAGTATCAGTGATATTTAACAATGTCCTTCGTTTCAAATTATTAATCTTTTTAATGCACTTATATAAAGCTTATGTAAATAATCGTTATTGTTGTTATTTAGTCACTAAGTCATGTACAAGTTTTTTGACCCCTTGGGCTATAGGCCACCAGACTCTTCTGGCCTTGGGATTTCCCAGCCAAGAACACAGGAGTGGGTTGTCATTTACTTCTCCAGGGGATCTTCCCCACCCAGGGATCAAGTTTTTCCTACATTGGCAGGCAAATTTTTTACCTTTGAGCCACCAGGGAAACCTCCAAATAATTTATTACCCATCAGTAAAAGCGTAAAGGTTTGGTTGGAAGATTGGAAATACACTATTAAAGGAAATGTTCAACTCTCCATTGCAGAGTGACAATATCTTCCCATGGAGGCACAACATACCTAAAACTGCATCATTCCATTGAAGAATCATACACACACATGCACACACACATACCTAGGACATAATGTGCAACAATCAATGCAGCTAATATTTTTAAATTTTTATGATTTTAATCACTTTAGCCCAAATTATTAGTCTAAAAGCACCAATCATGGGTAACCTGTAATGTTCAAGTGAAAGTTGCTCATTTGTGTCTGACTTTTTGTGACCTCATGGACTGTAGCCTGCCAGGCTCCTCTGTCCATGGGATTCTTCAGGTGAGAATACTGTGTGGGTAACCATTACTTTTTCTAGGGATCTTCCTGACCCAGGGATCGAACTGAGGTCTTCCTCATTTCAGGCAGATTCTTTACCATCTGAGCCACCAGGGAAGCCCATAAGGTTCAAACTTGGGGTGAAATATAACATCTAGATTTGTGACTAATAGGCTTCATAGTTTAGGAAACACTTTTCCCTTCACCATGTAATTTTTAAAAATTAAATGATGGATCATTTAAATTAAAAGTTGAACTATATTATGGATCTTTCAACTCTTTCAAATATGTCATATTATCCTCTGAAAAAATACAAAAGACTAGGCATTTTGTCACAGTGAATAAATATTTGCTTTTCCTTTGCAATGTATCTTTAGCATTTTAAAAAGAAGTAAAACAGTTTGAATCTTTAATATACATTGGCCTTACCAAATAAAAATAGCTGTTTTGTTAGTACTTTAAAATAGTACTTCAAATCTGATACCAAGGAGAACTAAATAATATATTTTGAGAAAAAGAGAGAATATTTTAGAATATATGTAACTAATTCAGCAATATTGAACACTTATTGTATGTGAATCACTGTATATAGATAGTATGCAATAAGAACAGATATACAGCAGTAAGCAAATATCACAAGCTGCTTATGGTCTAGTGGAGAATACAGACCATTTAATAAGAAATTTTGATAGTAGGAAAAGAATCAGGTTAAAGGCTTGGTGTTATCAGAGGACAAATGGCCTATCTAGTCTAATTTAGATTCTTACTACTGTGATTTTCTGTTAGCCATCCAAAGCATCCCCTATGACATTGTTGGGGCTTTCCCTGTGGCTCAGCAGTAAAGAATCTAACTGCAATGCAGGAGACTTGCAGGAGACATGGGTTCAATCCCTGGCTTGGGAAGATCCCCTGGAGAAGGAATGGCAACTCACTCCAGTATTCTTCCCTGGAAAAATCCCGTGGATAGCAGCCCACCAAGCTCCTCTCTCCACAGGTCACAAAAGAGCTGGACACAACTTGGAAACTAAATAACAAACTCAATGACATTGTTAGAAATACCTCATCTCAGTTCCAACCCCATGCATACTGAATGCTCATCTCTAGTTAACAAGATCCCCGTATTATTTGAATGCACATTCAAGTTTGAGCCAGATATCAGGGGAAAGTACTCAGAGAAAGTAACATTAAAAATGAATTCCCAAGGGTCAATATGATTAGTTTGTGAAGGATAAAAGTAAAATGTGTTGGAAACAGAGATATGATTGTCCTGTAAAGAAAACAATTTAATCTGACCTAAATCAAATCCCTTATGATTATACAGTGGAAGGGACAAATAGATTCAAGGGATTAGATGTGATAGACAGAGTGCCTGAAGAACTATGGATGGAGGTTCGTGACATTGTACAGGAGGCAGTGATCAAGGCCATCCCCAAGAAAAAGAAATGGAAAAAGGCAAAATGGTTCTCTGAGAGGCCTTACAAATAGCTGCGAAAGGAAGAGATGCTAAAGGCAAAGGAGGAAAGCAAAGCTATTTGTATTTAAATGCAAAGTTCCAAAGAATACCTAGGAGATATAAGAAAGCCTTCCTCAGAGATCAGTGCAAAGAAATAGAGGAATCACGATGGTGTGATCACTCACCTAGAGCCAGACATCCTGGAATGTGAAGTCAAGTGGACCTTAGAAAGCATCATTATGAACAAAGCTAGTGGAGGTGATGGAATTCCAGTTGAGCTATTGCAAATCCTGAAAGATGATGCTGTGAAAGTGCTGCACTCAATATGTCAGCAAATTTGGAAAACTCAGCATTGGCCACAGGACTGGAAAAGGTCCATTTTCATTCCAATCGCCAAAGAAAGGCAATGCCAAAGAATGCTCAAACTACCACACAATTGCACTCATCTCTCACACTAGTAAAGTAATGCTCAAAATTCTCCAAATCAGGCTTCAACAGTATGTGAACTATGAACTTCCAGATGTTCAAGCTGGTTTTAGAAAATGCAGAGGAACCAGAGATCAAATTCCAACATTCATTGGATCATTGAAAAAGCAAGAAAGTTCCAGAAAAACATCTACTTGTGCTTTATTGACTGCGTCAAAGCCTTTGACTGTGTGGATCACAACAAACTGTGGAATGTGCTTAAAGAAGTAGGAATACCAGACCACCTTACCTGCCTCCTGAGAAATCTGTATGTAGGTCAAGAAGCACCAGTTAGAACTGGACATGGAACAACAGACTGGTTCTAACTTGGGTTAGAACTTGGGTCAAGGCTGTGTATTGTCACCCTGCTTATTCAACTTATATGCAGAGTACATCATGTGAAATGCCAGGCTGGCTGAAGCACAAGCTGGAATCCAGATTGCTGGAAGGAATATCAATAACCTCCGATATGCAGATGACACTACCCTTATGGCAGAAAGCAAAGAAGAACTAAAGATCCTCTTGATAAAAGTGAAAGAGGAGAGTGAAAAAGTTGGCTTAAGACTCAACATTTATAAAACTAAGATCATGGCATCTGGTCCCATCACTTTATGGCAAATAGGTGGGGAAACAATGGAAACAGTGAGAGACTTTAATTTCTTGTGCTCTAAAGTAACTGCAGATGGTGACAGCAGCCATGAAATTAAAATACACTTACTCCTTGGAAGAAAAGCTGTTACCAACCTAGATAGCATGTTAAAAAGCAGACATTACTTTGCCAGCAAAGGTCCATCTAGTCAATGTTTTGGTTTCTTTTCTCCAGTAGTTATATATGGATGTGAGATTTGTACTATTAAGAAAGCTAAATGCCAAAGAATTGATGCTTTTGAACTGTGGTGTTGGAGAAGACTCTTGAGAGTCCTTTGGACTGCAAGGAGATCCAACCAGTCCATCCTAAAAGAGATCAGTCCTGAATATTCATTGGTAGGATTGATGTTGAGGCTGAAACTCCAATACTTTGGCCACCTGATACAAAGAACTGACTCATTTGAAAAGACCCTGATGCCCAGAAAGATTGAAGGCAAGGTGGGATGAGAAGGGGATGACAGAGGATGAGATGGTTGGATAGCATCACCAACTCGATGGACATGAGTTTGAGTAAGCTCTGGAAGTTGGTGATAGACAGGGAAGCCTGGCATGCTATAGTTGATGGGGTCATGAAGAGTCAGACTCAACTAAGCAACTGATCTAACCTGAAAGATAAAATGTCTTGGAGAGAGATGATTGTCCTGTAAACCAGATCTATAGCTTAGGCTGCTGGTTACATAGAGAAGGTGTGGATAGAGAAGGGAGTATGTTTTCATACTGAAAACAGTATGAAAACTGAGTTGAGTTGTATTGTGTCATTTTCTAATGTGAAAACTGAGTTGAGTATTTATTGTTTTCTAACGTGAGCAGTGTGACTTAGTCTTACTGAGCCCCTCCGAGTAACCATGCAGAGAGAAGCCTGTTCTCAGTTTTGAGTAAGCTGTGTCTGCTGTGCTTTTGAGCCATTTTTTGAAGGAAGATCCTTAAGAGAAAGGTGGACTTACAAGTCTAGAGATCAGGAGTTAGTTCGTTACTGGAGCCGTTGATTTGGATATTAGTATGTTGATAGTGACTGGAATCGTGTGAGCAGAAAGAGTTTGCTTAAGAAAATATGTGAGGTGAAAAAAATTTTTAAAGGCCTTCGGCACAATTCTTGAAAGACCAACAATGAAAAATATATCAACAAGTAAGACTTCAGAGGGAAGCCAGAGAGAAGAAAGAAAATAGGAAGAGAAGATACATGGAGATACTAATAAATAAGATACGTCTAAAAGGAAGGAATAAATAGTAATGTCTTAGTTTGGGTTGTCCTATAAAAGCCTAAGAAAAGGATTTGGGTGTGTAGTAATTTCAAGAGGAAAATACGGGGATACAGGGAGAGTAAGGCTGAAGGAAAAAAGAAAACCAGTGACATGCATTTTATTGCTTTAATTCACTTAATTGTGTCCAGCAAGAATACCGGTAATAGGTTGCCATTTCATAGTCCAGGGTATCTTCCTGATCCAAGGATTGAACCAGTGTCTCCTTCATCTCCTGCATTGGCAGGCAGATTCTTTACCACTGAGCCACCTGGGAATCTCCACATTTTATTGAGTTGTTTTCTAATGTGAAAACTGAGTTGAGTATTTATTGAGTTGTTTTCTATTGTGGGCAAGTATGACTTAATCTTACTGAGACTCTCTGAAGAGCCACGCAGAATGTTCCTTATAATTGTCTTTTCAAAAGTTAAGAGGTGATATCCATAATCATTAAACTCAAGTCCCTCATTGGTTGAATATTACCTACTTTTCCCCCCATCTCCAAACTGCCATACAACTCTAGCTGGAGATGAGCAAGTTTTCTAGGCTTATCAGAAAGTCATGAGTCAGAAATCTTGATGGACTCTCCACCATAGTTATAGGTGAGGGTAGAGTTGTCCAGCTTACAGGAATAGAGGCATTGCCTGGGGCATCATTCATGTCTGCTACTAATTTTCAATGCTGTTCATATAATAAAAAAGTCTTTGCAAAGTATTGGATTATTGGTAATCATTGGGAAATTTTGGAAATGTAAGAGGATTATTAAGGAATAGAAGGAATGGAAGCTATTTGAAGTTTGAAGTTTCAGTGTGTAAGCTCAATGAAAAGAGGACAATGAAATGATGAGTGTAGACCACTCTTTCAATACATTGATTGAGAAAAGGAAGGAGAAAAATAGAGTGGTAGATGGAGAGCTACTTGTGCTCAATTGAGAGGAACTTTTTGAAGACAAGAATATCATGTAGTGAATTAAGAGCAAGAACTTTGGATCCAGATTGCCTGGGTTCAAATCCTGGCTACAATACTAACTAACTGAGTAACTTTGCATATATTATTTAAATTATCTGTTCCTCAGTTTCATCATCTGTAACATAAACATAATGGGAATAACTAAATGGCAACTCACTGCAGTATTCTTGCCTGGAGAATTCCATGGACAGAGAAGCCTGGAAGGCTACAGTCCATACAGTTCATGGGGTGGCAAAGAATCAAACACAACTGAGTGACTAACACTTTCACTTTCCTAAAGTTGTTGTAAGGATTAAACAAGTAAATGTGAGTGCTGTTCAGTCGAGTTCTTGGAAAATCGTTTGTAATATCCAAGGATTAGATATTATTTTTATTACTATTAACTGGAGAGGTGGTTATTGTTTAGTCACTAACTTGTGTCCAACTCTTTGCAAGCCCATGGACTATAGCATGCCAGCCTTCCCTGTCCTTCACTGTCTCCTGGAGTTTGCTCAAACTCATGTTCATTAAAATGGTAGAGAAGTGAGTTTATTTAAAAGCTATTTGGCTGGAGCCAACCATACAGAGAGAACACTGAACATACAAGATAGAAAGTATAGCGGATAGGGTAATGGTTCTTTGGAGGGGTGAGGAAATGATATCCAAACACAATTGAACAATTAGTTTCATATGAGAGAAAAGACACTTTTTCCATTATGGCAAGAGGAAGAAGAAAAGAGGGGAAAATATAAGTAAGTTTCTAAATGAGTTAACGGATGTACTCGTGTGAAGGCTCCTATTCCTCTGAAGTTTTAGGTAAGGTGATTACCTATAAATGAAAGAATTTGTTGGGGGAGGGAAGTGAAAGTGTTTCGACAGCATAGAATGCTATAAATTGTCCTATTAAAAAATGAAAAATAACTGAAGAAAGAAGTGAAAGACAAGGGAGAAAGGAAAAGATATACCCAAGTGAATGCAGAGTTCCAAAGAATAACAAGGAGAAATAAGAAGGACTTCTTAGATGAGCAATGTGAAGAAATAGAGAAAAACAGTAGAATAGGAAAGACTGGAGATCTATTCAAAGAAATTGGAGAAATCAAGGGAACATTTCATACAAGGATGGGCATGATAAAGGACAGAAACAAAAGGACCTAACAGAAGCAAACGAGATTAAGAAAATGCAACAATACACAGAAGAACTATACAAAAAAGGTCTTATGACCTGGATGACTATGATAGTATGTCACTCATCTAGAGCCAGACATCCTGGAATATGAAGTCAAGAGGGCCTTAGGAAGCAATGCTGCAAACCAAGCTAGAGGAGGTGATGGCATTCCAGCTGAACTCTTTCAAATCCTAAGAGTATGCTGTTAAATTGGTGTACTCAATATCCTAGCAATTTTGAAAAACTCGGCAGTGGCCACAGGACTGGAAAAAGTCAGTTTTCATTTCAATTCCAAAGAAGGGCAATGCCAAAGAATGTTCAGACTACCATACAGTTGCTCTCATTTCACACGGTGACAAAGTTATGCTCAAAATCCTTCAAGCAATGCTTCAACAATACATGAACAGAGAACTTTTGATGTATAAGCTGGGTTTAGAAAAGGCAGAGGAACAATAGGTCAAATTGCCAATATTCGTGGATTATGGAAAGCAAGGGAATTCCAGACAAGCATCTCCTTCTTTTTCATTGACTATTTTAAAGCCCTTGACTGTATGGATCACAATGAACTGTGGGAAATTCAATATATGAGAGTACCAGACCACCTGACCTGTCTCCTGAGAAACCTGTCTGCAGGTCAAAAAGCAACAGTTAGAACTGGGCATGGAACAACAGGCTGGTTCAAAATTGGGAAAGCAGTATGACAAGCCTATGTGTTGTCACCCTGTTTATTTAACTTATATGCAAAGTACATCATGTGAAATGCTGGGATGGATGAATCACAAGCTGGAATTATGATTGCTTGGAGAAATGTCAACAACCTCAGATAAATACATGATATCACTGTAATGGCAGAAAGTGAAGAGGAACTCAAAAGCCTCTTGATGAGGGTGAAAGTAGAGTGAATAAGATCACTTAAAATGCAACATTCAAAAAACAAAGATCATGACATTGGATCTCCTCACTTAATGGCAAACAGAGGAAAAAGTGGAAGCAGGGACAAATTTTACTTCCCTGGGCTCCAAAATCACTGCAGACAGTGACTATAGCCATGAAATTAAAGACACCTGATCCTTGGAAGGAGAGCTTTGGCAACCCTAGACAGCATAATGAAAAGCAGAAACATCACTTTGCTGACAAAGGTCCATATAGTCAAAGCTACAGTTTTTCCAGTACTCATGAAAAGATGTGAGTTGGATGATAAAGAAGGCTGAGTGCCAAAGAATTGATACTTTCAAATAGTGGTGTGGAGAAGACTCTTAAGAGTCCCTGAGATAGCAAGAAGATCCCACCAGTCAGTCCTAAAAGAAATCAATCCTGAATATTCATTGGAAGAACTGTTGCTAAAGCTGAATCTCCAATACTTCGGCCACCTGATGTGAGGAGCCAACTCATTGGAAAAGACGTTGATGGTGGGAAAGACAGTGGGCAGGAGAAGAAGGCAGTGAGAGAGGATGAGATGATTGGTTGGCATCACTGACTCAATGGACATGAATTTGAGCAAACTCTGAGATAGTGGAGGACAGAGGAGCCTGGCAAGCCACAATCTGTGGGGTTGCAGATAGTTGAACATGACTTAGAGATTGAACAGCAACATTGAAAAATGAAAGAGTGATTAGATGATCATGGTATGTCAATCTGTACTCTTGTTGAATTAAGGATCAAAATCATTTTCTTATATGCACCCACAAAGAGAGACACACAAACACACAGATTGAGAAAAATTGCAGTAATAGCAATCAAAGCCTTCAGAGCAGGAAGGCACTCTAAAGGATTTCCGAAGTATCCAAGCACATATTTTAACTGTTATAATGATAATAATGACTGTTCAATTTCTGGCAGTCATCTATCCCCCTTGACCTCTATTCTATAATTGCTAAAAATTAACTTTCTAAAATTGTTTTACATGAACAATTTATTTTGTAGTTAAGCATTTTCTTCTAATTGCTAAATACATTGAATTCTCATTACTGCTATGATTTTCCATTACTTGCTCAATTAAGTCTTAAACAGTTTTTCTCTGACTTTTGTCAAACTTTTTTGAAATCTGGCCATTTTCAAACCAAAAATACAAAAAGAAAGAAAGAGAAAGAAAAGGAAGAAGGGAGGGTGGAAGGAAAGAAGGAAAAGATATGATATACAATTTCCAATTTTTTAAAAATCTTGCTTTTATATTCAAATACATTTTGTGAAATATCTACATAGATAGTACTAGTTTTCATACACAAGAGGTCAAGTGTCTGCTTATAATGGAAGATCATTCTGGGTGGAAGGATAACTATTTTTATCTAGTAACATTTTCTGTAAGAATTTTAAGATCACCTGTTAGGTGGTAAATTTGATAGATTTCCAGGTCAAATTGATACATATTCATTATCACAAAAATCTTTCCCCATATTCTTACAGCTAAAGAATTCACTCTCTTATAGAGAAACCCATATTTGATTTCCAGCTTTCCAAAAAGACAAAGTAGAATGAAGAAAAAAAAGGAAGTATTTCACACAGATTTCTGCAGGAAAAAAAACAAAACTTTACAACCATGGAAAATGTACCATTAGCTTTTAATTTTGTTTACATTTAATATGTTGAAAGTCAAATTTAGGTGTATTTGGATTCATTTGTTATCATATGACTTAATCTATATTGTTGCTTGAAAGGATTTCACATAGTAACGAGGAATCCATTTTTGCTAAAAGAAACCTTTTCTTTAGTAATATGAATTGAACATTTTGCTGTTTATAACATTATTTTTGAAAATGATTCAATCTGCTGTAAATATTTTAGAAATAGTACTTGGTAAACTCACTTGCATGAAACCTAGCTTTTAATGTATATATAAAAAGGGATTCTTTTTTTTTTAATGTAATAACAAAATAGATTCATTTACCATGTAAAGAAATGACAAAGTTGAAAATATCTTTGGAAAGTTATGATAGCTTAGTCATAAATCCAATAATGATTGGGTTAAACATTAAAAAAACAAAAAAGCTTGGTCTTAATGGGAAATTTTAAATACTTTTATTGATTACTATTTTTCTCATTATATTTAAAATTTATAACATCTAATCATTTGAAAATAAAACTTACACTAATTTTTATTCTGTAAGAAAAGCATCATTTTTATATGTTGTATTTATATTGCACATAAGATGTATTTTAATTCAATTGGATTTTTAAGCTATTTGCTATTTAGTGATTTTCCCAACAATTACTTGTAAATAGAACAATGTTTTAATAGCATGACTAAATTATACAATGGTTTATACTGACACATAATGCATTTTTTGTTATTCATTGACCTTTATTGTCCTTTGCAAAGAAGTTTTATTCTTCTATTTTTCAAAATAAAACTATTCTGAAGATAACACAGTGAAAAATACGTTTTTAGAAATAAGAATTGCAGCCATGTGATTTTGAATATCACAATAAGTGTAGAGATTTTAAGGAGGATCTTATGGTATTAATAATATCTATCTCTGTAGCAAAACTGTACTTATGTCAGGAAATGAGGGCTGTAAAAAGCCCTCATGCTTTAATGAGTTTTAGAGGCAATACTAAAGGTGCTTAGTGAGTTACACCTTTTTTTTCCTCTTGTTTGTTTTTGAATTAAAATTTATTTTTGGTGTATGCTGAAAATGTAGAATACATACTATATGTAATGATAAGTAAAAACTTTAAATGTCTTTTATTTTGCCTATATTTGGTATAATGATCTGTGTAATACTTTTCTTTTTTGCCTATTTTTAAGACAGTTAAATGAACCTTATGAATTATGTGAGTAAAACAGAATATTCTGGAAATGTATCATAAAGTAGCTATCATCAAATATATTCTGAAGAGAACAAGCGTGCTAAGTTGCTTCAATCATATCCAACTCTTTGAGATCCTGTGGACTGTATCCCTCCAGGCTACTTGTCCATGGATTTTCCAGGCAAAAATACTAGAGTGGGTTGCCATTTCCTTCGCCAAGGGATTTTCCCAGTGCAGGGATTGAACCTAAGTCTCTTATGTCTCCTGCCTTGGCAGGCATATTCTTTACCACTAGCACCACCTGGAAAGCCCTTAATAACAATGTTTGTGCATGCTAAAAAGAATAACTTATTTTGGTTGGCATATGTTTTTGAAACTCACTTTATATATATATGTATGCATATATATATTATATAATACATATATATTAACAGATATCTATTGATGATTATCCATAGTCAGTTTATTATTTGAAGCACTGATTATTTTCAAATCATTTTATTAAACTAAAACTAAATTTATTATCTAATAAAATTCCATATAAATAGCTTGAGGAATGTAGTGTTTGTATATACTACTATTAATTAAGCAAAGTATATTCTTAGCCATAAAACTGGTAGTGCTTTCATATGAAATATGAAAGACACTTCCTTTACCAGGGCATAGTGAACAAAAGAGAATGCATGAGGCAAAGCATGATTGGCCCATATAGGCCAAGGAAGTTGGACTTGATCCTGAGAGGCTATTAAAAGGCTTTAAGAAAAGGAGTGACAATAAGCCTAACATTTTAAAAAGACTTCTCTGGGATTATGAAAAATGAATTAGGATTGTAAGAAGGCATGTGCAAATAGATACAGAGAATGTGGTTAGAAAGCTAGGAATTAATTTAAAGGATAAATAAAGTTACTTTGACTAGAATGGTAATAATGGTGATGTAGGGGAAAGGCAAATTATTAAAACTTTGGCAGGTCAAATTTACATAATTTGGGAATGTCTTGAAGATTAGGATGAGGGAGTTATTTTTGTTTAGTCACTGCTCCTCTGTCCATCAGATCTTCCAGGCAAGAATACTGGAGTAAGCTGCCATTTCCTTCTCCAAGGGATCTTCCCAACCTGGGGATTGAACTGGAGTCTCCTGTGTTGGCAGACATATCTTTCACCATTGAGCCACTAAGGAAGCCTAGGATGAAGGAGTGAAAGTAAAAGTCACTCAGTTGTGTCTAGCTCTTTGTGACCCCAAGGGAATTCTCCAGGCCAGAATACTGGATTTATACTGTCCTTGCACTCTTGCCTGGAAAATCCCATGGACAGAGGAACCTGGTAGGCTACAGTCCATGGGGTTGCAAAGAGTCAGACACTGAGCGACTTTACTTACTTACTTTACTTCCCTACTCCAGGGGATCTTTTCAACCCAAGGATCGAACCCAGGTCTCCCTCATTGCAAGGGGATTCTTTACCAGCTGAGCCACAAAGGACTGGGGAATATTAAAATAAGAGTGATTCAATTTTCTGGTAAGGGTATTATTTCATGAACAGAAAAACAGTATAAATGTAATTTAAAGGTTTTTTTTTTTTCTTTTTTTTTTTTCTGAATTGCTTACCTCTATCAAGCCATCATTCTGGCTCTCTGCTTTTAACTAGACCGTGTTAGAGAGATGATCACATTTGCAATTTCCATCTTCACTTCTTATTTCCAGTCACTCGCAAATCATTTGCAACTTGTTTTGAATTGTCCCCGCTCCTGTTGTATACACAGAGTCCAATGAAACTGCCAACTGCAAAGTCACCAGAAACTTTACTGAACCTAACTCAGTGGATACTTTTCAATTCCCCTCTATTGAGGCATCCCAGATTTTTCAGGAATAAAAGGATGCCTTTAAATTACTTATTAATTTCATATGTTGATATATTTCTAACCTGAACACAATAAACTTATGAAAATAAAAGCTCAAAGAAAATGAAAAAATTTTTGGAATTAAAATGAGTTCTAGGAATTTCAGGAAATATTCAAGAGTGCAGGAAAATGTAGAGGAAAAGTAGGGATTATAGGGCAATGTAGGGATAAACACAGAGAAAGAATATATGAAATAAGTGATAGGAAACGTGGACCATATCCAGCTAAGTGAATTCATTATCCCAAAGCTCCACATCCAACTAGAGGAGTTCAACCTAGAATTCTGTCATGTAGTCAGGTTATCAGTCAAGTCTGAGTCTAGCAGAAATATTTTCAGACATAAAAATCATTCAAAAAATCTGTATTCCCACTCAGTAGTTCTAAGTTGTTTACTTGGGGATTGGTTCCAGCAACCTGAATACATAAACCAAAAGAAAAACATAGGATCTAGGAACAGTGAACCCAACCAGGGATCTTGAAGGAAAATCCCTGAAGAAAACTCAATAGATATTGGATAGTACAGGGAAGCTGGAAAAATATGAGACTAAAATAAGAGCTATTTGTGCAAGAAATAAAAGTCATTAAAAATCCATGAAAGAAAGGTAAATGTTATCAAATGCTCCACTTAGCATCATGACACATGATCAGAGTAATGCAGACACTTTATGGGTTTGGTAGGTTCAATTGTGAGTACAAAATTATATCCACTGTTACATCTTAAAAGTAGAGACAACTGAAGTTAGAAAGTAGGATGAAGGAGGAAGTTTGTTATTTCCATCTGGTAAATTTGCCTAGAGTTCTCTGAACAAAAAATAAAGGTATAAATTATGTCAAGTTATAAAGGAGATATAGGGAAGAATTAGCACTAGTAACAGAATTCTAGCTTGAGAAAAGGACTGAAAAGATATGTGGGACTATAAGTAGTTAAACCTCTTTCTTATGGCAAAAATTCAATAAATGATACCTATAATTAATCCATATGAGAAATAGAGACAGAAGCATATTGCTTAGAGATATGGACTAAACACCTTTGGTCACAGGACAGGAATAGAGATTCAGATATAGGGATATAGTGGACATATATAGTGGGGTAAGGAGAGGGTGGGATGAATGCATAAAGTAGGATTGATATATATACACTACCATGTGTCAAATAGATAGCTAGTGGGAAGCTGCTATATGACACAGGGAGCCCAACCTGGCACTCTAGACAACCTAGAGGGGTGGCGTTCAGGATGGATTGGAGAGAGGCTCAAAGCTTAAGGAGGGGATGTATATATATATATATATATATATATACACACACATATACACATATGTGTGTGTGTGCTTAGTCACTCAGTCTTGTCCAACTCCTTGCAACCCCATGGACTGTAGCCCACCAGGCTCCTCTGTCCCTGGGGATTGGATTCTCCAGGCAAGAATACTGCAGTGGGTTGCCATGTCCTCCTCATATATGCGTATCTATCTATATCTATCTATCTATAGATATATATAGTTAGAGCTGATTTGTGTTGTTGTAGGGCAGAAACCAACAAAACATTGTAAAGCAATTATCCTCCAATTAAAAGTAAATAAAAATGATGACATGGGAGAAGTGGGACTGCTGAAATTGACAATGAGTATTTGTAATTGTTATAAACACTCTATTTGAGCTTATTTCTACTATTGTCAGGGAGAAAGAAAATTTCCTCTATCGTTCTAGGTTCTTCCCTTTGGTCTAAGAACTAAATTAACTTGAACCAGTTAACAGGTGAAAACCAAATTTAATTTTTGTTATGTATATGAATCCCACATAATTGCTAGGATCAGAGACCCCACATACAGGGGAGGTTCAGAGACAAAGAAGTAGACTAAGGTATGTATACTATCCTGGGAATGGGAGAAGGATCTGGAACTCTCAAAGACAGGAGGGTAACTCACAGGATGATTAAAAAAGAAGAGGGTTGGTGGGTAGTTAGATGTTTATCCACTCATACAGATGGGGCCACTTAGATAAAATTTATCTCTGGAAATAACTCTTTCTTGGGAAAATTCCCCAATTTAAATTATCCTAGGTAATTAAGCAAAGGGTAATAGTTTATCTTGAGCCAACAGGGTCTCCACTGCCTGTAGCAAAAAAATAGTCAACATGAAAAAGTGATGCATATTGGAGATGCCTCTTCTGAAACCCTATAATATCATGTACATGCATTATATATGTCATATACATGTGTATTATATAATTGTTGCTGCTGCTTTTCATTCACTAAGTCCTGTCCAACTGTTTGTGACAACATGGACTCTAGCATGCCAGGCTTCTCTGTCCTCCACTATCTGTCAGAGTTTGCTCAAATTCATGTCCATCTCATACTCTGTCACTCCCACCTCCTCCTGCCCTCAATCTTTCCCACCATAAAGGTCTATTCCAATGAATTGGTTCTTCCCATCAGGTGGCCAAAGTATTGGGGCTTCACCTTCAGCAACAGTCCTTTCAGTGCATATTCAAGGTTGATTTCCTTTAGGATTTTGATCTCCATGCCGTCTAAGGGACTCTCAAGAATCCTTTCCAGCACCACAATTCGAAAGCATTGATTCTTTGGTGCTCAGTCTTCTTTAGGATCTAACTCTCACACCCATCCATGACTACTGGAAACCATAGCTTTGACTATATGGATCTTTGTCAGCAAAGCGGTGTCTCTAAGCTTTTAATGATGTCTTTATGCTGTCTAGGTTTGTCAAAGCTTTTCTTGCAAGGAGAAAGCATCTTTTAATTTTATGGCTGCAGTCACCATCCACAGTGATTTTGGAGCCCAAAATAATAAAGTCTGTCACTGTTTCCACTTTTTCCTCATCTACTTGCCATGAAGTGATGGGACCAGGTGACATGATCTTAGTATTTTGAATGTTGAGTTTTAAGCCAACTTTTTCACTCTCCTTCATCAAGAGGTTCTTTAGTTCCTCTTTGCTTTCTGCCATTGGGGTGGTACATCTGCATATCTGAGATCATTGATATTTCTCCCTGCAATCTTGATTCCAGCTTGTACTTCGTCCAGCCCAGCATTTCTCATGATGTACTCTGCATATAAGTTAAATAAGCAGGATGACAATATATAGCCTTGTTATACTCCTTTCCCAATTCTGAACCAGTTCTTTGTTCTGTGTCCAGTTCTAATTGCTGTTTAATTACTCTCATGCAGGTTTCTCAAGAGACAGGTAAGGTGGTCTGATACTCCCATCTCTTTAAGAATTTTCCAACTTTATTGTGATCCATACAGTCAAAGCGTTTAGCATAGTCAATAAAGAAGAATTAGATGTTTGTCTGGAACTTCCTTGCTTTCCGTGATCCAATGAATGTTGGCAATTTGATCTCTTGTTCCTCTGACTTTTTTAAACCCAGCTTGTACATGTCAAAGTTCTTGGTTCACATACTGCTGAAGCCTAGCTTGGAGGATTTTGAGCATATCTTTGCTGGCATGTGAAATGAGAGTAATTGTATGGTAGTTTGAACATTCTTTGGCATTGCCCTTCTTTGAGATTTGAATGAAAGCTGTCCTTTTCCAGTCCTGTGGCCACTGCTGAGTTTTCCAAATTTGCAGGTATATTGAGTACAGCACTTTAGCAGCAGCATCTTTTAAGGTTTGAGATAGTCAGCTGGAATTCTGTCACCTCTACTTTGTTCATTATAATGCTTCCTAAGGCCCACTTGACTTCAAACTCCAGGATATCTGGCTCTGGGTGAGTGACCATACCATCATGGTTATCTGGGTCATTAAGATCTATGTTGTGTAGTTCTGTATATTCTTGCCACCTCTTCTCAATCTCTTCTGCTTCTGTTAGGTCCTTACCATTTCTGTCCTTTATTGTGTTCATCCTTGCATCAAATTTTTCCTTTATATCTCCAGTTTTATTGGAGAGATCTCTAGTCTTACCCATTCTATTATTTTCCTCTATTTCTTTGCATTGTTTGTTTCAGAAGGCCATCTTACCTCTCCTTGCTATTCTTTGGAACTCTGCATTCAGTTGGGTATATCTTTCCTTTCTCCCTTGCCTTTTGCTTTTCTTTGCTCAGCTATTGTAAAGCCTCCTTACACAACCACTTTGCCTTCTTCCATTTCTTTTTTCTTTGAAATGGTTTTGGCCACTTCCTCCTATACAATGTTAAGAACCTCTGTCCATAGTTCTTCAGGCACTCTTGTCTACCAAATCTAATCCCTTGACTCTATTTGGCACTCCTACTGTATTATCATAAGGGATTTTATTTAGGTTATACCTGAATGGCCTAGTGGCTTTTCCTATTTTCTTCAATTTTGGCCTGAATTTTGCAATAAGGAGCTCATGATCTGAGCCCCAGTCAGGACCAGGTCTTATTTTTGGTGACTGTACAGAGCTTCTCCATCTTTGACTGCAGAGAACATAATCAGTCTGATTTTGGTGTTGACCATCAGGTGATGTCCATGTGCAGAGCTGTTTCTTGGATTGTTGTTTAAAAAGATATTCGCTATCACCAGTATGTTTTCTTGACAAAGCTCTGTTAGCCTTTACCTTGCTTCATTTTGTCCTTCAAGGCTAAACTTGCCTGTTATTCCTTGTATTCTTGATTTTCTACTTTTGCATTCCAATCCCCTATAATGATAAGGACATCTTTGTCTGGTGTTAGTTCTGGAAGATGCTGTCAGGTCTTTATAGAACTAGTCAACTTCAGCTTCTTATAACTTTAGTTGCACAGAACATTTAAAAAATAGAAGTACATTGCACTTTTAAATGGTACCTCTTTTATAGTTTGTAAATCTGATCAAATGAATTTTTTATTTCATATATTCAAGAAATAATTATATTTGAGTCCTTGCTTTTCAAAAATTTATTGATTAGTTATATGCAGGTTATCTTTTGTGTGTATATATATATGTGTATATATATATATATATATATATATATATATACATCACTAGAATTAACAGAAACTGTTATTTTTCATTTTTATTAATACTTTGCCAGCTTATGCATAATTTTAACATCTAACTTATTTCCCTGTCCATCTACTGCTAGGTATCTTCTTCAAAGATTTATTATTTTTATTTCTTCACTTCACATGAAAGTGATATTTTTATTCATAATAAATAGCTTTTCAGTAAGTGTCATGTTCTAACATAATCCCAAATTCTCAGAGCATGGTTCAATATCTCTTCTCTCCGAATATACTCCTTTTGAGTGGCCCCTTATCCTTTGAAACTTTATCCTTCTTTGGGTTTTGTTAACCAAGCTTTTCTGTCTGCTCTTACATCTTGCTGGCTAATGTGAGTTCCCTTAACTTGCTCAAGGTCCATGACTCAACTGCTTTTAAAATACCGGTCCCACTTTTTGTCTTTTTATGTCTTCATTTGACGCATCCTTACTGATCCCTTAGTCACTGACTCTGTGCGTGTTTTATCTTCTGAGTGCCTGACCTACATATAAGCATTAGAATGTACCATGAGCATCTTAAACTTAGCTTGTCAGAAACTGAATTTCTTTTTCTTTCCCCTACACTCCCTCAAATGTACTTCCTTACGTCCTAAGATAACACAGTACTTGGCATATAGAAGTGGTTCTGATATTTTAGTGTATGGAGGACCTGTTAAAACACAAACTGCCAGACTTTCTAATTCAGAGTTTCTGATTCAGTGGGCCTGGGGTAGAGACTACGAATGTGAATTTCTAAGTTCCCAGGTTATACTGACATTTTGGCAACCACACCTTGAAAACCACTGGCACACAGCAATCAATTAATACTTGTTAGATAAATCATTTCTTTTTTTTTTTTTTCATTTATAATTCATTTGAATCAGTTCTAATGAGATGGGTGAAACTGGAGCCCATTATACAGAGCGAAGTAAGCCAGAAAGATAAAGACCATTACAGTATACTAACACATATATATGGAATTTAGAAAGATGGTAACGATAACCCTATATGCAAAAAAAGAAAAAGATAAATCATTTCTATGAGCAAATGAATGTCTAAAATGTGTAATATATGCTCAAAGTCAACTGAACTCAGTAATGAACTGAACTCAGTAAATGACAAAAAATATTCATAGAACTTCTGTCTGAAGAAACAAGGAAGATCCATTGGTATAATACCCTCTTACTGTAGATCATTAAACTGAAGCCTAAAGGGATTGAAAAGAAGGAAAATTAAGTAGACTCAACCCATCCTGACTTTTCCATGAAAATGAAGTAATTTTATAGGTCACATTTTTATTTAGCTAATCAAGTATTAATTTTTTAACTTCACAGATTATTCATACAGCAGATTATTTTTTTCCTCTAGATGTGCAGATTTTTGTATACAGGCACAAATTTCCCAAAATGATTAAAATGCTGCTAAATTTTAATGCTGCTTCCCATATCCCAGAGATGAATGTAGAGAGAGGAGAAATCTAGAGCTCAATATGCCGGTTAACATTCAAGATTCTTATCACCCCAAGCACTGTATGGGCAAGCAATCAGTCAAGAAAAGTGAGTAGAGGTTACTTGGCACATACTGGTCCTACAGAAAGAATTCTGCAGGTTAGAATTCTTCATTTGCCCAGAATCGAAAGGACTTTCATCAATGCTCTGAGTGTCCAAACTGTGGCAGCTCTGTTGTCTGAAGCTATTTTATTGTTTTCCCAAGTTTGGATATTTGGTAGAACTGACCAGTCTTCAGGTTTCCCTGGTGACTCAGTGGTAAAGAACCTGCTTTCCAATGCAGGAGACTCGGATTTGATCCCTAGGTTGGAAAGATCCTCTGGAGAAGGAAATGGCAACCCATTCCAGTATTCTTGCCTGAGAAATCCTATGGACACAGGAGCCTGGTTGGCAGTAGTCCTTGAAGTCACAAAAGGGTCAGTTTGGGGAGCGCTCACCACAAAGCTCTCAGTAGGTCTTTAAATAGTCCACCCAAACTAGTCAAATCAAGTAGGCTAGTTGCTAATCATTCATGCATAAGTTAGCCTTGTGGGTATCTAGTGGTATTTCAGATTCTAAACAGTACATCAAATATCCCACTGCCTTCTTCTTGGCTGTAAGTAGAAATCAGATACACAAATGTCTCTAAAACTAAGGATAGAGCTTTTCCAGTCCAGCTGCAAATGAACTTTATCCTACACAGCAATCTTGTAGGACAGAGAAAAGCTGACACTTCTTTCCTTAGAACCAGCTGCCCAAGGGGTCAAGCAGGCTGAATCCCAGGTCTCTGGCTAGAGGTAGGCTTCCAAGGTTAAGTAGGCACACAGATTCTGACTTCTTCAGGAAAACTTAACCCAGTCCTTCTCAAGTACATACAAGAAGCCATTAATACACAATGACAGTGACAGCATTGGTACCTAAATTCAGAGCCTGAAATCATAATCAATTTGCTTCATATAAGTGTGTGTGTGTGTGTGTGTGTGTGTGTGTGTGTTGTGTGTGTATCTGAAGCCCATATTGGCTTTCCAGATGGCTCAGCAAGTAAAGAATCTGCCTGCAACCCAGAAGACCCAGGTTCCATCCCTAGGTCAGGAAGATCTCCAGAGGAGAGCATGGCAACCCACTCCAGCATTCTTGCATGGAAAATCCCATCGACAGAGGCGCCTGGCTTCAGTTCATAGGGTTGCAAAGAGTCAGACACTACTGAAGCAACTGAACATACACACATATTTGTTATTGTTCAGTAGTGTCTCGACTGTTTGTGACCCCATGGACTGCAGCACACCAGGCTTCACTGTGTCCTTCACTGTTTCCTGGAGTTTGCTCAAGCTCATGTCTATTGAATCAGTGATGCCATCCAACCATCTCATCCTGTCACCCCCTACTTCTCCTGCACTCAATCTTTCCCAGCATCAGGGTCTTTTCCAAGAGTCGGCTCTTCACATCAGGTGGCCAAAATGTTGGAGCTTCAGCTTTAGCATCAGTCTTTCCAATGAATATTCAAAGCTGATTTGCTTTAGGATTTACTGGTTTGTTCTTTGTGCTGTCCAAGGGACTCTCAAGAGTATTCTGAAGCACAACAGCTCAAAATCATCAGTATGTGTGTGTGTGTGTGCCTACAGTAGTAGTAAGCCTGCAGGTTTTACTTTAATATGTAAATGTGTGTGTGTGTGCATGTGTGTGTAACCTACTAGGGTTACTGTAGGTACATACCTACACACCCACAGTAGTTAGGCCAGCAGGCTTTACTTTAAGGAACAGTCTGGTGACCCAATAAAGGGATCTCATGACAAAGTTGTGTTTCCTTTGAGAATACTAATCTCTAAAAGAGAATGTCCAAAAAATATGAATTTTATGAGTAAATAATGTACTTAAAAATATTTAAAGAAGCACAATACAATGGGTTGCTATTTCCCATTAGGTATATTTATTATCAATTACCAGTTGTATTTACAATAAATATGGGCAAGGAGTCCAGTCCTTTAGATCTTCTGGCTTGAGTTCTGTTGTCAGGAAAAGATTTGAAACAAAAATATTCATAGATAATCCACCAAATGTGTCATGTTTAAGGAGAGATTTTTTTCCATTATCTTCATCCAATTTTATTACCTACCTTTTTATTTGTACTCAGCTTTATCATCTGCACAGTGGAACTAATTTAGGGGGTTCTGACCAATTTTTTTCAAAGTATAGTCTTATGACTGCCTGCATTTGAAATATCAAGGGAATATTTCTCAAATTTAAATGTGTGTGAGTCATCCAGGGCATCTTTCTTAAGATGCAGATTCTGATTTTTTAAAGTCTGATATTCTCCTCTAATAAGCTACCCAGTAATATATGTGCTTCTGGGTTCCTGTTTGATTTGTAGGGACTTTTTTTTAAAGTGTGTGTTTATGTATATGAGTATGTATATAAATTTACAAAGGCAAGTCCCTCAACAGAATCAATATCTGGAGTTAGGAATGCAAATCATTCCCCAAAGACCACCTCAGCCCAAATTTTATAAACAATCAGGTTTAAGAAGTACTTATTTAAATAAAATTAAGTGTCTAAATTAAGTTTCAGCTATAAAACTATGTGGATCTAGTCTCATTCTGATATTTTTCTACATCCTAAATTTAAGTCAAACATAGTCTCTTAATTTATAGGGCATGAGTGTCGCTTGACTATATATGACTTACAAACGGTTGCCAAACTTTGTGCATCCAGATTAAAATTTTAATTAGGTCTTATCTTTGGCTGTAAGGTCTAAGATAAAACCTTTGTTCTATCCAAAGTTATGAGATTCTTTCTCCAAATCCTTAACAGCAACTGCATACTTCTTTTAAAACTGCTTTTTTTTTTTTTTTAATAGCGTTACATATTTTTTTTCTTGCCTCATCACTGGATTTTTGGGGCTACACCCAGTTCACACTGAACTCCTTCCATGCTTCCTCTCCGTAATTTTTCAGGTCTTTACAGGAAATGTTTACCTAAACACATACCGTCTATAGTATGTGACATCTAGTAGGTACTTTACAACCTAGTACATTAATTCCTTCATCTTAAAGAATTTCTTCATTTTGTTACTGTTACTCAAAAGTTATTGAATATAGCATAACAAAATCACATCATGGTTTCTTATACAGCCTAACAACGCTTTCTAATTTCTGTTTTTTCCTTTCCTTACAGTATAAGCAAGTGGAACAATACATGTCGTTCCATAAGTTACCAGCTGATATGCGTCAGAAGATACATGATTATTATGAACACAGATACCAAGGCAAAATCTTTGATGAGGAAAATATTCTCAATGAACTCAATGATCCTCTGAGAGAGGTAAGATTTATTGTCCTCAGTCTCCGTGAGTGTGATCATTGTTTACTTTCTCTTTTCCTGGAAAATCCTCAATTCTATGTTTTGACATTACTCAAAAAAAATTAAAACTGAATGTTAAAACAATTTTTCCCTTTATTCACCCTTATGTTCTCACATTTACAGGCTCTGTGTTTTTAAAAAATGACTGGAGAATTGTTCTTCTAATTATGATTCTCAAGATACCAATTTATTTTCTGTATCCCTGGTTACATATCCTTTCTTTGGTCCTCATTGTCCATAGCCTCCCTGTCTTCCACTCTCTCATCTCCTGCTCACCAAACTGTTTCAATAACTTCTTTGTGATTTCTACCTTTTTCCTATTTTTGTTTTCCCTGTTCATCTCCTGGACCCTGATCACAGACTACTTGACCCTTGTGAGTCATTCATTTAATATTACCTCATTAAAACACTTTGCAGCATCTGTAACCACCTCTTTTCTCAAGTGGCCCTTCCTTCCCTCCCTAGATGTCTTCCCTCTGCCCACTAGAATGTTCAGGTCACCCCTAGATCAAAAGAACATTCTCGTGATTGTGTTTCTTACATTGGTTTTCTCTTTCTCTTTTCTTTTACTACCAGTCTGGAAAAATTACTCTATAATTATCTTCCACTGTGGTTCAACCTCCACTTCTTTACCAAAATTGTTTCCTTGAAAATTATCAGTGAACATTTAGTCATGACATCATTTGTCTTGGATCCATTGGCAGTTCTTTTAAACACTTAATAACACCTATATCCTGAATCTTTTGAGGGAGCTCCTCTAACACTAAACCATTCCTGCCTTTGGCTTTTCACTTTCCATTTCTGGATTTATTTTCTTATTTATTTCATCTCGCTCTTTAGTTCTGGAAATTTGACCTCCAAATTCTTGACATAATCTCTGTTTTCTTAAAAGCTATATGATTTCCCTTTGCCATTGCTACATGATTTCCATTTGCCATACATATACAGTAAACTATGTATTAAAGTGATTATCTTCCATCACTAAGCCATTTATCTTTTGAAGTCTCTCTCCCTGTAAATATTTTAGTTATTATTTTGAGTCATACAGAATGTAAAACTTTAGTCTTTTTTAATCTTTCTCTGCTCTGCACATCCAATCACCAAATGCTATCAATTGACTGTAACAATGTATCTTACACCTGTGTCCTTGTCTCTTTTATCAAGTTCATGACCCTAACCTTATTGCTGTCACATGGACTATTTGCACTATCCCTTTAGTTTACCTTCCAACCTTTGGTCTGTATTCTCTAGTTACCACTTAAAGCAGTGATGCCTAATTAATCTTTTACATGTATGAGATAGTCATGTCTCTGCTCAGAAACATTGTGTTTACAATTACATCAAATAGACCCTCTTTGGGCTCATATTCGAGCCCTTCTATGCCATGATCCTTGCTAAATTTCCAGCTTTATTTTTCCCTATTGCCATATATTTTCCAAAGTGGCCTATAGCCAAATTGTGCAACTTACTATTTTGGAAAAAGCAATTCTGATTTCTCAACTTGCATCATATGTTTTCCAGATATGTTTCTCATCTGTTGGCAAATGTAGTTCAAATAATCCTTCTTTATATTTACTTCCTTTGATTGTCCAGATTAGATCTGGTCTCTTTTTTCCCTGACCCCCAGAGCACTGAGTCCATAATGTTTGAGTACTACTTTCCATTTTGTCTATTATCACGATTTTTCCACATTAGTTTCCTCCACTTTTGTCTTGAAAGTTCCTTAAGAGCAAAGGTCACTTCCTCTATATTTTAAATTTTTCTTGAAATTCCTACTATATGTAGCAAATATAAAATACTCAATTAATATATGTCCATTTCACCTAGCAGCTTTACCATTTATAACCATCCCTAAGTATCTACATCCATTAAAAGTTATTTATATATTTTTTTAAAGTTATTTGTATTTTTTAAGCCTTAAGACATCAGTTAAGAGTTTTGGAAACAGAAGGAGCTGAATATCTGCTATTGATTAACTTATTTTCTCTACAGAGTCCTCAGTCAAATAATAACGTGCAAATCTTTTTGCTTTGAGAAATAGAATTAAACCTTTGTATTTTTTAAAAAGCTATATATCATGTTTTTTAATCTATTAACATGTTTTGCTTTATCTCTTTGTTGGATTATAGATTTTGTTTTAAATACAGATCCTCTTCACTAAGGGACCAAACAGGACACTGATACCAGGTTAGGTTCTCAGGGGCCAGGCAGGATTCAAAGGTGGGCTAGGATGGGCCATAGTGTAGAAACAAAGGTAACTAAATAGACAGTATCAGGGATTAAGATGGAATCAATAGGCAGATGGATACAATAAATCTAATGATTTATTTGAAAGAAGCAGAAAAGTAAGGATCCCAACAGAAAATGTCATTGAGGGACTATAGAAAGCCAACAGAAAGTGAGAATAAAAATGAACCCTAAAAAGCTGAATGATTAAATAAGAAACATTTCTCCATGCTAAAAATGCTTAATGTAATATAAAACCAGGATAACAAGAAAATTTTCTTAATCATGTGTTTGTTATTAGTTACTGCCACACTTTGACTCTGACCTTAAGTGGAAAAATTCCACTTTTCATTTTTATCCCCTTCAGTTCAGTTGCTCAGTCGTGTCTGACTCTTTGCGACCCATGGACTGTACCATGCCAGGCTTCCCTGTCCATCACCACCTCCCAGAGCCTACTCAAACTCATGTCCATTGCATCGGTGATAACATCCAACCATCTCATCCTCTGCATCCCCTTCTCCTCCTGCCTTCAATCTTTCCCAGCATCAGGGTCTTTTCCAATGAGTCGGTACTTCACATCTCTGTCCAAAGTATTGGAGTTTCAGCATCAGTCCTTCCAGTGAATATTCAGGACTGATCTTTAGGATGGACTTATTGGATCTCCTTGCAGTCCAAGGGACTCTCAAGAGTCTTTTCCAACACCACAGTTCAAAAGCATCAATTCTTCAGTGTTCAGCTTTCTTTATAGTCCAACTCTCACATCCATACACATGCCCCCAATTCCCTCAATTCCTACAACTATTCTGTCATTCACTTATAATAATCTTTCCTTTATATTTTCAAATGCCATGTTCTTGCCTGGAGAATCCCAGGGACAGAGGAGCCTGGTGGGCTGCCGTCCATGGGATTGCACAGCGCACACGACTGAAGCGACTTAGCAGCAGCAGCAGCATAGTTCAAAGCTTCAGCATCTTTTACTTCACTTTCTGACATGCACCCAACACTTTCCTCCCTACCTTTGATCTCAATTAGCTCAAATGCATCCCATCCCTTGGCTATCACATTGAATGATATACAATACAAGTTCAGTGTTAACTCTCTTGGAGTCTAACTATCGCCTCCTATCCCCTCTAAGAAAAAGGCCAAGCTGCTTAAATTGCACTGGAGAAGCTCTCTGGTCTGCCTCCACGTTTACATTCATGATTCACTGGCAGAAAATTGTTGATAATTTCCCTGGGAGGAAAATGTTGCTGATTGTCTCTTGGCCTTTCTTTATGCTACCCTCTCTATCTTCAATCCTTTCTACTCAACTTTCCTTCAGTTTTCCATCAAACAGTCTTACCAGGCATGAGTTTCTTCATAAATTTTCTCTGAAAACTCTCTATCACTATATTTTCATTTGTCAGCTTACTCTTCATCTCTTTCAAGACTGTGAGCGTCTTAAGGACAGAGACTGGGCCATAGTATGTTGGTGTCTCTAATGACTAGTATTTGATAGGAGCTCATTAAATGTTTATTAGAAAAATGGTCTTTTACTGAATTATGAGTGAAAAGCAGGGTAAAAAAATATAGATACTTAATCAAATTAGAGATCTTAGAAGGTGAAGCATGAAATGCTGAAATATTTAACACCTTAAAAAGGTGAAAACAATGTTTGTTCCTTTGTTCTTCAACTTTTGCTCTCCTGGCATCAGAGTCACACAAAAGCCAGACTTTAACGTGAACTAAAACTATAGAAACAGGAAGAGTAGCATAGGAAGGTAAGCAAAGACATTGGCCAGCAGGTAACAGAGGTCATTATTCAAATGAAACCTGGATCTAAAAAAGCCAGATATGTTTTACAAAGAAAAGTTTAGTAAGAACAATGGGAAATATATCTTGTTCTCTGTTAACTTGGAGTATTATGTACCTGCTATATTTAGGTCATAGTGGTAGATCACAAGAAACATTTTAAAAGTAATAAAATACATCATTCTGTCTTTCAAAAGCTGTATTCTAATTTAGAAGATGAGGTGTTAATTTATGCAAAGATGTATTTTGGTCCCTATTGTGCCTCTTGTGTCCAGAAAGTGCCTGGCATATAGGAGACACTGAATGATTGATACTATAAATATAAAATGAATGAAACCAAGATACTTAGAAAGGGAAAACTAGATTATTTGATATGTATACTTTAATAAAAGGTAAAAATATAAGATGTGCATTGTATGCACAAACACATACCACATGTAATTGTTAATCATATATTCAAGTTTGAGCCAACAATTATCTTACATTTTAATAAGACTTCTAAATTAAAATGCTTCATTGTCCAGAATCCTCTTTTTTATGAAAGTATTTTGCATAATTTGAGATGCTGATATATACTTTAGAGCAACAATTTCTGCTAACACAAGTCTGGGTACTCACAATGTACAAAAGTGAAAGTCAGGTCAAACTTTAGATTCTAAAAAGCTTATTTAAAAACCTCATTGTTTGAAAATAGAGGAATGTGAAATTATTTCTTACTCATAAATCAATTAAATCTGTGTTTTATCTATTTTATTCTTCATCCTTTCTTTTCAATGTGTTTGAATATTTTTAAATATGAAGAATCTCTTAGATGTAAAATGGCAGGAAGAATTTCATTTGTGTGACCTTTGAAAGTTCTTACCAGAAACTCATATCATGCATATGCAAAATAATTTAGCTAGTAGATATTTCGAGAGCACTACTTTATTGAAAGAATTCCTGTGCAGAAACTAGGTGATTTATCTCTTTCATACATTAGAAACAAATTGCTGAAATGCCATCAACAAATATCTGACTCATTGTTGAGGTCTCAATAAAATGTTACCTCCTTAACAAGGCCTCCACCGAGAAGTTCATCTGAGTTAATTTCCTTGCATTCTCCATCACATGAGCTTTGTTGTTGGTATACATCACTTTGTTGTCTTGTTGTCTGTTTTTATTTATTTGTTAATTGTCTGATCTGCTATAGGAACTCAGGACCCAAAAATGTAAGGACTTCTTGATTTCCACCACAGCTCCAGCCCCTCCATAGTACATCTTTAATAACTGCTTGTTGGATAAATAAAGTCAAATTGTTAGAGGCTGGAGATTCTTAGATGATTAGAACTTGAAGGGAGCATTTTGGAGACACAATAGAGATGCTGGCATGAAGAAAAGTGATACCTAGAATTATGATGTACTGTGGCCGCTTAACGTTCTTAGTATCACTTTAGATTGTACTATGGAGAATGTGGTTTCTAACATATAATGAAAGGATGCTGACATCTTTAGATTCCTCTGTGACTTTGTTTTGATATACACACTAAAAACCCAGAAAGTACTATTTTGCATGCAGTTGTTTTTATTTTCTTTTTAACTTTCTCAATGTTTATACACATTAGTGATTTATTTCTGAGTAAACCTGAAGAGTGGGGGAGTATGCCAATACAGTACAATTTTTAAAGGTATCTGACTGTTCTGTCCAAACTCTATAATATTAATAGTATCCATGGGATAGATAGAAAACAAATACTATTTTTCTTACATTGCTATGCCAGGTGTGCCTAGGGTATGTTAGTGGTTCGTAAAACAAAAGTTGCTAGATCCCCTGTCTGAACCTAAACAGTGACCCACTCAAGGTGGAGAAAATTCAGAATGGCACATAAATCTGTGTGTTCTTCATCCTTGAGCTAGGCCATATGACCACAGCACTGGCCCCACTGGCATTGTCAGCATCCTGAGAAGTGATTGGAAAGTCATCTAAAAAAATTATCTTTGTTTCACTGTCAACTAATATACATAGACCCAAGAATACAGGAACAACTACAGTTTTCTGAAAAAGTTGCTTAGAATAGTACCTAGAAACTTGGCATTTTAAATTAGAGCCACTATAGTGATGCATTAGTTATCTGTCATCTATGTTCTTCACTCTCTGGCTGGTGTGACTGTGTCTGGTTAAAATTCTGAGTCTGCAAAGGTGGACTTCAGTGATCTCCAGAAACCTCCTCTCCCCCCCAGTTGTACCCAGGCCTGGTTTGCATGAAGAGCCCTCCTGTTCTTCTTCCATCCACTTAAAATATGCACCTGTTTTGCCTTGTGGGCTCAGAGGTCGTCTGTTTCATTGTTTTGAATGGTTTAAATTGCCTTCATGATCTTCTCAGTGTTTTGAATAGCATCATGTATGAGTGAAAGCCAACTATGGAGGAGCCATGCAGCGTCAGGGGTAGAATATGGTCCTGGTTCCACTGGCCCCATTTTTTGTTCTATTTTATACTGAAGTTTGCTGGTGGCTCAGTGGTAAAGAATCCCCTTGCCAATGCAGGACTTAGGGGTTTGATATCTGTGTCGGGAAAATCCCCTGGAGAAGGAAATGGCAACACACGCCAGAATTCTTGCCTATAAAATCCCATGGACAGAGGAGCCTGGCAGGCTACAGTCCATGGGGTCACAAAGGGTCAGACACAACTGATCAATCAAATAACAAATAGTTAATTTATAATGTTATGTTAATTTCAGGTATACAGCAAAGTGATTTAGCTATACATATACATATGTCTATTCTTTTTCAGCTTCTTTTCCCATATAGGTTGTTACAGAATACTAAGTAGAGTTCCCTGTGCTATACAGTAGATCCTTTTTGATGATCTATTTTAATATAATAGTGTGTATTTGTTAATCCCAATTTCCTAATTTATAGCCCCCTTCCCCACCATTCCCCTTTGGTAACCACAAGTTTATTTTTAAGTCTGTGAGTCTGTTTCTGTTTTGCAAATAAGTTTTTCTTTTCCATTTATTTTATTAGTTGGAGGCTAATTACTTTACAACATTGCAGTGGTTTTTGTCATACATTGAAATGAATTAGCCATGGATTTACATGTATTCCCCAAATAAGTTTTTTGTATCATTTTTTAGATTTGTGTTTCTCTGTGTGACTTAATTTAGTGTGATAATCTCTAGGCCCATTTATGTTGCTGCAAATGGCATTATTTCATACTTACTTGAAGGCTGAATAATATTCCATTGTATGTGTGGTATACTTATTTTAAGGCTGAATAATATTCCATTGTATGTATTCTGTTAGGTACTTATCATCATCATTTATATTTAAAGATAATGAAAGTAAAATATGTGCAAGTTATGAAATAGCCCAAAGTTGTGCAAATACTGTTGTGGTGCTGCATTTATATGAGGCTAATGGCACTAAGATCATGGCATCTGGTCCCATCACTTCATGGGAAATAGATGGGGAAACAGTGGAAACAGTGTCAGACTTTATTTTGGGGGACTCCAAAATCACTGCAGATGGTGATTGCAGCTGTGAAACTAAAAGACGCTTACTCCTTGGAAGGAAAGTTATGGCCAACCTAGACAGCATATTAAAAAGCAGAGATATTACTTTGTCAACAAAGGTCCATCTAGTCAAGGCTATGGTTTTTCTGTGGTCATGTATGGATGTGAGAGTTGGACTGTGAAGAAAGCTGAGTGCTGAAAAAATGATGCTTTTGAACTGTGGTGTTGGAGAAGACTCTTGAGAGTCCCTTGGACTGCAAGGAGATCCAACCAGTCCATCCTAAAGGAGATCAGTCCTGGGTGTTCATTGGAAGGACTGATGCTGAAGCTGAAACTCCAGTACTTTGGCCACCTCATGGGAAGAGTTGACTCATTGGAAAAGACCCTGATGCTGGGAGGGATTGGGGGCAGGAGAAGAAGGGGACCACAGAGGATGAGATGGCTGGATAGCATCATCAACTCGATGGACATGAGTTTGCATAAACTCCGGGAGTTGGTGATGGACAGGGAGGCCTGGCATGCTGTGATTCATGGGGTCGCAAAGAGTCAGACACGACTGAGCAACTGAACTGAACTGAGCTGAATGGCACTATGGAGAACAGTGTGGGATTTACCATATGATCCAGCAATCCCACATACCACATCTTTATCCATTAATTTGTGGATGGACATTTCGGTTGCTTCCATGTCTCAGCTGTTGTGTGTAGTTCTGAAATGAACATTGGGGTGCATGTATCTTTTTGAAGTATGATTTTCTCCAGGTACATGCCCAGTAGTGGGATTGCTGGATCATATGGTAAGTCCCACACTGTTCTCCATGGTGCTAATAGCCTCATATAAATGCAGCACCACAACTTAGTATCTGCACGACTTTGGGCTATTTCACAACTTGTACATATTTTACTTTCTTCATCTTTAAATATAAATGATGATGATAGGTACCTAACAGAGATGTTTTAAAATTAAATGAGGGAAAAAAAAAACATTAAAAGTTTGAAAAGTGCCTGGTACATAGTAAGTACACAGTAAAATTGGATTCTTAGTATTACTATGATTCCGTGAAAAATAGTATATAGTCGCAGCCCACACGCTCTTACAACTTGATGAGAGACAGAAATTTAAGCCAGCAATTATAACTGTGTGTTAGTGCTATGAGAGGTCATTCAGAGGGTCTTAGACCATACCGCAGAGGGACACGAACTCCAGGTTTATCATATGTCTCATTTCTTTTGGAATTTATTCAAACAGTCTGCTAACGAGCCCTCCCTCCATTTTAACCACCAGCCTTCTGGTGACAGCATCTTAGCATCAAAACTTGGCATTGGAATGTTAAGATCAGAGACTGATGACGCTTTAATGCAGGAGGATATTTAAAACAAAAAACTAATTAGAAAAATTCAGTGAGCCATACCCCTCTGCTTATGAGAGCCTGTTGGAATGTGTACAAAGTAAGAAGGTCTATTTTTATCATGATCAGATTTATACTGATTTGATTAGAGCAAAATGGCAAACTTAACAGTCGAGAAAGAGGTTAATGCACTTCTAAGTCTGTCTCCAAAGTTCAGAACTGATCTATTTTTAAACAATGGCATGTGAAGAGCTGTGGGCTGAAAATAGGTACAGATCATGTGTCCCAGCAGAATATAGGACGTCAGTATATTTCATTTTCACAGAACATGAATTGGGCTGAGAGTATAATACTGTCCTTCTGACCTTTAATTTGTTGAATAGAATGTTAGGGAAAAAAATCCTAATTTGCATGCATATATTTAGTGTAATTCAGAATAAACTTTTAAAGTACATACTTGTTGGTTTTTTTAATGTCTCCTAAAAATGTGTTTAGTTCAGATTAATTAAAATAGCCTAGACGCTTCCCTGGTGGCTCAGAGGTTAAAGCGTCTGCCTCCAATGCTGGAGACCTGGGTTCAATCCCTGGGTCGGGAAGATCCCCTGGAGAAGGAAATGGTAACCCGTTCCAGTATCCTTGCCTGAAGAATCCCATGGACGAAGGAGCCTGGTAGGCTATAGTCCATGGGGTCGCAAAGAGTCGGACATGACTGAGTGACTTTACTTTCACTTTCTTTCAGACCCATAGTATTATAAAGCTATATAGGAATTGTGTGTCATATACTCACATAAAAGGCACAGTAACCAAAGGCTAGAAAATATATGTAAGTGATCTAATCTTAGTCACATTACCAAGGAAAGAAATTGAGTCTTTCCACTTTCATCTTAGAACTTTCCCTTGTATCCCTAGTTTTTAGAAAACAAACAGACAAAAAGCATTTATTGATTTCATAATGTGTACAAGATACTGATTCAAGCACAATGAGAAGGTCAATTATAAAATGTAGTTTCTAGTCCCACAGTGCTTTACTGTGTGTTTGTCAAGAAAAGATAGAAAAACATGAAAAAAAATGAAGAAAAAGTTAAAATACATTACTAAAAATACAAGAAATGTAGGAAGTTACATATGGTTAATTGCCAGGGCAAAGCAGACATTACTCACTAAACTTTGAAATGGATTAAAGACTTAAATTCAGTTCATCTCAGTTCAGTTGCTCAGTCGTGTCCGACTCTTTGCGACCCCATATACCGCAGCATGCCAGGCCTCACTGTCCATCACCAACTCCCACAGTTCACCCAAACCCATGTCCATTGAGTCGGTGATGCCATCCAACCATCTTATCCTCTGTTTGCCCCTTCTCCTTCTGCCCTCAGTCTTTACCAGCATCAGGGTCTTTTCAAATGAGTCAGCTCTTCGCATCAGATGGCCAAAGTATTGGAGTTCCAAAGAATAGCAAGGAGAGGATAAGAAAGCCTTCCTCAGCGATCAGTGCAAAGAAATAGAGGAAAACAATAGAATGGGAAAGACTAGAGATCTCTTCAAGAAAATTAGAGATACCAAGGGAACATTTCATGCAAAGATGGGCTCAATAAATGACAGAAATGGTAGGGACCTAACAGAAGCAGAAGATATTAAGAAGAGGTGGCAAGAACACACAGAAGAACTGTACAAAAAAGATCTTCATGACCCAGATAATCACGATGGTATGATCACTCACCTACCAGATAAGCACAATGGTGTGATCACTCACCTACCAGATAATCACGATGCTGTGATCAGTCACCTAGAGCCAGACATCCTGGAATGTGAAGTCAAGTGGGCCTTAGGAAGCATCACTATGAACAAAGCTAGTGGAGGTGATGGAATTCCAGTTGTGCTATTTCAAATCCTGAAAGATGACACTGTGAAAGTGCTACACTCAGTATGCCAGCAAATTTGGAAAACTCAGCAGTGGTCACAGGACTGGAAATGGTCAGTTTTAATTCCAATCCCAATGAAAGACTTAAACATATGGACCTAAAATCACAAAACTCTTAGAAGAAAACATAGGAAAAAATGCTTCTTGACATGGGTTCTGAAAATGATTTTTTTGGATGAGACCTAAAACACAAGCAATAAAATAAAAACTGTTAGTCAAACTACGTAAAACTAAAAAGTTTCTGCAGAACAATCAACACAATAAAAAACAACACATGGACTGGAAGAAAATACTTGGAATCCACACATCTGATGATAGGTTAATATTCAAAATATATAAACAACGACATAACTCAAGAACAGGAAAGCAAGTAGTCCATTTTAAAAGTGGGCAAAGTACCCGAATAGACTTTTTTTTCCCCCAGAAAAGACATTCAAATGGCCCTGAGACATATTGAAATGTGCTGAATTTAACTGATTATTAGAGAAATGCAAATCAAAACCACAGGGAGCTATCACCTCACACCTATTGGAATGTCTGTTATCAAAGGACAAGATATAGCAAGTACTGGGGAGGACATGGAGGAAAGGGAAACTGGGAGGGTCAGGAAGAAGACAGTTTGTATCACTGAGCAAGAGCCAGATCGCTGTACCTTTTCCTTGATTTTTCCTAACATCCCTTCAGTACTGTGCTTTATTGATTATGCCAAATCCTTTGACTGTGTGGATCACAACAACCTGTGGAAAACTCCTAAAGAGATGGGAATACCAGACTACCTGACCTGCTTCTCAAGAAATCTGTATGCAGGTCAGGAAGAAACAGTTAGAACTGGACATGGAACAACAGACTGGTTCTAAATCAGGAAAGGAATACATCAAGGCTGAATATTGTCACCCTGCTTATTTAACTTACATGCAGAGTACATCATGAGAAACACTGAGTTGGATGAAACACAAGCTGGAATCAAGATTGCCAGGAGAAATATCAGTAACCTCAGATATGCAAATGACACCAGCTTTATGGCAGAAAGTGAAGAAGAACTAAAGAGCCTCTTGATGAAAGTGAAAGAGGAGAGTGAAAAAGTTGGCTTAAAGCTCAACATCCAGAAAACTAAGATCATGGCATCTGGTCCCATCAGTTCGTGGCAAATAGATGGGGAAACAATGGAAACAGTGAGAAACTTTATTTTTTTGGACTCCAAAATCACTGCAGATGGTGACTGCAGCCATGAAATTAAGACACTTGCTCCTTGGAAGAAAAGTTAAGATCAACCTAGACAGCCTATTGAAAAACAGAGACATTACTTTGCTGACAAAGGTCTGTCTAGTCAAGGCTATGGTTTTTCCAGTAGTCATCTATGGATGTGAGAGTTGGACTATAAAGACAGCTGAACACCAAAGAATTGATCCTTTTGAATTATGGTGTTGGAGAAGACTCTTGAGAGTCCCTTGGACTGCAAGGAGATCCAACCAGTCCATCCTAAAAGAAATCAGTCCTGAATATTCATTGGAAGGACTGATGTTGAAGCTGAAACTCCAATCCTTTAGCCACCTGATGCAAAGAACTGACTCTTTGTAAAAGATCCTGCTGCTGGGAAAGATTGAAGGTGCAAGGAGAAGAGGACGACAGAAGATGAGATGGTTGGATGGCATCACTGACTCAATGGACATGAGTTGAGTAAACTCTGGGAGTTGGTGATGGACAGGGAGGCCTGGTGTGCTGCAGTCTCTGGGGTCACAAAGAGTCAGGCAAGACTGAGCGACTGAACTGAACTGAGCTTCAGTACTCACCCCACCCCAATATTTTTCTGGGTGACAGTGTTTAGGACTTCAAAAATTAATCCTGTGCTAGTGTTGTATAATTCCACTTATGAGGCTGGTGGAATAAGCACATTCATAGCAACAGAAAGTAGAATTTATCAGTGATTTGAGTGAAGGGAGAAAGTTATAGATTAAAGGTTACAGAACTTTGGTTGAAATTGATGAGAATGTTCTAGGTATAGATACAGAGGAACTTCCAGGTGGCGCTAGTGGTAAAGAACCCACCTGCCAGTGGAGGAGACATAAGAGATGCCAGTTCGATCCCTGGGTCAAGAAGATCCCTGGAGGAGGGCATGGCAACCCACTCCAGTATTCTTGCCTGGAGAATCGCATGGACAGAGGAGTCTGGCGGGGTTACAGTCCATCGGGTATCAAAGAGTCAGACACAACTGAAGTGATTCAGCATGCGCAATCACTATTGGCAACGCTCAACATTATGAATGTTCTTGTCAATTGTATACATGGAAATGCTTAAACTATAAATATTGTTGTATATATTTTATAAACATCTAAAAAGTGAATCTTATAAAATAGCACCCATCATTATAACTCTTGTCCTGCCTCTAAAGTCATTTCCATCTGCCTGTAGCTCTTGTCAACTAAATGCCCATGATACTTCATACTCAATACAAAAATAAAGCAAAATCCTTTTTTCGTGTAAGTAAAGTTTTTTTTTGTTTTCTGTTTTTTAATTTATTTCACCCCAGACTGAAGAGCTCAGAAGTTGTTGATGTGTGTGGGCTGTATTCTACAGCTTCTCAGAGCCGTCTGAGCTGGATCATGTGTATTATCCCTGCCACCGCCCTACTTCCAGCGCTGAGGTGCTGCTGTGTCTTGACAGATACTCCAAGGGGGCAGCTTGGTCCTTCCTGCCGCACTTTAGCCAGCCTAACTCGCTATGTTAATTTGTTGGGGCTGTAATCACAAAATACCAAGGTGGCTTAAACAATATACAATCATTATCTCACATTTCTTGGGACTGAAGTCCAAGGTCAAGTGTTAGCAGGTTTCCATTCTTCTGAGGCTTCTCTCCTTTGCTTGCAGATGGCCACCTTTCTTTTCATGTGCTCAGGTTTTTTCTTCTCATGGCAGTCAGACTGGATTATGACCTACTTTCACAGCTTTATTTTAACTTCATCTCCTCGTTAATAGTCCTGTCTCCAAACACAGGCACATTCTGAAGTACTGGGAGTTAAGACTTCAACATATGAATGTAGAGGTGTCACCATTAAGCCCATAATGCTTGCCAACACGTGCAATACTTAAATCTAACTAATGTAAGGACAAATAAATGTTTAATGCAGCTTTGAATGCCTGCTTAGTTTCAGGGAGTGGCCTGATTTCCTCATGTCCTTTGCATACGTACACATACTGTTATTTCTATTGCTGCCCTATTAATGGTGAAAAAGAATTTATGTGGATTTTATTATAAAGTTTCATGAATAGGTTTTTACCAAATTCTCCAAATCCCTTCTCAGATTTTTTTTTAACTCATTGTACTATCCGCAGGTCCTGTTTGAATAATATTTTTTAATTTAGCTGTTTGATGTATTCACTGTATTTGATTAATACAGTCCAGATTAATCTGTTTTTATCCTTCCAAGTGGGCTTCACTCCTGTTCTGTAAATCACTCTACAACTTGCTCACAGTTTGCAGACCACTGGAGCTGCAGTCCCTAGTGTTTACACAAACCCTGAGCTTCAGCCTAGGATTCCAGAGTGGGACAGTGATACTAAGTCTCTAATGAACACTGTCATTGTCAGTATACAGCTTTTTAAAATTTATTTATTTTTGGCTGGCCTGGGTCTTTGTTGCAGCATGCAGGCTTGTCGTTGCTCCTTGCAGGCTTCCTCTAGCTGTAGCAAGTGGGAGCTACTCTGTGTTTGTGGCGCATGGGCATCTTATTGCGGCAGCTTCTCTTGTTGCAGAGTACAGGCTTTAGAGCTCATGGGCTTCAGTAGTTGTGGCACACAGGCTTAGTTGCCCTGCTGTGTGTAGGATCTTAGTTCCTGGACCAGGGATCAAACCTGTGTCCCCTGCATTGGCAGGCAGATTCTTAACCATTGGACCACCAGGGAAGTCTTAATATACAATATTTTGATTTAGGCTTTTTGATCTGTTTCTACATTGTTTTCTTTCCTGTACAATCAAATTTATGTGAATGTTAAGAGAATTTTATGTCATCTGCTGACATCCTGCATGGTACCTAATATGTTCCTGTGTTCTAGGAAGACAAAACAGTAGGAGTATGCAAAGACCAAATTAATCTCAAGCTTCATTTGCATTCGTCTGGTAAAGTTTAAATGTGATTTAATATCTCAGAACCAAATTAGATGCATATGAGAACTGTAACTACAGAAAACATTTAAATTTTTGAATCTGTATCTCTCAAAATTCACCATGTTCTGATCTATTCTTTACAAGCAGGCAGATTTCATTTAAGTCACTTAATCATAATTTGTCATTTGTATATGCAGAGATTTTAGACCAGTTACTTTGTAACTCATAAAATGAAGAGGCTATGAACCTAGCAATTAATGCTATAGCCGAATTTAAAAATAAGAAATGGTGAAAAATATTGAAGCTGGCCAGTATTTAAGAGTCCATTGCAGACTATTTATCTCTTTATCTCTGTTGGGTTTTTCTTAATATAACTATGATTAACAGAAGATGAAATATTGTGTGTCCATTAAAAAGAATGTTATTGAAGACCATAACTCAAAATGGTAAGCATTTTATGTTATAAATGTGGGGAATAATAGATATTCAGTGTTATTATGATTTCAATTAAGTTAAGGTGAATAAGAAATCACATTAAAAGAATACATAAATTACTTTCAGTGATGGAAATACAGTGATTTTTTTCTTTTATTATTTTAAGGGATAATGTTTATATTCATTTTGATTTTAAAGATTTTTAAAAATAAATTGCTTGCTAATATAACAATTTTTATTTTTTTAATAAGATGTAAAACTGCAGTTAACTAAAATTGAGGCACCCTATACATTAATTCATCAATCCTCTAACTCCTTATCTTACCTCTAACTCCTTTAACTTCCCCCATATAAATGTTATTCATCTCAGCTCAGTTGGTAAAGAATCTGCCTGCAATTCATGAGACCCTGGTTCGATTCCTGGGTCGGAAAGATCCCCTGGAGAAGAGATAGGCTACCCACTCCAATATTCTTTGGTTTCTCTGGTGGCTAGATGGTAAAGAATGCACCCATGATGCGAGAGATCTGGGTTCAATCCCTGGGTTGGGAAGATACCCTGGAGGATGGCATAGCACCCACTCCAGTATTCTTGCCTGGGGAATTGCCATGGATAGAGGAGCCTGGTGAGCTAAGACCATGGGGTGGCAAAGAGTCAGACACAACTGAGTTACTAAGCACATAGCACATCTCTAACCAAAGTTTTTTTAAGAGACCTCGCTTTCTTATCTCTAACTCCTTTAAATTCCCCCAAATAAATATTACATATATTTCTTACCTTTGAATTTTATTACATATTTTTAATTTTCAGATTATTTAGGAATTATAAAGATAGTTAAATGCTCTCTTAAAAAAAAAAAAAATAAGACATTACCCCAACTGAAGAAGCAGCTCTTCATAAATTTTCTGTAATAGGGACACAGAAATCAAGGGAAATGCTTTGACTTTCAGAAATTGAAGCAGTTACCTAACTTGTTAGTCAATGTTTGCATAACTGTTTAAAACATTTTCAAGCATTAAGGTTTGTATGGGGTGATTGACTTATACATGCAGTCAACCATCTTGCAAATTAAAATACAGACCACCGATCGCTATAAGCCTGTTGGAAATGCTGAGGGAATTTTTTTTTTATTATTTCAACTATGTGCTTCTTTAAAAAAAAAATGGGTTGTCTGTTTAATTTGCAATTCAATTTCTGAATTACTACATCATTAGGGAGTTATAAGAATTTTTACTTTGGCCAAAGGGAATATCACTGACTGTGCTCAAAGACTATCTTGTCATTTTTATCTTCTGAACCCCTGCTCCTATCTTGACTTTTGTCTTTAATAACCAGTACTCAACTCAACTTTTAGAAAAAAATCTGACCTAATATATTCTTGGCTTCCCTGGTGGCTGAGACAATAAAGAGTCTACCTGCCAATGCAGGAGACCCATCAGTCCCTGAGTGGGGAAGATCCCCGGGAGAAGGGTATGGCAACCTACTCCAGCATTCTTGCCTGGAAAATTCCATGGACAACGGAACCTGGCAGGCTATTCTTACCAAATTACTCTGAACTCTTGTTTCTCTGAAATTTTATAGAATGTATAGTCTCTATCACTACTTTGATTTTAACATTCATTTGTTTTATAATACAACTGTTACTTATAATGGTAAATGATAGATAACACAGTGAAATTAAATATTTTGCTTGTATTGTTTAATGTAATCATTACAGTTATCTAGGAGAGTTGCTTACAAGTGAAAAGTTTAAGGTATGAGTCACTTTGTACAGGCACTGAGTCAGTTGGTTTTGGTATCAATGACTAAGCTCAGATACATACATAGCAAGAGACACACAGAGTCTCACCCATGTTTATTTTACTTTTTACAATTATCTTACACTGAATATATACATATGTATCTTTCTTCCTCAACTTGCAGACACTTCTTTATTTTAGGGACCATGGTTTCCATATCTGACTGCTTATGACTTGAAATGTGGTATTAAAAACAAGAATTTTTTGAGTCATATCCCTTAAAGATTTAGATTCAGATTCTCTGAATCTGGACTGGAGCCTGATAAACTGTATCTTAGAAAAAGTATTATAAATACATCCAAGTAGGAAAATGCCATCTTTGGCAGGCCATCAAAGCTTATTTTTTTCCTTACTGATGCTGTCTTCATAAGAGCCATGATTAGTCCCATAGACTAATCCTGAATATATTCTGTTATTTCCCAAGAATGGTTCTACATCATACTGCGAACCCAAACTTTACCCACTCTGGGCAATCTCTATGAACCCCACTCTGTGTTGGACATTTTCAACAGTCTTTTCAGAAATGCCCTCTCCCAGGACACTAAGGACTCCTCAGAAGCTGATATGGACACTTTTATTTATTTATTGCCTCACAAACTTCATGTAATGATTTTAAAGGTAGTGACTGCAGATCACTTCTTAGAGCTTTTCAGTGAGGTCTCTTAAAAAAAAAATGTTGGTTAGCTTTTCCCAGATATTCATTTACTCTTCTTAGAAATCAGCAGATCTAAATCTAATCTTTTCGAGAATCAAACTGAACAATGTTTTACTCTTCTGTGAAAATTTCACATTCAGTTTCACCTCTCTCTTCAAAGTAGAAATAAATATCAAAAAATTATACTTTATGTTTGTCTTGTTGGTTTCCTCAATAAGTAACATATTTTACGTGAAGATTAAAAAAAATCTAAAACTGCATCTACGTTTCATACATATTATATCATGCTTTTTTTTTTTTGCAAGAATGCTCTCTGTTGAGTCAAAATATAAGATGAATCACATTAGATATGTAAGTTTAAATTTTCTAGTTGTTGTTCAGTCGCTCGGTCACATCCTACGCTGAGCACACCAGACTCCCCTGTCCTTCACTATCTCCCAGACTTTGCTCATATTCATGTTCATTGAGTCAGTGATACTAACCAACCGTTTCATCCTCTGTTGTCCCCTTTTCCTCTTGCCCTCAATCTTTCCCAGAATCACAGTCTTCAAAGAGTTGACTCTTTATATCAGCTGGCCAAAGTATTGGAATTTCAGCTTCAACATCAGTCCTTCTAATAAATATTCAGGGTTGATTTCTTTTAGGATGGACTGGTTTGATCTTGCTGTCCAAGGAACTCTCAGGAGTCTTCTAAGCACCACAATTTGAAAGCTTCAATTCTTTGACACTAAGCCTTCTTTATGGTCCAACTCGCGTACCCCTACATGACTATTAGAAAAATCATAGCTTTGACTATATGAACGTTTGGTAGCAAACTGATATCTCTGCTTCTGAATACGCTGTCTAGGTTTTTCATAGCTTTCCTTCCAAGGAGGAAGTGTCGTTTAATTTCATGGCTATAGTCACCATCAGCAGTGATTTTGGAGCCCAAGAAAATAAAATCTGCTACTGTTTCCACTTTTCCCTATTTATTTTCTATGGAGTGATGGGGCCAGATGCCATGATCTTAGTTTTTTGAATTTTGAGTGTTGAGCCAGCTTTTTCGCTATCCTCTCTCTCCCTTATCAAGAGGCTCTTTAGTTCCTCTTTGCTTCCTGCAATTAGAATGGTATCATCTGCACATCTGAGATTGTTGATATTTCTCCTGGCAGTCTTGATTCCAGCTTGTGATTCATCTAGCCTGGCATTTCACATTATGTACTCTGCATATAAGTTAAATACGCAAGGTGACAGTATACAGCCTTGACGTACTCATTTCCCAATTTGGAGCCAGTCCATTGTTCCGTGTTCAGTTCTAACTGTTGCTTCTTGACCTGCATACAGGTTTCTCAGGAGGCAGGTAAGGTGTCTGGTATTCCCGTCCCTTTAAGAAAAATTTTCCAGTTTCTTGTGATCTCCATAGTCAAAGGCTTTAGTGTAGTCAGTGAAGCAGAAGTAGATTTTTTTCTGGACTTCCCTGGCTTTCCCAGTGATCCAGCGAATGTTCGCAATTTGATCTCTGGTTCCTCTGCGTTTTCTAAACCCATTTCATACATCTAGAAGTTCTTGCTTCATGTTTTGCTGAAGCCTAGCTTGAACGATTTTGAGCATAAGCTTGCTAGCCTGTGAAATGAGCACAGTTGTACAGTATTTTGAACATTCTTTGGCATTGCCCTTCTTTGGGATTGGAGTGAAAGCTGACCTTTTCCAGTCCTGTGCCACTGCTGAATTTTCCAAATGTGCTGACATACTGAGTTCAGCACTTTAACAGCATAACCTTTTGGAATTTTAAATAGTTCTGCTGGAATTCCATCACCTCCATTATCTTTGTTCGTAGTAATACTTCCTAAGGCCCACTTGACTTCACACTAGCAGTGACATTTTAAAAATAAATGTGTGAAACTAAGTAGTATAAACTTTATTAACTCAATATATTCACCATATTATAATTTCAAAATGTAATCAATTTTTAAAATACCTAATGAGATAGTTTGTATTCATTTTTTTAGATTAAGTCCAGAATCAGCTCTATTTTTTAAATTAAAGTGTAATTAATTTACAATGTTGTTCAGGTGCACAGCACAGTAGTTCAGTTTTATATGTATATATGTATATATATATATATATATATGCACACACACACACATATGTAAATATACATATTCTTTTCAGATTCTTTTTGCTTATAGATTATTTAAAATACTGAATATAGTTCTATGGGCTATACAGTTGATCCTTGTCTGTTATCTATTTTATATATAATAGTGTCTGTATGTTAACCCCAAACCGCTAATTCCTCCCTCCCCCTCCCATTTCCCTTTAGTAACCACAAGTTTGTTTTCTATGTCTGGGGATCTGTTTTTGTTTCATAAGAGAGTTCATTTGCATCCTTTTTTTAGATTCCACATTTATGCAATATCATATGGTATTTGTCTTTGTCTGCTTTACTATGACAGTCTCTAGGTCCATCTGTGTTGCTACAAATGGCGTAATTTCATTCTTTTTATGGCTGAGTAATATTTCATAGTATATATGTGCTGCATCTTCTTTATCCATTAATCTGTTGATGGACATCTAGGTTGCTTTCATATCTTGGCTGTTGTAAACAGTGCTTCAGCGAACACTGTGGTGCCTATGTCTTTTTGAATTATCATTTTCTGCAGATATATGCCCAGAATTAATATTGCTGGATAATATGGTAGCTCTATTTTTAGTTTTTTTAAGGAACCTCCATATTGTTCTCCATAGTGGCGAGAACAAATTACATTCTCATCAACAGTTTAGGAGGGTTCCATTTTCTCCACACCATCTCCATGATTTATTATTTGTAGACTTTTAGATGATAGCTGTTCTGACAGAACATTTCAGTTAGAATGTTAATTTTTTATACTGCTTGATCTGTATATAGGTTTCATAAAATTTACACTTAAAAATTATAGTCACCTTTCCAAGTTTTTCCAAACAATTTAATATTTTCTAATAACTCATATCAGCTTTAAACTTAAAGCTGGTAAGTGGTTAAAATTAAATAAATATTTACTAATAGTCAGTAATTCAATGTGGCCAATGACTACTAGGTTAGACAAGGTTACTCTAGAAACAGACTGTATACTTTTAAATATTGGACTCAGTTCCTACATGCTAAGTGATTTTTGTGAAATGACAACCTATTTGAAAATTTTTGGCTCATCTGTACTGCTGGGTTAATAATATAGCTATATCAGGTTGTTGTAATTAAAGGAGAAAACCCAAAGCATTCAATGACTGACTGACAAGTCTTCAGTCATATCTAACTCGTTACAACACCATAGCCTATAGCCTGCCAAGCTCCTCTGTCATAAGCATTCAATAAATATTTACTATAATCATCATCAAAGTCCTTATACTACATTTAGGCTAGTGGTACTTACCCTCTTATGGGTAATGGCTCCTTTGAAAAATCCTATGAAAGCGCCATCTGTATCCCATAAGACACTAATATGGTATATATCTCTGTTCTCATAAAACTTCAGGTTCAGAGCAACCACCTGAAGCCTCACATCCTTTTTAATTATCTTTAGGCTCCAGGTTTATGATGCTTATTTTTAAATTAACTATTGTATAATTTCTGACACCAATATCTCATTCTTTCCCTTAACATTTGTGACTATGTCATGGGGTTGAGGAAATGAGTTCATGTTTGAGGAAATGAGTTCATGAGTTCAAATAATTTAGCTGTGCTTCAGGATTTCATTTGTCTTCTTGCATATTTACATTTTGCACTAATTTCTGGACAGAGGAGATGCTTCTTATTTACCAGATATATAAATGAATGTTGATAATTGAAGTTAAAATTAAATAAGTACATAAAAGAAACATTATTTTTCTCAGTTTTCAAAATAACTTTTGATAATTATTGTTCAAGCAGCTATATTCTTATAGCAACTGGATCACATATAATAGACTCAAAGATCCTTTACATATATATATATGTAGTTAATATATAAGCTAGAATTTTTTATTTTTGAAGAATTATGTAACAGTAAATATATTGCCATGTAATAATCTGCCCTGAAAATGTGTATACTGCATAAAATTAGTTTAAATGCATTCAAATTAGTTTAAAATGTAAGCCACATTCTTCTACATTGGAGAAGTAGAAATACATTGAAGTAAAGAAGAATAGGTATTTATCTGAAATGGGTAAAGTTTTTGATTGAAAAAGTTATGAAATAATAAAAGTGACTATTTGTTCCTAAGCATAGAGAATTGCAAAATACAGGAGTGTGAGTTAATTTTAACTGCTCAGCTTTTGTGACTTTGACCCAGGTAATAGGGAGGCCCATAATGGAGTGAATGAACAATGGTTGGCTAGTCAAATAATAATGATGAGTTTCCCTAGACGTATTCTAGCTCTGTGGCTTGGACAATGTATTTTCTCTCTCAGCTCCACTATCTTCATTCTTTATATATGTGGGGAAATACAATCAAATTCAAGTTCATCCTTTGGTTGTTATCCTCCAGGAATAAATGAGGCATAATATGTAAAGTACCTACTTAAAATGGGTGCCTAATATATATTATTCCCTTTCTTTCCCTTCTACATACTATCTTTAACTTGTCAAATTACAGTGTTCCTTTGTGGGGTATGTAGGGCGAACCAGAGGTATAACTGAAGAAACATTTCTTAAGAGGGAGCTGTAAAGAGTCACATTGATACTGTCTCTTGTAACACAAGACGCACCCCCACAAACAATAACAAGAAACTCTGGTCTCCCTCTGTCTTCTTGCAGTCTCTTGCTTTTCAGTTCAAAGATCTCAGAATCTGTTGATTTACAAAGCCAGTCAGATAGCCAAATTGTATGAAGTAGCATGTTTTAAAAACGGTGGCAAATCTGATTCACTTTGCTATAGAGCAGAAACTGACACACTGTAAATCAACTGTACTTCAATAAAAATTAATTCAAAATAAATAAAACATAAAAATGATCATCATCATAAAAAATTTAAAAGCTGGCAAACTGGAGCATAGATGCCAGTGTAAAGATCAGCAGATCCAGATCTTTAAAAATAATTGCTATGGGGAAATAAAAGCAGCCAAGTGTTTACCAATCAGTTTGCCACCCCACATGTCAGGTTCTCAAAATGTGTAAAGTTCTAAAGAAAAAATTTACAGTTTACATCAGAATCTTCTGGCTTGTAGCAATTGTGGTTATGTGCAAAGGTAAGATGACTTCTTATGAGCTTTCCCAGTACCTCAGTGGTAGAGAATTGCCTACAATGCAAGAGCTATAGGAGACATGAGTTCAATCCCTGGGTTGGGAAGATCCCCTCAAGTAGGAAAAGACAGCCCACTCCAGGATTCTTGCCTGGAAAATCTCATGAACAGAAGAGCCTGACAGGCTATAGTCCATGTGTCGTAAAGAGTCAGATGACTGAGCATGCGTGCAAGATGACTTCTTAGAATTGGTCAAAATACTAAGTTAGGGACCTGGGCTATCCAATAAACCATAGTTTTTCTTGAAATTTTGTGGTATTTGACATATTATTCAATGTCTTCTATAAAGTAGGGTAGTAATAATACCTAAGGCATAGGATTTTGTGAGGATAAAATAATTTAATACTTGTGGTAGTAGTGGGAGAAAGACTCCACTCCTAAAGTAGTGTTAGTCACTCAGTCATGTCTGACTCTTTGCGACCCCATGGACTGTGATCCACCAGGCTCCTCTGTCCATGGGATTCTCCAGGCAAGACTACTGGAGTGAACTGCCATTCCCTTCTCCAGAGGATTGTCCTGACCCGGGATTCGAACCCAGGTCTCCTGCATTGAAGGTAAATTCTTTACCGTCTGAGCTACAGGGAAAATCCAGAACTTGTACAGCTTTGTTTAAATCAATACCTGGAACCAAGAAGAACCCCATAAATATCATCTCTTATTTTTATTGTGTTCATCCTTAAAATTATTTCTACTTTAAAGAAACCCCTAACATACCCAGTTACTCTGTTTTGATTCTGCCTATTCCAGGCAACTGAATTGAAAAGAAAAAACTAGGACAACATCAGCAGCACCATTTTATAGGATGTTCTAGGTGATAAAGTATCATTTGATACAGATTTGACTACATGCACTTAGTTGTTTCTAAAGTCCACATAAAAGTCTGCACATTGGATGCCATTTGAATGTCTGTCTAACATAAGTTCTTAGAAGGAAAACCTTGTGAGCTTCATACAGTCTAAAAATACAGAGTGTGTTGGGTGTAGGAATTCAGCAATGCAGCAGCAACTCTGTTTTGTTAAGATTACTCTATGATTCATTATTGCAATGATGGTGATTATATTTATAGCGACCACGCTTTAAACTTTTTAGAGCTATACTGTGTGAAATAAAATAATGTAGAACGAAGGAGAACAAAATGTTTTACAAAATTTTCCAGAATGATACTTGAGTTGTCAATAAAGAATTGTAGTGCTAGAAGGAACCTTAAAATATTGCTATTCTTTTTAATAACAAAGAAGATATTACATAAAATTTCCCAAGGTTACAGAATATGTGTGATTCCAAAGCACAGATTTATGGTTAAAATAAATCCTTGAAGCAACCTAAATATATCAAATCCCATGTTTTCTTATTGTCATAAAGTTAAACTAGAAATCAAATTACCAAAATAAAAGATACCATTGAGAGCAAAAAGGCAAACCACAGATGGGAAGAAGTTATTTCAGTGCATATCCCAACAAAGAGCTCCTGTCAAGAATATAAAAAGAACTCCTTAAATAGAAAAATCAGGGAAAACTATTGACTGGACATTTCACCAAACAAAATATTCATCTGACCAGTGAACCTATGAAAATGAGCATAGCAACATTAATCACTGGCAGAATGTAAAGTAAAGCCATGTATCTCCTAATAGCTAACGAAAGTGAAAGTGTTAGCCAGTCATGTCTGACTCTTTGCAACTCCATGGACTGCAGCCCACTAGGTTCCTCTGTCCATGGAATTTTCCAGGCAAGAATACTGGAGTGGGTTGCCTTCTCTAGGTGATCTCCCCCACCCAGGGATCGAACCCAAGTTTCCCACACTGCAGGCAGATTCTTTACCATCTGAACCCTAATGGCTAATGGCTAAAATTAAGAGTTAAAACATCAAGTTTTTCCAGTGATATAGGGTAACTCAATATACTTACTGCTGGTATATGTGGAAAATAATATAATCATTTTAGAAAACATTTGGCGGTATCTACCAAAGTTAAAAACATGATTATCCAATTACCCAGCAGTTCCAACATAAGGTAAATATGCAAGAAAAATCAGTGCATAAGGCACTTCAAGAATGTTCATAACAGGCTGATTTTATTAGCCTGAAACTGGAAACAACCCAAGTGTCATGAAAGGTGGAATGGAGAAATAAATTGTGGCATAGTCACAAAATGAAATACAGCCTGAAATAGAAAAAGGAAGAACTGCTGCCACACAACAGCATGGATGAATCACACTGAAATGATGATGAGCAAAAGAGGCAAGACATTAAACACTCTGCAGTGTGTGACACCATTTGTGTGAATTTCAAGTACAACTGCTTATAGTGATATAAGTCGGAAGAGTGAGAACCTCTGGCTTGATTGGAAAAAGAAAAAAGGAAGCCTTCTAAAAATTGTTCTGTACATGGATCCAGGAGGTTATATGGGCTCATATATATTTCAAAAATTCATCTAAGATTTGTGTATGTTTAAGACATGCATTTTAGCAATATCCGTATTATAGTTATGTGAATAATCCTGTTGTACTTTAGCAAAATTGGGATGGACTGTGGAAAAAGAAAGGGTCATGTGTCCTATTCCTTTAGGGAGTGAATGTTCCTCAGTATCTTAAACTGCCATGTCAAAGTAAGATCAAATGTAGGATTCTTCAGTGTCATTGTCTTGTTGTTATATTATGCTGTGTTTTCAATATATAAACATTGATTTATTTGGAATTTGAAAAGGAGATTTGTCTGTTTTCCTCTACTTTTTAACCTACTAAGTTATTTATTTATATATGTACAAGCCATATTTTGGGATTCCTTGGTGGCTCAGACAGTAAAGAATCTGCCTGCAATTCAGGAGACCCAGCTTCCATCCCTGGGTGGGGAAGATCCCCTGGAGAAGGGAATGGCAACTCACTCCAGTATTCTTGCCTGGAGAATCCCATGGACAGAGGAGCCTGGTGGGCTACATTCCATGGAGTCACAAAGAGTTAGACATGACTGAGTAACTAACTCTTTCACTCTTTTTTTTCAGGCTCATATTCAGGTTAAACCCATATTACATTATTTGTTTTGTTACTCAAGTTGTTACAGCACTAGCTTGGTAGCTCTTTTAGTTGGCCTCTTTGAAATATCCTTTTCATTGTGTGGGCTTTTTGTTGATGTTTTTGCTTGTTTCTTTATTTGTTTTCTAGCACTCCCATACTATCTGGTATGATAAGATACTTGGGGAAGAAATAATTTTACTTTTTTTAAGTTATGAAGTAAACTTAGTAATCTGCAGTACTTTGTCATCAAAGTCAGGGTCATGTATCTGATTCCCTTGTGGATTTCCCTCGTGGCTTTCCTGGTGGCTCAGTTGGTAAAGAATCTGCTTGTAATGCAGGAGACCTGGGTATGATCCCTGTGTGAGGAAGATCCCCTGGTGAGGGGAATGGCAACCTACTGCAGTATTCTTGCCTGGAGAATTCCATGGACAGAGGAATCACTGAGATAGAGCAAAAGAGGAATCACTGAGATAGATAAAGCCTGGTGGGCTAGAGTCCATGGAATCACAAAGAGTCGTACATGACTGAGCGACTAATATTTTTACTGGTGGCTCATATGGTAAAGAATCTGCCTGCCATGTGGGAGACCCAAGTTTGATCCCTGGGTTGTGAATTTCCTCTGTAGAAGGGAATGGCTACTCACTCCATTGCCTGGAAAATTCCATGGACAGAGGAACCTGGTGGGTCCATGGGGTCATCTTTATTATCTCAAGGTCAGGGCCATGTGTCCAATTCCCTTAGGGAGTGAATGTTCCTCAGTATATTGTGTATAGACAATGCTCCTAACTCAAGCCAGACATGTTGCTAAAAACTCTCATTAGAACAACTGCCATAAAGAATCTGGATGGAGAGTAGAGATATTAATAACTTAACTGTGTGTTTTATTTAAGTGAATGTGCTATAAGGACCTGTGATTAAAGAGGAGGAGTGTTAAAAGTTTTGTTTTACTAATAGAGTGATATTAATAACTTAACTAAATATGTTCTAAGAAAATGTGCTATAAAGAAATATGATTGATGGAGAAGAGCTTTAAAAATTTTTGCTAACCTCAAGACTCACTTGATTGTTTCCATTAAACTGAAAGTCAATTAGTTGTGTCCAACTCTTTGCAATCCCATGGACTGTAGTCCATGGAATTCTCCAGGCCAGAATCCTGGTGTGGGTAGCCTATCCCTTCTCCAGGGAATCTTACGAACCCAGGAATCAAACCGGGGTCTCGTGCATTGCAGGAAGATTCTTTATCAGTTGAGGTACCAGGGAAGTCCATTAAACTATATACCCTCAAAGCAAACAGACTTCATGGGAAGAGGAAGAGCTTTTAAATGCCAATAACTTTCTGTCCCATTATGTCTTTTTCTGTCAAAGTTCTATTAGAATTTGCTGTTTAAATCAGAAAGAATTCACAAGGAGGTAAAAGATCCACAGAGACAGAGAAAATGAATGCATTCCTTGAAATTAACAATAATATGAAATTATTTTCACAGTAATATAATCAAGGCAGCTCCAGTGGTGCACCTGAATATGAGATGCATCATAGAAAAGAATTGCTTATATAAATAAAGACCAGTCTAATTTCTTGTAAAATATGCTTTCAATTATTTTCTAAAATAAAAGTGAAAAAACAATGAAGAGAAAAGTCTGTATACTTCAAATCAAAGAATATAGATGAAAAGATTATTTTATTATTTTGTTTGAAAACTTATTTTCTCTGCAGCCTGAGCCTGGCTTATTTTCAATTTCCTATGCAGGATATTTTTTTGTCATTTTACACATAATTTTATTAACTTTCAAACATGCAGTCTGATCATTTTAATAATATTTTTCTGTCTCCTTTTAATTCATGTGGTTACCTTGGGTACCTTGAATGATTCACCTTTATCTTCATGTGTTTTTTTGTATGGAAGACTCAATATTTTTAATAGTGAAAAACCACATTTTTATATACATAAGGCTTGTTTCTCAAGCTATTGACTTGAGAAAGCATTCTAAGAATTTTAAATGGCCACTTCCCAATTGGAATATAAACCAAGTTTTGTGAGCATTTTCTTTTCCAATGCCAAAACTCCATCTTCCTTCTTTCCCTTTTAGCCCCCTTCCTTCCTTCCTTCTTTTCTTCTTTTTTATCCCTTCCTTCTGGTGGCTCAGATGGTTAAGTGTCTATCTACAATGTGGGAGACCGGGGTTCGATCCCTGGGTCAGAAAGATCCCCTGGCGAAGGCAATGGCAACCCACTCCAGTACTCTTGCCTGGAAAATCCCATGGATGGAGGAGCCTGCTTGGCTACAGTCCATGGGGTTGCAGAGAGTCGGACACGACTGAGCGACTTCACTTTCTGTCTACTCCTACATTATGCACATTGATTGAACACTTACTATGTGCTGAACTTACTGTAGTCCCCCACTCCAACCACAGCTCTTCAACACCAATTAAAATTGATCACAAATGCCCCTAGATATAGCCACCCAAATGTCTACTGTGCATTATAGAGCTTGGATGATGCTGTACCAAGTACCGCATGTAATATCCTTCTCTTGTTTTTGTCTTTATGTTCACTTTCTGGTTATTGCTGCTATTTTTAAATATTTTCCCAGTTTCCATGAAACTCCACTATTAAAGATACTTATCTGCTTTGCTGAATTCACTGCATATTGTTGAAGATGAAACACTTTCTTTTCTATGTTGGACTTAAAATTCTGTGCCTTCTGCATCAACTGGAACTTTTTAACTATCCTGGAATAACAAATATTAAATTATTTTATGAAGAAGATTGAGGAAAGTTTCTTTCCCCATATTGGAATCTAGAAGTATTCCCAAAGCAGGAATTCAGATCTCCTTCTCTTTTAATACCTCTGTATCTTTTTTCCCTTTTTCTGTCTCTTGGCAGAGGTGACTTCGTTTTTATATGTCTCTTAAGCATGCTCACAAATTCAGGTCCAACCCTGTTCTTTGGGGTGGAGGTGGGACATTGGAGAAGGTATTTCTGAGAAATGGCATTGAAGTGAAATTTAGATTCCCATTGTTTATTCTGTTCCATATCTAACTTTCAGCATTAAAACTGGTTGGTCCCATATCCTTGTTTTGGTTCATAGTGATAGCACTGTGTCTAATCTGGTGTATAAATCTTCTAATTTAGAACAGACCCGATCCCATACATAAAGCAATTTAGGAAAAGGAAAATATGGCCCCTGTCCAGTCCAAAACTCCCAATGATAACCCAGGAGGTTTTGAAAGGGTAATTTTCTGATCTAACCCAGAAACAAATTGAATTTATAATTATAGATTATGGTCAAATTAGAGTCTCCTTTGTGTAATGTGAACAATATCAAGTCTCCTTCCCATAATATGAATGACATTAAGAAAAAATATCAGAATGCTGTTGGCATTTTATTGGCAGCTGGGCTCTTGTTTCAGAACTCCAGTCAGTAGGTACAAATTAGATTGTTCAACATAATGGGCCACAGAAGCAGTAACATCAAGGTTAATAGGAAGTGATGTGGCTTCTTTTCTTCATAAAAACAGATAAAAGGGAGACTAAAACCCTTCCACATTTTAATTCTAATTTTGTATAAAGAATGATAAAGGAATGGGAAGTAATAAAAGGTAAACTTGTATATATTTAATTAATATTTATTGATGTTTAATACTTGCCTATACTACTCTGTGTGCTAGGAATACAACATTTCAATGCAATAATAAAACATAATCCCTGACTTTGAAGAAATATGTGGATTATTAGAATTTATGTATTTTTGTTTCTTAATTTAAATTACAATGTTATACTATATAGAGATCTTAATTTAAGCACCTGTTTTGCTTCCTGATATGATTAATCTCTCAATTTTTTTTTTTACTCTTGTCATCTTTAGGAGATAGTCAACTTCAACTGCCGAAAACTAGTGGCTACAATGCCACTTTTTGCTAATGCGGATCCTAATTTCGTGACTGCCATGCTGAGCAAGTTGAGATTTGAGGTGTTTCAACCTGGAGATTATATCATACGAGAAGGAGCTGTGGGTAAAAAAATGTATTTCATTCAACATGGTGTTGCTGGTGTCATCACAAAATCCAGTAAAGAAATGAAGCTGACAGATGGCTCATACTTTGGAGGTTAGTAAAAAAAGAGAATGTAACTCAGATGAAATCTAATTTGCTTGCAATATGTATCTTTATCAGAATTTTGGAGATGTCAGAATGTTGATTTATTGGGTTTGAATGTGGACATGTATTTGAATTCTGATAAAAGTGTCTATAGTATGTCGACTGAAAAAAGTGCACAACCTAAAAGTTGAGAATTATGTTTTATTTGGCAACAAAACTGAGGACTTAAGCCCAGGACAGAGTGCCTCAGATGGCTCTGAGTGACTGCTCCAAGAGGTAAGGGCGGAGCCAGGGTATATAGCAGTTTTTACAACAAAGACCAGGTAGTTGGAACATGGAATGATTACTGTTGGTTAGAGAAAACCAGATATCTCAAATTAAAGAATTTAGTGCTTTTCTTTGTATGAAAAGATGCAAGAGTCTGGACTCATTGAAATTATTCTTTTGATACACACTTCAGTTATCTGGGGCTGGTATCCACGCTTTCTCATCCTTAGTCTCCTCTATTGCATCATCTGGGGTGGCTGCAGCAGTTGACTGGGAGGTGGTGGGCATCCTGCTCTCTCCTGTTTGCTCTGGGCTCACCATTGGGTGGCTGTAATGTGATGGATTGATGGCTGAACATCATTTGTTTACTGATATGGCAGGCAACATTTTTTCATTGAAAACTGGTATATTTTCACATTGCAGTGTCACGTGTTCAGTGCATGTGCATTTACTATTGTATTAGTTAGAATATCGCTTCAGCCTCTTAAACCAGAACCAAATAACAGTGGCTTAAGCAGATAGAATGGAGAAGGAAATGGCAACCCACTCCAGTACTCTTGCCTGGAGAATCCCAGGGATGGGGGAGTCTGGTGGGCTGCCGTCTTCGGGGTCGCACAGAGTCAGACACGACTGAAGCGACTTAGCAGCAGCAGCAGCAGATAGAAAGTGTTTTTCTCTCACACAGAAGTCCCAAGAGGACTTAATGGCTCTCTCCAAGACAGTTTTTAGGCATGCAGATTTTATTTATTTTGCTGTCTGCCATCCTTTATTTTCCTTATTTATACAAGACAAATTGGTCCCTCTCCACAATAAGGACCACAGGAAGGGAGAAGGGGGCAGAGGAATTGAAGAATGAGCAGTTCCTCTTTAGATGTGCGCCCAGAATGGCCAATTTCACCTCTATTCACACATGATTGGCCAGAATTTAGTTAAAAGACTACCTCTAGGTATAAGGGAGGCTGGGGAATGTAGCTTCTAATTGTCTGATATATTAGTCAGGGATTTCTAGAAAAATGGAAGCAATAGGGTATACTAATTTCATCTAGGAACACCCTCATAGACATATCCCAAATAATATTTTTCTGGGCATCCTATGATCAGTCAAATTGACATATAAATTAACCATCACAAGGGGCTATTTGCCTTGCTAAAGTTTCTGACATTTTGAGTTGTTTCCAGCTTTTTGCTGTAATAAGGTATATATTATATTTGTGCAAATGTACAAAACTTGCCTATGAGTTGATTTACTGGGCCAGAGTCTATGTATACATTTAAATTAAAATAAACATCAAATCATTTCTTTGATGAAACTGCCAATTTCTACTTTGCTTTGCCCATTGATTTTTACATTTTTCCTCCTAATAAGTAAAATTGGCATCCCCTTATTATTTACTTTGTACTTCCATTATTAACAGTGATACTGAGGCATTTCTTCATAGATATGGATTATTTTAATTTGATTTTCTATTGCTATTTTGCATTTTTTTAATGTGTTGTTTGTCTTCTTAAAGCAAATTTACAGAAATGTCCCTAATGTTTTTTTTTTTATATACTGTAGCTGTTTTCTCAAAAATTATTACTTCTTTTAAAACTGTCTCTCTAATTTTTTGTTTTATCATTCTGATCTTCATTATTGTCTATTCGATTTGAATCTTAGAGCATTTGTGTTTCTAAAGTGTGTTTTCTGCACTTCAAAATTATGAAGATGTTTTCCATATTTACTTCTATTTTATTTCGTTTCACTACATTGTTATTACAATTTTAACTTGTTAGAACAAGTGACGGGGAATGACTATTAACGTCTCTTAGTGCCAGTTCTGATATGACATTAAAGACAATGCCTTTAAATACTCCAGTGTCAGACATTGGCTAGTTTAATAATTAAATATTACTCAACAGTAGGAAACTGAAATGTTCTCTTTAGAAAAAGTCAGGAAATCTGCCTTAACATATCAGGTTTATTCTATAAGACAAATTCAAGGGAAACTTTTTCTTATCATGAGTGAGGTATTCAATAAATGGCTCTTATTACCTTGTATTAATTCTTCACAGACTTTATAATATGCCTTTAGAAGTTTTCTCTTTCAGAATTAATGTCTCTCAACTCTGTGTGTCCATACTACTTCTCACAGCTTTCCAGAGTCCTGAATTCTTTCTGCCTTATATTGAACACTGTAGTTAATTACCTGTCTTCTGATATTAGATGGCAAAAATGTGTGTATCAGAATCATTGAAGAAATTGTTTAAGTTTAGGTTCTGCCTATCAGAGACTCTAATTCAATAAATCCAGACTAGGGATAATATTTTATTTGTTTGTTCAATTAGATAATAAAGAACCAGTATATTTGAGCCCCTGAAAATCAGTAAAAAGAAAGTATTCAAATCAAATTAGAGATGTTGGCTAATCTGAAAACTAGGCAATATATTCATTTTTATTTTAAAATAATGATTATAAAAGCAACAATAATATGCTGAATTTAAGAAGTTTTCTTCAATAACAACTATAAAGTTTTATTGGGAAAAGTTTTAATTTTATTAAATGCTTATTTGGAATATATCAAATTAACCATAGGTACGAAAAGTGAGTCACTCAGTGAAAGTTGGGCACTCGTGTCTGACTCTTTGCAACCCCATAGACTATACAATCCATGGAATTCTCCAGGCCAGAATACTGGAGTGGGTAGCTATTCCCTTTTCCAGGGGACCTTCCCAACCCAGGGATCAAACCCAGATCTCCAGCATTGCAGGCAGATTCTTTACCAGCTGAGCCACCAGGGAAGCCCAGAATAACCATAAGGTTGTCATTCATTAACTTATTGCAACTGAGTAAAATCTATCAGCTCAAAATATTTGGCCAGGTTTTGGTTAACCCAATGATTAGCTTCTTTGACTTTCTCCCCATTCATTAAGGATGATTTTTAATTCTTCATCCTTCCCTTTCTTCCCGCTCTTCTTCCTTGTCGTGATTCTGCACTGCATCAGCCCCTTACTATTGTGCAGATTATGCTAAGAAAAAAGAAGGAGGAAATTAGGGAAAGCTAAGAACTTTAAAAAGAATCTACTTTAGTAAGTTCAGAGAATTAGTGTTCACATGAGAAAAAGTAGAAATTGACAGTTGATGAAAATAAAATCTGGTAGTAAAATGTAAAAGTATAATCTAGCTTTGGGGGAAAGTGGTTTGGGGGAAAAGGTTTTTGAGGTAATTAATGGAAGTGTGACAAATACATAAAAGTTTAGAAAGGAATTCCTGAAAGTTGTTATTATGCATTAAGAATGTGTGTGCTCAGTCACCCCACTCTTTACAGTCACGTGGATTATAGTTCTCCAGGCTCCTCTATCCGTCGGATTTTCCAGGCAAGAATACTGAAGCAGGTTACCATTTCCTCCTAAGGGGGTCTTTCCCACCCAGGGATCAAACCCGGGTCTCCTGTATCCCCTGCATTAGAAAAAGGATTCTTAACCACTGAGACATCTGTATTACGTCGTATGTGTTTAATCTCTGCTAAATCTCTATGCCTTTTCTCTCCCTGATATTGTTTTTTTTAATTTTCTTAACTTTTTTCAGAGCTACTTAAATATTTGTTATTTTTGTTGTATTTTCAAAGAAGCAGTTTTTATTTTTGCTTTTCATTTCACTAATTTCTGTATTTTTTCTGTATAAAATCTGTTCTTTCAATTTACTTTTTACTTTAGTTTTACTTCTTTTAGCTTCTTGAGTTTAAAAGCTAGTATATTTATTTTGAACTACTCTTCATCTTTGATGACTACAATTTATAATACACATAAATCTGTCTATACTACCTTGGTTAAATTCCACTGCATTTTTAATATAGTGTTTCAATATTGCTTTGTAAAAATAGATTGCACTTTCCATCTGGATTCATTGTATAGTATATGAGTTATCTTTTATTTAAATTCTCTTTAAAAATTTTAAATGGAAACATTTGGAGATGGAATGGTAGAGAGAAAAAAAGCACATATAATGTTTGAATAGGAGAATTACAGAATATGAAAGATGTTAAATAAATTGTATTGGCAATAAGTAATGTGTAAGAAAGATAAGATTAAATGAGATTTGTTTTAAAAAAGGAATGAGGTGATCTTCAATTACTAAACCTAGTTATAGCTATCAAAATGTAATTTTACATAAAATAAACATTTTCTCCATCATTTTTCTAAATTTCTTAAGACATAAATGATCATCTTTAAATATAGTTTTACAAAATTACTGATGAAGTTATCCCTCATTTTAACCATTTAACAAATATTTCACCTATAGTTAGTTTGTTCCTGTGAAACAAATATCTACTTATTAAATCCAACTCACTTCAGTAAGAAATTCTCCAAAATAGCAATTGGTTTGGGTTCAGTGCTTTTACTGTCATTCATATTTTCATTATGGTGATTTGAAATGGCTATTAGTGGGCCTGTCCTTTGGTGTACAGTTTATGGAAAAAATAGGTCTGCATTACTTTCAGTTATTTCACACATACAGTTGATATTTGTTCAACTTAAATACCAAATAAGATAAAGAAGTCTGTTAGAATCTAATAATAAGAACTTGTACTTATATAACATGGGAGGGTTTAAAATTTATACCCCTTTAAGTATCTAATATGAAATTTTGAAAGTGATAGAGCATACTTTTGTAGTATATTAATTTTATATTTTGCATCAGCTGAACATGGCAAGTTCACAGTGTTTTTAAGCAGAAGAGCCTGGGATCAACTTCGTTATGTTCTTTCTACTCTTCCAAAGTGTCTTAAGTGAGTAAGCATGATCAATTTACAGAAAACACTCCAACTAAATGACAAGCAAAATAGTGAGATATGGAGACATTCAAAAGAACAAATTCAGAATTTTGTGTTCTATACCTAACTTCCTAACTTGATTTATTTCTGCAATAATACAGGACTGTTTCTAGATATACATATATGTCCAGAGAGGTTAGCTTCATTAAAATTCCCAATAATGTATCTTTGTATTCAATAGTTCATGATTTTAAAGAAAAGCTTTTGTTCTAATATAATGTTTCATTATTAATATTTCTGTCCACTCACCTTGTACTGATTGTCTCTCCACACCAAGTATTCTAATTGATTCAATCCCTTGACTTTACATCTTTCAAAATGTTTGTCTCATAGGTTCTTCTTAGAACATAGTGAAGTGAAGTGAAGTAAAACTCACTCAGTCGTGTCTGACTCTTTGTGACCCCATGGACTATATACTCGATGGAATTCTCCAAGCCAGAATACTGGAGTGGGTAGTCTTTCCCTTCTCCAGGGGATCTTGCCAACGCAGGGATCGAACCCAGGTCTCCAACCCAAGTCTCCCACAATGCAGGCAGATTCTTTTACCAGCTGAGCCACAAGGGAAGTTCAAAAAAAGTGGTGTATAATAAACCTACAAGAAAGAAAATACTTCCCATGATGGTTGCCATGATAAATCATTTGGTATTAAATGCTACTTAATCATGTCTAACATTTTGACAGCCTCAAGGAGACTGTCAGCCACTTTATATAGCTAAAGTGCATATTTATGATTTTTATGCCCAAAATGCATTTGGCCAGATTACAATGATCTGGCATTTTTAAATGTAGAGCTGCAGGTTAGAAAAACCACAGGCTATCCCTGTCATGGTGATTATTCGTTGTTTGTAAGAGGACTAAAAACATCTGCCAATCCGTGGTTTACAGTTTACTCCATTTCTAGTCCATTGTACATTTCTAAAAGCTGACACTGATTTACTAGGAGATGTGAGGAATCTGTTGATAAGAAAGTTACAATTTGATTAGTTCAATGTTAATTTAACTAATATAATCATTCTCGCAAAATATAAGGAAAATGAGGTGGCAGCAGGGAAAAACAATCAATCTTCTTCAAGATTTTTTGTTTTGTTTTGTTTTCCTTTGCTTCCTCATTCGTTCTCTTCTTAGGTCAGGTTAATGAAATATTTGATTCTATGAAAAGAAGACAACTCCACTGGATCTTTTTGTAGGTTCTGTCCCACCTAGAAATACCAGACAATGTACAACCACAGGATGAATCTTTGCTAAATCATTGAGTTGAGAGAGGTGTTAATCGCCATCTAAATCTTCACCTTCTAATTCTTCAATTCAGTAGTGTCATGTATAAATACATCAATGCAGGATAAAGGATTATATCCAAATGTCTGAGACACTTATGAAAATCAGGATGAACGTTAAGACATTTTACTTTGAAGTCATGATGTTTTCTCCTCTTTAATAAAAGAGACAAAGAAGCAGAGGTTTCCTTCTCTTTAGAGAAGGAAAACGAAAAAACAAAAATGTCCTTATTACAGTTCTGGATCTTCTTGTATTCCTGTGATTGTTCACAAGTCACCACTTTTGAAGTATTTATAATTAGAGGGGCCAGGCCATATCTTGAACCTAGTCAAATAAAAACTCCTTAAGGCAAATGTGCTTTCTAATTCTAATTTCTAGTGTGCCATTCTAATTCACATACTTAATTTCTAAAATGTGCTTCTACCTAGCTCCTAAGTTTCACTATTTATCAAAAACTGGGGTAATTGATTTTAATGAAAAGCATGGGGTTCTGTTGCAAGGTAAAACAAATCTAGCAGCTTATGAGTCACTTTACAATGTACAATTGTTTTGACTATTTTGACATACTCTTTCTCATTCTCTTGAAAGCAAAAATTGTGACATTTTGATTACCAGCTTTCTTTGGTATTCATATTTTATTTGCATTATTGGTATTTGCATTTTATTTGTATTATTCAAATGCTACCTTCTGTAGCAATAAACTCTGTATATGCTATTAAGGGAATGTCTGGTAATAACGAACAGATGGAAGTTTTTTTTTCATTTTGCATGCATAGCTCAAAGGTAGAAAGAAGCAGGGCTTTCCATCAGGCATAACTGGAGGAAAAAGGTTTTTAGGCAGAATATACATCATCAATAAGGATAGTCTTAAGAAAGAACTATCTCCTGGACTGATGTTTTTTTCTTCTTTCTTTTAAAGAGAAATCTTTTTTTAAAAAATTATTTTGTTTATTTATTTTTGAATGTGCTGGGTCTTAGTTGCTATGCAGGTTTTTCTCTAGTTCCAGTGAGCCGGGCCTACTCTGTAGCTGGTGGGCAGAGGCTTCTCACTGCAGCGTCTTCTCTTGTGGTGGAGCGTGGGTTCTAAGGCACACAGGCTTTAGTAGCTGCAGTGTGGGCGCAGCAGTTGTGACTCCTGGGTTCTAGAGCACAGGGTCATTAATTGTGGCATACAGGCTTAGTTGCCCTGCTTGGCATATGGGATCTTTCTGCATCAGGGACCAAACCCATGTCTCCTGCATTGTCAGGTGGAGTCTTTACCACTGAGTACCAGCAAAGCTCTCATGTTTTCTTTGAGGGTTCTCCTTAAAGTAAACATGCATTAGTGATTTGAGCCTCTTATTTTGGGCCTCTTATTTTGAAGCCCAACATTTCCCATTCATGCCTGTTTCCCAGGATTCTGGAGAGGAGATTCCAGACCTATATACTCTTTGTGTTTTCATCCTTTTGCAGCTATTCCTCTTTTAGGAAGGTTCATCTGAATTGTGTCCCTTGCCTTTGTATGAAGAAGAATAATATCCAAATTTTTAAACAAAATCTCGGTAACTCTATACAATCTGGCCCAGTTTATTTTCCTAATCTCAATGCATATCTTCCCCTCTAGATATCCTTAAATCAACCTTGATTTATCCTTACATCAAGGCTGCTAGCTCTTACATTAGCAAAGAATGAAAGTTGCCTTTATAAAGATTTATCCCTTTATAAAAAAAGGGATTTTAAAAAATCCCTAGTTTAAATAAAAAGAAAGCAAAATAAAACAAAAAATCCTCTCCATTCTTTAGGCTGACACTGCTTCCTATATGAAGACATCACTGAAATGTAATTTTTTCAGTCTCCCCCGGGCAGATTTTTTTTTTCTTTCTGCTTTCCTACCACTTAACCTATTATTGAACTGTTTTTGTTATCATTTATATGTCAGTCTTCTATAATGGATTATGAAATTTCTGAGCTTTGACACAGTGACTTTTTCCAGTTTAAATCTGCAACACCAAAGAATAATGCTTGAATTCTTACATAAACTCAGGGAGAACTCATACAATGAGTCAATGGGTGAATGGATGAACAGATATATTTTCGCTCATCACTACTCCTTATTTTCTCTCTTCTGTTTTCTTTCCAGCTCTAAAATAAAAAAAGCAACCAAACATCCATTCACTTCGGTACTATACTGTGCTCAACTCACTATCTGTATATCACGACAGGAAGCTAATACAAATAATAATGATAAATTATAAACTACACTAAATGAAACACAAAGCATTACCTATTTCTGAGAAACTCAGTACTAATATTTAAATTGCCTTCTAATTTTAAATGAATCTCACTATATTAAGAATCAAATAATATGGTTCTAGAATTTAAAACCAACAGAATCTAGTGTAGTGCTATTCACTAGAACTTTCTGTGGTGATGGAACTATTCTCTATTTAATACTGCCCAAACACTAGTCGTATGCAACTATTGAGCATTTGATGCTGGTGTGACTGAGTAATTGAGTGTTTAATGTCATTCTATTGCAGTTATTTTAGATTAAATGTAAATAGCCACATGTGGCTAGTGCCTACCATATTGGATAAAACTATTCTAGATTGCTGTAGAAATAGGGTGAAAGGACCTCATCAGGCCTTCTGTTGCAGTAGCAGGACCTTGTCAAGCATGATGACTCAAATGCCTCCGAGCCAGGAAAGCAGTGAAGTGAGCCCGGTGTGATGTGAACATTAGAACAAACATGGTGACTGATGGCAGCCAGTGCTCTGTCTTGGAGTCAAGGAGACACAAGAATTGGCTCTTCTAAACCCAAATGAGAGGGAAGGTGGCTACCCAGGTCTCCCTCATGACCCTCACTCATTAAAGAGGCCCTGTGTTTCCAGTCCTCCCATCTGCCTAGAAAACCAGATCTAGATCTTGATGTGAAGACTCATGTGTCAGTTATCTCAATTGTTAGAAACACTGTGCGTATATTGGAAGATAGAAAAGTGATACAAAATAACATATTTACAAAACAGAGATAGACCCTCAGACATAGAAAACAGGCTTATGTTACCAGCAGGGAATTTTATTCAATACAGTAAATCCCCTACATAGGAACACATTCTGTTCCGAGAGCACGTTTGTAAATCCAGCAAATTTAGCCTAGCTGACAAAATTAGCTAGCACAATGGGCTATATAGCACTGTACTGTAATAGGCTTATAATATTTTTCACACAAGCAACGCAGGAAAACAAACAAAAAATAAAGAAAACATCTTGTGTAGTACAGTGCCTTGAAAAGTAAGTAGATGCCGTGCAGCAGCTGGCATACAGGGGCTGGCATCGAGGGACAGGCGAGAAGGGCTGACCGGGGAGGGAGGGGGAGCGGGAGATGGTAGAGCTGGGCTGCCAGCCCTGGGAGACGGAGGGCAAGCTGCAGCTTCACTCGCACCTTATGGGGTTAGCCACGCGGACACACGCTCTCATCTGGAGCTTCACAACGCGAAGGTTCGTCTGTAGCGGGCTTACTGTACCTGCAATAGGCTATAATAGAAAAGAGTCTGGAAAAGAATGTATCTATATATATATAAAAAACTGAATCTCTCTCGCTCTCTATATATATATATATAAAAAACTGAATCTCTCTCTCTCTCTCTCTCTCTCTCTATGTATATATATATATATATATATATATATATATATAAAACTCTCTCTCTCTCTCTCTATATATATATATATATATATAAAAAACTCTCTCTCTCTCTCTATATATATATATAAAAAACTGAATCTCTCTCTCTCTCTCTCTCTCTATATATATATATATATATATATATATATATATATATAAAACTGAATCACTTTGCTGTACGCCTGAAACTGTAAATCAGTTATACTTTAATGAAAAACAAAAACGATGCAGATTAAAAATGGGGTGAAAGGGCTTTATAAGGCAATTGTAACTAGAATAATATAGAGGGCTGTTATCTCTCCCCTATTATTGCCTTCTTAGAAATTTTTCAATCTTCAAAACATCATTATTTAAACTTATGCCATAAGTGGAGCAAGTTATATTGTTTTCCTTCCTTCCTTCCCTTTTTTCTTCCACATCAGTTCAGTTCAGTTCGGTCGCTCAGTCGTGTCCGACTCTTTGTGACCCCATGGACTACAGCACACCAGGCCTCCCTGTCCATCACCAACTCCGAGAGTTTACCCAAACTCATGTCCATTGAGTCAGTGATGCCACATACAGCTATTGAAAATCTTCAGTGTTCCAGACAGGGTTCTAAATATTTGTCATAGAGTAGCAAAGAAGATAAAAACCCTAAAATTCATGAATATTACACTGTTAATACTTCTTTCTCTCATATATTATTTATACTCATTTTCTTATTTTCTGTTCATCCCTAAGTTTCCTCTGTGATTTATTTGGAACATTTATATAAATGATGCACAGAAACTATGTGACATAAAGATTTGTATTATACTAATCATTTTATGTTTTTTTGTGTGTCTTCATCCTTAGCACATTTCCTGGTATATCCTTTTTATTGAATAAATATTGAATAAATATTTATTGAATAAATAAATATTCAATAAATATTGAATCTAATTTTGAAGTCATCTTTAATTAAATAATATTTTATATCATGAAGTCAGTGATCAAGTTTTTAATAAATGATCTTTATATTTCCTTTAAATTTTTCACATATAAAATTATGTTGACTGCTCTTCTTTTTTCTCCTATAAGTTTTTAACAGAAGTCATAAATGTAACTTTACTTAGTGCTGAATAGAGAAGCTAGATTCCTTCTTGGTTGCTTCTTTCAAAGCTCTGGGTTTTGTTCTTTTGCTCTTCAGCCTCACATTTAGCTTTCAGAGCCTCAGTACAACATTGCTGACTAAGATTTTCTTGCCCTACTTCAGTAGATCTGCTCATCCCCTGTCACAGGCAGGTGCGATGAATGAGCTAACATTAGCAAAGTACTTTGAGTTCTGTGGATGAAAGTTGTGCAAACTATTATTCTGTCATGACACTTTCTTTAAGGATCATTATCATACTTCATCATACTTGTGGAATCTCAGTGCAAAAAGCAGGAAGAAGTGTGTCTTTGAGTAGGCACACTTCAATAAAGTATAAAAGCATAGCAATTGCATGGGAAGGATGGAGGTCCAAATTTTTATTTTTAATATTAGCTTGTTTTCCTCTCACATTTTCTATTCTATACTATCAGCCCAGAGTGGGATAAGGTGAAGTAAGACCATCTTTCTGTGGAAAATATGTATTACATTTTGAGGCATTGGGTATACATTTGAAAGTAATTAAAACTTTTATAATGCACCAAAGTTACATTTTTATCCTATAAAAGAGTTAACAGGTATGCATATAAAACAGGCCAGGCTCTTTACCATAGTATAGTATTTTACCATAATATAGTATAGCATAAAACATAATTAAGGTCTTTGATAAATGCCCCCAACCTATAATGTTTATGGCCTTAAAAAATTCACTCTTTGAACAGGTTCATTTGGAGTGATGTCCTGTGGTGAGTTTATGTGCATAATTGCTGGTAGACAGATGGATAGGTTCTCACTGTGTCCTCATTTCAACTCTGTCTCTAGCATGCTCCTTGTCCATGTGGCTGTCCACTTAAGCTGATAACAAAGGCTTTTTATTCTGTGCCCATGTTTTACTTACTCTAAAATTTAGATCCTGCCTTCAAATCTGAAGGTCCACATCACTGAAACTATGCAACTTCACAGTGGCATGCCTTATTGAATCTTATACCATGAACCATTTAAAAGAAAGTCTGAGTAGCTTAAGCATATTTCATTGCATGGTTGTTCTACTCTCATAATATTTCAAATTAAATTAACAAATTCTGTCTTTAGGAACAAAACTGTAAGAGGATTAGGAAACAACACGATATGGCAGAGTACTCAGCATCCACAGTCAGGAACCAATCCACTGTTTGTCACTAAGACCCCAACCCAGCTGCATGTCCCCAGGCAGTCTGTTTAACATTTTAGGGCTTAGGTTCACATCTGTAAAAGGAGACTATTAAAGTGCAGACTATCTGCACTTTTCCGGGTCTGTGATGCTGTCAGAATGGGACTCTTGGGGACATATTCTATTTTGCCAGTGTGCTTGTTTTAGTATTTTTCTGAGTATTTGAAATGTCTTCCTGCTTATTCTAGAGTTCACAATATTTTTGAAGTGTTACCATTGGGGATATTTTCTAGGACAAGATCCCAGCATTGAAAAAAATGGAGGAAGGTGGTATTTGTGATGACTCATGTTCTAGTGGATGAAAATTAACTACAACTCTTTTTTATGAGTAGTGAAAAATAGAAAGTGTCAGGGGCTGGTTGCGAAGTTCTTTGAAATGTGACAGAAGGATGCTTCTTAAGGAGTGTAGGCGTCAGAGTTGGATCTTAAGATGCTATTGGGTTTTGAGAAAGTCACTATCTTCTCTAGGCCCCTGTTTCCAAATTGGTAACATCAGGATAATAATAATTTCTACTTCATTAGGCTTGCTTAGAGGACTAAATGGCTTAACATATACAAAATGTTTATAGATTTGTACTATGATGATAGGTAGTAACAAATGCCACTGGCTGGCATCAAACAGAGAAGCAGACACACGTGTAAGACATTACTGAAGTATTCTTGAATCAGTGTTCATGTTGAGTTAACAGAGAATCTAATAATCAATTTGTATATTCTCCCGAGTCACTGTTAGTCTTAATGCAATAGCAGTGAAATTTATGAGAAATCAATTTCTGTGTATGGTAGGGGTGGGGGTGTGAGGATGAAATAGACAGTCTTGAAAGCTCTTTAAAATTAAAGGTCACCTCAACGCTGGAAATCCTAGTACCCTTATTGTATACATATGTGTGTTTATGTTTATGCACACACACACCCAACAAAAAACACTTAAGATTTCATAAAATCCAAATTATTCAAATAAATAGACTTTAATGTGTCCTGCATTGTACTCATTTCAAGTATATCACATAATTTCACATTAGATTAATGTAACTACAAAAATGCATAGTCTTTATCATTTTCAATATCTATTTCCCAAATGCATTAGAAGGGAAATGGGAGAAAAGACATATATATTTTTCAAAAGTTAAATTATTCAGAAACATTTTTGTAAAATTTGGAATTAAGAAGGAGGCATTACTTCATTCTTTTGTGCAGTTAAAGAGCCTGAGAGGTGCATGGGCCACAGAGACCAGTAGTGACAGAGATGGACTGACTTTCGGCCACTGCTCTTCACGCAGTAACAGGTGCATTGTCTGCAAGTCATTACAGTGTTATTAGTTTATAGCATTTCAGAAAACAAAGATCCTTTCCTATTAGTCTGAATGATAAAACACATTGACACATACACACACACCTACAATTTCTCCCTCCTAGCCTGTTGCTAGAAAATCTGCGTTTCCTAAGTCTAAGCATGCTTCTGCTGTCCATAGAGACATTTCTCCATGGTTGAATTTACTTAGAAGGGAGTACTGAAATTACCAGTCAGAATAGTTCAGCAGAAAGATAATGAAGTAGGAAAAGTTTAATCACTTTAAATTGCTTTTCATCACCTATTTTGCAAGGTATAGTAAATTTATTGAAATGTTTTAATACCCTTAGCAAATTTAAAACGCCAGAATTATTTAAAATGTTTCTTTGTACTTCATACTGTAAATCACAAGAGAAACACATTAACAACAGGATGTTTTAGTGACAAGCAGTGAGTGGTTCCCTTCTCTGAGATATGTATGTGCACCCCAGCAAAAGGAATAGTAGGTCCCAAAGATGTGTCTAAATATTATTGATGTTAGCAAGTCAACAATAGCCATTTGCACTTATACATTCACACTGCACATGAATGAGAACATTAATTAAAGTCTAGACTCCTTAAAGGAGGAACATTTGAAATCTTAATTGAATCCATTGCACAATACACTTATTAATTCAGTTCATATATATTTATCCTCTTATTGTAAGGACTTAATATGAGTACATTAAAAGTTCTCATTTTCTTGGAGTTTACAGGATACTTGTAATTGTAAAACAATCACCACTGCTTTCTGCTCAACAGGAAACTGGAAACATTTGGTACGATATCATTTTTATGTGAATAATAGGCATATTTTTGCCTGTCTGGTTGTAAGTTGAAGAAGAGAGATGCTTGGACTCATAATTTTTAACAGTTTATCTTTTTAAAGAAACAATATAAATGGTGAAAGTGAAAGTAGCTCAGTTGTGTCCAACTCTTTGTGACCCAATGAACTATACATCCATGGAATTCTCCAGGCCAGAATACTGGAATGGGTAGCTGTTCCCTTCTCTAGGGGATCTTCCCAACCCAGGGATCAAACCCAGGTCTCCCACATTGTAAGCAGATTATTTGCCACCTGAGCCAAGAGGGAAGCCCATAAATGGGTAGAGGTATCATTATTATTATCATTGTGAAGTTTCCAGTGAGAAAAGAACCAAAATAGTACTTCCATATATTGTACTCTATATATCTATCCTTTCCCTATCTGATTATGAAGTACATGCTCTAGAGAAATGGGCTTCCCAGATAGTTCAGTTGGTAAAGAATCCGCCTGCAATGCAGGAGACACTGATTCAATTCCTTGGTCAGGAATATCCACTGGAGAAGGGATAAGCTCTAAAGAAAAGGTGGTTCCAAGTTTCTGAGAATCTTGACCTGGTCTAGTTTGCTTTTTGGTTTTAGTGCCTTTACTATCAGGGCATTCTGGTTATAACTGTATAGTTCAGAGTAAAGAAAGAACTTGAACTAAGCCATTTGTTCATTCTAGAGTCTTGATTTTCTGACTTGACTTTCAGTTCAGTTCAGTCGACTTGACTTTACCTTGGGTTAAATTAAACACACAGTTGCCAGCTCACGTCCTTGCAGTGTGGACACAGCTTTACCAAGATACTGTATTACAGATGGAGATTAATTTTCTTACTAGATGTGACTTCTTTGAGCTGCAATAAGATTATCTGTGGTAGGACAAGAGAGTGCTACCATAAAGAATAATATATAACAGGATTTCAAAATGCTGGTGCTCCAGACAGATAATTTTACATGGAAAATTTTAGGCACGTTAAATCAGGGAAAATAACTATACTTGAGCAAATGCATTGTGAAAGTATCATTTTGCATATTGGGCTTTTATTGAAGAATATATTCCTATTTCAGTGATAAAGAGAATTTTTAAATTGAATCATAAACTCTTTCCCTTAAATAGGAACTTGATCCAGTGAAAGTTTGCTGTTGTCCAGAACCTGAGTTGTTATAAAGCCCTAAAATAGGTGTGTTTTTAAAAAAAAAAAAAACTTAAATTTTCCTTTTGTAGTTTTCCCCAAAACAATAAAGAGTTTATCAGAGAAAATTGGGAATGGATGGTGTCTGATATCTTATATATCAGGGAGTCAGAATTCAGTTGAATAAATCCTAGGTCGTTTCTGTTTTATTGAGCCCTTCTAGATCACTCATTTGTCATAATTCCCATGTGTTTAAGTGGATATAGGCTTATACCTTGCAGTTTTGCTGGAAGGTATGTATTGTTTTAGGGGAAAAAAAATCATCTCCCTACCATCATTAATTTGAACCTCTTGGACCCAAGTCCTTTTATCACTAAAAGTGTGAAGAAAAAAAAGAGGAGTGATAATTGTTCTTGGCTACATTTTCAGGTTATTGTCTTGAGATTTTGCTCAGAGACCATGGCAACAAATAAGAGATCAAAACATAGAAACCTTTAATAACTGAAAGCTGAAAAGATTCAGTAAAAAGGTTTTAGTGGACTCCCTCCCTAATGAAATTTATTGTTTTTAAAGAGTCTAAGTCTATAGGGCTTCAGGAATACCTAAGAATAAACCTAATTCCCACCGGCTTTTGAGTGAGAATTCTATAATGATATAAGAAGAGTGAAAAATGAGAGCAACAAATGGCACCAGGGAATGTGAAATTTTATTTCCAGCCCAGAGGATAACTTTTTAGAAAGAGATCTTGGATTTAATGCTCAGTTCTTTGCATTTGCTGTTTTCATTGGCCCACTTCTGCCTAAACCAAATGCCTGAGGTTCTGAGAGAAGCCAGGACGAGGCATGAGGTGGAGCTCCACAGGAAAGAGAAGTGATTATTTTGTGAAAGAGATGACCTTCAGGGGGTTGACCCTGCACACGACTCTGAAGGAGTGGATTTTCCTTCTCTCAAAAATCCTCATCAGTAAGTCTAACAGCATCATCATCATTGCAGGGATTAGTACTAGAATTTGCTACAGCAGCAGTGGGGAGAGAAGATGAGATTGTGAACATGTCAGTGAAGAACCTGTAATCTAGATCACAGCTTCAGAAACTTCTAAATGTTTTGAACTGAAGAGAAGAAAATCTTGCAAGGAAAACCTAACCATTAAAACAAACAAAAATGATTCATAGAGATATCAAAAGTCCTAAAACACCCACTGTTCTGCGATGATCACATTCTTAGACAAGCACTATCACTACATCACATTACCTTGTTTTATTTTTCTATAGCAGTCAGTATTATACAGGTCATCCACTTATTTATTTAGAGTGTGAGTTCCATGAGAATAAGGAATTTGTTTTATACCTGAAACACGTAGGATGAAATCTGATACACGCTAGTTGTTCAGTTGTTAGGTTGTATCCAAACTTTGTGATCCCATGGACTGCAACACACTAGGCTTCTCTGTCCTCAGCTATCTCCCAGAATTTGCTCAAATTCACCACTAGACTATAATATAAATTTCTTGGATGGACAATTGAAGCAATTTCTGTAAAAACTGGACAATAGTATGCAAGAAGAATTGGGGTGGAGATACCTCATTGAAAGGAAGGGTGACCTGTTTTAGAGATGGAAATGATGTGGAACCACTTCTGCCTTTTCAGCTCAAGAAACCCACATATGATGATCTGAAATCTATCCAGCTCATTCCAGAGTGAAGTACAACCCTAAATGTAGACTTGGAAAATTGATTGTAAAGAAACATTTTCCTCTCTGTTATAGAATATAAACTTCTGGAAGTCACATTCATAATGTGATGTATTTAGGGTTAACCTACACTATTTTTTCAACTTAAAATGTACTCATCACTTTTATGGGGCATAGGAGGGAGGAAAAATACCTTAGGGGAAATAAATTGCTTGTCCATATCTCCAAGTTAATAACTGACATCAGACTTAACAGTTTGATTTGAAGGTCTCTCCTCTTCTGCAAAGAGAAACTGCCATATGGCTGACATTGTGGTCTTTCCACTTACACAACAATTTAATATGCCTGGTTCATGATGAAATACCAGCTCCCGGCTGGGAAATTAAAGCAGCATTCAGCTCCTCTCAGCAAGAAAGCTGCAGTTTGATATATTCTGTAAACTGGATGCTGCATTAGCCAAGGGAAAGGATTGGCATAGTTAGGAAACACAGTTGGATTTGTTAAAACAAGCGTTTCAGTGCACAGATGCTAAGTCTCTTTGGAACTATGCTTTGGATCACTTTGCTCCTTCTTAGCTATCAACTAAATATATTTTTGTTTCAGTTTCTTTTAATTTTCATCTTTACAATGATTTACATGAATGTGATCATCTACTCTAAGATTTCAGAACATGCTTTTCGGGAAAGAAAGAGCTGACCATATATTTAAATAGTCTTTTTTCCTTAAGAGTAGCATTTTAAGCAGCTCAATGCATTATCTGTCAAGGTGGCATGACAGAACAGGAATGACCTCACACAGAGAGAGAATCAAATGTTGAATCTATTACCAACTGGTCATTCGACCTTAGTAGTTTTATTCAGTTCTTTTAGTTGAGTATGGTACTATATAAAATCAGGATAATACACTCACTTTGTAGGGCAGTTGCAAGGAATATTTATATATACGTGTGTTTGAGGGCTGTACATGTGTGTAACATACCAGACATGATTCAGTAAAGTGGATGCAAGTGGACACAAGTAAAATTGAAACATTCATTTATGATAATAGTCCATACATATTCACATGTATCTGTATATCCATTTTATAAAATAATTATTTGCCATAGCGTGATGTGCTTGCAGTGACTGACCCTCTCTTTCAATGTCTTAAATTCTCCCAAGGTCTGAGTAACTAAAAAATATCATTTTCCAGTGAAATTCTTTGGATAGATTTCATGATTAAAGACAATATAGCTAGTTACATTTTCACATATGGCACAAACTTGTCATTTCTCATCTTTACTTGTCTACTTTGAATTTCTTTTTCAAAATATTTACTCCTCCAACAAGCCTGCTGTGAACCTCTAAGCTGGTCTATGGTATTCTCAGTGTATTTCTATCTCTTTATTGAATATATTACAATTAAGTTATCTGTGCTTGCCAACTGGACTAGATCCTTTTAAACTTTGTAATGTCATTTTCTGACTCTGGCTTTTGTAGATCATCAATAATGTGTGTCAAAATAGCCATCCACAGACACATACATATGTGGACACAAGCATATCTTGTTTCTCTTTCATCATTTGCTTCCCCATTCCATATCAATATCTTCCTAACTGACTTATTATTATAACATTATTTTCAATCTATTATTACACACTAGTAATCATTAAAATTAAACATTGATTGTTTTAAGTAATATAATCCACTAAATATTAACAGTTCATGCTTTGACTAATATTCATTTGTTCAACAAGCTTAATGGAGACTCCAGTTATGCCAGTCACTGTGTCCGATAATCAGTATGTCTTTCAGAAAGTAAACATGTAATAAGTCAAAACAATATGCAAATCAACACAATTCAATACATTAAAAACATAAGATAAATAACAATTTAAAATGGAGGAATCTGTTAAAAATTCTCTGTGAAGGAGGTATTGAGTTCCAAAGGCTGAGTAGGAGGTGGTGGATTTAAGAGGATGTTTGTGGAGTGAGCATTCCAAGTGGAAGGAGCAGCAAGTTATAAAAGCAGAGGCTGGCAAGAGCATGGCCATTTGAAGAAAAGCACGCACAGTATTCAAAATTTTGGGGATGCAGAGTGGGAGGCAAGCAGCCACAGGAGATGAGTAAATGTGGATCTGTGTCTTTGCAAGAAATTAGGATTTCATCCTACAGGTAATAGATAAGAGTTGAAGGCTTTTAGCATGAGGACTGGCATGATGACATTTGCTTTTGGAAATGAGTATCCTCATAGACATAGGTGCTTGGGCAACTAAACAGATAGTTAGAAAGGTCTTCAAATAACTCAGACAAGAAGTTAGGATTTAATCTTCAACAAAGGATTAAAAAAACTACTAAAGAAAAAAATAAAGAATTAATGGAACTTACATTCCTGCTTTCTGTGAAGAATAAGATAAAGGGAGGATCCACAAATGGTAGCATATTTTTGGTTTGATAACTGGGTAAATGTGATGCCACCATGATACTCAAGATTAGTCGCTAAGTCGTATCTGACTCTTTGCAACCCCATGCACTGTAGCCTGCCAGTCTCCTCTGTCCATGGGATTTTCCAGGCAAGAATACTGGAGTGGGTTGCTAGTTCCTCCTCTAGGGGATCTTCCCAACCCAGGGATTGAACCTGCCCTTTCTGCACTGCAGGCAGATTCTTTACTACTGAACCACCAGGGATAGTGAATATAGATAAAGCAGGTTTGCCGAGTTTGCGGTGGGAGGAAGTAAGAAATGAGTTGGGTTTTGAGCTTGCTGGACTACATGTTCAAAGAATGAATTGCATTTACAGTCTATACCAAAATCTGCCATGTTTGCAACTAGGTAATACATGTGTTTGCCTAATATCTATTTGGCGAGTAGATGAATGAGTACCTGTGGAACAAGCAGCTTGTAAATGTCCAGGAGGATCAATAGTCTGTTTGCAGTACCCCAGGCCTGAAATCATATAATGAAGATTAAGATGAATGTGGTTCACAATAAATTAAGACAATTAATTTCCCTGCTGAAAGCTGCCACTAACATGAGAACAGAGATGATCACTAGCCTCATAAACATAAGAAATTCTCACAAAATTATAAGTGTATATTGTTCCTATTATAACTTATTTACTCCTCTCCCAATTTAGGCTTCCCTGGTGGCTGAGACAGTAAAGTGTCTGCCTGCAATGCAGGCAATCCGGGTTCGATCCCTGGCTCAGGAAGATCCCCTGGAGAAGGAAATGGTAACCCACTCCAGTACTCTTGCCTGGAAAATTCCATGGACGGAGGAACCTTGTAGGCTACAGTCCATGGGGTCGCAAAGAGTCGGACACAACTGAGCGACTTCACTTCACTTCAATTTAGTCTACTACCCTCCAGTGCTTCTCAATCAGAACTTAGACAGAATCAAGCCCTATTGTCTTAAAGCATACATTACAAGTAATGAATTAACTTAGCACTTATGTATCCACTTATGTACCATCCTTGTGGGAATTCTTAAAATAATCTCTGAAATAATTTTCTGTGTTATATGGTTTAGATTAGAAGCCTTCACTGAGAAAGTCTCTCCTCCTCCATTTAACACTAAAACAACCAGTTCCCATAGAAAGTGTTCTGAGCTACAGACAGGGAAAACAAAAGAAGCTTTTGACACACCTCTCACTCAGGTTACTGTTCAGTTTCCTTACCCACCTCTTGTAAGTTTCTGGATCCACATTTTTAACACATTTTCTATAACTATTCTACATATTACTAGATGTGTCTGTTCTCAGAAAGGCCAAGTCTATATCTGAACTTTACAATATCCAGAATTCTTATACAAAGTACTGAAGTTACATAATTCTTACACAGGAGAGAAGGATCAGAGGTCCCTATTCAGTTCTGCTGTCTAGTATTTTACTTGTCAATTAGTCTGTGAAAACAAACAAACGTGATAGAATACCTCCAGCTGTCTCTGCAGAAGAAAAGACAATTCATTGAGATGGTAGAAAGATACATCTGTAAACTTTAATGTAGGAGAATGAAAGGAGCTGGGAAGACATACCAGACCTTAAAGAAAGTTATTCAGCAAGAAGGGCTTTGGCAATGAGGACAAGAAGAACAAAGACAAGTCTCCAACTCTAAGAACAAGGAGAATGAAGTCAAACCTCTGACCCTAAAACCAATTACCAAATATTCTGTGTATATATATATATATATATACACACATATATATAGTTAGTCTAACTCAGTAATTTGGGGCTCAGGAGAAACATATGAGTTTATGATAAAAATAACAATTAATAGTTATTCATCTCCATGTTTCCTGATGGAAAGCCACTTTTTATAGCTGTCTCCCTAAAACCCAGTGAACACACTGGTGTGTCACTGATCTATGATGAAATAAGTAATATAACAGCAATGGAGTGAGTTATCCTTAGAAATGTGTTTATTTAGCTGTCTTGTTCTGGGACTTCCCTGATGGTCCAGTGGTAAGACTCCATGCTTCCAAGGCAGGGGTCACAGGTTCCATCCCTGGTTGGGGAGTGAAGATCCCACATGCCATTCAGTGTGGCCAAAAAATAAATAAATGTCTTGTCCTTTATTCTATGCCTAATTTTTATTTTGAAATTACTCTGGCTATTTCTATGTTAAATTTTTTTTTCTTTTATGCACTGATGGTGATGGTGGATGATTATTTCATTTATTTTTCTTATTTTTTATCTGTGTCCAAACCTAGAAAAAATGTACTGACAACTTCTTGGTCCCAATTAAACACTTTTTAACATTATTGATCCATAATATCTAAATGTAGCATAACTTCATTCATTAAATTATTCATTCTTTCTTCAACAAATATGTTTGAACAACTGCAAAGTGTCAGTTACTATTGTAGGTAATGAAAATACAGTCATAAGGAAGAGAAACAATAGCCTGCTTTCCTGCAGCTTACATCTTCATCAAGAGAGACAGACAATACAAAAGGAAATAAATAAAATAATTCAGATAGTTGTAAATGCATTGAGAACAACAGCAGCAAAACAGTTCTAGCAAGTGTTTTCCGTAGCTAGGTATTGCACCAGTACTGCACCATTTTTAACTGGATTGACATGGATTACCGGTCCCCCCCTCCCCGTCTACTCCATGGAATCAGTCATCACCATGACAATAAGCATGTTGCTGGGGCTCTTCCTCATGGTGTCACGTGATAGTGCTATGTGACACATACTGGACATATTTCATTCATTTTTTTCTTGAAAACACACACACACACATACACAACAAAACTTTCTGCCTTTTTATCAGATAAAATGCTATGAAATTTTTTATTTATTTTAATTGAAAAAGAATTACTTTACAATATTGTAATGGCTTTTGACATACATCAACATGAATTGGTCACAGGTATACGTGCCCCCCTGATCCGGAGCCCCCCTCCCACTTCCCTCCCCACCCTATCCCTCTGGGTTGTCACCGAGTACTGGATTTGGGCGCCCTGCTTCATGTGTCAAACTTGCACTGGTCATCTATTTTACATAAGATAATGTATATGTTTCAATGCTATTCTCTCAAATCATCCCACCCTCTACTTCTCCCACTGAATCCAAAAGTCTGTTCTTTACATCTGTGTCTCCTTTGCTGAAAATGCTATAAAATGTAACCAGACATCCCAACACTAAAGAAACACCTTCATATGTGAACTCTGTCTGCATAAGAGAGCTTCCCTCTATTCTTTGTTTCCACACCTTCAGATGTTTTTTGTCCCCACAACTATCAGAAAGTCCCAACCTAATGAAACTTTATCTGTTATAAGCAATTTGCACATTGGTTGCTATTTATTGACACTAGCATAAATTTTATTTTCTTTTTTCTCATTTTTTTAATGTATCTAAGTCCATGGATTCTTTTGCAGATCTCTTTTATCCTTTTGTTCAGTAATTAAAGCAGTAAACCACTGGAGTTACCTGAGACTTGAATGGCAGAGGAAAATCGATGGAGCTTTCAAAAAAGGATTTTTAACATGTTTAAATAGCTTTCTCTCATCAACAAAGTGATTAGCATTCATGTTACAGTGTTCCAAGATTATCCAAAAAAGACTGCATAATGAAAGCAAATGTCCCAAAGAGTTTAATTATGAATGCTTTGATATAAAAAATATAATTTTAAGCTTCTGTTGTAGAGTTGATGTGAAAGTTGTACAGACACACAAAGCAATATCGTGTTTGCCACCTTAGATTTTTCGAGCAGGGTTTACAGAGACGTGAGCCCAAATCAATACTACCATCACCCCAAAGTGATGGCACTTCTAGTGTGAGAGGTTTGCTGCCGACATCTGGTAGACAGAGGCCAAAGATGCCGGGAAACATTGTTCAACGCAGAGAGCAAGTCCTGGTATCTGAGAATTATCCAGACCCAAATACCAGTAGGGGCAAAGAAACCCTGGTCTAAAGGGCCTCATTCAGTTTGATATTTTGGAAAACAGGTACAATATTTAATACACATTCAATAACAAGAATAAATAGGTTTCTTGCATTTGTTTTCTTTTTCTCCTGCAATCCTTTCAACTCTTCATTCTTATGTGATCTCTGAATTTTCCACTGTCATCCATCCTTCTATTTAGGGATTTCCACTAATGATGATAATGATGATGCAAAAAAAAGAGAGAAAGTAAATAAGGCTATACCTTGATAAGTTGATATTCCAGATCTAAGTTATCTTAGTTATGTTTTACTGGTATCTAACAACAACAAAATCCCTATTTGTTTTCATTTGATATTCTTTTAAAATAGGTTATTATAATTTTTGGAAACACATTAATAGGCTTTTCTTGTGCTGGTGCAATACTATAATGGATTGCATATCTTTCATCCTACAAAACTTATTTTTAATTATTTTACATGTATGTAAATACATGTAAATGTTTAGGGGACATTTCTATTTAGGCTTCTCAGAAAGGAGAGAAAGTTGTGACATAATACAGAAATTGCCCCCATACTAATTGAATGCTTGATAATATTAAGAAATAACTGTTAACTTTTATGGTGATTTTTATTGAAAGATTATATGTTAGTAATGCATACAGAAATTTAAAGCTAAATTAATATATTTGCAGTTTACTTCAGAATAATAAAGGAGATGGGAAATATGTGAGTATTGGTGTAACAAGTTTAATTGAGTAATTGTTTAAGCTGGAAAATGAACATGTGGGGATTTATTTTACGGTTATTATTTATACTATACTATACAAATTCATTTGACTATATTTTGCTATCCTACAGTACTTAATATTATGCTGTTCTTTTATCAACTTAAATATTCTACAATGAAAGCAATAAAAATGATAAAATATTAGCCCTTTTTATAATTTTGTCTTTTTAGATGTATTCCCCCTGTCAAAGGGGCTTCCCTTGTGGCTCAGATGATAAAGAATCTGCCTGCAATGCAGGAAACCCAGTTTTGATCCCTGAGTCAGGAAGATTTCCCGGAGAAGGGAATGGCTACTCACTCCAGTATTCTTGCCTTGGAGAATCCCATGGATAGAGGAACCTGGCACATTAAAGTCTGTGGAGTTGCAAAGAGTCATGACTAACCCTTTCACTTTCATGTTCCCCTGCTCCAAATTTTTCCACAAACCTGAGAAGAAAATACTGGTTGACTGAGTATCTGGTTAAGTGAAGCTTTTATTGGATATGATTTGAAAATATATAAAGCTCTTCTTCATGATGAACCAGACCATCTCTGGTGGGAGACTGTCCTGATGTCCATTTATCATACTGACCAAGTAGGTCAGGGAGGAATTTTTAAAAATGTAGTTCAGATAAACTGTTGGGGCATCTGACCCAATTCTTCAGTTCACTTTGCTTAAAATAACAAGCTGAAATGTGGTTCATACATCTTTAGCCCACTGATCTCTACTCCTTCCAGATTTTGTTATTTGATCAAGTTCGATCCCTGGGTCAGGAAGATCCCCTGGAGGAGGAAATGGCAACCCATTCCAGTATTCTTGCCAGGAGAATCCTGTGGATAGAGGAGCCTGGCAGGCTACAGTCCACACGGTCACAAAGAGTCAGACATGAGTGAAGGACTAAGCATGCACAAAGGCAAAGATATAAGAAAAGCTATCTATTTAAAGGAATAGGAAAAATATATATTTAAATTAGGGGTTGACAATTAGGGGTTACTTTTCCTGTGAAGAGCCAAATACTAAATATTTAAGGCTTTGTGGGCCACATGTGGTCTCTGTCATATACTTTTAAGAATGTGAAAACTATTCCTAGCTCAGTAGCAAAAAAAATATTATGGTTGGATTTGCCTGTAAGACTCCAGATATAACCTCTCATTTTAAAACTAGCTTTTCTTTCAAATTTAAATCATTCTAAATAAGACAGTACAGGTAAAATCATTCAATAAATTATATTTTACTTTTCTGCTATTATAATTTTAATGCATTTTAGCTCTATCAAGTAATACATACTAGACCAACTAATTAGATTTAGATTAGATGTATGTTATATTTTATCATCTATAATACATACTTGAGCCTGTGCACAAACTTTTAAATTCAAAACTTGTGTCATTTTTATGATTATAATTATTACCTTAAATTTGCTCATTTATTGTCACATAGAGTAATGTTTCTTAGGTTGGTAAAAGATAAACAGATATTTAGTTTTTTTAGGATTAATTTTTAATGTACCTAAGTTTTTGTTTTTGTATATATTTTGTTTTCTTTTTGGTGAGGAGATATTAGTAGGATTGCATTTTTGCCTAATAAATTTTTGCTATTATCTTGCACACAAAGAACTTTCCAGCTGACTTGTGTACTGATACTTTGGATTATGCAGAAGTAGAAAATGAAAAGTCCACACAAATAGGATATAAGTTTTCAACTCACTTCAAGACCTCTCCATGGTACTCATGTACTGGACTTGCAGAGCTCACTGTGGCCTCTCAAGAGAGGGAAAGAAAAGAAAAGGGAGACACTTTTAGCAAAATGGATGGCTGTGCACATCTAGAAAGAGGTCACAGATGGACATGTGTATGAGTCAGGCGCTCTTGAGCTGAATGGCTCAAAGTCAAGCTCAGGTCACCTGAGGTGACAGAGTCTATTGTAAGTGAGCACATGAAGAAAGGAAGAACAGCAAACTACCTCCAGATAGTCAGAAGTCAACTTGATGGCAAGTGGGAACACCCCTCAAGAAACAGTGATTCCAGTGGTCAAAGCACCACTGTAGGGATACACCAGTTCCTTAATTTATGCACTCTCTGACTTTTCTAGCTGTTCATTCGTTACTGTCAGTCTCCTCATAGGAAGACATAATCAACCCTGTTAGTCACAATCCAGTATAAAGCATTCCCATCAGGAAGAGCTTTCCAGCCAGGCCATGGTGTCGGTTTCGAACCGGATTACATATTACCATCTTTCAGATAGGCATCAATCTTGGAATCAGTTATTACAGATTTTCAGTCAGAGGATAAAAGTTTACCAGTTGGCATACACAAATAAATACTTTGTTGTTTTTCAGTTGCTCAGTCGTCTCCAACTCTTTGTGACCCCATGGACTGCAACATGAAAGGCTTCCCTGTCCTTCACAATCTCCTGGAGCTTGCTCAAACTCATGTCCAGTGAGTCAATGATGCCATCCAACCATCTCATCCTCTGTCACCCCCTTTTCCTCCTGCCTTCAATCTTTCCCAGCATCAGGGTCTTTTCAAATGAGTCAACTCTTCACATCATATTGCCTAAGTATTGGTGCTTCAGCTTTAGCATCAGTCCTTCCAATGAATATTCAGCGTTGATTTCCTGAATATTGACTGTTTTGATCTCCGTGCAGTCCAAGGGACTCTCAAGAGTCCTCTACAGTACCACAGTTTGAAAGCATCAGTTCTTCGGCACTCAGCCTTTTCTGTGGTCCAGCTCTCACATCTGTACATGACTCCTGGAAAATCCACAGCTTTGACTATACAGACCTTTTTGGCAAAGTGATGTCTCTGCTTTTTTACTACTCTGTCTAGGTTTGTCATAGCGTTTCTTCAAAGGAGCAAGCATCTTTTAATTTCATGGCTGCAGTCACCTTTCATAGTAGTTTTGGAGCCCAAGAAAATAAAGTCTCTCACTGTTTTCATTTTTTCCCCATGTATTTGCTATGAAATGATGGGACTGATGCCATGATCTTAGTTTTTTTTAATGTTGAGCTTTAAACCAGTGTGTTTACTCTTCTCTTTGACCTGCATCAAGAGGCTCTTTAATTCCTCTTCACTTTCAGCCATTAGGATGATGCCATCTGCATATCTGAGTTTATTGATATTTCTCTCAGCAGTCTTGATTCTAGCTTGAGCTTTATCCAGCCCAGCATTTTGCATGATGTACTCTGCATACAAGCTAAATAAAAAGGGTGACAATATAAAGCCTTGACATGCTCCTTTCCCAATTTTGAACCAGTCCATTGTTCCATGTCAAGTTATAACTATTGCTTCTTGACCTGCAAACAGCTTTCTTAAGAAAGGTGCTCCCTACTCCCATCTTTTTAAGAATTTTCCACAGTTTGTTGTGATCCATACAGTCAAAGGCTTTAGTGTAGTCAGTGAAGCAAAAGTAAATGTTTTTCTGGAATTTTTTTGCTTTTTCTATGATCCAGTGGATGTTGGCAGTTTGATATCTGGTTCCTCTGCCATTTCTAAATCCAACTTGTACATCTGGAAGTTCTTGGTTTATGTACTGTTGAAGCCTAGCTTGGAGGATTTTGATCATTACCTTGCTAGCATGTGAAATGAATGCAGTTGTGTGGTAGTTAATATTCTTTAGCATTGCCCTTATGGGATTGGAATGAAAACTGACCTTTACCAGTCCTGTGGCCATTGCCCAGTTTTCCAAATTTACTGGCATATTGAGTGCAGTACTTTAATAGCATAATCTTTTAGGAGTTGAAATAGCTCAGCTGGAACACTATCACCTCCACTAACTTTGCTCATAGTATTGCTTCCTAAGTCCCACCTGACTTCACACTCCAGGATGTCTGGCTGTAGGTGAGTGATCACACTATCATGGTTATGGGGTCATTAAGACAGAAGAACTTACCACCTTCTCTTAATATCTTCTGTTAGATCCATATCATTTCTGTAATTCCATAATCATTCCTATCTTTGCATGCATGTTCCGTTGGTATCTCTAATTTTCTTGAAGAGATCTCCAGTCTTTCCTATTCTACTGTTTTCCTCTATTTCTTTGCATTGATCACTGAGAAAGGCTTTCTTGTCTCTCTGTGCTGTTCTTTGGAACTCTGCATTCAGATATATGTCTTCTCTTTTCTCCTTGGCCTTTTGCTTCTCTTCTTTTCTCAGTTATTTGTAAGACCTCCTCAGGAAACCATTTTACCTTTTCGAATTTCTTTTTTGGAGGGATGGTTTTGGTCACCACCTCCTGTACAGTGTTATGAACCTCCATCCATAGTTGTTCAGGCATTCTATCAGATCTAATCCTTTGAATCTGTTTGTCACTTCCACTGTATAATCATAAGGGAATTGATTTAGGTCATACCTGACAAATACTGCTTCTAACCAATTTGATAGAAATGAGTTACTAGTAGGTTTAATGTCAGAAAGTTTTCTCTAGATGCCAAAGTTTTGCTTGACTTTTTGTTTCCAAAACAACCTTCATCTTATGTTCACTTAGAGGACAGTTATCCTTCTGTGGTTTTCCTTTACATCTACATTCAAAATTGTGGGTGCCTCATCACCTTTCAAGTCCTTTTAAAGCTTCATTTCACAGGGCTTCTCAGAAGAGATCATTTCTTGGTTCTGTAGGTTTATTTCATGCAGATTCCCATCATCTCATACCCCTGATTATTGTCAAAACTTCTTTTCAACTCTTTATTTTAACTGGTAAGAATCTTCATTGTTCATTTTGTAAGACAAACCTAAATCTATATCCTTGTGTCATAAACCAGAAAATTTGAAAGAATAAATTTGCCTTCAAGAGAAAAAGGGGTTGAATGCCTTTCCAAAATTTGGCTTGGTATCTAGAGAGTTAGTTCTCCCCATACTATTCTATATAATTTCCTTTTCCAAGACAATATTTTATAAACAAATTTCTTCCTTAAAAGCATTGCAATCCCACTGTGGATCAAGACCAATCTTCTTATTTAAGGAGGAATATTCTCTATGCCCAATCAAAATCCTATAATCCTATGAAAGTGCTACTTTTTCAATTCCAAGAAAATCTCCTTATAAATTCTTCTCTGAACCTGTTCTCATGATTGTTTCATTCCAGTGTCCTTTGTTCCCCCTCCCGTTCCCTTTTCCCTGTCCTCTCCATCCTCATGGCCTAAGCACTGTAATTCCTACACTTCTTTTGGAGCCTACCTAAGACCTTCAGTGCCACCAAAGCTCTGCAAACTGAACTTTTTAGATTTTTATAAACCAGCAGATGACTTAGCTTTGGGGTTATTCTCAAGCTGTTGTTACATACTGTACTTGAATTTCTAATTAATTATAAAACCTTTGAGTCAGGATCAGTGTCCTTCATTTCTTTTATAGTTCCCAAAGTTTCCACCAATGTGCTGGTACAGGAAAATCATTCATTGACCTGAATTTATTCTATCCCTGAGATTCCTTTTCTTTTTGCCACCTTTTCCCAACTTATCTTAAAACAAAAACCCTATTTTATATGCAAATTTGACGACTTCAAGAATTAATTTCCCAAAACAAGTCTATCATTGCCATTACCTAAGACATTTTAGAAATGCGGTCTCTGGCCCCACTCTAGACATATTATATCCTAACATGCTTTTTAGCAAGACACTAGCATGCATAAAGTGATTTTTATGCATATTAAAATGTGGGAGACACTGCACTAAAGAATCCAGTCTGAGTCAGTTGAAAACATTGCACTAAAGAATTCATTCTGAATCAGTGATCTTGAATTTCTACATTCAATAAACCAGGAAAATATGTATTTAAGTCTCTTTTTTATCATGCACATGTATATGTGTGTTGTGTGAAAAGGAGAGGAAGACAAGAGAACCAGGGGAAAATTTGGGGGATAAGCATTTTTTTGCTTTAGTAGACTCACCTCATAATTATCTAGTGAATATATTTTCTATTTAAACTATTATTTCTGCTGTACTTTTTTTCCCCATTTTCTGTTAAACCACATAGGAAAACAGAGCTGTCAAGATATTACTTCAAAAAAATTACAATTGAGATATCTAAGAGCAGAAATCATTTGATGAATTTTTAAAAAGCTGGCTGCTTTTTAAAGGCATTTATAATTCAAGGTGTTTGATTAACTTTTAAAGAGTTGAGTGCTAGTAGATTTAAAATCAAAAGGAAAGATTTGGAGTGGTCTGGTAGATTTTTAAAGATGGATAGAAGCAGGAAAACTGTGGCCTTACTCTTCTTAGCTTTGATATTTTTATGTGATTTTTGTTCCAATCACAAAACACATCCCTTTTAATCTTCCATATATCATGTGAGCTACCACAGGAATACCATGATGGTTTCTTATCTACCCAGTAGATATACTGAAAATCATTGCAATACTTCAGAAAGTATTTTAACTTGCCAGTGACAAGTGGTATAAATGTATAGTATATATCAGTTTATAAATAGGTATCGTGTAGAGCTAAAATTATACAGACATTAGGCAATTGAAGAAGTCTCAATGAAAAGACAGACATTCTTAGGTAATCCAAGTCTATGCCCTGACCAGTAATGCTGAAGAAGCTGAAGTTTAACGGTTCTATGAAGACCTACAAGACCTTCTAGAACTAACACCCAAAAAAGATGTCCTTTTCATTATAGGGGATTGGAATGCAAAAGTAGGAAGCCAAGAAACACCTGGAGTAACAGACAGATTTGGCCTTGGAATACAGAATGAAGCAGAGCAAAGGATAATAGAGTTTTGCCAAGAGAACGCACTGGTCATAACAAACACCCTCTTCCAACAACACAAGAGAAGTCTCTACACATGGACATCATCAGATGGTCAACACCAAAATGAGATTGATTATATTCTTTGTGCCGAAGATGGAAAAGCTTTATACAGTCAGCAAAAACAAGACCTGAAGCTGACTGTGGCTCAGATCATGAACTTCTTATTGCCAAATTCAGACTTAAATTGAAAAAAGTAGGGAAAACCACTAGACCATTCAGGTATGACCTAAATCAAATCCCTTACAATTATACAGTGGAAGTGACAAGTAGATTCAAGGGATTAGATCTGACAGACAGAATGCCTGATGAACTATGGATGGAGGTTTGTAACATTATACAGGAGACAGGGATCAAGACCATCCCTAAGAAAAAGAAAAGTCTGAGGAGGCCTTACAAATAGCTGTGAAAAGAAGAGAAGTGAAAAGCAAAGGGGAAGAGGAAACATATACCCATTTGAATGCAGAGTTCCAAAGAATAGCAAGCAAGGAGAGATAAGAAAGCCTGCCTCAGTGCAAAGAAAGAGAGGAAAACAATAGAATGGGAAAGACTAGAGATCCCGTCAAGAAAATTAGAGATACCAAGGGAATATTTCATGCACAGATGGGCTCTATAAAGGACAGAAATGATGTGGACCTAACAGAAGCAGAGATATTAAGAAGAGGTGGCAAGAATGCACAGAAGAACCATACAGAAAAGATCTTCATGACCCAGATAATCACAATGGTGTAATCACTCACCTAGAGTCAGACACCCTGGAATGTGAAGTCAAGTGGGCCTTAGGAAGCATCACTACGAACAAAGCTAGTGGATGTGATGGAATTCCAGTTGAGCGATTTAAAATCCTGAAAGATGACACTGTGAAAGTGCTACACTCAATATGCCAGCAAATTTGGGAAACTCAGCAGTGGCCATAGGACTGGAAAAGGTCGGTTTTCATTCCAATCCCAAAGAAAGGCAATGCCATAGAATGCTCAAACTACCGCACAATTGCACTCATCTCACACGTTAGCAAAGTAATGCTCAAAATTCTCCAAGCCAGGCTTCAACAGTACATGAACTGTGAACTTCCAGATGTTCAAGCTGGTTTTAGAAAATGCAGAGGAACCAGAGATCAAATTGCCAACATCTGTAGCATCATCAAAAAAGAAAAAGAGTTCCAGAAAAACATCTACTTCTGCTTTATTGACTACACCAAAGCTTTTCACTGTGTGAATCACAACAAACTGGAAAATTCTTAAAGAGATGGAAATACCAGACCACCTTACCTGCCTCCTGAGAAATCTGTATGCAGGTCAGGAAGCAACAGTTAGAACTAGACATGGAACAACGGACTGGTTCCAAATCTGGAAATGAGTACATCAAGGCTATATATTGTCACCCTGCTTATTTAACTTATATGCAGAGTGCCTCATGAGAAACCCTGGGCTGGATAAAGCACAAGATGGAATGAAGATTGCTGGGAGAAATATCAATAACCTCAGATATGCAAATGACACTAATGTTATGGCAGAAAGAGAACTTAAGAGCCTCTTGATGAAAGTGAAAGAGGAGAGTGAAAAAGTTGGCTTAAAACTCAACATTCAGAAAACTAAGGTCATGGCATCTGGTCCCATCACTTCATGGAAAATAGATGAGAAATCAAAGGAAACAGTGACAGACTTTATTTTTGGGGGGCTCCAAAATCACTGCAGATGGTAATTAATCAAAACTGCCATGAAATTATTTGACACTTACTCCTTGGGAGAAAAGTTATGACCAACCTAGACAACATATTAAAAAGCAGAGATATTACTTTGCCAACAAAGGCCCATCTAGTCAAGGCTATGGTTTTTCCAGTACTTAAATATGGATGTGAGAGTTGGACTATAAAGAAATCTCAGTGCCAAAGAATTGATGCTTTTGAACTGTGGTGTTGGAGAAGACTTGAGAGTCCCTTGGACTGCAAGGAGATCCAACCAGTCAATCTTAAAGGAAATCAGTCCTGAATATTCATTGGAAGGACTGATGCTGAAGCTGAAACTCCAAAACTTTGGCCACCTGATGCGAAGAACTTACTCATTTGGAAAGACCCTGATGCTGGTAAAGATTGATGTTAGGAGGAGAAGGGGACAACAGAGGATGAGATGGTTGGATGGCATCACCAACTCCTTCAACAGGAATTTGAGCAAACTCTGGGAGTTGGCCATGGATAGGGAGACCTGGCATGCTGCAGTCCCTAGGGTCACAAAGAGTCGGACACAACTGAGTGACTGAACTGAACTGATCCTAAGGAAGGGGAAGGGGAGAGGGGTTAAGGAGTGAAAACTATAAACCTTAATAGAAACTTCCATGTATCCAACAGAATAAAACAATAATGTTCTAAAGTATTTGGAATCAATAGGAACCAGATAAAAGAGAAGAGCAATGTAGCATCTGGTGAATAGCGTCAATGCTTGTCAAAAAAGTCTGGCTCTTTGGGATGTTGTGTTCAAATGTGAGCACCTTGTTTTATGAAGAATGCTTCCAACCTGGTCTAAGTCTTTCTGCTCCTTATCAGTTGACTCTTTCATTCCTCATTTCGTGAACCAGGTTATATTGCATGACTTAAGACTATTGTGTGATATTATATGGTAAGGGCTTGACATTGCAAATTAGATTGGTGTACTTTTCTTTAAATACCTCATAGTTTAGCATCAAGAAATATCACATAAACAAATAAGGGCAATAATGTGCTGTAGAGGTTATGTTGCAAGAGGATCAAAACTGTGTGGAGGCAAAAAGGTGAATTCTCCCGGGGTAATTAAGAAAAAGATATCCATCCATATGAAGCCATCTTATTTGAGACAAACATAAAGAATTGGGATGGTTAGATTATGAACAAATTGCTTCATAAACAGTTTGGTGGGTGTGGGAGATGGTCATTATCTTTCACCAATTTAGAGGGTTATTGAATATATGAAACATCACTTCTTCCTGGTTCTAGCACTTAGAAACAAAATCACAGGAAAAAACTCAGAGATAGGAGAAGCAACTTAAAAGAAAAAGGAAAGGAACTCATGCTGTGAAAGGGTCCAAACTGTACTAAGCTTGTACCAGGCACTTTATAGACATTGTTGTAGGTAAACCTCATAACAGTTTTGCCAAGGCATAACTTGTCTGAGGACAAGTCTATTGGAGTCAATGCTCACAGCCCCAGGTGATCACCCTATTCCTAGTTTTTAAAAGAAATAAATTGACCAAACATATGGGGAGAGCTCGTATTACAAGGCAATAACTTTAAATGACTAAATAACAGAATAAGCTAGCAGCAGAGGACACTATTAACTGTGCAAGTATGACTGTGTCTTCGGGATTAAAATAATGAGATCTTTAGAAAAAAGCAAAATTGGTTGTTTGGTTTCTTAGGATAGTTATCATGCTGTAAAATCTATCTACATATAATACAATCTGTAATCAAAATACATTATATCTAGTCTCTGTTTCAGAAAATTACAAAAAGTAAAATTTTTCAAAATACATTAAATACCACAAAATTTACATCTATTTTATGCTTTCACACGCATGCATGCTCAGTCTTGTCTGGTTCTTTGTGACCCCATAGACTATAGCCCTCCAGGCTCCTCTGTCCCAGAATTTCCCAGGCAAAAATACTCCATTTTCTCTAGAGGATCTTTCCAACCCAGGGATTGAACACCTATGTTTTATCCTACTCTGAATTTCTTTAGCTCCTTATATTCAGGTCCATTTGACACTTAAAGTGCTTCTATCACCATGCTTGATATACAAATTGATTTAAGCTAGATGTTACCATATCCTATGCCAATATACTAATTCACTGGTATGAATATGGAAAGATTATAAACACAAATAGAAAACGAAGAAGTGATATTTCCTCTCACACATTATTATGAGACACTAGATTAGAAACCAAAGTAAATTCTACGAACTTAGTATTTTAAGACACAACAGAATTACTTTTATTTCCTCATATTGGGTGCAAAAGAAGGAAGCAGCTCTTGCTTAGGTTAATAAAAGGTTAATACAAGGTTAATATAATCAGCCAAGTACAGATTTTCCCATAAATTCTAGAAACTCAGGTGAAAAATTTTTCATTGACTTAGAAATTTCCGTCATGAGTTCCTGATTAACTCTATTTACAGTGTTGTCAAGTTCTGTTTTAGAGATCAGAGAAATAGTGCTGAATTGCAAAATATTTGAGGCCATTTGACTTACCTTATAAAATGGCTGTTTATATAGGTGATAGTAATGTCAGGTGGACTGAAATGTTTATAATCAGGGTTAACTAATGTCTGCAAAAATAGCACTGGGTGGTTGATATATACCCTAAAGATTATTGAAAGTAGGTGTGCTGTGCTGTGCTTAGTCACTTAGTCATGTCCGACTCTTTGTGACCCCGTGGACTATACTCGCCAGACTCCTCTGTCCGTGGGGATTCTACAGGCAAGAATACTGGAGTGGGTTGCCATTCCCTCCTCCAGGGAATCTTCCCAACCCAGGGATTGAATCCAGGTCTCCTGCATTGTAGGTGGTTTCTTTACCATCTGAGCCACCAGGGAAGCTCAGTGAAAGTATGCATATGTATATATGTGGTATATGGCTCAGAGGGTAAAGAATCTGCCTGCAGTTCAGGAGATCCAGTTTCAATCTCTGGGTTGAGACAATCCCCTGAAAAAGTGAATGGCAACCCACTCCAGTATTCTTCCTGTAGAATCCCATGAACAGAGGAGCTTGGGGGGGCTAAGTCCATGGGGTTGCAAAGAGTCGGACACGATTGAGTGAATAACACACACACACACACACACACACACAAACACACACACACATGGGTTTCCCAGGTGGCGCTAGTGGTAAAGAACTCACCTGGCAATATAGGAGATTTAAGAGACACGAGTTCGATCGTTGGGTCAGGAAGATCCCTTGGAGGAGGGCATGGCAGCCCACTCCAGTCTTCCTGCCTGGAGAACTCCATGGACAAAGAAGTCTGGTGGGCTACAATTCATAGGTCGCAAAGAGTTGGACAGGACTGAAGTGGCTTAGCAGGCGTGTGTGTGTGCGTGTGTAGTGTGGGAGGCCAGATTTAATCTGCCTGGACACACTTCTTAGGATACTGAAATGGGAAACAGAGATTTCTGACACTCTTGTAATGGATGCATTACTCTCAGTTTCCCTTTTACTGTGTTTAGTTGCTGTTGTGTCTGACTTTTTGTGACCTCATGGACTGTAGCCCGCCAGGCTCCTCTGTCCATGGGGATTCTCCAGGCAGGAATACTGGAGTGGGTTGCCTTACCCTCCTCCAGGGGATCTACCCAAACCAGGAGTCAAACCCAGGTCTCCTGCATTGCAGACGGATTCATTACCAACTGAGCCACCAGGGAAGCCCCAGTTTTTCTCTTAGATAAGTGAAATAACTTAACCTGTGAAGAAAATAACCTATTTTCCAAAGAAAAACAGGAGAATCATGCAGAATTAAAATTAATATTCCAAGTTTCCATTACTTGTGCACTTAATTATCATTTAGAAATTTGTATCCTGATGAAAGGATATATTTCCAAGTAAGTTTACACTGAAATTTTAAAAGCAGTGATTACACCTCTAGGAAATTCCTAGTTGAGTTCTCAGAGAGTAAACAAACAAGGAAAATAAGCAGAAAGATTGAATCAAGCAACAGGATCTAGAAAATATGCTAGAAGAATCTGTTTTAAAAGGTTACATCTGTAAGCTACACTATGCTTATTCTTTTGGAGTTCAATTTTATTTCATTTTTTAATTCTGTTTTGTTTTATTTTCCTTGTGTAGTAATCTGAACCACAAAAGCAAGTTAATTTTCTACTTGGTGAGTAGGAACATATGTACATTGAAGAAAACATTATCAAACCTTCTAGATACTTTCTCCATTATACACATTGCACAAAAACCCCCAAAGATAGATCATGTTGCTTACCTGGTAGCTCAGTGGCAAAGGGTCTAAACAGGACTCTCTTCACTTAATAAGTAGATACCCAAAATAACTTAAAATCAAGAGAAAATTAATTTACAAAAAAAAAAAGGACCTGATCCAATCACATGGAATCTGGAAATTCAGTTCATGAAATCTAAGACTTTTAAGATCAAGTTTAATTTTTCTCATTGCTAAATGTGTGGCATTGTTTATTTTAGTTCATGAAACAAAGTGTTTGGAGGCATTAAACACAAAAAGAACTATTTAAATTTTTTTTCCCACACTAACCAGTGACTATTTCTAGAATATACCTCATGAGTATACTCTAATTTGTTCTGTTTCTCACTAAGAAATTATTGAGATGCTGAGAAAGAGTGGCAAAGGAGTTTTGTGCTGGGAATGAACACAGCTCATTACATAACTTCTGAAAGGACTTTGCTAGTATAAATCTATCTTTAGCCCTTAGTTTTTCCATGGGATATTGAAATCCATTTTGTAGAACATGTTGCATATTGGTTCAGTGATTCGATTCAACAAACATTAAGCACCTACCAGATACCATGGAGGAACTAAAGATATAAAAACCAATGGAACTTTAGATATAAAATATGACTGAAGTCTGAAATTATAGATTAAATGTTGATTTAACTATAGAGATGCAATTGCATTTTACATTTTACAGATGAATAGATGAAGGTCTGAGAGAATATAAATATTTGTTCAAATCTTCACACCCGAGATGAGTCAGTTTGAAAGAGTAACACAGGAATCCTAACATAGGCCAATACTCTTTATGCTACATCCAAAAAAAACAAACTCTGAAATAACCTCAGAAATTGATTGCATGTATATAGCTGAACTGGGGCTTCCCTGGTGGCTCCATGGTAAAGAATCCACTTTCAGTGCAGGAGATGCAGGCTCAAACCCTGGGTCAGGAAGATCCCTGTCAGAGAAAATGGCAGCCCACTCCTGTATTCTTCCCTGGAAAATCTCATGGACAGAGAAGCCTGGCGAGCCACAATCCATGGGTCCACAAAGAGTTGGACATGAATATGACTGAGCATGCATGCATATAGCTGAATCAGGTGACCATCACTGCTGCAGATAATCACCAAGAAAGCACTCTACTTCATTAGTTGGCAAGAAATCGACCAAACTGAAAAATCAGTTTTGATTCAAAAATTACAAAAGATAAAGAATTACATAATTGCATTTATTTTCAATAAAATTTAATTAAGAAGTAAGAGGAACCAGCAATCAAATCGCCAACATCCTTTAGGTAATCGAAAAAGCAAGAGAGTTCCATAAAAACATCTGTTTCTGGTTTATTGATTATGCCAAAGCTTTTGACTGTGTGGATTACAATAAACTGTGGAAAATTCTGAAAGAGATGAGAATACCAGGCCACCTGACCTGCCTCCTGAGAAATCTGTATGAAGGTCAAGAAACAACAGTTAGAACTGGACATGGAACAACAGACTGGTTCCAAATCGGGAAAGGAGTACATCAAGGCTGTATGTTGACACCCTGCTTATTTAACTTATATGCAGAGTATATCATGAGAAACGCTGGGCTGGATGAAGCACAAGCTGGAATCAAGATTTCTGGGAGAAATATCAATAACCTCAGATATGCAGATGACACCATCCTTATGGCAAAAAGTAAAGAGGAACTAAAAAGCTTCTTGATGAAAGTGAAAGAGGAGAGTGAAAAAGTTGGCTTAAAACTCATCATTCAGAAAACTAAGATCATGGCATCTGGTCCCATCACTTCATGGCAAATAGATGGGAAAAGAGTGGAAACAGTGTCAGACTTTATTTTTTTGGGCTTCAAAATCACTGCAGATGGTGGCTGCAGCCATGAAATTAAAAGACACTTGCTCCTTGGAAGAAAAGTTATGACCAACCTAGACAGCATATTAAAAAGCAGAGACATTACTTTGCCAACAAAGGTCTGTCTAGTCCAAACTTTGGTTTCTCCAGTGGTCATGTATGGATGTGAGAGTTGGACTATAAAGAAAGCTGTGCACTGAAGAATTGATGCTTTTGAACTGTGGTGTTGGAGAAGATTCTTGAGAGTCCCTTGGACTGCAAGGAGATTCAACCAGTCCATCCTAAAGGAGATTAGTCCTGAATATTCATTGGAAGGACTGATGTTGAAGCTGAAACTCCAATACTTTGGCCACCTGATGAGGAGAACTGACTCATTTGAAAAGACCCTGATGATGGGAAGGATTGAAGGTGGGAGGAGAAGGGGTTGACAGAGGATGAGATGGTTGGATGGCATCACCAACTCTATGGACATGAGTTTGAGTAAACCCTGAGAGTTGGTGATGGACAGGGAGGCCTGGCGTGCTGCGGTTCATGGGGTCTCAATGAGTCGGACATGACTGAGCGACTGAACTGAACTGACTGAACTAAAGAAGAAGATTTGCTGGACAATAACATCTCTGAAGCTTTACTGAGACAGCAATATAGGAATTTTAGGGTTTAAAGAGGCTGAAAAGTGAAAGTCACTCAGTCATGTCCAACTCTTTGTGACCCCATGGACTGTAGTCCATGCAGTTCTCCAGGCCAGAATACTGGAGTGAGTACCCTTTCCCTTCTCCTGGGGATCTTCCCAATGCAGGGATTGAACCCAGGTCTCCCACATTGCAGGCGGATTCTTTACAAGCTGAGCCACAAGGGAAACTTATGAATACTGGAGTAGGAAGCCTATTTCTTCTCCAGGGGGTCTTCCCGATCCAAGAATCAAACTGGGGTCTCCTGCATTGCAGGAAGATTCTTTACCAATTTGAGCAATCAGGTAAAAAAGACTGTGAACAACGTCATAAAAACGGTAAGGTCTAATAATAACACATGTATTCATTTTTATTTAAAAAGCATCCTCCATTAAGATTTCTTTTCTTACCAAAGGCAGTATCTATCTGATTCATCAGCAAGTAATGGGCACCTTTACCATGTAATGCATGTCCTTTTGCTTCATTTAGCTACATATATTGTACATTCATTATATGAAAACTCCAGATGATAGAGGCCAACAATCATTAGAGAATAATTTAGAGAAATCATGAATACATTTATATCTCTGCTGAAGTAAAACTATTTTTACTGTATCTCCAAAATGAGTATAAGTATTGAGTAGCTATATTTTTTCTAATCTTTATATGTATTTTTTAAAATACAAAATATAGAAACACATACTCATTGTAAAAAGTGTTCAAATAATTTTTCATCATACAAAAAAGTAAATAAAAATCCATTTCTTACTTAAGATGTTATCATATCTTTATATCTTCCCTTTCTAGAAACAAAATTAAAAGCAGCAAAAGAATATTGTGAAGTTTTACCTTCACAGTTAAAAGAAACAAATGTGGGAAGGAAGTCTCTCCCTGTATGGACGCCATTTATGTGAAGATGTAGATTCTTATAGCTGCTGTTTTCAGCTTGTGATCATGAGAAGTCAGTCAAAAAAATAAAGTCATGTCAACACAGTGCGTTGGCATCACTGAGATGCTAACTTAGCACTAGCCCCACCTACTCCCAGATTTTTGCTTTGTAATATAACTAAGATATTTCATTGGTAAACCAGTATAATTCAGGTATTCTGTAACATGCAATTAAGAAAACTTGGAAGTGAGAGGATATGCTGAAGTTTTCAGAGGTATATGTAGGTGTCCAAACTCATCACACCATACGCATTAAATATGTGCAGGTTTTTTTGCATATCAATTATACCTCAATAAAGCTGGATTTGGATTTTTTTTTAAAGAACAATAAGGATATAAATTGTATTTCAGGACAAGAGAAATGGTGTTATGAACTCAGTGTCCATGCACCCAACCAAATCCAAATTCAGTTAAGTTGAACCCCTGCAATGAGATGGAATTTGGAAGTGGAAACTTCCATAATGAGAGTTAGATGAGGTGATAGGGGGCTTCTCAGGAGGTGCAGTGGAAAAGAATCTGCCTGCCAATGCAGGAGATGTCAGAGAGATGACTTTTGATCCCTGGGTCAGGAAGATCTCCTGGAAAAGGAAATGGCAACCCACTCCAGTATTCTTGCGTGGGAAATCCCATGGACAGAGGAGCCTGGTGGGCTGCAGTTCATGAGGTCACAAAGAGTCAGACATAACTGAGCACATTGAGTATTTGTTGCAGTGATAGGCATGGTGTCTTCCTGATGGGATTGATGAGCACATTCATCAAGGAAAAGATGGGAGCTCTCCCCATCTCTGCCATGTGAGAACACAATATGAATGTGGCCATCTGCAAGCCAGGAAGAGCACTCTCACCAGAACTCAGCTATACAGTCACCCTGATTTGGGACCTCCAGCCTCCAGAACTGTGAAGAAATAAATTTCTGATGTTGGGAACATTTTTTTCCTTTCTAATTATGCTGGTGGGTACTGATGAAACTTGAAGGAAAAGTAGAGGGAGCTTGAAATATATAAGCTCAGAGATGTGACCAAAGAGAGAGCAAAGCTCCTGGCAGAACACTAGAAAAGCTGCTACTAAGAAACAGTATGATGACAGAGGGCCACCTGAAAAGTGAAAGGGACAACAGTGATTTACGGAAGGTCTATGTATGGTACAATAGACTCTCTGTCTCTCCCTCCACATTGCAGAACAGCCTGTAACCAAGCATTTGTTTTCCTGAGTGGAGAAAAAAGCCAGTGGTTCTTCTCTAAAGCAATTGAACAAAGCAGAGACCTAGAACAAGTAAGAGAGATATTGGTAACCTTCGAGTACAACCTTCCTCATTGTAGCATTTAGGGAAATGTAAGAATAAACTTCACCCTTATGTGGGGCTATGCCCCTGTCAGTAATGGACAGACTTCCCTGGTGGGTATCGCCACTCCGTTATGGGGACTTTATACCACTGTGCTTTTTAGAACAACAGAAAGGAACTTTCCTCTCTCTCACCAACCATAACCTTTCTTTGCTCTCCTGGTATAAGAAGAAGCCATCAATGGGCCAAGGATATAGGGTTACATTTAACATGAACACCAGCCTTACGGAGATAACAAAGGCTTATACCTCATATATGAAAATTAAAGAGGAAAAGGGCTCCCTTACAAAAGGGGGACAGGCCTCCCAGTACCTTGAGCAATACTACCAGGTCTGGGATGAATATTTCTGGATGACTCCTGAGAAAGGACAGTTGATTGCCCCTGCTACTATTTGCTGGGAACAAAAAGAACAGAAAGTTGGATTTGGAGACCGTCCCCTAGACCCAAAAGTATAATCCTGGAATCTGCTGGGTAGCCCCCAGTGGGACCCAGTGGCTCTGTGGGCTTAACTTATGTCCATGGTTACCAGTTGGCTGGGTGGGGCGAAGCCTAGCCTACACCAGCCTCCAGTAAACCTGCCTTATCTGCATGCAAGATGGACACGATCCAGGTACCAATGGTATGACTATCTTGCTGCCTTGTTTGTACCCTCTGTAGGGACAACAGATATCATGGTTAAGGTAGAGGCCTTAACTAACTTCACTAAACAGACCCTTTTAGACAGTACTAAAGCCATTAAGGCTAAATACCAGCACAAGACCCACAGTCAACAAGTACCGTAAGGGAAAGTTGAAAAGAACTTTGAAGAGAGAGTTCAAGAGGGCGTGAAACCATTAATGAAGAACAGATTCAGATGCCCTTTTGGACTTCAGTCCTCTCCTGGGTAAAGGGAGACTGGTGGAAAACCATTGTAACTGTTGTTATAGTAAAATAAATGATGCTCATTATGGAAACTAAGAGCATCAAGAGGGGGGAATAAAGAAGGAATTCACAGGGCCTGGACTCCATCTCAGGCCTGCCCATGCTGCTCGTGCTAGGCCGCCTCTCCAATGGACTCTGAACTCTGTGCTTAGCGCCTGTGGGAATGACAATGGAAGGATAAGACCCCCTCTGGGCAGGGGAATCTTGAAGATCACATCCAGGTTACTCATTGCCTAAGAGAAAACAGACACTAATCACCCCTGCCTCCGGACAGTATTTATCGGAATGTAACCACAGGCTTATCGGTTATTAACTGGTTGGAATATAACCGCGGGCTTATTGATTATTAGCTGTTTGAACACATAACACGTGAATGATGGGGTTATTGTGATTATATTTACCCTTCCTTTGTAAGCCTTAAGGGATTTGGGCTGGTGGGTTTGGACAGGTACACATGGGGTATAAAAGATTTTCACAAATGCTGGTCGGGGTCCTTGGCTAAGAGGAGACTCTGCCTTGGACCCGCCGGTGGACCTGCACTCCACTAAAAAAAAAGAAAAGAAAAGAATAAGAAAGAAAAGAATAAACTTCACCCTTAAAGAAAAACTCCAAATTCACATATTCTGCCACATCACTGGAGTTTTCATCCTCAAGTAGAAATGGACATCAATAGGTTTCTTGAAAAAAGCATTCAATATATTATAAGGGGAAAATCTAAACACAGAGACAAAAATAATGATTCTAGAGTAAGAAGAAAGAATTCAGAAAACAGAACAGAAATTAAATATAAAATATAACAAAGACAAAAAATATTTTAAAACTTCTTGGATTTTTTTCTTTTATATTGTTATTGCAGCATGTTTTACATATATAATTCAGTCATTTAAAGTAAACAATTCAATCTTTTTAGAAATTCCCCAAATTATGAAGCCAACACTATGCAAACCAAACAGGTTCAAGTTTTTATCATCCCCATAAGGTTCTTCCTTCCCACTTACTGTTAATCTCCTTTTCCACCCACTTCCCCAGCAACCACTAATCTGTTGATTTAGTCACTAAGTCATGTCCGACTCTTGCGACCCCATGTACTGTAGCCCTCCAGGCTCCTCTGCCCATGAAATTCTCCAGGCAAGAATACTGGCGTGTGTTGACCTTTCCTTCTCCATGATTAATCTGTTATATGTCCCTATAGATTTGCTATTTATATCAGTGGTAGCATGTACTATGTGGACTATCATGTCTTGCTTCTTTCATTATGTTTGTGAAATATTCTGAGGTTCATCCATATTGTAGCATATGTCCATTGTTCAAAACTAGAACTCGGGGCTGGTGCCCTGGGAAGACCCAGAGGGATCGGGTGAGAGGGAGGTCCAGGGTGGGATCAGGATGGGGAATACATATAAATCCATGGCTGATTCATGTCAATGTATGGACAGTATTGTAAAGTAATTAGCCTCCAACTAATAAAAATAAATGGAAAAAAAAAAAACATTAGAACTCTTAAACAACTACTGGAAGATAGATGGTATTACATCCCCAACAAAAGAGGAAGATATAATGAAAAAGCCACAGACATAGGAAAATGAAAATCATTTGTATATTTAAAATGTAAGTGCCAAAATAAAAATACATTAAAAATAATGAAAGGTAAAAATGAGGAAATCTCCCACACTAGTAATTCACCATTATTAGGTTTGTTTTTATTTCTTCCTATCTTGTTTTCTTTTTCCATTCTGTGCACTTATATATAGATTTTTAAGTAACATTTTAAAAATAAATGTTATTTCAACCTAGAGGGGTGGGATGGGGAGGGAGACTGTTTCAAAAGGGAGGGTATATATGTGTACCTATGGCTGATTCATGTTGAGATTTAACAGAAAACAAGAAATTATGTAAAGCAACTATCCTTCAATAAAAAAAAATAAAAAGAACCAATTTAGATAAAGGAAAGTAAAAAAAAGAAAAAATATAAACAGTATATCTACATAAAGAAATATTTTCCAACCAGAGCAGTGCATATTGTAGATTTTATTGTCATTGGTAGATTTTATTACTAGCACTATATGTGATCATTTTTATCATGCTATAATTACAATGTTGTATCCTGATTTTCTCATTCCAGCTTTCATGACCATTCTGTTATTAACAGAGACCTTAAAAGCTTTATTTTTAATAACTACTACATTTTTGATTCTGATTCTTTGTTTATTTAAGGCAATTCCATATTTTCATATGCATTCATAAATGCATAATGTATATCACCATATCAGTGTTCTGATTACAGACTATTTCCTTAGGCTAGATTGTAAGTGAAATTTCTGGTTAGAGTATGGATACACTTTAAGGTCTTCGTTATGTGTCATTGAGTTATTTTCCATGAGGCTTATAATCATTCTATATGACAACTTAATACAGATTGGAAAGCAATACTTAGCAATAAAAATATTTCTCATCAGTTTGTTTGACATAATTTAGCAATCATAAGTTGTATGTAACACTAGCACTATAGTTACACAGGAGCTTAATTTTAAGATAGGATTTAAAATACTTTTTATTACATTTTTTAGATTAGAAAAGCCTAGATTCCATAGTATAATAATATACTTTACACTTAAACAATGACCAATAGAGATTTGTCTTCCTACACACACCAAAGGTACACACACACAAACATGCACACAATTGTGAACAGTTCACAATATTATTTTTTTCAATTTGATCACATTTATTTCTTTCTAATTTTACAAGTAAGGAATGTTCATTGCAAACAAATAGAACTACATAAAAGCATGATGTAAAAAAAGAACAATCACCTAGAAACCCCATCCTCCAGAAATAACTACCATTAACATGTTGATGCATTTCTTCCATGTCTACATATTTTTTTTAAATAATTGAAGTACAATTAACCTACAACACTATGTTATTTCTAAATGCACAATTCTTTTAACATTTCTACTAGATTTCTATTTGGTTGATCTACTATCTTTATTGTATATTTGCCTTTACGAATGAGATTTTTTTCTTTCATAGCTTTTGTATTTATCTTTCTGTCCTTTTCTTTTTTGCTTAGAGAAGTCCCTTTAACATTTCTTGTAAAACTGGTTTGTGGTGCTGAACTCTTTCAGCTTTTTCTTGTTGGTAGAAATCTCTATGTCTCTTTCTAATTTGAATGATAGCTTTGCTGGATAGAGTATTCTTGGTTGTAGGTTTCTTCCTTTCATCAGTTTATATATATTGTTCTACTCCCTTCTGCCCTGCAAAGGATTTGCTGAAAACTCAGCTAATGATCTTATGGGAGTTCCCTTGTATGTAACTAGTTGCTTTTAGTTTGCTGCTTTTAATATTCTCTCTTTATCTTTAATTTTTGCCTTTTTAATTATAATGTGTCTCAGGGTGGTCCCCCCTTGGGTTGATCATCCCTGGAACTCTGTGCTTCCTGGACCTGGACTGTCTATTTCGTTTCCCAAGTTAGGGAATTTTTCAGCTATTATTTCTTCAAATGTGTTCTCTGCCCCCTTTTTCTCTCTTCTCCTTCTGGGACTCTAATAATGTGAATGTTAGTAAGCTTAATGATGTCCCAAAGGTCTCTTAAACTATACTTTAAAAAAAAAAAACAACTTTTTGTTTTCCTTTTTCTGTTCAGACTGAGTTATGTTTTACTGCTCTTTTTTCCAGTTTGCTGATTCAGGCCTCTGCATCACCTAATGTACATTTTACTCCTGCTACTGTAGAGGTTGCTGGCTGCTGCTTTGTCTAGGTTTGATCCCAGCATGGCTGGCTGCATGGCCAGAGTCCCAGGGCTAGTGCTGACCAGTTAGTGGATGGGGCTGGGTTCTAGTGTTAATAAGATATAAGGAGGATTCAAAATGGTGCTTGCCAGCACCAGTGACTTTTATTATGAGCTCTCAAAAATGGATGCCATCAGTATCTGTGTCCTCAGGGTATGTCCCAGTTGCCTCCTGCCAATCCAGGAGACTCTAAAAGATCAGCTAGTAGGTTTGATGCCGGATCCTTCAAATTACTGCTTTTGCACTCAATGTTGGAGGGTATGAGGTTTTGCAGATATTCTTAAAGACTGGAGTCTATTTCCCACAGCACCCCCACTCTCCAGAATGCAAGTTCCACTGGCCTTAAAGCTAGACTTTCTGAGGATCTATTTCAGGACTCACAGGCTGGGTAGCCTACCATCAGGTTCAGGCTTCTCTCTCCTTAAAAGGAATCTCTGCCATTTTGATTATTGTGTTTGTGGGTCACCTACCCAGGGTTATGGGACTTAACTGCACAGTATGTCTGCCTCTTCTACCCATTTTGCTCTAATTCCTTCTTTATATCTTTAGTTGTAGAAGATCTTTCCTGCTAGTCTTCTGGTCATTCACATCAATAATTGCTGTGTAAGCAGTTGTAATTTTGGTGTGCCTGAAGGAGGAGGTGACCTCAGTGACTTCCTCTTTTGACACCTTGGCCACACCACAATATTGTTTATTAAATTTGAAACATCTACCAGTATGAACAATAACAATGTAACTGATGGCTTAGGTGGCATTTCCTAAAATCTTCTCAATTGCCAGATTGGTTCAGATGCACATCTTTAGTACTCCCACAGTGCCTGCATATTATTATTCTTGCCAGATTGAGTTTAAATGAATTCTTAACTAAAATTATTTTTTTCTTTTTATTGCCAGCATATAATTAATACAAAAGAAGATATTGTTTGATTAATGCTTCCAATTCTAACATCAAGGACATAATGCCTACCACATAATTTACTTATGATGTTTATCAACATGAACTGAAATTCTTTAAATAAGTTCAGAGGAGTGTGAATTTAGGCCCTTTGCAATAATGATTTTGCTATATTTCCTTTTGTTGGGAGTGTGTATTTCAGAAATACTCCCATTCCTTTTTTTTCTAATACATTATTTTGAAGCAATGGTTTTCTATTATTTTAAAATTTTTAAAGAAGTAAAATCTACAGAATTTTAATAAATAAATTTGGAAAATGAAATAAAAAATCATCACTTTTATCATTGATTTTACCTAATACGAAAATCCAAATTTGCAACTATTTGCTTACCATATATTGGGAATCAAAATTTCAACAAAGGATTTTCCTTTGAAATTACATAATTGAAAAATTCCTCTATGCATTTGGAACATAATTTTTATATTGATCTTATTTAGAAGATATGAACTACTTAAAGCATTCCTATAATGCATACATCTGACCCTGTGATCCAACTTTGCTTGATCATAGGACTTTCTAAGCCAATGATTTGGTGCTCACTTCCCTGGTGGCTCAGATGGTAAAGAATCTGCCTGCAATGTAAGAGACCCAGGTTCAAACCCTGGGTTGGGAAGATTCCCTGGAGAAGGGAATGGCAACCCACTCAAGTATTCTTGCTTGGAGAATTCCATAGACAGAGGAGCCTGGAGGGCTACAGTCCACGGGGTCACAAAGAGTCAGACACAACTGAGCAACTAACACTTTGAGCACTTGGTTTCTGTCTATAACATACCATCTCCTCTCTGCCTTCCAGAATTCATAAAAACTTTCATCTGAGCATGGTCTCTTCCTGTTTTTAATTCCATTTTACATTTATTATTGTTTTTTCTGCGACTTTTTGTTATTTTGGGGGAATTGAAATGAGAGCTGGGGGAGATAAATTTGTTTCAGCTTTTCTCAATTGTTTAAAAAAAAAGAATATTTTAAGTATTATCAATTGTGTACTTTTAATTATCAAAAGGGATTTTCTGATAAAATATAAAATGTTGCTAATCATTGGTTTCTCAAACCATGAGACATTTTTTTTGAGGTAGGTCTTAATGGCCTTCTAAAGAAAATTACCTAACATATCTTTCTTCTTTGTTTTTATAGAGATTTGCTTGCTGACCAAGGGACGGCGCACTGCCAGTGTTCGAGCTGATACATATTGTCGTCTTTACTCACTTTCTGTGGACAATTTCAATGAGGTCCTGGAGGAATATCCAATGATGAGAAGAGCCTTTGAGACGGTTGCCATTGACCGATTAGATAGGATAGGTACTGTTTGTTTTCTTCTTTACTTACAATTCACTTTTAATCTAGTGGTTGAGTATATATTGCAGTCATAAGTCCCAAATGCTGGTTTACAGATTGCTTATTAGCTAGCATAGAAATAGCAATTAGCTATAGTCGTATTTCTAGAAAGATCTGAGGCACTAACTTTCTCTTCTAAGTATTCTAGGTTTGTTTATTCATCTCTGTTTTTACTAGCTACACAGTCTGATTTCCTCAGTGATACCAAAAGGTAAAAACAATTATTACAAATTCTAGATGGCATTAAAATAGAACTAAAAATACAATAGTATGGGTCTACATTACAAACTATATTTTATCACATTTTTTTTTAATCTTAAGGATCTACTTTACATTTATTCTTACATTAAGATTTGAAAACCTGTGCATTTTACTTGTCACAGTAGAAACTTTAATGTTTGTAATATAGACTCAAACATAAAAAGCCTTAATAGAAATGCTCACATAGATGCTTTATTTTGCAAACATCAACTTATTTTAAAATCTTTTCTGCTCTAAAATTAAAATATTGATATATAAGGCCTTACTAGTTACACTAGTTTAAACATTTGAATAATTGCCATAGTAAAATTAGATCAGATTGGCTTTCTGTTAACTTCCCAAGATATGCTGGAACATTCTGATGTCAGAAGGTGGTATGCATTCCTTTTCCACACCCAAATTCTCCTCCCCCACCAGACCCTTCTCTGCTCCCTTTCCCAGCTTAATGATTAAAAGCTTAATTCTACTAGCCTTCATATTTCAATTTAGACATCATTTCCCTGTAGAAACCTATGACCTTCCACTCCTCCTTATTAGTTTGAGCACCCTGGATAGGATCTCCCATACCCCTGGGACGTTCCTCCATCACAGTACAGCTTTTATTATTTAAATTTCTCTAGAGATGCTAAGCTTTATGAATGAAGAGATCATGTCTAATTCACTATTACATTCACAGTACCTAGTACACAATGAATATTGCTGAAGAGAGTTAGGGAGGGATGAAGGAATCAATGACCTCAAAGGAGATGGGGTTGGGATCACTGAAAAGTAAAGAAAGAGGTACTTCAACTGCTTCATTCTTATTAAAGGTAAGGACTTTTGATTGGTGTTATGGTTATGTTAGCTTTTCTTCTGCACTTTACATCTTTCTTTTCCTCTATATTAGTAGGACAGAAGACTTCATAAGGATCTGAAATTTGGTTAGGAAAAGTAAAGGTAGTATTTGTACATTACCATTAGTTAGCACAACAAGGCTTCCCAGGTGGCACAATAGTAATGAGTAATAGAATCTACCTGTCAATGCAATCCCTAAGTCAGGAAGATCCCCAGGAGAAGGAAATGGCAACCCACTCCAGTATTCTTGCCAGGGAAGTCCCATGGACAGAGGAGCCGGGAGGGCTACAGTCCGTGGGGTTGGAAAGAGTCAGACATGACTGAACACACGTGCACACTAGACACAACACACATATTAAAAATCACATGGATAACTTAGAGGCTGTGACAGAACGGAGTGTCCAGGAGACAGTGCCCATGAAAGACATGAGTATTCCTGAAAGCATCTTTACTTAATTTGAAAATAACTTCCCTCTTTGTGGTACGTGAGTGTTCATGGTAGAATCAGAGACTGATTAATAGATTAATTCCTAAGCCAACTAACCATATTTAGAAAAGCATCAAAACCAAGGTATTGCAATAGAGACTTTCTGTTACTCTGATAGAGCATCTCATAAAATTTACTACAATTAATTTTTATAAGAAAAATTTGCATGAAGTTATTTTCATTCCATAATGCAGGCAATAAAATTGCAAGTAAGCACCAATATTTGCATTTTTAATCTTCACAAAATTCCAGCAGTGCATTAAAAGTTATAGTATTTTTCCACAAGGGCCCAGATACTCAGATTATGAAATGTTGACTATTCACATGACCACAAAAAATATCCTTCTCAGTTTTGGGCTCATTGCTTATAAATGCATACATTATAGTTAAAGTGACTATGCTAAGTAAGAATTTATATTTTCGACTAATATATGTCTTTGTTCTTTGGGAAATTAGGACAATTCTGTAAAAAGAGAAGAAACTGTTCATATTGGCATTCATTTAAAATGATTGCCTTCCCAGCAGCCAAGTAAATTATAACACCACACTTCTATTCAAAGATGTTCCTTGTTAGTTTAGATGTGATACTTTATTTAGTGATATGGCAAATTGATTTACTTTCCAGTTACCGTATTTACAAAGGTATTATTTTATTGATGTCATTTAAAAATCACTAATTTTCCCCCTTTTCATCAACCTACAATTGATGCTAATTGTTATTTTTCCAAAGAATGTCTTGTAATGCAAACCAAAGACAATAGCAAGAAGAGAGGGTGCTTATTGAGGTTCTAGAGGGAGCTAAGCACTTGCCATACATCAGTGCCCTTTGATCCTCACAACACCCTCTCAGAAGAGGAAAGATTATGAAAAAGTTCTCAATCTGGCTGCACATAAGAATCCCCTGACAAAATCTGATTATGAAGTACCAAAATCTGGACCCTTGTCTGGTTATTCTCATTTAGCTGTTAGGGCACAGCTGGAAATCAGTAACTCTTATCAATCCAGCAATGAGATAAATATACAGGTAGAGCAGAGAATCTCTGGAGTAGGGCTCTGGTCAAAAGCAAAGGCCTTTGTTTCTCAAACATGCATGTAACAGTCCCCCAGACATCAGAGTAAAAGGTGGCACCTGTGCAACAAGTGGGTGAGACCCAGGAGACTTCATTCCCAGCAAACACTCACGTGACACAGATGCTGCTGCGTCATAGTCTGTAGGCACTCTCTGATCAGATCTACTGGCTTCCTTGCCCAGCTCTGTCACTTACTAACCATGTTTTCTTGGGCATTGGTCTTAACCTTTCCATGTTACAGTCTCCTTTTAGATGAAGTAGAATCGTGAGCACACCTACCTCAAAGAGTTGAGGATTAAATAAATCTGCCTAAAGACAGGGAAGCCTGGCGTGCTGCACTCCCCGGGATCACAAAGAGTCAGACAGGACTTGGCAACTGGACAACAAAAGCCTTGGCTAGAGTGCTTGTCACATAGTATGTTTTCCATTGACCTTTCTTGAAAAAGGAACTTGAAACTGAAATCTTGATGTCAGACCCATCCTGCTCCAAGCGCCCTGTTTTTCTCTCAGGGTAGCCCTCAGGCTAATCTCTCCATTTCTTCAGTAAGATGGCTTTTGCCATATTACAGACTTTTCAACTTGACTCCTGGAGAAGGTAAGACTTACCAGAAAGAGACAGGAAGCATGAGAGGCAGGAGCCACGTTTCCATTTGGTGTCTAAAGGTAAGTGCTCCACTTTGAAGCCTCTTCAATGAAACACTGCCATCATCCTGTTTGCAGGAGCCACTGGTGCTTGGAGTTGCCATCAGTCATTTGTAGATGTTCTAAGTGCCTATCTTCCTTTCGCTGACAGGGAAGAAAAATTCAATTCTCCTGCAAAAGTTCCAGAAGGATCTGAACACGGGTGTTTTCAACAATCAGGAGAACGAGATCCTGAAGCAGATTGTGAAACACGACAGGGAAATGGTGCAGGCAATCCCTCCCCTCAATTACCCTCAGATGACCGCCCTGAATTCCACCTCTTCAACTACTACCCCGACCTCTCGCGTGAGGACACAGTCGCCGCCGGTGTACACAGCCACCAGTCTGTCTCATAGCAACCTGCACTCCCCCAGCCCCAGCACCCAGACCCCCCAGCCGTCAGCCATCCTCTCGCCCTGCTCCTACACCACCGCTGTCTGCAGCCCTCCTGTACAGAGCCCGCTAGCCACTCGAACTTTCCACTATGCCTCCCCCACGGCGTCCCAGTTGTCCCTCATTCAGCAGCAGCAGGTTCAGCAGCCACCGCAGCCCCAGCAGCCGCCCCAAGCTCCACAGACCCCCGGCAGCTCCACACCGAAAAACGAAGTGCACAAGAGCACGCAGGCGCTCCACAACACCAGCCTGACCCGAGAAGTCAGGCCCCTCTCTGCCTCGCAGCCCTCGCTGCCCCATGAGGTCTCCACCCTGATCTCCAGACCGCATCCCACTGTGGGCGAGTCCCTGGCCTCCATCCCTCAACCCGTGACCACGGTCCACGGCTCGGGCCTGCAGGCAGGGGGCAGGGGCACCGTCCCCCAGCGAGTCACCCTGTTCCGACAGATGTCGTCGGGAGCCATCCCCCCGAACCGGGGAGTCCCCCCGGCCCCCCCTCCACCAGCAGCCGCTCATCCAAGGGAGGCGCCCTCAGTCTTAACGACAGACCCAGAGGCAGAAAAGCCACGATTTGCTTCAAATTTATGATCCCTGCTGATTGTCAAAGCAGAAAGAAATACTCTAACGAACTGAGGCGCTTCTCAGATCTGATTTTATTCTATCTCCTGATAGATCCCTCTAGCCTACTATGAAGAGATATTTTAGACAGCTCTGGCCTACATGCAAAATGTAAAATATATATATATATACACATATGCTATTAAGTCTATATCTGAAAAATCTCAAGAGAAGTTCAAAAGACTTGTTTAGCATTCAGTGTTATATGTCTTCCTTTCTTTAAATCATTAAAGGATTTCAAATGTTGTTGTAAGATTATTTATTTTTAACCTACTTTTACTTAATTCCTTTGATATATGTATTTCTCTATTTTATGAAGAGTTCTTGGATTCCGTGGAAACAAAACTCTGATTTTAAAAAGGCAACTCAAGTGAGCTGAATAGCACCAATCAAAACTTTTCTCATTAGCTGTGTCTCTGCATCTAAATTGTTAATCATTAATTATGTAGGATTAAATAGCAGATCCCATTTTCTAAATCTAAATTGTATTTTGGTGCTTTGAATTTTAAATTAGGTTAAAGAACACACCATATGTTTGGCCGTGGTAGGGGACTAGCATTGGCTATGATCTCTACAGTCATAGAGATATGACTATCTCTAACCTCAAACATGTTCACTGATCTTTCAGAAAGCTGAAGGGATATTTCTCTTCAAGTGTTATCAGACTTTTACCAAGACTCAATCAATGTTAGCTGTAAATAACTGTTTCAACCCAAATAAAAATAGCTCTTCTGTGCTGTATGAAGGTAAAAGTCATTGTTTAAGAATTTAGTTTTACTGCTTCACTTCAAAACTTAGAGTTTTAAATTTTACAAAACCTAATTGTGACAACTATTCAACTGTAATGCAATGGCTTGAAACCTACAATATTATTTTAACCTGCAATGTTTTATGCAAAATTGTATGCTTGGTTCTACAAATTGCTTGTATTATACCAAAAATCATTACTTTCTTCTTTCTTGCCATAATCAAGCATCTGAAAATAGGCCCTGCATGCTTTGGGGGAAAAAAAGTAGGTTCAAAGCAGTCATTGTAGGGGAAAGCTTACAGTATTTCTCATTTCTAGAAAAGTATAACCATTCATTAATTGCCTATCTTAAAATTCCTGCAAGGCTGACTTGGATCTCTGACTTAAGTCTAGAAGTGAGGTTTTCACTTTCATTTAATGTTATTATTATCTTTATCATTTAAATGACAATTTGTAAACTACAGCTTGATTTAGAGTTGCCAGTGTGTTCTGTGTCTTTCACTGTAGTTGGTAGTTTACTGTGGTGTTAATTTAAAAAAAATAAATACACTATAGCATCACTTGTTTGGGAACATACACTTTGCTCTTTGTGTATTGTTAACTAAATGGTTAGTAAATCTTAACGAATGTGGTGACTAACATAGTCCTTAGAAACGAGGTTTGTTATTTTAAATGTGCTAAAAAAAAGTACAGACCTGGTGACATCAAGCAGGAGGTCAAAGTCAATGTCTGCGAGGATCGGGTTTTTTTGTTTGTTTGTTTGTATGTTTCCTTAACTCTGTTCATGATCTGTGAACATCTGCTTCTTCTCAAAGAAGTCCCTTAGAAATCATTTGTGCCTAACACACCCCTCGGATATGGTGGATGACTGGAACTCAATTGGAAGATTCCCAATAACAGACTTCTGTAAATAACCCAAGTTAAGAGAATGACATAAAGTGGAGGTCTACCGTGTCTCTGACACTGGCGATGCATTTAAGAACTTAACAAAGATCATACACCAAATGGGGCAGGGCCTCCAGATAGACTTGAGGACAGAAAACAAAAGCAAAACTCTAAAACGGATCCATGCTGCCTGTTATGCCTTTTATGGATATACTACTTATAATACCAAAATGAGTTGTTATGTTTAATTTCTAACAAATTATAGCTTGTGTGAAAGGAATCAACAGTGCTAGACAATGTGTAATTGTGAACATGCTGGTGACCTATGATGGAGTGTCAGGAGTGGTGTAAGAAAGGGCTTGTTTAGTCTACCTAGGACCTATGGGGAAGCTGCAAGACCATTTACATATCAGTACAAAACTCCTTTATTTTATTAAAATACTGATAATTAACTTCAATTTATTAAGATCATTATTGGTCCTTTAAATTATTAAAGGTTTACATTTGATAGAACTAATGGGTTTGGTAGTGAAATATTTTTATATATATAAATGTTTGGTTTTTTATTTTGAGCACTACTGAGAAACATAAGCAAAATTGAATTGCATGGTCTTTCAGTGCAACCATAAAGTTTTTATTCACTTTGTAATAGAATGGACAAAAAAAAACCCTAAGGTTTGTATGTTAAACTAATAAAGTGGTACAGGGTAAATTATATACATATATATGTATGAATATATATACTTAGGTTAAGAAGAAAATTGACTCACATTCCTGTAACATAAAAGTTCATTACTAGTTGAAAAGTGACCACTTTTCTCTGTACATAGTTAAGCCCATAAGTATGGAGTTTTAAACTGTACAGAAAGAAATGTATTACTGAAAAGATTGATCTTTCTGCTGCTGGGAAAATAGTAGAATAGCTGATTCTTACAACAACTGTATGATCAGGGATGAATTAGAGAATTTCTTTTGTCTTTGCTCAAAGCCATACATATATAAATATATATAAAGATTATTAATAAATTCAACAAAAAATAAACTAAAATTATGAATATTTTATTTTATCAATATACACTAGTCAAACACTTTATTTAAGAGTATAGATTTGCCCCTGTCTTTCTGTCTTTATGTCATAAGATGTCCAAGAGGGCTTTTACTTGATAATCATCATAAAATTAATTATAGGTATTCTCTCACTATAGAAAGAAAAGAACTTAAATAGAACACAGATTTTCCAGCTATCCCTGTGTTTTTTTCCTCTTCTATAATGTACAAGTTGAGTTTTTTTTCTTCTTCACGCTGTACTTTCTTAGCATGTGGTTTTATCCAGCTTCAAAACACAAATATTTCTGTGCTTTATTGAACATGGGGAGGAGAAATCATTGCCCTATAATTTACGTATACAAACCTCTTTTATGATAGCCATCAGCCTTCTAAAGACTTTAGATAGTGACAGAACCTCCATAAGCAATAAATGAATTTTGAATCAGACCTAAAAGCTTGAAACAGAGTATATTGCAATGAGTGAAGGATTCTCAAAAGTGTTAAGCAAAATTAGCAGGAGTGTAAATATATTATAGTCATCCAGTAAATGGCCTGTCTCCCCATCTCTGTCACCACTCCTTAAGTGAATGCTGCCTCACTTTCCGTAGGTGGCTGTTTTTCCATTTACAGAAAAAAGAACGTAACATCTGCAAGACACTCCAAAGTACTCAGTCAAATTGCTAGAATAAACTAATGGACTTGAGTGATTTAAACAATGTGATGTGTTTTGAATTTTAGATGTATTATTTCAAATCCTGAGTTATTTACACTTCAAAATGCAAATGATCTGTACTATCTTTCAAGCCTATTTTTAAAGACTCCACACACCTCCTTTTTCACCTTGTGTGTTTATATGTGTTAATTTCACTATGCTGCTTTGCTGCTGTGGATCTCACTATCATCATTTGCAACATTAAGCTCTTTGAACAAGGTTTCTCTCCCTTCTGCCTCCATCCTTCTAGAATGCCATGCATGCCAAGTTGCTCCAGTCATGCCCAACTCTGTGAGACCCCATGGACAGGAGCCCACCAAGGCTCCTCCATCCACAGGAGTCTCCAGGCAGGAATACTGGAGTGGGTTGCCATTTCCTTCCCCTCCTTCTAGAATATGTGCCATGAAACCCAGGTGTGATTATTTTGCTTGTAACTACATGCTCTATTTGAAAAATTACTTATATTGTACAATATGAACGAAATGAGGTGCTTACAGGATAATTGGATGCTGAGCATCAATAGCTGAAAAGAATGGTCAGAAATTTTTAAAAGTGTGACTGGCTGTGTGCACTGAATTGTTTTATAACTTTATTCACTCTGTCCTTTTTCCAGGAAAACAGAATGAAACAAAGATTTGCTGTATTCAGGGTTAGGTATACCTGCTACTGGCACTTGAAAGCAGTGACTTTCTTACATAATTTTGATTCTTTCCTTTTTATAAAAATAGCATCTATGATTTATATACTGGCCAACAGTGAAGTTAATCATGATGAGAATGTCTGCTTTTAAAAGAGAACAAAGAAAGTAGGAAATACCTTGCCTAAATTCATGAAGGATTTAGAAACAGACTGGCCGTATTTCTCTTCTCCTTCTCCCATTTTGGAGTTTTTCACCAGAGGCCACATTCCTTCCTTAGCTGGGAACAATTGACATTTCCATTAATATGTCATTTTGTTCTTCATCATTTCCTTCATAGCTTTAGGGTATGAAAAGCATGAACTTTTCTTTACAGGAAAAATTTTATGGCATATTCACAAATCTGCCCCTAGAAGAAGATAATTTTATTACAATTTTTTAGAAGAAAATCTTAGTGATTTTGTAATACTTGATTGCTTTTCAGACTTGATTAACCACTCAATTGTATTGAGAAGGTACATATAGTTCTGAGTTGCCCAAAGTGTGATATTCAGGTATTTAACATAATGAAGTATTTCATTTGAGAAACATTAAATAGTATTAAATGGATGAAAAACTTACATACACTATATAGCATATAGTCTGCATATAACTCCATGCCAAAAATCAAGTCTATATTAACAATATTGGCTTGTAAACAAGCATATGGAAAGATTCCAGTGATTGTACTTTTCACAGTAATTCCTTAAAACATTAAACATATATCACAAAGCCAGTAGAACGAATCAAAATATGCTTGACTCCCAGTTCAGAACAATCTAAGGACTGGTAGCAAGTTGATGCAAATATCCCCAACTGTGGTTTACCTCTACTTGGTAACAGTAAATTCCATTTTGGAAAGCAGTCAAAACTCATTTGAAGTTCAATTTTCTTAATACAATAAATCACCTAGTTTGGCATCACTTTTGTGATAAAAAACAATTGTGATTACTTTTATGTGTGTGGCTCATAAATGATCTTTGAAGGCGGCCTAGGAATGTTCCATGACCCTTTAAATATGTATAGCTTCCCAAATTCAGACTGTCTAGATTCTAAACGTTTGCTTCCCTGGTGGCTCAGTGATAAAGAATCTGCCTGCCAATGCAAGAGGTATAAGAGACACAGGTTCGATCCCTGGGTTGGAAAGATCCCCTGGAGAAGGAAATGGCAACCCACTTCAATATTCTTGCCTGGAAAATCTCATGGACAGAGGAGCCTGGCCAGCTACAAGTCTGGGGTCTCAAAGAGTTGGAATGACTTAGCAACTAAAGAACTATAGCTTTAAATCCAGCGTAAGCATCTGTTTTTACACTAATAAAAAACAATGATCAAATCTATTGATTTAGGCTTGTTTTGCATGGTTCTTTTTGAAGGGATGATTATTTACCATACATATGACATCATATATTTCTGTGAATAAATGGTATTAAATTTTAATTTCTCCATATTTGAAACTCTCAGATAATAGCTTCTTAAACTGAAACCTCTAATGAACTCTTAGTCTTTCCCAAGTTAGTTTATTATTAGCCTTTACGTAAACAACATAAACAGAAATCTACTGTATAATTTTGCTAATTACTCCAAGATATGAATGTTGACAAGCTCTGAGACTTTATATTTTTATTAAAATAATTTGTCACATAAATGAATAACAAATGTATGTAAAAAAATTAGCTCAAACTTGACAAGAGAGTTCTGGGTAAGCCAGTTCAAAGATTCCATCTAGATAGAACTATTTTGTAAGTAAAAATTAAAATATAATTTCAAAAATAATTTTTTAGAAACTTATCTGGTTAAATAAAGAGTGTGTATGTGTGTGTGTGCTGAGTCACGTCAGTCATGTCTGACTCTTTGTGACCCTATGGTCTGTAACACACCAGGCTCCTCTGTCCATGGGATTCTCCAAGCAAGAATTCTGGAAAAGGCTGCCATGCTCTCCTCCAGGGGATCTTCCTGACCCAGGGATCAAACTTGTTTCTCATGTCTCCTGCATTGGCAAGCAGATTCTTTACCACTAGAGCCACCTAGGAAGCCCCTGGTTAAAGGTTATTAACCTCTTTATAAGTCTGAGTCTAGTGGGTGAGGACATATTCCCAGTAAAGATCTTAATTTCTTGAAAGTCTGTTAGAAAATTGCTCATTTTACCATGAATATTAACTGCTTTCCAGAAAGACAGTGAAATACGTCCCAGAAAAAGTTCTAGTCCTAAGTGTTAGTCACTCAGTTCTGTCCGACTCTTTGTGACCCCATGGAGCCCACCAGGCTCCTCTGTCCATGGGATTCTCCAGGCAAAAATACTGGAGTGGATTGCCATTTCCTTCTCCAGGGGATCTTCCTGACCCAGGGATTGAACCTGTGTCTCCTGCATTGCAGGCAGGCTTTACCTAAGTAGGTTTGAGAAATATCTTTTTCATTTAACTTGTAAAATACATTGTATGACAATAAATGATAAACTTTTCTGCACACACTTTAAAGTGACTTCAGTCTATAATATCTACCTAAGGAATTAGTTTATAGCTGCAAAATGTTAAGTATCTGCAATAATCCATATGTAATTCCTACCTATTGTCTCAGCTTATTTCTCAAAACATGTGTTTCTCTGATGACAAAAATAGCAAAGTTTCTTAACCAAAAAACAGAACAAAAAAAAGTTGTGATATTTCTAAAGATGCTTTATCTCTCCAGATTCTAAAGTATTTGCCAGACTCAAAAGGCTTATGTTATATAAGGAGATCATGACTGGGAATTTTGAAAACTGACTTTTATTCATTTATTTTAGATCTGAGAGCAAGAAAAATTAGAATTGATCATCAGCCAAAAACTAAGACACTTCACATCTCAGTTCTTAAGCTATCCTAATATAATCTTCTGTACATAAACACAATTCAAGACTTCTACATCCCCACTTTATATTGTTTTAAGATTCAAAGGGGCTACAGGGCCTTGGATCCACGAGGAAACAAACTTGGCCATCAATATACATTGGAGAAGCAATTCAAGTTCAGAGCATGAAAAGAGGAAAAATGACACTGAAGGAGATCAAAAATATACATGAGAAGAGTTTTAAATATTCATTTTGATAGTGAAGAGCATCACCTTTTTAGTTCTAAATAACAAAAAGGAATGTGACATTGAAGAGCTCATGAAGATCTTCTTTAGAATACGTGGCATAGAATTTGGGTCATTATGAGATTGTTGTCTTCATTTAGTACCACATTTTTTCCTACTTTCCTTCCGTTATATTTTCATAGATGGCTCAGTCTCTTTAAAGATATTTTCTATGGACCTTTTTCACAAAGCACCTAGTAATCTTATTTTTTTGTGACAAGTGACATTTTTTATGATTATTATCTCAAATAATCGTGTGCTGTTGTGTATATAGCTAAAAATGTATGCCTTAAATGAAGATATGCATTTCAAAGGAAGTCACAAAAGCTTTTATAAGTAACAAATACAACTATGAAGCAGAGCTAGTTAGCTTATAATGGTGAAAGTGAAGGGAGAAGTCATAGGTTGTAGGAATTCTGTTTCAATATATTAAAAATCTAGGGTACATTAGGAAGGAGGAAAGTTTTGGAAAACACTGAGTTATTTTTATGCCTATGTTTCAGAACTAATCTTACTTCTTATCTATGGGATATTAAGAATAGCATCAATATAAATACTGGGTACTTAAAAAAAAAAGTAACTATTGGAAAGGGGAGGGTGTGGATTGAACTATGAGTGTGAAAAGGTCTGAAAATGCAGCCTATTCAGAAATAGGAAAGAACCAAAGTGCAGTGTTCAACTGAAAGAGTAGCAAACCCACTGATGGACAAGGAATGACTCAGCAGAAAGGGAACTCTGGGAGATTAGGGCAGGATGCACAGAATCTGCTACTAGTGGAGCACTCAAGAGTGAAAGGTTGTCAGGGGATTACAGAATTTAAACACAAGAAATCCACTAATCCTAAGTACACTCACACAAAACTGCATACTATCAAAGATATGTATCACCTGTACGTACAACAGCAGAATTCTTTTTGTAAATAGTTCCAATCTAATGGATATCAACCCTTAGAGTGTATGGGTTTGTATAGGAAGAAAGAGATATAAAATCTGCCCTAACTATGTATTAGTATTTATACATTAATTTTAAAAATTCTTTTACTACAAACATCTTTTTATTAGGTCTGATTCACATTACACACAAAAAATGTGTTCATTTAATTTTTCTATTCTAGCAATAACACTCATTTCAGAAGAGTAATGGGGCTGTTACAAAATATTAGTTATAAAAAGAAAGTATAGATAGGGTTAAGAATCATTGTCCTAAATACTGATGTGTATAGGGATTTGTGGAGGAGGGCATGGCAACCCACTCCAGTATTTTTGTCTGGAGAATCTTATGGACAGAGGAGCCTGGCCGGCTACAGTCCATGGAATCGCAGAGGGTCGGACACAACTGAAATGATTAAGTAAGCACACGTGCATGCACAGGATTTGTGCTGCATTCTCTGTAATAGCTCACTGCTAAATGGACTTCTAATTTTTATATAATTGTGCATTTTATAATAGAAAGTATTAATAAATATTTGGAATTAGGAAGAATAAATGTGAGTTAGCATATAGGCAGCAGCAAAGGAAAAGTTGTCCGATTAATTTGAAAATAAGAACTGGACTCTATTTCCTACAGGTTTCCTATTTTCAGATTTATAAAATTTAAAAAGCAGAATATAGTTGTTAAAAATAACCAAAAATAGAAGGAACAACTGGACCGAGTAAACATGTTTACATTTTAAAAAAAAGAAGGAACATGGGCCTTATTTTGCAATAATTAATTAAACAATCAACCACTCTACCTTGCAACTGCCCAGTAGCAGCTGATTCTTTGAAGAGCCAGAGGACTTACCTGGATGGTGACACCTAAGGAAGATATAGTAGTCCTTTTATCCATAATATTTCCCCTGCGTTGCTTAGAATCCTTGCTGTTTAATCACTCCATTTGCTTGCATTTTTTGTATACATGTTGCCTTAGTGGTTCAATCGTACTAAGCCATTAGTTCTATGTATAATTTAGATGGTCTATGAGTTCACCAAAATCATTCCCTGAGCACCTATGCTGAGGTGAGAAGTATTCTGGATAATGTGGTATGGCTGTGGACAAGAAGGACATAAATGTGTTCCTTTGTGAAGCTTATATCCTTCTGGGAGGGGATGCATCATAAATAAATAAGAAAATGCATAATAATTTAGATGGTGAAAGAGCTTTAGAGAAAAACAGAAAAACAGTGCAGGAAAAAGAGAAGGGAGCATCAGGATGGGAGTTTGGGAGGGTTTACTATTTTAAGCAGCATGATCAGCAAGATTGTCATTGAGTTGAATATTAAACAATGGCCAAAAGGGATTTATCAGTCTGTATAATTAGGCATCCTCCTGTGTCTTGCTACTTAAAGTAGGTTCATTCATCTGTATCATGTGGGAGATTGAAGGACATGTAGAATCCTATGCCTACCCTGTATCTACAAGCAAGATTTAGAATTTTAACAAGATCCCCAGGTGATCCATATGTGGATTAATATTTGAAAAGTACAGGGCAAATAAAGTTTTAGAAGAGGTAAATAAATTATAAGGGCGTTTTAGAGAACTGCCAGTAAGTCAGATTTCATTCAGACAAATAGAGTAGGAGAGAAAGAGACTCAGTGTAAACTGAGCTCACTCAAACTCCACCGGGGTAAAAAAAAGGTGGGAGGCTTTTTAAATGCCAAAGTGTGCTTCCCAGGTGGTTCAATGGTAAACAGTCGGCCTGCCAATGCAGAAGATGTACAAGACATGGACGGATTTGATCCCTAGGGTTGGGAAGATCCCTTGGAGGAGGAAATGACAACCCAATCTGGTTTTCTGGCTGGGATAATCCTTTGGACAGAGGACTACAGATCATGGTGGACTATAGATCTTGGGGTCCCAAAGAGTTGGACATGATTAAGCAACTGAGCCATGTACATATACATATACTTGCTAAAGAAAAACAGTAAGGATGTTAAGAGAGGTAGAGGTAGTCAATGTAGTTTGCTGATTGGCACTTATTTGATAGAGAAACAACTTTTATATCTTCAGGAGAGAATTTAATTTTGCAATTGAAGCCAGGTGCACCATAGTTTATCAGTCCTTTCTGGCCAAAAGGGACTTATCAGTCAGTATAATTAGGCATCCTCCTGTGCCTTGCTACTTAAAGTAGGTTCATTCATTCTTACCCTCTCACAGGAACTAGGAGACAGGAGAGTTATGTCTCAAAGAGGTGACTTCTAAGTCTTTGAGGAAATATTTCTGGTTTGGTAGAGCATTAATGTCTCGAAGGGGAGAGAAAGGATTTATAGTTGCAAGTTTTTTTAAGTAGCTACTCTATGAAAAGGGAGGAGAGAGGCCCATAGTCATGTTTTGGCTGGAATAAACAGTAAATTCCTTTGGCAATGCTGAATTTTCTCAGGCAGATATTTGAAAGGACCTGGAATCCTAGGGAGATGAACTTGGGCCAAGAGAAGTCATGCTAGAGTTTAGTTGAATCTCAGTGTGAAGGATTATGAGGTTGATGGACAGAGTCATCCATGGCAAGAATTTTGAAGGTTTTTATGAAGACATTGAAACTGATGACAAACTCCCTATTTAATAATTTTACCCATGACTATCCCTGACCTTCCTCTTGAGAAATCTGTATGCAGGTCAGGAGGCAACAGTTACAACTGGACAAGGAACAACAGACTGGTTCCAAATCAGGAAAGTACGTCAAGGCTGTATATTGTCACCCTGCTTATTTAACTTACATGCAGAGTACATCATGAGAAATGTCGGATGTGCTGGATGAAGCACAAGCTGGAATCAAGGTTACCAGGAGATATATCAATAACCTCAGATATGCAGATGACACCACCCTTATAGCAGAAAGCAAAGATGAACTAAAGAACTTCTTGATGAAAGTGAAAGAGGAGAGTAAAAAAGTTGGCTTAAAGCTCAACATTCAGAAAACTAAGATCATGGCATCCAGTCCCATCATTTCATGGCAAATAGATGGGGAAACAGTGGAAACAATGGCTGACTTCATTTGGGGGGGCTCCAAAATCACTGCAGATGGTGACTGCAGCCATGAAATTGAAAGACGCTTACTCCTTGAAAGGAAAGTTATGACCAACCTAGATAGCATATTAAAAAGCAGAGACATTACTTTGCCAACAAAGGTCTGTCTAGTCAAGGCTATGGCTTTTCCAGTAGTCATGTATGGATGTGAGAGTTGGACTATAAAGAAAGCTGAGCACCAAAGAATTGGTGCTTTTGAACTGTGGTGTTGGAGAACACTCTTGAGAGTTCCTTGAACTGCAAGGAGATCCAACCAGTCCATCCTAAAGGAGATCAGTCCTGAATATTCACTGGAAGGACTGATGTTGAAGCTGAAACTCCAATACTTTGGCCACCTGATGCGAAGAGCTGACTCATTTGAAAAGACCTGATGCTGGGAAAGATTTAAGGCAGGAGGAGAAGGGGTTGACAGAAGATAAGATGGTTGGATGGCATCACCAACTCAATGGACATGAGTTTGGGTAAACTCTGGGAGTTGGTGATGGACAGGGAGGCCTGGCGTGCTGTGATCCATGGGGTCGCAGAGACACGGACACGACTGAGCAACTGAACTGAACTGATCCATGTACTTACTGTTGGTCACACTGACTTTCCTAGTCTGCCTCCTGGCGCTTCTTAGTTAGAAATAGGAAGCAATTCATACATGTTAGATATTACCATTTCATTTTTTGGGATGAATTTTGGTGCCATAGCCAGCCATGTTTCTTAATCGCACATTAATCCAACATGTTTAGTGCTTTTTGTAATATTTTTAATGCTAACAATACCATGTTAACACTGTAAAAATAAATAAACTTGGACAATGCTTTATAAATGAGCTTCTATTCACTGAAGATTCATGAAGCATCTTCAGTGCTTTTTCAGTTTTCAGGTACAAAACTGGCTGTCCTCACTGTGGAGCCATGGTAGAATTATATAAACTGTTATATTTCTGTTTCCATAATTGGACAAGTAAGAATTGAATACTTTCTGCTTGCCAGGGTGATTAGGAGTATTAAATGAGATAAACTTTTCAAAAAGGTTTTTCCCAACTCTTGACTCACATCAAACATTTTAGTTGCAAAGGACAGAAGTCATGCTGGGGTACTTGGAATACGAACTAGATGAATCTGATATCTCATGCCCAGCTTTCCCAGAGGAAGGAACGACGTATGCATGCAACCTTAATTTTCTATGGGAAGTCATGCTTCTAATTACTACAGCATTCCTCATGACCCAAGACTTGCAAGCATTGTGTGCATGTTCTTGACTGCTAGGTGTGTCCAACTCTCTGTGACCCCATGGACTGTAACCCACCAGTCTCCTCTGCCCATGGGGATTCTCCAAGCAAGAATACTGGTTGGGTTGCTAAGCCCTCCTCCAGGGGATCTTACAACCCAGGGACTGAACCCAGGTTTCCCACATTGCAGGTGGATTCTTTATGGTCTGAGCCCCCGGGGAAACCTAGGTGTTAAGCAGCTGGTATTTTCAGATGCCCTCTGTAAACAGCTGACAACCATATTTCCAGTGTTTTCAACATCAATCAATCCTACTACTGATTAGGTTTCTTTCTTATATCTGTCCTGTAATGGGTAATATAGCAGAAGGGCAGTGACCCTCCACTGTCACACTGGTCCCAGAGAGATTCTCCATGAGACATGAAGCAGAGATGGTAGTATGAACCTGATCCTAATATAAACCTTGTGATGGTAGGATTCATCCAACTGCCGGATGCCTGAGAGGAGAAGCTCCAGATGGGACAGCATGAATGATACATGGGATGTTTTATGCATTATTATAATCTTACCTCTTTAAAGGAAGAACCTGTAATATGATGCCAGTAGTCACCGTGTTGTTGTTAAAGTTGATGATGATTAGAATGTGAGAGTACGTACACATACACACACACACACACAGGAGTTTGGTTACACATATAAAACCTTGTCTTTTTTGATGTATTTAGGAAGAGGAAGGTTTCTGAAGGACATCACATCCCAAGTACTCTCCTCTTTGAAGTACAGATCCAATTAAAGTGTCTAGTGCCTATTTCTATTTGATGTTCTGGTAGAGATTACAATTGTACAACTGGAGCTCTGTAGGTGTCTAAGTGTAGTTCAATTCGTCCAACAGAAGGCAAGCATCCTGCCCCTAAGAATTTGACCTTTTGTCCTGCCCTTTCCTTTAAATCAGGCTCTTGGCTGGGCAGCAAGATCGTCAGGGTTAGTTACAAGACCATTTTTTAGAACTGATACTTTAAAATCTCCTACTGTAGTTACAAAACCATAACATCTTTTGAGCGAGGAAACTCTGCAGGAAATTATCTGGACTCAGTCCTTAAAGCTTTGTTCCCAGCAGAAGCTGAGATCTAAACATCTCACTATTATTTTGTGATATATATATATATGAAAATATCCATCTCATGTCAGAATGCATTAGCATTACTGGGTGAACATTGTGTTAGAGATCTGTAGATAGGTGATAAAAGTATAGAAATAAAATTATCAAAGAATTATGAAATTTGAAAAAAATTAAAAAAAAGAATTATGAAATTTGAAAATTGAAACTTTTAGGAATTTCAAATTAGCTCCATTTATTGAATCAAATACTTGACCTGTCAGTAGAAGACCAGACCTCTTCACTTCATGGACTGTTTATTGCTAAAATAGACATTAAGGTTTAATAGATTAGGGTGGGGAAAATGAACCTCTGTTAGGGCAAGAAGAGAAGAAAGTAAATTTACCTTTACTTCCAAACATTAAATCTAGTTACTATGTAACTATGAACTATGAAAGAGACATGCTATTTTAAGGGAGGTAATTTACTACACACACCAATCACAGTATTGTGACTTTTTTTGCCTTTTTGTCTTAAAATAAGATGCTTGTACAGGCTAGCAGTTTCAGTTCAGTTCAGTTCAGTCACTCAGTAGTGTCTGACTCTTTGCAACCCCATGAATCACAGCACGCCAGACCTCCCTGCCCATCACAAACTCCCGGAGTTTACTCAAACTCATGCCCATCGAGTCGGTGATGCCATCCATCCATCTCATCCTCTGTCATCCCCTTCTCTTTCTGCCCCCAATCCCTCCCAGCATCACCTAAAACCTATAGATGTGAATTTTTGACATTAAGCATGACATGAAAAGTTTAAATGTTTCCTGTGCTCATAACATGTCTGATTCTTCTCGGCCCTAGCCAATTATTACTTGAGTCACTTTTGCTAGCACACTTCTTACCTCAGTGATAAGTTCCTTCCTGTCATTCATAAGCTAAACCTACAGTTTATATTTTAGTGTAGAAATGATAAAAGCGAATTCATCTCTGAATCATCAAACTACCCTGTTCTGTAGCAGTCCGCTGTTCTGTAGTCTTTCAGTACTTTTACCAGCAGTAAAATAGATCTGCTATCACTAAAAACTTAAAGTGAGTTAATTAGCTCTTAATTCTCCCAGGTGTATTTGACTGGAGGGAAGAAATTTTATAGAGAAGAGGTATTAGACTAACAAGGAAAGGCTTCATTATAACCCTGAAAACTTTCAATCTTGGTAGGCAAATGCCACTGATGGCCTTTGAGTAGAAAAGCAAAACCTTTTAGAAGCAATGTCATTCCACAGTCAGCCCTCTGTATCCATGGCTTCCAAATCTGTGGACTCCATGAATCTGGATTAAAATATTTTTAAAATCCAGAAAGTTCTAGAAAGCAAAAGGAATTTACCACATGCTGGTAACTATGTACATAGCATTTACATTGTATTTGGTGTTACGTTGTATTAAAGGTAACCTAGAAATGATTTAAAATATACAGAAGGAGATTGTATAGGTTATATGCAAATGCAACACTTTTATATCAGAGACTTCAACATCTTCCAATTTTGGTTTCTGCTGGGGGTCCCTGGAACAAATCTCCCACAGATACCAAGGGACGACTGTAAAGGATGAATTAGGTGGCAGAGGCCTCAATATTATGGGAAAGTTAGCAAATTTGTACAGAGTTCCTGAATGTGCAGAGCTCCTGACATGAGGTTCAATTTGTGATTTGAACTACGATGAAGTTGGTGATTTATACAAATGATATTTGTGATTTGTATAAATCACAAATTTTAAAAACTGAAGCCTGTGTCAACTACATAGTAGCTACTGTTTATATAATGACTGATTGAATGAATAAAGGATAACTATTCTAAATATCATGTTAGAAGAAATTAAAAAATATTTGGTATCTGTATTAAAAATTTTTGCTTCTTTCTCTTAAAGAATAACTGGAGGAATTTTGCCATGTAAGATTATCTATAAAACCAAAATTCTTTAAGATAGTGCACAATCCTTTATTGTTCAGCACTTTTGGCAACATAAGTTAGCTTCCAAAAATTGTGTCTTGAATCTAAAATAATGGGTAAATCTGAAATTAAGTGCTTCAAAAACAGCTATGTATAAAATAATAATAACTTTCTATAACTTGAGAGCTTCTACAATAATAACTGTTGAATCATCTCATGGAAGCATAGCTTCTAAGTTTTGTGCCAAAGAAAATTATCATTAGTCAGACATCACCATGCAAATTTAACTATAAAGTTATATTTTTCATCTTAAATAAAGCAAATCTACCTGTGGATCCCAATTGACTAAGATATCCTCAACGTCCTTCTTAAGCTTAATTAAACTTTAATTAGCCTTCTTCCTAATGGTGGGCCCCTGATTTTCTTTTCTAACAGCATTGCTTTGTTTTAGAAATATTGCTTTGTAAATTCTTTGTCTCTTTTTTTGAGATGTAAATCTACAAACCTGGAATGTCTTTCTCAAAAAAACTAGAGGTCATCTCTTTTGAAATATAATCATCAAGAAAATTAGAGCTGCTGCCTCCTAGTCTCTGAGGAAGGGTAGGAACCTAATTTCAATAAATGCCAGCTAACAAACATACGGATGGCCTAATCACTCTGACCAAACTTTCTGCAATATTACTTTTCCAGAAGCTTACCCTAGCACTTAAAAATGCCCCCACCTATTCTTTCAGCAAAGTTGTGCTCATTCTCTCTACTACAATAGTATCAAAGTTAAACTTGACCAGTTCACTGGTCAGGTAAAATTTTTCTTTTCTACATTGTAGCTGCAATCCAGTCCTGTCCCTTTCTCTCTCATTTCATTTCAGACCTGTTTCCTTTGCATTTTCATCATTATTCTTGCCTCATTTTCTAAAATTCTACTGCTATTATGTTACAAAAGTTTCCTTATTGCCTCATTTAGTTTTTTTCACAGTTCACATTTTTATCAATCTCTCTTTTCTTTTGAAGCTATCTTCTATTCCACCAATAAAACAATACACTTCTTTCTTGAGATTTCTCCCTTGACTTCCATGATTCAATTTTCTAATACGTTAGTTACAGCACCCCTTCTGTTGTTGTTGTCTTTTATCCACTTCAATTTTAAAGTATTAAAGGTTGAATTATTTCACTCTCCTATACCACAAGTTTCCTATCAATATTCCTACATTTTTTAGTGGTACAAGATTTTTACTGATACCCAAGCTAGAAACTAAGTTTACAATTACTCTTTTTACCCTTCCTGATTTTATGCCTAAATACAATTTGTCACATTTCCTTTTTAACTCTTATCCTCCAAATTGTCTTATATTTAGTCAGCCAACTCCATTTTCACTATTGTTTTCCCAAATCAAAGCCCTTGTCTCTAACTCTGGTTTTTCATCTTCAGTTTCTGTAAAACTTTTCCCCCACCTACACCATTCTACCTCTTTACATTCCACATAATCTTCCTCATATACCACTGTGTCACTTTGATGTCCAGGTTGGAGGGGATCTCCAACTTAATTGAGTTAATCGTTTTTAAGTTGTTCTGTATAGACATACTCATATCTTCCTTTTTTATTGATTCTACCCAACAATTTCCATTCCCATTGCCATGTCCTACCTCAATAATTTACAGCAAGTTACTCAACCTCTCTGAGCCTAAATTTGGTCATCTTTGAAATGGAGATGATGATAATAGTGATGCACCTTCTTCACAAGATTCCTGTACTGAAATGACAGGATCTCTGATGTGAATGTTACTGCAGTACCTAAACACAGCACACGCTATTCAAGTGTTAGTTGTTATGATACTGAAAACTCCCAAGTCTCCAGCTCCACTTAGTCTTCTTTCTGACTTCAGACTCACCCATCCAATTGCTTTCTCCATATGTTTATTCCACAATTATCAAAACACATCCAAAACTAAACTCTATATTTTATGCTCAAACCTACTGTTCTTCCTATATTTTTCATTTTAATACTACTATACCATGATAGCTTCCCAGGTAGCAATAGTGGTAAAGAACATGCCTGCCAGCATAGAAGGTGCAAAAGACATGGATTTAATCCCTGGCTCGGGAAGATTCCCCTGGAGAAGAAAATGTCAACCCACTCCAGTATTCTTGCCTGGGAAATCCCATGGACAGAAGAACCTGGCAGGCTACAGTCCATAGTGTTACAAAGAGTCGGACATGCCTGAAGCAACTTAGCACACATATGCACACACCATAGGTGCCCAACCCATGAATCTGAAAATCGTACCCACACTTCCTTTCCTTTGGCCTCATACAGTCAACAATTCCATTAGTATAATATTAGCAGTTCTACTCTATTACTGTTTTTTTGGATTCCCTTTCTCTACTTCAAGACAACCTCCCTGAGCAAAAGCTATTTCCAAATTGAAATCTACTAATCTTTTGTATTTTCCTCCATCACCCACTAACTTGATTCTATATAACTAAAACCTGAGTGATCAACTACTAGCAGAAACTCTCTTCTATGAGGGAGGAAAGGGAGGGGATTATAAAAACTCATAATTTACATGTTTATTTTCTCCCTCTCACAAAATAAAGAAAAAACAGGGTTTTTTATAAAGCATTCAATTTTCCTGATTTGTCTCCCCACTAGTCTTCCCAAATCTGCTCTTTTCATATTGATCACTAATTAGTTCAAAATAATAGGAAAATCAAATTATACCAGCAAACAGCAAGTTAAATAGTTGTAAAAATAACTGTGCCACTTTGCCTATCTCTTTCTGAGTCTAGGTGGGTGAGTCTAGATAGAACTTTTTCATTCTTGGTTATGAAATCTGAAAGTCTTGAGTCAAGTTTGACACATGTTAAAACTGCTGCTTATATTTCACGGCCTTTGTGAGTAAGGACAATTTTTTCTTTTGGAGGACATCAGTCCTTCTCTGCCCTTTTGTTAGATATACCTAACTTGGTCTTTGTTGCTGCTTTTTACTTTTTTCCTTTGAGGGAAGTTGAAACAGTGCAATGTTTACTGAGTGATGAATTAATGTCTTTTTAAAGTGTAGGTCAAATATGTGTAAACACATACTCCACCTACAGACACTCTTACATAAAGAAATCTTCTATTTGCCCTTCCTCTTTATTATCTTATCCACCTTTATACTCCAGCTACAGAAGAACTAGTACTCAGTGTAATAGGAACAAGGTCTCTGGGCTTTAAGCAAATATATTCCAAAGAAATAAAGACAATTTTTCTTGTTCTCATTCCTCTGAGGGAGTTCAGATTGTATATATGTATGTAAATTTACTTTGACTGAATAGTGATTTCTTTTTCTTCTGTGTGTGTGGGAGGAATAGAAGAATATTCAGTGAGAACAATTTTGAAATATTTTACCCTGCTATCATTGTGTGAAATGACTTAGCAATTCAAGTCAATCATTTCTTCATCTACTGCTACTGTTAAGGAACATTTGTATTTTAGAATTGATTTCCTGCTTAGCTGAATATTGTTTTCTAATGTCTGGAGGCAAGTATAACTCACATTTTTCTAGTCATCCATGCTGCCATTGCAACAATCAATGTTTAATTCTATGGAAATTTTATATATATAGGAATTATTTGTATTCTAGTTAAAAATAATTTTTAAAATATACCAATAAATATAGCAATCACTTAGCACTATGCTGGGCCACAGAAGGGAATCATTGAAAAGAAACGCAAAATAAAGACTTCCTGTAATGTAATAGTAGCTGGGAAGAAAAAATCAAGTATATCTATGTGAAAAAAAATAGATTTGGAAACTAATATATTAAAAATACACATCAGTTTCTTAATGTTAAAAATTTGGTTGACTTTACAAATAATTCTGAGAAATTAATTTAGCTACTGACTTTATAAAATAAGAATATGTATGATCTTTTAAAAGATGCTTCATTTAAAATTTATATGACCATTTTAAATTACATTATAAAAATGGATCTTAATTCTAGCTCACTTTATCAGCAATCCCATATTGAGTGCCAGCTAGGTACAAGGTGACAAGCAAGATGCCTGTCCTAAAGAGCTCACAGTATAAAAGGAAACAAACCACTGTAATCCTACATTGGCAATTAACAAATGAGTAACTTTATTAGAAATTATTCTGGAAAAGGGGCTCTCAACCTTTGTTGTACATTAGAATCACCAGGGGAGCTGATGATAGGATCTCTTCTCCCAGAGATCCTGGTTAATTGGTCAAAGGTGTCACGTAGGGGCTTCCTAGGTGGCTCAGTCGTAAAGAATCTGCTTGCCAATGCAGGAGACACAGGAAACATGGTTCTGATCCCTGGGTCAGGAAGATCCCCTGGAGAAGGAAATGGCAACCCACTCCAACATCCTTGCCTGGAGAATCCCATGGACAGAGGAGCCTGGTGGGCTACAGTCCATAGAGTCAGAAAGAGCTGGACATGACTTAGCAAATAAACAGCAGTAGCAGCAATAACCTAGGCATTAATTTTTTTCCCACAAAATTTTAATGTGCCACTGAAACTGAGAGCCACTGCTACAGGTCCTGAGGAGAAAAAGTTCCCTTCACCTGGAGTAATCACATGAGGTTTCCCAGAGGTGGTGGGTTTTCCATAGACCACCACTCAAAATGAGTTTAAAGGCCAGAGAGCTAAAAGATATGCAGCGAGGTGTCAGGATCATCAGAAACATGGGCAGTTAGTCAAAGCACAGTACTAAGGCAGGAAAGCACTAGTAATATTTGTTGAGCAATGCATGTTGTTGTTGTTGTTTTTCAGTTGCCCAGTTGTGTCTGACTCTTTGTGACCCCATGTACTGCAACATGCCAGGCCTCCCTGTCTCTCACCATCTCCTGGAGTTTACCCAACTTCATGTTCATTGTATCAGTGATGCCATCCAGCCATCTCATCCTCTGATGCCCTCTTCTCCTCCTGCCATCAATCTTTTCCAGCATCAGGGACTTTTCCAATGAGTCGTCATAGAAGGAGATAGGTGACAGAAACAGAAATAAAAGTGAAGCCGAAGGAATTATCTCACTAGCTGTGTGCATGCTATGCTATTTCTTCTCAACATGCTACCTCTGTGGGTGACTGCATAGATGTTGACATCCTTTGCCTTTCCCCGTATCTTCACTAGTTGCAAGTTCTGCCATTAACCTGCCATTAAACCTACCTCTTTCTCCCTCTTCCATCTGACTTGGCCTTATGATATTTTTGACTAATAAGACAAAGTACAATTTGGTAAAGTCAGGATCCAAGCAGAGGCCTCAAGAATCCTTGCATATTTCTACTCTCTCTTTTGGAGCCCTGTCCAGTTACAATATATGAAGCCCAAAATAACCTGGTAAAATATGAGAAACCACATTCAGCAGAGACATCACATGTTAGTTAAGGCCACTGTAGGCCAGCAAGTTTCCAGTGATCAGCAGCTGGCCCCAACTATATACATAAGCCCAGCTAAGACCAGAAAAACTACCCAGTAAACCCAATTCAAAATGACTGCACTACAGAATTATATTAGAAATGAATGACTGCAATTTAATCCACTAACTTTTGGGGTTGATTGTTTTACATCAAGAGTTAATAGATAAAGTCTCACTTCCGCAGCTACTGTGACTGATTACATGGGTTAGACCAAGCCAGATCAGCACAAGTTCTTCCTTGGAATATATTCAGCTGGAACTGGGAGGAAGATACTGTCTTTGTCTTAGATTGTCAAATTGGTAGCATATGAGTACATGTAAACCCAGGTGTCTAACTGTGCAGAGAAAAACATTTGCAGGTGAAACAGAATAAAGCTTAAATGCAAGTAAATGACCCTGGAAAAGGGACTGGCAACACATTCCAGTATTCCTTCCTGGAAAATTCCATGGACAGAGGAGCCTGGTGGGCTATAGTCCATGGAGTCACAAAGAGTCAGACACAACTGAGCTACTGAACGTGTGCACGCATGCACACACACACACACACACACACACACACACCCCAAATCTTTATCCAATCATCTGTTGATAGACACTTAGGTTGCTTCTGTATCTTGGTGAGTGTAGATAATTAGATAATGCTGCTATGAAGTTTGGGGTGCATGTATCTTTCTGATTAAGTATTTTTGTCTTTATTTTGGGTATATATACCCAGGAATGGAACTGCTTGGTCATACCGTAATTCTATTTCTAGCTTTTTAAAAAACAAAACAAAACAAAACAAAACCTCCATACTGTTTTCCACAGTAGCTACACCAATTTACATTTCTGCCAACAGTATAAGAGGATTCCCTTTTGTCCATATCCTCCCCCAAATTTGCTATTTGTATTAATTTGATGGTAGGCATTCTGATAGGCATGAGGTGATATCTCATGTGGTTTTGAGTTGTATTTCCCTGATTAGTGATGTTGAGCATCTTTTCATTTGCTTGTTGACCATCTGCATTTTGTCTTTTTTAAAAATGTCTAGTCAATTATTCTGTCCATTTTTTAAAATGTGTTTTATTTTGTTTTTTGATATTGACTTGTATGAGCTGTTTTATTTGTTGAGCTGATTACATATTTTGTATACTAACTCCTTACTAGTCATACTATTCACAAATATCTTTCCTATTAGGTTGTCTTTTTGTTTTGTCAATGGTTTCTTTTGTTGTGCAAAAGCTTTTAAGTTTATTTAGGTCTATTTAGGTTTATTTATTTATTTATTTTGTTTATTTTTTGTTTTCATTTCCTTTACTTTAGGAGATGGATTAAAAAAATTATTGCTGCAGTTCATGTCAAAGAGTGTTCTGCCTCTATTTTCCTAGGAATTTTATAGTATCTGGTCCTACATTTAGGTCTTTAATCCATTTTGAGTTTATTTTTGTATGTGGTGTTAGACCTATTAAAATGCTTATCTGAACCATGAATCTCTGTAGTTTCCCAAATATTCTGGGTCAGGGAATCTAAGAAGAATTTGTATTATCTCATATTTTCACAGCAATTGAGTATAGCTGCAGGAAAAATGTATCTTAAAAAGTGAAAGGAGATGAAGACATAAGTGCTAGTAGAATTGATAGGTGACATTTTCCATTGTAACAAATGAAAAAAAATGATACAGGCACAATTGCTGTTGTTATTGCTGATGCCATTACTAGCATTATAATTGATGACAACGATGATGACGATGATGATGATGTTAATGGTGATGTCCAGGGTGGCCTGGAGATGCAGATGATTTCTGTTTCCATAATCAACTTTGAGACCAGCCTGTCATTCCCAAGTGAGGGTGAAGAAGGAAAGAGGATTGTTTATGGAGAGAGAATATACGAAATCTTGGAACGCAGAAAGGGGAGACTTGTAGAAGATCCATTACCACACTGGTCACATTCAAGTGTCTTTTGACTTTTCTGATGACATATTTCAATCAGAAAATATTTGGCATAGTAGTATCATTTTCCTCAGCAAATATCAACTACTACCTGTAGGTATAGAGAAGTCAAGATAATAAGAATTATCTAGTGTTGGTATTTTGCCAAGTATCGTTGATGTATGGAATGTTTACACCTTGTCACTATGATCATCCTGAATTAGATGATCCAGGGGTAAACACTTGTCAACTGGACTGATTCCTCGCCTGAGACTGGCTATATAATTTCTGTTGGGTATTTGATAGGATAAGTACATCATGATTCCACTTTTATTGAGTTTCTCAAATAATCAGATACATGGGGACAGAAAATAGAGTTGGTGAGAAGAGGGGATTTGGAGTTATTGTTTAATGAGTATAAAGTTGCAGCTTTGCAAGATGAATAAATTCTAGAGATCTGCTGTACAACATATTATCTACAGTTAACAGAATGTTTGTGCACTTCAAAATGTGTTAAGAAGATAGATGTCATGTTAAGTATTCTTATGCCACCCACCCACCTACACACACACACAACAAAGAACACAAGAAAAATTGTGGAGGTATTGGCTATGTTTAGTACCTTGATTGTAGTGATGTTGTCAAGGATATATGCATATATCCAAACTCATCTAGAGGTGTAAATTAAATGTATGCAACTTCTTGTGTATCAATGATATCTTAATAAAGGTTTAAAAAGGCAAGATGAAGCTGGAGATGGATTAATCCTTTATTTAATAGAGTGAAGACTGTGTATGAGCAGAAAGAATAAATGCATCTTCCACATGAACAAAGTATAAATCAGAGATCTTGATCTCTTAACATTTGGACCCAATATGAGTTCTGTTACTTGAGAATAAAATGACTTCTGACTAAGACACTTTGGAAACCATTCTATCCAAAGTAGACTGCATTCTCTTTCAGTATGTACTCAATCAATCTCTTCAATGTTTTTATTGCCCTCTTCGGGAAGAATCTAATTCCCAGACTACATTAGCTGCTCTATCAATGATCCTCTGATTTTTTAACTTGGACCACCAGAATTTTTAGCTGACCATAACATTAACAGAACAAGGCTGGTATGGTTGCCAATGATGCTAACAACCTAATATATGTGTTTGTCCAGAACAGAAGTGCTATCACTAGCATATTATTTTCTGATGACTATGAGAAGGGAGTAACCAGGAATGACATGTCTTCCATTCAATTCAAGCTTTACTAAATCATTAAGAATTTTCTCTCTTATTCACCAGTTTCCCCAATGCCTAGAGAACAAGTACCCCCAAAATTTTTGTTGAACTGAAAATCATATGATATTAAAAAGGCCATTTCACTCATAGATCTGGACAAAAAGTACAAGTATCTAAGAAGTGAGTTTACTTGCACTGGCTCAAGAGAGCAGAATTATACAACTAAATATTCATTTTATTAATCTATAGATAATCCTCCCACATTCAGAGTATCTAGTAATGTTCTTTGTCTTATTAGGGACCTGACTTTTTATATTAAGCTTTGTACCTACATCTGAGCATAGGTTCCTACCTTATGACCATGAAGTGTCATCTTAAAATATAACTAATAAGACAAGCAGATCTCCCCTAACAAATACTCTCTAATCGAACACTGTTTTCTATGATGCCCCCTCCCCAACCCTGTGATCATGATAGGAAGGCCAGCAGTTTTACCTTAATAATTTTCATACAGCCTGTATGAAGCCAAGATGTATATTCAGTCAAGTTGATTACCTGATGCACACCTGCTAGCATAATTATGGCTAGAATATGATGTTTTGCTCATTTACTAAACTAAAAATAGCTTAAACCAAGTGTATCATCAGTATTTCAACAGTCAGATGTCTTTAGGTACTTTGAGCTTTAGACTCGTAGCGCTACTACCTTAATTGAGGAATCTTTTTTTTGTTTGTTTGTTTTTATGTTTTAGGTCAGTGATTCTGTGAGACTTAGGCAGAGCTTAGAAATCCACATCTTTAACAAACATCCAGGGTGTAGCAGGTAGGTGGTAGACAACACTCTGAGAAGCAACGCCTTAAGGAGAAATAAAATGGAGTTGGTTTCCGGATATTGATTCTCTTGAATTGTGCATTCTCATTTTAGTTAAAACTTTCTGGGCTTAATTATGCTCTGTGGGAAAGCCACTAAAAAGTTCTATTGACATTTCCAGGCTAATCTTTTAATGTGGTAATGGCAGAAAATCCACATTACTTAAGATCTTCTGTGCAATCACAGAAATTATTTAAAATGGCTACCCTTCAACCTTAGATATAGAACCTGTAGCTATAGCTTCTACAGGGCTTCCCTGATAGTTCAGTTGGTAAAGAATCTACCTGCAATGCAGAAGACCCCAGTTCAATTCCTGTGTCGGGAAGAGCCACTGGATACCCACTCCTATATTCTATATTCTATAGGTATCCTCTAGGCTATAATTCTATAGGTATCCTCTAGGCTACCCACTCCTGTATTCTTGGGCTTCCCTTGTGGATCAGTTAGTAAAGAATCTGAAAAAAAAAAAAAAAAAAAAAGAATCTGCCTGCAATGCAGGAGACCTTGGTTCAATTCCTGGGTTGGGAAGATCCCCAGGAGAAGGGAAAGGCTACCCCTTCCTGTATTCTGGCCTGGAGAATTCCATTAACTTTATAGCCCATGGGGTCGCAAAGAGTCGGACATGACTGAGCAACTTTCACTTCACTTCACTTTATAGCTTCTATATGTCTTCAAATCAGAACCTCAAATTATGTCTGGCAGAACTTTTCCATGTTGGACACAACCCACACCTTAAATGTTAAATACGCTTTATTTAGCATTCAAGAACTGAATCAGAAATCATGCAGAAATACCTGCTTTTCCATGACTCCAACAGTTTCTTCTTTTTATTCCTGTAATTCCAGACTTCTCTCTACTAGTGAATGATCTTAAAGCCCATTTTCTCTGCTCCGTGTTCTTAGCATGTTTTCTTGCTGGCATTCTCTGTCTCTCAATCTTCCCTCATAACACGAACTCCTATTTTTTTTTATTTTCACTATTGACAAAACTTTAACTTTTGTTTCTAAAGAGGAGTGGTTCTCTTAGTCAACCTCTGATCACCTAAAATTTTATAAATTTATGCTTATATGTGAACATATGTTTCATTCTGAAGAATATACTGCATGGGTCCTCAAGGAAACAAAATAAATCTAGAGAGATAAACTGAAGCAAAGTGCAAAGTCAAAGGATTGAAGGTTAGGGGACTGTAAAAGATAAAATGAGTCAGCAAATAGGTAACCCCAGAACTGAGTTAATTAAGCTCTCTGTGAGTCAGAATGTAGAAGACAGAACATTAATGAGGCAAGTGGAAAATATATGAGGAGTTGGGGCATTAAAAGCTAACTGAAGTGTTCCATAAACTGTAAACTCTAGAGAGTGAGAAATTGACTTAATTTTGTCTTAGTGACATAGGAGAATGAAGACACTATATATATATATATTTTTTTTTTCTTAGTCCTTCATTGACCAGATACAAAAGAAAAGTAAAAGAAATATTTGTAAAAGGAATGTGTTTATTGTTGTTTTCATTCATAGTTGCCATTGCATTTAAGGAAATAATCCACTTTTACCCTTCCAACCACTCTTTAAGGTAGTTATAATGGTCTGTTAAATTAATTAAACAAGGAGGTCATTAGACAGAGGTGGTTCTAATACTGTAGCAGCCTAGCAAGCAAACTGAAACTTAAGTATGTCAATGACTTAAGGTTAAAATTCAAAACCTAAAGACAAACAATCACAGACAACTAGGCTTTTTGAAATAAAGCAAATGTTGAAGATGTAGCCAATCAGATTATTTCCTGGCTTTGCTTACTCCTCCTCTCTGTAAGTCTTTTCACTATCTTCTGTCCAGGAAGTGCTCCTAACTGCTTCCAGTTTTGCTCTGTTGAAACTGAAACCATTAGTAGCTCAGTCATGTCTGACTCTGTGACCCTGTGGACTATAGCCGGCTAGGCTCATTTGTCCATGGACTTCTCCAGGCAAGAATACTGGAGTGGGTTGCCATTCCCTTCTGCAGGGTATCTTCCTGACCCAGGGATCAAACCCAGGTCTCTTGCATTGCAGGTGAATTCTTTACCGTCTGAGCTACCAGGAAAGCCCTTTGGCTATGTTACCCAATTTCAATAATTTTTGCCCAAATAAACTCTTAATTTTTTTATAATATGCATTAGCTTATTTTTAAACAGTTTTCTATTTGCAATGAGGAATCTAAGACTCAGTTAAGTTAAGCAATTCATTCAAGATCATGTGGCTACTACATGTAATTTCAATATTTAAGCACAAATTTCATCTTTGTTCATTCCTACCAAAAAAAGAACTAGAGTAAGGATTACAAATTCGTGGGGCATGAAAGAGAAACTACAACTTTGAAGCTGTATAAACTGTGCAATCTAAGATTCATTCATTTATTCAAAATTATGCAGAATTAAACATTTCATGAATGCTATAGGTTTAGGGGAACTAGCAATGAACAAGATAGATTTAAAAACAAAAACAAAAAACTGACAACAAACACTCTGTCTCGGATTTGTCAGTTTTAGGTTTTATTTTCATTTGCTTTCATTCCAGGGCTTCCCGGGTGGCACAGTGGTAAAGAATCTGCCTGCCAATGCAGGTGCATTCCTGCATCAAGAAATCCCCTGGAGTAGGAAATGGCAACCCACCCCAGTATTTTTGCCTGGAAAACACCACGGACAGAGGATCCTGGAGAGGTATAGTCCGTTGGGTTGCAGAGTGATATGACTGAGCACACCACACACACAGTAAAGTAGCTGAAGTAAAAGGCACCTTGCCTGAGGAAGAGACTATAAATGAAAATAGTAAGGCTTGGAAATATAACCAAGGTCAAACGTCCCCTTTGTGTGGGTTAGTAGCAACAAAAGTAACATGAGGACAAGGAGACTTGGGATATCAAGGAAGGAATTTTCACTTCACTACTCTCTTACTCCAGGATCAAGAAAGACTCTTAAGAAGCTATCAACACTAAACAATGGAGTTGTTGTAGAAATTTTCATGAGCCCACCCACTCTAAATACTTTGAATTAGTAAACAGAAAGTACATAGAACAAAAGTCTATCCAAGGAGCTAAAATGGAGGAAGATGGAAAGTGAGAGCTTCTGATATTTCTTGTAGTTTTACTGATTTTCCCCTTTTATTGCTTTATTTTGGATTAAGTCTCTCTGATTGTCTTTCATCTCCTCTTTTGGCTTACTAACTTTATCTTTTTGTTGCTCTACTTAAGTGGTTGCTTTATGATTTGTATTTACGTATTTATGATATATATTTAACTAACTACCTACGCTTTTCAAGTTTTATTACACTATTTCACATATAGTGAAAAGTGAAAAACATGAAAATGTTAGTTACTCAGTTATGTCTGACTCTTGCAACCCCATGGACTGCAGCCCACCAGGTTCCTCTGTCAATGAAATCCTCCAAGCAAGAATACTGGAGTGGGTTGCCATTCCCTTCTCCAGGGGATCTTCCCAACTCAGAGATCCAACCTGGGTATCCTGCATTGCAGGCAGATTCTTTACCATCTGAGCCACCAAGGAAGCCCCTCACATACAGTAGGGTAGGGGACTCACATAATTGTTTCATAATATTCTCATAATACTGAGTATTCAAAACTCTCATAATACTCTCATTTCTTTTCTCCAAGACTTCGTGCTCTTATTATTTATACTTTTAACTTCTATATATGCAATAAACTTCCCATACATTGTTCCTGTCTTTTCTCTGAACAGTTGATTATCTATGGAAGGGATAAAATAAGAAAAAATGTAATTCAGTATGTATTAACTATTTCTGATTCTCTTTATGCTTTTATGTAGCTCTAGGTTTTCATCTTTTATCAATTTCCTTCTATGAGAGCTTCTAGTACTTTTCCCTCTAGTGTTTTCAGCTCTGTATCCCCAGCCCAGAATAGTTTCCCACCTGCAAGCTCTGATCTTTATCTGAGCGCTTGAGGGTGACTGCAGTTGTCTGCAGTTGTTTTTGGTTGCATCCTCCTTCTCTCCAATACTCTGACCTATAAGTTCTAGCCGCCCTGTCATCACCAGATTCACAGTGCTATCTCCTAAACTGAAGAGCTCCACCTGGCTCTGTCTGGGATCTCCTTCCAGAGTCCTTACTGGGAAATTTTCCTCAGGCAATAACAGTGGGTAATTACAGGTCTCACCTCCTTTGTTTCCCATTTCTCAGGGATTGCTGTCCTTGCTTGCCTGCTGTTCAGAGACTTGAATGGGATTTCTCTCATATAGTTTTCCCAATATTTTAATCATTTCAGGTGAGCAGATGTATTTGGTACTTGTTGCTCCATCTTGACCTGGAGCAGAAGTCCAAAGCTATATTATTTTATTTATCAACTCTCTTATACTGCTTACTATATGTCAGTCATTTTTATGTGTTTTGCAAATATTAATATTAATTTATATAATTCTCATGACACCCCTGTGAGGTGGCCACTACTACCCACCCACTTTATAGATGAGCAAACTGAAGCACAAAGAGGATAAGAAACTCGTTTAAGATCACAACAATAAATGAGACAACCTGTTTTAACTACAAAGGAGTGCTGGTGTTTAGAGAACAGGCACTAAAATGTATTTCACAGATGGTAGACTCACTAGTCTGATTAAGGTACTTCTCATGGTCATGATTGGGAAATGGAGAGAAGAGCAATGCAGGATAACTGTGCCTTAGCATCAAAATTTTTAGATCTGTGTTTCCAGAATATAACAAAACTTCTGACATTTCAAATTCTTTTAGAGTAGGTCACTACTGAATTCAGGTTTTGATCAATCAATCAAGATGAAAATTAGAGATATCTTTAAACTGCTTAACAAAGATCATTTGATCATTTGACCTAAAATCTCAGGTAATATTTCAATAAGCAAAATTCACTTGACAATTGCATTCTCCTTCACCAAGATCAACACTTTCTGAAATGAATTAAAAGACACTTGCTTCATGGAAGAAAAGCTATGACAAACTTAGCATATTAAAAAAAGAGAGAGAGAGATTACTTTGCCAGCAAAGATCTATAGAGCCAAAGCTATGGTTTTTCCAGTAGTCATAGGCAGATGTGAGAGCTAGACCATAAAGAAGGCTGAGCGCTGAAGAATTGATACTTTCAAACTGTGGCATTGAGAAGACTCTTGAGAGTCCCTTGGACTGCAAGGAGATCAAACCAATCATTCCTAAAGGAAATCAGTCCTGAATATTCATTGGAAGGACTGATGCTGAAGCTGAAGCTCCGATATTTGGCCATCTCATGTGAAGAGTCAACTCACTGGAAAAATCCCTGATGCTGGAAAAAATTCAAGGCAGGAGGAGAAGGGGACAATAGAGGCCAAGATAGTTGGATGGCATCAACAACTCAATGGACATGAGTTTGAGCAAACTCCAGGAGATGGTAAAGGACAGGGAAACCTGGCATGCTGCAGTCCATGGGGTCACAAAGAGTTGGACAGGACTTGTTATGCCTGCTGTCCGAATCCCCCAGCAGGAAAAGAGAAGACCTCCATGAGAATGCAAAAGGCAAAGGAAGGGAAATTTATTGCTGACTCGAGCCAGGGCCCCTGCTGCAACCAACGCAGTGGCGCAAAGTCAGAGAGCCCCGAGCCCCAGTTTCCACGCACATTTATAGGGTGCTCGATTTCAAACATAAGCAGTGGGCAGTGGGCTCAAGCGGATTGGTTACATGTTTGCAAAGCAATTTTATTGGTACAAACTTTCGTGCACATGGGACTTTCCAGGGGACCTTCTCAGAGGTTTACTGGGCACGTACTGATTAGCTGGTCTCTGGTGGCCTGTTGAGGGCAGATAATTACCCTACCCTCGGGAGAAACTGAAACTTAGGCCTACTCTTAGTTCAAGGCGCCTGTCATGGTGCTAGTCTTGACAGTCTCACAGACTGAGTGACTGAAAAATAATACTTTCTGAGCAAGTTACACATGTATTTTCATGACTTTTACAAAAGGAAGCAGCAACCCACTCCAGTACTCTTGCCTGGAAAATTCCATGGATGGAGGAACCTCACAGGCTACAGACCATGGGGTCGCAAAGAGTAGGACACAACTAAGCAACTTTGCTTTCACTTTCTTAATCAATGTCTTAGATTCTTTTTGATGTGAATACTTCTTCATCTGATGTGGGCTTTACTGACACACACACACACAAACACACACACACACACCACAAGGAGATCTAATAGTCAGTTCAGTTCAGTTGCTCAGTCGTGTCCAACTCTTTGCGACCCCGTGAACCGCAGCACACCAAGCCTCCCTGTCCATCTCCTGGAGTCCACCCAAACCCATGTCCATTGAGTCGGTGATGACATCCAACCATCTCATCCTCTGTCATCCCCTTGTCCTCCTGCCCTCAATCTTTCCCAGCATCAGGGTCTTTTCCAGTGAGTCAGCTCTTCGCATCAGGTGGCCAAAGTATTGGAGTTTCAACTTCAACATCAGTCCTTCCAATGAACACCTAGGACTAATTTCCTTTAGGACGGACTGGTTGGATCTCTTTGCAGTCCAAGGGACTCTCAAGAGTCTTCTCCAACACCACAGTTCAAAAGCATCAGTTCTTAGGCACTGTTTTCTTTATAGTCCAACTCTCACATCCACACATGACCACTGGAAAAACCATAGCCTTGACTAGATGGACTTTTATTGGCAAAGTAATGTCTCTGCTTTTTAATATGCTATCTAGGTTGGTCATAACTTTCCTTCCAAGGAGTAAGCATCTTTTAATTTCATGGCTGCAATCACCATCTGCAGTGATTTTGGAGCCCCCCAAAATAAAATCAGCCAGTGTTTCCACTGTTTCCCCATCTATTTGCCATGAAGTGATGGGACTGGGTGCCATGATCTTAGTTTTCTGAATGTTGAGCTTTAAGCCAACTTTTTCATCCTCCTCTTTCCCTTTCATCTAAGTTCTTCTTCACTTTCTGTCATAAGGGTGGTGTCATCTGCATATCTGAGGTTATTGATATTTCTCCTGGCAATCTTGATTCCAGCTTGTGCTTCTTCCAGCCCAGTGTTTCTCATGATGTACTCTGCATATATGTTAAATAAGCAGGGTGACAATATACAGCCTTGACGTACTCTTTTTCCTATTGGGAACCAGTCTGTTGTTCCATGTCCAGTTCTAACTGTTGCTTCCTGACCTGCATACAGATTTCTCAAGAGGCAGGTCAGGTGGTCTGGCATTCCCATCTCTTTCAGAATTTTCTACAGTTTATTGTGGTCCACACAGTCAAAGGCTTTGGCGTAGTCAATAAAGCAGAAATAGATGTTTTTCTGGAACTCTCTTGCTCTTTCAATGATCCAGCAGATGTTGGCAATTTCATCTCTGGTTGCTCTGCCTTTTCTAAAACCAGCTTGACCATCTAGAAGTTCACGGTTCACGTATTGCTGAAGCCTGGTTTGGAGAATTTTAAGCATCTGACAGAATGTGGTCCACTGGAGAAGGGAATGGCAAACCACTTCAGTATTCTTGCCTTGAGAGCCCCATGAACAGTATGAAAAGGCAAAAAGATAGGACACTGAAAGATGAACTCCCCAGGTTGGTAGGTACCCAATATGCTACTGGAGATCTAATAGTATTTAGTATTTAAAGCTTGAGATATTGATGGATGATGCAGTTTAGTCATATAGGAAATAACATTATCTTGCAAAATAATTATCTCAATCAAGATTTTAAGTAAGAGAATGATTTTAGTTGACAATATATTAAAGATTTGGGATAGTTAGATTTGTTCTCATTTTTTTCTATGTATTTTCCACTCCAATTTTCAAGGATTTCTTATTTCCTAATTATTGCTTTAAATTAAACAAAACCAGGCAAGCCAAGGAAAATGGTAAATTCAATTGATGTTGTTATGAGGTAAGATAACATTTAAATTTTGCACTTGGATTTGAGCTACCTCATTCCTCTAGTTTTAAATGAAGAAAAATTATTTAATACACTTATGGACATTTATTCAACATTTACCATTGACTTGAACCAAAAGTAAGGAAAATTTCTGGATTATTATCCTTTGTCAAGCTTTACAGAGCAATTAGAAGTCAGCCTATCCAAGAGACTGCATTTTTGTCATTTTTTTTTTCCTTTAGGGATTGATTGGTCACCTTAAAGTCTTGTGCTTGATGGCATTACATTCCAGAAGACCATGGGTAATAATGTAATTAGTTCAGTTCTGTCACTCAGTTGTGACAGACTCTTTATGACCCCATGACTGCAGCATGCCAGGCCTCCCTGTCCATCACCAACTCCCGGAGTGTACTTATATTCATCAAGTTGGTGATGCCATCCAACCATCTCATCCTCTGTCATCCACTTCTCCTTCCTGCCTTCAATCTTTCCCAGCATCAGGGTCTTTTCAAATGAGTTAGTTCTTCACATCAGGTGGCCAAAATATTGGAGTTTCAGGTTCAGCATCAGTCCTTCCAATGTATATTCAGGACAGATTTCCTTTAGGATTAACTGGTTTGATCTCCTTGCAGTCCAAAGGAATACAAGAGTCTTCTCCAACATCACAGGTCAAAAGCATCAATTCTTCAATGCTCAGCTCTCTTTATAGCCCTACTCTCACAGGTGTTTTCATGACTACTGGAAAAAGCACAGCTTTGACTAGATGGAGCTTTGGTGGCAAAGTAATGCCTCTGCTTTTTAATATGCTTCCTAGGTAGGCAATAGCTTATCTTCCAAGGAGCAAGCATCTTTTAAATTCATGGCTGCACTCACCATCTGCAGTGATTTTGGAGCTCAAAAAAATAAAGTGTCTCAGGGTTTCCAATGTTTCCCCATCTTTTGCCATGAAGTGATGGGAGCAGATGCCATGATCTTAGTTTTCTGAATATTGAGTATTAAGTCAACTTTTTCACTCTCCTCTTTAGTTTTTATCAGGAGGCTCCTTAGCTCTTATTTGCTTTCTGTCATAAGGGTGGTGTCATCTGCATATCTGAGATTATTGGTATATATCCCGGCAACCTTGATTCCAGCTGTGCTTCATCCAGCACATCCGGCATTTCTCATGGTGTACTCTGCATATAAGTTAAATAAGCAGGGTGACAATATACAGGCTTGACGTACTCCTTTCCCGATTTGGAAGCAGTGTGTTGTGCCAGGTCCAGTTCTAACTGTTGCTTCTTGACCTGCATACAGATTTCTCAAGAGGCAGGTCAGGTGGTCTGGTATTCCCATCTCTTTCAGAATTTCCCACAGTTTTTGTGATCCACACAGTCAAAAGCTTTGACATAGTCAATAAAGCAGAGATAGATGTTCTTCTGAAACTCTCTTGCTTTTTCGATGATCTAACGGATGTTGGCAATTTGATCTCTGGTTCTTCTGCCTTTTTAAAATCGAGCTTGAACATCTGGAAGTTCACGGTTCACGTACTGCTGAAGCCTGGCTTGGAGAATTTTGAGCATTACTTTGCTAACGTGTGAGATGAGTACAGTTGTGCGGTAGTTTGAACATTCTTTGGCATTGCCTTTCTTTGGGATTGGAATGAAAATTGACCTTTTCCAGTCCTATGGCCACTACTGAATTTTCCAAATTTGCTGGCATATTGAGTGTAGCACTTTAACTGCATCAACTTCTTGGATTTTAAATAGCTCAACTATAATGCCATCACCTTCACTAGCTTTGTTCATAGTGGTGCTTCCTAAGGCTCAGTTGACTTCACATTCCAGGATGTCTGGCTCTAGGTGAATGATCACAGCATCGTGGTTATCTAGGTCATTAAGATTTTTTTTTTTTTTTTTTGTATAGTTCTTCTGTGTATTCTTGCCACCTCTTCTTTAATATCTTCTGCTTCTGTTAAGTCCATACCATTTCTGTCCTTTATTGTGCCCATCTTTGCATGAAATATTCCCTTGGTATCTCCAATATTCTTTAAGAGATCTCTAGTCTGTCCCATTCTGTTGTTTTCCTCTCTTTCTTTGCATGGTCCACTTAAGAAGGCTTTCTTATCTCTCTTTGCCCTTTTTTCGAACTCTGCATTCAGTTGGGTATATCTTTCCCATTCTTCTTTGCCTTTGGCTTCTCTTCCTTTCTCAGCTACTTGTAAGGCCTCCTCAGGCAAGCACTTTGCCTTCTTGCATTACTTTTTCTGTGGGATGGTTACTGCTAAGTTAATGATGCAGGAAAGAATAACTGCCTTCACTCACATGCCTTCACAACCAGAGAGTGCTATTTTTAGAATAGTACCAGTGGAACTTCCCTGGTGATCTAGTGGTTAAGAATCCACCTACCAAGAACTCGAAGGGGACATGAGTTAGATCCCTAGTCCAGGAAGATTACACGTGCCAAAACTACTTAGTCCCTGCCTGAGAGTCCGTGCTCTGCAACAAGAGAAGCCATGGCAAGGAGAAGCCTGCACACTGCAACTGGAGATAGCACCCCTACTCCCCGCCACAACTAGAGAAAGCTAACACACAGCAATGAAGAGCCAGCATAGCCAACAAATAAATTAATAAAAATTTAAAAGTTTAAATGCAGAACAATGCTTAAAAAATAGAGTACACGTGATTAAGAACTGAAAGAGAATTTAATGATATTTTCCTTAATTTTCCCACATGCAATCACTGAAATTGAGGTCCAAAGAAGGTAATTTACTTTTTCACATATGTTAGTGAGAGTGAAGATTTGTTTTCCATGCTCCCTATTATTCGTTCCTCATTACCAAATAACCTATCTTAGAATTGATTTCTGATTTTATGACAAAAATCATGCTCTGATTCTAATTTATTTTAAAATGCCTTCGTGGATTGCATGCATCAAAGCTCTTAGAAGTATCTGTAGCAGAAAGCACTAGATAAAACTTTGGTGTTTTTCAGTCTATTTGAAATATTTCTACCCATTTTTAAAGCAAAAACTTTCCAATATGTCGACATTATAACAAATGGGATAAATAAAGATTATAATTAACTTCCCATTAATTCCTGTCAGGTCAAGTTTTTCTCTTAAGTGAAAGTGGAAGCTGTTTGTTTAGTTGTGTCTGACTCTTTGCGACCCCATGGACTATACAGTCCATGGAATTCTCCAGGCCAGAATGCTGGCATGGTTAGCCTTTCCCTTGTCCAGGGGATCTTCCCAGCCCAGGGATCAAACTCAAATCCAGGTCTCCTGCTCTGCAGGAAGATTCTTTACCAGCTGAGCCCCAAGGAAAGTCCTTTCTCTTAAATGAGAAACCAAAATATTTCAGAGCTTTTTTAATTTCACACATGCAAATGATAGACCGTGGGCCTGAATCTTCTATCTAGGAGTGTTACATTGCCTTCTCCGATAAAACTAATGTAAGGTACAGTTCCGGCGAGGCAGGAAAGGAAAGACGACCTCAACAGAAGTAGGTTACCTTTATTCAGGCAGGAGGGGCGACAGTCGGCCTAACGACCAGGCTGAGCGCCGAAAGGGATCAGGGAGGCTTCATTCTTACGGGGAGGTTTGTGGAAGCGATAAGGGAAACATCAATCAGGCGGGATTTGAGTATTCCTCTGTTGAGATGACACTTGCAGCTGGGCAGGGGGCGATAAGTCTTCTGGGCGGGTGGAGGGGGTGGTAGGTTTCCGGACAGGGGGAGTTAAGTCCCAGATAGATGCAGCTGGCCTGGAGCATCAGGATGGAACTAAAGTTATGCTTTGTTCTCTCCGAAGTTAGATGATCCAGCAAGGGGCCTTTGAGACTGCTGCTCTCTTCTCTAGGCCCAAAAGACTCCTTCAACTAGTGGAGGGGATGGAATTTCAGCTGAGCTATTTAAAATCCTAGAAGTTGATGCAGTTAAAGTGCTACACTCAATATGCCAGCAAATTTGGAAAATTCAGTAGTGGCCACAGGACTGGAAAAGGTCAATTTTCTTTCCAATCCCAAAGAAAGGCAATGCCAAAGAATGTTCAAACTACTGCACAACTGTACTCATCTCACACGTTAGCAAAGTAATGCTCGAAATTCTCCAAGCCAGGCTTCAGCAGTACGTGAATCATGAACTTCCAGATGTTCAAGCTCGATTTTAAAAAGGCAGAAGAACCAGAGATCAAATTGCCAACATCTGTTAGATCATCGAAAAAGCAAGAGAATTTCAGAAGAACATCTATCTCTGTTTTATTGACTATGTCAAAGCTTTTGACTGTCCGGATCACCACAAACTGTGGAAAATGCTGAAACTTAGGAAAATGAGCAGTGCTTCCCAAGCAAGCTGCATTCTCTTCAAGTCTGATGAAGTCCCTGTTTTTACCAAGAAGAAAATGAGAAGAGACTGATATAGATTACAGAAGAATTGAAATTAATAGAATGCACGTTGTTTCTTTCTAAATTGCTCTCACTAGAGTAGCAGTTCTGTAGTGTTAAGCAATATACTTGGCCTATAGTACATGTGAAAAGTTGGTGTTAAAAAATGCATGAATAATTTACCAAAGAAATGCCCCTTCTTCACAGGTTGTTACCAAATCCAAGCTCCCTCTGCCCGCCAACTGAATTGTAGATGTGTTGAGACCAGGAAGGAATACAACTATTTGGAAAGCCAGCTGACCAAGATGGCTGGCTAATGTCTCAAAATAACCATCTTTTGCAGTCTGGATGTCAGGTTCTTTTATAGAATAAAGACCAGGAGTAAGGCCATTAGTCTTGTGATTATCTCCTAGAATGTCAAGCCTCAGGCAGGGAATGTGTTAATTTTTTCCTTCCAGATATCCACAGGTGGACAGAATCCTGAACAATGACACTTTTCATTTAACAGTCCAGCAGAGGGACAGGATTCTATGAAGGAGGCCATTGTGTATGATTGTAATAACAAAAGCAACAAAAAGCCAGTCAAAGAGCAGTTCCAACATGGTCAGAAGTGCTTTTTCCCTGCGACTATGTGACCACTCTGCATCATTTTAGGACCAGTTCAGATGTCATCTCCTCCAGAAATGCTTCCATCACTCTTCAGAGGAAGTTAAATATCCATTCTATGTATTTCCATACCAGTCCATGTCAACTTTCAACATACTACCCTTTCCCACTGTATTTCTTTGTTTCCTTATCTGTCATACATTTTGATGACAAACACTGACACTTTTAACCTATATTTGTTCTCAGCATTGAGGTTTTAATTGAATAAGTAAGCAAAGAGCTGTTCATTAAATAAGCATACTGACTGATGTCACAGTACTCCTGACCCAATGAAAAAGTTTTAATGTTTGATGAAATTAACTTTTGGTCTGTGATAATCTTGATACCTGAAGCGAGTTTCTATGCCTGACTGACAGTGCAGTGAAAGAATCAAAGTGTCACTCAGCTGTGTCCAACTCTTGGCGAACCCATGGAGTGTAGCACTCCAGGCGCCTCTGTCCGTGGAATTATTCATGCAAAAATACTGGAGTGGGTTGCCATTTCCTTATCCAGGGGAGCTTTCCGACAAAGGGATTCTGCTTTGCAGGTGGATTCTTTACTCTCTGAGCCACCAGGGAAGCCCACAGTGAAGTGATACAAACTAAAAACAGCAGAGTTTGAAGCAGATAAAGTTTCATTGCAGTGCCATGCAAGGAGATGGGTGCTGAGTGCCCCAAACCCTTCAAGGGCTTCAACAAGGCACTTTTAACAGCAAGGTGAGGGAGGGGCAGGGTTAGTTGTTGCAAATTTCTTGGTATCAGAATCTTTTGTTCTTGCAGCGGCCCATGTTCCTATAAACCTCCAACAAGAAAATTATTCTCTATTCTGCAACTTTTTATCTCTATATGAGTGGACCCTTAAGGTCAGAACACTGAGAATGGAATGTCATATATATTTCAGGCTATAGGCAACATTCTTTTATAAAAGGTGCAAAGCCAGCATGACAAATCACAAGTAATAGAACACATCTAATATGGAGTCAGATTTATTCTTCCCTATTGTAGTCTCTTTCAGGTAACAGGGACGAGAGGATCAACTTTATTTAGTTGATATGAATATTTTTGTGAGTAAAGATATTATAGAATAGGCCTCCTTTTCAGATTTTCCAAAGGATGTAAGCCATATATCAGAATACTCTGTTGGTCTTTACTCCAACGTGCTGCCTCCATGGACAACTCAGTCACTCTTATCTCTGTCTACTGTTTATATTTGCTCTCACTACCTCTAAATAACTTGTCTCACTTTCTCTTGGCTTGATATTTCTACTTCCTTAAGTCTTGCAAAGCTTCATGATTCTTTGGTTCCTCTAGAGAATTTTTACCTTGATCTCACTGTTTTAAACCACAGGAAAAAAAAAAAAGATTAAGTTAAATTTAATTAAATTTCTTATCTTGTACATATATACAAATTAATACTGAGAATTTCCACTTAGCAAATTTATTCTAACAAGTCATGAACACTATGTTTGGAGAAGGAAGCAGTACTCAACCACTTGAGTTATGGTGAGGGAAGTAGAGACAAGTGGTAAAAAGCAAACATAAAAGGTAATTTTGGCGGCTTTGATCAGATTGTCTAATCACCATTGCTTCTTTGGAGTTTAGACTCACATGATATGACTCGTCCTAACTAATATCAGTACATCCCATTATTTTTTCAGTATTGTTGCCCTACTGAGTAATAGCTCTCATTTGCTTGGCATCCCATTAACACATATCAGAATTCAAAATATGGCCAATAACTCTTTAGATAACCCTTTTAAAAAGCACCATACTACCATTTCAAGAGCTCTAATCAGGGTTGTTGTTTTTGTTGTTTAGTCATTAAATCGTGTCCATCTTTCTACGACCCCATGGACTGTAGCCCACTCCTCTGTCCATGGGATTCTCCAGGCAAGAATACTGGAGTGGGTTGCCATCTCTTCCTCAACAGGATCATCACAACCTAGGGACTGAATCCATATCTTCTGAATTGCAGGCAGATTCTACCACTGAGCCACCAGTGGTAAAGTTATGAAACAATTATTTTTGTAAGATCAAAATCACTAGTTAAAACCATCACTCCACTGAGTAGGAGTGATAAAACATTATGGGAGATTTAGATTCAAACTGGAGGCTTAAAGATCTTCTTAAGGCCCTCTTACAACCAACTCACCTTTAAATAGGAGAAGAAAGAGGAATAAACTAAGACAATTTCTCTCTCAAACTAACCATGAAACAAAATTCTCAAACACTTGAAGAAATGTAATGGTAAGAAATTCAAATTGATACAGAATTATGTACTCAGTATTCCTGATAAAATGTATGTTATGGAGTAGCCTGACAGGGATTTTAAAATAAATATGTTTAAGACATAAATAAGGGACAACCTTAAATTAAAAGTGATCAGTACAATAAGTAACAGTATGGATTCATCTCACAGACAAAATGGTGAGCAAAAAAAAAAAAAAAAGCACATAAAAGAGTATATAATGTATTATTACAATTATAAAAATGCAAAACATGTAAAATATAAAACAATTATAATACTAATAATCATAGTTAAATTCCAAATGATTATTACAATAATAAAAGCTCTAGAAACTGAGTAAGCAAAGCTGACTTGTTCTCTGCTCCCATTATAGTTAAGCACATCAATACCAAAGTAAAAAACAGCTTAGTAATAGAAACATAGTACTCTTTATTTTTGAAATAAATACAAGCAAACCAGCAAACAGGAACAGAGCCATCCTATCTAGAACTAGCCCCTAAATTACTGAAAGTTTGAGCCTTTTTTTTTTCTTGAAAGGTAATAATGTCCTTGTAAAAACAAATCTGTTCTTTAATTCTGCAATGTATTTTTGAAGATATACAGCTCTTAAAAATATGTACACCATAATCACATGAAGAGACTGATATATTTGTTTGTTATTTTTTAAAAAATTACTAACATCACCCTGGTATATTTATGGTTTTATTTTTTCTAATGATTGCTGTGTTGTTTTTTTTTTTGTTTGTTTGTTTTGAAGGAATGGGAGGATGGTGATTGGTTCGTTTAATAGCTGGAGTTTATTTTTCATTTATTTCTATTTTTTTGTCTCTAGAGACAGGGTGCCAAGAGCTGGGAAGCTAGGGCAGGGCTTTATAAACTTTGTGAAACATTTGAGGAATTGGTAGGAACAGAATTAGCATATGGGAGTAGATGTGAATGGAGGAAATAGCAGGAAATAAATCACGAAAGTGACAGGCTCAAATGTGTCAGTCTAGGTTACCTGGACCACAGGTTTTACATGTTAGCAGAAAGGCAATAATGTAGGAAAGATAATATTATCACCTCAGATATCATGCTACTACTAGTGCTGTTCAGTAAAAAGTGTTAATATACACTATTACTAATATACAGCTGTACACACTTATGTAAGTAACCTTAGAGGTCTTTTGTGATGAATAGTTTCCAGGTTGAAATCTTCCTTAGAGGGCAGTATGAGACATGCAAGGAGCTTCAATACACAATACATAACTTCTACATCTTTTTCTCCTGCTATATTTCTTAACGAAATAAAAAGGCATACCATACTTAGTTTTGTTTTCTTTTTTTCTCAGAAACCATGCAAACTGCAATGGATGTATGAGGAGTAAAGATTATTTTCGTTCACAGTGTGTTAGTATGTCTTGTTTCCACAGTGGGCTCTAAAAGTTCACTCTGAGATGAATAGCTTCTATAAGTTTCAAAGTTAAAATAGTAAAAAGGGACATTTCCCTGTGTCACATATAGTAATTAAATATTAAAAAACAGTGAGCACAACCACCCGATATAATAGATGCATTTTAGTAATCTTGTACAGAATCTATCTACTAACCACCTGCCTCTCTTGTGGGAATGGATTCCCCTTGCACTCATTCCCCATAGAGTTAAATTAAAATTGGTTATGTTTCCTGATGTGGATAAGTATCCATCTGTGGGCCTGATTACCACCATTATTATGTGTTATTAACCAATGTGAAAATTATCAAGTTACATAATGATAGCAGTCAGTTAGCACCACTTGGCTTCATATCCTTACTTGAAACTTTCCTGCAAATGAAGAGTTTAAAATTTAAACTGGTCTTTTAAACAAAATAGATAAGATTTTTTGGTGTGTGTTTCAATGTTACTTACATTATTAATATTATATGTAACATATTACATATAATACTATTATAAAATTGTTTGTTTTTCTAAAGCCTCCATCAAATGTGAATAATGATCATTGATTTACTATGGAAAGAAATACAATTCTCTAGGATGATAATGGCTCTAGAAACCAGATTTGGCTAGCCTTGAGGGTAATTAAAAGAGTGATCCTTCCAGAATTTCAATTTCAGGCTTTCTCACTGAGTACATTATAAAGATGTACCCCAGGAAACTTTAAGGAAGTAATGAGGCTTTCATTTCCATATGTCAGATTACTTTTTTTCTAGTGTACTTATTATCGGCCATGAGCTAATTTTTTGGCTCACTCAAAGAAGAGAAGAAGACCCTGAACAACATTTTCAAAAAAAAAGGACAAGGAAAAAGTCAGTGCTGATGGGAATTTGCTGCCAGAGTATTTTTCATGCTTGCCATGTTTCCATGGGACCATCTGTGGGCAATCGTGCAAATGTAAAATAGGCATGTGCTGAAGAGAATCCATCTTCAAAAGTGATATGACACTGTCTATCCACACTATGTATAACTCTACCAGTGTCAAGGCTCTTTGATATATCAAAGATTGGAAAATACATTTTGAATTATCTTATTTCATAGTATCTTCAAATTGCTCATTTAAACTGAAGTTCACCAGATCTCTCCAGCTGGATGTATTGAAATTCTTATTTTTAGAACAGGATTCTAAAATAAGAAGATCTAGTTTTGAAATACTTTGGTCTGCACATGCTGTAGATCCAGATGGTAGAGCTAATTGCTAGTAGGGGCATCTTATAGATTTGAATGGTGTCAAAGGCTGGAACTATATCACACTTACTACGTCATCTCTCTTTTTGTCAGTATGTGATTACATGCTCCTGAATTCCCTTTAACTCTAATACTGGTGATGTTTTATAAACTAACCTGCATCTCCATTTTATTTTCAGGAGCTGGAACTACTTTATATGGATTGGAATTTTGTTTCTTAGGGAGACAAGTTTTGCTGGTAGACCATCCAAATTTAACAAGGAATCTCTGCCATTTCATATAAGGAGCAAATTCTCATTAATAGATCTTTGGTGGCACTAGGCCACAGAGTTAATATCAGCATCTCTGATTACGTCTGCAAAGTGTGCAAGTTGGTAAAAGTTGATCCAACATTTATTTTAAGGCTTCATGAAATAGACTTTTGAGCACTCTGTGATGAGTGGAAAATTATTTCTACCATCACATTATCTAAAAGAGTCAGATTATACAGAAAATGATGAAACTAAATATGTATAGAGCTATTTCAGCTGAATGTCTAGGAAGGGCATGATAACCAAATTAGGATCACCAATATAGAGACTGTATTTTCTTTATTTGAAAGGGAGAATAAATATAGAACTCTTAGAAGAAATGTTCTCTATTTTTACTCCCAAGTTTATTTTGGTTTTGATCAAGTTTGGAATAAATGAACTTAAAAGAAACAAATAAACCCTCCACTCCTAAATTCACTCTGTACCCAAGAAAATCCATTATTTGAGCTTTTAAGTGGATTAAATGGGTAGCAAGGCATCTTTCAAAGTCTAAAAGACCTCAGTTAGTGTATGTATTATTGTTACCGTTCAGTCTCTAGTTGTGGTCTCTTTGTGACCCCATGGACTGTAGTCTTCCGGGCTCCTCTGTCTATGGGATTTCCCAGGCAAGAATACTGGAGTGAGTTGCCACTTCCTTCACCAGGACATCTTCTTAACTCAGGGATACAACCCACATCTCCTGCATTGGCAAGCAGATTCTTTACTGCTAAGCCACCAGAGAATAATATGAAGTACATATTCTATTACTAAAGTCGTGAAACTGTCAAAAACAGTGCAAAACTTGATTTGATAAACCAGGATAGACTTCACCTTAAGAAATATTTATAAAATCAGACTTCCCTGGTGGTTCAGTGTTGAGGATACGTCTGCCAATGTTGGAGACATGGATTCTATCCCTGGCCCAGGAAGATCCCATATTCCATGGGGCAACTAAGCCCCTGCATCGCAGTTACTGAGTCCCATTGCCTTAGATCCCCTGCTCTGCAGAAGAAGCCACCACAATGAGAAGCCGGTGCACCTCAACAAGGTGTGGCCCCCCTCACCGCAACTAGAAAAAAGCCCGCACAGAGCAACGAGGAGTCAGCACATTCAAAAATAAATTCAAAAAAGAAATATTTATAAAATAAATATATTTAAATACAAAGTATATATTTCCCCTTTAGAATAATTTGTGATTGTACATTCTCTTAATATTGAGAAAATATTTTACCTTTGATAGAAGTTAAATTTAGAAAATAAGAATACTATTTTATCACTTTATTTGGCATTTTTTTTCTAGTTTTAAGTACTTTAGTCACTGTAGTCAGTCATCTTCAAGCAAGGCAACGCCTCATTTGATCCAAAGAAGTCGATGATGGAAGCTGTAAATGTTGCAGTGGAGAAAATTGTAGCAGATTATTGAGAAAGCTTATACATGGAAAACCAACTGATCAATAGTAAAACTGATCAATAAACATGATATATGGAATGGAAAAGAAAAAAATCTCTTCATCAGTATTTATCAGTAACATGCAACTGTAATCCCAACTTCAAGGCTTTCATACGATTGATTACATTTCAATCAAGTTGTATGGGAATAGAATGACCCTTTGCTTATTAAGGCATTATTCGTGTTAATCACCATTAACAAAGGAAAGAACAAAATTCGATTCTATGTACTACACTAACGGGCTTCTCTGGTGGCGCAACAGTAAAAAATCTGCCTGCCGATGCAGGAACCACGGACTCGATCCCTGGAAGTAGGGAATCTACATGAGCTACAGCCCCTTGGGTCGCAAAGAGTCGGACACACCTGAGCACATGCACATACTACACTAAACATTTCACATCTGCTCACTTATTTAATTTTCTCAACACTATCGTAAAATATCACCTCAGTTTTTCAGATTGAAAAAAAAAAAAATAACAGATTTAGAAACCAAAGAGTGTACTGGAAGCAAGTGGCACTGAAACAAATTCAGATCATTTTTGTCTAGAATTAAAATACAACCTGAGCTTTCTACACTACAAGTTGGGAAGGTTGTGCATGCTCAGTTGTGCAGTCCCATGGACTGTAGCCAGCCAGGCTCCTCTGTCCATGGAATTTTCCAGGGAGCAATATTGGAATGTGTTGCCATTTCTTATTCCACCGGATGTACCTGACCCAGGGATGGGATGCACACATCTTGCTTCTCTTGCCTTGACAGGCAGATTCTCTACTACTCTACCACCTGGAAAGCCCTAAACTAAAAATTTGTTGTCTACAAAAAAGCAGAAGACATAGCCTTTAACCTTGAGACAATATTCTAGCAAGTGAAATAAAACTACCAACAAATATCCACAACTGAACTTAATGAATAATATAAGCATGCATGCTCAGTCATTTCAGTAGAGTCCAATACTTTCTGACCATATGCACTGGAGTCCACTAGGCTCCTCAGTCTATGGGATTCTCCAGGCAAGAATACTGGAGTGGGTAGCCAGTCCCTTCTCTGGGGGATCTTCCCGACCCAGGGATTGAACCCATGTCTCCTGCATTGCAGGCAGATTCTTTACTGACTGATCCACCAGAGAAACCTGAAAGTTATAAGACTTTATATAAAACAACCATCATATATTATTCATATCAGGGCTTCCCAAGCAGCTCTAGTGGTAAAGAACCCGCCTGCCAATGCAGGAGACATAAGAGATGTGGGTTTGATCCCTGGGTTGGGAAGATCCCCTGGAGTAGGAAATGACAACCCACTCCAGTATTCTTGCCTAGAGATCCCATGGACAGAGGAACCTGGAAGACTACAGCCATAGGGCCACAAAGTGTTGGACACAACTGAAGCAAATTAGCACCCATGCACAATCATCATGTCACAGAACTGTCCACAATATTCTAAGGCATCAGAGAAAAATGAAACAAAAATCTACAAAAGGTATCTAAAAAGTTGTGATGGCATAAATCAACATAAGCACTTAAGTACCAAATATCAGAAGAAATGACAAGTTTGCAAGCAGGCCACAAATAAAAGGAATTTGAGTAGGGTAATATTGTATTTAAATGTACCATGTGCCATATAATGGAGTTTAATTTTTCTTGTAAGCATTGCAGCATTATTGAAATATGTTGGAGAGTAGTAACGTAATATTGCTGTTTTATAATGAGAGTCTGGCAATGATATCAAACTTGCATTTGAAGGACTTAAAATGAAGACCAAGCTATCGAAAGATTCTACATAAAAAGAATGAGAACATCTTCTATGGCAGTGAAGATGAAATGATGATTTAAAAGATATTTAGGAAAATCAAATCAATAAGATTTGACTATACAGGATGACAGAAAAAAATCTGAATTTATTTTGGAAAGTTTTTGTTTTAAAAATGGTTAGAAATATTTCAAATAGACTGAAAATCACCACAGTTTTATTTTGTGCTTTCTGCTACAGATACTTCTAAGAGCTTTGATGCTTGCAATCCATGAAGGCATTTTAAAATAAATTAGAATCAGAGCATGATTTTTGTCATAAAATCAGATATCAATTCTAAGATTAGGTTAATTGGTAATGAGGAAGGAATAATAGGGAGCATGGAAAACAAGTCTTCACTCTTACTAACATATGTGAAAAAGTAAATTGCCTTCTTTGGAATCAAGTTCAGTGATTGCTTGTGGGAATATTGAGGAAAATATCATTAAATTCTCTTTCAGTTCTTAATCATGTGTACTCTATTTTTTAAGTATTGTTCTGCATTTAAATTTTTATTAATTTATTTGTTGGCTATGCTGGCTCTTCATTGCTGTGTGTTAGCTTTCTCTAGTTGTGGCGGGGGGTGGGGGGGCTATTCTCCAGTTGCAGTGTGCAGGCTTCTCCTTGCCATGGCTTCTCTTGTTGCAGAGCACGGACTCTCAGGCAGGGACTAAGCAGTTACGGCACGTGTAATCTTCCTGGACTAGGGATCTAACTCATGTCCCCTCCGAGTTCTTCGTAGGTGGATTCTTAACCACTAGATCACCAGGGAAGTTCCGCTGATACTATTCTAAAAATAGCACTCTCTGGTTGTGAAGGCATGTGAGTGAAGGCAATTATTCTTTCCTGCATCATTAACTTAGCAGTAACCATCCCACAGAAAAAGTAATGCAAGAAGGCAAAGTGGTTGCCTGAGGAGGCCTTACAAGTAGCTGAGAAAGGAAGAGAAGCCAAAGGCAAAGAAGAATGGGAAAGATATACCCAACTGAATGCAGAGTTCGAAAAAAGGGCAAAGAGAGATAAGAAAGCCTTCTTAAGTGGACCATGCAAAGAAAGAGAGGAAAACAACAGAATGGGACAGACTAGAGATCTCTTAAAGAATATTGGAGATACCAAGGGAACATTTCATGCAAAGATGGCACAATAAAGGACGGAAACAGTGAGGACCTAACAGAAACAGAAGAGAATAAGACTGGGTGTCAAGAATACACAGAACTGTACAACAAAGGTCTTAATGACCCAGACAACCATGATGGTGTGGTCACTTACCTAGAGCCAGACATCCTGGAGGGTGAAGTCAAGTGGGCCTTAGGAAGAACTGCTGTGAACAAAGCTAGTGGAGGTGATGGAATTCCAGGTGAGCTATTTAAAATCCTAAAAGATGATGCTGTTAAAGGGCTGCACTCAACTTTAGAAAACTCAGCAATGGCTGTAGGACTGGAAAAGGTCTGTTTTCATTCCAATCCCAAAGAAGGGCAATGGCAGAAAATGTTCAAACTACCATACATTTGTACTCATTTCACATGCTAGCAAGTTAATGCTCAAAATCCTTCAGCCTAGGCTTCAGCAGTATGTGAACCAAGAAATTCCAAATGTATGAGCTGAATTTAGAAAAGGCAGAGGAATCAGAAATCAAAATGCCAACATCTACTGGATCATAGAAAAAGCAAAGGAATTCCAGAAAAACACCTACTTCTGCTTCATTGACTTTGCTAAAGGCTTTGATTGTTTGGATCACAATAAACTGAAAAATTCTTAAAGAGTGGGAATATCAGACCGCCTTACCTGGTTCCTGAGAAACCTATATGCAGGTCAAGAAGCAACAGTTAGAAATGGGCATGGACAACAGACTGGTTCACATTTGGGAAAGGAGTTATGTCAAGGCTGTATATTGTCACCTTACTTATTTAACTTATATACAGAGTACATCATGGGAAATGCTGGGTTGTTTGAAGCACAAGCTGAGATCAAGATAACTAAGAGAAATATTGATAACCTCAGATATGCAGATGATACCAATATAATGGCAGAAGGTGAAGGGGAACTTAAGAGCCTCTTGATGAGGGTGAAAGAGGAGAGTGAAAAAGTTGGCATAGGACAACATTCAAAAAACCAAGATCATGGCATCTGGTCCCATCACTTCATGCAAATAGATGGGGGAAAAGTCGAAGCAGTGAGGGATTTTATTTTCTTGTGCTCCAAAATCACTGCAGATGGTGATGGCAGCCATAAAATTAAAAGACATTTGCTCCTTGGATGAGAAGCTATGACAAACCTAAAAAGGTCATTAAAAAGCAGAGACATCACTTTGCCAACAAAGGTCCATATTCAAAGCCATGTTTTTTTCAGTAGTCATGTATGGATGAGCTGGACCATAAAGAAGGCTGAGCACTGAAGAATTCATGCTTCTGAATTGTGGTGCTAAAGAAGACTCTAGTGAGTCCCCTGAGCAGCAAGGAGATCAAACCAGTCAATCACAAAGGAAATCAACATTGAGTATTCATTGGAAAGACTGACGCTGAAGCTGAAACTCCAATACTTTGGCCAGTTGATGTGAAGAGCTAACTCATTGGAAAAGACCCTGATGCTGAGAAAGATTGAAGGTCGGAGGACAAAGGGGCAGCAGAGGATGAGATGGTTGATTGACACCATTGACACAATGAAAATGGGTTTGAGCAAACTCCAGGAAATAGTTCAGGATGGGGATGCCTGATGTGCTGTAGTTCATGGAATTGTAAAGAGTTGGACATGACTTTGTGAGTGAACAATAACAAATAATAAATATTTGAGTTTGGTTAAGATGATGGAATATATAAATTAAAAATTAAGACTCCCTTCAGTAATTCATTTTCATTATCTACAAAGGCCAAAACAGTTCAATAGTGTATTTGTTTCCAAGGGTTTTCATAATCAAATGAGTTAATGCATGTAAAAGTGCTTTGAAAAGAAGAAACATATTAACATCAGACAGCTTCTTTTTAGATACAACTGTTGTGTAAAAGACTCTCGTGGTACCAAAGATTGGACTTACATTCAGTATTTATTCAACAATATTTATTAAGTATCTGTTATGTGTCAGGCACTATTTTAGGTATTGACTTAAAATTAAAAAAAAAAATTACCAGATTCTTATTTCCAGCTGTTTTAATTCCATTGGGATAGTCAGACAATAATCAAAATATCAACTAGCGTTAAGTTCTGTAATTAAAATGTAGTAGTGTTTTGTCTTAGGGACTGAGAAACAGCTCCACAGATGTAGCTAAGAAAGACCTTTGAGGTTGGAGCCAAAACTTGTATAAAAAGGAGAGTATCATATAATGAAGACAAAGAAGTAAGCAGGAGCTAGACTATGTAAAGCCAGAGAAAACTAGGAGACTTCATTCTCAGCAGTTTTGGGTAGGAGAGCAAAAAATTTAGTTTCAATTTTAAGTGATTTTATTACCATTTCATTATGGAGAATATAGAAGGATAGTAAAAGCAGAAAAGAGTTAATTTATAGATATTATATATATGTATCTAGATATATATTATTTTTTAGATATATATTATTTACTATTTATTATATATATAATTTTTATATATTATCTAATATATAAAAATTTAATATATTTTATATACATCCATATAAAATATATTAAATATATAATATATATAATATATATTTATATAGATATTTATATATTTATATTTATAAATGATACATTTATAAATACTATATCTATATTTATATATCATATATAATTTCTAAAACATGCATATATTATATATTTTATATATAATATATTTTAATATTTATATTTATAATAATATGTATATATTAAATAATAAATATATAAATATAAATTAAATATATTAAATAAATTATATGTTAAATAATGTTCTTCTAACAAAAATATATTTAATAAATTTAATATATATAGAGATATGTAACTATAGGTATCTATAGATATGTGTATATAGATATATATATTATTTAATATATAGATGTTAAATAGTGGTGATTGGGTCTAGGTTAGTGGGACTTAAAATAGAGGGAAGAGAGCAGACTTAGGATGGGTTTTAGAGGTATTTAAAATTTACAATTACAGGACTGGCTGACAGATGTTGAAGTAGGGCAAAAAGAGAAAGAAACAAAGATTATCTGATATGTAGCTTCTTAATAAATAACTTTGGAATGAATGAATGAATGAATGCTTCATCTGAGTATTGGGAGTATCAAAGAATTTGCTAGGTTGACAGAGAAATGGGCATTTAGAAGTAGCATACGAGGAGGTGGGAGGGAGGGAGTCTCAAGAGGGAGGGGATATACGTATACCTACAGCCGACTCATGTTGATGGGTGGCAGAAACCAACACAATATTGTAAAGCAATTATCCTCCAATTAAAAATAAATAAATAAATAAGTAGCATACACTAAGGCTTGCCCCTCTTCTTCATGTATGTCCCATTAATGCCTTAACTCTCTAGCTAGCTGAAGATTCACCCTGGAATTGGATTATTATATTTTCTCAAACAGCAAGTGAGCATTCTCTCTCTGAATGGGTAATGGGCCAGCCAGAAGTACTGATTCCATTTTCACTGTAATCTTCATGTCACTGTGACTTTCAGCCTTCATATAAGCTAAGCACTTATAAAGAATGACTCAGTTTTTACTTCTAATATACACTAATGTATAGCATATATTAGAATGTATTAGGGTCTGCATTGTAAAATACCTTAAATTAGCCTTGGAAGGTGAGCAATTAGGGTTCCAAAATAATGCCTTCTCTAAGTAGAACCAAACAGATTGAATTTTCCTAATGAAATTTATAATATCAGTGAAATACATATAAAAATAAACTTTTTCATTAAAGAAAACATAGTATGAAAGCATTTAGTGTTCTTATAACAAAAGAATTGACTGCATTTATAAAAAGATTTACAAATGTCTCTCTTTGAAGTATGAAGTTGAAGGATTTGAGAAATTGAATTGATCCAACATTTCTCACTTTAGGAATGGGCTGGTGATTTCATAATTTCCTAATTTCTTGAAATTTTAGAATAAAAATTTGACCTATGAATGATTGTAAAAGGCATTTACATTATCCATCTGTATTTATCTGGTTTGTTTAGAAAATATGCAATTCATACATCAAGTTGAAATGGAATCAGGCTGTTCTAGTATACTAAAGATAGCCTGAGATTCTCTAAGCCAGTCCTGTCCAATAGAAATTTAAGATGAGCCACACATTTAATTTTAAATTATCTGGTATCCATATTAATATAAGTAAAAAAGAAACAAATTAAATTAATATAAATATATATTTATTTAGCTAATACAGCCAAAATATTATTACTTTAATATGAAACCAGTATTGAAAATTGTTGAGATCTTTTACAGGCTTTTTTGGAAGGGGTAACTTAAATGTTCAAAATCAGGCATGAATATTATATTTACAGTGCATCTCTGTTGGAACTAGTCACATTGCAAGTGTTCAGTAGCCATAAATGGCTAGTGACCATTACACTGGAATCCATATTTAAGAAATGAAGGACATAGATTTTAGCTGCATTAATAAATTGGCACAGATCTTTACAATCTGACTTGCATATCCCACTCATGTAATGTTGGGTTTATGAGTAATTACTATTGACTACTTTTGAGCATTTATCACATGCCAAACACTGTTGCAAGCCCTTCACAATTATTAATTCATCTAATCATTATAACAATAAAGAAAGTATTCTTTTCTCTATTACACTGTTGAGGAAACCAAAACATGAAAAGATTAAAACTTGACCAAAGATACCAGTGAAAAAGGAAGGATTTAAACTCAGAGTCTGCATCCAGTTTTTCTTTCTTGACCGTGACAGTTTTCTGGCAGAGGGTTAAATAAATGACTATATTTTGTAGTTGAAAGCAAAGTATGGAACAATACCGTCAGTCAAAGGCAGCTATGTGCCTAATGTTTTCGTCAATAATAATGTTTGTTGCACTCAAATGAACTCTTGAAATAATGTTGCTTTAGAGAGCTGAAAACGTCTTTTACAGCAAACCCACTGCATTTCTGGCAAAATATGTTGTTATAGGCTGATGTCTGGCACCCCTTCCAGACAAGCTTCAGGATATTTCACTTTTACTTTCTGACATTTCAAGTTGGTGTATTTCTTTTTACCTATTGCTTTTGTTTTGATTTTGTTTGCTTGCTTTGATATTTTCATAGGAAAATGGTGGGTTTGTATTTCTCTATAGTTCAGGATGTTTATTAAGCATCTCAGTTAATAAAATGTCTTTACATATTTACTTCAATTATCTTGTCCTTGTTGCAGAATGCTGATATGAATGGGGCTATCTTTAAAATACAAAGAAATAACCAATCAATTGCTGTTTACCAAAATTAGCATTGCCAAACTACTTATAAGCATTTTAAAGAGAAATTGGATAGATCAGATATATATCTTATGAATTAATGAATATCTAATCAATGTCTTTATAAAATAAGCTGATCACACATAGACAAAATTAAAATTGATACCTCATGAGTTACACCTATTTATTTTGGACAATACCAAGGTCAAAGTAATGGTGCCAAACATAGGGATGTCCTTTCTTGTGCATTTCATTCACTTAAATCATTTAGGAATTGAAGTCAAAGTTCTCTTTATCAGATAAATGCCATAAGATATTGCTTATTAAAAAAAAAAAGATATTGCTTATGAAAAGTGAAAGTGTTAGTCTCTCCGTCATGTCCAACTCTTTGGGACCCCATGAACCATAACCCACCAGGATCCTCTATCCATGGAATTCTCCAGGCAAGAATACTCGAATGGGTAACCATTACCTTCTCCAGGGGATCTCTGGCCCAGGAATTGAACCTGGGTCTCCTGCATTTCAGGTAGATTCTTTACCCTCTGTGCCACTTATGTGGATTCTAAAAACTACAACAAACTATTGAATGTAGCATAAAATAAGCAGAATCACAGACAGAGAGAACAAACTGGTGGTTACTGGTGGGGAGGAGAAGGGGCTGTACAGGGTTTGGGGAGTAGGAGGTACAAAAACTTCTCAGCGAAGATAGGTTACAAGGATGTATTGTACAACATGGGAAATCTTAAAAATTACATAGAAAAGTTAAAAAAAAATCATTTCTCTTTCCCTGAGAAAAGACAAGATCCATTCCTGTTAAAAAGCTACATCATACAAAGTCTGTTAAACTTAAGCCTGTCAATTTTCCTTTCCCAAATTAGATTAAAGGTCATGCAGGTTGGACAAGTTATGATTATCTATGTTTTGCTATGATCCCTTACGTATTCACTGCTGACCATTTATCAGGCACTTCCCTTACTTCCTGAAATGCTGGCTCTAATAACCCTCTTCTCCTCATCACATAACCTTCTACCCTAAGACCCCAGGTTGAAAGAAACCAAAGGCATGTGCTGAAGAGATGACAGCTATTGTGGATCATGCGATGATGCCCCCTGATCCTTTGACATCTCAAGTCAAAGGATGTTTAATATAATTTCTTTATTTTAGAGAGAATCTGGAACTGTCCTCTCTACCGCAATGCTTCAAATATGCCTCAGGTCACCACAATTAACTAAAAGCATTTTTTCCTCTAGTTTTAACTTGAAAAATAAAATGATAATAATTATTTGCCTCAAGTTTTCATGTTAAGGGTCAAGCAAATATTGATTTCTTTAAAAAGTGGCTGCACAGATGCAAGTAATTTTCCTGATTATTTCACAACATACCAGCTTTGGATGCACAAACACAACCCTTGTGTCAGTAAATTCGTGATATGCATTCTGAAGATGCTTCTCTAGGAAGTATCGTGACTTTATAGCCATGAATGAATTCCATTTCCCTGTTATGGCTTCTGCAATTCTTGTTCTTGCAAGGCTGTATTTTATAAAACAAAAATGGCCTATATTTGGTTTTAAAAAAATGCTCATTACCAAAGCTGAACAGCAGATCAAACATTGTTACTGAATAATGCTGTCAATATTTCCTTTTAGCCTTAAAGTGTTTCACGTTTGACTCCTTCTCTTCCTACTAGTACTGGTGGCTCAGACAGTAAAACATCTACTTACAATGCAGGAGACCTGGGTTCAATCTCTGGGTGGGAAAGATTCCCTTGAAAAAGGAACAACTACCCACTCCAGTATTCTTGCCTGGAGAATCCCATGGACAGAAGAGCCTAGCAGGCTACAGTCCATGGGGTTGCAAACAGCCAGACACAACTGAGCGATTAACACTCCTATTCTATGTCCTGAATAACTTAAGTTCAACTTATATGAAAAGTAAACCCTAATTTAAACCTGAACTGAAATAGCTTACATAGAAAATGAGTAGAGAGCAAGGCTCTCTCTCTAGGCTAGTTTTGATTATCTTAGAAATACAGTTTCTAATAGTTATCTATAGGCTTAGATCTTAGAGATTCTATTTGAAAATTTTAAATCTTAAACTGTGCCAGAAGGCTGTATTTAAAAGACTATAATTGAGCTTCTTAAATATTTAATTGTGACAGTTTCTTAAACATTATTGTAAGAGTTACTTAAATAAAACACAGAAAAGATTTTATTGTTATTCTTGTCTTAATAAAATAACAAAAGTAAAGTCCAGCTTCAATTTTATCATTTTCCCTGATCAGAAACATGCAGTCACTCTCCAGTTACCTATAGAATAAAATGCTAATCCTCTCAGCTGTATTTAAGTGTCCCATGCTGTGACTAGACCTAGGCTACCTGTCTTATATCTTTGTTACATTCCCTACTCCCTAGTCAATCTTACTCTTAAAAATATTCAGAAATAAGATTAAAGCGCCTCTCTTGATAACCTATGTCCTTGTTAAGCATTCTTATCTTACTCTAATTTCTTTCTGCTATATCATCACATAGCTAAAATGCTCTATAAAAAATTCTGCTTTCATTCAAGACAGGGTGAGCTGTCTTGAAGAAAGTAGACTATATCAATTTCATTAATATGCCAAAGTTGCCCAAAAGTGCAATATTACTATTCCATAGAGAATTCCCCACACCTACATAATGCTTATACCTTCATAACGGACTCCATTTTGAAAATATTATTATTTCTAAGGTAACCTCCTCTTTTTCCTCTTCTCTCCAGCTGCCGAACAGTGTTACACTTATCAAGGTATGCTTATGTTAACCCTTCCATCACATGAAACCCTGTGGGAGATGTTAGACTGACTGAGGAGTTTTTAGTGGTTGAGTTTTTGCACTAATAGGTTAAGAACCTTGACAATAATATTCTTAAACTATAGCTGTAACAACTAAAAAAAAAAAATGAGATTCTTTCCTATGTAGAACGATATATCTTCCTTTAACTACTTTAAAACCCGTTAAGTTATATTATGTACTCTTAACTTGGAATATGTCCTCACCTCATGATTACTGTTTACCACTTAACTCACTGGCCAGAATAATCTGTGATCCTTCTCAATTGGTTGGGATTGTGTTAATCTACAACCTTAACATTAGCATTATAAATTCATTTCAAAATGGAATAATCTTATTTATAACTGATTTGAAACTACATTTCAAGTAGTCTTTAGAGGTGATACAAAAACTTATATATGTGTAAGAGTTTGGAAATATCAGTCCTCAGCACTTGACATTTCTAAATCTATAAAGGCAGGAATGATGCTTAAATGGTCTACTATCTCCTTGGGATTCCCCAAATTCAAGTAGAGAAAGGTTGCATGCAAATTTATCCAGGAAATACTAGCAGTACTGAAGCACAAGTGACCCTGTACTTCTAAAAATTTAATAATGTGATTCACTTACAGCCTCTCCTATAAAGCCGTCCTTGAATTCCATCACTACCACCATAGTTCAGTTCAGTTCAGTTGCTCAGTCGTGTCTGACTCTTTGCAACCCCATGGACTGCAGCACAGTGAGATTCCCTGTCCATCACCAACTCCTGGAGCTTGCTCAAACTCATGTTCCTCGAGTCAGTGATGCCATCCAACCATCTCATCCTCTGTTATCCCTTTCTCCTCCTGCCTTTAATCTTTGCCAGCATCAGGGTCTTTTCTTATGAGTCAGTTCCTCCAATCAGGTGGCCAAAGTATTGGAGTTTCAGCATCACCATCAGTCCTTCCAAAGAATATTCAGGACAGATTTCCTTTAAGATTGACTAGTTCGATCTTCTTGCAGTCCAAGGGACTCTCAAGAGCCTTCTCCAACACCACAGGTCAAAAGCATCAATCCTTCGGTGCTCAGTTTTCTTTGCAGTCCAACTCTCACATCCATACATGACCACTGGAGAAACCATAGCTTTGACTAGATGGATATTTGTTGGCAAAGTGATGTCCATGAATAGTATGAAAAGGAATTACACCACAGGCAAAACTAATCTTTCCCTTCTCTAAGTTCCCATAGAATTTTGCTGATATTATAGCATTACTTATTACTTTAAATGTTCATCTCATATTAGCCTAAGAATTTCTGAAAGCTAGACTTTTTGTCTGATTCTTTCCAGTTTCCCCAAAACTAGATTCACCGATGCCCATTGCTGTTTAGTCACTGAGTCGTGTTCCACTCTTTTGTGACCACATGGACTGTAGCCCATCAGGCTCTTCTGTCCATAAAATTTCCCAGGCTAGAAATTCCATGTACAGGACTGACTCAAGTGGATTGCCATTTCCTTCTCCAGGAGATCTTCCTGACCAAGGGGTGGAACTCGCGTCTCCTACATTGGTAGGCTTCCCATCTGGGAAACCCTTAGCTTCACCCATGGTAGGTGCTTAACAATGGATGAGTGCGGGCTTCCCTGGTAACTCAGATAGTAATGAATCCACCTGCAATGTGGGAGATCTGGGTTCAATCCTTGGATTGGGAAGATCCCCTGGAGGAATGCATGGTAACCCACTCCAGTATTCTTGCCTGGAGAAACCCATGGACAGAGGTACAGGGCAAGCAAAAGCATATGGGGTCACACAAAGTCAGACATGACTGAGCAACTAAGCAGAATGAATGACTGGGGGCTTTCTTAAACTTTCAATCACTCAAAAAATAGTTACAGCATTGAGGAGTAGGTAATGCTTCAATTTCTAGCTAATTTAGTCATTCACTGAATAATCACTATGCCAAGGACTGAGATTATCATCCTGAACATATCTAAGAGAGTATTAGTCCTAAGGTCAGGATTGTTTCTTAAAAACATGATTTCAATCATCATTTCAAATTCACTGAATCAGAAATTTCAGGGAAATAGCTGATAAATCTATGTTTTGAAAACTTACAGGTGATACTGAAATCACAGGAGTTTGCAAGAGGAAGAAAAGAATGAGATTGAAGATAAAGAAGAGGGATGGGGTGGGGAGGGAGGCGGGAGGGGGGATTGGGATGGGGAATACATGCAAATCCATAGCTGATTCATGTCAATCTATGGCAAAAACCACTACAATATTGTAAAGTAATTAGCCTCCAACTAATACAAGTAAATGAAAAAAAAAAAAAAAGAAGGTACAGGCTGTCCCATCTCAGTCTCCTACCCTTCTTCATTGCCTGAATCTGGACATATAAAGAACCCTTCACTAGGACCCTCCCACCAAAGAAGAACCTTTCACTAGGACCCTCCCACCAAAGAAGAATAAATGTCAAAAACCAGAACTGTCTTTACAAATAGAAGACCAATTACTCAAGCAATATACATCGTATATATACACATATGAAGATTTTAGATCATGGACTGGTTTCCTGACACTGAGATATAAAACTGAAAAATATTTAATAGAATATTGTCTGAGGGAGAAAAACGTATTCATGATAATACATGTGCAAACTGAATAAAGGAATTTAGGGGAGAAAGCAAAGACAAAAATGATAGAATGGCAGAAATACCTCTTAATCAGAACAGTGTGATAGCAGGTGGAGGTATATAACTATGATTCTTGTGTGGTTCAGCATTTCATGTAGTCATAGAAAAGTCTAATGAATTTTGAGTCTCATTCCTGGATTGACAGAAAATTTGCTTTCTAAAACATTAGCAAGTGTGCTTGGCTAATCTCTCAAGGCAACCCTGTGAGCCCTGTGAACTATTAGAAGGGTAAACTAGGAGAAACCTGCTTTAACCAGGCAAAATAGTTTAGAGGGGCATTATCAATCTTTTATCAGATATAATCTATAATTTTACATCCATGTAGAAATTAGGGGCCAAAAAAAATCCTTGGGAAAATCAAACCAGTGTGAAATTATATACATAGAACTAATTAACATCTACATTGACATACAAACAATTCTTAAATCATAAAAGACAGAAGGGAAATTTTTAATGGTTATATCCTCTCATTTTCCAAATGAAAATATACATGATCTGTGCACCTGATAGTCTGATATTTTTAGGTTAAAGAGAAGACTTTCTAATATTACAGTAATATTGATGGGGTAGTGTCTGAAAATAGTTTAAAGGAATATTTATGCCTGGGCATTCATTAAAGAGCTGCTGAATGTTCATAAGTTATTCTGAGCAGTTAACTTAATTGATCTGCAAATGGATGACACTAAGAAAGTCTGGCCAGAGGCCTAGCAGATAGTTTGATGAGACTTAAATTTACACATTTGAGTTGAAAATGTTATAATGTTGACATCCTAAACTCAGTAATTTGCTCTTATACTCAGTGGCTTAAAGGAATATTTGAAGTCAGGGATTTTTCATTTCACTGCTTTCCACTCCAAAAATGAGAGCAATATTTAAATTGATAGGTGTAATATACAAGCAAAACCATAGAAGATATTTTACGACCTTAAGAGACAGCAGGATAACTTGATTTGCTTCCCACCACCATTTTTTTTCCTTTCTACTCTTATGCTGTTTCAGTGCTCTAGAGCCTGAAAAGAAATCCACTACATTTCTGTTTTCTTCTGGTTTTTCACTGTGAATTCCTGACACAAGTATTTTACTTCATAAAAGTAAAGTAGTACTTGTAAAGACCTAAAAAGGGAAAACAGAAATTATATCTTTTACTCCTTATTGTTCAATCAATTGAATACATGCATTTATTAATTACCTACACTATCTCAGTACTATTGACAGTATAACCTCCTCTCAATGAGCTTTAATAGACTCAGAACAATGATACATTTAACTAAGAATTAATTAGGTTACTATACAATACAGCATAGGTTTAAGTGTTGAATTGTAATTTTCTGACACTTGATTCACATCAGGATTTTAGGTAAGTGGAAAAGAAGAAAAGTGAAAAGGTTTGGGATTTAGTAGAATGATAAGCACCTGCAGGAATAGATACTTAATGGAAATGATGCTTTAGGTTAATTATTGAATGTCCTCCATACTTAAGTTATCCACAGATAAGCCTTTCAGACAAGTTCCCATTCCAGCTGCTTTTATAGTGAGGCAGAAAGCAAGTGGAAATGGGGAGAGTTGCATAAGGATCAACAAGGCCACTGTGCTCTTCCCCTCTCATTTCATCTTCTATCATTTCAGCACCTGAGTTCTTCAAGGGAAATAACAAGACTAGAAATGAAGAGTTTCTAGGAAGATTTCAAGATAATTATTTGCTTCATCTGGATTCGTTCATTTTGAAGAAAGCAGACATAATTTCTATATTAACCTTTTAACACCTAAAGAGATGGAGGGCATTTTGAAGGAAGAGTGAGAAAAAGCCAAGGTCTAAGATTGTTTATTTCCAGGAATAAATGTGTTATATGTTTGCAAGCTAGTTTGTATGATTTCGCTCCCATACTTTACATGTCATTTTCAGGAAGCACTTACTCTTTATCAGATCAAATCATACAATTAATTCAACTATGTACAGCCACTGCCTAGTTTACTGCTTTCTAAAGTGGATTGTATGCCCACATGTACTAAAGAAATGGATGTGGTAGCTTTACACTCTCGATGGCTTAAAATTCAAAACTGTGCATTTATGTCACTAAATTCCTGATCATTTCTAGGACAAGTAATTTTGGGGAAAATTTCTTGCAATTAATTTTGCAAACTTCCCAACTAGTCAGACTTATTTCGGGAGTACAGTAGTTTTTTTCATTAGCATGTCCTACTATATGCAGGAAGGATTTGAAAATAACCAGGAAACCAGGTAAATTAAGGTCAAAGCTTGTAACATTTAAATAAATGCTTTATCTTATCCTGAGCTCTTAAAGGAGAATTTATTATTTTAATCAAAAGTCACAGTATAAACGCTAGAGCGTGGTGGCTGATGAAGTGAGGTGGAGGAGAAAAAGGAGAATCAAGCCTGTGACAGGATTTCTAAACTTGGCTCAACATCCATTATCTCAAAGGTGACTGTGTCATAATGACAGATCACAAAGGGGGAGTACAAATGATGAGCTGGGGTTGGGGAGTGGGGTTTATACACAGGCACGGAATGCTCATTAGTTACATTAATCTTGACCTAATGGAAATCTTGGCTTAGGAAGGTGGCATGAATGAGACTGATGTTCTAAATGCAGGATGCTGGCAGAACAGAAAGTAAGTTACCAGAAGGTCATGGGCCATAATCTCAATATTAGTTTATGGATTCTGAGAGATGAGTGATGAAAAATAATCATTGCTTAAATAATATTTGGTAATGAAAATTGATTTAAAGTGTGGTAACATGCATATTCACACAGATGCATTGTAGCTCTATGATAAAAGTTTAATTTTGGATGAGTGCTAAATTCACTTGCTTGATCTCCTTGGAGATGTCATTGTGTATGGTCAAACATACTCTCCTTATTACCTATGCACAATAGTTTTAAAATATGAGGAGTGAAAGAAGAAGCACAAGTTGAAGGATTAAAAGTAAAGTTGTAATAAAAAAAAAAAGTAAAGTTGTATGTGCTAACATTCTCCTATCAGTTAACTGTATTTGGACCCCAAAGCACTCAAAAATAAATAATGGTTGAACTGCAAGGATGTCCAAGATTATGACTTACCATTTCCTTCATTTATTTTATTTTTTTCATTTATTTTTATTAGTTGGAGGCTAATAACTTTACAATATTGAAGTGGTTTTTGCCATACACTGACATGAATCAGCCATGGACTTACATGTATTCCCCATCCCGGTCCCCCCCTCCCACCTACCTCCCCATTCCATCCCTCTGGGTCTTCCCAGTGTACTAGCCCTGAGCACTTGTCTCATGCATCCAACCTGGGCTGGTGATCTGTTTCACCCTTGATAGTATACTTGTTTCAGTGCTATTCTCTCAGAACATCCCACCCTTGCCTTCTCCCACAGAGTCCAAAAATCTGTTCTGTACATCTGTGTCTCTTTTTCTGTTTTGCATATAGGGTTATCGTTACCATCTTTTTAAATTCCATATATATGTGTTAGTATACTGTATTGGTCTTTATCTTTCTGGCTTACTTCACTCTGTATAATGGGCTCCAGTTTCATCCATCTCATTAGAACTGATTCAAAGCCACAGTCATCAAGACAGTATGGTACTGGCACAAAGACAGAAATGTAGATCAATGGAACAGAATAGAAAGCCCAGAGATAAATCCACGAACCTATGGACACCTTATCTTTGACAAAGGAGGCAAGGATATACAAGGGCAAAAAAGACAACCTCTTTAACAAGTGGTGCTGGGAAAACTGGTCAACCACTTGTAAAACAATGAAACTAGAACATCTTCTAACACCATACACAAAAATAAACTCAAAATGGATTAAAGATCTAAATGTAAGACCAGAAACTATAAAACTCCTAGAGGAGAACATAGGCAAAACATTTCCTTCATTTAGAAAGTAAATTAGAGTTGCTGTGGACTATTTTCACTGCTGCTTTTTTTAGAATTGGAATACTGAAGAGACTTGATAATGATTACTCAATGATATTGAGTTATCAATGAGTATCAATAATTCACTGATATCAATAATAACAATGATAACTCAATCACTTGGCTTTGTGTCCACCTTCCCTACCCAGGAATTGAGCCATGGTCTCCTGACTTGCAGGCGGACTCTTTACCATCTGAGCTATCAGAGAAGCCTAGTAAAGAATAAGTAGGTTACTTTTACAAGTTATGAGGTATTGCTTGAATGATTTTTTGTTATTAAAATTATACTGAAACTACCTTATATACTAGAGTGTCAATTTCATATTTTGGTCAGTCTAAGGTATGAACTACAGCACTTTCCAGAAGTTAGTCTAGTTCTTGAATCCTTGCAAGGTTTATTACAGATAACACTTACTATATTGACTGGCAGGCTGAAGGGAAGGCAGGGGGTGAAAGGAGTGAGGATAAGGAATATTAATGCTTTAAAATCAACTAGAAATTGGGTCTCCTAGGTTGTTCACATGATAATGCAAGGATCCTCTATCCTATATTAGAAAAACTGAAGAAGTAGACAAAACAGAGCCATTGCTAAAGGCATATACTCATTTTTAAGCTCTATATCTACAGGCAAGGGAAGCTAAATCTAAGGAAAAACAAGCATGCCAACACAAAGGATTTTTTCTCCTTTCAAAGTTTATCTACAGCTTTAAGCTTTCCTGACAACCAGTTTCTTAGATTGTAGGTTGAACTAAGTTCATTTTCACTGGATCACTATGAGCCAAGTGATAGTAAGAATTTCAAGAGAAGAATTATAAACCAGATTGTTCCCTAAGCATTTGAGCTCAATCAATATCTTTGAAACTAAAATGCTGATTATAATTAGTCAACAAAGGGACTTGTCTGGTGGTCCAGTGATTAAGAGTCCATCTTCCAATGCAAGACACATGAGTTTGATCCCTGGTCAGGGAACTAAGATCTCACATGCCTTGGGGCAAGTAAGCCTGCTCACTGCAACTACTGAACCAGTGAACTATGAAGCCCATACACCATAACTAGAAAGAAGCCTGCAACAAAGACCCCATATGCCACAACCAAGGCCTGATGCAGTCAACATAATAAATATATAAACAAATAAATGAAATTTGTCAGCAAAATGTTCTAGGTATTCAGAATACAATATTGAGCAAAATAGAGAAAATGCCTCTTTCCTGAAGCTTATAATCTACTGGTGACAGGCAAACAATTTAAAAATGTATGTATATACTAGTAAACAAGCAGCATTTATTATGTGTCAAGAGATATTCTAATGTTTTACAAGTATTAATGCATTTGATCCTCGCTCCAACTCTGGAGTTGATACTGGAAGTGTTGTATTGATATTGAAGGTAGACTATCACAATAGGTTAAATGTTTGTCTACCACAAACACTGAAGCAAACACTTTGAGACTGGTAACACTCTGATCTCAAAACCTGATAGAAATATTATAAGAGAAGAGACTTCAGGCCAATATCCTTCATGAACATACATGAAAGATACTTTTAAAATTTTAGCAAAAGCAATCCAATATAAAAATGAATATTTTATAAAAGTGTATATATACCAATAATAATACATAATGGGCAAGTAGGATTTATCCCAGGAACGCAAGGTAGTTTTCCTCATCCTACTTCTCTCTTGCTCTCCAACTTTAGTTCTATTTGCTAATTGATATTCATTCTACAAATATTGCCTTGTCACAGAAGTTTTTTCTTTTTTTTTAATTTCCAAAGCTGATTAGTTTCCTTTTCCCCATTCTTTACCAGTCTTTTATATTTCTCTACTCATTATAGCAATTATTATATTATGTTATAGTTGCTTTTGCCATTAGATTATGAGTTGTTGGAAGCTGGAACTGGGTTATACAGATCTCTGAATTTTCTAAACCTGGCATTTTCCTGTTGCTCAGTATTTATCTGTTGGATCGAACAGACCTAGAGGATAACCTAGACAGACATTAACTCCAAAATTGTCCTTATTTTCCTTCTTTTTAGATTCCTACATTAAAACTTATGTCTTTTGGGAAAATGCTCTGTCCTTTATTATCATGCCAATATGTCCAACTACTTAACACATTTCAGGTTTTGTCAGCTATTTACACCCTTGTGTTAATTGCTTTATCAGAGCCTTTCTTCTGCTATTGTTTGCTGCTAGCAAGATTTCACAAGGAATATGTATAAATGTGTGTGTGTGTGTGTGTGTGTGTGTGTGTGTAAAGAGAAAGGAGAAAGAGCCTAAGTTTAATTAATTCCTGGAGGGGAAGATGACTGATGAAATTTATCACAACAAAGGAGGGGACAAAACAAGTAAAAACTCCAAGCAGACTAATACTTTGGTGCCTGGGGCAGCTGAAAACTTGAATTCATTAAATATTCTTTAAAGATTTGTTCAAGTATCCATTAAGAGATTGCTAGGACAATGGAATATTATTCAGCCTTAAAAACGGAGATCTTCTCATTTGAGACAATATGGTTATTTATCTCCACTAGACACTCTATCTTCATCTGTGTTTCACATAAAAACTATGTAGAACAATTGCTGATGACTGTGAAGTAATTGTTTACTGAAATGACAGGAAATACTCTATTTCTCAAATAGATGGCAACTATTCTCACATTTCAGAGAGAGGTAGTAGAAATCTTATGCAGTATTGATAAAAGACAAGACAGAAGATAGTTTATGAGACCACAAACCAAGGACTTTCATTTCACGGAAGAATATAGAGGGACTTTAAACCCTGCTTGATAGTACTCCTAGGAAGTGGGATGTAAAATCAGCATACATGTTGAAGTACTAAATTTCAGGGACTGAAAGAAGAAATGTACTTAGTCAGCTAGATGAAAATGCACAGCCCCCTTCTTCAGAAGCACACTCAAATGGTCCTAGAGGAAGGTTTCTAGTGAAGTGATAAAAGCATCTGTTCTCTCTTGAATCCACTAAACCCAGAAAGCATGAATGCAGATTACACTGGTAGCAATTTAAAAAGATATTATTTGTCCCTTATATCATTCCCCTCTCCTATTTCATCCCTGGTAGAGCCAAAGGCCATTTCTTAGGTAGAGAATAAACAAGGTAGAAATAAAGATGCTGACCATTCCTTATTTCCTAAACCTGAGGCAGACTTTTTAATTCCTAAATACTTCAATGTATATTTCTTAAAAACAAGGACATTCTTGAACATGATACTACAGTGACAAAATAGGAAGTTACTTGATACATCATGATTATCTAATCTATTAGCCTTATTTAACATCTCCACTGATTATCTTACTAGTCACCTTTATAGTAAAAGAATTCTTGGTCCAACTTTCAATCTGAAATCTAAAATCACAAAATGCATTTGCAGGTCATGAATATTTACATGTCTTTAACCTGGAAAAATCTTCCTTGATGTTACTCGATCTCGACATTTTTTTTAAATAAAAATGTTTAATTTATTTTTTAATTGAAGGATAATTGCTTTACAGAATTTTGTTGTTTTCTATCAAACATAAACATGAATCAACCATATGTGCACATACATTCTCTCCCTCTTGAACCTCCCTGACATGTTTGATGAGTTCAGACTAGACTGTATGTAGACTATCTCTTAGGGGTGTGTGTTTTGAAGTTCTCTTATGATTTGATTCAGTATTTGCATTTTGGACAAGAGTATCCCACAAGTGATACATGTTCTTTTTAGTGAATGATATCAGGCAGCGCCTCACATTGATTGTCTCATTACTATGTGACTTTGACCACTTGGTTAGGTGGTGTCTACCAGATTTATGCACAGTAAGATTGTTATATTGTTGTTGTTCAGTCACTAAGTCATTTCTAACTCTTTGAAACCCCATGGACTGCAGCACAGCAGGCTTCACTATCTCCCAGAGTGCTCAAACTCATGTCCATTGAGTCGGTGATGCTATCCAACCATCTTATCTTCTGCCACCCTCTTCACATTTTGCCTTCGGTCATGGCTGAGTCTTTGCAACCGCATGGACTATATAGCCCATTAGACTCCTCTGTCCACCTGATTCTCCAGGAAAAGATACTAAAGTGGATTGCTATGCCCTCCTCCAGGGTATCTTCCCAACCCAGGAATCAAACCCATGTCTCTTATGTCTCCTGCACTGGCAGGCAGATTCTTTACCACTAGCACCACCTGGTCATGTGAAATGCCAGGCTGGATGAATCATAAGATTGTTATAACTCTTTGTGATTAATAAATACTTTTGTGAAGAGATTCTGTGTGATGGTAAATATCCTATTTTTTATCACAAGTTCACCCACTAGAGTTCACTCACTTAATTCCCATCTAAATGAAGGTTATGATTTTTAAAGCACAGATTATTTCATTCATCAGTTTTTCATTTTCAGATTTTCTCCTAACCTGAATAGTTGTGTTTGCTCTAATTCTTTTACATTTTTTGAGTATGTGGATAAATAACATGTTTCTAAAACTCAATACTGCACAAAAAGGATTTCAAACAAAAAGTGTCTCTCAGTGCTCAGGGCTGGTGCACTGGGAAGACCTAGAGGGATGGGATGGAGAGGGAGGCGGGAGGCGGGGATCGGGGTGGGGAACACATGTAAATCCATGGCTGATTCATGTCAATGTATGGCAAAAACCACTACAATATTGTAAAGTAATTAGTCTCCAACTAATAAAAATAAATGGAAAAAAAAAGTGTCTCTCGTCCTATTCTTTCTATTCTATATCCATCCTTCATTTTTTCCACCTCATTCTTACTGTCTATGGACAACATATTTCATTAATTTGTGGCTTATCTTTTCTGAGATTTTGGACAAAGGATAAGAGATATTTATATTTTTTCATAATTTTTTCTTCTACAAAACAACTTAATTTGGTATTTTTTTACCTTTATGTTTCTCACTTTAAAACATATCCTAGAAATTGTTCCCACTTATTTATAGAAATGCATCATTTTTCATTATAGAGCAGCATTGTATTCTATTGAGTGGATGTACAATAGATTATTTAAACACTTTCTGGAAATTCTCATTGTTCCCAACATTTTTCGGAAGCCTTATGCTTCAGATTTCTGATAATTATAGGGGAGTGGACAAAATATTTACTGAAATAATTGAAGCTAGGCATACAACTGGACAATAGCAATAATAGGAACTATTGTTATTCAAGAAAAAAAGTAAAGCAGCCTATATCCAAGTTTATATATATATATAATATAATATAATTATAATGTACATATATATTATATATTACATTGTATATTATAGTAGTCATATGGTGTATTAAATACATTTCATATTATACATTTTATATATTAATACATATACATATAATGCTTCTACAAATTAATAAAATAGAGTCTGAAAAATAGGTCAAAGATATTAAAATTAAAATTAAGCTGAATCAGGACTTTCCTGATGATCTGGTGGCTAAGACTTTACCTTCCAGTGCAGGGGTGCAAGTTTGATCCCTAGTCAGGAAGCTAAGATCCCACATGCCTTGCAGCCAAAAAACCAAACCATAAAACAGAAACAATTCAATAAACAGTAACAAATTCAATAAAGAATTTTAAAATGGTCCACATCAAAAAAAAATTTAAATGGTAAGCTGAATCATATCAGCTATATTACCAAATTACAAAACCTCTTCACTGGTTAAGGGATTCTTAAGTAAGAATTCTGTAGGGTGAGGTGACCCCACAGACAGATAAAGATAGGTCAAGACCACCGTTCTGGAAAAGTGTCTTCTAGCTGGGATCAGTAGTCTATGTCCATTGTATAATAAAGATACATGCATCTTCAAGTAACAACACAGAACACAAGTCAGATTAAACAAACAAAAAAATGGAGTTTATTGGCTCAAATAAGTCTGAAGTTTGAGCAGAAACTAACCCTGTTTTGTAAATCAACTATACACCAATAAAAACTGGTTTTAAAACAGAGGATCTTCATGTACACACTGCTTTATTAAAAATGGATAACCACCCTTTTACGCGGTCACGCTGAAGTAGCGCCCGGGCCTGGAATCCGCCGCCTCCAGCCACCGCTGCACTATGGACCCCGCAAAGTGAGTGAGCTTCGAGCCTTTGTGAAAATGTGTAAGCAGGACCCGAGCGCTCTGCACACCGAGGAAATGCGCTTCCTGAGGGAGTGGGTGGAGAGCATGGGGGGTGTAAAATACCACCTGCTGCTCACAAAACTAAATCGGAAGAAAATACCAAGGAAGAAAAAACAGATAGTAAGAAGGCGGAGGAAAACATAAAGACAGACGAACCATCAAGTGAGGAAAGTGATCTAGAAATTGACAATGAAGGTGTGATTGAACCAGACACTGATGCACCTCAAGAAATGGGAGATGAAAATGTAGAGATAACTGAGGAGATGATGGATCAGGCAAATGATAAAAAAGTGGCTGCCACTGATGCCCTGAATGATGGTGAGCTACAGAAAGCCATTGACTTGTTCACAGATGCCATCAAGCTAAATCCTCGTTTGGTTCTGTATGCCAAGAGAGCCAGTGTCTTCATCAAAGTACAGAAGCCAAATGCTGCCATCCGAGACTGTGACAGAGCTATTGAAATAAATCCTGATTCGGCTCAGCCATACAAGTGGCGAGGGAAAGCACACAGACTTCCGGGCCATTGGGAAGAAGCTGCCCATGATCTTGCCCTTGCCTGTAAGCTGGATTATGATGAAGATGCTAGTGCAATGCTGAAGGAAGTCCAACCAAGGGCCCAGAAAATTGCTGAACATCGGAGAAAGTATGAGCGAAAACGTGAAGAGCGTGAGATCAAAGAAAGACTAGAAAGGGTTAAGAAGGCTCGGGAAGAACCTGAGAGAGCCCAGAAGGAGGAAGAAGCCAGAAGGCAATCAGGTTCTCAGTGCGGCTCTTCTCCAGGCGGCTTTCCTGGGGGAATGCCTGGAATGGGAGGGGGCATGCCTGGAATGCCGGGAATGCCTGGGCTCAGTGAAATTCTTCGTGATCCAGAGGTCCTTGCAGCCATGCAGGATCCAGGAGTTATGGTGGCCTTCCAGGATGTGGCCCAGAACCCGGCAAATATGTCAGAATATCAGAGCAACCCAAAGGTTATGAATCTCATCAGTAAATTGTCGGCCAAATTTGGAGGTCAGGCATAATGCCCTTCTAACATACCCTGCTGGAGGAAAAGCAACTTAGATCACCTAATGGATCTTGCAATAATACAAACCAGTGTACCTCTGACCTTCTCATGAAGAAAGCTGGGTGCTTTGAAGATAATCCCTACCCCTTTGCCCCAGATGCAGCTGAAAACATTTTACAGTGGTTTGCCATTAGGGTATTCATTCAGATAAGGTTTTCCTACTAGAAATTTAAAACTTTAAGCAATTTTTAAACCTTAAAAATATTTAAAATTAAAAAGGTATATTAACCCCTACATTTTTCTTTACTAATGATTTTTATTTTTTCCTTTGAATTAATTAGGCAAGTAAGATATATCAGTGTGGAAGATTTGTTGTTACAAGTTTGAAATAAAGATTTGTTAGTGGGAGGCAAATACAACATTTAAATAGATAAACTTTGAATTGGACATATGGAAAAAAAAATGGATAACCAACAAGGTCCTACTTTATAGCACAAGTAATGTGCTCAATGTTGTGTGACAGTTTTGATGGGAGAGGAATTTAGGGGAGAATAGATATATGTGTATATATGCTCTGAGTCCCTTTGCTATTCACCTGAAACTATCACACCATTGCTAACCAGGGTTGCCAATATAAAACATGAAATTAAGGAAAAAAAGAGGATCTTAGCTGATGGTGGGAAAATAAAAAGAAGTTTCCATTTTGGGGAAAAGACTTGATCCAATGAACTAACATCTTCTGTTTCTCTCCTTTACTATAAATATTATTTTTTTTTTAACTAAGATGTTTGCAAAATATCTCCAGGCAGTAAACGTGACTCCCTACTCACTTTGTTCTTGTTTGTTCACCTTGCAGGAGAGATTACATCCCATACATTAACTATCAAGCAATAGCTTCATGCTTCACTCTGGGTCAACTTAGATTACATTTCCACACTGAATCAGACAATATAGCCAGATGATTGCACACACTTGTCTTCAGTTCAGTTCAACCACTCAGTCGTGTCCGATTATGTGACCGCACGGACTTCAACACACCAGGCTTCCTTTCAGAGCTTGCTCAAACTCATGTCCATTGAGTCAGTGATGCCATCCAACCATCTCATCCCCTGCTGTCCCCTTCTCCTCCTGCCTTCAATCCTTCCTAGCATCAGGGTCTTTTCCAGTAAGTCAATTCGTCACATCAGGTGGGCAAACTATTGGAACTTCATCAGCATCAGTCCTTCCGATGAATATTCAGGACTGATTTCCTTTAGTATTGACTGGTTTAATTTCCTTACTGACCAAGGGGCTCTCAGGAGTTTTGTACAATACCAGAGTTCGAAAGTTTAAATTTTTCAGCACTCAACTTTCTTTATGGTCCATCTCTCACATCCATACGTGACTACTTGAAAAACCATAACTTTGACTAGATGGACCTTTGTCAGCAAAGTAATGTCTCTGCTTTTTAATATACTGTCTAGGTTGGTCATAGCTTTTCTTCCAATGAGCAAGTGTCTTTTAATTTCATGGCTGCAGTCACCATCTGCAGTGATTTTGGAGTTCAAAAAAATAAAGTCTCTCAGTGTTTCCAATGTTTCCCCATCTATTTTCCATGAAGTGATGGGACCAGATGCCATGATCTTAGTTTTCTGAATGCTGAGCTTTAAGCCAACTTTTTCACTCTCCTCTTTCACTTTCATCAAGAGGCTCTTAAGTACTTCTTCACTTTCTGTCATAAGGGTGGAGTCATCTGCATATCTGAGGCTATTGTTATATTTCCTAGCAATCTTGATTCCAGCTTGTGCTTTATATAGGCTGGCATCTTGCACGACATACTGTGCATATAAGTTAAATAAGCAAGGTGACAATATACAGCCTTGATTTTCTTCTTTCCTAATTTGGAACCAGTCCATTGTTCCATGTCAGGTTCTAACTGTTGCTTCTTGACTTGCTTACAGATTTCTCAGGAGGCAGGTAAGGTGGTTTGGTATTCTCTTTAAGAATTTTCCATAGTTTGTTGTGATTTACACAGTCAAAGGCTTTAGCATAGTCAATGAAACAAAAGTGGATATTTTTCTGAAATTTTCTTGCTTTTTAGATGATCCAACAGATGATGGCAATTTGATCTCTGGTTCCTCTGCCTTTTCTAAATCCAGCTTGAACATCTGGAAGTTCTGGGTTCTCGGTTCATGTACTGTTGTTATCTTAGGCTTACTTAAAATATCTCTCACTAAAGTTTATGTTGGGGTCCCTCTCAGCCAAACAACAAACTGCTATGCAGCAGGGATGAAAATGGACCAGATGTTGCTAAAACCTTCTGCAACATACAGAACACCTAGTGATCACTCCATATCTCCCACTCTATCTAACTGGAAGCAGGGAAGTGGAGGAGGCACTCAACTGGTTTCATAGATCATTTCCACACTTCCACTTTAGATTTCTGTGAGGAGTATCCCATTTCCTTAACTTGAGATGCTAAGGCTTCCAATAACAATAGGGCCCTTTTCCATGAGCCAAATTAAAAATAATATTTTAAGTCCTCTTCCTATCCCATGTATTTTTGTTATAATTGTTCATTGGATAACAAGAGGAGGATGAGTGGAGAAGAAAAATTATAAATATGGTCTCATGTTTCTCCTTTGTTTCCAAAACTGAAAGAAAACTTGAGGTAAGATTATTTGTTACAAATAAAAAACTGGTAAAACAAAATTTAATATATTTTTCAAAAATTTTAAATTAGAATTGGATATGATCCTTTCTTTCCATTATGGCAGGAAAAATGGAAAAGATGTCACTGGTTTAACAATGAAACATTTCAAACATTACTTGTAGTTTCATCTTTTCTATTTTCTCTTTATAGTACATTATATGACTTTGTAGTGTGGGAAAATTGTTTGCAGAAATGAAAGCAGTTAATTTGACACTTTTTGTTTTTAATTCCTTCTTGTTAAATGTGTGTTTGTATGCCTTAAAAAAGCTAGGAGAACTGTTTAATATGATGCATATCTGCCAAGAGAAGAAAAGTCTCAATCTTGGGAAAATAGACAATCACTTTAGGATAGCTGTATAAAAATGAAAATTAACTATTTGTGAGTCTTAAGGGAAATCACTAGTCTAAACAGGAATGCCAAAAGAACATACTATATAAGGAAAAAGAAGGGTCTTTCGCCATCATACTAAATTACACAGAAAGTAAACATAAATACAACGATCATGGTGTATTTGTTTCTACTGCACTGTTTGAATTCATGTCCCAAGGAAGAGACAATCAAGTGAAATCAGGATTAAGAGCATCTTTCTTGAATTTCTAAGTCTCAAATTAGCATTGAATATGTTATTCAGGATACCAAATTTCAAAACTATTTTAATGGCGTTATATATATATATATGTGTGTGTATATATATATATTTAGACTATATCCCCCATCATTTTTTCAGTGTTTGAAATGTAGTTCTTTGAAGAAAAAAGATATGGGAATGAATTTGCTAATTAAATTGACACACAGGATGTAAGAACAGGGACTGTATTTCTATCCTGAGTTGAGGCTCAGTCCAGGACACAATGACGCAGAGAGGGGACCATAGACCTTACCTTCTGATAGGCTACAGGCATGTTTGTTAAATAAGACGAGTAGCCCCAGGAATGTTAGGACAGGTGAGGATCTCACCATCATAATGGAGAAAACAGAGCTTCTAGAGTGGGGTGGGGTTGAGGGAACGAGTCAGAAGCCTACAAAAAATTGGAGGAGGCAGTGAGCTATTCTGACACCTCCATCTTGTTGCCTCCCATAGAGGCTGTACAATATGACAGAGTAGGTAATCTTCAGATAACAGTGTGAATTTCTGGCTAGATGGTAGTAATAGTGATGTCTATACACTGCCTTTACCTGTGAGAACTCTAGCGTCTGGGGGCGAATCTGAAATTATAAGCTCTTTGATGGCATACTCTAAGACCTTTCCTCTCTCTCTTAGTTATTCACATGGCGGAGTCAATAATTTGGATACAGCTTGGCTACTTGCACTTCTGCAGGATGATGACCCAGAGACATTATTTTACTTCTGGAAATTTTTTTGTGTGACTTCAATATACTCAGGACTGATGGACAAAGGCATATGTGTGTATTAAATACAGATATCCTTTTACACATTTTTCTTTACTTCTTTATCAATATCCAGAATCTGAAACCACAACCATCAATATATGATCAAATCTCAGGTATTAATATGAAGGATGTCAAATTTTCAGGTATTAATATGAAGGATGAACTTGAAAAAAATAAAATTTGCCTCATAAATAAACAGAAACATTCTGTTTCATTCATGACTGAATTTGTAAAAATATTACATGTTTTAAAAAGAATGTCAAAGTTATCCACAGCACTCTCACTGATGAGGTGTGACTCCTGTGATCCTTGTTGTCCTGTAGTCAATTGGCTTCTGCCCTGGACTTCCTGGCTTGATCCATCTTCCCATCCATTTCCACTCCTGTGACTTCTGTGCAGAAATGAGTGGTTTGGAGGAGAACCTGGAGGCAGAGATTATGGTTGGAGATTTGGGGGAGAAAGATTCTGAAGAACTCTGGAAACAGGTAAAGAAGTGGAGGGATGCATTGAGCAAATGCTCTTCTCTTTATTTTATTTTTTTATTTTTATTAGTTGGAGGCTAATTACTTTACAATATTGTACTGGATTTTGTCATACATTAACATGAATCAGCCATGGATTTACATGTATTCCCCATCCCGATCCCCTCCTCCCACCTCCCTCTCCGCCCGATCCCTCTGGGTCTTCCCAATGCACCAGGTCCGAGCACTTGTATGCTCTTCTCTAGCACCAGCTGGAAGCATCTTTTTCAACTGTTATCAAAAGCTAATTGTTCCACTCAGTCTCCCAGGTATGCTAACTGAACAGTGTTGGGTTGTTTCTCCAGTCAGATGGCAGAAGACTCCAAATTCTTTCATTCTCTAGGTGTCTGATCTGGTTACTTAGTTATTTTTCTATGTGGATATTTTTCCAATATGGGCTCTGTCCAGATGGTTTTTATTCTCCCTTATGTCTCAGATCAGCAGGTACAGGTTTCAATGTTACAAGGTTTCAACAGGGAGCTCTGACTGAATCTAGCATATTCTTTGTCTTATGCAAATACATTTAATTCCTAAATCAAGATGGACAGATGTTGCAACACGACCTCATTTTCAGAATAGCCTAACCTGTTTGTCTTTTATAAAAAAGTTACAAAGCAGTGGATGGGAGCTAAACCAGTCTTAAGAGAAAGAAACTGGACAAGCAAGATAAGAAGCAAAGCAACAGAGGTATCTGATAGTGATGCAAAGCCAGGATGAAGGGGAAAAACCATTGACAACTATGGATGGCAGAAGTTAAAAATCTACACTGGGGGTCAGAACACCTAGATTTGGAACCAATCTTATATCTTAATGCTTTGATTTTCTCCTAAGAAATGGGGTGGGTATTCTCCACTACTGTTGTTAAAGTTGTTATGTCACTTGCAAGGGCAATCATTAGTAAGTGCTAATTCAGATCAGTTCAGTTCAGTCCTAAGTTATAACTGACTCTCTGCAACCCCACGGACTGCAGCACGCCAGGCTTCCCTGTCCATCACCAACTCCCAGAGCTTACTCAAACTCGTGTCCGTCAAATTGGTGATGCCATCGAATCATTTCATCCTCTGTCATCCCCTTCTCCTCCCACCTTCAATCTCTCCCAGCATCAGGGTCTTTTCAAAGTGCTAATTATGTTACTAAAAATATTCTGATTCATAAACCATTATTAGTCAGAGGAAACTTGAGAAAATAGAGAATTCCCTTCAAATATTTAAGTGGCCTAGAAGAATTAGTTGTATACCTGAGTTTGAATCTGAACAAGCAGAAGGAATTTAATTGGACAGAGACTTGAATCATAATATGGAAAAATTTTATTGTTTTCTAATATAAACATTGAAAATAATAAAACCAATAGTTATATATAGCAGAAATTTTGAAAACTTGAGAGAAGTTCAAAGGAAAAAGAATTTTGCATAATCCCAGGGATATGAAAACATTTTCCTCTGGAAACACTTAAAAGTTGTTTATTAAAACTTATTTCATTGTTAGAGACTCTTCACACTATTTTTCACACTCAGTTTTCTTATTGAATTTGAGAACAGATGAGAAGTTATATTCCAGCTATCACTAAGCTAAACAAAAATGACAGGAAAATTTGAGAATGCCCATAATAAATGTAACCATCCTTTTTAGCCTGTATTGTCACAATGGAGTCTACTTTGTTGACGTGAGAATTATTTTGTTCCTGTATATCATTAAATATGCAATTATTGACCCTCAATCTCACCAGATGAATTAAAATGACAATGTTTTTATTCTCTGACAATCAATAATCCTGTATAACATATATTTGTTGTTATTTCATTGCTTAGTTGTGTCCAACTCTTTGCGACCCCGTGGACTGTATGTAGCCCTCCAGGTTCCTCTGTTCATGGGATTTCCCAGGCAAGAAATATTAGAGTGGGTTGTCATTTCCTTCTCCAGGGGCTCTTCCCCACCCAAAAGTTGAACCCTCATCTCCTGCATTGGAAGCAGATTCTTTACCCCTGAGTCACAGGGAAGCTCTATAAAATATATATTCTGTATAAAATAATTTATAGTTTAGAACAGAACAGTAACATTCTGTCATTGAGAACCCATTTTCATCTTAGTTTAAAATAAAGGTTATGATAATGTAGGTAGAGGGGCCTCCCAGATAATCATTAACTAAAAGTATGTCACTTGAAGTTCTACGGCACTGATTCATTATATCCACCACTGCAGGAGACAGGAAGAATAAAAGAAAAGCAGGCCCTGACCTGCAAAAGAAATTTATAATTATTGATAAACTGGATGCTATAAGACATAAGACTCTTGGAACAAGTCCAGAGGGAACAGTTCATAATTTTGAAAACAAGATATGATCCTGGGGTCGGAAAACCAGCCCCTGTTTCTCAACTGGTGTCTCAGAGTCACATGCTTTACATATCTGGTGGAAAATCTATAGATAAGAGTATTACTCTGTTACTGATTTGTTATTGATTACTGTTTCCTAATCGCTCAATGGTTAATGATTATTTTGTTCTTTGGCCCTGAAGGCCACATGAGTTATAGTTTAACTCCCCGCATATTCTTTCATTCATGGCTGAAAGTATAATAAAACTGGCTTGGATTCAGTTTCGGCACCTTCACCTTGGAGCAGTGATGGTCCCCTGATCCTCGCTTTTCTCTGAATTCTTATTTCTCATTTCTCGTTCTCTCACCTTATCGCGCTTTCCGAAACCCAGCTTGTCGAGCTGGTCTCGACACACCACCCACCCCCAACACTGCTATTGTGTTAACTGGATACAATTTGTGCCAGTAAACACTTTTTTGTGTGCTAGTAACTCATCAGAACTCTTACCCAAGCAAAGTTAAAGAATCATTTCACAGGTGCCGAACCACAGTTTTAGTTGCCTTTCCCATGCTTAACAGACTTCCTTTTCTTTGTGACAATACTTGAAATCATTCAAGAAGAGGTTTCCTGTTTTTTGTCATTTTACACCCATTATCTTGTTCCTTTGCTATCTTGACATGTTCCCTGCTCACAGCTTTGACTCAGAAGACTGAGATAATAAATGAGTTTAGTCTCTTTGGAAAAGACTAGAAATTCTCAAGAATGGCTTGTCCTCTGCAAAGCTTGCACAGCTTCACTCTGCCCCTGTTAGGCTCTACAGGCTAGCCAGGACTGGCTTCTCTGACTACCACCAGTATTGCTTCCGCAAGAGGAATTAACATTCACTTCTCTGGTGGAAGAGGGGATTCTTGAGCAGAATAATGCTACATTAATAGTGAGATCTCGTCGCTCATGTGAATTCCATGAGAACTCAGACAGGAAAGGATAACCATGCATAACCTTGTTGATCCCCTCCATTCTCAGGAATAATTCTGGACAGTGGATGAGGTTCTAATTCCATTCTCACTACTCTAGATTATGTCACTTTACCTTTGTCACCTTGCCTTGTCAGCCATTCTAGAATAGACTATCTTCCAATGAAATATTCTATTTTAATCAGCTAAGGAGATATATGATTCTCTATCTCCTTGCTCTGCTTTAATGTTCTGAGTATTTTCATGACCAGATCTATTATGCTATATTTCGTTATTCTGCTATTGTTTGTCTCCATACTCCTCTCCCTCAAAATAAGAGCAAGGACTTGGGTTTTATCTATTATTGCAACCCCAGTGCCTAAAGCAGTGTCTCGAACTCTGTGGACATTAAATAATATTTGCCGAATAAAGGTGAAATGACCTAGCTGGAGAGATCAGTTACACAAACAGCTGAAAAATATGACGGTTTGCTTTGTCATACACATTTGTTTTCTTCAGTTCAGTTCAGTTCAGTTGCTCAGTCTTGTCCAACTCTTTGTGACCCCATGAATCGCAGCACGCCAGGCCTCCCTGTCCATCACCAACTCCCAGAGTCTACTCAAACTCATGTCCATCGAGTTGGTGATGCCATCCAGCCATCTCATCGTAATATGCACGCACATGGACCTACAAGCACAGAAATCAACATTGGCTTGTATGATCATCTCCCCTGGAAAAGAATCTACACTCAATTAAATATCTGTTGAATGAATAAATGCATTAATGAAGGCTTGAATTTGACAACCAGTCAAAATTTGTTTTTCTTATTAGAACTCTGAAAACCAACCCCCGCCCCAAAGAAATAAACAAATCAGACAGCCTTATTATACTTTCTTGCATAACTGTGTGGATGTTTTGAGAAAGACTATGGACTTTTCCTTCTAATCATTAAAAATTAGATTATGAGAAAGCTTAGATCCCAAAATCAAATATGAAGCCAATGTGTCCTATTGGATGATAAATAATTTGAAATTTAATAGAATTATAAAAAAATCAATTTGCTCCTCATTTCACTGGAGACACAATTTTAACTTTTTGGTCGGAGGGGATGACAATTTTCTCATCAAAAGGGCACAGCTAAATGGAACAGCAAGGCCTGCCAGAGTGTCTTCCATCTCAAGGTCCAATTTAAAAATAACTTTCTGTCTTCTCTAAAGATATAGAATCAGTGTGAAGAGGGCCTTGAGCAGGCTCTGTGAGATACAAGTATTTTTTCCCAACCCATTAATAAACACTGACTTGAACTGTCTTTTAAAGATTGACTGTGGCTCCAGGACCCATTCAGACTTCCTGTGGATAATCTGGACCACACAGAGGTCCTTGGACAAAGGATCAGCTTCCAAGAACCTAAGAACACAGTGGCACCTTACTACCCTCCAGCTTCTGGGAGGGGCTTCTTGATTTAGTCCTACATGTAAACGTACAGATGCTCTCAACAGTCTGGCAGGGTGCCCAGTGCAGGAAGAAGTGTTATACTTCTTTTTGCAAAGTACCATTAAAAGCTATGAACTATGCCCAGACTGAGTTATCAGATGCTCCTTAGATTTTGGCTTACTTAGTGTGTCTTTAGTGTTAGTAAAATGTTTCTCTATAGTCATTTCTCAGTTCTTAAATTTTGGGTTCTTCAGTTTGGGGAATAATTTTCCCCACACTCAATAAGTAATAAAATATAACAAAAAGTACAATTCAGGATGCTGACTTAAAAACCAACACTTGTATCTAGTACTAAGTAGCGTTGATCAGTCACCAAGTCATGTCCAACTCTTCGCAACTCCAGGGACTGCAGCATGCCAGGGTTCTCTGTCCTCTGGTATCTCCTGGAGTTTGCTCACATTCATGCCCATTGAGTTGGTGAAGCTATCTAACCATCTCTCTCTGTATGCAAAGTGCTATCTCTCTGTGGACTTCTTTAGGAAAAAGAAAAGAAGTTCCAATTTCTGACAGCTTTATTTGACAGCTGCTGCTGCTAAGACATTTCAGTCGTGTCCGACTGTGCGACCCCATAGACGGCAGCCGACCAGGCTCGTCATCCCTGGGATTCTCCAGGCAAGAACACTGGAGTGGGTTGCCATTTCCTTCTCCAATGCATGAAAGTGAAAAGTGAAAGTGAAGTCGCTCAGTCATGTCCGACTCTTAGTGACCCCATGGACTTATAGCCTACCTGGCTCCTCTGTCCATGGGATTTTCCAGGCAAGAGTACTGGAGTGGGTTGCCATTGCCTTCTCTTTATGTGACAGATCCTTCCCTAATTTCCTTCTTGTACAAGAAAAAGAAGATTTCAACTTTTCTTATCAAAGTTTGTCTTGACATTTTCCCTTCTTACAGCCATTCTTGCTCATCAAGCTAATCAATCCAGCAAGCCATCTGTTTATCCCTGGCTAAAATAGTTCTAAAGAGTTCTGTTGTACCATAGCCCTTACTGAACTATTAGATTGTTATTCATTTTGATGGATTATCAATTGGGATGGATCATTCAGAATATAGTGCCAAAGGAATAATCATAATGATGTTAACTGCTGCATATATCAAAAGTTTATTATACAGGGTAAAATATTAGACACTTGACATATATTAGGTCATTTAATCTTCACAACAGTTCTATGAGGGATGGTTATATTTTTATTGGTGAAGAAGCAGAAATGTGGAGAAATTAATTCACACAGCTAGTAAATAGTGGCGTTGAGATTCAAAATCATGTAAAAGTCATTCATTACTCCTTACTAGTGTGTGTGCAGTATGCCCTCAAATATTTACTAAATAAACAGCTATCTGTTGAGTGTAGAGTTGTTAGGGAGCTTAGTGTAGCCAACAAGATCATAATCCTCCAAAGTAATTCTGGAAATACACACAGTTCATTTTACTAGCATTTTCATTGCAAGTCTTTCCTACCTAGTAGCCTCCCAGAAGCCTCACTGTTTATATCCAATTTTGTCCATGCCAGTCCAGTTTGGCTGGTGCCACTGTATCTATCAAAGAAGTCCTATTTGGAGTGCCTGGAGATATGCTCTAGTGCACCTTTGTGTGTTTCCTACACCCATATCCTTTGAAACTTAATTCGTAATATTTGTTGTTGTTGTTGTTTTTCAGTAGCTAAGTTGGGTCCAACTCCTTGTGACCCAATGAATTGCAGCATGCGAGTTTCCCCTGTCCTCCACTATCTTCTCAAGTTTGCTCAAATTCAGGTCCACTGAGTCTGTGATGCTTTGCAGGTCGGGGCTGATGGTACGGAAAGCAGTTACAGACATGGGATCATTCACATCCACAGAGATGATGAGGTCCCAAAGTAATGGAGGCCAAATGTTGGTGCATAACTCTCTAACAATTTCTGTAATGACCAACAAGTTTGAGAGGACATCAGTGGGCTTTGCTGACTCACACAGAGTTGTGGGTATGTGCTCTTGTTATGCATATGTGCTCATTCATGCCTGACTCTTTGTGACCTTGTCGACTGTAGCCCACCAGGCTGATCTGTCCATGGGATTTTTCAGACAAGACTACTGGAATGAGTTGCCATTTCCTATTCCAGGGGATCTTCCAGACCCAGGGATCGAACCTGAGTCTCCTGTGTCTCTTGTGTCTATCTCCTGCATTGGTAGGTGAATTCTTTACAACTGAGCCATCTGCGAAGCCCCCAGTAGAACTTGGTGTCCCTACTTTCTTGTAGAGGGCCAAGTATTTTTTTAAGGTTAGCATCAATAACTTAAAAAAAAAAATGCAAGAATGGAGGAACAGGAGATTGAAGTGATAAAAAGTGGTAATCTCTTGCTTAGACCATAGAACTAAGTCAATTTTCAAGTCCCGAACTAACTGACAGAAGAGGTGGTTGTTTCACTAAGAGGAAGCAACATAAAACACCATGGCAAAAAGATTCTGTGATGATTCTCTCAGTTCTTCATCAAAGGACCCTATGGTTCTTTACTTGGGTGACTTTACCTGGGGAAAGAACATCCAGACATTCCCAATATGATTAGACCAGGTGTCTGAGTTGATACACAGAGAACCAAAGCATCACTACAGTCACCTAGTTAGAATAGGGGCTTATGAGATCAAGGTGGTAAGTGAATTTCTTGCACATACACGGGTCAAGTTCTCTCTTTATCAGGGTCTGGTTATACACCAGCAACTGTTTCTTAAGAAGAGTATACTCTAGCAATAACACCACATATAGTGCAATAGATGTAACCAGGGCTTCTACTTAGTTAAGCCTATACTAGTTTGTATTCCATAGTCACTCTCTTGGATTCATTTAGATTCTACAGAGGCAGAACAGTAAATTAAATCTATGCATAATGCTTAATTTTGTGTGTTAACTTGATTGGGCCATGGAGTGCCCAGACATTTAGCAAAACATTTTTCTAGGTGTGTCTGTGAAGATGTTTCTGGATGATAGTAACATTTGAGTCAGTAGACTGAGTAAAGAAGATTGTCCTTCCTGGTGTGAGTGGGTCCCATCTAATCAACAGAAGGCCTGACTGATAAAGCTGATACATTAGTCCTTTCCTGCCTTTTGTCTCAAATGGAAACACTGGTTCTTCTGGGGTTCAGAGTGTGCAGGTTTTCAGACTGGAACTTAAATAAACTGCTTTACTTCTCAGGCCTTTGACTCAAAGGAGAACTACATCATTGACATGCCTGAGTCTCTAGTTCACTGATGGCCTGGAGAGCTTAGGGCTTCTCAGCCTCCATAATTATGCAAAACGATTCCTTATAATAAATCCCTTTCTCTCTCTCTTTCTATATACAGATACAGAGCATATGTATAGATATAGATGCTTTCAGGGGCTTACCTAGTGGCTCAGATGGTAAAGTGTTTGCCCGCAATGCAGGAGACCTGGGTTCGATCCCTGGGTCAGGAAGATCCCCTGGAGAAGGAAACGGCAACCCACTCCAGTACTCTTGCCTAGAAAATTTTTGTTTGAGAGTATCTGAAAGTGTTTATACTTTTCTTTCAGAAACTCATCAGTGAGTTTGCAAGAAGTCTACATTTCTCAATGGCTGATAATTCTCAATAACTAACAGGAAGAGATAGTGAGGCAGGCCGATTCCTGTCTAGATAGGGCTCCAACCTTGGCTCAAGAACTTATTGACTTTATCAAAATGTTCTTAGAGTTGCACATCAGTCTTAAGTCTAAGAATTTTCTGACCCAAACTTAGTCACAGGGGTTAGAATTGTATCATAGTGTATCAGCTCTCTTTATGTCACAGGCATTTCCCTAAGGAATCCTTTTACCATCTTATCATATCTTAATGCCTTCTTGAAGGACTTCAAAAGAAGAAAGGAGGCTTACCTCTCAATTTTGCCTTGGTTTGGATTCTCCCTAAAGCAACACTTGAGAGAACTCTATGCTGTGCTTTGCTTAGGTGCTAGGTCGTGTCTGACTCTTTGCGACCCCATGGATTGTGGCCCACCAGGCCCCTCTGTCTTTGGGGATTCTCCAGGCAAGAATACTGGGATGGCTTTCCATGCCCTTCTCCAGGGGATCATCCCAACCCAGAGATCAAACCCAGGTATCTCACATTGCAGGTGGATTCTTCACCATCTGGTCCACCTGAGTGGGGGGCATTTCTGGGACACTGCCAAGGTTCTAGGCACAGGGGCCAAGATGGATTACATGGAGCAGTTTGGGGTGTCCTCATTTAAAGAGTCAAGAATACTGGAGTAGGTAGCCTATTCCATCTCCAGGGGATCTTCCTGACCCTGGAATTGAGCCTGGGTCTCCTGCATTGCAGGTGGATTCTTTTCCTGATGAGGTAACAGAGAAGCCCAGAGAATTCCATAGGTTCAGTTTATTTGGGAAGCAATCCTGGGATGCTGGAGTGGGGAAGAAAAGAGAGTAAGACAGAAAAGGAAGCAAAGCCAGTTTAAATATAAAGATAACCACGGTGGGCAGTGGGAATCCATTCTGCCACAAGCTGCTGAGAAGGAAATAAATAGGTCCTAGGATTTTCATCCTAAAGGACAGGAGCTGGATCATTTATCCATGAGTTATCGTCTCCCACTCTTGAGGGTTGCTCCATGACGCCAAGCTTGGCTGCGTTGGCTCCTGTACATCAGAGACTACGCTAAGGGCAGACGGTAAGACAAATGGAGAATTGGAGGGCAGATGCACTATTTATCTTCTCCTCTTTGAATTTCCAGCTCTTTATATATACTTGTTTATTGATAAATATTGAATGAATGAATTGATTGATTGTTAAAGATCATTTACTTTATTCCTCTGAAGCTGAAATTCCACTACTTTGGTCACCTAATGTGAAAAAATGACTCATTGGAAAAGGCCCTGATGCTGGGAAAGGTTGAGGGAAAGAGAAGGGGGTGATGAGGATGATATGGTTGGATGGCATCACCAACTCAGTGGACATGAGTTTGAGCAAACTCTGGGAGATAGTGAAGGACAGGGAAGCCTGGCGTGCTGCAGCTCATGGGGTCGCAAAGAGTCAGACAGGACTGAGTGACTGAACTGAGCTGAACTGAACTGTAGTTCTCAAGTACTAGTCTGTGAATGGACCATAACAGAATCCCCTGTGGAGACTTAAAAAATTAAATGCTATAGTTCTATCTTCTGAGTACTAGTGATTCAGTACATTTGAATATTCTATGTTTAAAAAAAATTTTTCCTGTGATTTAAAGACAGAGTCTACACTGGGATCTATTGACTTGATTCCATCAACTAAAACTCATTTTTCTTCACTTCTAGAGGCAGGTGGTTCAGATAGTAAAGAATTTTCCTGTAATGCAAGAGACCTGAGTTCAACCCCTGGGTCAGGAAGATCCCCTGGAGAAGGGAATGGCAACCCATTTCAGTATTCTTGCCCGGAGAGTTCCATGGACAGAGGAGCTTGCAGGCTACAGTCCATAGTGTTGCAAAGAGTAGGACACGACTGAAGTGACTTAGTGTGCACAGAAGAAGGTATTTGAGAGATGATCTTACAAATATCGGAGCTGTAGCTTTTTAGGTTTTTATGTAAGCCTTTCACTCAATTTGACATCTTCCATTTGCCGGTGACTGAGGATAGTCTTATAGACAGAAATAAAATCTATAATTACATATCATTTTAGGTATAGGCTTAATAGTTTCTCATCATAGATGAGTACAGTGGATTGATTCAAATTTCTCATCTTTCCATTTCCTACTTAGGAATCACCAGGAGTCAATAATGATAAACTCATCCTAAATGCAAGATATCTTCAAAAGATATGTCTCAGTGCTCAAGAGCTCTGGGGCTATGATTGGAGATGAGCTCAAGAGAAGACACAGACAGGATCAGAGAGGCCAAGATTTCAGCATTGCTCAAGATCATTTCTGATAACTTTTGATTCTGTCATCTAAACACAGACTAAGAGAGAGAAAAAGTAGGGATTTTCCCCCCCTTAATTTCAGAAACCAAAGATCTAAAGAGTGAATAAAATGGATATAATAAAAAGGGTTTAGAAACTTCAAGATATAAAAGCAAGAATCACATTTGTCCTAGAATCTCTTGGGCACATTTTTTAGTTTTAATACGCATGGTGGAGCAGCTGCTTTGATGTCATCTTTTGGCCACTCAGAGCCACTCTCTGCTGGCATTCTTCCTCAGGGGCTCCTTCCAAACAATCCCATGTATAAATTAACATGTAAAATCAAGACTTCTATTATCTCTTTCAGGCCACACCATCTCGGAACAAGATGACAGTAATAATGGAGCAGGGAAAAGGATGTGACCCATAAACATCTTAATACTGCCTCTGACAAATATATTTTTACACTATAATACACTGTAGATTCAGAAAATTCAAAGGGTTCTAAAAAGGAGCAAGTAAAAGATAAAAGCATCTGTATTTCTACCAACCAAAGATAATTAACATTTTGATGTGCCTATTGTTGTGAGTGAGGCTTATTGTTGTGTCGTGAGGAGTTTCCAATCCTCCTGTCAAAGAAGGACATGTGAGTTTGATTGTTGCCTGGAGAATCCTATGGATAGAAGTTCCTGGTGGGCTAGAGACCATGGGGTCACAAAGAGTCAGACACGGCTGAGTCACTGAGGCCTCACACATGTATTTTTATTTTGCTATGTACATATTCTTTATTTATTTAGCCATTTCCAAATTGTTATCTAGATTCACCTTATCCTTCCTGGTATCACTCACACTGCTGCCATCATATATGTACAGAAAGTTTTTCTTATATTAACTGTTATTTCTTTAACTTTATAGAAGTGGAATCATGGTATCAACGAGTTTTAATGTTTTTCTATTTCTTGATGTAGTTTTTTCAAACCCTTGAGGAAAAGGCAAATTAAAGAAAGAAAACACATGTCGAGATACATGTGGATTCCACAGCATTTCTATTTTTAGTATATAATTGTTTGGATTTTGTTGTTCAGTCACTCAGTCATGTCTGACTCTTTGAGACCTCATGAACTGCAGCATGCTAGGCTTCCCTATCCTTCAACATCTCCTGGAGTTTGCTTACGCATGTCCATTGAGTTGGTGCTACCATACAACCATCTCATTCTCTGTCATCCCCATCTCTTTCTGCCTTCAATTTTCCCAGTTTCAGGGTCTTTTCCAGTGAGCCAGCTCTTAGCATCAGGTGGCCAAAGTGTTGGAGCTTCAGCTTCAGCATTAGTCCTTCTGATGAATATTCAGGGTTGATTTCCTTTAGGATTGACTGGTTTGATCTCTCTTCTGTTCAAGGGACTCTCAAGAGTCTTCTCCAACACCACAATTCAAAGGCATCTATTCTTCAGTGCTCAGCCCTTTTTACTGTCCAGTTCTCACATCTGTACACGACTACTGGAAAAACCATATATTTGACTATGCAGACCTCTGTTGGCAAAATAATGTCTCTGCTTCTTAATAGGCCAACTAGGTTTGTCATTGCTTTTCTTCCAAGGAGCAAACATCTTTTAATCTCATGGCTACAGTCATCATCTGCAATGATTTTGGAGCTCAAAAAAATAACGTCTGTCATTGTTTCCATATTTGCTATGAAGTGATGGGACTGGATGCCATGATCTTAGTTTTTTTAATGTTGAGTTTTAAACCAGCTTTTTCACTCTCCTCTTTCACCTTCATCAAGAGGCTTTTTTGTTCTTTGTTTTCTGTATGGTATCATCTGTATATCTGAGATTATTGATACTTCTCCCGGCAATTTGATTCCAGCTTGTTCTTCATACAGCTCAGAATTTCACATGATGTACTCTTCATATAAGTTAAATAAGCAGGGTGACAATATACAGACTTGACGTACTCCTTTCACAATTTGGAACCAGTCCATTGTTCCATGTCTGGTTCTAACTGTTGCTTCTTGACCTTCTTTCAGGTTTCTTAGAAGGCAGGTAAGATGGTCTGGTATTCTCATCTCTTTAAGAATTTTCCACAGTAAAAGTTTTCAGAATAGTCAATGATGTTTCCCTGGTGGTCCAGTGGTTAAGGCTCTGTGCTCCCAATACAGGAGTTGTGGGTTTGATCCCTGGTTGAGGAAGATCCTGTATGCTGAACGGTGAGGCCAAAAAAAAAAAAAAAAAAAAGAAAAAAAAAGGTTATGCGTAGATAAACTTTGTGAACTAGGTGCTTCCCAGGTAGCACTAGTGGTAAAGAACCTGCCTGCCAATTCAGGAGACATAAGAGATGCTGGTTCTATCTTTTGATTGGGAAAATTCCCTGGAGGAGAAAATGGCACTCCACTTCAGGATTCTTGTGATTCCTTGGTGGCTTAGATGGTAAGTAAAATCCACCTGCAATGTGGAAGACCTGGGTTCGATCCCTGGGTTGGGGAGATCTCCTGGAGCAGGGCATTGCTGCTGGAGTTAAGTGCAAAGAAAAATGAAATACATGTGTCTAAAAGAGTGTTTTCTACTGGAAACCATGATGGGAGCATGCTGATTTTTCTCTTTTCCTCCCACTATGCATTAGCCTTCTTAGATTGTCATGTAGTAATTTTAGGGAGCAGCTGTGAACTCTAGGTCACAATGGGAAGATAACTGTCCATTTATTCATCCAACAAATATTCACTGAGTTACTACAACATGCCAGGAAACTTTCTAAGTATTGGAGGTATAGAGGTGAAAGAGACAGGCCAAACTCACTGAAGAATGAGTAAGTGGCAGAGGATTTAGGGCGGGTCATGTATAGGGAGTGATTGAATTGTTGCTTTAGTTTTGGAGTCAAGGAAAGCCTCTTTGAGGGACACAAGCTGAAGCTCATTAGAAATAACACAGTTTCCTATTAAATTATGGTTTTTGCTGCTGTATTTAAATAATATTTATGCTCATTACTTCAAAATTAAAGTATGTATTATGTCTGTTGCTAAGTATTACAATTTATGTTTTAATAAAAATAGCATATACATTACTGTTAAAAATATCTTAAAATATTTTGATGATGATGCCACCATAATTGGTTTATATTCTTGACTTTATGCCTTTAAGGCTTCCCTCGTGGCTCAGTTGGCAAAGAATCTGCTTGTAATGAAGGAGACCTGGGTTTGATCCCTGGGTTGGGAAGATTCCTTAGCTGCTGCTGCTGCTAAAGTACTTCAGTCGTGTCCGACTCTGTGCAACCCCATAGATGGCAGCCCACCAGGCTCCCCAGTCCCTGGGATTCTCCAGGCAAGAACACTGGAATGGGTTGCCATTTCCTTCTCCAATGCATGAAAGTGGAAAGTGAAAAGTGAAAGTGAAGTCGCTCCAACATGAAGTCATGTCCAACTCTTAGCAACCTCATGGACTGCAGCCTACCAGGCTCCTCCATCCATGGGATTTTCCAGGCAAGAGTACTGGAATGGGGTGCCATTGCCTTCTCCAAAGATCCCTTGGAGGAGGGCATATACTGGAATGGCAAGCCATTCCAGTATTCTGGCTTGGAGAATTCCATGGACTGTATAGTTCATGGGGTCTCGAAGAGTCAGACACAACTGAGCGAATTTCACACCTACTTATGCCTTTAATATATTGTTAAAGAGTTTGTAGTTTGTAGTTTCATAAGGGGGCTGGAAGGACTAATGGCAACAAAAAATTTATGGGCTGCTTTTTAAAGAAAAGGCCTGTGAAATTTTTGTCAACAATATCACAGAGGGTGTAATGTAGTCCACGGTTTACCCATGCCAGTAAGTCCAAATATTTACAGCAAAAATTAGAATATTTTTTTTTCCTTTTCTTTTTACAAATTTGACTTTATTTCTTAGGGCAATATTAGATTTACAGCAAATTGAATGGAAGATACAGAGATTTCCCATATATGCCCTGACATCATTCATGTATAACTTCTCCCTTTTCTCAACATCCCCCATCAGAGTGGTATAATTTTTACAAAAGATGAACTTACATCACACATCATAATCACCCCAAGTCCATAGTTTGCACCAGGGTTAATTCTTCATGTTGTATATTTTATAGGTTTGGATAAGTATATGAAATCCTGTATCTACAATTACAGTAACATACAGAGTTGTTTCACTACCCTAAAAATCCTTCGTGCCCCACCTATATATCCTTGCTTCACCCCTAACTCCTGGCAACTACTGAACATTTTTACTGTCTTCATAGGTTTTGCCTGTCGCAGAAAGTCATATAGTTAGAATCAGTGAAAGACCTTTCCAGATTGATCTCTTCCACTTAGTAATATGCATTTAAATTTCCTGCATGTCTTACACGGCCTGATAGCTCATATCTGAATAGCATTCCATTGTCTGGCTGTGTTTTGGTTTATCTATCTATCCACCTCCTTAAGGACATAGTGGTGGCTTCCAGGTTTTAGCATTATGAATAAAGCTCCTAGAAACATATGTGCAGGTTGTTGTGTAGAGATAAGATTTTAACTCCTTTATTTAAATAATGAGTGAGATTGCTGGATTATATGATGAAAGTATGTTTACTTTTATAAGAAGCATTACACTGTCTTCTGAAGTAGCTGTACAAATTTGCATTCCTACCAGCAATGAATGAAATTTCCTGTTGCTTCACATCCTTGCCAGCATTTGGAGTTGTCAGTGTCCTAGATTTTGGCCATTCTAATAGGGGCATAGTGGTATTTCATTGTTGCTTTAAATTAAATTTTTTGATGACATTTGATGTAAAGCATCCTCTCATGTGTCATTGCCATCTGCATATCTTCTTTGTTGATTTCTTAGTTCATGAAGGTGTATAGCTCCTGCCTAGCAGAAAGGAAAGGAAAGTGAAAGTGAAGTCGCTCAGTTGTGTCCGACTCTTTGCGACCCCATGGACTGCAGCCTCCCAGGCTCCTCCATCCATGGGATTTTCCAGGCAAGAGTATAAAGTAGGTTGCCATTTCCTTCTCCAGCGGATCTTCCCGACTCAGGGATTGAACCCAGGTCTCCTGCATTGCATGCGGTCGCTTTATCCTCTAAGCCACCAGGGAAGCCCTTGTTAAATGTTTGTTTAGGTAATTGAATTTGGCTGCAAAGAATGCACAACTCATACCACAAGTGACTTCCCAACTCAAAAAGTTAGATGCAGTTCACCAAGGACATCTTCTAAACGTTTCAATACTTAAATATTTAAACAACTGAAACTTTTCGTTTAGAATGTAGTGAGCGAAATAGACTCATAGGGAACACTTTTAGTAGACATGTTTTATTCCAGGATCATAAAATGTATCATTAAATGAAAAGGAAATTTTCTCAGCCTTCTCACTGCCATTTTGCAGTTGCTCAGAAATCTTTGAGAGGGCTTCACCCTTCATTAAAGGAAATCCCACTGGATCGTTGTGATGTGACAAGTAATTTGGCCTCTTCAACCCTGTCAACACAGTTAGACAACTAGGTGAAAACTGAATTACTGTAAATCAACCTCTTACCTCAGTTTATTTTCCCTGGGTAAAGTCAGCATTTTTTACTTACTCAGGGCAAAAAATAATCTTTTTGAATTGATTGTAAGAGTCTTCACTAATTAAGTGATCCCTAGAGTAACCACTTTAAATGTCTAAAGGTAATTTGGTGCAACATGTTTAGCACTTACCCAGAAGATGGAATGCAATTATTTAATAACGAAACAGCATGAACTGTGCATGCTTTAATCAGAAAGTCAAGACATTTGCATTTAAATTTTACCCTCGCAGGTCAGAATAAAGAACTGATTATGAATATGTATGACTAGAGATGTTTGGAGATTTCATTATTTATTTAGTCATCCTCAAAAATTATTGTTGTTCTCTATTGAGATTTCCAATATGTTTGTTAAAAATAATTGAGACTTTTTCATGTATAGCAGGTATTCTTTTCAATACCAAATATATATTAAGAGATTCTTATATATTAAATAAGTTGGAAATAATAATTATTTTCTAGTACTTTTGGAATTCTATTCTGTGCTTTTAAACAAACAGCCATATAGGGCATAACCACAGTTTTATTTATTAATACATTTTTATTTAAAAAGTTTTAGGACTACAGAAAAGTTACTGAGACATTCTTTACACCTCAAACCCAGTTTCCCCTGTTATTAACAACTTATATTATTAATACTATGCTGGATCATAGAGAAATCTAGTGAATTCCACAAAACAATCTACCTGTTTCATTGACTACACCAAAGCCTTGACTGTGTGGATCATAATCAACTGTGGAAAGCTCTTAAAGAGATGGGAATACCAGACCATCTTACCTGTCTCCCGAGAAACCTGTATGTGGGTCAAGAAGCAATATTTAAAACCCTGTATGGAACAAGTGATTGGTTTAAGACTGAGTAAAGAGCAGAACAATGTTGTCTGCTGTAGCCCTATTTATTTGATCTATATGCGGAGCACAACATGAGAAGTGCTAGGCTGGATGAGTTACAAACTGGAAATAAGATAGGCAGGAGAAGCATCAATAACATACAATATGTGAATGATACCACTCTAATGGCAGAAAGCAAAAAGAAACTAAATAGTCTCTTGATGAGGGTGAAGGAGTAAAGAGGCGGCTTAAGACTAAATATTAAAAAAACTAAGATCATGGCATCTGGCCCCATTTACTGCATGGCAAATAGAGGGGAAAAGGTGGAAGTACTGACAGATTTCTTCTTCTTGGGCTCTAAAATCACTGCGGATGGTGACTGCAGCCATGAAATCAAAAGATGTTTGCTTCTTGGTAAGAAAGCTATGATAAACCTAGACAGTGTATTGAAAAACAGAGACATTACTCCACCAACAAAGGTCTGTATAGTCAACACTATGGTCTTTCTAGTGGTCAGGTTCAGTTGTGAGAGCTGGACTGTAAAGAAGGCAGAGTGGCAAAGAACTGATGCCTTTGAACTGTGGTGCTGGAGAAGACTCCTGAGAGTCCCTTAGATAGGAAGGGATTCAAACCAGTCAACCTTAAGGGAAATTAACCCTCAATACTCTTTGGAAGGACTGATGTTGAAGCTGTAACTCCGGTATTTTGGTCATCTGATGCGAATAACAGACTCATTTGAAAAGTCCCTAATGCAGGGAAAGATTGAAGGCAGAAGGAGAACAGAGCATCAGAGGATGAGATGTCTGGATGACATCACTGATGCAATGGACATGAACTTGGGAAAACTTCAGGAGATCATGAGGGATAGGGAGACCTGGCATGCTGCAGTCCATGGAGTCCCAAAGAGTCGGACATGACTCGGTGACTGAACAACATATTTGTCACAACTAGTGAAACAATAATGACATGTTATTATTAACTAAAGCCCATGCTTTCCTTTGTTTTTTTTCTACTGTGCCCTTTACTTAATGATACCATATTCCATATTGTCATCATGACTCCTTCAGACTCCACTTGACTGAGACAGTTTCTGAGTTTTCTTGTTTTTGATGAAATGACAGTTTTGAAGCATATTGGTCAGGTATTTAGTAGAATGCCCCTTAACTGGAATTTATCTGATATTTCTCTCATGATTATAGTGGGTTTACATGTGTTCGTGTGGATGACCACAGAGATAAAATATCATTCTCATCATATCACATCAGGGTATATATTTTCAACATGACTTATCACTGTTGATGTGAACTTTGATCATACGGCTTGAGGTGGCACTTGACAGATTATTGCACCATTTTTTTTTTTCATTTATTTTTATTAGTTGGAGGCTAATTACTTTACAATATTGAAGTGGTTTTTGCCATACTTTGACATGAATCAGCCATGGATTTACATGTATTCCCCATCCCGATCCCCCCTCCCGCCTCCCTCCCCATCCCATCCCTCTGGGTCTTCCCAGTGCACCAGCCCTGAGCACTTGTCTCAGGCATCCAACCTGGGCTGGTGGTCTGTTTCACCCTTGATAGTATATTTGTTTCAATGCTATTTTCTCAGAACATCCCACCCTTGCCTTCTCCCACAGAGTCCAAAAGTCTGTTCTGTACATCTGTGTCTCTTTTTCTGTTTTGCATATAGGGTTATCGTTACCATCTTTCTAAATTCCATATATTTGCGTTAGTATACTGTATTGGTTTTTATCTTTCTGGCTTACTTCACTCTGTATAATGGGCTCCAGTTTCATCCATCTCATTAGAACTGATTCAAATGAATTCTTTTTAATGGCTGAGTAATAGTCCATTGTGTATATGTACCATGCTTCCTTATCCATTCGTCTGCTGATGGGCATCTAGGTTGCTTCCATGTCCTGGCAATTATAAACAGTGCTGCGATGAACATTGGGGGTATTGCACCATTTCTTTTCTCCTTTCTCATACCATCCTCTATGGAAAGAAATCACTATGCATAGCCTACACTGAAGGGATGAGTAGCTATGCTCCACCTTTGTGAGAACAGAACATTTACAAAAATTTGTTTGAATTCTTCTCCATGGGAGATTTGTTTAGTCTCTCTATTTATTCAGTCACACATTTATATAAGTTTGGACTTATTGACACTTATACTCTGGTTTATAATTTACTGCCACTATATTTATTTTGTTGCTCAAATTATTCCTTCTTGGCCAATTGGCCAGTGGGAGCTCTTACATTTGATTCCTGTGTTCTTTTGACATACTACCATCATTGTAATTTTTTGAATACGTCAATACTTTCAGACAATGTCTGATGTTTCAGGCCTATTTATTTATTGCTCTAGCATTAGAACCAGCCATTTCTTCAAAGACCCTTAGCTTACTTTATTGGAAAGTGATATTAGAAAAAAGATTTGAGTGAGATCCGTGTTTGTTGCTATGGAGGTATTATTTCTAAGACCCTCTCAGGTAGCAGAGACAAGAAGTTTGTTATCCATTCAACTATTGAAGGACATCTTGGTTGCTTCTGGTTTTCATAATTTTAATAATTTTAATTTTTAATGAAGCCCAGCTAAAGAACCTGTGAAAACTAACCAACATTCTGTGGAATCTCTCCTCTTTTGTCCAACATGTCTTTTGTCTCCTTTTGATCTTAAAGAAGGGGCTTCCCTGGTGGCTCAGCTGCTAAAGAATCCACCTGCCAATGCAGGAGACACAAGAGATGTGGGTTTAGTCCCTGAACTGGGAAGATCCCCTGGAGCAGGAAATGGCAACCCACTCCAATAATTTTGCCTGGAAAATTCCATGGACAAAGGAGTATGGTGGGCTACAGTCCATAGGGTCACACAGTTGAAAAATACTGTGTGCACACACATTGTCTTAATGGGAATAAAGTGGTGAACAAATTTGAAATAAACCAGTTCTGAAAATGGACTGTGAGGGAGTTAGTCCAAAAATATATGGCAGAATTATAAGTATTCTGCCCTTATCTCCAGGCTGGATCTACCTGCAATTTAAAGACTGCTTTCTTTGAGATACTGGGACATTCCATAACTTACCTAAGATGTAGAAATATGCGAATCCAATAGTCCACAGGTGCAATACACAGTTTTGCTAAATTTTTGTGTCTCTCTAAAGTCTTGAAATATAATTTGCTGCTGCTAAATTTCAGGGAAGTATCTGATTCCCTCTCTCTCTTTATTAACTCACATTGCTTTGGCCACTGAAACACATATACCTTATTCATTTGTATCATTTTGTTGCATTTGATCTCTCTTTTTTACTAGAACTTCAGAGTTATTTACATACTTTATATGTCCAGCTAATGTACAGTCCTACATTTAAAAAGAAACAGTCAATTTTATTGAGTGTATATGAACTACAGAATCCCATAGGAAGAAGCATAGTGTCTTGGCCATCATTCCGGACAAAGTTTCATAAGTAATTATTGATTGAAAAAGCATATTTTATTACTTTTCCTGTATTTCCTGTCTCTATTGACCATTTAGATTGGTTGTTAGCAATAATTTTTAGGTAACTTTGTGAAAGAATTTGCTAGCACCAAATGGGCTCAAGATGATGCTCACTTACACTTAAATTTATTTTTAATTTCTGAAATTAAGATTAAGAAAATGTATTCATATTAACATGACTTCTGAAGTTTAACAAACTTGTATATCTTAGGTCCAATTTTTTTCTTTCCTAAGCCTATAATCCTGTATAATTACAATTTTTTATTCTTTGAGCCACGGTTTAATATTTATACAGTTAAATTGAATACATAAAGTTCAATAAACAATCTAAAAACAATTTCATGTATCTCTACTTTATCATGCAGTTGTCAAAAGTACATTCTATACCGTGGGTCAGCTGAACATCAGCAAGGTTTCCACCCTCCCTGAGCCTCCCTAACCCTTGCTCTCGCTTGAGTTTGAATTCTTACCTTTAGTATTAAAGCTGTTCTTAGTGTTCTCTTTACTGATTAAAACTACAAGAAAAAGGGGTAATTATACATATTTCATGATAAATTCTCATTGGAAATGAAATAAATCTCAAACTCTTTGGGGAAATTTATTTGAGTAATAAATAATCTCTCATAGCATTGTTTATGCTGCCCCTCTGGGGAAAAAAAATGGTTCTATCAACTTTTGACATGCTATGAACTAAGAGAAAATAATATTATTCTGTATTGACTTGCTCAACTCAAATGTAGACAAGTAAGAAAATCCAAACTTTCATAGTTTTAACTATGTGAGGAACACACGTGTCATATATGATGTGTGTCTGGGGCATGAGTGTGTATGTCAACTTTGGAGAAGAGATGCCATTTTTTACCGCCCAAGTGAAAGTCACTCAGTCATGTCCAACTCTTTGTGACCCCGTGGACTATACAGTCCATGGAATTCTCCAGGCCAGAATACTGGGGTGGGTAGTCTTTCCCTTCCTCAGGGGATCTTCCCAACCCAGGGATCGAACTCAGGTCTCCTGCATTGCAGGCAGATTCTTTACCAGCTGAGCCACAAGGGAAGCAATACAGTACTGCCCAAATAATACATAATATTTAGATGGATGTTAATTTATTTTAGTAGCCACAGGAAGCTAATACAATGAGCTTCTAGGAAGACTTGACCCCTTTGCTGTTTCTCAAATATGTTAGGCTCCTCTTTAGGACTTATTCCCTCTGTCTGAACACTCTTCCCCAGTTATCTGGGGTCTTCCTCACTCATTCCATTCAAAGTTCTGCTCAAATACCACTTGGTAAGAGAAGCTTCCTCTGATCACCTAACTTAAAATAGCAGCAACCATCCCACACTTCCTTGCTCTGTTTCTCTTCTTTACTTTGACTGACTTCCCTGGTGGCTCAGATGGTAAAAGCGTCTGCCTACAATGTGGGAGACCTAGGTTCGACCCCTGGGTCGGGAAGATCCCCCTGGAGCAGGAAATGGCAACTCACTCCAGTACTCTTGCCTGGAAAACCCCATGGATGGATGGAGGAGCCTGGTAGGTTATAGTCCATGGGGTCCCAAAGACATGACTGAGAGACTTCACTTTCACTATATAGAGGTGATAGATATCACCTATAGAATATAAGCGTAACACGGATGTTGCTCTCTCTTTTTTTACTGCTATAGATTCTCCAGAACATTCTTTGCACATCATAGATATTCAATAAATATATATTAAGTGGTTGAATGAAATAGAGATCAAGTCTTTGTCTGTTTTCATGGGGAAGCATGGTGAACATGAAAGAAAACTAATTTCCAATATTCTAGTGAAATAATTTACAAAGATTATGTAAGTGAAGGCCTCTGGTTACCTGCTACAAACTTACTAATTATAAAGCAGAGAAACACAAAATCAATACTAATGCCAAAATATTAGAAACTGTACCAACTTTACTGTCTGTAAAGTTGGGTATAAATGGACTATCTGTGAATTTACTCTTTTTAACACTAAGAAGCATTATATGACCAGTTGCTCACTTTTATCTCTACATTGCAGTGGTTCTTAATTTTTAAATGTTAAGTTTCCCTAGGCCTTATTCTCTTTCAAGCAGTTAATGATGTGTAAACATTTTTAATACAATAGAAGAACATGCTATTTAAAGAATCCCTGCTGGTTTGAGTTCTTTTTAATGTAATGAAATGGTCAGTGTTCAATTTTTCCAAATCAGTTGTTCTAATAACACATCTGCCACTTTAATGATAGATAAGCTTGATTCTATTCATTAAGCTTTTTTTCTTTTTGCCATGAATTGGAGAAGATATGAAATGGGTAATACCTTTTTTTAATTTAAGTGAATTGATGTACAATATTATACGTTGCAGGAGTACGATATAGAGTTTAACAATTTTAAGGATTATATTCCATTTATAGATATTATAAAATGTTGGCTTTATTCCCTGTGTTGTACAATATATCCTTGTAGCTTATTTTAAACTTAACAGTTTGTAATTCTTCATTCCCAAGCCTTATACTTCCCTTCTCTCCTTCTCTCTTACCCACTGGTAACCACGAGTTTGTTCTCCATATCTGTGAGTCAGCTTTTTTGCTTTATTTACTGGGTTTGTTGTATTACTTAGATTCCACATATAAATTATATTATACAGTATTTGTCTTTCTCTGATTGATTTTACTTAGCATAATATCCTCTAAGTCCAGCCATATTTCTGCAAATGGCAAAATTTCATTCTTTGTTATAGCTGAGTGTTTTATCATTTTACATATATACCACATCTTATTTTTCCGTTCATCTGTTATGGGCACTCAGGTTGCTTTCATATCTTGGCAATTACAGATAATATTGCTACAAACTTTGGGGTTTATATATCTTTTTTATTAATATTTTTCTTTCTTTGACATATATACCCAGGAGTGGAATTGCTGGGTCATAAGATAGTTCTATTTTTTGTTTTAAAAGAAAACTCCATTCTATATTTCCACATTGGCTACACCAATTTGCATTCCCACCATCAGTGTTGAGGATACCTTTTGTTCCACATGCTCACCAACATTTCTTATTTATGTTCTTTTTCATAATAGCAATTCTGACAGGTGTGAAGTCATATCTCTTTGTGGTTTTGATTTGCATTTCCCTGGTGATTAGTGATGTTGAACATTTTTATTGCAATTTCTGTAAAGTCTATTAACTTTTCATAAGAATGAATAACTGAACCATCAGCATTTCTTTTTTTAGACATTACTCTTTCTTTCAAAAATTTGCAAAATCATCAAAATCACATATATTCTCTTAATTTTCAAGGGTGAAAATTTATTATTTTATAATATCCAACCAATTGTAAATTTAATAAGCTTGCAATTATCTGGTGTATCTTTAAATGGAACATGCTACTTTCAAAAATCTCTGGGAAAAAAAAAGAGCAAGTGAAAAATTTACTTTATTTTTGAGTTAAAATTATGGAAAAATAATTTTTTGCCATACTATATGTTTTTGTCTTTGTGAGTTTAACTTAAAGAATCAGCTGATTCAAATAAGCTTTAAAATTTCCTTCCCCTTTCATTTTAGAGTTAGAATACCAAAGATGCATCTTCAGAAGTTACTTTTCTCAACTAATAAGCATCACAACATTGACCCAGCTCAGCAAGTGGACTTTCTTTCCTATGAATAAAAGGTAAGGGAAAATGTTCATTTAATATTTTACTCTGATTTAGTCTACAGAAAAGGAGACAGAAAACTTACAGAGCAATATTAGAAATGTGTTACTTGGGGAATGAGGAGGCCATCATAGAAAATAGTGTCAAAACAAAAATTTCATCCAAGTTAAATATGCAAGGAAAATTTTATGCAAAGCTATTGTCATAGGTAGAGAGGAAAGAACTCAATATAAATTCATTGGGGAAAAAAAAAAAAACACAGGATAGTTTTCACAGGCAGGGATGAGCTAATGGAAAAGTATTGGAAGTTGTCAGAAAGGAAGTTGATCAAAGGCATGTGTTGAGTATATTGAGTTATTTCCTGAGTTTGCAAACATTTTTCTCTGTGATTATACCATCTGTGTTTGTTAATCAGGGTCTATGAAATATGGGATTCCCTTGTAGCTCAGTTGGTAAAGGCTCTGCCTGCAATGCAGGAGACCTGGGTTCAATTCCTGGATGGGGAAGATCTCCTGGAGAAGAAAAATGGCAACCCACTCCAATATTCTTGCCTGGGAAATCCCATGGACAGAGGAGCCTGGTGGGCCCCAGTTTATAGAGCTCACCCATAAACATAGGTTCTTGCTGCTGCTGCTGTTTTTGTCGCTTCACTCATGTCCGGGTTTCTGCATTTCCCCTGTGGACTGCAGCGTGTCAGGCTCCTCTGTCTGTGGAATTCTCTAGGCAAGAGTACTGGGTGGGTTGCCACTCCCTCCTCCAAGGGATCTTTCTGACCCAGGGATCAAACCCATGTCTTCTGTACTGCATTAGATTCTATATCATTGAGCCACCAGGGAAGCCCATACAGGCTCCTAGTATTACACAAAGACTGAGAGATAAAGATGCTCTCCTGCCTTGCTGATAACATTTTAGTGGATGGCTCCCTGGACAGGGAGAGACATTCCTTTAGTTGGAAACTGGTAAGAGGCTTTCAAAAATATTTAGTTTTCATTGGGGCAGAGAAATAACAAAATCATAAGCTTTCTAAAACAATTTTCTAGGTGAAGGGAGGAGAAGAGCCTCAGTGTGTAAGTCATCTGAATTCTCACAGAATTCTTATAAAACCAGGATGAGAGGGATATCAGTTACTTAGAGACAGTAAGAAATCCATCTTACTCCTTGGAAGGAAAGTTATGACCAACCTAGATAGCATATTAAAAAGCAGAAACATTACGTTGCCAACAAAGGTCTGTCTGGTCAAGGCTATGGTTTTTCCAGTGGTCATGTATGGATGTGAGAGTTGGACTGTGACGAAAGCTGAGTGCCGAAAAATTGATGCTTTTGAACTGTGGTGTAGGAGGAGACTCTTGAGAGTCCCTTGGACTGCAAGGAAATCCAACCAGTCCATCCTAAAGGAGATCAGTCCTGGGTGTTCATTGGAAGGACTGATGCTGAAGCTGAAACTCCAGTACTTTGGCCACCTCATGCAAAGAGTTGACTCACTGGAAAAGACCCTGATGCTGGGAGGGATTGGGGGCAGGAGGAGAAGGGGATGACAGAGGATGAGATGGCTGGATGGCATCACTGACTTGATTTACATGAGCTTGAGTGAACTCCGGGGGGTTGGTGATGGACAGGGAGGTCTGGCATGCTGTGATTTATGGGGTCGCAAAGAGTCGGACACGACTGAGCAACTGAACTGACTGACTGACTGATAGATAAATTCCTTATATTGCCTTAGTTTGGTAGTATAATGAGACCAGTCAGTTCCTGATTTCTTTCTTTGCCCTTTTCTTTTCCAGTTTTGATGACTTTGTACTGTCACGTCTCAATCTCCTTTTGACCTAAAAAAATATGTGTTAGTATATCAAGAAGGCACAGTGGTGGAATAGGAAAGCAAAGAGAAATGGAATTCTTCATTCTTATTATATTACCAGAAGGGCCCAGAATTTATCTCTGTGTGTGAGAGGATTACCAATATGAATAGAAGCCTCTCTGGGGGAAAATGAATGCATTAGTATAAACTTACAATGCTATAGACTGAATTAGTTCTTCCCAAAGTTCATATCTTAAAGGCCTAAACACCAGTTTGGAGATAAAGACTATATTTGTAGATTAAGACTTTAAAGGATAAATTAAGACTGTTGCCTCTATAAGAGAAGGGAGAGACACCAGGAGCATACATGCACAGAGAAGACTCAGTGTGAGGATAAAGCAAGACAGAAGCCATCTGTAAACCAAGGAGAGAGGCCTCAGGAGAAATCAAATATGCCAACACTTTCACCTTGGATTTTCAGCCTCTAGAATTATGAGAAAATAATTTACTGTTGTTAGCCACCCACTCTGAGGTACAAACAAGTTCTAGCAAACTTGTACACACACATTTATTTTTTATTAAAGCCAATTTATCTTGAATTTTTAAAAGCATGTCTTACATGAATATTTGATATTTGGCCTGACTTTAAATATGCATATTACTTTACAGTATATGTGATGTGATCAGCCAAATAAATTGCCACGAAAGTACAACTTTAGTGGTTGCATTATGTGTGCTAAATTAGTTTCATTCACATACAGCTTTCTCCAATTGCTGAAGCAGAATCCATTATAATAAAAAATTACTAGTTAGTAATTATACACAACAACAATTACACATAGCTATAAAAGCTAGCTGTCTTAGGCTTTCAGTTCTCAAGATATTTTGTTTCCCAAACAAGGTAATTTTATTCTCTGTTAAAAATATGACATTTTATATAATATATATATGTGTGTGTGTATATATATATATATATATTTTTTTTTTTTATCCTGAAGCCATATATAGTGGATATGTGATCCACTACTTAGATTACTTCTTATAGGTCAAGTCACTCATCTCCACAACTTCTAGGAATGATACTTTGTAATAGTTCAAGATCGAGTCTATCTCTAGGAATTTCTGTGAGCTAGAGAGACATCTTGCCACAAATTATGTTTCCTTTCTGGTGAAGGCAGCATCCAACAACTGAGAGATGTTTGGTTAAAAGGTCTATCCACTTTCCCTCAAGTTAGAACCACTACAAAGAGATATTCCAGTCCTAGGGTTTCCTGAGGGATTGGTTGCTTCTATTTAACTTTACAAAAGTTCACCTTATCTTTCAAGCCCAAGTCCCTCATTTCCTCAAAGGTTTTGTTTCCACAAGTATATACTAATAAATCTCCTACATACATATCTCCTTTATAGAATCACTTGACTCGGGAAAAACAAAAACAGAACCAACTATTTTAAAATCCCCAAAGCTATAAAGAAAGTTGGCAATGGAAGTGATTCTAAGAAGCAAACTATAAAATCAGATTTTGGAATCAGATCACCCTCTAGCCCATGACTGGACTTAGAATACAGATACTATGTGAAATACTGTAATAGTGCAATTATTAAAACTTTCATTGATATTAAAATAAGATATAATTGAATAATTTGAGAAATACCAGACAACTGAGGAGGTTGGTGAAAGTATTCACTTTAAATACTAGGGAGTTAGATGGCTATGTAGATGATTAAGTCATAGGAGAAAGACAAGTTTAGGCTGAGGGTGATCAATTTAAGATGAATGATGAAAGCCAGGGGACCTCTTTGGAAATATAGAAAAAGACTCATCTTTTGCAGCAGAAAGATAGAAAAAAATGAGGCTCAAGCTACTACAATTGAAGGATTAGTTTTCAACTTCACTGTCGAGATCACAGAACCCTCACACCACACACATATGACATGTTTTGCTAAATTTATGTGCTCTCTGCCTCTTTATATGTCTGAACTATTTCATAAGTATAAAAACAGTGACTATGTTATCCAACTAAATTGGCTTTTCAACTCTGAAAACTGTAGAAACGCAAAGATTAGATAGTTCAATGACTATTAAATCATGTGAAAAATGACCGAACGTGTATATATGATCTGCTGTAATTACTATGAATCTACATCCATGCAAAATTAAATAATTAAGGAGGCTAAGATGTAATTGTGATTGTAAGCACTCTAGAGATGTATGAGTGTCTGCTAGAGAAAAGCACAATTCTTGTAAGATAAACCAATTATCCAGAGGAATCCAATTAAACTTCTAAACTCTCAAACACAGCTCTGAATAAAATTGAAGATTTTTCTCTGATTACTAATGAGAAACCTTTGGAGTGATTGTTTGCTAATTAGAACCAAGTGGAATTATGTCTATGTGATACAGAAACGAAGTGAGCTGCTGTTACATTAGAATGCATTCAAGAACAGCAATCACGGGAAATGACAAGCAGCTGTGATGGCTGTAGATACATAAAATTTTGTACACAATTGATTTCATCATAGTAGAAGTGTATCCCTTTCATAAGATTGAATGTAAAAATAATCTTTCCAAAGTAATATCTGTTTTCCTAGATTTATTGAGGTATAATTGATAAGTAAATTTGAGGTGTACTAGATGATCATTTGATTTATGTGTATATTGTGAAATGATTACCACAATAAAAGTTAGTTATGCATTCATCACTTCATACAGTTACCTTTGTGTACGTGTTTAGTGAGAACATTTAAGATCTATTCTCTAAGCAACTTTCAAGTATACAAAGCACATTGTTAACTGTGGTCACTGTGCTGTACATTAGATCCTGGAATTTATTCAACTTATAAATAAAAGTTTGTACCCTTGGATCAATATTTCCCAATTTCCCCCATCACCCAGCCACTGACAACCACTACTCTCCTCTGTTTCTATGAGTTTGATTTTTTTCTCTTTTCTTCTGTTTTAATGCAAATGTAATGGTCACTTGCCAAATCTCTTAATTTTGTTTTATATTTTTATTTATCTATAATAAAAATTGCAATTGTAGAGTAGTCTATGTCTTGGCAGTGCCCACTTACTTTGATAGCCAATAAATTTTCACTTTTTTGCAACATATGTTAAAAACCCTGACACACACAGATACATAGTCACAGAAAGGACCAAAGTTACCATTAACACACAGTATAGGTTGTTTCAAAGAATACTATAATCCTTGAAGACTCTTTAAAGTGAATTCAAGTCACATGATTTGCTTTTTTATTACAACAATGAGACATCTACAGGTAGGTGTCTATCAGTGAGCAAGTTTTACAAGTAGGACATGTTATGAGCTGAATTGTATCCCCTGAAAATTTCATGGGCAGAAGCCTAGCCCCCAAAATGACTATGTTTTTGGGTTATTTTTTTATAATTTTTTCTTTTAATTTTTTATTTTATATTGGAGTATAGTTGATTAATAATGTTGTGTTAGTTTCAGGTATATAGCAAAGTGATATATATAACTGAATCATTTCAGTTTTACAAATAGATCGTATATATATATATATATGGGGGCTTCCCTCATAGCTCAGTCAGTAAAGAATTTGCCTGCAATGCAGGAGACCAGGGTTTGATCCCTGGGTTGGGAAGATCCCCTGGAGAAGGAAATGGCAACCCACTCCAGTATTCTTGCCTGGAGAATCCCATGGACAGAGGAGCCTGGTGGGCTACAGTCCACGGGGTCGCAAGGGATGGACATGACTGGGTGACTACATCACCACCACATACGTATGTTTATATGTATGTATATGTGTATATATATATACACACATATGTATGTATATATATATGTATCTGTTCTTGTTCAAATTCTTTTCCCATTTAGATTATTAGAGAATATTGAACAGAGTTCCTTGTGCTATACAGTATAGGTCCTCATTGGTTATCTATTAATATTTTAAATGTAACGGTGTGCACATGTCAATCCCAAACTCCCAGTATATCCTTCCCCCCAACCTTCTCCCCCTGGTAATCATAAGTTCCTTCTCTGAGTCTGTGAGACCTAAATGCAAGATGATACTATAAACATAAAACTCTTAGAGGGAAACATAGGCAGAATGCTCTCTGACATAAATCACAACAATATCTTTTTTGATCTGTCTTGTGTCCCAGAGTAATGGAAATAAAAATAACAAACAAATAGGGCATAGTTAAGCTCAAAATCTTTGGCACAGCAAAGGAAATAATAAAACAAAAAGACAACCCACAGAATGGAAGAAGATATTTGCAAACAATACCACAGACAGTGGATTAGTCTCCAAAATTTACAAATAGCTCTTGCAGCTCAATATCATCAAAAGAAACAACCCAATCAAAAACTGGACAGAAGACTTAAATAGACATTTCTCCAAAGAAGACATACACATGACCAAGAAGCACATGAAAATATGTTCAACATTCATAATTATTCAAGTCAAACTGCAATGAGGCATCACCTTATGTCGGTCAGAACAGCCATCATCAAATAGTCTGCAAACAGTAAATGCTGGAGAGGGTGTGGAGAAAAGGGAACCCTCCTACAATGTTGGTGGGAACATAAATTGGTTAATAGCCACTATGGAGAACAGTATGGAGGTTTCTTGAAAAACTAAAAATAGAGCTGCCATATGATCCAGCAATCCCATTTCTGGGCATTTATCCAGAAAAATATGTGGTTCAAAAGGATACATGTACCCTAGTGTTCATTGCAGCACTATTTACAATAACCAAGATATGGAAGCAACATAAATATCCATCTATAGATGAATGGATAAATAAAATTCATTACATATATACAATGGAATATTAGTCAGTCAACAAGTGAAGCTAAGTCAAAAAGAAAAACAAAATCATATATTAACACATATTAGTGGAATCTAGAAAAATGGTACAGATGAACCTATTTGCATGGCAGGAATCGAAGCACAAAGGTAGAGAACGTCCATGTGGATATGGGGGCTGAGCAAGGGAAGGTGGGATGAATTCGGAGATAAGTACGGACATACATACACTACCATGTGTAAAATAGATAGCTCGTGGGAAGCTGCAGCTTAGTGCAGGGAGCTCAACTCAGTGCTCTGTGGGGACCTAGAGGGTCCCCCCACGGAGAACGGGTGGGAAGGAGGTCCAAGAAAAAGAAGATGTAAGTGATGGCTCAGAGAGTAAAGAGTCTTTCTGTAATTCAGGAGACCCGAGTTCAATCCCTGGGTCAGGGAGATCGCCTGAAGAAGGGAATGGCAACCCACTCTAGTATTTTTGCCTGGAGAACTCCAAGGACAGAGGAGCCACGGGTTTACAAGAGTCGGCACCATGGAGTGACTAACACTTTCACTTTCATAGCCGATTCACCTTGTTGTACAGCAGAAATGGACACAACATTGTAAAGCAACTATACCTCAATTAAAAAAAAAAGAATGAAACAATGCCACTTGCAGCAACATGAATGGACCTGGAGATTATTATCCTAAGTGTAGTAAGTCAGACAGAGAAGACTCGATGATATTGCCTGTATGTGGAATCTAACAACAGCAACAAAAAATGATGCTAATGAAGATGACTGTATTTGGAAAAAGTCTTTAGGGAGGTTGACTCAAGCAAAGTGTGAGATCCTAATCCAATAGGACTGGTGTACTTTAAGAAGAGGAAAAGATGTCAGTAGTGTGCATGCACAGAGGAAAGTTCTTTTGAGGACACAGTGAGAAGGAGGTCGTCTACAAAGCAGGAAGAGAGTTCTCACCAGAAACCAAGCCTGCAGCACCTTGATCCTGGAATTCCAGCCTCAAGAACTGTGAGAAAGCAACTTCTGTTGTCTAGGCTACCTGGTTTGTGGTGTTCTGTTATGGCGGCCTGAACAAACTAATACAGATTTGAATTAAAATGCATGTTTTATTTTCTTAAAGGAAGATTAAAGTGATTTGTTTTTCTTGGTGACTGAAGATTCTTATCTGTTGGAAAATTGAGGGCTTTATAATTGTGGATTCTCACCCAAGCAGACAATGCTCCAGCATCAGAACCTCTCAAGAATGTGCCTCCAATCCTTTTATCCTTGCAGCTTGATCAAAGACATTTTTAGTTTTTCAGTAGTACCCATTATGGTGATTGACATGTGTTGATCAAAAGATACATCTTATTCAAATAGATAAAAACATTTGCCAAATTCTTTATTTGAAATTGTCTTCGTAGAGACCTTCATAACAAATTTCTGTTCTAAGTGCAATATTGTCCTTTAAGACTTGTCCTTGAGAATGAAAGTGAACTTCTTGGTAGCAGGTAAGAGCTTCATAGGCTGTATCAATTTTTGACAACACCATTTAAAAAGAGTGTTTTAAGCCTCCTGTGTGCGGATGAATTTAATAAATTTCATAACAGTTGATGACATTTGTTTCAGATATTTTGGCTGTGTTTTTAATGCAAATGGATGTCAACGCAGAACACAGGAAAAACTAGATGTGTTGCCAAGCACTAGACGTACTTCATCTGTATAAAGCATTTCCAAAATTTCATCTGAGTAGAGGTTTAGCATTGAAAATACATCCTTCCCGCACTGCCCCCCCCCCCCAACTACAAGGACGCTATAGCCTCTGCAGCTTATAAAGGGGCCTGCTAAAGTAGACAGTCTTCTTGGGCAACATCATGGAGAGGACAATAGTAAACAACTGTATCTGATCGGAAAGAAAATCTACCTAGGTTCATATTTAAGAAAACTGAAGTACATTACATAGCTTCCTGTTTCTGTAGTCATTATATAGCTGACCTGTTTCAATGTATTATACAAATATATTCTTAATTCTGGAAGGAATGATGTCATTTGACTACAGCTTTGCTTTAATGTACTTTCTCTGCTCTAAGATATAAACCAGATTGACCATTTAGAATACATATATTTACTCAAAGTAATTTCCGAAGTACTCATATGGCAATCATCTGAAAGGATTTTAGCCTCTGCTGTTATATAAATTTACCTATTTAAAATATATATATTAAACTGTCCAAAAAATTGGACACTAATAAGTAGACAGGCGTTTTCTGCAAAAGACTCTCAAAATCTTGAGTCATAGTGTGGGGGTGGTCAAATAAAACATATCTGTGGTTCAGCCATCACTGTCATCCAGATTTGCTATATTCCTCCACATAATTTCTGATGTTTACCAGGATTAAAGCACTGAAGATGCTGAAGGATATTTGTGCCCTTTGGTGCTCTTCTCAGAAAAATTATCTTCAACACCCACTCTATCTTTCCCTCTTCAACACTCTTCAGTTGAGAGGCCATCAAATTTCCTGTCAAGGTGCAAAGGTTTACCCAAGATCTCTACAGATAATTGTTAACCTCATTTACAGCTTTGTCCTTTTCCAGAGAGAAAGAACCTAAATTAAACTCAAATTTGTTAAACAAATTCAGATCATTAGACATGAAGATCCAAATTGACTTAATCTTTCTCAAATAATGACATTAAATTATATTAAGATGAAAGTAGATTTTCTTGCTCATAAAAGATATTCTCAATCTCTTTGCCTTCATAACATAGGTTAGAAAAAATAATATACCACATTCCTAATACAGTTCTCCAGATTATACAGGCCATCCCATGCTTTGTAGATTTATTAAATAGATGAGGTTTACTGTGGTATATACAATGAATCTATTAGAAAAAAACAACCTTGATAAGGGGAGAGTAGTGAAGGTAAATTTGATATTGTTTCCATTTTCAATTGCCAAAAAAATTGTGAGCTGTTCAAATGGATTTAAAATTTCATGAGTACAATGAGCATGTATTATTTTTATTGATGTCTCCCTATAGTGTTAAGTGCTTGATAAATGTTAAGAGCTAGATAAGTTCATTTTAAGAGAATGAAGAAATGAGATTCTAGCCATTTTCAGCAGAATGTAAGAATATTCTATAATTATATAGTTTTGCCTTCTATTTATACTAAATATGTACTTGGAAAAGATGTCATTTTTACTCTGCCAGTCAGCTGTCCTAGGGTGAATGTGGCCTTGCCTCAAATCCAGATGTAAGTCTTCTACAGTAAGAGAAGAGGACATAAAACCTACTTAATTACACAGTTTTCATTTTTGTTATTTTCTTCTTCGTTTTATTCAACTTCATGCTAATTATTGCTTTCATGTGCTAAATGGAAAATATGTTACCATGAGGTACTCGTTTTCCTCAAGATTTAGAATCCTAGTTCAAGTGGCATTTCAAGTGTGAAGAAAGCTAGCAATTAAGGATTCAACTTCTTCTAAAATTGCGGTTTTTAATTTGGGGTCAACTGTCCTGCTGGGGAGAGATCCGTGGAAATTTTATGAAAATTTAATCACATTTGTTTATATATATATATATGTGTGTATATATATATGTTTATATATATATGTGTATATATACACACACATACATACATATATATTTTTTAAGAGAGAATCTAAAACATCCCTTAGACTCTTAAAGGGTATTAGACTTCCAAAGTGCTAAGAACCATTATTCTGATATATGCTACATATTTCCAGGTTAGCATCTGGGAACTAGACACTTTTTAGACATCCAGATAAGTGGTTATTAACACAGTAAAACTAGTCAAATTCTGACATAACACCATTCAGTGGTTTTACTAATACCAGTGTATTAAGCAAAGTATATTTCACAGACATTCCTAATTTTTTTCAGTCTCAGAGCAAAAGAAATATTTGGAAATTCAAGTTATTTCTTTCATTGATAGATGTAAGTGTGAGCCACAATAGTGATCCTAATGATTCCTTTGGAGCATCTGCTAAAAAAAGAAAACCTAACAAGTAGTGACACTTGGCCTACTCTTGTACTCTTCTTCTATACCCAAATCCTGTGAATGACCTGTAGTCGCTGGTGTCTGAAGAGTACCAAAATAAGGCTGCATAATTTGGAGAAATCTTGCTATTCAGGGCCATCTTTGCAAACATCTTAGGAAAACCTTTTAACAGCCCTGCATTTGTCATATCAAAGGGGCTTGCATAACAGTGAGGCTATGAGCATGCTGTGGAGGGCCACCTGAGTTAGATGGGTTATAGTGAAGAGCTCTGACAAAACATGGTCCACAGCAGGAGGAAATTGCAAACCACTCCAGTATTCTTGTCCGGAGAACCCCATGGACCAACCAATTTCTTTTCACCCTACGTTCTATACTCACTTATTGTATATCTATACACATATACACACATTAAGTATGCATAGGTTTACACACACATGGTTTTGTGTATATATAATTTTAGATAGATAGATAGGCTTCCCAGGTGGCGCTAATGATAAAGATCCTGGCTGCCAATTCAAGAGACATAAGAGACATGGGTCTGATCCCTGAGTGGGGAAGATCCCCTGGCAGAGGGTATGGCCACCCACTCAAGTATTCTTGCCTGGAGAATCCCATGGACAGAGGAGCCTGGTGGGCTATAGTGTATCAGGTGGAAAAGAGTCAGACAAGACTGAAGCAGCTTAGCACACATGCACACAACCTTCTATGCAGTCAAAATCTGACTATTGCTTTATAGTTGGCTCTCATTATCCACAGTTCTGCCATCTTCAGGTTCAACTAGCCTTGGACTGTGTAGGACTTTAGTACTTATTTTCTGGAAAATGTTCATGTATAAGTGGACCCATGCAGTTCAAACCCATGTTGTTTGTTCAAACCCAACAGCTGTTGTTGTTCAGTTGCTCAGTTGTGTCTGACTCGTTGCGATCCCATGGACTGCAGCACGATGGACTTCCTTGTCTTTCTATGATAAATTTGATGAATTCGATGATGAATTTGTGAACACATTCCAACTTAATAGTAATATTTCACATAGGACATGGTATTTTTGTAAAGGAAAGGACTAGATAAAATGATTCTCATATGCTTGTTCAGGACTTTGGTAAATAGAATTTTTCTCTCTTCTGATAGTTTTCAATACAGTTGTTGTTGTTCAGTCACTAAGTTTTATCCAACTTTTTGTGACCCCATGGACTGCAGCACTCTAGGCTTTCCTGTCCATCACCATATCCCAGAGTTTGCTCAGGTTCATGTCAATTGAGTCAGTGATGCTATCTAACCATCTCATCCTCTGCCACTCTCTTCTCCTTTTGCCATCAATCTTTTCCCAGCATCAGGGTCCTTTCTGATGAGTCAGCTCTTCGCATCAAGTGCTGAAAGTGTTGAAACTTCAGCTTCAGCTTCGGTCCTTTCAATGACTATTCAGGGTTGATTTCCTTTAGGCTTGACTGGTTTTATCTCTGCAGTCCAAGGGATTCTCAAGTCTTATCCAGCACCACAGTTCGAAGACATCAATTCTTTGACACTCGGCCTTCTTTATGGTCCAACTCTCACATCCATACAGGACTACTAGAAAAAATCATAGCTTTAACTGTAAGGACCTTTCTTACAAAGTGATGTCTTTGCTTTTTAATATGCTATGTAGGTTTGTCATAGCTTTTCTTCTAAGGAGCAGCTGTCTTTTAATTTCATGTCTGCAGTCTCCAACCACAGTGATTTTGGAGCTAAGAAAAGAAGGTCTGTCATTGTTTCTAGTTTTTCTCCTTCTATTTGTCACAAAGTGATAGGATTTGATGCCATGACCTTAGTTTTTTGAATGTTGTGCTTTAAATCATCTTTTTCACTCTTTTCTTTCATCTATATCAAGAGGCTCTTTAGTTCCTCTTCACTTTCTGCCATTAGATTGATATCATCTGCATATCTCAGGCTGTTGATATTTCTACTGGCAATCTCAATTCCAGCTTTTGATTCATCCAACCTGGCATTTCATATGATGCACTCTGCATAGAAATTAAAAAAGCAGTGTGACAATATACAGCCAATATATGTACTCTTTTCCCAATTTTGATCAAGTTAATCTTTTCCAGGTAAGGTTATAAATGTTGATTCTTGACCCTCATACAGGTTTCTCAGGAGACAGCTAAGGTGGTCTGGTATTCCCTTCTCTTTAAGAAGTTTCTACAATTTATTGTGATCCACATAGTCAAAGAATTTCGCACAGTCAATGAAGCAGAAATAAATGTTTTTTCCTGGAATTCTCTTGTTTTCTCTATAATCCATCATATGTTGGCAATTTGATCTCTGGTTTGTCTGCCTTTCCTAAACCCAGTTTATACATCTGGAAGTCCTTGGTTTACATATTGCTAAAGCCTAGCTTGAAGAATTTTAAGCATAACATTACTAGCATGAGAAATGAGCACAATTGTCCAGTCATTTGAACATTCTTTGGATCAACAGTACCTACTTTAATAAAAAGTACTTTATTGCTAAAAAATGTTAGCCATCATCTGAGCCTTCAGCAAGTCATAATCATTTTTCAGTAGTAATATCAAAAATCACTGATCACAGATCATCATAACAAATGTAATAATAATGAAAAAATTGAAGTATTTTGAGAATTGCCAGCATGTGACACAGAGAGACAAAATGAGCAAATGCTGTTGAAAAAACAGTGCTAATAGACTTGCTCAATGAAGGGTTCCCTTAAATCTTTAATTTGTAAAAACAGCAATGTCTGTGAAGCACAATAAAGAGAAGTAAAACATAGTGAGAAATGCCTCTATATATTTAATTCAGATAGTGTTGATCTGTGTGTATTCTCGGAGAAGGCAATGGCATCCCTCTCCAGTACTCTTGCCTGGAAAATCCCATGGACGGAGGAGCCTAAAAGGCTACAGTCCATGGAGTCGTGAAGAGTCGGACACAACTGAGCGACTTCACTTTCACTTTTCACTTTCATGCACTGGAGAAGGAAATGGCAGGCCACTCCACTATTCTTGCCTGGAGAATCCCAGGGACGGGAGCCTGGTGGGCTGCCGTCTATGGGGTCACACAGAGTCGGACATGACTGACGTGACTTAGCAGCAGCAGCAGGAGTGTGTATTCTTACATATTTCTGTGAAGGCTCATATACAGACAACTTTCTACTTTCTAAACTTTAATTCTGAACTATAAAGCTTGTTTATTATTGTTCACTCAGGCAGTCATCATTAGCAATTTTTACTCCAAGTACTTCAAATTTTTTTCATTCTTAACCCACACTAAACTTTCCAGCTCCACTTATGACAACTATACTTAAAAACAAAATAACAAAATAACACAGACTCTCATTTATATCCATTCATCTCAAACCTTAAAATCACTTCATACTACTTCCCTTTTGTTGTGATTTAACCCTATTGACGGCTTCCCTGGTGGCCCAGTGGTAAAGAACACCATAGCTTTGACTATATGGACCTTTGTAGGCAAATATAGATGTGTATAACCTCCCAAATTCAAACTCTCCAGATTCTGTATATTTCATTATCTCATGGCTCAGTGGTCAAGAATCCACCTGCCAATGCAGGAGGCACAGGTTCTATCTCTGGGTTGCCAAGATCCCCTGGAGAAGGAAAATGGTAGTACTTCAGTATTATTGCAGGGAAATCCCATGGGGATTAATGATAACAACACAACAACTACAAACCCTATTTGAGCAGCTTGATTTTCCAACAGTAGGTCTCAGGAAGCCCCCCTCCTGTTTTCTTACAGAGATAAATCTACAATTATTAGTAGGAACTATTTACAAAAGGATCACCGATACATATTAAGGTATACCCACCATTCAGTTGAGACAAAATCACCATCAGCAAACTGGTTCCTCTTAATCTCTAGACATTTACATTTGATTAATTAAACATACTCTTCTTTCAAAGCTTGATGCTATTTTTAATATTTTTCAAGCTTGTGTACTATAAACATTGCAGTTGCTTGTTAGGAAGTAGATTTTATTCTTAATTTCATGTCAAACAATGCAATGTGGTATGAGTTATCTAGATAACTCAAGATAAATATATATATTTTTTCACATGCTGCCCATTGGGAAAGGCAGTCTCTGGGTGCAATCTTTCCATTCATACCTGCAGCCTAAGAATGGGTCTTGGACCTGGTTACTTTCTTATCAGGGGATAATGGGTACTTCCCAGGTGGCACTAGTGGTAAAGAACTAGCCTGCCAAAGCAGGCCGACGTAAAGAGACACCAATTCAATCCCTGGGTCGGGAAGATTCCCTGGAGAAGGAAATGGCAACCCACTCCAGTATTCTTGCCTGGAGAATCCCATGGACAGAGGAGCCTTGTGGGTTTCAGTCTAGGGTCACAAAGAGTTGACTATGACTGAAGTGACTTTAGCATGCACGCACAGGCGATAATCAGTTCTCAGGGGCTTATACTGAATTTATCAACTCCTGTAGGGGTTTCTTTCCCTGTTTCAGACTCAACTTGTGTGTTCCTTTGTTCTACTTGAGTATGTGCATAGGACACCCGGGCAGACCCACTGCTATATCTGCTCCCCGTGGGGAGGACCCAAGGACCTTCTGCTACAGCACAAGAGGGTTGCATCCAGGCCATGTGCCCTGCAGCAGCTGCTAGCAGAGACCAGCTGGTCATGGGGAACTGAAAATGGAAGCTGACTTTGTCCCATTTCTTCTCAATGTGAGAAAAGCCTTATTTTTATCAAGTGCTTGACTGTGTTGTGTTTTCCTTGGGGACGCCAATACCAACATTCAGCTGAGAGAAATGTTCATATGTTAACTCTCAGTGATAGATAGCAGGTGCAATTAGCTCAAAACTGACCAAAAAATTTATAGATAGAATTTGCATCATTTTGAATTTTACAGTTTTTAATTTAATGATCAAGACAAAGAATTATTCTGACAAATCTGTATATATATATAACTCATACTTCTATGTATAAAAAAAGAAAAAGGAGAAAAAGGGAGAATGAAAATGATATATGACTCTATGCATAATTTGTCCAAAACCTAGTCTATATACCGTTTAGAGAAACTTGGCCTCACCTGCCCTCCTAGCCCATTTGTTTTCCCTGCTTACCCTTTGGTGGATTCTCGATGGATCCCACCATTGCTGTCCAGATGCCTCCATCATCTCTCTGCTTATTTCTTAATTCCACTGCCTGTCTCAGACTTCCAGTAATGAGGGTTGGGCTTTAACATGGCTTTTGTTTCTGCCACTGAGTGGCACAGAAGCTTCATCTTCCAAATCCAAACCAGCTTGACCTATAGAAGCTCTTGGCTGCCTGAAGGCACCAGGTAATACAACCACTAGGGACTGTACAAGAGTTCAGGTCTTATGGAATGAACTTTGACCAATGACAGAGTCATCTGATAAATTGCTTGCTCTTTATCTTCCAGTGGACTGGTCTTTCAAGGGAGGTCCCTCTAGACCTAAGAATAGCTGTGTTTTCTTACGTTTCTTGCCCAGCTTTGTAAAACTAAATAAAAGCTTGCAATGCCAAACTGAGATGAGGAGTCAGGGCAGAAATCTGCAGAGATAATTTATATAGCTTCTTCTAGTCAATGAGTTTATTTTTCTTTGATGAGAACAACTCGAAAATTAATACCAGAATATTCTTCATATTATGTTTAATCTCTTTTTAGGTGTACTAGAAATGTGAGAATAACAAGTGTGTTAAGAATTCCCTCTTTCTCAGCTCTAAAAGACACCGGTCCTGAGGATTCTGTTTTTGCTCTTTGGAGCAGTAAATGGCAGGGTTGCAAGTCAGTGCAGCAGTTAAGTCTGCAGGAGAAACAGCACACCTGCCCAGTGAAGCTTTAGAAAGTGTGTGAACTTAAGAAAAGATACCCGAGATATTTTAGATAGTTTAAAAACTTTCTGTACATGCCACTCTCCCTATATTAAATAGACCTTCAAAGGAAGATCTTCATTACCACTTGTTTTCATGTTTCATTTTAATGTGACCAAAGGAAATGGCAACCCACTCCAGTACTCTGGCCTGGAAAATTCCATGGACAGAGGAGCCTGGCAGGCTATAGTCCATGGGGTTGCAAAGAGTCCGACATGACTGAGTGACTTCACTTTCTTTCTTTCTAAAGCTAAGGAGGATCTGGAAGTGAGATGGCGCCACCTTATTCGGATGGCAAGTAGAAACATTCCACTTTGGTTAAGGTCTGAGTGATCTTTGCATAGTTCATTTCACAATGTGAGTATGGTAACCCTCTCCCTTTGGACGTCTAGAAGGAAAGTCCTTAAAGAATCTTTTTTGGATTTACTAAGATCCCAAAGATGAAAACTTAGTGATTCACACCCTCAATTCTATAGTGGCATTCATCTCTAAAAATTAAAACTCAGTCACAAAATTCAAGTACAAGAGATGTAACAGATCCTGAAAATCAGGTGAGCTGCCACAGCCTCCTCTCCCCACCTCCTCGTCTCTGAGTCTCCGTGGGTGTGCTCTCTGTTGCTCACCCCAGTCTATGCTGGATTGCCCTGCTATGACTTCCTGCAGTCCTTGTTTTGCATGCTGACTTACATTTGCTCGGATGCTCACAGTCAGGTGCACAATCACGGGCCCTGCCTCTGATCTCTCTCCCTGGGAAGCAGACGTCTGCTGAGCATTACTTTGAGGCCAGTAGACTGGTGGCTCAGCATGGCTGTATTATTCCGGGCCTTTCCTTTGTCCTTTGATGTTGATTCATCCAGAAACTGGATGTGAGAACTCTGGCAATTTCCATCGTCACACTTCTCTGTATGGATCAGGTTCAGGGTGTACAAAAAGCAGAGACAATGTAGGATCACTTCTGTGGAGCAATAGAGACTGAACAGCATCCGCCCTAAGACCCAGCAGGTGACTGACAAATTGAAGTCAAATGTAAAAGAACCTTTTAATCTCTGCCTTTTATTCACTTGTTTGCCCTCACATCTACTCCCCACCCTTATCCGCTCCACCTGGCATCATTACACATACTTCCCAGGCTCCGCTGGCCTCTAGTGTGTGTGCTTAGTCACTCAGTCGTGTCTGACTCTTTGTGACCCCACGGACTGTAGCCCGCCAGGCTCCTCTGTCCATGGGGATTCTCCAGGCAAGAATACTGGAATGGGTTGCCATGTCCTCCTCCAGGGGATCTTCCCAGGGATTGAACCCAGGTCTCCTGCATTGTAGGCAGATTCTTTACCATCTGAGCCACCAGGGAAGCCTTGGCCTCTAGCATTCAGCTTAGTTTAGCCAGTGGGAGGCATTGGCAGAAGACAGGATAAGAGGATAAGTTGGAACATTTCTTTCCCTGTTTTTGAGAGATTCTATGACTCTCCTCTGTGATTGCAGCTCCTGTCTTAAAGACCTGCAGTGGCTCCAAACTTCACCAGGTAGGTTGGTTCCTGGACCGCCCTCCTCTCTTTGTCCCTCCAGCCTCAGGGGAACCAGCATTTTCTCACTGTTGCTAATATTTGGGTAACCCCATCACTCTCTGTTTAGCTTTCAGCTTTTTCATTATGTGTAAAGAGCCACATTATGTGTAAAGAGCTAAATTTACTCTGCTTAAAACATTGTATTGACTCATATACATTTACTAATATTGGACTGATTTGATCAGCAAAAATTGGCAATTACCTACAACTTCACTAGAAGTCCAATAATTTCTATTTTCTGTCAGATCATAACTGATCATAACATCTCAAACTTGGGGAAATAAAGCAGCTAAAAGCTCTGTCATAAGTAAGTGGAGTGGGCTAAGACTTGAGAAAGGTAAAAAGGAAAATATTATTATAAACAGTATTTTAAATATAAGCATACTTTATCTAGATGAAGAGAAAATGAATTTGGGAAAGGACAAGCTCTAGAAAAGACAGAGCTTGAAAAGGGCGACATCTTTTGGCAAAGCAGCCTGCAATGAGTCTAATTCATGACTCAAATCTGATGGTAACATGGACATCAGGAAACCAGTACACAAGTGTGTTAGGGCTCCTGTAACAAAGAACTTTAAAGAAGGTGGCTAAAATAACAGAAATTTATTATCTCACAGTTCTGAAAGTTAGAAGTCTAAGAACAAGATGTCATCAGGGTTGGCTCCTTTTGAGCACCATGAGAAATAACCTGTTCCCCTGCCTTCTAGTGGCTTGCTGGCAATCTTTGATGTTCCTTGACCTGTAGACAGCTCACCCCAATCTCTGCTTTCACGTTCTCATGACGTTCTCCCTGTGTGTTATTGTGTCCAAACTCCACTTTTTATAAGGACAGCAGTCATACCAAATCAAGGCTCCACTAATGAGTACCTCTGCAAAGAGCCTATGTTCAAATAAGGTCACATTCTGAGGAACTGGGGATGAGTCCTTCAACATATGATTCTGAGCTGGAAGCAATTCAACCTACAACAACCAGTTACAACACTTTGCCATAATTCAATGATACAATAAAAAGAACTGATTAAAAAAAAGATAAAGAACAAAGACTAATTACTTGGTTTTGAGATATTAAAAAAATATTGAGAAATTGGGAAATATTTTTGAAATTGAGAAAAATATTTAAACTGTAAGTCAACAGGAGTGACAAATTGAATACGAAACTAGGATAAGGGAAAAGAAGAATTGATGTTGACATAAAATATCCTTTTCAAGGAAATGTGGGAACTGGTGAAGCCTTTAACTGAAAGAGAAAACATAAGAGAAAGAGCAAGCTCACTGGAATTTTTTTTAAGAAGTCATTGTTTGAGAGAGGAATTAAAGCTATGTAATGTTTGTGCTTTGATATGCTGAATTTGTACATGTAGAATGCTGTAGACACATAGTGGGTCATGCAATTTGGGGTGTGGAGCTCTGGAGTTAAGTTCCTGCATTCAATTTCCAACTCCTCTTTTTCTTGTGTGAATTTTGACAAGGTACTTACACTTTTAAGCTGCAGTTTCTTTATCTGTAAGATATGGATGCTATCATTGTTTCAGTGGGTTGTTGCAGGAGTAAAGATGTACACTACGTAAAACAGTCTACTGCCTGGCACAAGTGTTTCATGTCTGACTGTTGTTATCATGATATCTGGTCTTCCCTTGTGGTTCAGACAGTAAAGAACCCCCCTGCAATGCAGGAGACCTGGGTTCGACCCCTGCTTTGGGAAAATCCCCTGAAGAAGGGAATGGCAACCCATTCCAGTATTCTTGCCTGGAAGATTCCATGGACAGAGGAGCCTGGTGGACTATAGTCCATGGGGTTACAAAGAGTCAGACATAACTGAGTAACTAACATACTTAATGCTTATCATCATCACTATTACTAACCTTAGCAATATTGGTATTAGAAATAGACATGCACGCCAGTAAGTGAAGAGTGACATGGAAAAGTGATTTAACATCCCTGTGTAACATGAGAGAAGGGACACCAAATATTAAGAAATCTCAGAAACAAGATGTTTTCCTTCTACCTTTTATAGAAGACAGCAAGAGGGCCTGCAGGAAGAAAGAACACTGCCATCCTCCCTTCATATATATACTTGAACCCTGTGCCCAATTATACCTAGTTTATTATTATTCAGTTAAGTAGTACAACTCTTTAAGAATTACTAATTCCTTGACAAGTACTCAGGCATCCAGTAAATATATGGGTAATAATATTCTGTTCTTTCCTACTGGTAGAAAATCTTTTAAAAATTTTATTAATTTAGTTTGTTTTTGGTTGCACTGGGTCTTCGTTGCTGTGCTCCCAGGCTTTCTCTAGTTGTGGAGAGTGGGGACTCCTCTCTGGTTGCAGTGTGTGGCCTTTTCTTTTTGTGGAGCGCAGGCTCTAGGCGAATGGGCATGGGGTAGCTACGGCTTGCGGGATCTAGAGCACAGGCTTAGTGGTTGCGGTGTACAGGCCCAGTTGTCTGCATGTGTGAAATCTTCCCGGATCGAATCCCATGTCCTCTATGTTGGCAGGTGGACTGATCTACTGTACCACCAAGAAAGTCCAAAAAATCTTGTTCTGTATTTAAGTGTCACTACCTTGACACATTCATCACCTTGAGAAGATTGTAGCAAGTAAGTCTTGAAAGGGACAGTGATATAAGAGCTCTATTTTATTAAAAGTAGCAACGTGTACACACTGCAGTATTTACAACAGATAACCAACAAGGATCTATTGTATAGCACATGGAATTCTGCTCAATGCTATGTGGCAGCCTGGATGGGAAGGGAGTTTGGGGGAGAATGAATACATGTGTATACGTGGCTGAATCCCTTCACTGAATACCTGAAACTGTCACAACATTGTTTGTTAATCAGCTTTGAAAAAAAAAAGTGCTTGTCACTCAGTCATGTCTGAGTCTTTGAGAATCCGTGGATGGCAGCCTGCCAGGCTCATCTGTCCATGGAATTCTCCAGGCAAAACTTGGTTATACACCAATACAAAATAAAAAGTTTAAAAAAGTAGTATTTTCCCTTCAACAAACATCTATCACTTTCCCTGAAATCTTCCCACAGGGAAAGAGATAAAAAAGTTTAACCTGTTCAGGATACTCACAATCACGATCACAGTTTGTGAAATTTCTGAAGACTAGCTCTTTCTTGAGATCCCCAAAGTAAAGAGAGATGAGTAAGACTGAAATGGTAAACGAAATGCTCTGTAGAACTACAGTTCACTCTACACGTTGACACAAAATGGGAACGTGCAAGGGTTGAATTGAACATTCACCTGCTAACTGACAGGGCTTCCCTGATAGCTCAGTTGGCAAAGAATCCGCCTGCAATGCAGGAGACTCTGGTTCGATTCCTGGGTCAGGAAGATCCCCTGGAGAAAGGAAGGGCTACCCACTCCAGTATTCTGGCCTGGAGAATTCCTTGGGGTTGCAGAACGTTGAACTCTACTGAGAAACTTTCACTTTCACTGCTAAATGACAACGAAGTAAGAAGTAAGCCTGCATGAAATTTGGCAAGCATGCTTCTCTGCATCAACCTCTCAGGGCGGAATTTATATGTTTTTTAATATTAAGCTCTTAGAATCTTAGGCTTACAAAAGATTTTAAGTTTAATGTTTTTCAAAATTACGTCTGAATTGAGACTTCCAATTAGGGTTTCTTTAGAGGATGAACAGGCAGAGATTATTCACTTGACATAACTGTGTTTAATCAACAAATAAATTACACACCGAGAGTGGTAGAAGCAGTCTGGAACAATCTGAGGTAGAGAGATACAAGTTTAGAGCTGAAAGGATCCCTCGGGGAACACCCTAAGCTATCCCCACGTTTTATTTCTGAAGAAACTACACTCAGAGAAGTGAAGTGACATTTTTATGAAATCATCCTGTCTCAATGGCAGATTTGCATAGCGCCTTCAGATTCTGAGACTAGGGTTTATTCTGCTATATCATGCTGGCCAATGAAAGAGAAAACATTAAAGACAACATCCCTTGGTGACTGTATCTTCTCCCAGTGTTGACCTAGTGGGGATGAGGAGGATAAAGATCTCAGTTTCCTCTCTATCTACCACAAAATCTAGAACAGTATCATTGAGAGGCCTGGCACAATCTTAAATAGAAAATGGTCCAGCTTCCCGAAAAGGAGCCTTAGTGAAGGAGAGCAGTGCCTGGTGAATGACTTGGTTACTAAAAAATTAAAAAGACAAGACATCATTTTCCCACTCTGGCACAGTCATCATAATTCCTGGGGAATGAGGTGGAAGGAGAGCGTGAGGGGAGGAATGGAGGGAGAAGAAATCATGATCTTGCTAAATTAGATGTAGCTTCATGCTTTGCAGATTTTAATTAAAATTGCAGGCTGATTTTCAGCCAAACCAGTCATGGGTGCCTGAAACATGCTTCAGTATTCCTAAACTCTGTGAAGAAAAAACAAAAACAATACAATACAATACAAAACAGCTACAAAACACATGCAGCCTAAGCAATAGATAACATGTGTGCCACATAACTTGATACAATACTATTTTAAGTGAAAATCTGAACCTTGACCCCTTTCAACTCCACTGCTTTTTCAGATCTGATCTTTTCAGCATTTCAAGGCTTTACTCTCTAACCTCTATTGATGTTGAACATGTTTTTATTTGATGGGATTATTGAGATTGAGAGAAAACAACTGTGACTTGGTCAGAAATAAGCCATATTCTGCTGTATTTTTATGGATGACAGTAGAAGCAGCCCTTTGTGATCCCTCTCTGTGATAAGCAATGCCAGCAGTCTCTCATATGACTGTCCCATCTGATTGTTTCACCCGTGTTGTACTGGTGAGAAAACTGAAGCCCAGTGAGCGCAGGTGAATTTTCCAAATAACTATGAAGGGGTAGAGAAGATTTTCAAATAAAGTTTGCCAACTAAAATATTCTAGACTTTTTTCCCCATTGGATCTCAATATCTTTGCCATGAATGACTTACTGAAATCATCAGAGTTTATGACTAAATATACTTTCATTAATATACATAGACAAATTTTTATATTACTCTTTTAGAACTATAAACTCCATGTTCTGCTATTTTTACACCTGAAGAATAGGAAAATTGATACTAAACTAAACCACTACTCAATATGGGTTCTATTAAAATGATTATATTGATTGTTATGACATCAATTTTTATCAATTATGTTAGAATTTTATTACAATTAAAACATCCCTTTATAAACAGCTCATCAAAATAATTTCACAAATGTAGCCTAGAAAAACTATACATTTTACCTGTACCATGTTTCTTAGGATCAAGTTCAGATTAATAAACTGCTCCTTCTACACCTTTTGAAAAATCAATATTTTATAAACCACCCTTATGGAAGAAAGTAAAGAAGAACTAAAAAGTCTCTTGATGAAACTGAAAAAGGGAGTGAAAAATTTGGCTTAAAACTCAACACTCAAAAAATGAAGATCATGGCATCTGATCCCATCACTTCATGGAAAATAGATGGGGAAACAATGGGAACAGTGAGATTTTATTTTCTTGGACTCAAAAATCATTGCAGATGGTGACTGCAGCCATGAAATTAAAAGACGCTTGGTCCTTGGAAGAAAAGTTATGACCGACCTAGACAGTATATTAAAAAGCAGAGACATTACTTTGCCTACAAAGGTCCATCTAGTCAAAGCTATGGTTTTTCCAGTAGTCGTGTATGGATGTGAGAGTTGGACCATAAAGAAAGCTGAGCACCAAGGAATTGATGCTTTTGAACTGTGGTGTTGGAGGAGACACAACACCACAACAACACTTGAGAGTCCCTTGGACAGCAAGGAGATCCAACCAGTTTATACTAAAGGAAATCAGTCCTGAAATCAGTCCAGATGCTAAAGCTGAATCTCCAATACTTTGGCCACCTGATGTGAAGAACTGACTCATTTGAAAAGATCCTGATGCTGGGAAAGATTGAAGGCAGGAGAAGGGGACGATAGAGGATGAGATGGTTGGATGTCATCACCGACTCGATGGACATGAGTTTGAGCAAGCTCCAAGAGATGGTGATGGACAGGGAAGCCTGGAGTGCTGCAGTCCATGGGGTGGCTAAGAGTCAGACATAACTGAGTGACTGAACTGAAACTGAACTGGACTCACATGATAAGTCTGTATTTTCCAAGTCTGTGAGAGCATGGATCACTGTCCACATGCACAACATGAGTTTTTTCACAGAATAACATTTTGGTAATGTTAATATTTTATACATTTCCACACCTAAGAATTGAATTAAGTTGCCACATAGTGTTTTCTGCTTACAAAACAGTTTTGACTCTATTTAATTATCGAAACATTGCTATTTAAAGTTTTATCTATTCAGGTGAGGTGAAAGATACACTAAACCTTCTTGTTGGGTGGGGGAGCAGTAGGATCTTCCTATTAGTTATGCTTCTTAAGATTGCTTTCAAATTGAGTTCATATTTCCCCATGTTATCCAGCACTGCTGAACCACAGGGCTATGTCTGGTGTCAAGCTCACTCTTTTGTGCATCCTTTCATATATATATACATATATTTCATATATGTATTTCATATATTTGGATGGCAAATAGAAAAGTGCAGCAAACTTGGACTGAGAAGGACCTGGATACCAGGGGTTTGACTCCTTTAGAAAAGACTTATGTCAAGCCACCAGATAAACTACTAAGTTCAGCAGAAGGGCTGACAGGCTGAGAGTGATGTTCAGTGGAAGGTGGCAGAGGAGCTAATCATTTTCAACCTTGAGACCAGCTGTAGGCGCTGGGGAGCAGGTTGTAGTTCATCTCAGTAACCATCTTCCTGTATGTTTCCCCCCGGGAAGAAAAATCCAGTGGAATCTGGAGGAAATTCTCCCCTCAGGTGTATGAACAAAGGTGATGTGAGAGGGACGGGGAGAGAACTGTGGATAAGGAAGAGCACTGTTCAGAGTCTGCCCAAATAAAAGACTTGTCCCTGCTGTGGGAATGTAGTCAGCAGCAACCTCCAGCCACTATCCCTTTTGGGATTGCCTTGGCTACCGAAGACCATGCCCCTCCCTGAGGCAGCCCATGTCCAGTGGCTGACTAATACAGGTCCTATACTAGGCAAACAGTATGTTTTTTGATTAGGGTCTAATCACATTATTTATAAGCTAAAACTAAAATAAAGCTAATCTCATTTTTTACTTTTCTTTATACACTTTGTGGTCCAAATAATAATCTTATTTCAATCCCTTCTCATTCCTTTCTGATTTTTGCATCTGTTTTAGTCACTGAACCATCTGTAGCTTCTTCTCTAACCATCCTCCAGTAGTAGTTTGTCTGGTTTAAACATATTTTTTTTCATGCAATTTTATCTGATCTCTGAAATACAAATGATCTTTTCTTCCATTTCGCTCCCTCAAGTATATGTTTGTGTCATTTTTATGCAGATGATCAGATACTGCTCTAACTAGTTATTAATATACTTGTATTTACCTTCTATTAATTTTAAACTCTTGAGAAGAGTAAAAAGACACTCTTTATCTTTTGAGTTCTTGCAATGCTCTCTGAATTCTTTAGATGTAACTATTCAGTTAATGTTTGTTAAGCATATTACTTAATAAATGCTTAGGGCTGGTAAGAAAAATGAAGCAGAGTGACAAACAATGGATAAAAATCAGATTCGTTGTAAAAGAAAAAAAAGGAGGAGATCTAATTATTTTCCTTTAGTTTACATGATCTAACCATTCAGTTTAAGAAAAAGCACAAAGGATCAGAAGAGCATTCCAGTTTCCTTTTGTGGAAAACCCCACTCTTTGTATGTGTGAGGTAGGACTTTTCACTTTTTCCCCTAAGTATAGTCCTTGTAGAGGCTTGAAGGAGAGTACTTCCCAGCAGCAAGGTTTTAAAAAAATATAGTTAAAACTTAAAGAAAATCTAAATCAAGAAATCATTATGTAAGGAAAGAGTTTGATGAGGCACAAAAGACACCTAAAATTGTCAGTTACCTCTATTGCAATGCAGTTCAAATGGTACCTGACATAGAATTGTTTCTCCTCCTTCAGAATCAGAAGCAGAATTGCCTCTTCCTGAAAGAATGTCCTTGGCCAAATCTAAGTGATCTTTAACTTCTAATGGTGTGCTGTTTGGGCCATAATGCTTCTTTTCAAATTACTGATTGATATACAGTGAAAAAGCCAAGACATTTGTGAAATTTGTTGACATTTGTTGCATTTTGTTGGTTACTTCATGGAAGCATTATTGCATAAATCATAGCTACTGTATTCATCTAGATTAGAACATTTCCACAGTAATGAAAGTGAAGTGAAAGTGAAAGTTTAGTCACTCAGTTGTGTCTGACTCTAATAAGATATTATATTAATCTTCATGCAACGTTAATAAGTTTTTTTTTGTCTGAAAGAAATTGATTCTTTCTAAATGTGCTCCGCCTCAAGTGTGTATATAGATGATGTACAAATGTTTTGCACAATAGAGAGCAAGCTTCATGTTTCTGTATTTCCAATCCTCAGAGCTTAATGGCATGCTCAACCTTGTTATCTCCACTCAAAATGCATTATCTAACTCATGAAGATGTTGGTAGTCAGTAAAAAAGGCAAAAATAATACACAGATCATCACTTCTTCAGGTAGCCCACAGAAGTGTACTCTCCCCATTATCAACAGCAGAGATAGGATTTTTTTTGGATGGAGGAAAACTTGAAGTTTTCCTAAAGTTTTCATAAAAGTATTTTTACTTCTTTTGAGCAAGAGTTCAAAAAAAGTCAAATGATTCATTTCAGTAATTTAGAATTTCTAGAGTATTTTGAAAATCCTTTCAGCATTCAGTGAGCTGGTTCTTAGGAATACACTCTTTCTTTTTACTTTTTTTTTCCTATTTTTAATTTAAACATATTTTAAAAAAATTTATAGTGTTGTGTTGGTTTCTGCTATACAACAGTGCATCCTTGACTAAGCAGTCTATAAGAAGCTGGTTTTGATATGACAATATTTTCAAGAATTTCACCCCATCCACTGTTGCCTAAACTAAGAACAGTGTAATAACCTCCACCTCCAGGAATTAGGGCTTTTTGAACCACTCCTGTTGGGGAACATCCCTATAATAGTGGAAGGAAGGTATTTTGTACCAGAAAAACCCATAGATATAGGAGTTGTGTTTTAGTCGCTAAGTTGTGCCCAGCTCTTTGCACCCCATGGATTGTAGCCCACCAGGCTCCTCTGTCCATGAGATTTCCCAGACAAGAATATTGGAGTGGTTGCCATTTCCTCCTCTGGGGAACCTTCCCAACCCAGGGATCAAATCTGCATCTCTTGCGTCTCCTGCGCTTGCAGATGTACTCTTTACCACGGCACCACATAGGAAGCCCCAGATATGAGACTCACTTAAAAGCCACACTGGCGTCCTCTCCAGGATACACTAAACAATTTTTACTGTTTTCCTTTCCAGCAAAAGACTTTATTTTTAGTTTCTTTTTCACCCACTGTTTAATAAGCATTTGTTCATATCCATTTTTTCTGATGTAACAGCGTTTTAGAAATTGAATTTACTAGAAAGTCATTTTAGGTATTTATTTTACACGTCCAGTGAAAAACCAAAGCAAGCAAAGCTCATTCCTATGACTCCTTGTTTTTAGTATCTCCAGAGACATGGGGCTAATTACTCTCTTTTCTACAGAAAAGGATCTCAAGGGAGAAGAGGGAGGAGATTAGCATTTACAGACTTCAATATTGTACAAAGTACTAAACTGTGTACATCCTGTATTTAAAACTACCACAATTTACTCTCAGCTTATACTTATGTTGAGCTGGTCTTGTTTGTGTTTTTGTTTTTACAACTTTAAGGTTGAGAATGATGCTTCAGTTTGTCTCATTATGTATTTTTCTGAAGAAGAACAAGGGAAGAAGGAACAAGGTAAATTAAACTTTCGAGCAGTTTATGTGGTTAGGTATTTTTAAATTCATTAATAATTGAAAACATGGAGTTTCATTAATTTTCTGTGTCAAATATCACTAAAATCATTTTGTTTCTGCATCTCAGGTAAATGCCTGCTAACAAATCTTTGAAAAACCAGAAAGGCAAAAAGAAATTTAAAAGTTTACTACTAGAGATGGCCACTATTAATATTTGTTTTATAGATTCCATAGACTTATTTTATATGCATGTTATATGTCACATATATAATGCCATAGCAGAAAAATACATACAAATATAAACTCCTATATTTCATAATTTTATTGTTTTTAATATAAAAGTTTTTAATATAAATGTTTTAAATGCATTCTTTTCATAATTTATTTTAAATTCTATAAAAGTTTTTATTCAATAACTATAGTCTTCATCCTTGGTGGCAAATGCTATCATATTTCTCAACTGAATTTGCTATACATATGCCAAAAAGTTACCTAGATACACATGCCTTTACTTGTTTTTAATTTTTACATAAACGGCACATGCATTACACATGAGTCTGTGTCTCATTTAAATGTGAAGTCAACTTATATCAGTATATGCAGTAATGGTGGTGAATAGTTTCATATTCATTAACTCTCTCATTGATAGATATTTATGTAAGATTACACTGCAATTGTAATTATAATCTTGATTTTTAAAGCTACACATCCAAAAAATATTAAGGCTATCTTTCAGATAAATGTAATTTGACTTCAGTGCATGAGTTTGGCCAATAAATTTGGTTAATTCTAGGGTTGTTCATAGTTTCTGGGTTAATCTGATTTCTAAATACTTTATGCCTTTGTTCATCTTAAATCCAATACTTTGTTTTCTAACATTTTCTAACCGGTTGCTTTATACTGAGTTTATAACATTATTGAATTATAGTTTTTAATATTTTTCAATCAGTTTTCTTTGGCTTTCTAAGACAGCATCATCCTCTGAAAACAGAGATAATATTTGTCTCCTCTTTTCCAGTCTGTATACCTCTTGTGTATTTCTCATGTCAAATTATATTCAATAGTCCTTTCAACAAAATATTAAATAATACTTGTAACAGTATTAATCTTTGTCTTATTTCTGACTTCAAAGGAAACATTTTTTTTCAAGAAATTCTAATTGGCCTCAATAGGAAATAATAAAACACATTGAACATAGGGCATATAATGCTCTTTTTATAAGTTTCTTTTCTTTTTCTCTGATGGAATCTATATTCAATTGATGCTTTCCAATCTAAACAATTCATTATTCTATCTTACTTCCTGAGACAGAGATTCTATTAGAAGTAATCTTTTTGCTTAACATTGTAATTCAATAAAATTTCAATTTTTGTGCTAGCTAGGTAATTTGATGTCCAAGTTAAAATTTCTTTGGAATGAAAAGTATCACTATCTAGATCTTCTGAAAGTCTAACAAAATCTCTCTCAAAGAGAGAGATTACTAACAAAATCTCTCTCAGATGTCTTCTATAGCATTGAAAATTACAATATATATTATCAAAATAACTCATACACAGTTCTTTGAATTGAGCAGAGATGCTCCCACAAAAGTGTATGTGTACAATCTGATGATGTTTGTACTACCACAAATGATCATATTAGGCAGAAGATTAGGTTCTGAAGTGCACTTCACATCCTACACATTGTAAGGGTATCCTTTGTTGTTGTTGTTTAAATGCTAAGTTGTGTCTGACTCTTTTATGATCCCATGGGCTGCAGCCCATCAGGCTCCTCTGTCCATGGGATTTCCCAGGCAAAAAGAATGTAGTGGGTTGCCATTTCCTTCTTCAGGAATCTTCTCCACCCAGGGATTGAATCTCCATCTCCAGCATTGGCAGTATTCTTTACTGCTGAGTCACAAGGGAAGCCCAAGATTATCCTAACTATGCATATTTTGCATATGGTTAAAAGTTTTGAAGCACGGGATTTGAGATTAATTCCCTAACTCAGATCAAAAACTTGTGGGGGATGTCTTTATATTTCTCTCTAGGAAAGCTGCCAGATGAGAAATCGTCTCTTCTCTAGGAATCAGTTTACATACACATAACTATGGTTCCCTACTGCCCACACATCTATCTAAACACAACGTAGGTCAATTGTGCACAACAGCCATGGTTTTCTTAAGCTGTGTAAAGTCACAGGACTTTGAAGATGGAAGAGAGAAGAGCACAACTTTCCTCCCTGATTCTTCGGTATTCACTACTGCAAGGTGGAAGAAGAAAATCTGAAAGGTATTATGTGCCACGTTTATTATTTTGTCTTATTATTCTTGATTATTAAATGCCCATAAAGTTATTTTGGCTTCCCAGGTGGTTCAAGGGTAAAGAACCTGCCTGCCAAAACAGGAGACAGATGTTTGCTCCCTGGGATGGGAAGATGAGGAGGAAATGGCAATCCACTTCAGTATTCTGTCTGGAGAATTCTGTGGACAGTCTGGCAGGCTAGAGTCCATGGGGTTGCAGAGAGTCAGACACAACTTAGTGACTAAACAACAATGAACTTATTTGTTGAGAGAAGAATGAAATATTCATTTGAAGTACTACTTCAAATGATATTGAATAAAATGTTTGATTAAATCATGTTTTTAGATTTGTATGTAAGAATTTTAAAAACAGCAGATGAAGTTTTACTTAATAGACTAAAGATATGTGATGAATTAAGGCTGAGTTTTATAAAATAAGCAATCTCTGTATTGAAGAGGAACTAAAGAACCTCTTAATGAGGGTAAAAGAGGGGAGTACAAAAGTTGTCTTAAAACTGAACATTCAAAAAACTAAGATCATAGCATCTAGTCCCATCATTTCATGACAAATGGAAGGGAAAAAGTGGAAGCAGTGACAGATTTTCTTCTCTTGGGCTGCAAAATCACTGCGGACTGTTTCCACAGACATGAAATTAAAAGACACTTGCTCCTTGGAAGGAAAGCTATGGCAAACATAGACAGCGTATTAAAAAGGAAAGACATAACTTTACCGACAAAGGTCTGTCTAGTCAAAGCTATGGTTTTTCCAGTAGTCAGGTATGAATGTGAGAGTTAGGCCATAAAGAAGGCTGAGTGCCAAAGAACATGCTTTTGAACTGTGGTGTTGGAGAAGACTCTTGGGAGTTCCTTGGACCACAAGGAGATCAAACCACTCAATCCTAAAGGAAATAAGTTCTGAATATTCATTGGAAGGACTGATACTGAAGCTGAAGTTCCAATACTTTGGCCACCTGATGCAATGAGCTTTTCCTCATTGGAAAAGGCCCTGATGCTGGGAAAGATTGAAGGCAAAAGAAGAGGGTGGCAGAGGATGTGATGGTTAGATAGCATCACTGACTCAATGGACACGAATCTGAGCAAACTCTGGGAGATGGTGATGGACAGGGAAGCCTGGAGTGCTGTGGTCCATGGGGTCACAAAAAGTTGGATAAAACTTAGTGACTGAACAACAACAACAATGAGTGTATTGAAAACTATCAGAAGAGAGAAAATTCTTTTTACCAAAGTCCTGAGCAAGCCTATGTGAATTATTTTGTCTAGTCCTTTCCTCTAATAAAATAACATTTCCTATGTGAAATATTACTATTAAGTTAGAATGTGTTCACAAATTCATCATATTTTGCTTGATGCTGATATATTGACCTATTGAGTTGGCACAAATTTGCCTGTAATTCAGGAGATGCTGGTTCAGTCCTTGGGTTGGGAAGATTCCCTTGAGGAATAAATGACAACCCACTCCAATATTCTTGCCTGAGAAATCCCATGGACAGAGGAGCCTGGTGGGCTACCATCAGTGGAGTTGCCCTGAGTCAGACAGGACTTAGTGAATAAACCACCACCACCACCACTGAAAAAAAAGAATATTCTCCAATCACAGGCAGTTTGCAATCTACCACAATACACTAACTTTGCTGTATAATTACCTTCTGTTTTTTGTTATTATTATCTTTGGACACTTCACATTAACCTATGTTAAAACTTTTATGAAGTTCTAATATTTAGTTATTCCATATTAAAAGTTTGCAGATAATTATCTGCATCATTTGTGTTTTCTGTGATGCCTAAACAGAAATTACTATTCATAAACAATGAAGATCTATTTGCATATACACAAATGCCATTCTTTTATGATGCTAATACAAACTTTAGTTTGTTGAACAATTAGACATCAATAACCCCTAATAATAATTCTCAGAAAATACTAAAATTCAAAAACATATATGTCATATATAATTATAACATTTAGCTCATTTCTGTTATTGCTAGTCAGTAGTGACTTTGAGAAAAAAATTTAAAGACCTCTGAATAAGCAAATATTATATTTGGGTAAATAAGTGCCAACAGTGAGGCATATAGTGATGTAAATAACCATTGGAAGCAATGATTCTGTTTTGATGTTAACTGGAATCCCTGAACAGAAAGTAGGAGTTTTGAGTCAGCCACCTGGTATCAATAGGTAAGGCATTTAACACATTTGGACTTGTTAGGACCATTTAACACATTTGGACCTTCTTTTTAGGTATAAAATGAGCACGTGCGTGTGTGTGTGTTCTTGTGTATGTATATGGGGATTAGGTGGAGCAACATTACTAAATAATGTTGTGGCCCCTTTCTAGCTCTAACCTTTTATGCCTGTGGGACTGATTATTATGCCTTTTCTTTCAGTTCTATGGTTATCAAATTTGGTCCATTTTAGCCTCTGCTTGCATTACAGACTCTAATTTGAAAATTGCATTTACTCCCAAGGTCCAAATCTTCCCACCTGATCCTGAACTCTTGATTCATTGTGCCAGCTGCCCCTGAACAATTCTAAATCAGATGACCATTAGGTTATTCCCTTATTCATACAACCAATTTATTTTTAAAACATTTTTATTTTCTATCTATTCTATGCTTTGTCATGGAGATAAAATGTAAAGTAAGAATTTAACAGGTGTTTACTCTAATAAAATCTACAATTTTCTAGGACTTATTAAATCCTCAAAATTTCCCTGAAATTTGTTTTTCATCCTATATTTCCATCAACTAATTAATGCCGCCAAAATACATCTCAACTGAAGACACTCCTTGAAGTCCTGGCCACTTTCTTTACGTTCATCCCCTAAGTCTTAGGATTCCTGTCTTAGAAATAATTCTACATCACAGCCATTGCCTTAGGACACAATTTTTATTCAACAAACCTGCATTTAGCATATAGTTTGTTAATATTATTCTCCCTAAATAGTCACATCATTATAAATATTCACTTCCATACTGTATCATTTCACATTTCAACCAAACTGAACCTTCAATTCTCTCTCTAACCTTATTACAGTTTTAGGGCTTCAGATGTTTACCTTTCCAACATGAAAAATGCAAGAATTAGCTAAAGACTTTTTTTATAGTTACAAATCTCCCCAATAGCAACTATTTTAATACAAATTAGATTTATGTTTACAATATGACATGCTAAAGATCAGTTAGAAAGAACAGAGACTGTGAAAATAAATGAGCAAAATCTACACAGTAGGGAGTATATAAAAGTTATAATTTGCCAAAATAGGGCTGTTTTTCATTCTTTTATTACTCACATGTCAGTTTTTGTGGCTCATTTTGTTGCTATTTTATGTAAAATTCTGTCAAAGGCCATTTCCAATTACAAAGGATGAAATACTAAAATAGGTATCCGTATCAACATGGGCTTCCCAAATGGTGCTAGTGTTAAAGAATCCGTCTGCCAATGCGGGAGATGCAAGAGACATGGGTTTGATTCCTGGGTTGGGAAGATTCCCTGGAGCAGGAATCTTGCCTCCAGTATTCTTGCCTGGAAAATTCCATGGACAGAGGGGCCCTGAGGGCTATAGCTGAACATGTAGAGTTGGTGCTGTGGGGAGTTGGCCATGACTGAGCAACTAAGTAGCATATCAACATATGAAAATTATCTATCACAAATATTGAATAGCTGGTGGCAAATGATAATCCTGATAGAAGTCAAGTGTGAAAAAGAAAAATAAATTAGTTCTGCCTGATCACTTCTATAAATGTCATTACATCTGAAAAATTTACAAAAGCAGTGATCTTTTTCTTTATTTCTTCATATCTTAATGTTTTCTTCAAAATAAATTTAAATAAACATCAAAATGCTAAGTAGTTGTTTAGGGGAGAAGGAAACAGAAGGAGAAAAACTTTTGAATTTTAGAACTAAGAGGATTTCAGAAGAGGTTCCCTTAACTTGTGATATCAGAGGTGCTACAGAAAGTGATTAAAAATATGAACTATTACTATCAAACCAAACTCGAGTATATTGGTGGTTCCAGGATAAGGACAAAGGAAGTTGTGTATCCATGATTGTCCAGATTATTCAGGTGCAGCTGGTCTGTAAATTAGCATTAGGAGACAGTGATAACCCACCTTATTTTCTTTACAGAGGATGTAACAAAACCTCCTAGATTAAGGGTATTATCAGGGTCACTTGGCTATTTTGTGAAAGAGACTGCCAATTTAGCAGTAACTAAAAGAGCAGTAAGCCAGTGTTACAGGCTAGCTAGAACATTTAACTCTTTGGAAGATGAGATATAGTATTATAGAGGGCAGAATATTAATGTAACCTAAGATAGCTTACGGAGAATGATGCCAGATTCGTGATCTCTGAAGATTTAGCTTTAGGACCAGGGACCAGGCTCGATCACTCAAGAGCTTTTGTGTCGCAGAGTTTTATTAAAGTAAGAAAAAAGACAGAGAAAGATTCTGACTTAGACATCAGAAGGGGGGCAGAGAGTGCCCCCCCATGCCCTCCATTAGTGTTAGCAAGGGAGCTATATCCTTCTTAATTAGTTATTACAATAAATCAAAAGAATGTCTCAAGTTTGTGAAAAAATTTTACCAGACCTACTCCCATAATTTACATTTTAGGCTAACAAGATTAGAATTTAACAATAGAAAGACCCTACCAGACCCACTCACATAATTTACATTTTAAGATATCAGGATTAGACAGAAGGTTTTCAGGAAGGAGAAACTTTCCTCAAGCAGGATACATTGCTGTTATATAATCCCTAGTACAGAGTTTAAACTGAGTTATTTGTTGTGTAATGATCAGTTTCCAGCTTAAAGAAAAACAAAACAAGCAAACAAACAAACAAAAAAACGTTTTATGTGACTAAGTCTAAGGAATGTAGAGAGAGAGAAAAAAAAAACCAAACACACCTTTGTCCTTTCCTCCTCCTTGAGAATTCCAGACACCTATCTCCTCCTCAAGAACTCCAGACTCCTTTCTCATCCTCAAGGAACCCTGGACTTCTTATCAACCTGCCTAGGAATTGACTCTCTCACCTATTTAATATATTGCTTTAAAGGGAGGGAAGAAATAGTATGTGGGGGGATAAGGGCATTTATAGATTGCCTATGTTAGTTTTTTAGCCAAAAACATCATATAGATTGATGTCATTCTGTTCTTAATATTTAATATCTCTAGATGAATATATAGTATTTCTAGATCAAAAGTTTAATTCCATATCACAAAGTGGCATCTGTACATGTCTGTTATAACATTTTAATGAAAATATTTTTAAGCACATCCTGTATTGATATAATAGTAATGGTAAACCACTTCAATATCCTTGTCTTGAGAACCCCATGGACAACACGAAAAGGCAAAAAGATATGACTCCAGAGATGAGCCCACCAGGTCAATAGGTGTCCAGTATACTCCTGAGAAAGCACAGAGAAATAGGTTAAGAAAAAATGAGGAGGCGGGGCCAAAGTAGAAACAACCTTCAGTTGTGGATATGTTTGGTCGGGAAAGTAAAGTCCGATGCTGTAAAGAACAATACTGCATAGGAACATGGAATGTTAGGTCCATGAATCAAGGTAAATTGCATGTGGTCAAGCTGGAGATGGCAAGAGTGAACATCAACATTTTTGGAATCAGTGAACTAAAATGGATGGGAATGGGTGAATTTAAGTCAGATGAACATTACAGCTACTACTGTGGGCAAGAAACACTTAGAAGGAATGGAACAGCTCTCATCATCAACAAAAGAGTCCAAAATTCAGTATTTGGGTGCAGTCTCAAAACGACAGAATGATCTTGGTTTGTTTCCAAGGCAAACTATTCAACATGACATTAATCCAAATCTGTGCCCCAACCACTAATGCCAAAAGAGTTGAAGTCAACAGTTCTGAGAAGATCTATATGGGCTTCTAGAACTAATACCCAAAAAAGAAGTCCTTTTCATTATAGAGGATTGGAATGCAAAAGTATAAAGTCAAGAGATACCTGGAGTAACAGGCAAGTTTGATCTTGGAGTACAAAATGAAGCAGGGCAAAAGCTAACAGAGTTTTACCAAGAGAGCACAATGGTCATAGCAAACATCTTCCCTCAACAACAGAAGAGACAACTCTACACATGGACATCACCAGATAGTCAACATCAAAATCGGATTGATTATATTTTTTGCAGCTGAAGATGGAGAAGTTCTATACAGTCAGCAAAAACAAGACCAGGAGCTGACTGTGGTTCAGATCATGAACTCTTATTCCCAAATTCAGACTTAAATTGAAGAAAGAAGGGAAAACCACTAGACCATTCAGGTATGGCCTACATAAAATCCCTTATGATTATACAGTGGAAGTGACAAATAGATTCAAGAGATTAGAACTGAAAGACAGAGCACCTGAAGAACTAAAGAGAGAAGTTCATGACAGTGTGCAGGAGACAATGATCAAAACCATTCCCTCAAAAAAGAAATCCAAAAAGTCAAAATAGTTGCCTGAGGAGGCCTTGCAAATAGCTGAGAAAAGAAGAGAAGCTAAAAGCAAAGGAGAAAAGGAAAGACATACCCATTTGAATGCACAGTTCCAAAGAAGAGCAAGGAGAGATAAGAAAACCTTCCTCAGTGATCAATGCAAAGAACTAGAGGAAAACAATAGAATGGGAAAGACTAGAGATCCCTTCAGGAAAATTAGAGATACCAAGGGAACATTTCATGCAAAAATGGACTCAATAAAGGACAGAAATGGAATAGACATAACAGAAGCAGAAGAGATTAAGAGGTGTCAAGAATACATAGAAGAACTATACAATGAAAATCTTCACAACCCAGATAACCATGATGGTGTGATCACTCACCTAGAGCCAGACATCCAGGAATGAGTAGTAAAGTGGGCCTTAGGAAGCATCACTATGAACAAATCTAGTGGAGGTGATGGAATTCTAGTTGAGTGACTTCAAATCCTAAAAGATGATGTTGTGAAAGTGCTGCACTCAATATGCCAGTAAATTTGGAAAATTCAGCAGTGGCCACAGAACTGGAAAATGTCAGTTTTCATTCCAATCCCAGAGAACGGCAATGCCAAAGAATGTTCAAACTACTGCACAATTGCACTCATCTCACAAAGTAATGCTCAAAGCTAACAAAATAATGCTCAAAATTCTCCAAGCCAGGATTCAACAGTATGTGAACCATGAACTTCCAGATGTTCAAGCTGGATTTAGAAAAGGCAGAGGAAACAGAGATCAAATTGCCAATATCTGTTGGCTCATCGAAGAAGCAAGAGAATTCGAGGAAAACATCTACTTTTGCTTTACTGACTATGCCAAAGCCTTTGACTGTGTGGCTCGCAACAAACTTTCAAAAATTCTTAAACAGATGGGAATACCAGATCACCTTACCTGCCTCCTGAGAAATCTGTATGCAGGTCAAGAAGCAACAGTTAGAACTGGACATGAAACAACAGACTGGTTCCAAATTGGGAAAGGGGTAGATCAAGGGTGTATTTTGTCAACCTGCTTATTTAAGTTACATGCAGGGTACATCATACAAAATGCCCACCTGGATGAAGTACAAGCTGTAATCAAGACTGATGAGAGAAACATCAATAACCTCAGCTACGCAGATGACACCATCCTTATGGCAGAAAGCAAAGAAGAACTAAAGAGTTTCTTGATAAAAGTGAAACAGGAGAGTGAAAATGTTGGCTGAAAATTCAACATTCAAAAAACTAAGATCATGGCTTCTGGGTCCCATTACTTCATGGAAAATACATGGGGAAATAATGGAAACAGTGAGAAACTTTAATTTTTTGGGTTTCAAAATCACTTCAGATGGTGACTGCAGCCATGAAATTAAAGGACACTTGCTCCTTGGAAGAAAAGCTATGACCAACCTTTACAGAATATTAAAAAGTAGAGACATTAATTTGCCACAAAGGTCCATCTAGTCAAAGCTATGGTTTTTTCCACTAGTCATATATGGATGTGAGAGTGGGACCATAAAGAAATTGATGCTTTTGAACTGTGGTGTTGGAGAGGATTCTTGAGAGTCCCTTGGACAGGAAGGAGTTCAAACCAGTCAATTCTAAAGGAGATCAGTCCTGAATATTCATTGGAAGGACCGATGCTGAAGCTGTAACTCCATAATTTGGCCACCTGATGTGAAGAACTGACTCATTGGAAAAGACCCTATGCTGGGAAAGATTGAAGACAAGAGGACAAGGGGATGGCAGAGGATGAGATGGTTGGATGGCACCACCGACTTGATGGATGTGAGTCTGAGCAAGCTCCTGGAGTTGGTGATGGACAGGAAGGCCAGGTGTGCTGCAGTTCATGAGACCACAAAGAGTCAGACAGGACTGAGCAACTGAACTGAACTGAATTATAGAAAGCATACAGGAACTAAAGAACCTCTTGATGAAGGTGAAAGAGCTGAGTGAAAGTGTTGACTTAAAACTAAACATTCAAAAACCTAATATCATGACATCTTTTCCCATCACTTCATGACAAATACATGGGAAAAAGTGGAAACAGTGACAGATTTTCTTTTCTTGAGCTCCAAAATCACTGCAGATGGTGATGGTAGCTATCAAATTAAAAGAGACACTTGCTCCTTGGAAGAAAAGCTATGAAAACCTATAAGATGTATTAAAAAGCAGAGACATTACTTTGCTGACAAAAGTCCATACAGTCAAAGTTATGGTTTTTCTAGTAGTCATTATGGATTTGAGATTTGGACCATAAGGAAGGCTAAGCACTGAAGAATTGATGCTTTCTAACTGGGGTGCTGGAGAAGTCTCTTGAAAGTGGCTTGGACTGCAAGATCAAGCTAGTGAATCCTTAAGGAAAATAACCCTGAATATTCTTGGGAGAACTGATGATAAATCTGATGCTCCAATAGTTTGGCCACCTGATGGTAAGAGTCGACTTATTGGGAAAGACCCTGATGCTGGGAAAAATTGAGGACATGGATAGAAGGGGAGACAGATGATCAGATGTTTTAATGACATCTCAATGGACATGAGTTTGAGCAAACTTTGGGCGATAGTGAAGGATAGGAAAGCCTGACATGCTGAAGTTCATGTGGTCGCAAAGAGTCGAACACGATTTAGTGAGTGAATGACAATTGTTGATACAATCATGAATGATCAAAAGTGACTGTCCCCAGGGAGCTTAAAACCCCTTGGAAAGAAGTTACCATAAGTAAAAGAGTAAGTAAACCATTGAGGATGCCAGGTACAGGCAAGTGCTATACAGAAAACTTTAAAAGATTAGTTAACAGGTATGCAACTTTCCCTTTTCATTGGGAAAGGGAAAGCTTCAATGAAAAGCTAATATTTTAGCAAAGAGTTAATTTAACTCATCTTCAATGGTGAAGGATTAGGCTATAGTTACTGCATAAACAATGAAGCCATGACAATCTTTGACTTCTGCAGAAGTACCCTTTTTTCTTCAGGTCAAGAGAAAAAACAAAAATTTCTTTAATTTAGAAAAGAGCATATAATTAACTTTTTAATATACTTTAAAAAATTGTTTTCCTGAATATTTTATACCCTCACCAACATGTCCTCAAATCCTCATCAACTCTTAATACTTTCATCCATCTCTCCTTTTAAAGTATGTTAATCTATATTAACATTTCATTTTCTTTCATTACTTAAGAGATTATTAGTTTAAAGCATTTTATATTTACTAACATATCTGCACATTAGTCAAGCTTTTAAAATTCATTTTACGAAAACTAACATTTTTCCAAAGGAATACATGAGCATAGTTCAATAATTAAATGATACCAAAACACCTATAACATAGTTACCTGTAAGGATTTTCGTTACTTCATCCATCCTAGGTGTAACCACCATGAACTTGTTTAACTCTATACCTGGAACCTATGAATCACTGTATTTTTAAAATATTTAATATGTATCTTTGATTTATCAGTTTTAAATATTGCTATTTTCCCATTATAGTAGATGATGATTTAGCCCACTTAAGTTTCTCCAGTTCTCCTCTCCTATCTCCAAAAATCTCATATATTGATATCAGTGTTACAATTTGCTCTCATAAAATGTTATTCACAGATGAGGATTGCAAATGTAATCTAGTGATGTGTCATATCTTACTTTTTTTTTCAGGATTTAATATTTGCTTTGTTTTCCTTAATTGATTTCCTGGTCCCTGCTGCTAATTCTTCCTACACTCAGCAAGACTTTCTAGCATGATTTTCCACACAGTCAGTCATGTAAAGTGGCTTACTAGTTCAATTTTCCTTTTCTTGACCATGTCCATCTTGGAAATATTTTAGCTAGGGTAATTGCACTGCACATACGCTCCCTGCTACGATTCCATGATTTCCCTTCATCATCAACCTCTCTATACCTGCGTTGGTGCTCTTGTTTTCTATCACAGAGTCTTACTTTCTATGAATTTATCTTACTGATTTGGTCAACAACTCTCTCCAGTAGCTGAGAAAGGGATAACGGATAATTAATATCTTGAGACGCTACCTGGTTCAATTCTACCCTCATGATTGATTGATAGTTTCGTTATGCATGACATTTCAGTTGCAAATCATCTTCTGTCAAGGTTTTGAAAGTATATTCCTCTACCTCCTAGTTCCCAGAGTTACTAAGATATTGGAAAACGTTCTGGTTCTTCATCCTTTGCAAAACAAAAAAACTGTTTTTTCCTCAAATGCTGTTGCACACTCCTGAAGCTTACAGAATACCATCATTACCTGTATATCTTAAAGTTTTAGAATCATGGGCACTTAGCCAAGCTGTTTTTATCTAGCCACTCTTTGGGTCCTTCAATCTAGAAACTCATGGGTTTCAGTTATGGAAACTTTTTTTAAAATTATTTCACTAATAACTTTCTCCCCTGCATTTTCAACATTGCTGTTTTAAGTCTTTATTGAATCTGTTACAATATTGTTTCTGTTTTTTGCCCCTTTAAAATCTTATTTTATTTTATTTTTTTCCCAATTATTTTTATTAGTTGGAGGCTAATTACTTTACAGTACTAAAGTGGTTTTTGCCATACATTGACATGAATCAGCCATAGATTTACATGTGTTCCCCATCCTGAACCCCCCTCCCACCTCCCTCCCCATCCCATCCCTCTGGGTCTTCCCAGTGCACCAGCCCTGAGCACTTGTCTCATGCATCCAACCTGGACTGGTGATCTGTTTCACACTTGATACATGTTTTGATGCTGTTCTCTCAGATCATCCCACCCTCGCCTTCTCCCATAGAGTCCAAAAGTCTGTTCTATACATATATTGCTTCTGTTTTATGTTTTGGTTTTTTGACATAAGACATGTGGGATTGAGCTCTCCAATCAAGGAATGAAAGCCCACTCCCTGCACTGGAAGGTGAAGTCTCAACCACTGGACCATTTAGTAAGTCCCTTCCATATTGTTAAAGAGCAGGCATAAGACAATATATGTATGTAAGCAGTACTTGATATTCTGTTATGTTAAGGGTTAATATCAGGGGTTTTATACCTACATTAATGTGATAAACAATAAAACACATAGCTTTCTTTATTTGAAGATAAATATCTCTTCTTTCTGAAGAAGTTGTAGAGATTTTTACTGGACATTTAATCTGGACATTAATCCATCACTGCTACATCCTGAGCTCTAACCAAGTTGCAAGGGGGCAAATAAAATAAAAGTAGTGGCTTTGCTACCTATTAACAAAGGCTTCCTGATAAAGCTAGAATGGATCCCACCTCATTCTCTAAAATGAATTTAAGTTACCTTTTGCTGGAGATTGCAAACCTCCTCATTGAGGGACAGTTCCTGTCTCAGTGGTTTTATTAGCAAATTTTGGAAGTAGAAGAGAAAAATCGTTGCCCTTGAGATAGTGATAAAGAGAAAGGAAAGTAAGAGAGCCATTTTTACACTTACCTCATTTTATGTAGCAATTCTGCCCTTTGTCAATGTACTCTATGGACTTTTCCTAATTTCATCAGAAAAAACATACTTTCTCCTTTCTTCCTGAAACTAAAGGTTGTAGAGTGTTGTAAAGTGTTGTAAAGTGTTGTAGAGTGCTTATTTCAACTTCCTTCAAGTGACAAAGAAAATGGAAATTATTTCTTTATTGATGTTGGCAGGAACATGGGAATAGCAAAAAGTCTCTCCCTTACCCCTCATGTCTACAGTTGTGATTCCTGAAGTTTAGTGTGTATAAATACAACCAGGGAAATTTATTAAAATGCAAAGATTCTCATTCTGAGAATTCTCATTCAGTACATGTGAATGAAACATGCTTAAGTCCAGGAATATGCATTTTTAATAAGCTTCTCTCTTGATTGTTTTTTAGATGGTCTTTAGATTCCACTTTGAGAAACACTCAACACAATGTGAAGTACCTGTACATAAGTTTATAAACTCAGAGAAATAATAAACTCAGAAATAGCTTCAAAAGTCCATGTTTTTGTTTTGTTTTCAATAAGATGTGTGAAATATGAACATAAATTCAATCTTAATGTTTTATAGATTTGTTTTGCTTCATGTTCACTAACTGATACTCACTAATGTGAGTTATAGTAGGTATTTTCTGTATTATTTTTTCTCCATTACACTTATGTGCCAGGACTATTCTCCACTTGTAACCTATTTGTCTGCCTAGAAACCACCCACCCCTCCTTTTCTTTCCTTCCATCCTCTCCTTTTTATTGGCCTGCATGACTCCTGGCAATATTTTAGATTTCATTTTAAATGTCACTCACTAAGTTCTTTCTGGACATCAAGCCTGAGTTATATCAGTATGTTATTAATTCTTAAAGAGTCCCACCATTGCCATTTTCACAATTATGGTTATGAAGCTCTTTGTCTGAATATTTTACTAATGTCTATCCCTAACGTTAAACTCTAAACTCAAATAGAATATATTCATATTAATTATCTTTTAGCCTCCATTGGAAAATACCTGTTATATATCTCTAGAGCTTTGAAGTGTTCTTGCTTAGTTATAGTCACTAACTCAATGAGCAAAGTAGACAACAAAGATGGTGATGATAATAAAAATAATATTTCTAGTCTTGGTTCTTGTGTATTTATCATAAAGGCTTAAATCTGTAGTTTAATAATAATTAAAGCCCCAAAATGCTTCCCAGATGGAACTAGCGGTAAAGAACCCACCTGCCAGTGCCGGAGACAATAAGAGACGTGAGTTCAATTCCTGGGTCAGAAAGATCGCCTGAAGAAGGAAATGGCAACCCACTCTGGTATTCTTGCCTGGAGAACCCCATGGGCAGAGGAGCCTGTGGGCTACGGTGCCTGGGGTCGCAAAGAGTCGGACATGGCTGAGCGACTACGCACAGCACATGCCGTGTAATAGTGTCACAGCGTTTTCACTCTTGGGGTTAAACCCAAAGCCAGTAAATATTTTTCCCCACAGTTTAGCTTTAACTTACCTCTTCACCTTGTCACTGTTTTTTGACTAAGCTCTTAATTGCCCTGAACTTAACCATTCCTGAATATAAAAAAATTGCCCAAACTCTGACTTTTTAGATGCTGTTTTCTCTATTAGGAATGCCTTCTTTCTTTTGCCCTCTCTATATATTCCTACTCAAACTGAAATTAGCTATTTCTGACTCTCTCAAATTGTATTAATATTTCTTTTCTTTAATTAAATGTACTGTATTATATTTAGTCCATTTAGTCCAATTTCTACTAGATTGCATTTTTCTAGTAGGCAGGGTATCCCTGTGTTCTAACTGGCTAAAATAGTGCTTACCACTGAGTGTACATAAATGTGCAGGTACAGTATATGTATATTTGGGACTTATTTGAATGACATCTATAATCATGTTAAAATTTTCCATAATCATAATATTTTTGATAGAAGTCTCAAAACTATATAGAGACAAATACTTATACTACTGACATATTCTTAGAATCACTAGAAAAACTTCATAAATAGCAAGATTTCTGTTTATAAGTTACAGTGAACCTGTGCTACAAAGTAAAAGAAGAAATATTAGTAAACCTATGCTTTAGAAGATCTAGTATCATATGCAGTTTACAAATAATTTGCTTTCTAACTTTACTCTTGCTATCTCATTATATCTGTGGCACATATTTGGTAATTTTCTCTTCATCCAAGAATTCTTAAAAAATCCTTCTTTAGTGGCAAGAATAATAACAATGAGATTCAATAGACTGCCTCATTTTATTATTATAACCATCTTATGAAACAGGTAAGACAACTATTGAGTTATATTATTTTGATTAGAATTTTACATATAGTTGATCCTTTCAAATTTTACTACTATTACTTAAATTGTACTGAAAAGTAAAAACTTTTTAATTGTAGGATTTATAGGAACATAAATTTTAGAGATTATTACTTGTTTCATCATGGCAACTAAGATTTATTATTATTATTCTGACAATAGAAACACTACAGTTTTAATATCACAATTATTTCCTATAATAAGGACTACACTTTCATGTTATATGTTCAGGGATATAATTAGAATCATATTTATAAAAGTTATCTCCATGATATTAGCCACATTTATACTATGATGCTATTAAGGAATTTTACAATCTAAAATAAATGTCTTCCATTTTTAATTGAAGATGAAATAATTAGCTATGTTCTAGGGAAAACACTAACATCCTATCTATGTTTGATTTATTTCAAATTAAGTTTAAGAAAAAACAAATTGAATATTTTCTAACTATAGGTATGTGAGAAAAATAATTTTAGAGACTCTATTTCATCTTTAATGAAGTATTGCTTAATTTATTTCTGCAGGATATAAAGAATAAGAATAAAGAATAAAGAATAAGAAATGAGAAAATAAGTCTAAATGGAAGATGTCTAGTAACTAAGTTTTGAAATAACAAAATCATAAATTCAGGCACCCAAAAGCATAACCTTTGACATACATTACCTATAGAACAGTTTTATTATAAATTGTATTCATATATTTCCAAAATAATTGGAATTTGACTCTAAAAGAGTCTGGCTCTAAGTAGAGTCTAAAAAATAATGGATTCCTGAAAATTTTCTTTAGATATAATTCAACTTGTAATTTTAAGTAGTTGAAGTAAAAAGATAGAAATGGAATTTATATTCAAGCTGAATACCAATCTTCAGAAATAACTCAAGTAGTATTGGGGAGTAAATTGCTATAATCACTGTTGATTATTAACTCCTTGTACTTACTAAGAATTCAGACTTCATGAGAAGCTACTCACTTTTCTCTGACACATGGGCTTCTCTTTACACCCAGGATTGATTTTGCTTGGGCCCTAGAGTGAGCAAATATGATGTGATTGACCCTAGAATGCACACCATGTGATCCGGTATGCCTGCTGCCATCTTAGCACAGTTCTAGTTCTTTCTACACTTGCTGTTTGTGCAATGAAGGCTGGAAGGCTGGAAACCACATTTGGTTGGCTCTCTTGCCATCACCTGCTGAGGTTTCACCGCTGAGAGGGCAGGCGTGGTTCAGAAGGTGGAAGAGAGGTAGACATCAATTTCTTTGACAGAGGTGAGTGCTGACTGAACTTCAGCTGAGAGCAGGTGGGTGATTTGTCAGCAGATTCCAGGCATTCTGCACATCATCTGCTTCAGCATTACAGACAGTGAGCTCATCAGGGGTGGTGTTTTGAAACCCCTGTAATGACTTGATTTTCTGAAAGCTGGGAATGGTTTTCTTTGACCTCTAATTCACACTTTGTCATGATTTATAAACAATTAATCCCTAAATCAGATACCATTCTATTGGCATATTTAGGGTGTTTTTGTTGTTGGTGGTGTTTTCTTAACTGAAAACTGACTCATATATCACTTATCATCATCGTAGTGTCCACTCAGTTGTATCTGACTCTTTGTGACTCCGTAGACTATCAGTTCAGTTCAGTTCAGTCTTTCAGTCATGTCCAACTCTTTATGACCCCATGGACTGCAGCATGCCAGGCCTCCCTATCCATCACTAACTCCCAGAGTTTACTCAAACTCATGTCCATTGAGTCGGTGATGCCATCCAATCATCTCATCCTCTGTTGGCCCCTTCTCCTGCCTTCAATCTTTCCCAGCATCAGGGTCTTTCCCAATGAGTCAGTTCTTCACATCGGATGGCCAAAATATTGGAGTTTCAGCTTCAACATCAGTCATTCCAATGAACATTCAGGACTGATTTCCTTTAGGAAGAACTGGTTGGATCTCCTTGCAGTTCAAGGGACTCTCAAGAGTCTCATGGACTATAGCCCACAAGACTTCTTTGTCCATGGGATTCACCAGACAAGACTAGTGGAATAGGTTGCCATTTCCTTCTCCAGGGGATCTTTCTGTGTCTCCAGATATCTAAGATGTGTCTCCTGAGTGTCCTGCATTGGCAGGCGGATTCTTTACCAGTGAGTCACCTGGGAAGCCCCATGGACTGAGTCAAATGCAGCCCATCTCCTGGTGACACATCTCTTAGTATTAACAGAAAGAATATGACCCATTAAGATAACAAAAAAGAAAAAAAAGAAAGAAAGAAAGAAAAGAAAAACCTCTTTATTTCCACATGGTTGATTCTTTCCCCTCAAATTATATTGAAATTTACAAACACACTCACAAACAATATTCAACTAAAGAAACAGAGATAACATCTCAAAAAGAATGTCAAATCAAGGAGTGTTTTTTTGTAAGTCTAGGAGAAAAGCAAAAAGCTCCAAATTTTTGTTTTTCTTAAAATCCACAGTAATCACCAGTTGGAGACAATTGCATATTTTTAAGTTTTCAGTCTATGGGTCTTTTATCTACCTAAGCATAAATTGTTCTCCTTTTTACTTTGTCGGTGGGAGGTGGTGGGGGGTGGCGGGGGTGGGGGGTAGACAGGAGGGAATAGAAACTCTCAGATGACAAAGGCACAGTGATTTGTCCCAGCACAGAGGAGAGGACACACTTGTCAGAACTATTCAACTATATATATGTGTGTGTGTGTGTGTGTGTGTGTGTTTTTATATATATATATATATAGGCTGTGCTGTCTTTGCTGCTGCATGGGGCTTTCTCTAGTTGTGGTCAGAGGGGGCTACTCTTTGTCGCAGTGCATGGGCTTCACATTGTGGTGGCTTCTCTTGTTTCAGAGCACAAGCTATAGGTGCGTGTCTTCAGTAATTGTGGTGCACAGGCTTAGTTGTGAGGCATGTGGAATCTTTCCAGACCAGGGATCAAACCTTTATCCCCTGCATTGGCAGGCAAATTCTTAACCACTGAACCACCAGGGAAGTCCAGTTCTATTCAACTCTTAACAGGTTTCTCCAGCCTCCAAAGTTGATGCCTCTAAATTCTGCCTCCATTTTTTTCAAGGCAAGTGATTCTATGTCTCCACTTGAAATTTTTCAATGTCTTGCCACTGTTCGTAAGGTATATTCAGGCTCACAAGGGCTTCCCAGGTGGCACAGTGGTAAAGAATCCACCTGCCAATACAGGATATGCAGGAGATACAGGAATCTTCCTGAGTTGGGAAGATTCCCTTAGTAGGAAAGGCAACGTACTCTAGTATTCTTGCCTGGAAAATCCCATGGATAGAGGAGCCTGGTGGGCTACAGTCCATAGAACCACAAAGAGTCAGACACAACTGGGTGACTGAACATGCACAGGGCTCACAAGGCTGCCCACTCCTGGGTCCTGCTGCTGACTTGACTTCTCTTCTCACTACTTTCTCCATTTACCTGACACTCCAGCCATGGGAAACAATGGTTGCTGCTTTCACCTGCAATTGCGTCTCTTGCCTCCTAGAGTCTCTCCATGTTCCCCACCTCTCAGAAAGCATTGCTTCCCATCTGAACTTCTTGTCATCACCTTGAGTAACAATTCAGCACTGACTCCTCTGGTGAATGTCTCTGATTTCCACTACACAGTAAGGGAGAAAATTTTGCGTTTTGTTTGACTTCCTCCTATTCTGTTGCATATCTCTATGCTGATAATCATGACAGTTGATTGAATTTGTCTGTTTGAGTATCCAGCTTTACCACAGAATGTGAGATACTTGAGAACAAGGAATACACTTTTCTCTCCTTTCATCCTTAATATGTTCCACAGTCCATGCTTGGTACTTGTAATTAGGGCTATAAATGTTCATTGAACTAATAAATAAATGCACGCTTATTGACTTATACATTCATGAACTACAGTTTATAAGTATTAATTTGAGTTTAAGAGCTTATCTGTAACTGGTAATTGTGATGAAAGTATAGAGAAATTCATGCTACTGCCTTATACTATATGCTTTTAAAAAAATTATATACTTCAGAGCTCCACTTCATATCCTGGATGCAGACAAACCTAATGATTTTAATGAAACCATTCTCTGTGGCTATAAAGACAGGCTATTGTTTGCTTGGACTTAATCATTAATGACTAATCTTAATCATTAACAGCCATGAATCAATTAACTATATATATATATATATATATATATATAAAAAACCACATTTCCAGTTTTGTGCTCAACTTTTCCAGGGAACCCATTGTTCAAGCAGACCCTGCTTTAAACAAACATATATCTTCATAAGAAGTGAGGCACTTTAAATGCATGTCAGAATCATCTGATAGGAGAATGGGATAAGGTGAGTAAACAAGACTAACTATAAGAAATAAGAGGGAAGAACAGAATAATGCTGGGCCCCAAGACTAAAAGGAATGGGTACAAGAGAATGATGCTAACCACATCCTTTCATAGGATCAGGAAATTTTACTCCTGAATCTGAAGAAGAAAATTCTTGTTATATTTGGAAAGCTCTTATCAGTTTTCTTCCATAGGAAAATGTAGTCGAGTGTGGGAAGACTGTTGCTGAAGCTGAAGCTCCAATACTTTGGTCACCTGATGTGCAAAGCCAACTCATTGGAAAAGATCCTGATGCTGGGAAAGATGGAAGGCAAAAGGAGAAGGAGGTGGTGGAGGATAAGATGGTTGGATGGCATCACCTACTCAATAGACATGAATTTGAACGAGCTCCATGAGATGGTGAAGGACAGGGAGACCTGGTGTGCTGCAGTCCATGGGTTCTCAAGGAGTCAGACAGGACTGAGAAACTAAACATCAACAAATGGCTGACTGTTGTACTTATTTTGATGTATTGATTTTACAAGTTTTGTGGAGATCTTTCTGTGAGAAGGGTGGGAGAAGGGATAAGAGAGGGAATAAAAGTTTGAAAAAATAACAACAAGACTATTTTGAAAAGGGAAGTAAAAAGCAAAATAAGAATTTGAAGGCAAGAAAAGCTTGGTTGTAATAAGTGAAGGGAGCTCTGGATCTTGGTTATCTGACAATATTTTTTTCACAAACAAATGTCAGTATAGAGTGACAGCCTTAAAATAATTCTATAATTTTTACTCTGAGGAACGTATTGTACAATTGTAGCTTGCAACATTTTGAGGATTACAAACGCTTTTTATTTATTTATTTGAAGCTCAGGGAATTCAGAAAAACCAATTTTTTCAATGTTTTCAATGGCTTTATTTTTATTTGAATGGTGTTTTCTGTGACTTTTCTTTCATTGTATCGTGTAGCCTGAGCCATTGGTCTATTTGTGTTGTGTTTTCAATAATGTCTGTTTAGATCCATTCTTTGGGCCTGTAAAAAGATCATAAATTTTGATCTTTTTACCTGGTGCTAGGCAAAGTGATCTATTGTTTCTAAATTTCATAGTCATCATCTGTAACATGAGGGTGATAATGCATCTACCTGACATTGGGGATATTAAATGAAACTGTTTCTGACCTAACAAGGTCAGAACATATCTAGTTTGAAATACAGAATAAGTGCTGTGGTCTGGTCAAGCTAACTCCCCTTTCTCCTCTGTGTAATTCCAAATCTAAATGAGAAAAGCATTCATTTAAAAATAGAATAAGTTCTTTTATCTGTCCAAGGACACTGATTTATGAAGTACCTCCCAATAGGACTGCCCCACCCCTTGTGTATGATGTGTTTTGATGTGTATGATGTGTAAATTGTGTATAATGGTGTTTTGCAGGCACCATCATACACAGAGCACTTTTTTCTGTGTGGTCTGTGTTTCTTAGAGTCTAAAGAAACATTCTGCTATTTCTCAGAAGATTTCCAGCTAATATAGCAGATTACTTTCACATAAGCAAGGAAAAGATGTCAACCTAGATGAACATGGACCCAAGCTATTGATAATGTTTAACTAAAAATTAGCTTACATATTATGAAGGTGATCTAGCAGCTAGGGAAGAGGGAGAATAGGGCAAGAAGGCAAGAGTTTTGGAAGAAGGAAAAAATAATAAGATCAATGTTAATAGCTGACACTAACTCTGTGGCAGGTTCTATGCTAAACATTACATGGTATATTGCACTAATTCCCTCCAACAACACTGCTGTAGATACTAGTTCTATCACTATTTTACAAAGAGGGAAATTGGTTTGAGCATGTATTTGAACCCACCAGCCTGACTCTTGCAAAACCATTCAACCAGGAAGAGGACAAGAGGCAAAATGAATCATATCAGATAAGATAAGAATCTTTGTCTGCTTTTGTTCAGAAAAGAGAAAAAAGAGAATGAGATGACTGCCAGTAAGTTGTTCGTGGTTCAGTTCCTAATTCGTGTCTGACTCTTTGTGACCCCATGAACTGTCAGTAAAAGTACTATTAATAGTTATGAAATTCATCCTGGCCTTTAGCTCTCTTGAATTCAGTCAGCATGTTAGGTCTGGTTTCCGTGATGCTGCTCATTGCTGCCCCCACAACCCCCACCCCACCGGCTCCCTGCCCCCACCCTCACAAGTCATTTCTCTCTTCCATTCTAAGAACTTTCCAAGGTTATTTATGAAATAGCTCCATAAAGTGAGAGATCCTTAATACTATTGATTTTCTATTTCAAATCCATATGTACAAGGTAAATTCATAAAGGCCAATAAGTTATTCAATAGCTTTTAAGCATCTACTCTGGAGCCAGATTGCTAGCTCAAATCTCGTCTCCAGTATTTACTTGCTGTATGACCTTGATTGAATTGCTCAATCGTTGCACCTCAGTGTTGACCAACACATTTTAGGTTAAAAAATTAAGCAAGAAAATCTACTGGTAAAGTAGATTTGAGTATTAAATCAGTTAGTCTAAGTACTGTGTTGAGGACAATGCCGGACACCTAAATCCTCATTTAGGATTTTCAGGCAAATATTATAATTAACATAATGATATGCTAATAAAACTGTGATGTGCTTCTTGTAAAATTCTCATTAATACATTTCAAATGATTAAAAACTAGAGACAAAAATTAAGAAAAATCTAATGTTGATGACTATTTACCAGTTACATGATGGCTAAAAACAGAGTGTGATTACACAACAATGATCTGTCCCAGTTCTTACACCATGTGAATAAAAAAAGTAATATTTTATCCATTCGATTCTGCTGAGAAGTGGGCACACTGCCTGGTGGTAACAAACAATGAACATCCTGCATCTTGGATGGAAATGTCTTCAGAATTAGCTACTAGGGAGAAAAGGAGAATAAGAACTAGAGGAAGAAGTGTAAGGAAGAACCTTACAAATGGCAATAAAAATCACTAGGTTCATTTCCTCTCAGGGCTAAAAAGATTACTCCTTTGTGTACTAAACTTTTCAAGGAAAAATTTCCAACCTGAAAACTTCAAATATTGTAAAGAACTTCAAATCTAAAATTTGAAATTCTTCTAAAATCAGAAAATCTAATCATCAAACCAGAAGTTCCAACTTCACTTAGCTCTGCACACACATAATGGGCATGTGTATTCTAAATTCAACTTTGTATATTTGTGTGACCTCAGGTCCCTATATTTTATAAGAATCTCAGTATGCACAGTGATAGTGAATTCACAATTCTTGCTTCTCTTAAATCATAAAATCATTGCTGTACTCTAATCCTTCCAGCATGGTGACTGGTTGGTACAGAAGAAAACCAAGTCTTTTGCAATCACAGCACACTTCACTTAGATAATGGCATTTCAAAATTTAGAAGCTGACTGGCATAAGCAGGTTTCAAGTGAGAGTGAGAGGGACCAGGAAATCACTACTGGGTACAGACTATTGAGCAATGGAACTCCTCTGGCCAAATTTACAAACCTCAATATAGGCAATACTCTTCAGAATATGGTTTCAGGAATAAGGCCAACTTTAAAATTTCAGTAATGTTTTCATTAGGAACCTAGGAGGAACAGGATGTGGGTTTAATTCTAATGTATACAGTCTTCTATCTCTTGGGTTTGCCTTGGAAACAGAGATCATTCTGTCATTTTTGAGATTGCATCCAAGTACTGCATTTCAGACTCTTTTGTTGATCATGATGGCTACTCCATTTCTTCTAAGCGATTGCTGCCCACAGTAGTAGATATAATGTCATCTGAGTTAAATTCGCCCTTTCCAGTCCATTTTAGTTCACTGATTCCTAGAATGTCAACATTCACTCTTGCCATCTCCTGTTTGACCACTTCCAATTTGCCTTGATTCATGGACCTAACATTCCAGGTTCCTATGAAATATTGCTCTTTACAGCATCGGACCTTACTTCTATCACCAGTCAAATCCACAACTGCATATTGTTTTTGCTTTGGCTCCATCCCTTCATTCTTTCTGGAGTTATTTCTCCACTGATCTCCAGTAGCATATTGGGCACCTACTGACCTAGGGAGTTCCTCTCTTAGTATCCTATCATTTTGCCTTTTCATACTGTCCATGGGGTTCTCAAGGTAAGAATACTGAAGTGGTTTGCCATTCCCTTCTCCAGTGGACCACATTCTGTCAGACCTCTCCACCATGACCCATCCGTCTTGGGTGGCCCCACACGGCATAGTTTCATTGAGTTAGATATGACTATGGTCCATGTGATCAGATTGGCTAGTTTTCTGTGATTATGGTTTCAGTGTATCTGCCCTCTGATGCCCTCTCACAACACCTACCATCTTACTTGGGTTTCTCCTAACCAGTCCATACTAAAGGAGATCAGTCCTGGGTGTTCATTGGAAGGACCGGTACTGAAGCTGAAACTGCAATACTTTGGCCACCTCATGTGAAGAGTTGACTCATTGGAAAAGACCCTGATGCTGGGAGGGATTGGGGGCAGGAGGAGAAGGGGATGACAGAGGATGAGATGGCTGGATGGCATCACCGACTCGATGGACATGAGTTTGAGTAAACTCCGGGAGTTGGCAATGGACTGGGAGGCCTGGTGTGCTGTGATTCATGGGGTCCAAAGAGTTGGACATGACTGAGCAACTGAACTGAACTGATCTCTTGGGTACAAGGACAGATATTAATGTCTTACAATGACATGAGGAAAAATATGAATGTACAACAAAAACAAAAATTATTTTTTTGAAATAAGAAGAATTATTCACAGGAGAAAAACATCACCACCAAAAGAGTAGAGGAAGAAAGAACAGGTACAAAGGAGTCGAAAAGACAGGATGTCCTGGAAATTTTGTTAGGAAATTATCAATGGCAAAAAGAGAGAGTATGAGGGGAGGTTATTCAGAGTGTCAGAAATTTAAAATGACAATTTTAAGATATCTTGATTTTTACTTTATTCAAAAACCCAAAATTGGAGAGTTTTTTTGTTTTTTTGTTTTTTTTCCTCCTAGGACCATTTCCTTGAATTGCCACCATACACAGGCTGGCCTTTGTGAAGTACACAGCTCCTCAAGCAGAGAGTACATTTCAGGTAATAAAATACCAAGCTGAAAATTCCCTCCTTCTGAGATTTGTACCCTGTTTCTAACTCAACTCTAAATCAGCACAAACAACCAGGTATCAAGGACAGACTTTTTTTTTTTCCCACTGTATGAGGCTCTGTATGTTTGTTTCTGAGATAGCTTTCAGCCTTCCATGTTCTCTCTGGTTTTGAATAGTTTGATATTTTTCCTCCATACTCGTATCTTTAGTTTGAAACATAAAAAAAGGGATGGGAATGTCAACCAAAACAATTGTGCTCACTATAGATTCCACATAGCAGGCTGACACTAAATTACCATTTCACGGTATGTATCTGGGAAGACTTGTGTCTTTCTGACTTGTTGATACTGGTTCTTTCTCTGAAAGAATATCTTTTAAGTTTCTTTTTCTCCCCTGATTTCTCACCAGAAAGTAATTTCCTTCAGCTTGAACAGAAACATTATGGCTTCTATTCCACTTCCCAGAGATTTATTGGAAGCCCTGACATTTCCTATAACATTTCTTAATGTCTTCTTACTATCTAAATTACCTATTCTGGGAAGAATTGAGGCCCAGCTATGATCAATATTCTATTCACTTTTCTGAAACCAAACAGGAATTCATTGAGGAAGTCGGGTGTTGGATAACTCTAGAGGTTGCTGGGCTTTAGTGAAAGGAATATGACAATTAGAATTAAAATACTGAAGTTTTACAAGGAAGTTGTTTAGATTTTCTAAGCCAATTGTTTCAAAAAGAAAATAACAGTGAATTTTGAGAGGTTGTAAGGAGGATCAAATAAAAAATGTATTATTTGATGTCCATTACCATCACAACCACAGTTGTCACTCTCTCTACACTGCTTGGCACTCAACATATTTAGGTACACGGACTTTCAACTACAAAAACCTACAACTGTGCCTGGAGAATTCTTATGGCCACAGAGTCTTTAGGAGAGGCTCTCAATAGTTAGGTAGAAAAGATGACATCCACTGGATGCTATTACTTAGCCCTCTACTTGGCCACTCCAGTGCTTACACAAAGGGTTCATGGTCAGAATAGCCATGGTAGAAGGAATTTAAGACTGCATGGGCCAACTGCCTGGGCTACTTCTCACCAAGGCTGATTTACCTAATGCTGTTTTGAAACATGTGAACTGTCAGTCGCTATAGAAATTGACACTGAGTCTTGGTAAGATACCACTCCTCAAGGAGTCAAGTCAGTCCCTGCATGGCAAGTTTATTGCATTCAGCTCTCTACGTAACCAAGGAGGGAGGCAGCAATTCACCTTTACTGAGACTTACAATATTCTATGCAGAAGTTTGTTGTCCCTGTTCATAGTCCTTCAGAATTACTATGTCAAGTGCTCACAGAGTGTTTGATTTATCATTATGGGATTCCATGTACTATTTCCTCAACCAAGGAGCCCACTTAACAATGAGACTGTGTAACAGTGAAAACATGACCACAGAATCCTTTGGTTCTTGGAGTATACCACATCATCCAAAAGCAACTGGAAGGATAGTAAGTTGAATGCTTCCTAAACCTCCAAATATTAGTACCAGGAAGAATGTTACTGTAAAATCAACAATATGGTGTAAGTATTGCAAGTGAGTGGGTGATAAAGTTATAAACTGGTAAAAGCCACAAAAAGGAAAATATTGGCTTAGTAGGTATAATCAAACTTTTGTGTCATTAATACAGGAAATGTTATCCAGATAATAGTCTTAAATAACCCTGGTAACATGCTATATATTACTAACTGGATAGTATCAAAACTTCACATGTATTTAAAAATATAATTATGCATGATCCACTATCTGAAAAGTTTGAAAATCTTTCTATTGGTATGGGTAAGTGAAAATATTGTTCTAAGCTAGGATAAAAAACAAAATCGAAAAAAACCCATATTTTATTCTCTTCTCATATCTTCTGTCATTCTCTCACTGTTAATAATCTTCATGTGTTACAAAATATCTTAACTTCATCTTTTCCTCTCTGAAGTTATCACAGAATTCCTAGTAATCAAGAATAATATATATTGGCCTCTTCATAAGGAGCGTTCATACTGTATTCTTTTATGTAAGACTATATGGAAATGAGTTGCTTTTAAAAGATCTTGCAGTTTTAAAGACTCCTCTCATAAGAATTCTTCATACTTGATTTACTTGCTAATTTCCTCCCTCTATAGGGAAACCAATATTCATTCATACATAACTTGACACAGCCATCTGGCAAAATAACTAAATCAAGAATCACCACTGGATACAATTTTGACAACAATTATTTCCTAGAATGATGTTGTAATGTTATTCAATTGTCCCCCTTCCATCTGGTACATGACATTGTGATGTGAAATTCCAAAACATTGCTAACACGCTCTCTCTCACTTTCTAATAGAAGATAAAGCGTAACTTTAAAAAAAAAATTTACATTAAGGTTTAATGTCCAATTTATAATTTCACATACCCAAAGATGATAAAGAAAATGACAACTTAATGAGATTCATACAATTCAATTTGGTTACCTTGTCTTGGGTTGGTGATATATATTTCCGTAGGTATATTTTAAAGCTGCCTCATACTTTTTAAAAACAGATGTAACATAAATTATAAATATCTTAATATTTCATGGGTACAAGATTTTATAATGGGGTGATTTCAATAAATCTGACATCAGCCAGATAGCATATGCTGAGGATTTACTGAGTATGGAACCTCTTACTAAGGGCTGTGGAGAGATGGAAGAGATTAATTCCTTCAGAAAAAGACATACTGCCTTGGCCCTCAAGGGACACAAGTCAAGTAATAATGGCAGTTAAGTAAATAACAGAGCATAAGAAAACCTTTAAAAGGAGGTATGCACCAGAAGACATCACTGTTGAGTGGCTCGGTCATGACTGACCCTTTTGTGACCCTATGGACTGTAGCCTTCCAGATTCCTCTGTTCTTGGGATTTCCTAGGCTAGAATACTGGGGTGGGTTGCCATTTCCCCCTCCATCCTCTGAATGGACTGGGGCATGGGTATCTATTAGTGGAAATGAGCCTGAGAAGGCAGGAAGTAACAAAGTTTCTTTGTAGGATTCCTCTCTTACCTTAAAAAATTATATACTTTAAGTCTTTTATCTAAAATTTGTTCTAATATAAAACTCTTTTTTTCCATGTGAATATTTGAGTCAAATGGGGGATCCTGGAAGTTTGACCAAGTTGTTTTGTCAGGTATATCTATCATATTTCCATACACCTTTGAGAATCTGAAAAGCAGAAAATATAAGTTTTGAAATAAGTGAGACAACCCAGGAGTTACACAAATGAAGAGCTCTAATTGTTGGTTAGTGCTAGAAAATTTACCACTGAACCTTTCTTGCTGTGTCTACATACTACTACAGAGAATTCCTTTTAGCTAAGTGTTGTATAAACTGGGATTCCACAGTTGATTATTTCTTATGCATTGCCTCAGTAACTCTAAATTAGTTCCAACCATGCACTTACATCATGGAGAGCTTTTTATATTCTAGGGAAAAAATACATGTTATGCCAAAAGAACAAAATTTCTGAAGTGATTTTGGACACAATATAGTGCAATTCATTTCCTTTCCATTGTCAAAATACCAAGTCTGTTGTTGATGGGGAAAGGATCAAAGTATATTGTGTTCTCAGAATAAAGTCAGAAACTGAACAATTTTTGTTGTTATTGGCCAATGAACAATATGCTTTTGAGAACACTTATTTTGCTGAGAGAGCAGAGGGGTTCAGTCAAATCCACTGTGCTGATGAAAAACTGAAATGTTTGTGAAAATGCATGAGGCCATTAATTCAGGTATCCAACTAATTTCTTCAACAAAATTGTGTTATAACACAATTCGGGGATTTCATTAGCAAAACAGTTGGTCTTTTGTATTTTCTTGACCACTTAAAAGGGTTGACCTTATAGTAGTTTGTACCTCTTAACACTAATAAAATATTCTCAAAGCCTATTTTAGGTAAGGATTCCTAATGTAAATTTGCAGAAATGATTTTATACATAGTATGCCTAGTTCCTGAGATAGAATTTTTTATTTAAAATATTTTCTCCTATTTCCTTATAAGATTATATTAGATGATAATTATTATAAATGATTAGATTTCTTAAAAGGCATTAAAAGAAGCTCTTCATATTTTGTATTGTCAGAATAAAAATGCATGGTTGTATTAAACTGTAGAAACATTGGTGCCCAAAGGGCCATACTCAGAAGCACTGAAAACTGAAAAAGATCTAGTTAGAAGACATTTTCTGAGCTTCTCTTATTTCTCTGAGGTCACTTTCAAATCTACATAATTGATTTAATTCACCATTAAAATCTTTCCAAGCAATAGATGTCAGGAGAATAATAAAATACTGAAAATCATTTTTATAATAATGTAAAACTTAGAGTTCATGTCATGAAATGTGAATTGGTATTATGTAAGACTACAATATTTGATTAAGTAGCTATTTTCATAAAGTGTCATTATGATACATTCAGTTTTTCAGTTTTTCAAGTTATTCAATCAAACTTATGCCAGCACTATCAAACCAAAGATTTCAGATGCCTACTCTCAATGTATATGGAGGAGAAATTAGTAATTTAATAGACTGACTTGCATTGGCAGTGTGTACAAGAGATGGTGAAAAGTAGAGTGCAGTGTTCTCATTGATCTTTATGGTTCAAGCTGGGATGATCCATGTAGTATGCTATCATTCACAAAAATGCAAGGATTAGGATTTATGCTCTTCAGGGAAAATCAGCATGCTCTTATTTTCTTTACTGTGTACTAAAAAAAAGTGGTGCTATTAATAGATAAATATTGAGTTCAATTTTCCTTTTGTAACCAGGCAAGTTAGTGTATATTCACACAGTCATTCATTCAGTCACAGCAAATTTCTTGATGGGCTTGTTGATGGCAAGGCACTGTGCCAAATGCAATACAAAGTCAACTGGATGGGAAGTTTGCTCTGTAAGTGGAAGTTACTCAAATGTTTCAACTCTCAGTTTTCTAATCTGTAATGTGAGATTTCCCCCCTTTCCCTCCTAATGAGAATGTTAGCAATCTTGACTATATTAAAAGGGTCAAATTAGATGTATTCACACACACACACACACACACACACATACACACCCCTCCACACTCAACATATAACTTCCTGCCCCATATATTTGAATTCTACTAAATGATGATGCTGTGAAAATGCTGCACTCAATATGCCAGCAAATATGGAAAACTCAGCAGTGGCCACAGGACTGGAAAAGGTCAGTTTTCATTCCAATCCCAAAGAAAGGCAATGCCAAAGAATGCTCGAACTACTGCACAATTGCACTCATCTCACATACTAGTAAAGTAATGCTCAAAATTCTCCAAGCCAGGCTTCAGCAATATGTGAACTGTGAACTTCCAGATGTTCAAGCTGGTTTTAGAAAAGGCAGAGGAACCAGAGATCAAATTGCCAACATCTGCTGGATCATCAAAAAACCAGGAGAGTTCCAGCGAAACATCTATTTCTGCTTTATTGACTATGCCAAAGCCTTTGACTGTGTGGATCACAATAAACTGTAGAAAATTCTTAAAGAGATGGGAATACCAGACCATCTGACTTGCCTCTTGAGAAATCTGAATGCAGGTCAGGTCAGAAAGCAACAGTTAGAACTGGACATGGAACAACAGACTGGTTCCAAATAGGAAAAGGAGTATGTCAAGGCTGTATATTGTCACCCTGCTTATTTAACTTATATGCATAGTACATCATGAGAAACGCTGGGCTGGCTGAAGCACAAGCTGGAATCAAGATTGCCAGGAGAAATACCAATAACCTCAGATATGCAGACAACACCACCCTTATGACAGAAAGTAAAGAGGAACTAAAAAGCCTCTTTTTGAAAGTGAAAGAGGAGAGTGAAAAAGCTGGCTTAAAGCTCAACATTCAGAAAACTAAGATCATGGCATCTGGTCCCATCACTTCATGGCAAATAGATGGAGAAACAGTGTTAGACTTTATTTTTTGGGGCTCCAAAATCACAGCAGATGGTGATTGCAGCCATGAAATTAAAAGACGCTTACTCTTTGGAAGGAAAGTTATGGCCAACCTGGATAGCATATTTAAAAGCAGAGACATTACTTTGCCAACAAAGGTTTGTCTAGTCAAGGCTATGGTTTTTCCAGTGGTCATATATGGACGTGAGAGTTGGACTGTGAAGAAAGCTGAGCACTGAAGAATTGATGCTTTTGAACTGTGGTGTTGGAGAAGACTCTTGAGAGTCCCTTGGACTGCAAGGAGATCCAACCAGTCCATCCTAAAGGAGATCAGTCCTGGGTGTTCATTCAAAGGACTGATGTTGAAGCTGAAACTCCAATACTTTGGTCACCTTATGCGAAGAGTTGACTCATTGGAAAAGACCCTGATGCTGGGAGGGATTGGGGGCAGGAGGAGAAGGGGACAACAGAGGATGAGATGGCTGAATGGCATCACCGACTCAATGGACATGAGTTTGAGTAAACTCCGGGAGTTGGCGATGGACAGGGAGGCCTGGCGTGCTGCAATTCATGGTCTCACAAAGAGTCGGACATGACTGAGCAACTGAACTGAACTGAAATGATTTTACCTGTGTCCTTGACAAAATAACAGTTTCTCCATGCATCTAGGAAGAAAATTGATTTTTTAATACTGTCATAAATTTACCTTCCAATTCAGAGTAGGTAAATTCACAGGGATTAACCTTGGTATTTTTTGTTTAGAGGTAGATAAACGTGTTTGATGTATGGAGTTAGAAATATTTTTTTTCTGAGACACATCTACTACCACTTTGTAACTAGGCCCCTACCTCCTCTGATATAAAAAAAGATGTTTACTTTGCTGTTATTCACTGTATCCAAGTTTGTCCTAGTGATTGAGTTGCCAATTGGAAACTTAGAAGTGGACTTATGGCTGAGAGTGGATATAAAACTGAACAGATACAGAGGGACTCATTATGACCCTGTGAATAAAAATTTTATGGACAAAACTCTAAATGTATATGGTACGTTGACTCATAGACAGCTTTTTGGGTTATCCTGTTGGCTAATGCCTCCTAAGTGTAACCTGAATAAGACAGAAGAATGGATGTCTGCACCTAATGAGGAAAGTGCATTGTAAGCCTTCACTTCTGAGATATTATTTATAGCTCAGGTTACCACCGGCATCCAACAAAATAGATCCATATCCATATAGCTGTTTCTTGTTTCCTTTTGTTTCAAAGTATTTAATGCAAAGGGCTTTCCAGGTGGCGTTAGTGGTAAAGAACTCACCTGCCAGTGCAGAAGATGTACGAGATGTGGGTTCAATCCCTGGGTTTGGAAGATCCCCTGGAGAAGGGAACGGCTACCCACTCCAGTATTTTTGCCTGGAGAATCCCATGGACAGAGGAACCTGATGGGCTACAGTCCATGGGGTTGCAAAGAGTTGGACATGATTGAATTGACTTAGTACACATGCACTTAATATAAAACCTTATTTTACTGTAAACTTAGCAAGAATATGTCTGATATTATATGTAGCCTTATTACTGAAAGTAGTCCCTAAAGCTACTCAGATCTTCAGAATTCTTTGAAGAACACTGCTTCTAAAACCTTTCTTATTATTTTAACAATTTTCATGTATAAATATAAAGCTTCTTGTCTTATTTTCTTTATGGGTATTATACCAGTTATGGGTGTAGTGACCTTATTAGTTTTTCTTCAAATGTTAAGAAAGGTGCAAATCCCAAATCTATCTCTGGAGTCAAGTCCTCTTTACTGGGGCTTCCCTTGTGCCTCAGCAATAAAGAATTACCTGCCAATGCAAGAAACAAGAGTTCAATCCCTGGGTCGAAAAGATCCCCTGGAGAAGGAAATGGCAACCCACTCCAGTATTCATTCCTGGGAAATCTCATGGCCAGAGGAGCCTGGCAGGCTGCAATCCATGGGATTGTAAAGAGTTGGACATGACTTAGTGACCAAGGAACAACAGCAACCTCTTTACTGAGCACTAGATCCACATTTTCAACTGCTTGTTGGTAATTTTCATAATGATATCCAAGGAGCACTTCAAATTGTGTCCAGAATTAAACTCAATATCTTGACTCTATCACCCAAGATCTTTCTCTAGTTGGTATTATTTTTGACTCATTTAATGATGTGTGTGTTAAGTTGCTTCAGTTGTGTCCAGTGCTTTGAGACCCTATGGACTCTAGCCCACCAGGCTCCTCTGTCCGTGGGATTCTCCAGGCAAGAATACTGGATTGGATTGCCATGCCCTCCTCCAGGGAATCTTCCCAACTCAGGAATTGAACCCCCGTCTTTTACAGCTCCTGCATTGGCAGGTGGGTTGTTTATACTAGTGTCACCTGGGAGGGCCACTTAATGATATATTATGATGCAAATGACTCATATCAGAAACAGAAAGAACACTCCAACACCCATGTATTTATCCTCAAATATTAGACTCCCTCATTCTTACTTTTCTCTTTGCCCACACATAATCTTTCCTAATTTTGCTTATATGGTTTGCCTGAAATACAATTTAGATCACATATTATAATCAAATTCTACTATCTTGAAATCCTGGGTTATGTTCTATTAGTAGCATTGTTTCAGGCACATTGTTAAAAACTGCTGAGAGCTCTTTTAACAAGTTAATCTTTCCTCCTTCTTTACATACTTTTAGTGTTAAGAAAAAGGTCAAATCTTGATGCTTCATATTCTACCCCAAACGAAGGAAAGAAAAGGGTTTAAAATTAACATTAGGGGCCTCTTTCTTAAATGCTGAGTATGAATAACCCACTAATGGAACCACTAAATTATTTCATTAGGATAAGGAAGAAAGGAATTGAAAGAATAGGTATAAACGGAAGATTTACTCTTCACACTCAGAACATAATTTTTATGTCTCTTTCTGGGGAATATCAAATCCATTACAAGGTAGTCCCACAAGAACAGTTTCTTATTATAGACATTGAAGATACTGGCTCAGATGAATCAATGAATGAACATCTTCTGATTTCAATTTTGGATAAACTTCATTACTCATACTCAGCACTTTTATAAATGCTCTATTTATGAAAGATGTATTTTAGGCAATGTAAGAGCATTCATCTTCTGTTTATTTTAATTAAGGAAATCAAGTAGAGATTAAATTACATCTGATTTGCATGACATGTTACTTGCCACATCTTGAAGTAAACAGGTACACAAACAAAGTGTGCCCTTGAAAAAGGACCAAATCGCCACTTTCCAAAATAAAAGAACAGATTAACATGTAAGAGTAGTCAAATCCTTTAACACTTAAAATTTTGACAGAACTGATCTTGTCCTTTAAAGATAATTCATTCAAGTGTGGAAATGATGTCACACTTGGTCTGGGCAGTGCTTCTATTCACTCTCCTGTAAGAAAACATCTGTTATTGCCAACAGTCAGTTTCAGATATTTCTTGTCCATTTATCTCTTTCTCAACACACCCTTAAACACTTCAGATCTGGTCCTGTTTTATCCTCAGAAGATATCGTCTCCTTTTATTACCAGGTTAATACTTCTGTATTCGTAGGGAGAGTTGCTCCAGAAATATCTGCTATGATGGATGGAAATAGATGAGGACTCGAAGGCTAATGGAAAATCTAATAAAAATGTTACCACCCTGGAGGAATATAATACTATAATAACACAATATAATGAAGTAAGCTTTTTCTCTTTTAGTGTATCATGTGATACAATGTTTAATCTTCTGAGCAAGGACCCAAGTGTATTGAGTTAAAGCCCACTGAGGTAAAAATCTGTACTGTCAACCAGTGGTCTCAAAGGCATAGCCTAAACCTCAGAGATGTACATAGAAGGAATAAACTTATTGGAAGGGGAGCAAGACTTCTTGATGGTTTGTTAGCCTCATAGTTTGAGAGAGCTTTCAGCACACCTTGAACATTGAATTACTGGTTAAGACTGGCACCTTGGGGCTTCCCTGGTAGCTCAGTGGGCAAGAATCTACCTGCAATGCAGGAGATGAAAGTTCAATTGTTGGGTCAGGATGACTACCCTGGAAAAGGAAATGGCAATCTACTTCGGTATTCCTGCCTGGGAAATCCCATGGACAGAGGAGCCTGGTGGGCTACAGTCTATGGGGTTGCAAATAGTTAAACAACTGAAAACAGCAGCTACTGGCACATTATGTAAGTAACAAAAGCACCAACAAATCTGAAAACTTTGGGGGACACAGAGGACAGTTCTTCTCCCTCCAAGTGATTATTAGTATTTCACTCTTACCCTATCTCCAGTCTCACATTCTCTCTGCCCTAAGAGATTGGAGTCGCCAACCTGACTAGTAAGTGGAAGGAGAAGCTGCCTGCATAGCACAGCCTGCCTGTATTTTCTTCCTCCAGGAGGAAGGTGTCTTAAGAAACGTACACTCAAATCTGCTCCTCCAGGGGAGGTCATCTGCCTAATTTAGGGGATCAAACTCACTTGCTCACCTATGTAAGTAAAATTCTCCTATGTCACCTCCATCAGTAAAAAATATATAAATATATATATTTGGCCATCATCTCTCTTGTAACCCAGTTGGTTCAGAACTATGGTAGGTAAGATATACACTATATTTGGGGGATGAGTTCTCAAATTCATATTTATCAATACCTTAAACCTTCCTCCTAATACTAAAAAGAAAATATAAAACTAGGCATTAAATGGGCTAATGCCTTGTAAGTACTTAGTGCATTAATACAGGACCTAGTACATGAATATTCTCTTCCCTCCTTTGCCTCTAAGTCCTCCTTTTACTACTGCTATTAAAGCTACTATTTTCCTGACTATTGGTGCTGTGACTGCTGCTGCTTCTCCTACCTACTCCAGCGCTGCGTCCACTGCTGATACTTCTATGATTATTATGGTTACTATTGTCACTGCTTCTGTTGCTGCTGATACTGCTGCTGATACTACTATTACTAGTATTACTACATGCTATATAGACAATAGAGAAGATTAGGGAACAATCCAAGAAACATCATCGACAACTATCAACTAGTTTCACTCCTTAGATTTTTCACAGACAAGCCTACAGTTTTAAACTGTTGTGGCTTTATAGCATTTGTGAACTTGATATGAACACTGAAAATTGTTAATGGTTCTAAAGGTGGAATTATCTTTATTGCTATTAACTTGTTCTGTCACTCTTAACAATTAACCTCATTGACTCTATAGAAAAAGGAAATGATCCATGGTTTTTCTCGTGACTAACTATCACATTCTGGAATACTGGATCTGTGAACTGCTGATTGTAGCATCTTCTTAGACTGAATATCCTGATGGAGTTTTCTCAAGACTTCTAAGCTGTTTACAAGCTGAAGCATGGATGCAAGAAAAACCTAATAATCCTCAATGAGGACATGAGGTATAGCTCTCTGCTGTCCACTGGGATAATCCTCCCTATTTAGCACAAATGGTCTCATAGACCTTCTCCCTTCAGCAACCACACCAAGACTGCAGGTGTGTCTTTCCGAATGAAATAAAAAATCTTTCTGAAAGAGTTATGCCATTCTAAAATTCCCCTGCTATTAAATATAATAAATCTCCATATGTTTGGAATTCAGAAGGGTCCAATATGTCCATATTCAAAATCTACATGAAGAAGAGTGATAGCAATCCTGGCCCATTTCTCTCACTGTTTACCATACACACAGAAAGGAAATCTGTGATCCACAGTGCCAGTTCTTGTGAGATCTAATCTGACACAAAGGATGACAACAGAACTCTGAAAATGCTTGCTTTTAGCTCCATCACTGTCTTCTGCTATTTCATGCGGATGGTACAAATACAGTTGAAACGGCTTTTAAAAGGCTCTCTCAAGGCTTTTAGCTACATTTGTACTCTTGAGAATTGGAACCACACTCCTTCCTCTTAAACAGATCCAATGTTTACCCATGCTTATCCACAAGCAAGACTGGCTTTATTTTCATCTATGTTTTAGAATTTCAAACATAGGAATGTTTCTATATTTGTTCTTTAATCATTTATTTATTGAAAGAGCTCATTTGTCACACCCAGAGCTGCAATATAACTTGTGTCTATTTAAGAAAATGAATTAGTTGGTCCCAAACTCTGGATTGTGACAGCATGAGTTTTTAACTTGGTGAGTATTGACATGAAGATGAGAACTGATAGCATCTTTGGAAAAGAAGAGACGTTGACTTTTCAGTTGTTAATAACTTCAGAAGGGTGTATTAATTTTAAAACCATTAGGTTTTTATAAAAAATGCTGGAGTCATTAAATGACAATAAATTCAATGAACAAGGTTTGTTTATTTTTAGCTGCACTGGGTCTTTATTGTTGCCTGTGGGCTTTCTCTTGCTCTAGCAAATGGACGCTACTCTTTGTTGCAGTGCACGGGCTTCCCTCATTGGGGAGCATGGTCTCTAGGAGCACAGACTTCATTTGTTGTGCACGTAGACTCAGTGGTTGCAGCTCCAAGGCTCTAGAGTGCTGGCTCAGTAATTGTGCTCAGGCTCAGTTGCTCCACGACGTGTGGGATCGTCCCAGACCTGGGATCAAACCTGCATTGGCAAGCAGATTCGTAACCACTGGACCACCTGGAAAGCCCCAATGAAAACTTTAAAATTTGACATTATTGTTTTATTTTACAGTGGACCACTGTGTACACAAAGCATCACATTCTACAAAAACGTCCTTTTAGTGGTCTTTAAATTCAAAAGATGGGCATCTGTCCAGTTGACACTTGTTCTATGTGTGTATTGTAGGTTATATGTCCAGTCTTTTTTCTTGCCTCATGGCTTTCCTTACCTTTCACAAATCTCTTATATTCTTAGTTGTTTTGAATGCTCCATAAACCACCAATAAGTTAATGGATCATATATTAGTGCATTTTTAAAAAACAAGAAAATTTTTGAAAGGAAAGTGTATCCTGGCAATGAAACTTGTACTATATCTTTTTGTTATATCGTATGTCTGATCGTCTTAACCTTCAGCTATCTAAAGTCAATGGATGACAAGCATGATGAACAGTTTTGCTGACCTTTCCCCAGGTGATTCTATCGTTATCCAAAAATGGAAAAAAAAAAAAAAGGTGCCATTGCCATAAAATGTTAATACTAAAGCGGCATGGTCTCCAGAATTTTACTAAATGAACATTAAAGACTACTATGAAAATTATTTTATGGTTATATTATTTGGAATTTCTGTTGTATAAGTAACTAAGTTATACATTTTTCTTGATTTATAGAATATGAATAAAAATAACTCAGCACACATAGTATGAGTTATTTGTACAATTAAATTTTATAACTGCCATGGTAAAAAGATAGCACAACCATGCTATTCAGCATTAAGGTATGAAAAGACTCATTTAAAAATTTAATATTTATCTATACAGAACTCTCTTTGCTAATTGTTCAGCTACATTTAACACTGAGTTTGTAGGCTGACTAAATAAGAGGGTTGGTTTAGCATGCTAAAGAAAGTCTTTCCCTTCTGTCAGCTCAGAGGAGTGAATTACTATTCTACCTTCTTAAGATACAGTTTATTAATAAAAGGATGCAAGTTCATTAATTTGCTTATTTAGCAGGTTCTTAGTAAGCACCTCATTACAGGCAGAGCCTTGGGAAGCTGCAGAATGTAAAAGTACTTAAAATATGTTTTTTTTCATAATGTAGAAATAATTATTTTAATTCTAGTTAGTATATTCTAATAATTCTAATCATGATTGCTTTAATAAAAATGCACTTATCTGAAAATCACAAACAGTGGGGCATAACTATATATATAGCTGTGATACAAACCTATTGCTTTATTTCTACATTCACAGCATGTGTGGTGTGAGTGTGCCACACTAAATCTTGAAATAGCTTAGAGGAAAGATGAATTCCAATCAGGAAAGCTTTTTGAGGAGAGGATGGTACTTGTGGATCAGTAGAGTTTCTTTTTCTCGTGATGCTAATTTGAGGATATTGTAGTCAAAACCGAAGAATTTGCAGGTGAAAGAAGACCAAGTCATACAAATTATATTACCTCAGGTACTATAATAAACATTGCACCATTTGGAATTGATGAAGTGACTTAATCATTTGTGCCTAAAAACATAAATATTACCTTTTAAATTATCATATATATGGCTATTTGAATTTATTTTTATAGCTACTCAGGTGGCTTTATACTACTACAGGAAAAAAATACTGAATGTATTCAGGTTAGTTATTTTTAACATATAGCATCAATTACACTATGTGGTTATACAGTCAATTAGAAAGCTTCCAAGCTTGAAAATAAATTTAGCTCAGTCATCCACAAATACTCAAACTCAATTTAACACATGGTGCTGTTCATCAAGAATAAGCCACTCAGAAAAGCACTACTCAATATGTGCCAATTTTGCCAATAAATGTATAAATAATTGCACTCTTTATTTCTATTCCTGATATTTTCAGCCAGGAAAAGTTTTTGAATCAGCTGGGAATCAACTTCTTATCTGCAACCACCACCTCACATCACAAATAAAGAAAATCCTATTTTCAGTATTTGGCAGCTAAAGTCTTTTGGGAAAGAATGAAAAGAAACTATGGATTTGGTTGTGGACTTGTATTCACTTCTTATTTCAAAGTATATGTTCATGGCAGCAGGTATTACAGTTTCTGTTTCTCTTCCAAAACATCAGAATAAGCTTCTTTATGAAACTTAAAAGATTGTATTTGTGAACTCTTTTTATTTCTTAGAAGAAAAGACTCAGACGTAGTCTATGGTATTTCTATTTATTTTTTAAGCATTTTTACAAATATGTATTGTCAGGAGTGGAAACAGAAAGGCCCACAAGCATCCCAGTTCCGAGCCTCCCAAGATAGGACATCAACTAGAACTCCTCACATACCCAGCTGTGACTCCAAGGATTCCACTTGCCACCACTTTTCCTAGGTAAAATGCAGGGAATGTTTCCTTGGTATTTAGCTGAAATTTAGGACAAACTGAGAGATTATAAAATCAGCCAGGACTCTGGGGAACTTCCTTATACCCTGGGGGCCCATCAAATTCAAGCTGTAACTTAAGTTTGTAGTTGCCTGGTGTACCTTCTAAAAGCTGATTTATGGAGGCAGTACAGATGGTCCTACATATCTGTGGATTCTACATCCATGGATTCAATCAACTGTGGATTTGAAAATATTTGAAAAAAAGTCCTATAAAATTCCAAAAAGCAAAACTTGAATTTGCAACTACTTACATAGCATTCACATTGTATTATGTATATCAAAGTACTCTAGAGATGATTTGAATCAAGAGAATGTGCGTACCTTATTTGCAAATACTATACCATTTCATATAAAAGATTTGAGCATCTGTGGATTTGGGTATCTGAGGGAATTCCTGGAACCAGTCCTCCGTGGAGTCTGGATACTGAGGAGAAGATGATTGCTGAGCCTAGTGGTTAACAATGTGGACTCTAGAGGCAGACTCCTGTGGTCAAGCCATGGCCCCCCACCCACTAGAAGTGAGGGCATTTGTTTTTCTGCAAAATCAGATTCATAATTAAAGCATTTTTATTATGAAACTGCTCTGATGGGACTTCCCTGGTAGTCTAGTGGTTAAGAATCTGCCTTCAAATGAGGGGACAGAGGTTAGATCCTAGTAGGGGAACTAAAATCCCATGTGCTTTGGAGCAACTAAACCCAAATGCTACGACTAGAGAAGCTCCTGCACTGCAACTAGAGGAAAACCCATGTGCCACAATGAGGGCACAATGCAGAAAAAATAAAATAAAAAACTGCTGTGATGATTAAATGAAATTACGTTATCAACATAAAGTATTTAAAAGATGGCACGGTGCATATTAGGTGTTAAATGTCAATTTGCATTGATACACTTTCTGAGGAAGACTCCCGGATAGTTGTTGTTCAGTCGCTCAGCTGTGTGATTGTTTACGATCCCATGGACTGCAGCACACCAGGTATCCCATTCCTTCACTATCTTCCCGAATTTGCTCAAACTCATGTCTACTGAGTCGGTGATGCCATTTAACCATCTCATCCTCTGTTGCTCCCTTCTCCCCCTGCCTTCAATCTTTCCCAGCATCAGGGTCTTTTCAAATGAGTCAGTTCTCCTCATCAGGTGGCCAAAGTATTGGAGTTTCAGCTTCAGCACCAGTCCTTTCAATGAGCATTCAGGGTTGATTTCTTTAGGATTAACTGGTTTGATCTCCTTGCAGTCCAAGGGACTCACCAGAGTCTTCTCCAGCACCACAGCTCAAAGGCATCAATTCTTCAGCACTCGGACTTTATGATCCAACTCTCACATTTGTACATGACTACTGGAAAAACTGTAGTTTTGACTATATGGAGCTTTGTTGGCAAAGTGATGTCTCTGTTTTTATATGTTGTCTAGATTTATCATAGCTTTACTTCCCAGGAACAAGCATCTTTTAATTTCATGGCTAAAGTCATGTCTGCAGTGACTTTAGAGTCCAAGAAAATAAAATCTGTCATTGTTTCCATTCTTTCCCCATCTATTTGCCATGAAGTGATGGGGCCAGATGCCATGATCTTAGTTGTTTGAATGCTGAGTTTTAAGCCAGCTTTTTCACTCTCCTCTTTCACCTTAATCAAGAGGCTCTTTAGTTCCTCTTTGCTTTCTGTCACAAGGGTGGTGTCAACTACATATCTGAGATTATTGATATTTCTCCCAGTAATCTTGATTCCAGCTTGTGATTCATCCAATACTTATTGTAGTTATCCTTTTTGCAAGACTTGGTGAAAAACTATCTTTATTATATTTCATTCACATACATAATATTTCATATTTCATACACATATTTATATTAGAAAATGCTGATAGGGAATAGAATAACAAGTCAGTCGCAGCTTTGTCCAGATTCGACAATTAAAATTATTTTACTTTTCTCTTTACAACTTTCTGTACTTCAAAAAGTACCTCAATTGAATACCAGAAAATATATTATTAGACTGCTCAGCCAATCCAATGGAAAAAAGATTTTTATCTCTTCTATTTACAGATATGACTGTCAAATAAAATTGAAAATAAAATAACAGCTGACATTTATTAAAAACTTCATGTGTGCTCAGTTCTAAGAACTTTACAAGTATTAATTATTTAATAATGCTAATTACAAAACTATGAGGTGATGTGATTTTATTTTATTTTTAAAATTGTTTTTCATTTGTTTATATTAGTTGGAGGCTAATTACTTTATAATATTGTAGTGGTTTTTGCCATACATTGATATGAATCAGCCATGGATGTACATGTGTTCCCCATCCTGAACCCTCCTCCCACCTCTCTCCCCATCCCAACCCTCTGAGTCATCCCAGTGCACCAGCCCTGAGCACTTGTCTCATGCATCAAACCTGGACTGGAGATCTGTTTCACAATTGATAATATACATGTTTCAATGCTATTCTCTCAGATCATCCCACCCTCACCTTCTCTCACAGAGTCCAAAAGTCTGTTCTATACATCTGTGTCTCTTTTTCGGTCTTGCATATATGGTTATCATACCATGTTTCTAAATTCCATATATATGCATTAGTATACTGTATTGGTGTTTTTCTTTCTAGCTTACTTCACTCTGTATAGTGGGCTCCAGTTTCATCCATCTCATTAGAACTGATTCAAATGTATTCTTTTTAATGACTGAGTAATATTCCATTGTGTATATGTACCACAGTTTTTTTATCCATTCATCTGCCGATGGGCATCTAGGTTGCTTCCGTGTCCTGGCTATTATAAATAGTGCTGCGATGAACATTGGGGCGCACGTGTCTCTTTCAGATCTGGTTTCCTCGATGTGTATGCCCAGGAGTGGGATTGCTGGGTCATATGGCAGTTCTATTTCCAGTTTTTTTAAGGAATCTCCACACTCTTCTCCACAGCGGCTGTACTAGTTTGCATTCCCACCAACAGTGTAAGGGTTCCCTTTTCTCCACACCCTCTCCAGCATTTATTGCTTGTGGACTTTTGGATAGCAGTCATTCTGACTGGCGTGAAATGGTACCTCATTGTGGTTTTGATTTGCATTTCTGTAACAATGAGTGATGTTGAGCATCTTTTCCTGTGTTTGTTAGCCATCTGTATGTCTTCTTTGGAGAAATGTCTGTTTAGTTATTTGACCCATTTTTTGATTGGGTCGTTTATGTTTCTGGAATTGAGCTGCAGGAGTTGCTTGTATATTCTTGAGATTAATTCTTTGTTGCTTCGTTTGCTTTTATTTTCTCCCATTTTGAAGGCTGTCTTTTAACCTTGCTTATAGTTTCCTTTCTTGTGCAAAAGCTTTAAAGTTTCATTAGGTCCCATTTGTTTATTTTTGCCTTTATTTCCAATATTCTGGGATGTGGGTCATAGAGTATCCTGCTGTGATTTATGTAGGAGAGTGTTTGACTATGTTCTCCTCTAGGAGTTTTATAGTTTCTGGTCTTACATTTAGATCTTTAATCCATTTTGAGTTTATTTTTGTGTATGGTGTTAGAAAGTGTTCTAGTTTCATTCTTTTACAAGTGGTTGACCAGTTTTCCCAGCACCCCTTGTTAAAGAGGTTGTCTGTTTTCCATTGTATATCCTTGCCTCCTTTGTCGAAGATAAGGTGACCATAGGTTCGTGGATTTATCTCTGGGCTTTCTATTCTGTTCCATTGATCTATATTTCTGTCTTTGTGCCAGTACCATACTGTCTTGATGACTGTGGCTTTGTAGTATAGTCTGAAGTCAGGCAAGTTGATTCCTCCAGTTCCATTCTTCTTTCTCAAGATTGCTTTGGCTATTCGAGGTTTTTTGTATTTCCATATAAATTGTGAAATTATTTGTTCTAGTTCTGTGAAGAATACCATTGGTAGCTTGATAGGGATTGCATTGAATCTATAGATTGCTTTGGGTAGCGTGCTCATTTTGACAATATTGATTCTTCCAATCCATGAACATGGTATATTTCTCCGTTTATTTGTGTCCTCTTTGATTTCTTTCATCAGTATTTTATAGTTTTCTATATATAGGTCTTTTGTTTCTTTAGGTAGATATATTCCTAAGAATTTTATTCTTTTCATTGAAAATAATTTTAGGTTCACAGAAAAATTGTAATGATAGTACATAGTGCTGTGCCATATATTTTGCACAACTATAGTATTCTTATCAAACCTAAAAAATTAACATCAGTGCAACACTAATAACTGAAATACAGACTCTATTTAGGTTTTCCAAGTTTTTTCCATTATTGTCCAATATCTGTTGTAGAATGTAACCCAGAACACCAAGCATCCTTAGTCTCTTGCAATCCTCAAATCTATGACAGCTTCTTAGTTTTTTCTTTATTTTTATGACCTTGATACTTCTGAAGTATGTCCCTTGATTTGGATTTGTCTGATGTTTCCTCATGATCAGACTTGGGTTATGGATTTTGGTGGACTATTCTCATTGCTTTACATCAGAGAGTACTGACTATCAAAATTACTTATTACTAATAATGTTAACCTTGATACTTGGTTAAGGTGGTCTGCCGGATTTCTCATGACGGAGATACTGTCTTTCCATTTCCTTAACTGTATTCTTTATAAGTGAATCCATTGACAGATGAATGGATGAAGAATATGTGGTAAAAATATACAGTGGAATACTACTCAGATATTTAAAAAAAAAAGACATAATGCCATTTGCAGCAACATGAATAAGCCTAGAGTTTATCACACGAAGTGAGGAAGTAAAAAAAAAATAAATATCATATGATATCATTTATATGTGGAATCTAAAATATAATACAAATGAATTTATACACAAAACAGAAACAGATTCCCAGACATAGACAACAAAGTTATGGTTTGTTGTCTACAAGATCTTCTAGAACTAACACCAAACAAAGATGTCCTTTTCATCACAGGGGACTGAAATGCAAAAGTAGGAAGTCAAGAGATACCTGGAGTAACAGGCAAGTTTGGCCTTGGAATGAAAAATGAAGCAGGGCAAAGGCTAGTAGAGTTTTATTAAGAGAATGCACTGGTCATAGCAAGCACCCTCTTCCAATAACACAAGAGATGACTTTACACACGGACATCACCAGATGGTCAATACTGAAGTCAGATTGATTATGTTCTTTGTAGCCAAATTTTGAGAAGCTCTGTACAGTCAGCAAAAACAAGACTAGGAGCTGACTGTGGCTCAGATAATGAACTCCTTATTGCCAAATTCAGACTTGGATTGAAGAAAGTAGGGAAAGTCACTAGACCATTCAGGTATGACCTAAATCAAATCCCTTACAATTATACAGTGGAAGTGACAAATAATTTCAAGGGATTAGATCTGATAGAGTGCCTGAAGAACTATGGACAGAGGTTTGTAACATTGTACAGGAGGAAGTGATCAAGACCATCTCCAAGAAAAAGAAATATCAAAAGGTAAATGGTTGTCTGAGGAGGACTTACGTACAAATATCTGAGAAAAGAAAAGCGAAAGGCAAAGGAGAAAAGGAAAGATATACTCATCTGAATGCAGAGTTCCAAAGAACAGCAAGGAGAGATAAGAAAGTCTAAGTGAACAATGTAAAGAAATAGAGGAAAACAATAAAATGGGAAAGACTAGAGATCTCTTCAAGAAAATTAGAAATATCAAGAGAACATTTCATGTAAATATGGGGACAATAAAGGACAGAAATGGTATGGACCTAACAGGAGCAGAGGTTATTAAGAAGTGGTGGCAAGAATGCACAGAAGAACTATACAAAAAAAAAAAAAGATATTAATGACCCAGATAATCACAACAGTGTGATTGCTCAACTAGAGCAAGACACTCCAGGGAGTGTAATATCAAGTGGGCCTTAGAAGGTATCACTATGAACAAAGCTAGTGGAGGTGATGAATTCCAGCTGAGCTATTTCAAATTCTAAATATGATTCTGTTAAAGTGCTGCACTCAATATGCCAACACATTTGAAAAACTCAGCAATGATCACAAGATTGGAAAAGATCAATTTTCATTCCAATCCCAAAGAAGGGCAATGTCAAAGAATGTTTAAACTACCACATGATTGCACTCATTGCACAATTGCACTCATTTCACATGCTAGCAAGGTAATGATAAAAATTCTTCAAGTTAGGCTTCAACAGTATGTGAATTGAGAACTTTCAGATGTACAAGCTGGATTTAGAAAAGGCAGAGGAACCAGAGATCAAATTGCCAACATCTGTTGGATCATAGAAAAAGCAGGAGAATTCCAGAAAAACATCTACTTCTGCTTCATTGACTCTGCTAAAGCCTCAGTTGTGTGGATCACAACAAACCATGCAAAACTCTTAAAAGGAAAAGGTAGGAAAGAACTAAATTGGGAGCTTGGGGTTAATATCCATACACTATTATATACAAAATAGATAACGAACATATACCTCTATATAGCACAGGGAATGATATCCAGTATTTAGTAATAACCCCTGATAGCTCAGTTGGTAAAGAATCTGCCTGCAATGCAGGAGACCCTGGTTTGATTCCTGGGTCAGGAAGATCCCCTGGAGAAGGCATAGACTACCCACTCCAGTATTCTTCGGCTTCCCTTGTGGCTCCGCTGGTAAAGAATCCGCTTGCAATGCAGGAGACCTGGGTTTGGACCCTGGGTTGGGAAGACCTCCTGGAGAAAGGAAAGGCTACTCACTCCAGTGTTCTGCCCTAGAGAATTCCACAGACTGTATAGTCCATGGGGTTGAAAAGAGTAGGACACGACTGAGCGACTTTCACTTTCGTAAGGGAAAAAAAAATCTGAAAAAAATTATACATATGTATAAATGAATCACTTTAGTGTATACCTGAAACTCACACAGTGCTGTAAATCAACTATGCTTTATTAAAAAATAGAAATAAAAACATAAAGATGTTACCAATTAAAAAAACGAAGTGAGTCCCTGGATCCAGCCTACACAGGAGGAAGGGAAATTAAGCCTCACTTCCTGGAGGAAGAATTATCAAAGAATATAAATTATTGTGATAACTAATAATATTTGGGAAGAATGATATTTTGTGGGCATGCAAATATTTTTATTCTCCTTAAAGTTTTGTCTACTGATTTAGCATTCATCCATGGATTGTGCCTGCAGCAGTTATCATGCAATGTCCTAAGGGAGATTTTCTACTTTTCTCACACCTTCTACATTTATTACATAAAATTCTTCTGACTAATATTGGCAATCTTTATTATTTGAAATACTTCTATAGTTATTTGTCCCTTCTCTCCAATGTGTTTATTTTTGGATCATTTATATCAGTGTTGATTTATGAATATTTATTTTATTCTTTGGATTTTTGATCCAATACTAAGCTTCTTTATTTTGTTTATCAACTTGTTCCAGTTTTGCCCTTAGTAACTTTTTCAGATTGTCTTCTGTGTCATTTAGACATGCTCCAACCTCAGTTGGTATTATCCTGCCCCAACTTTAGAATCAGCTATGTCTCCAAGAAGCACTGGTTCCTTTTGTAAGAGAATGGTATTTAAAAATAAGTCCAGGAATTAAGTACATTAATTGCTACTGCTTCAAGGATCTCTTGGTGGAGAGAGTTGGGAAATGTATGTATTTATTATCCTATGTATACATATATATATATATATATATACATATATGTATATACATGTATATATAAACTGCTCTGTCTTTTATCTGCATAGTAGTAGTGTTAGTCACTCAGTCATATCCAACTCTCTGTGATCCCATGGACTATCCAGCCAGACTCCTCTGTCCCCAGAATTCTCCAGGCAAGAATACTGGGGTGGGTATATATGCTTAGTCTCTCAGTAGTGTCCAACTCTTTGCAATCCCGTGGACTGTAGTCCACCAGGCTCCTCCGTCCACGGGGCTCTCCAGGCAAGAATACTGGAGGGGGCTGCCATTCCCTTCTCCAGGGGCTCTTCCTGACCCAGGGTTTGAACCTGGTTCACAGCATTGCAGGCAGATTCTTTACGGTCTGAGCTGCCCTAGGACATGTCCTTAAGAGTAATATTGTTATTAATTAATGACAATAATTAATATTTATTGAGCATGGGCTTTATGTAAAATTTCTAACAGTCCTCACAAAAAGTCTATTCAGTTCAGTTCAGTTCAGTCGCTCACTTGTGTCCTACTCCTTGCGACCCCATGAATCACAGCACGCCAGGCCTCCCTGTCCATCACCAACTCCCGGAGTTTACTCAAACTCTTGTCCATCAAGTTGGTGATGCCATCCAGCCATCTCATCCTCTGTCATCCCCTTCTCCTCCTGCCTCCAATCCCTCCCAGCATCAAGGTCTTTTCCAATGAGTCAACTCTTCGCATGAAGTCGCCGAAGTATTGGAGTTTCAGCTTCAGCTTAAATCTGTCCAATGAACACCCAGGACTGATCTCCTTTAGCATGGACTGGTTGGATCTCCTTGCAATCCGAGGGACTCTCAAGAGTCTTCTCCAACACCACAGTTCAAAAGCATCAATTCTTCAGCGTTCAGCTTTCTTCACAGTCCAACTCTCACATTCATACATGACCACTGGAAAAACCATAGCCTTGACCAGACAGACCTTTGTTGGCAAAGTAATGTCTCTGCTTTTTAATATGCTATCTAGGTTGGTCATAACTTTCCTTCCAAGGAGTAAGCAACTTTTAATTTCATGGCTGCAATTAGGTACACATAATTATAACTGCTTAGAAATAAATAAACTGAGGAACTCAGACATTGAATAATTTGTGCAATGTTGCATAGTCAATAATTGATGGAAGTGAGATAATGTTAAGTAAGGTAAATGGCAAAAGGCACAGTCACAAAATACTTTAATAAGGTCATTTCCTATTAAGAATTCTCATAGTTTAACATATTTTGAGTTGCAATATGAGGCTTCTCTATATTCATATTAAATTTTTTTCAGTATAAGCTCCCTGATTTCCTTAGCAAACAGTGAGTATGAGGCAAAAGGAATTCCCAGATTTATTGAATTTTCTTCTGGTATGAGTTACCTGATATTCCATAATGGAAGGGACAAATGAAGGTTCTCTGACAATACTTACATTACACTATGCATTATTTACTATTGAGTGAGGCATGAGTTCCACATAAAGGCTTTCCTACGTCCCTAACACCAAGGCTTTCTAGCCGGTATGAATTCTGTAGTGATCGATGAGCTGTGAGACAAGAATAAAGGTCTGCCCACATTCTCTACATTCATAAGGTCTGATACCAGGATGAATTATAGCCATTCTATTCTCCAGGGGATCTTCCTAGTCAGTAATCAAACCCCGGTCTCCTGCCTTGGAGGCAGATTCTTTCAGGTCTGAGCCATCAGGGAAGCCACTATCTGTGTACATATATTAAATAACATGAATTCACCCTGCTCTCTCTGACTCCAGTCCAGTACCACAGGGTTTATGCTAATCACTTCTTGTTTACTTACAACTTCTTTCTCGGACAATGAGAATTGAACTACCATCACGTACATTCTGTTTCTGTTCAACCTCCATATACATACCCCAGTGAGGAATGAATTGACCTAACTTACTTATATTTACATTTACCTAATTTCTCCTTTCAGGGTTATTTTTTCTTTAATGAGGAAAATAAAACTTTTGCTATAAAGAGATCCCTAAAATATCTTAAATTATTTTTGAGCTTTAATAATTAAAGTGAGCCATTTCTAAATTACTCAAATCTACATTGTTATGGGATCTAAAAACTGAATTTTTGAACTTTTTAAATGGAGAGTAGTGAATTTTGAAAGCATTCTTTAGTGATAGGAAAATGCATTAGCTTTATAATAAACATAACAAAAACTAAAAGCAGGACATTAAAAAATTTAGAGCCATTTTTTTGTTACAGTTTTTATAATTGAAAAAATGGGTGTCCTGCTTTAATAAATTATATCAATGGTATGAAGTCTTTCAGATCTATGTATCTTTAACAAGTTATGTTTTTACAGGTATATCAACTACTAAAATGAAGTACAGAAAAATGCTGATCTTAAAATTAGAGTTTCCAATCACCTTGCCACAAAATATTATATCAAAATTTCAAAAATATAAAGAAATTATAACCATACTTTTGTCACTGGATATTTCTGATGATTAATTATAATTCAGAATACCTTAAAATATTATTTAATTTACATTTATCTTTTTAATGTATATTTCTGCCGGTTTTTTTTTTAAAGAAAATAGCATAATAATAATATAAATATATGTAATTTATAAAAAGGTACATAGATATCTGGAAGTGGAATTTTCTAATTTTTTTTTTTAAATTTTACTATTAAAGAGCTAATAATAAATGGGGATACACTGGAAACAGTGACAGACTTTATTTTCTTGTGTTCCAAAATCACTGCAGATGGTGACTGCTGCCATGAAATTAAAAGACACTGCCTTCTTGGAAGAAAATCTGTGACAAACCTAGACAGCATAATTAAAAAGCAGAGACATTACTTTTCCAACAAAGGTTCATCTAGTCAAAGCTTTGGTTTTTCCAGTAGTTATGTATGGATGTGAGAGTTGGACCATAAAGAAAGCTGAGCACCAAAGAATTAATGCTTTTGAACCGTGGTGTTGGAGAAGACTCTTGAGAGTCTCTTGGACTGCAAGGAGATCCAACCAGTCCATCCTAAAAGAAATCAGTCCTGAATATTCATTGGAAGGACTGATACTGAAGCTGAAGCTCCAAAGTTCTATACTTTGGTCACCTGATGTGAAGAACTGACTCATTTGAAAAGACCCTGATGCTGGAAAAGATTGAAGGCAGGAAGAGAAAGGAATGACAGAGGATGAGATGGTTTGATGGCAACACCGGCTGGATGGAATGAGTTTGAGCAAGCACCGGGAGTTGGTGATGGACAGGGAAGCCTGCTGTGCTGTAGTCCACGGGGTCACAAGAATCAGACACAACTGAGCAATTGGACTGAACTGAATGAATGCCCAGAGTCCATTACAGTGTCACAGTCTCAATTATAGGGTGTGCTTTATAGTCCTAGGAGCACAATGGGTTCACAATATGTTTATGCAGTATTTGGGAAATCCTTTCTCTAGAGTGATTCCTGTTTTCATAGAAATATTTTCCCTGCATTAAAAAAAAAAATCATGACACATTAGAAAGAAATGATTAAAATCAAATGGTTGAAGGGGCCACATCTGGGGAAAATGACAGTAGTGCCTGCAAGGAATTCCCATAACAGAATTTCCCCAAAGAGCAGGGGATGGCAGGGGGAGGAATGTGTGCTATTTTAAACAACTCATAAAAAAGGATTCAACTCTTTCCCCTCAAAATTATTTTTAAATAATTTAAGAACAAATATCACGGCAAAGATTCCCCTATTAAGTTTTTTAAGCTCAAAACAGAAGTTCACTTTAAGTCATTTAACAGCAGAATCGGCTCTAAAGTTTCATTTTTGGATTTATGATGGCAAAAATTTATGACCATTTATATAACATTTGTATATATCCGTCTTTCTAATCACCACTCCCCCTTCCCCCCAGACTTGTATTTTCGTATGCCTATCTAGAATCACTAGATTTGGAAACAAGGGATGTGACAGTGCTCTGACCTACATGACCCAGAGAATTATCAGCTCAATTCAATGCTGGTGATCACAACATTATGCTTCCAGTGGCATTTGCTGGCAGTGAGTTCTAATCTATGGTCTGCTTTCCATAGAAAATTACTGAGTCTTCCCAATGATAATAATATTGAATCATTTATTCAGATTATACTTAAGTATTATTGTTTTCAATTTAGTCAGGCATAAAAAGGTAAAGCAAATAATAATAACCAGGATTTAGGAACTGGAATCTTGAATTCTTCCTTTGCCATTATTTTCTATATCTCAGTGAGAAACGGAACTTAACAAAACAGTGGGCTGGATTTCTCCTCTTGTTCCCACCTCGAGATGACAAGAATTTGCCACAGTCAAAGACAAATCACTATTTCTGAGGTTGAATTGACCTTGCCTGGGTGGAGGAGTCTAAATTATCACTTCTGAAAAAATTATGCAGTCTGTTTGGTAAAACGTTTTTCCCTTGAAAGAATAGAGCAAATTTAAAACAAAAAATCATTTTATTCTATTTTTTCTTGTAGATTTTGTTTCTTAAAATGGACTTTATTTAATCTATCAAGAAACCCATATCATGTAATATTGCTGAAAGAGATATAGCAAAGCTTATCAGTCTATAAAATTCCACAAGATTTATTCCCTACAATGTGTCATTTTCATGAAGGATCTATTTTGTGAGAGTTAAAGTCACAAAATTTCAAAATATCAGAATCACCTCTCTCTCTTATTCTACAAACTATTTAAAATTTTGTTCCTATTCACTATTTTTCCTTATTTCTCAAATATTCAGAGTACTCACTAGTTTTAGAGAATTCATATGAATTTTAAGGCCTAGAGGAAAAAAAATATGTATATATTTTTGTGTGTCTCTTGGTTTCTAAGACAATTCCTTAAGGCTGAGTTGCATGACATTTGAACCAAAACAGGTAATAGAGTGAGGAGACATTATCACTTAGCCTGCCTCGCTTAATCTCTTAGCTTTTGGCCTTACAATTTCTAAAGAAGCAATTATACAATTTATATCAATTGGGGGAGGTTATTGGGTCACCCAGATGTATTCAAAAGACAGCAACAAAACATACTGAAGTCAGTCTCTGAGGTCAAAAGGTGAAATAAATCAAGGAAATTGTACTTACAGTATTCTGTTCTCTGAGAGTTACAACAAATTATTCCAATAAAGGCTAACACACATGCAAACACACAATATGGGATGATGATGATGATGATATATATAGATAGATTATAGATAGAAAGGCTAGAAGTTTATAGAATTGACTTTGGGAAATAGTGATCTTGCCATACATTAGGGAACCCCCTTCTGACTAATTCCCCACCTGGTCTGTAAGCAAATATACTTGAAATGGAGCTTTACATGAGAGTTAAATATTGATACTACTCCTTCCCAAATAAATGTCTCCCATTTTCAAGTTACAAAAATTAATTATAAAATATACTTATCTTTTCATGCTTTTCATTGCACAGGAAAATGTAATGTTCATTTAACTACTATAACATAGAATGTTGTGCTATAAATATATATTTATACTATTATATTAAAACAAGAAACATCTACTTATGTATTCTACATTGTTATCAAAATTATTATTATACTGCAAAATTCCTTAATCAGAAAAATTAAGATTCAGAAGAATCAAAAGATAATAAACTTTGATTTTTTTGGACAGAATTTTCAGATGATCTATCTATTATTATTATATATAAATTGCTTCAAGCTGAGAAATCACATAAAATAAATTATATTTCATTCTAGCTATTTGTCTTTATTCAGTCAAATGGGGATTTGAAAATAACATTACTCAGAAGATCACTGTTTAGCCTGATCAATCCCATGAAAAATGATTGTTTTCACAAATATTGATTCCCTTGTGTGAAAGAAATTTAACAAATAAAGGACTCTAAGACTCTTTAACACAGTACTACCAACTTTTTTTAAGCTTTGAGGATAAAGTTCTGTTCTAATGACAAATCTCCCTTATAATTTAGCTTTAATTAAATTCTGCCTGCAAATTTTTCCAAAAACTGGGTCACATATTGCTAAGAACAACATATAGCATGACCAAACTGAAATTAGTACTCTAGTTATGGTCACCAGAATCATGAGATAATATGGCATAAGAGTCTACCCTGACCATGGGTCTCAATAATTGGGCAGAAATCTGGTTAACAAGGATGACTGAACTGACATTTTGCAATAATATTACTTTATTAGACATATACATGAAACTACAAAGGACTTAGGAGTGTTTTTCAATGCAGGCTTTCACTTCCTCTTCAGTAAAACATGGACAAGAATATTTGAAAATTTGGCCAAGACAAATGCATTTTTTCCCAGTCTCTTCTCACTGTATTATTCAAGTTTTGCTGATTGTCATTATGTCTCATACCATCTTCTCTGGGACTGAATCATTTACTTGTTTGAGAGCCATTACTTACATATTAGTTTTAAATTTTCCTAATGTATTTCTCCCTGGTGGCTCAGACAGTAGAGAATCTGCTTGCAATGAGGGAGGCCCAGATTCCATCTCTGGGTTGGGAAGATCCCCTGTTGAAAGAAATAGCTACCCACCCCAGTACTCCTGCCTGGAAAATTCCAAGGACAGAGGAGCCTGGCAGGCTACAGTCCATGGGGTCACAGAGTCAGACATGACTGAGTGACGACTACTACTACTACTAATGCATTGCTCAGAAATCTTCTTAATTATTTGTTGTTCAGTTGGTCAGTCATGTCCAACTCTTTGCAACCCTAAGGACTGCTGCATGCCAGGCCTCCCTGTCCTTCATTATCTCTCAGAGTTTGCTCAAACCCACGTCCATTGAGTTGGTGATGCCATCAACCATCTTGTCCTCTATCGTCCCCTTCTCCTCCTGCCTTCAATCCTTCCCAGCATCAGGGTCTTTTCTAATGAGTCAGCTCTCCTTATCAGGTGGCCAAAGTATTGGAGCTTCAGCTTCAGCATCAGTTCTTCCAATGAATATTTAGGATTGCTTTCCTTTAGGACTGACTGATGTGATCTTCTTGCAGTCCAAGGGACTCTCAATTATACCAGGGCATTATGTCTTGATTTCCACGGAGACTTGTTCCATCAACATCTCCACAAACTTTGAGGACCTCTGTAATCTGCCCATGTGTGTCCTGTGTCACCAAAAATGTAGATGTCTAGGTTATAACTCTGAGGAGTTATATTCCACTTCTGTTAACTAACAGTGCTGCCTAATTGGATTCCAAGCTAAAAATAGGCCTCTCATTAATGGAATTATGGATATGAGGGCACCTCTAGTGTAATATCATTAAGAGATCCTGAGCTGCCAATGATCAGGATTTTCCTGTTTAATAGTTTACAGTCTTATTTAACAATTTCTTAAGTAGATTGTGATAACATTGACAAGATAACTGAACTATAGTCTTTCATTTCCCAAATGCTTATTGGAAATGAGACACTTGTAGAAGCTCTGAAAGTTCTATTGAATTTGCTATACCCTAGTGAGGCATGAACTGCTAATCTTTAATTCAGAGAATTCAGTGTTCAACACTTGATTTTCACAACAAACCTCTTTCCCGTACACTATTCTAAAGCCTCTGGACAGCCCAAATTAATGATTGGTATCATTCTTTGTCCACTGGTTCTTTTTTTTTTTTTTTTGTCCACTGGTTCTTGTACTAGTCTGTAAGCCTCTCTACTAGGCTTAAGTTATTTGGAGTCACATGGTTATCTTCTCTCTTTGAAATTCTAACAGAAAGCCAGTGTCTACTTCACAGTTGCTACTTTGAAGTATGTATTGAATAATGGTCATAATTCAATTTTTTCATACTATAGTCATTTGTATATTATTAATCATTGATACTATTAGCCTTTGGATATGGTTAGCCATTGCTGAGAAGTAATAACTAAGTAAAACATGCTAACAACAAGAAAACATTTTCAGGAAAAAAAAAGGCAATGCTGTAAGAACACAGAAGTATTTCCATTGATACTGAAGAAAAATACTTCTGAGCCTTTTTAATGATTTGAAATGAACATTTTTATGTCTGTATAGATATAGAATGAAATGTCATAGTAATATTAATAAAGAATCTCTCTGACACTATCTTCTTAGCATATTAGAAAAATACTGCCATAGATAAAGATCAGTTTTTCTTCTTCAACATTTGTACACACTAACTGCAACACAGAGTGGCTTCTATAGGCTAATTTCATAATTTACAGATACTCTTCAACTTTGATAGCCATCAACACGGTTTTACCAAATTTGCTGCTGCTGTTTAGTCACTATGTTGTGCTCAACTCTCTGTGACCACATGGACTGTAGTCTGCCAGGCTCCTCTGTCCATGGGGTTTTCCAGGTAAGAATACTGGAGTAAGGTGCTATTTCCTACTCCAGGAAATCTTCCTGACCCAAGAATTGAACCTGTGTCTCCTGCATTAGCAGGCAGATTCTTTACCACCGAGCCACCTTTGTTTTGTTGTTCAGTCTGACTCTTTGTGACCCCATGGACTGCATCATACCTGGCTTCCCTGTCCTTCATCATCTCCTGAAGCTTGCTCTAACTCATGTCCATTGAGTCAGTGATGCCATCCAAACATCTCGCCCTCTGTTGTCCCCTCCTCCTCCTGCCTTCAGTCTTTCTCAACATCAGAGTCTTTTCTAACGAGTCGGCTCTCCACATCAGATGGACAAAGTATTGGAGCTTCAGCTTCAGCATCACTCCTTCCAATGAACATTCAGGATTGATTTTCTTTAGGATTGACTGGTTTGATCTCCTTGCAGCCCAAGGGACTCTCAAGAGTCCTCCAACGTCACAGTTCAAAAGCATCAATTCTTAGGCACTCAGCCTTCTTTATGGTCCAACTCTCACAGCCATACATGACTACTGGAAAAGCCATAGCTTTAACTAGACAGACCTCTGTTGGCAAAGTAATGTTTCTGCTTTTTAATATGCTATCTAGTTTTGTCATTGATTTTCTTCCAAGGAGCAAGCATCTTTTAATTTCATGGCCGCAATCACCATCTGCAGTGATTTTTGAGTTAAAGAAAATAAAGTCTCTCACTGTTTCCATTGCTTCCCCATCTAATTGCCACAAAGTGATGGGACCGAATGCTATGATCTTTGCTTTTTGAATGCTGAGTTTTAAACCATCTCTTTCACTCTTCTCTTTCACTTTCATTAGGAGACTCTAGTTCCTCTTCACTTTCTGGCAGGAGGATGGTGTCATCTGCATATCTGAGGTTATTGATATTTCTCCCCCCAATCTTGATTTCAGCTTGTGCTCCATCCAGCCCGGCATCTCACATGGTGTACTCTGCATACAAGTTAGGTAAGCAGAGTGACAATATACAGTCTCACTGTTGGCAAGTATTATATGCTGGTAATCAGCATTGTCACAGCTTGTCCCTGCACTGTTGGGGCTGGAAGACTGGAAGCTATATTTTCCAAATTCACATAATAGAGGGATTCTGGTTTAGTTTCCATGTATAAAATTTGGAAAGAGAGGTAGAACCATAAATGTTCCAGCGAGAGCTGGGGAGGCCTGTGAACTTTGGTAGTTAAATAGAAAAGGTTTGCCAAGGCTTGTCTGCATTCTCCTACTAATTACCCACTTCTAAACTTCAGACAGCTATGATCATTGGGGGTATTTCCCTCTGTTTGTGTGATTTATTATTCCCTACACATTAGTATGGCCTTCTCTGCTCTGATTCCCTCAGTCCTCTGAAAGTTGTAAAAGTCTCCAATCTCCCATTGTTAAAATCCCTTTTTGCTTGAAATATATTAGACATTTTTCCCTAATGAAAAACTAACTTATAGGATATCCAAATGACCCTTTATAATATCCAGCCTTCTACCTGCACCCAAACAAAAAGAGTTTCTCACTGTTAACTTAATTAACCCTGGTTTATTTTCTCCTTAATAAAATTAACAAGCTAGCAAAAGACAGCAGGAATTGATTGTATATTTTTAGGGGAAAAATCCTCCATTATCTGAGTACTAGTCTTTGACTCTTTTTTTGAGAACAACATACTTCCTGAATCCATTTAAAAAACTTTCTTCAACCTGTTATGATTATATGCGATCACTGGAATCCTTCATGCTAAATACTATGAATAAATAATTACAAACACAATTTTTAAAATATTTTTTTACAAGTTAGGAAGGAAAAAGGCATGATGGATATGAACATGAACATGTGAACGTGTTACTTGCTCAGTCGTGTCTGACTCTCTGTGACCCCATGGGGTATACCCCAGCAGGCTCTCTGTCCATGGGATTTTCCAGGCAAAAATACTGGAGTGGATTTCCATTCCCTTCTCCAAGGGAGCTTCCTGACCCAGGTATCAAACCCAGGTCTCCTGCACTGTAGGAGGGTTCTTGACCAGGTACATATATACACATACATTAGGTATGGGCTTCCCAGGTGGCAGTGTGGTAACGAATCTGCCTGCCACTGCAGGAAACAAGATCCCTGGGTAGGGAAGATCCCCTGTAGTAGGAAATGGTAACCTGCTCCAGTATTCTTGCTTGGAAGATCCCATGGACAGAGGAGCCTGGTAGTCTACAGTCCATAGGGTCACAAAGAGTTAGATACAACATACACACATACACATACACATAGACACATATACTAGGTACACACACAAGAAATTGACAAGGGAAAATGAGAAATAAACACGATGAGATAGAAAAAGAAATAGGTCAAACCCCAAAATTCCCAGAGGCAAGGGGGTGCATTAATTAAGCAGAAAGCCTAATACCAAGGCAGTGACAAGACATCTGTTTGGTTCTTGAATGAAGGGTATGGGTGTGGAGGGGCTTATGCTGAGTTAAGAGAGAAATCTGGTTTCATTAGTTGAAGATGTTGAGGAAAGTTATTCTATCCTCATTTGTAAATTAATTGGACACTGTTTATACTCATAGCTTTCATTAGTAGAGCTGAGCTACTTTATAATTCAAGTGTAAAAAATGACCTTTTCTTTAGAAAACAATGTTGGTTTTAAATTTCAAATAAAAGATTCACTCATGTGAATGATATTCTATTCTGGGAGTCAATTAAATTTAGATCTCCAAAGGGTATTATTAATGTGAAATATCCTACAAGAAAGTTAAATGTCTTTGCATTAGAATGACCAATCAAGGAGGAATAAATTATCACTTTCTTCATAAATTAAATTTTTTATATATTACCCATAAGTTGATCTAGACATGACAGTTTGTAAAATGCTAATTATTAATCAGTATTTTTTTACTTTTAATTACTTAGAATGTTTCCTTTTAATTAAGAATAGATGATATTTATATTTCATGTCAGTGTCTGTGACAAAGAGTAAATAAAAAATAATTCAACAAATGGTTAGCTGTAGTTCATATCTTTAAGATCAATAAAATGTTTAATCCTTTGTAGTATTTTGATATACATAAGACAAAGTGAATAGATACAGGGAATCTTAGAATATAATTTAATGCATAACTTAATGCTTAACCAATGCATAAGCTGTACATTACATAGAATATACACTATAATACTGTGTAAAAATATACAACCTTATAGAAATTAAGTACCAAGAAACATTTTACATGCAGCTTAGAAAATTAAGGCCATTTAAAAAAAATATATAGATACCACAGAGTTTGCTTCATTGACTTTAAGAAAAAATTCTCTGCATTTTTGGTCAACCTAATGGATTCAGAGCAAGAAAAAACAGGTCCTATATAGATATGCTAAACATGTATACAAAGATATATCCATACATTCATTTAATAAATTAATAATAGCAATAACAAGCAGTTATGAAATATGAATCACCTACTCTTATCATCATCAGTTGGTCATCAGTTCAGTCGCTCAGTCGTATCCGACTCTGCAACCCCATGAACCACAGCATGCCAGGCCTCTCTGTCCATCACCAACTCCCGGAGTTTACCCAAACTCATGTCCATTGAGTTGGTGATGCCATCTAACCATCTCATCCTCTGTCGTCCCCTTCTCCTCCTGCCTTCAATCTTTCCCTGCATCAGGGTCTTTTCCAATGAGTCAACTCTTCACATAAGGTGGCGAGTATTGGAGTTTCAGCTTCAGCATCAGTCCTTCCAATGAATATTCAGGACTGATTTCCTTTAGTTTGGACTGGTTGGATCTTCTTGCAGTCCAAAGGACTCTCAAGAGTCTTCTCCAACACCACAGTTCAAAAGCATCAATTCTTCGGCACTCAACTTTCTTTATAGTCCAACTCTCACATCCATACACGACCACTGGAAAATCCATAGCCTTGACTAGATGGACCTTTGTTGACAAAGTAATGTCTCTGCTTTTCAATACATTGTCTAAGTTGGTCAAAACTTTCCTTCCAAGGAGTAAGCATCTTTTAATTTCATGGCTGCAATCACCATCTGCAGTGATTTTGGAGCCCCCCCAATTAAACATCAGCCACTCTATCCACTGTTTCCCCATCTATTTGCCATGAAGTGATGGGACCAGATGCCATGATCTTAGTTTTCTGAATGTCGAGCTTTAAGCCAACTGTCTCACTCTCCTCTTTCACTTTCATCAAGAGGCTCTCTAGTTCTTCTTCACTTTCTGCCATAAGGGTGGTGTCATCTGCATACCTGAGGTTATTGATATTTATCCTGGCAATCTTGATTCCACCTTGTGCTTCCTCCAGCCCAGCATTTCTCATGATGTACTCTGCATATAAGTTAAATAAGCAGGGTGACTATACAGCCTTGACGTACTCCCTTTCCTATTTGGAACCAGTCTGTTGTTCCATGTCCAGTTCTAACTATTGCTTCCTGACCTGCATACAGATTTCTCAAGAGGCAGGTCAGGTGGTCTGGTATTTCCATCTCTTTCAGAATTTTCCAGTTTATTGTGACCCACAAAGTCAAAGGCTTTGGCATAGTCAATAAAGCAGAAATAGATGTTTGTCTGGAACTCTCTTGCTTTGTCGATGATCCAACAGATGTTGGCAATTTGATCCCTGATCACTCAATAGCAAATGCCCAAAACATTATATAACAAGATGAGTTTCAATTTAAGCTCTATTTTTTATTCAAAAGAGAGTATAGTATGAGATGACTTTTTGAATTTAATATCTGCAATTGAAAGAGAAAGTAAATCATAGTGGAAATGTCCACAATAAACTATTTAGGATTTCAAATAAAATATATATTTAAATAACTTAATATATATACAATTTGGATTTGTTTCCAAGCCATTTAGATCTCTCTCCTCTTCAGTTGTTCAGTCACTCAGTTATGTCTGACTCTTTGCAACCCCATGGACTGCAGCATGCCAGGCATCCCTGTCATTCACCATCTCCTGAACTGACTCAAATTTATGTCCATTGAGTCCATAATGCCATCCAACCATCTCATCCACTGTCATCCTGCTCTCTTCCTGCCTTCAGTCTTTCCCAGCATCAGCGTCTTTTCCAGTGAGTCAGTTCTTTGCATCAGGTGGCCAGAGTATTGGAGTTTCAACTTTAGCATCAGTCCTTCCAACAAACATTCATGATTGATTTCCTTTAGGATGGACTGGATTTCCTTGCAGTCCAAGAGACTCTCAAGAGTCTTCTCCAACACACATTTAAAAGCATCAATCTTTCGGTGCTCAGCCTTTTCTTTATGGTCCAACTTTCACATCCATATGTAACTACTGGAAAAAACCATAGCTTTGAATAGATGGACCTTTGCCAGCAAAGTAGTGTCTCTGCTGTTTAATATGCTGTCTAGGTTTGCCATAGCTTTTCTTCCAAGGAGCGAGAGTCTCTTTATTTCATGGCTGCAGTCACCATCTGCAGTGATTTTGGAGCCCAAGAAAATAAATTCTGTCACTGTTTCTATTGTCTCCCCATCTATTTGCCATGAAGTGATGGGACTAGATGCCATGATCTTCATTTTTTGAACACTGAGTTTTAAGCTGTCTTTTTCACTCTCCTCTTTCACTTTCATCCAGAGACTATTTAGTTCCTCTTTGCTTTCTGCCATAAGGGTGATGTCATCTGTATATCTGAGGTTATTGATATTTCTCTTGGCAGTCTTGATTCCAGCTTATGCTTCATCCAGCCCAGGATTTTGCATGGGCTTCCCTTATGGCTTAGGTGGTAAAGAATCCACCTGCAATGCAGGAGACCATGGGTTCGATCCCTGGGTTCGGAAGATCTCCTGGAGAATGAAAGGCTACTCGCTCCAATATTTTGGCCTGGAGAATTCAATGGGCTGTATCGTCCATGGGGTTGCAAAGAGGGGCACGACTGAGTGACTTTCACTTTCTTTCACTCTGCGTATAAGTTAGATAAGTAGAGTGGCAACATACAATCTTGACATACTCTTTTCCCACTTTGGAACCAGTCTGTTCTTCCATGTCTGGTTCTAACTATTGCTTCTTTGCCTGCATACATATTTCTCATGAGGCAGATTAGGTGGTTTGGTATTCCCATCTCTTTAAGAATTTTCCACAGTTTGATGTGATCCACACAAACTTTAATGTAGTCAATGAAGCAGAAGTAGATGTTTTTCTGGAACTCTTTTACTTCTTTGATGATCCAACTGATGTTGGTGATTTGATCTCTGGTTCCTCTGACTTTTCTAAATCCATCTTGAATATCTGGAAGTTCTTGGCTCATGTACTATTGAAGCCTGGCTCGGAGAATTTTTAAAATTACTTTGGTAACATGAAATGAGTGCAATTGTGCAGTAGTTTGAACATTCTTTGGCATTGCCCTTCTTTGGTATTGGAATGAAAACTGACCTTTTCCAGTCTTGCGGCCACTGCTGAATTTTCCATATTTGCTGGCATGGTGAGTGCAGCACTTTCACAGCATCATCTTTTAGGATTTGAAATAGCTCAGCTGAAATTCTGTCACCTACACTAGCTTTGTTCATGGAATTTTGTTTCTCCTCTCCTATCACTATGTTTTTATTTTATTTAACAGCCATTTAAATATCACTTTCTGTGTGCCAGACCTGTTTAAAGCACTTTACCAATGTTAACTCATTTAATGAGTCTATTCATCTTTCTGTTCAATTATTCTATAATTATCTCTTTCTTTCTTCATGATTATAATATATAGTAGCAATCTGCTTCAAACATATCCTTAACTCAAGTGTTTGTTTACCATGGAATGCACTTTATGTCCTATTCCTTACTATACTATAATCTATGTGCATGTTGGCATCCATGGAACTTCTCTGTTCCAGTGCTTCTCTGGAGCACTGACCTTGCCTGGGGCAATACCCAAGGACTTCCGTAAGTAGAGTACCAAGTCTATAGCTGAAATTCCTCCAGTCCTTTCCTCAGTTATACTGAATAGCTTTCTACTACCCTGGTTGGCCAGAGCCTTAAATTACATTGCAAGTGTATCAAATAAATGTATTAGTATCAGTATTTGTCTGTGTGCATCCCATAAAACACACTAATCTTGAGGAATTCTCTGATAGACAAAGAAAAAACACTTTAAAGATGGTAAAAGATTAGCAACAATTGTGTAAACTAGTCTGTTGGAATATGCATTTTAAATGCTTGCAAAGTCTGGCTGTTTCAAAAATATTTGACTAAAAAAATCCACTTTACCTTCTTTTTAAATCAACACTTCTGCAAATTCTGAGCAACTAGTGATCTAGAGAAGATCTGTCGAGAAACAGTGATCTATATTCAGGTTCAGTGAAAAACTTCGGTTTGTTGTTTATACTTTCTTTTTTTTCACAACAGCAACAGAGGTTTTATTTTTCAATATTCTATTATCAAGACTTCCTGGTATATGAGAAGTCGTATATTTTATCTGATAAGAAATGCAGCTGCAAAGTTCTAAATAAATCAGAAATGATTCTAAATACAGCCATTAATGCATAGCAAAAAGTAGTCCAGGGTAAAATATAACTACTTAAGCATTCCATCTGGTTTGTATTTTGTCTATATCCGTATATATCCCAAGCACAAAAATAAAATAGAAGTTATTTACGACACTATAAGTTCAGCCCCTGTCTAGACTGCATGCAATATAGGTGAATCTGAAATCTCATGTATATTAATACATGACACTTGATCAGACAAATCAGTTGGCATTGAATTAACTGTCATGACCTTCATAACAATATTCAGTTTTAATTTAAAGTATCAGCTAAGACACATTTTGTTTCTTATACATTGTGAACTCATAGAACTTTCAAATTATTTCTGTGATTAGTGTGTTAAAGTTTATTAAAATGTATTATCTTATCTATCTAGTTGTAAGTTTTAATCACACCTCTATGAAAAACTAGTTTCTTCTTCCAATTAAATCAATACAAATTTTTTATCTTGGCTTTTTTGTAATATTTTTATGCTTGACAAAATATTCTTTGGTTCTGCATGTAATCCATTTTGCTCCAAATAAAACTTAACTCACAACTCTCATGTTGTGCATCTTTTTAGTCGACAAAAGAAAGTTAAAGTTGAAAGAAATATGTGTGTGTGTGTGTGTTTGTGTGTGTTTCTGTATATATGTTTTCATTAAATAAAACAATAATGATAGAATTCAGAGTACTAGCAATCTGAATATAAGAGAATATGATCAATGGGGAAAAATTTAGCCACAGTACATGATGGAAACATTCAGGAAATTAAAAATGCTGTCAATTTCAGACCCTGTTACTTAAAGATGCATTCTGTCAAATTTGTTAGACTTTTGTCATAAGAAACAATCTTTAGGCAAATTAACAAATGACCCCATTAAAAGAGAGTTTATTAATCTGCCTACAAAAGCAAGTGCTTTAAAAAAGTTACAGCCAGCTCATTAAAATAATGATGGCCAATTTGCAGTGCATTGAAGAGCTATTGGTAGCTTTGCAGTGATTCTGTGTATCCCTGCCCTTGAGGGGACGTCCTTTTTTCCCTTCTGGGTTATTTGGGCAGAGATGCTTCTGTTCTAAATGTGTATTGCATAACTGATTTCATAATATTATTCTATGCCCTCTGTGGTCCTTGTTGCATAGGTAATCAGGGTTTTATTTAGAGGGTGTAATGCAACAGATAGGACATTCATTTTCACACTATGAAATCTGAGCCTCCGGAGGGTTGATTGTCCAGATATTATTTAATCTCTCTCAGCCTACAAAATAAGAGTTAGCAATATATACTGAAAATGAACATAAATAAGCCAGTGGAGAGACATCATAATTTTAACTGTAACACCTATTTTCTTATCATCTTGGAAAATTTTAGATAAGACATTCTAGGTTGTTTTTTTTTTTTTTTTTTGTCCTAGCAAACTGCCTGCCATTATTTTAGACCTAAAGACAGGGTTATCTTTATCTCTTCAAACAGTCAGATCTGACTCTTTGCAACCCTATGGACTTCAGCCCTTCAGGCTCCTCTGTCCATGGGATTTTCAGGCAAGAGTACTGGAGTGGGGTGTCATTTCATTCTCCAGGGGATCTTCTCGACTCAGGGATCAAACCTGGATCTCCTGCACTGCAGCAGATTCTTTACCATATGAGCCACCAGGAAACTCTGCAATCTCTTCAGAGTATGTGTATAATTGATAAATTCATTCATTTCACTGATTACACTTTGTTTAGAAAGCACATTTTACAAGGTTTTGATTCTAAGCATCTACTGGAGAATACCAGAAAGCTGTAAGCCACACAAACAAATAAACCATCGAGAAAAGGAAAGTGGACCTTTAAGCCAATAATTAGAAATTTAATTAGAAATTGAAGTTTATATGAAATCTAATCAATTTCTAACTAAATCTTTCTTAGATGCACACAAATTAGTTTACTGCCATGAAGAGATAACATTTTAACTGCATTTATTCACATTTATGTGACCACCTCCTCTTGCTTTCAATTTTCCCAGCATTAGGGTCTTTTCAATGAGTCAGTTCTTCGCATCAGTGGCCAAAGTATTGGAGCTTCAACTTTGGAGACAGAGACAACAGGAGATGAAATGGTTGAATGGCATCACTGACTCAATGGACATGAGTTTGAACAAGCTTTGGGAGTTGGTGATATACAGGAAAGCCTGGCGTGATGCAGTCCTTGGGGTTGCAAAGAGTTGGACACAACTGAGTGACTGAACTGAACTGATGTGACCATATTTACATTTTGCTCTCTATAAAATATTTTGTAATAGTTTTCTGTCCTTAATAATGATCTGTACTATATATTTGAACTTGATTTTGTTCCTATATCCTTTTAGTATTGTTTTTGTACTGGCTAGATGTCATTATTTACACAATTTTATTGTTCCTCTTTAGTATTTCAAACAGCTGTCACTTTCCACCTTTAAGAGGTTTTAATAGTAAAAGCATCCATGATTTGTGTTAAAGACATCCAATAGCGTACAGAATGGCAGACTAATATGCAAATCACCTTCAGTGTAAATCCATTTGTAGAAATAATACTGGATTTCTTTTTCATCTTGAAGGTTTCTATAACAAAAAAACATTGCCTCAGAAAAATTCCCTTAAATGCATTCAGTAAAAAGTCACATTGAGACCCAAAACCAATCTGACCCCAATATTTATTCCCATGAATATTCATAAAGAGAAATCTCTTTGAATATGATACTCTCATTCCCGTTGGACTCAAAGTGGGGCACAACTCACAGTTGTTTTTCATAATGTTATTTGCCTTAAGTGACAAATTTTTTAATTTGAAATGAAGCAGAAAGTAATAATAAATGCAATATATTTTTAATATTAAAATGTGTGGATGCCAAAGCACCAAAGGCAAAAACATTTAATTAAAACACTTGTACTTTCAGAGAAGGGAGAAAGACAATCCGTGTTTTTTAAAGAGGAAAACAAAGGACTCAAATATTGAATTAGATTTTAAAATTATCAGAGGAATATTGGCCTGCTTGTGATAGGAAGAAAATATTCAGTAAAGAATTTTTAATTGTGCTTATATGATAGACTGTGAATCCTAGCTTTCAAATAATTATACAATAATTGTTCATCAATTTTATTGACTAAAGATCAATATAAGTAGGGGAAAATTTCCTACTAATTATCTGAGCACAAAGAGCTTTACAACTGGTGAGAAGAGTTTATATCATATTTAGTCCACTACTTATTTTAAGTAACTTATTGGGTTGTTTTAGCTATAGTTCTTAAGCAGACTCACTTATGTACCTTAGACCAGACATGTAACTTCTCCAAGTCACAAAATCACAACCTAAGAACCTTTAAGAAGTACTGCATGCATTCATCTAAGTTGTTGCAAGTCGTGTCTGACTCTGTGCGACCCTATGGACTATAGCCTGCCAGGCTCCTGTCCATGGGATTCTCCAAACAAGAATACTGGAATGCTGCTGCTGCTGCTAAGTCGCTTCAGTCGTGTCCGACTCTGAGCAACCCCATAGACGGCAGCCCACCAGGCTCCCCCGTCCCTGGGATTCTCCAGGCAAGAACACTGGAGTGGGCTGCCATTTAATACTGGAATGAGTTGCCGTTATATCTAATTTGCCTAAACCTACTTGTTTGCTACCAGTCACCTGGGTACCTATTGTTCAGTCAGCAGTATAAACTTATAAAGAAAACTTATTTGGAATAATAATTTAGGGATACAGTACCTAGCAATTAAGACTAAAATTTATTAAAATTATATAGGAAACCGGCACTGCTACTTAGACTCAAAACCTGTCCTGTACAAAGTTTATTCTCATGGGCGTTCTGGTTGAATACCAGTTGCTCCTCCCACAGAAGGCAACATCCCATAGTTGATGGCACTAGGTATGTGTCTCTGTCTAGTTTGTACCCAGTAAGAGTTGAGGTAGATAGATACAAATACAGGCCATGGAATCGCACAGGCCTAGGTTGGATGGCAATTACATTACAAATTAACTCTGTGTTCCTGAGTAAGTATCAAAATCTTCTGACTATAAATTGCTTGCTTATAAAATTAAGTTAATAAGCTTCCTTAAAGAGATATTTGTGAGGGTAAATGATGACAATAAATACAAAAACTTAGAAATTAGTTCAGTAGCACTCCATAATAGACTAATAAGACTCATACTATCCTTCTAATAATAATTGTGTTAAATTCACCCCTTATCATCTTGAAAGGAAATTCATCCCCCCTCAGCTCAGCTCAGTTCAGTTCAGTCGCTCAGTCGTGTCCGACTCTGTGACCCCATGGACTGCAGCACGCCAGGGTCCCCTGCCCATCACCAACTTCCTGAGCTTACTCAAACTCACATCCATTGAGTCGGTGATGCCATCTAGCCATCTCGTCCTCTGTCGTCCCCTTCTCCTCCTGCCCTCAATCTTTCCCAGCATCAGAATCTTTTCAAATGAGTCAGTTCTTCACATCAGGTGGCCAAAGTATTGGAATTTCAGCTTCAGGATCAGTCCTTCCAAATGAATATTCAGGGCTGATTTCCTTTAGGATGGACTGGTTGGATTTCCTTGCAGTCCAAAGGACTCTCAAGAGTCTTCTCCAGCACCACAGTTCAAAAGTGTCAATTCTTCGGCAGCGCTCAGCTTTCTTTACAGTCCACCTCTCACATCCATACATGACTGTGGGAAAAACCATAGCTTTGACTAGATGGACCTTTGTTGGCAAAGTAATGTCTCTGTTTTTCAATATGCTGTCTAGGTTGGTCACAGTTTTTCTTCCAAGGAGCAAGCATCTTTTAATTTCATGGCTACAGTCACCATCTGCAGTCATTTTGGAGCCCAAGAAAATAAAGTCTGTCACTGCTTCCATTGTTTCCTCATCTATTTGCCATGAAGTGATGGGTCCAGAAGCCATGGTCTTAGTTTTGTGAATGCTGAGTTTTAAGCCAACTTTATCATCACCACCTCCTACATAGTTAAAAGAAAGATATGATGTCCCTAACTATAATGCAAAAAGAGAACTGTATTAAATGTATTTACTTTAATGTCTAAATGCTCAACTTATTGCCAACTTAAGACCTCAAATTTTGAATCTAAATGAAGAATATTTTAATTATGCATGTGTGCTCAGGTGTTTCGGTCCTGTCTGAACTGGTGCAACCCTATGGACTACAGCCTGCATGACTGAAAATCTTCCTATTGGTGAATATGTAGAGATTTGGGGAGCATGTTGGGCTGGGACAGGGCCTGCAAGCCTGAGCCCTTTTCACACACCTTGAGCTTTGCATGACTTCCACCTGGCTATTTCTGAGTTATCATTTTTGAAACAAACCAGACAGAGGATGAGATGGTTGGATGGCATCACCAATTCAATGGATATGAGTTTGAGCAAACTCCAGAAGATGGTGAAGGACAGGGAAGCCAGCTGTGCTGCAGTCCATGGGGAGAGTTGGATAAGACTTAGCAATTGAACAACAAGTGATTTAAGGAAACAAAATGTTTTTCTGAGCCCTATGAGCCACACTAGCTGATTAATTGACCCCAGGAGGGGACTGTGGAAACTCTGCTTTATAGCCAGTCAGTCAGAACTACAGATAACAACTGAGACTTAGGACTTGGAAACCCCAGTCTGCTGACTGATGAGAAGCATAGATAACAACCAGGGCTTGCAATTGACATCTTAAGTGGTAAGGGTAGGCAAACTTAGAGGACTGAACCCTTTTATGGGATCTCATGCTATCTCTGGATTGAGAGTTATCAGAATTGAGTTGAATTGTAGGACACCCAGATAATGTCCCAGAATTTCTTGTAGGTACGGGGGAACTCTCCCTTCCACACATACACATTGATATTGGGTCCAGGAACCCCCAAAAAGGTGGGCTGCTAATATGATAGGACTGGTGGGTTTCTGAGAAGAGGATATGAGAAATCTCTCTTTCTGTCCTTACCATGTGATGAAACAGTGAAAAGATCTCATCTACAAGTCAAAAAGGATTCATCACCAGAAACTGAACATGATGGCACCTTGATCTTGGACCGCAAATCTCCAGAACTGTGAGAAAAAAAATATTCTATGTTTTAAGACATCAAGTATTTTGTTATGTAGCCCAAGCTGACTAAGATGCTACTGTAAGAAAACAGGATGAAATTGTCCTGTTGCAACTGGATTCACTGAGAATCAGGAACTGTAATTACAAATCACTTGACGGGTTGTGTGTGGGTGACTCCAATTTCACAAGAATATCTGTGCTGTGGTTTTCTGTCCTGAATATTAATAATGCCTCTGTATCATTATGAAAACAAAACCTGTCCCTCCAAAATGTGTAGAATGATACCTAAAGAGTGGTTCTATCTCTGTGGAGAACCAATGACAAAACATATTCTAAGTAATGTGGGCTTTGGAACTGAGTAGCCATGAACCTAAATTTTTTTCTATCACCTTGGGACTGTGTAACCGATGGCAAGTTAGTAAAACTCTCTGAACTTCAGTTTCTTGATCTTTAAAATGTGGGGATTGGGAGCATATATACCTATTAGGGTACCTAAGGGAATTACATAAAAGCATGTTTGCTAAGAATTTAGCAATGTAACTGGGTGCAGAACAGTTATTGCTAAGTAATTGTCAAGTCTCTAATAGGTAAATGTTAGGTCATTTGCCCCTCCTAATTGTTTTTCCTGAAGACTTGCAAAACCTTGTACTGCTAACTTTATCCTTAGTTTTTAAACTTTCCTAAGATTTATATCTCTGCTTTATTGTTACACTTACTGTGGCTTTTAATGTTTGGCTTTCTTCCTCTTGCTGTCACTCTCTCCTGTCTCTCCACTCTCCCCACAGTCTTGCTCTCTCTCTCTCTCCCTCACTGCTACATATTGTATTATCTTCTTCATTAACCCTTCTCTCAATTCTCCCTCATGATTGAGACAATTCAAATTTCCCTAAGGAAATCACATGGTTTTCATCAGAGTCCAACAAGAATCCCTTAAAATTGCATTATACCTCTGACACTCAATGGATTTGGGGAACAAAACCAGGAGTTTATGCTACAGAGTTCCTTGCTGTTGCTTAAAAGCAGTAGGTCAACAACGTGACCTGTATGAAAGGTCACCAGACTTCAGACTGACAGCAGACTCCTTTATTTGGTACTGGAAGCTTGTACTTCTTAATCTCCTTCACCTATTTCATTCATCCCCCACCCCATTCTCTCTGGAAACTACTTATTTGTTCTCTGTATCTATAAGTTTGTTTCTGTTTTGCTCTATCTGTTAGTTTTGTTTGTTAGATTTCATACACAAGTGAAGTCATGTGGTATTTGTCTTGACATTTCACTTAGCATGATACCTTCTAGGTCTGTCCATGTTCTTTCAAATGGGAAAATTTCGTTCATTTTTATGGTTGAGTAATATTCCATCATATATACCTTCTTTATCAATTCATTTATCATTGGCCACTTAGGTTGCTTCCATAGCTTGGCTATTATTGTAAACTGTGCTGCAATGAATGTAGCAATCCTGTATACTCTTAAATAAGCGTTTTTCTTAAAAAATACTTGGAGATTAATAAAAATAAAAACACAAGATAACCAAATTTATGAAATGAAGCTAAAGCATGCTTAGAAGGAAATTTATAGCTGTAAATGCCTATTAAAAAAGATCTCAAATCAGCAGTGTAAGATATCACTGAAATAAATTTTAAAAAGAGAAAATTAACACTATAGCAAACAAAATGAAGAGAAAATTAAGACCTGTGAAGTAATAAATGAGATAGAACATTAAAAAAACTGAGAAATTCAACAAAGTCAAAAGTTGGATTTTTAAAGTTTTTTTTTTTTTTTTTCCTAAATGATAATGTGTTGTCTAGACTAATCAAGTGAAAAAGAAAGAAGAATTGGGACTTCCTTGGTGGTCCATTAGCTAAGACTCCATGTTCCCAATGCAGAGGGATTGGGTTCAATCTCTGGTCAGGTAACTAGATCCCACATGCCACAACTAATGATCTCACATGAACAACCATGAGGAACATGAATGCTACAATCAAAAATCCTGCATGCCAAAACTAAGACCTGGCACAGTCAAATAAAAAAATTTAAAATATATATTTTAAAAAGAAAGAAGAATCAAAGTACTAAAATTGGGAATAAAAGAGGAGGAATCAATATCACTATTATTGACATCAAGAGTTTATGAGTGAATATTATGAACAATCATATTATCAACAAATTATATAGCATACATGAAATGGACAAGTTTCTAGAAACATACAATCTACTGAAAGTAACTCAAGAAGAAATTTAAAATGTTAGTAGACTCATAATAAGAGACTCAATTAGTATGATCAAGTAGGATTTATCCTAGGAATATTAAGTTAATTTAACATATGGAGCTCAATTAAATTAATATGCCATATTAATAGGACAAAAGATAAAAATGTAATGTTTCAATTGATTAATAAAAATTATTTGACAAAATACAACATGCTTTTGTGGTAAAACTATCCAATAAACCAGAAATAGAAGAGACCATCCTCAAACCAATAAGTTATCTATGAGAAACCCACAATTAGTATCATGATGGTAAAAAGTTTTGAATGTTTTCCCTCTAGGGTCAGGTGCAAGATGAGACGTACATGATTTCCATTGCTATTGAACATTCTCTTGGACATTCTAAACAGAAAAAAAGGGACAAAAATACAAAACATCCCAATGGGAAAGGAATAAGTAAAATCATCTTTGAGGATGTCTTGATTATAAATAGGAATCTATTAAAAAATCTATCATAATTAATAAATTAATTCATCAAGGTTTCAGAATATAACATCAGTAGATAAAAGTGAATAAAAATCCACTGCATTTCTATACACTGGCAATCACTAATCTGGAAAGAAAATTAATTTCATTTATAACAGCATCAAAAAACACTTAGACTTAAATTTAACAAAGTAATAACTACAAAATAAGTTTAGCCAAGTAAAAACTGAAAACTGTATAACATCATTTAAAGAAATTAAGAAGATCCAAATAAATGAAATGATATTTTACATTCATGGGTTGTAAAACTTAATATTATGGAGATGTAATACTCTCCAAATTGATCTACAGATATAGCACAGTCCTTGTCAAAACCTAGCTGCTTTTCTGTAGAAATTGACAAACTTATCTTAATATTTAAATAACAATGCAAGGGGCCAAAATAATGAAAAAAGTACTGAGAAGAACAAATGTGGAATATCTGTACCTCCCAATTTCAAAACTAACTTTAAAGTTATGGTAATTAAGACAGAATAATACTGGCATAAGAATAAACATATAGGTCAATGTGATATAATTGAGAGTCTAGAAATAAACCCTCATATTTATGGTAAATTGATCTTCCTCAAGAGTTTCAAGAAAATTAATGGGGAAAGAGCAGTCTTTTCAACTAATAATGCTGGGACAACTGAATATTCCCCTGCAATAAAAGAGTAACTTAAAATGGATTATGACTTTTGTAACCCCATGGATTGTAGCCCTCTAGTTCTTTAGTCCATGGGATTTACCAGAGAGGAATACTGGAGTTGATTGTCATTTCCTTCTCCAGCGGATCTTCATCTCCTGCCTGGCAGGCAGATTCCTTGCCATTTAGCCACCAGGGAAGCCATAAATGGATCATAGGTGTATGTAAAAGAGCTAAACCTATTAAACTCTCAGAAGAAAACTTAGGCATAAATTCTTATGCCCTTAAATTAGGTAATGAATTTTTTGATATGATATCAAAGACACAAGTGACACAAGGTGAAAAAAGGTAAACCATTTCTCATCAAATTTTAATTTGATAATTTCATCGAGCTACTATACAATGCTGCAATCCCACTTTTGGGTAAATATCCAAAGAAAAACATGATCTGAAAGGATATATACTCCCCAATATCATTGCAGCACTGTTTACAATAGCCAAGACATGGAAACAACCTAAATGTTCATTGGCAGAGAAATGGATAAAGAAGATGTGGTACACACATACTATGGTATAACTCAACCATTGAAAAGAATGAAATAATGCCATTTGCAGCAACATAGATGGATCTAGAGAATGTCATACTGAGTGAAGTAAGTCAGACAGAAAAGGGAAACTATCATATGAAATCCCTTATATGTGAAATCTAAAAAGAAATACTACAAGAAGAAGAAAAGACGGAGATGAACTTAGTTACAAAACAAAACTCACAGACTTAGAAAACAAATTTGTGGTTTCAGATTATACAGTAGAAGTGAGAAATAGATTTAAGGTACTAGATCTGATAGAGTGCATGATTGAACTATGGATGGAAGTTCATGACACTGTACAACAGACAGGGATCAAGACCATCCCCAAGAAAAAGAAATGCAAAAAAGCAAAATGGCTGTCTGAGGAGGCCTTCCAAATAGCTGTGAAAAGAAGAGAAGTGAAAAGCAAAGGAGAAAAGGAAAGATATACCCATTTGAATGCAGAGTTCCAAAGAATAGCAAGGAGAGGTAAGAAAGCCTTCCTCAGTGATCAGTGCAAAGAAATAGAGGGAAACAATAAAATGGGAAAGCCTGGAGATCTTTTCAGGAAAATTAGAGATACCAAGGGAACATTTCATGCAAAGATGGGCTTAATAAACGACAAAAATGGTATGGACCTAACAGAAGCAGAAGATATTAAGAAGAGGTGGCAAGAATACACAGAAGAACTGTACAAAAAAGATCTTCATGACCCAGATAATCATGATGGTGTGATTACTTACCCAGAGCCAGACATCCTGGAATGTGAAGTCAAGTGGGCCTTAAGAAACATCACTACAAACAAAGCTAGTGGAGATGATGGAATTCCAGTTGAGCTACTTCAAATCCTAAAAGATGATGCTGTAGAAGTGCTGCACTCAATATGTTAGCAAATTTGGAAAACTCATCAGTGGCCACAGGACTGGAAGGTCAGCTTTCATTCCAATCCCAAAGAAAGGCAATGCCAAAGAATGCTCAAACTACTGCACAATTGTGCTTATCTCACACGATAGCAAAGTAATGCTCAAAATTCTCCAAGCCAGGCTTCAGCAATACGTGAACCGTGAACATCCAGATGTTCAATCTGGTTTTAGAAAAGGTAGAGAAACCAGAGATCAAATTGCCAACATCTGCTGGATCATTGAAAAAGCAAGAGAGTTCCAGAAAAACATCTATTTCTGCTTTATTGACTATGCCAAAGCCTTTGACTGAGTGAGTCACAACAAACATTGGAAATTTCTGAAAGAGATAGGAATACCAGACCACCTGACCTGCCTCTTGAGAAACCTGTATGCAGGTCAGGAAGCAACAGTTAGAACAGGACATAGAACAACAGACTGGTTCTAAATAGGAAAAGGACCAAGGCTGTATATTGTCACCCTGCTCATTTAACTTGTATGCAGAGTACATCATGAGAAACACTGGGCTGGTTGAAGCACAAGCTGAAATCAAGATTGTTGGGAGAAATATCAATAACCTCAGGTATGCAGATGATACCACCCTTATGGCAGAAAGTGAAGAAGAACTAAAGAGCCTCTTGATGAAAGTGAAAGAGGAGAGTGAAAAAGTTGGCTTAAAGCTCAACATTCAGAAAACTTAAGATCATGGCATCTGGTCCCATCACTTCATGGCAAATAGATGGGGAAACAGTGGATACAGTGGCTGACCTAATTTTTTTGGACTCCAAAATCACTGCAGATGGAGACTGCAGCCATGAAATTAAAAGATGCTTACTCCTTGGAAGGAAAGTTATGACCAACCTAGACAGCATATTAAAAAGCAGAGACATTACTTTGCCAACAAAGGTCCATCTAGTTAGGGCTATGATTTTCCCAGTAGTTATGTATGGATGTGAGAGTTGGACTATAAAGAAAGCTGAGCGCAGGAGAATTGATGTTTTTGAACTGTGGTGTTGGAGAAGACTCTTGAGAGTCCCTTGGCCTGCAAGGAGATCCAACCAGTCCACCCTAAAGGAGATAAATCCTGGGTGTTCATTGGTAGGACAGATTTTGAAGCTGAAACTCCAATACTTTGGCCACCTGATGCGAAGAGCTAACTCATTTGAAAAAATCCTGATGCTGGGAAAGATTGAGGCAGGAGAAGGGAATGACAGAGGATGAGATGGTTGGATGGTATCACCGACTCAATGCACATGAGTTTGGGTAAACTCCGGGAGTTGGTGATGGACAGAGAGGCCTGGCGTGCTACAGTTCATGGGGTTTCAAAGAGTCAGACACAACTGAGTGACTGAACTGAACTGAGAGGAAAGATGAGGGAAAGTGAAAGTTAGGTAGTTTGGGATGACAGGTACACACTGCTTGTTTAACATGGATAACCGACAGGAGCCTACCCTATAGCACAGGGAACTCTGCTCAACATTATGTGGCAGGCTGGATGGGAGGGGAGTTTTGGGGGGAATGGATACATGTATACGTATAGCTGAGTTCCTTTGCTATCCATTTGAAACTATTGATAATTGGCTAGACTCCAGTACAAATAAAAAATTAAAAAAAAAACACTTGTACATCAAGAGCACCATCAAGAATGTTAGAAAAAACAACAACCAAAAATAGGAGAAAATATTTTTAAATCATATATCTGAGAAAGGTTTGGTATCCAGAATCTAATGTAAGACTCTATCAAATTAACAATTTTAGAATTTCAGTGAAGGAAATGGCAACCCACTCCAGTGTTCTTGCCTGGAGAATCCCATGGATGGAGAAGCTTGATGGGCTGCCATCTATGGGGTCACAAACAGTCGGACACAACTGAAGTGACTTAGCAGCAGCAGCAGAATTTCAGCAATGGGGTAATGATCGGTATCTGAGTTAGCCAAGAAATCATCACAAAACAGTGGTGCTTGGATTAGAAAAGAGGGAGAAATACAGAGGAAAGGTAGATTCCAAGCAAGGTAACTCTGCATTATTCATTGTCCTTTTGGCCAAACTTGCATGTATGTTACATGTTTGTTTCTAATCAATTATCTCTTGACAATATTGGAAGTGGTACTGTATAATATATTGTACCCCTTATAGTATTTGGCCCATCATATATTTTCATCCTTTTCAGTGACTGATTAGACAAGAACTGGAGAGATAATTTGTATGTAACAAACACTTTCATGCACATAGGGGTTGTTTTGAAGTAAAAAAAATTTTGTTCAAATGATATAATTATAAAATATGTTATTTGCACAATGAAGCCTTTGACTGTGTGGCTCAAAATGACCTGTGGGAAATTCTTCCAGAGATGGGAATACCAGACCATCTTAACTTTCCTGAGACTCCTGTATGCAAAACAAGAAGCAACAGTTAGATGCAGACATGGACAACGGACTGAATCAAAATCAGGAAAGAAATACATCAAGGCTGTATGTTGTCCCCTTGCTTATTTAACTTATATGCAGAGGATATCATATGAAATGCCATTTGGAAGACTTACAGCTGGAATCAAGATTGCCAGGAGAGATATCAACAACCTTAGATATGCAGATGATAGCACTCTAATTGTAGAAAGGGAAGAGGAACTAAAGAGCCTCTTGATGAGGGTGAAAGAGCAGAGTGAAAAAACTGCCTTAAAACTCAACGTTCAAAAAATCAAGATCATGGCATCTGGTCCCATCACTTCATGGCAAATAGAAAGCGAAAAAGTGGAAACAGTAACAGATGGTGATTGCAGCCATGAAATTAAAAGACACTTGCTCCTTGGAAGAAAAGTTATGACAAACCTAGACAGCATATTAAAAAGCAGAGACATCGCTTTACTAACAAAGGTTCATATAGTCAAAGCTATGTTTTTTTCCAGGAGTCGTGTATGGCTGTGAGAGTTGGACCATAAAGATGGCTGAGTGCTGAAAAATTGATGCTTTCGATTTGTGGTGCTGGAGAAGACTCTGAGAGTCCCTTGGACAGCAAGGAGATCAAACCAGGCCATCCTTAAGGAAATCAACCCTGAATATTCATTGGAAGGACTGATGCTGAAGCTGAAGCTCCAATACTTTGGCCACCTGACATGAAGAGCAGACTCATTGGAGAAGAGCTGACTCATTGGAAAAGACCCTGATGCTGGGAAAGACTGAGGGCAGGAGGAGAAGGGGACGGCAGAGGATGAGATGGTTGGATGGCATCACTGACTCAGTGGACCACATGAGTTTGAGCAAACTCTGGAAGATGGTGAAGGACAGGGAAGCCTGGTGTGTTGCAACTCATGGGAACACAAAGAGTTGGGCACAACTTAGTGATTGAACAACACTATTTCCTGGCTTTATAGGTTCTTTTTAACAATGGCAACTATATTTTCTGAAACAAAAGCAGGACATAGGGTCTGACATGTAGACGATAAGGAGATATTTTAAATCAGAGTAGACTGTGGATATGAGCCAAATGCTCAATGTATAATAAATCAAAATTAAGGAATTTTGGCACCACAGAGGCCTGGCTTCTGGACTTATTCCCACTTTTATTAGCTATTTTATCACTGAGTAAGTTACTTAATCTTCCAATGTCCCTTTTTTCCAATCTACAAAGTAGAAAAAAATGACTGATTCAACATCATTAGGGCTGTGGTAAGAAAATTAAAAGAGAAAACCCTAACCAAGCGCATTGGATGTGCTGTTTACAAAGTAAATGCTGAATAGAATTTTTTCTCTCATTATTGTGTGTCTCAGACGCTCAACCTATCTAACTCTTTTGTGACCCAGTGGACTGAGGCCAACAGCCTCCTCTATCCATGTGATTCCCCTGGCAAGGATGCTGGAGTGGGTTGCCATTTCCTTCTCCGGGGGATCTTCCCCCAAATTGAAACTAAGCAATGAAACTCGTGTCTCATGTCTGCTGCATTGGCAGGCAGATTCTCTACCCCTGAGCCCCCTGGGGAGCCCCATAGAGGAGAATGGTGGTGGCTTAGTTGCTGAGTTTTGTCCTACTCTTGCGACCCCATTGAAGGTAGCCAGCCAGGCTCCTCTGTCCATAGAATTTTCCAGATGAGAATGTTGGAGTGGGTTACCATTTCCTTCTCCAAGGGATCTTCCTGACCTAGGGATTGAACCTGGGTCTCTTGCACTAGCAGGCAGTTTCTTTACCGAGTGAACCAGCAGGGAAGGCAATAGAGGAGAGTACGTATACCTTAAAGATGATAAATAAGAAAGTGGGAATGAGAACCAGGCTATAGCTTGAGCTAGAAGGGGTCGAAAAGTTTAGAAGAGGCTTTTACTGCCCCCTAGTGTTAAATCTCCTCCAGTTTCTGTTTTGGTTTTGTTTCTAAGTGGTATTTTACTAAGCCATTCCAAAGTTTGATGCAAGTTAAGTTTTGTTTAAATGATCCTTCATATTGGGTTACTTCCAAATCCACATACACACAATTATTGTAAGACAGAAAAGCCTTATACTTTAAAGATACCAAGTTTGGTTATTTTTACTGAAGAGAAGCCAAAGTAGAAATGAGAAGGGATGTGTATCTAGCACATATCTAGAATTCTAATCAAATTCTGTATTTAAATATGTTCATTAACTGAAGAAATCAGATCATCAGAATACGTATATTTTAGTAAAGTATTTAGGCATTAGCAACTCTAACTGAAGCAAGAGAATGATTGAATCGAGTTAAACTCCTTACCTAGGCTATTTTTAATGGAAATGCTGACATCCTTAACACAGAGGTTTGGATACTTCCATTCTAGTAGTATATATAGCCCACAGACAAGTCTTACTAAAATGTGCTGAGTTAGCTTCTTGGGTTTGGGACTTTATTTTACAAGGGAACGGCATTCAATTCATGGCATTCAAATGTTCCAAATAATTGCAGATAAGCACTGAATGAAATGACTACTTTTATTTTGTAGTTATTAGTCACATAGAAGGAGACTCAAAATTATAGAGATTGGAAATTACTTATGTAATTTAGTAAAAAAAAATCATGGGTTTTTAGCTGATTCAACAACTTCGTAAAAGTGGCAGATGGAAATTTAAGCTACTTCAGACTATGTATAACTGGTATAAATAAAACTGAAATAGATCAGCATAAAGAAATATTTTATTGGCCTGATTTCAGCCTGACTAATATTTCTGTCCGTGTGTTTTTATTAGAAAACATATTCATTCTTTGAAAAGAAAACCATGTCTGATGTAAAGGTGGTCTTAACAAACTTTGAAGTAAGATGATTGATTGATTAATATAGACCTTTTAGAATCCAAAGAAAAATACATTTCTACTGGTTTTTAACGTCTGTTTTTGTATCCTAGTGTTTCTCTGGTAAGGATTATTCTCAAATTTTCATTAAAAACTTCAGCTCTAAACCTGTGAAAGAGGGGCTGATGAGTTGTCATTTAGAGAATTAGGTGATAAATTATTAATCATGATACATTCAAGTCATACTGTATATCTTCCCTATAATTTCTCAGCACAATTAGTTATAATGAACTGTACCTACTTGGCATGTTGACTCCTCTTCAAAACTCATTTTTGTGAGACACCTAATGTCTTTTTAATCTAGCTCGTCTAGTAATACATCCCTTGATTCAAATGCAGAAGAATTTATGGTTGTGATCATAATTGATGAGATTCTCCTGGCTGTTGAGATCACTAAGTAAAGAGTGACATTGAAGTAATTGGTATACCTGAAAAATACCCTTTGTAAGAATGCTGACATACATACTAAAAAGACTTATCAAGAGCAGGTGCTTAGACTTGTAAAAGTCCAGTTATATTTTTCCTTTGCTTGTTTACATATGTAACATTTTTGCTTAATTAATCAAACAGGTACCATGATGATTAGCCATGGGTATTACCTGATTTTAGATGATGACTTCTAAAATAAGATATCATAAAATATTTTCACAGTCGATAGGATCTACCAGGACTTATTTTAAAGGATATTTTAAAGCAAAAAGTAAATATGGATAAGATGAGATGCTTTAGTAGATCCAAGACACAGCAAATAATATGGAAAGAAAGCAGATAGCAGGTGCAGTGGCTTTAGTCTTAATACAATGTAAGGATTAGAGGTTCCCATTCACAGGAAGGATCTTCCCAGGGGGCAGTACTGGTAAAGAACCTGGCTGTTAATGCAGGAGGTTTAAGAGACATGAGTTTGATCCCTGGGTTGGGAAGCTCTCCTGGAGAAGGAAATGGCAAATATTCTTGCCTGGAGTATCCTATGGACAGTGGAGCCTGGCAGGCTATGGTCCATAGTGTTGCAGAGTTGAACATGACTAAAGTTACTTTGCACATAGTGTAGGAAGGTGTTCAGATTTTAAACACAGGCACAAAATTCCATAATTCTTTTCTATTTTGCTTTTTCAGCCTGATTCCTTCCCAGGAGAGCACAATGGCCAAATTAAACAAGCAACCTCATTGCCAAGGCAACACACAAACACTGTAGCACTAATTGGACAATGATGTACCTATTCAAGCCATTGAATGGAATTAATCATACAGTCATCTAAGTGTAACATGCTTATGAAAGTCCATAGCAATAAGACAATATAAAAAATTATAATAATAAGCAACACCTCAAACAGGTTGTCTCTGGTTATGGATTGGAGACTCTTTCACTATTATCCACTAGCATGGCATAAACACATTTGAATACTTTGAGAGTTCATTGAAAAACCAAAGCACACATAATTTCTGCCTTTATAGAGCTAGAGACCAAGTCACCATCATCCACACTGTGAACAGTCTACGTGGGGCATTTCCTGCAGAGGGTTTGTTTCACATTCAGCAGCTGGCTCAAATGATTGGTCGTAGCCTCACAGGCCCTGGAGTAGGGTTCTGCTGCTGCTGCTGCTAAATCACTGCAGTCGTGTCCGACTCTGTGCGACCCCACAGACGGCAGCCCACCAGGCTCCACTGTCCCTGGGATTCTCCAGGCAAGAGCACTGGAGTGGGTTGCCATTTCCTTCTCCAATGCATGAAAGTGAAAAGTGAAAGTGAAGTCGCTCAGTCGTGTCCGACTCTTAGTGACCCCATGGACTGCAGCCTACCAGGCTCCTCCATCCATGGGATTTTCCAGGCAAGAGTACTGGAGTGGGGTGCCATTGCCTTCTCTGGGAGTAGGGTTCAGTCTCTTATGAGCCAGAGATTTTGACTTAGACTTGTCACCTCATTGTCACCACATAATTTCCCAGTCTAGGTCCTTTGGACTCTGATCCCTTCACTTTTCTGGACCCCAGGTTGCTAATTCCTATAGCTTGCCTGCCTTGCCTTATTGACTGCTTTGGCCAGTTCAGTCCAGTTAACCTGCCTCACCGACCTGTCTTCCTAGACTGCCCCACTGCTGAATAAATCCTGGTGTGATTATTCTGAATTATCATAACAGGGTGGATCTAAATATCTCAAACTAAAGGGTGCAAATACTATCTACCAGTTATCAGTTTCGAATTTTCATTCATCATGTGGAAGTCACAACCAAAATGGTAGAAAATCACATAATGTCAGGTCAGATATTCCAAAGAGTAGTCATAGGAATTTCAAGTTTGTCACTGAAAAGCAAAATGTCAAGGAGGCACAAGTTTCTTAACCTCGCTGAACTTTGTGGCCATGCAAGGAATCATTTTGTCTTGTATGCTGGGTGAAAATATAAATTATAAATAGTGTTTTACTTAATGCCTGGCACAATGCTGGGGAGATAGCAAGGCCTCAGTAAATAAATAATGACAGAGTGGCACTGACATATATACACTATCATGTGTACAATATATAGCTAGTGAGAAGCTGTTTAACCAGGGAGCTCAGCTTGGTGCTATTTGCTCACCTAGATGCGTGGGATTAGGTGGGGTTTGGAAGGGAGGCCCAAGGAGGAGGAAATATATGTGTACTTATAGCTGGTTCATGTCATTGTACAGCAAAAACTAACAGAACAGTGTAATGCAATTATCCTTCAATTTAAAGTAAATAAATAACATTGGAGGAGAAAGGGAAGGAAGGAAATAAATAATGAGGAAAGTAGAAAGGAAGAAAAAAAAGTGTCAAGACTGGCCTAAGCCATGCTGGACAGTCTCTTTTTAAGTCAGTGTTGTTGTTTCAAGTACAACCTTTATCCCCACACTGCCTGCCAAGGGATGAGAGGCAATGCAAACAAGGGTTAGACCAAATGCTGTGAAACTGCAAATATTTATTAGCAAGCATGCAAAATAAAATGCAAATAGCATCTGCTTCAAGGTCTGGAAAACTCTACTTCCTGTTCAGATAAGCCCCTCGCCTCAGATGTTCAGTCTGAGTCAGATACAAAAATAATCTCTAGTAGAAGTCCTTTTATCTGAGGCAGGCAAGAGTCGTCTGTGAGGACTAGAATTTGCCTGATTTGTAAGCTTTATATGGAACTGTGGCATCTGCACAAAATTGATACCCAACCATATGTTTTAAACAACACTCATCATCATAAAAAATTTTTTTTTTCTAATGTATCTGATGTTAATTAATAAACCCCTTGATAGAGATTTTTTTCCTTCTCTTTAAATGTCTCCAAACTGTGCAATCTTGATTAGAGTATCCCAAATACTAGATCAATGGCCTTAAAATATAAACTGATACTGTACCACACACTCCAATGTATATTTCTGCTGCAATATTTATAGAGAAATATTTCAAAGTAAATTATCATATAAAAAGTAAAATAGGAAGCAAGGAAGAAGGGAAAGCAGGGGAGGTGGGAGGGGGAAAAACCCTCCAACCACTCATCTGATGTATTCACTATTCCATCTATGTTTTATTACTGTTTCTAAATAAATTTTGCCAGTCTAAAGAATTTTTGGACAGTCTTTCTCTGTAAATTCTCTTATCACCCACCCCCTCAAATAGTACACTAATTTAGCCACATGATAAAATTCTTATTCATGTTCACATAAAAACTCAAATGTTTAAAAATTTCAGGTAAAATCACTCACTCTTTTTATTCTTTTCCCACTGCCCCCAAAACTTGGCTTATCAATCTTTTAGAAAGCATATCTGTGTGTGCATGTTTATTTTTTTATTAAGTATACTATGCAAAGAACCGACTCATTGGAAAAGACCCTGATGCTGGAAAAGGGAGGAGAAGGAGACGACAGAGGATGAGATGGTTAGATGGCATCACCGATGCTATGGACATGAGTTTGAGTAGGCTTCAGGAGTTGGTGATGGACAGGGAAGACTGGCGTGCTGCAGTCCATGGGGTTGCAAAGAGTTGGACATGACTGAGTGACTGAAAAGAACAGATACTATGTTCCCTGGATTATTCTGAGCCCTTTAGCTCTTTGGAGTTCATGGATCCTAGTAAAGAGACTATAACATAATTTTTTGAGTGAATGTTTGATTAATTTAGTTGAATTTTGTATTAAAAATGTCTTCTAGACTATGGTCCTCTACGACATCAATTTTAAAATATTACTTTCCCATTTAAGAATGAAATAAACTATTAGCTAATAAGATAATGGTAGTGAGAAGGAAAAATTATGATCTAAAGTAAAGAGATTGAGAATCATTTCAAAGTGATAAGAGAAAATAAAGCCAACAGTTTAAAATGGCAATTGATATGAGCAAATTGCTTTTTGAATCCAAATTGAAAAATCCTTTCCAAAACATCTATTTCATTAAGTGGAAAATTAATTTCTTGGAATATTTTCCAACTTTTAAAATATAAGCATAATAATTTAATTCCTATTTTCTACTAAATTATTCACTTTTTATCCCCAAATTTTAGATATTTTAATTACTAAGTTATCTTTAAGTTCAAGGTTCTGAAATATCTGAACTGTAGAAAAATCATAGAATTTTTCATATAGAATTCCTGTTAGTAGCAAAACAAGATTTTTTTCTTAATTTTATATATGATTGAGCATTTAATAGGGTCAAGGAAATGGCAACCCACCCCAGTGTTCTCGCCTGGAGAATCCCAGGGACGGAGGAGCCTGGTGGGCTGCCGTCTATGGGATCGCACAGAGTTGGACACGATTGAAGCGACTTAGCAGAGGCAGCAGTTCATATTTAAGAATTTATTTAATACTTTCTGATTCTTATTCACAAAATACTGTTATGATCTAGGCAAGTTTGGCCTTGGAGTACAAAATGAAGTAGGGCAAAGGCTAACAGAGTTTTCCAAGGAAACCTACTGGGTATAGCAAACAGCTTCTTCCAACAACAAAAGAGATGGCTCTACACATGAACATCAGCAGATGGTCAACACCAAAACCAGATTGATTATGTTCCTTGCACTTGAGGATGGAGAAACTCTATGTGGTCAGCAAAAACAAGACCAGGAGCTGACTGTGTCTCCGATAATGAATTCCTTATTATAAAATTCAGACTTAAATTGAAGAAAGTAGGGAAAACCATTAGGCCATTCAGGTATGACCTAAATCAAATCCCTTACGATTTACACAGTGGAAGTGACAAATAGATTCAAGGGATTAGATCTGATAGACAGAGTGCCTGAGGAACTATGGATGGAAGTTTGTGACATTGTACAGGAGGCTGTGATCAAAACCCTTCCCAAGAAAAAGAAATGCAAAAAGGCAAAATGGTTATCTGAGCAGTCCTTACCAATAGCTGAGAAAAGAGGAGAGCTGAAAGGCAAAGGAGAAAAGGAAAGGTACACCCATCTGAATGCAGAGCTCCAAAGAAGAGCAAGGAGAGAAAGAAAGCCTTAGTAAGTGATCAGTGCAAGAAAATAGAGGACAACAATAGAATGGGAAAGACTAGAGATCTCTTCAAGAAAATTAGAGATACCAAGGGAATATTTCATGCAAAGATGGGCTCAATAAAGGACAGAAACAGTATGGACATAACAGAAGTAGAAAATATTAAGAGGTGGCAAGAATACACAGAACTATACCAAAGAGATCCAGATAACCACGATGGTGTAATCACTCACCCAAAGCCAGACATCCTGGTGTGTGAAGCCAAGTGGGCCTTAGGAAGCATCACAATGAACAAAACTAGTGGAGGTGATGGAATTTCAGTTGAGCTATTTCAAATCCTAAAAGATGATGCTATTAAAGTGCTGCACTCAATATGCCAGCAAATTGGAGAGCTCAGCAGTGGCCACACAACTGGAGAAGGTCAGTTTTCATACGAACCTAAAGAAGGAAGCAATGCCAAAGAATGCTCTGACTTCCACATAAGGACACTCATTTTACATGCTAGCAAAGTAAATCTCAAAATTCTCTAGGCTAGGCTTCAACAGTATGTGAACTGAGAACTTCCAGATGTTCAAGTTGGATTTAGAAAAGGCAGGGGAACCAGAGATCAAATTGCCAACATCTGTTGGATCATTGAAAAAGCAAGAGCGTCTCAGAAAAAATCTACTTCTGCTTCATTGACTATGCTAAATCTTTTGACTGTGTGGATCACAGCAAACTGTGGAACATTCTTAAAGAGATGGGAATACCAGACCACCTTACCTGCCTCCTGAGAAACCTGTGTGCAGGTCAAGAAGCAACAGTTAGAAATGGACGTGGAATAACAGATTGGTTCCAAATTGGGAAGAGTATGTCAAGGCTGTATATTGTCACCCTGCTTATTTAACTTAAATGCAGAGTACGTTATGTGAATTGCCAGGCTGGATGAAACTCAAGCTGGAATCAGGATTGCCAGGAGAAATATCAATAACCTCAGATACACAGATGACACCACCCTTACAGCAGAAAGCAAAGAGGAACTAAAGAGCCTCTTGATGAAAGTGAAAGAGAAGAGTGAAAAAACTGGCTTAAAATTAAACATTCAAAAAATGAAGATTATGGCATCTAGTCCCATCACTTCATGGCAAATATATGGGGAAAAATGGAAACAGTGACAGACTTCATTTTCTTGGGTTCCAAAATCACAGCAAATAGTGATTGCAGCCATGAAATTAGAAGACACTTGCTCCTTGGAAGAAAAGCTATGACAAACCTAGACAGCATATTAAAAAGCAGAGACATTACTTTGCCAGCAAAGATCCATATAGCCAAAGCTATGGTTTTCCAGTAGTCATGTTTGGATGTGAGAGTGGACCAAAAAGAAGGCTGAGCACCAAAGAACTGATGCTTTTGAACTGTGTTGATAGAGAAGACTCTTGAGAGTCCCTTGGACTGCAAGGAGATCAAAGCTGTCGATGCCAAAGGAAATCAACCCTGGATATTCATTGGAAGGACTGATGCTAAAGCTGAAGCCCCAGTATGGCTACTTGATGCAAAAAGCCAGCTCATTGGAAAAGACCCTGATGGTGGGAAAGATTGAAATGGGAAGAGAAGGGGATGACAGAGGATGAGATGGCTGGGTGCCATCACCAACTCGATGGACATGAGTTTGAGCAAGATCTAGGAGATGGTGAAGGACAGGAAGCCTGGCATGCTGCTGTCCATGGAGTCACAAAAACTAGGACATGACTGAATTGAACAACAGCAAGTAAAAAATATACTTTTCCCCAGAGGCAAATTGATGGGTGTCCCTGCAAATATGATGCTCAATAGCCTTTGTACTTACCTGAATGTAATTTGAGAGAGTTTGAAACTGGCAAATTATAAATAACAGCAATTTGAGAAGATCTATAGTAACCCTCCTTCCTTTTCATTCTGTTTGCAGTGGTTTTGAGGTTCACTGTACATAAGAAGCTCCTGGGGGCTTTTTGAAAGCAGAGATGACCAACCACCATCTCCACAGACTCTCGTTTGATTTGTCTGATGAAAGGTTCAAGTATTAGTATGTTGGTAAAGCATCTATTGAGGTGGTCAGAAAGTTTGTCCAGATTTTTCCATGATATGCAAACCCCGAATGAACTTTTTTGGCCTATCCAATATTTTTTCTTTATGTTGCAAATTAGAGAACCACTGTCCCTAAGGTTTATGCCAGAACTGGAATACAGTGGGACTATATTTGACCTAATAGATATTCAAATAGTCTTTAGGAGATTTCACTAATATACTTACGCCTTGGCTTTTTAATGAAATGTCAATCATCCAGATGTTATATTTTTAAAAAGAATACTTAGAAAATTACTACTTATGTGCTATTCGGTTATTCCTTAATTATGTGCAGAAAGACATTGTCACCTCATTGAATATACTGAGCTATTAGTGGGTGAAGAGGGAAGTTACTGTTTATCTTGAAGCACTTGAGCTCTGTCTCTTACAATCTGATATCAATTACTGACTAATATGAATTTTCAATTTAACAAATATCTGATCACGACCATATTAAGAGCTAGACACATGGCAGGAGGATATTATAGTTAATAAAGAAGAGAGCTCTGTATAAGTAGGATCTTTGTTAAACAAATTGAAACAGAGAATTGAATAGTCACTAAAGGTCTCCTGAGAAAAGTCACTTTTACCAAATATCTTGGGAGGGGGAAAAAAGAAAAAACACAAACTTCAACTGACAAGAAATTAAGTGGCCAGAATCATCAGTAAAATAGTGTTATTGCAGTTCCTAGGTTTTAGAAGAAAGTAATCAAGAGTTACTATAATTATCTCACAAATTCTAGTCATGGTACTCCAGATTTACCTTTTTAAAAAGGGTTAATGAATGAGATTTGTTTTCACAGCATTTTCCCACTTTGAGAACTTCTGCTGTCCCTTGGCTGGTGTATCCATATATCCCTGAAATCTTATCTTTATCCATTCTGTTGTAAATAAGTGCCCCAGTTCTGTGTTCCTCTTCTTGTATGTTTGTTCTCTATAATTAATGGTGACAAACTAATACTTGCTCAGATTTTCCGTGATTAATAAAGTACAGCCATTCCCTTTATCAGGTGAATTTGCATTTTAACCGGGAATTCTGATGACAGACAGGTTCAGAGTTCAGGTCACTGAATCAGTATTCATTCAAGAAGAAGATGCAAATGAAGAAGGAAATCTTAAATCATTCTACTTAGTCAGATGTCCACCTTGTCAACTCCTAGTTGTGGTCCCCTGGGTATTAGGTAAATGATTAAAAATAAACAAAATAGATGTTTTATAAATTTAGCTACTCAATGAAAATATTAAATATAGAAGAGAGGTCTTAAATAAAATATTCTATAAAATCAGGAATAGATTGACAGCAATGCCATTAAGCATGTATGTATTTGCATTGTTTGTAAAGAATGACCATTGTTTGTAAAGAATAACCAATTTTTTACGTTTGAAACAATGCAAGTAGCTTAAGCAGTTTGATGTTGAATACGACTTATTTGTAGTAGAAACCCCATTTAAAAAAAAAATGGGAGAAAACTTAGTGCTTAACATCAGTTGGTGGGAAAATGTGTCTGATGCACAGGGTTATTTTTTACTATCTATTAGCACAACACCTGTCACCAATTAGAATAGTCTTAGTTACAGTTTAAAACAGACTTCCTTCTCTTTTATATTAATTTCTCTCTAATAAGCCTGGCAGACTCAATTTATATTAATCTCATTCAGGGTAATTTGTGACTGCGTGTCTGTTAAAAATCAATCTTACTCAAAATGAATCAACAAATTAGTGAAATTAGTTACAAGCACAAACAACTGCAAGCAAATAATATGCATCAATGGCATTCTTAATCAATTCTAGATTCAAATGATAAATAGCTCTTCCTTAAGATAATTTGACTATATAAATGTGGAACTCATTGCACCACATTTATGTGAATTGTTTCCTTTATAATGAAGTTTTTAGGGAATATAATTTAGAGTTCAGATTATTGTAACTGTGGTATAATATCAAAATCTATTAAAAGAACATTGTATTTCTATTAATTATTTTTTAAAGTAAATGAAAAATTGTCTTGATTTGAAAATTCATAAGATTGATCAACAATACACACACTGGTTAGAAATCTACCAAAATGAAAATTAGAAATATATTAATAATGGAAATGACATCATGGTATCGGTTCAGTAATTTTAAAGTTTTTGATATTAGTACTCACAATCAAAATTCATCATCTTCATAAATACTGAGAAATGTTAAAAGGAGTTGAAGGCAATTTGATAAGCTCAGGCATCTTTTTATGAACAAATTTTAAGACTGATTTGTATATGATTTTTAAGCAGGCTGCTTTTTCACCTCAGCACATGCCATTATTTTTCATTTTTCAACATCTCAGGAACTGAATTTCAATTTGGAAACTGAGATAGTTTACACTATGAACTCATTACTCTGCTTTTATACTCCTGTAATAGCGTTTATTACAGAAACATTTTATCCAACTAGATGATCTCTGTAGACTGAAAACATATTGTTCTGAAATGCTGTTGGCCAGTATGTATTTGACTCTCTACCCTCTTCAGTCATTGAACTTTTTCCTCCAGCAGCTGCATGTCTAGAGCTTTCATGGACGCCACCCTTAAGATCTTGTGTTTTCATATTCTATGTCCTGTTGAGATGTCTCCAACTAGTCCCACCAAGAGTCCGCTGATTTCCATCTAATCCAAAAAAATATGATTAAATACACCAACCAGATGCGACAATGATGCTATTAGGTGTGTTGATATTTTATCAACTGCTGACTGGAGATAGTGTTATCAAAAATAGTTTCTAACATTGACATATCTATGTAAAGTTGTGTTTAACCAAATTTTCAATGGTTATCCCACTTTACACACACACACAAAATGCATTCTTGCTTAAGGCATCTATTAAAAGGACTACCAAAAAGACATTTTAGATTCCCACTGCTATAATAAATCTAGAGCATTCATAAACCAAACCTTGCTTGTACATTACCTCTGCTATAATTTTGCCCATATAATCCCTCACTCTCTGCCCATCCTTCAAAGTTTAACTCAAGTCTTAACTTTTCCATAATTCATGAGACTAACCTAGAATACATAAGATCTATTTTCCCTGAAAGACAATGCTGATTGGACAAGTCTCAGGTTCTTGGCATATATTATCTCACAATTATAATCCTAGGACAAGGGTTGTTGTGGTTTTGCTCTCTATGCTTTTTGACAGAATTCTTCAAATTTCAGTGTAAGCTTACTAAGGGCAAAATTTATATTGTATTATCTCTTCTGTATCCCAGTCATGTAGTATAACTCCAGGTGACACAATTCACATTTGAATCATGAATATAGAATGAGCATTCACTGTATTTCTAAGCTAAAGTGTGTCAAAATATGATTGTTGATTCTTGATGTGACTGCTCAGTTAATGTATTGGGTTGGCCAAAAAGTTAGTTTGGGTTTTTCTGTACCATCTTACCAATTCATTTTGGCTTAGTCTGTAGAATCTATTTTAAAACCAATGTAAATTCAGATAACAAGAATGTGAGCATTTTAACTCAAAAAGGTATTACAAGAATACATTAAATACTATTAACACATAGTGGATGAATGTCTTTCAAAAAAGAGATGTGGTATATTAAAACAAAGAACCCTAATTTTCTTTCATTTATTAGACAAAACTCTCTGTAGAAACATAACCATCTCATCAATAGAGGGTTATATCACCCAAACATGAACTACTATTAACATGGAATTTATATCTGAGGAAACCTGCATATTCCCCATCCTAATATGTAAAATTAGCAATACCAGTTGAATAAAAGATTTATTTAATTACCTGTTAAATAGGGTGAAATAGGTAATTAATAGGCAAAGGTATAAGCTATGTAACACTTCAAAATTTATTAGACAAAAATATATATATTAAGACTCTGGAAAGAAAGAAAAAAGATTATAATTTGCACGTACAATGTTAGCCAATATTTTGATTAATATTTTTGAAATAAAACTGGTTTTCTCTGTAAAATGTATGAATTAGCAGTCCTCAGCTGGGGAGGAGATTTGGCCGGCAGGGGCAAATTTGGCAAGATCTGAAACAACTTCATCACAATTTTAGAGGTGCTGCTGGTATCTAGTATGTAGAAGCCAAGGGGCTGCTAAATCCTAAAGAGCAAAGGATAGTCCCCCCAAATGAAGAATTATCCCATCCCAGATGTTAACATTGCTGAGATTCAAAAACCAAACTCTAAAGTAACCCAAGAAAGAAAATAGTCTATTCATCTTTCTTTCTCATAGTTATCAGAAAAGTGCCTCCCATGTGGAGTTTTTGGAGAGAAAATGTGTTGTTTGTTCACATCTAAATGTGGAACACAAAACAAGATCTGGGAAATAGAGCAGAGGATAAACACGAGGAAGGCTCATATCTACCAAAGTCTCTATTTCAGGAAGATTTCAGTGTTAGGTAGGCTTCATGAATGCTTTTGATCCACAGCAGTCTTTGATGCCACGACTGCACTCTTGCCAGCTTCCGATCTAGGTACCATATAGCAGAGTAAACCTTTCAAAATGCTCAAAACCTTTTGATGACTTTCCATTACACTTAGAGGAGGGGCAACTTTAGTGATAAATACCTATGTTAAAGAAGAAGAGGGATCTCACATAAATAATCTAACTCTATATTCAAGGAACTAGAAAGATAAAAGAACAAACTTAAAGAAAATTATAGGCCATTATTTCTGATAAACCTAGATGCAAAAATTCTCAATAAAGTGCTAACAATGTGATTTAACATGTCAGAAGGCTTATATGCAATGGTCAGGTATGACTTACCTTAGGTTTAACATAAATGTATCAACTAATGTGATACACCACCTTAACAGAATGAAGGATAAAAGCCACATGATCACCTCAATAGATGTAGAAAAAGCATCTGACAAAGTTCATTATCCTTTCATTACCCCTGGTTACTTCTTCGTTTGCATACCCTACCACTGTTTTTTCTCTCTCTCTCAGTTTCAGCAACACTGTTCCATATAAACACACACAAAGCATGCATCCACCTCAGCATTTTCCCTCTGACAGAGCATTCTTCCACCAGCATTCTGTGGCTTCTCCCTATACTACATATTATTATACAGTATTATAATAATATTACATGTTATTATACATAATATAATATGTATATTATTATACAATATATCTAATATATATAATAGCATGTATTATAATATCATCTGCCCCAATGTCACCTCCATATATAAAAAAGTAGCTTTTATCACTTGCTGTCCACTTCTGATGTTTTATTTTCTTCACACCACTTTTCATTGTTGCTGTTGTTCAGTCACACAGTGGTGTCTAACTCTTTGTGACCAAGTGGACTGCAGCACATCAGCCTTCTCTACTCTTCACTATCTCCCAGAGTTTGCTCAAACTCATGTCCGTTGAGTCAGTGATGCCATCCAACCATCTCATCCTCTGCCGCCCCCTTCTTGTCCTGTCCTCAATCTTTCCCAGCATTAGGGTCTTTTACAATGAGTCAGCCCTTTTCATCAGGTGGCCAAAGTATTGGAGCTTCAGCTTCAGCATCAGTCCTTCCAATGAATATTCAGGGTTGATTTCCTTTAGGACTGACTGATCCCCTTGATCTCCAATGGACTCTCAAGAGTCTTATCCAGAACCACAATTTGAAAGCATCAATTCTTTGGCTCTCAGCCTTCTTTAGGGTCCAACTCTCACATTCATACATATTAGTCACTCAGTTGTGTCTGACTCTTTGTGATTCCACAGGTTGTAGCCCGCTAGGCTCCTCTATCCACAGAATTTTCCAGGCAAGATTACTGGAGTGGGTAGTTATTTTCTTCTCTAGGGGATCTTCCCAACCCAGGGATTGAACCTGCATCTCCTGCATTGCAGGCAGATCTTTTAATGCCCAGGCCACCGGGGAAGTCCACAACCATACACGAATCTTGGAAAAGCTATAGCTTTGCCTACACAGACCTTCGTTGGCAAAGTAATGTCTCTGCTTTTTAATACACTGCCTAGATTTGTCATAGCTTTTTCTCCAAGGAGCAAGCATCTGTTAATTTCATGGCTGCAGTCACCATCTGCAGTGATTTTGGAGCCCCCCAAAATGAAGTCTGTCACTGTTTTCATTTTTCCCCATCTATTTACCGTGAAGTGATGGGACTGGATGCCATGATCTTCATTTTTTGAACGTTGATTTTTAAAATTTCAACATTTTAAAAATGTTGACATTTAAGCCAGTTTTTTCACTCTCCTCTTTCAACTTCATCAAAAGGTTCTTTAATTCATCTTGGCCTTCTGCCATAAGGGTGGTGCCACCTGCATATCTGAGGCTATTGATATTTCTCCCAGTAATCTTTATTCTAGCTTGAGCTTCATCCACCCTGACATTTCTCATGATGTATGCTGCACAAAAGTTAAATAAGCAGGGTAACCACATACAGCCTTGGTGTACTCTTTTCCAGGTTTTGAACCACTTAATTTTTCCATGTCTGGTTCAATCTGTTGCTTCTTAACCTGCATCCATGTTTCTCAGGAGGCAGTTAAGGTGGCCTTTTAAAATATATATATTTTTAATTGGTTTGATCATCTCACACCAGTCAGAATGACCATCATCAAAAAGTCTACAAACGTTAAATGGTGGAGAGGATGTGGAGAAAAGAAAATCCTCTTGTACTGTTGGTTGGAGTGTATATTGATACAGCCTCTGTGGAGAACACTATGGAGGTTCCTTAAAAAACTAGGAATAAAGCTACCATATGACCCAGCAATCCCACTGCTGGGCATATACCCTGAGAAAACCATAATTGAAAAAAATACATATGTTCATAGCAGCACTATTTATAGTAGCTTGTACATAGAAGCAACCTAGATGTCCATCAATAGATGAATGGATAAAGATGTGGTGCATATATACAATGGAATATTACTCAGCCATAAAAAAGAATGAATTTGAGTTAGCTCTAGTGAGGTGGGTGAAACTAGAACCTGTTGTACAGGGCGAAGTAAGTCAAAAATAGAAAAATAAATATAGTATATTAATGCTATTATAGAATATTGATCAGTCTACTTGCAGGGAAGAAATGGAGACACAGATATAGAAAGCAGACCTGTGGACACAATAGGAGAAGGAAAGAGTGGGATGAATGGAGAAAGTAGCATTGACATATGTAGAATACTATATGACACAGGGAGCCCAGTCTGGTACTCTGTGATGACCTAGAGGGGTGAGAAGGAGGGAGGGGAGGGAGGCTCAAGAGGGAGGTGATGTGTGTGTAATTATGGCTGATTTGCGCTGCTGTATGGCAAAAAGCAATATGACATTGTAATTTTCCTCCAGTTAGAAAATAAATTTAAAAAATTTGTTTGTATATTGTCTGTTTCATCCCACTGTCACTATCCCAAATAAGTAGGATATTTGCTTACTTTTTATATCCTTAGAAAAGTGCCTGAAAATGGTAATCTCTTCATAAATACTTGTTAATCAATGTATAAATCAACATATTAATGAATTAACATTCAAAATGTTCTCCCCGCCAAACAATTAGTCTTTGTAGTGCCTTGACCTTCTTAGTGTTTACCCTCCTTTTCCAAATTGGGGAAAAGATTAGATCTAACTAAGGAGAATCAAGCCTCTATCTAGATGGATATTGGAACAATAAACACTTGGTAGAAATTCTTAAGTGTGCCAACCAAGGCTACTAAAATACAAACAAATCATTTTGGGAACAGACTCCTCATTTTCTATGTTGCAATGTGTGTCTGTGGAACAGGTGTATATGAGAGCAAAAAATAAGACAAAAATTAACTAATAAGAGAGGGGAAATATAGGATGCTAACAATAGATTGGGTAGTTAAAGTGATTGGACAATTTAATTTTTATTTGATTAGATATTTGTTTAAATTCTGCCTGCCTTAAGCTGCATGTTGCTTGATCATGGTAACTATATACTCATTTTTTGTGTGTGATATGAAAGAAATTAAAAGATGAGAAAAAAGTGAAAGCTCATGGATTAAGTTTTGATTTTTTATATACTGCCAAATTTAAAAGAGTCACTGTTGGACCTGCACTCACTGTTCGGTTTACCACAGTACTGAGTTTCCAGAGAAGAGTGAAAACTATCCCGCATCTTGAGACAGGAAAGCTTTAAGATGCTTCACAGATTTACAGGATCAGATTCTTTAAACAACTCCCTGACATGATAAGTAGATGGATTCTCAGATGTCAGAGGGGCAGTCTAACTTAGACATGACACCAAGGAATATTGTGGAAACGCCATGTACATTACACTCTCGATTACTGGTTTCCCTTTCTACAACTTCAAAGAGAAAGCAACAGATTTAAAGATTTAGACAGGTTAAACTGTCATGCTATAGTTGCTGTTTCCCAAATATTACACCATTAGCTGGTGTAACCTGGTTTTGCTAAAGATCATTTTTATTCCCAACACCCTTAGTTTAATTCAAAGTCTCTCTTCCTTTTGAAGGCGAATAAATGTATTCTAATGGTATGGAAAATCACATTAAATATATAGGACATCCAATTTTTAGGAAATCTTTTAGCCAAATAAAGACTTTGGGTTTAAACTTAATTGACATTCTATAGCAACTTCTTTGTTGGAACAAGAGTCGTTAAAATAAATAATTTGCTAGCACCAAATGATTTTTTAAACTGTACATTCAAATTCCACTCAGCACAGTTTTAATTATAAATGAGTTCTCTGTACTTTGTGTGTATATATTTCTTGGGAAAGCACAATTTACATTTCCCAATTAAAATTTCCATGAAACAAATTATTAACTTAGCAATTCCACTGTAGCGTGGGGAATATGTGTTGGTGCATGTTGGAAGAAGAGCTTTAGAAAAAACATTTCCTGGAGTCCAGGAGATGTGGACCAATAACTAAAACTGACAGGACAAAGAAAAGAATGCCTAGGTAGCCTCTGAAGTGGGACATAGCATCGAATCTCTCGGCACCTTGCTGCTCTGCTTGGTGCCTTAGTTTCACTGATATATCTGAGACGGGAAGGGAAAGTTTATGCTCATCTCCTGCTTTATGCATGTAAATGAGACATGTAGGCAGATTACCTTGGACACATTCAGGTTTATGGACACATTGAGTCTTGAAGGTGTATCTCTAGCAGAGACTTGGGTTAGACTTATTTTGCCCAAAAGAGTGATTACAGGGAAAGAAACAAAAAGGGGGCACTGAAAACTACCTTACAAACAATATATTTATTTATTTTCATAAAGGTAAATTTCCCTGGATTGGTTCAGTTAGTTCAGTCGCTCAGTCGCATCTAACTCTTTGTGACCCCATGAACTGTAGCACGCCAGGTCTCCCTGTCCATCACCAACTCCCAGAGTTTACTCAAACTCATGTCCAAGGAGTTAGTGCTGCCATCCAACCATCTCATCCTCTGTCATCCCCTTCTCCTCCCGCCTTCATTCTTTCCCAGTATCAGGGTCTTTTCAAATGATTTATTTCTTCGAATCAGGTGGCCAACGTATTGGAGTTTCAACTTTAGCATCAGTCCTTTCAGTGAACCCCCAGGACTGATCTCCTTTAGGATGGACTGGTTGGATCTCCTTGCAGTCCAAGGGACTCTCAAGAGTCTTCTCCAACACCACAGTTCAAAAGCATCAATTCTTCTACTGGAAAAACCATAGCCTTGGCTAGACAGAATTTTGTTGGCAAATAATGCCTCTGCTTTTTAATATGCTGTCTAGGTTGGTTATAACTTTTCTTCCAAGGAGCAAGCGTTTTTTTCATTTCATGGCTAAAATCACCATCTGCCGTGATTTTGGAGCCCAAGCCGAAAAAAAAAAAAGTCTCTCACTGTTTCCTTTGTTTCCCCATCTATTTGCCATGAAGTGATGGGACCAGATGCCATGATCTTAGTTTTCTGAATGTTGAGTTTTAAGCCAACTTTTTCACTCTCCTCTTTCACTTTCATCAAGAAGCTCTTTAGTTCTTCTTCGCCTTCTGCCATAAAGGTGGTGTCATCTGCATATGTGAGGTTATTGATATTTCTCCTGGCAATCTTGATTCCAGTTTGTGTTTCCTCCAGTCCAGAGTGTCACATGATGTACTCTGTGTATAAGTTAAATAAGCAGGGTGACAATATACAGCCTCGACATACTCCTTTTCCTATTTGGAACCAGTCTGTTGTTCCATGTCCAATTCTAACTGTTGCTTCCTGACCTGCATACAGATTTCTCAGGGAGAAGGTCAGGTGGTCTGGTATTCCTATCTCTTTAAGCATTTTCCACTATTTGTTGTGATCCACACAGTCAAAGGCTTTGGCATAGTCGATAAAGCAGAAGTAGATTTTTTTCTGAGACTCTCTTGCTTTTTCGATGATCCAACAGATGCTGGCAAATTGATCTCTGGTTCCTCTGCCTTTTCTAAATCCAGTTTAAACATCTGGAAGTTCACAGTTCATGCACTGTTGAAACCTGCCTTGGAGAATTTGGGGCATTATTTTGTAGTTCTGTCCTTTATTGTGCCCATCTTTAATGAAATGTTACCTTGGCATCTCTCATTTTCTTGAAGAGAGCTCTAGTCTTTCCCATTTTATTGTTTCCTCTATTTCTTTGCATTGATCACCAAAGAAGTCTTTCTTATCGTCCCTTGCTATTCTTTGGAACTCTGCATTCAGATGAGTATATCTTTTCTTTTCTTCTTTGCCCTTACCTTCTTTTCTTTTCTCCGCTAAGGCCTCCTCAGACAACCATTTTGCCTTTGTGCACTTATTTTTCTTGGGAATGGTCTTGATCCCTGCCTCCTGTACAATGTCATGAACATCTGTCCATAGTTCTTCAGTCACTCACTCTATCAGATCTAATCCCTTGAATCTATTTCTCACTTCCACTGGATTGGTTAGTCATTATTATTGTAATACTGTATAAAAAATAACTGCAAAATCTCCTTGGCACTCAGTAATACTCAGTATTCTCATGGATTCACTGGTTAATTGATCTAAGCTAGGCTCAGTTGGGCAACCCTGGCTCTGGCTGCAGTGACTGGGGCAGCTGTGTTCCTGGTGTCTCTCATCCCCCCAGGACCAGCAGGCTGGCCGGTGTGTGTGCTCTTTTTACAATATTAGGAGCTCAAGAATGCACATACCCTACACACTGTCACTCCTTCCTACATACCACCAGCCGGTGCCAGTCACATCTGTAAGTTCAAAATCAGTTAGAACCGGACATGGAACAACAGATTGATTCCAAATCAGGAAAGGAGTACGTCAAGGGTGTATATTGTCACCCTGCTTATTTAACTTATATGCAGAGTACATCATGTGACACGCTGGGCTGGAGGAAGCACAAGCTGGAATCAAGATTGCCGGTAAAAATAGCAATAATTTCAGATACACAGATGACACCACCCTTATGGCAGAAAGTGAAGAAGAACTAAAGAGCATTTTGATGAAAGTGAAAGAGGAGGAGAGCAGAAAAGTTGGCTTAAAACTCAGCATTCAGAAAACTAAGTTCATGGCATCTGGTTCCATCACTTCATGGCAAATAGATGGGGAAACAATGGAAACAGTGACCAACTTTATTTTCTTGGGCTCCAAAATCACTGCAGATGGTGAGTTTAGCCATGAAATTAAAAGACGCTTGCCCCTTGGAAGAAAAGCTATGACTAACCTGGACAGCATATTAGAAAACAGAGACATTACTTTGTCAACAAGGGTCCATCTAGTCAAAACTTTGGTTTTTCTAGTAGTCATGTATGGATGTGTGAGTTGGACTATAAAGAAAGCTGAGTGCTGAAGAATTGATGCTTTTGAACTGTGGTGTTGGAGAAGACTCTTGAGAGTCCCTTGGACTGCAAGGAGATCCAACCAGTCCATCCTAAATGAGATCAGTCCTGGGTGTTCATTGAAAGGACTGATGCTAAAGCTGAAGCTCCAATACATTTGGCCACCTGCTGTGAAGAACTGCCTCATTGGAAAAGACCCTAATGCTTGGAAAGATTGAAGGCAGGAGGAGAAGGGGACGACAGAGGATGAGATGGTTGAATGGCATCACTGACTTGATAGACATGAGTTTGAGCAAATCCAGAAGTTGCTGATGAACAGCAAAGCCTGGTGTGCTGCAGTGCATGGAGTCTCAAAGAGTCAGACACAACTGAGCTACTGAATGAACTAATGTGTGTATACATACATATATACACATACGCACATGTATAGCAATGTTCAACTGTACTTTTCTTAGAAATTGTCTTACTCAAACTCTCTCAATTATAATTGCTTTAGATGAATATAAATGAATCAAAATGTTAAAATGAAAATATTTCTAGTTTTGATACCATTTTACATACAATAATAGCTTTTCCTAAGTTATGTGTCAGCCAGTAGCTTACCTATTAAGAAGTGATAGGACTCAAAAAGACTTATTTAACATTATGTCTATTTTCAGTCGAAAAAACTTCAGTCACAGAGATGACTCAGCCCATGCTTGTGACAGTGTGGGTAAACTTAGGAGAATTCCTTTCTTAGCATCAATGCAAAACAAGACATTGTTACTTAAGTGATCTCAATGGAATGCCTTCTTCAAAACACACTAAAAATTTGTGTCAGATGATTTAAGGAGAAATTATAATTCTTTTATTTTCCCTCTTGGAGTGTCCTCTCTTAATGTCTGATTGATTTGATACCAGATTTTTAAGATAAACATAACCAGCTGAAAAGTCTAGCAGAGACACAAATTAAAAACTCTCTTTAGACACAAAAATTCTGATAAGTATCTCATGGGAGCTCTCTTGTGTACGGCTAGGGAGGAAATGATTGATTCTATAAAAGTAAAAGTGAAGAGTAGGTTCAGATGTTGAGGTCGAAGACAAGGCCAACCCTGACCTAAACAATCATATTTTATGTTGAATCCCCAGGGAGAATTGTGAAAGTATCAACATAAATCCATAAGTAAACACTGTTGACAGATGATCACCTGCACAGAAAAGTAAAACAACATATACATAATAATAACAACTTTCTATAACTTGGAAATTTGTGGAAATTGAAATAAGACAGTCTACAACTACTTGTGAAGCTAAAAAATAAAAATTTTACTCATTTTTAATGAGAATCAATGATTTGTTTGCCTTCTTATCAGCATTAACAAAGATTTTAATAGCCAACCTCCTGTATCTTAGAAGAGTAACTTCTCTCTATTTTGCACATCTAGATATTTACTATGTATGTTCTTTGGACTGTACGGCTGAAGAAATGTAAAAAACAAAAAATTAATGAAAATTGTGGCTGCAGAGAGCTAGCAAGAGTATTATTACCAGGATTTACATTCATCAGATTTTAAGTCAAGTGGAAAATTATGAATATTCATCTCATTTTTCCTTCTTTTTGTATCATATAACTAATACTTATATCTCTCCAGTTATTAAAATTTCAAAAACAAGGTAGAGTTTAAAAAATATCCAGTTTTGATATGGGAAAATTTTTAGATAAAAGTAAGTTCAAATCCTTAATTTTAAAAGAAACAACTCTTTAAATAAGAATTGAAGACAAGTCATTAGCCTAATATAGGTTTTCTATAAAAAAATCCATGGGCTTCCCTGATAGCTCAGTTAGTAAAGAATCTGCCTGCAATGCAGGAGACCCCGGCTTGATACCTGGGTTAGGAAGATCCCTTACAGAAGGGATAATCCACAACAAACATCATTCATAGTGATGAAAACATAGAAATATTCCCACTCTCTCACTCTCACTGATTCTTTTCAATGTTCTAAATTTTTCAGAAAGAAAAAGAGATATAACTACAATAATTTTATAAGAATAAAGCGTCACTTTTTAACAGATACTTTGATTGTCTAAAGACTACCACCTAAAACAAACAGGTTATGAACTGACCAAATCTAGGAAGCACAATTCAGTTTGAAATCTAGTTTACTAGGGTTGCTACACAGACTGTATGGCTTACATAACAAATTTATTTTCTCTCTTTCTGGGGACTAGAATCTCAGATCAAGGTGTGATATGGTTAGTTTCTCTTGATACCTCTTGGTCTTCTTCCTGTGACTTCATGTGGCCTTCCTTCTGTGAGTGTCTCTTCTAATCTCTTCTTATAAAGACACCAATCATATTAGATTAGACCTCATCCTGATAGCCTCATTTTAACTTATCTCTTCAAAGACCTAGTATCCAAATGCAGTCACACTCTAGCTACTGTGGTTAGAACTTCAATATATGAATTTTGGGAGGACACAATGAAACCGATAACAAATTCGGAAAGAGGATATAGAGGAATTATTAGCATCAAGAGTAATGAAAGTTTAACAAATCTGCTGGATATTTGTTAAATGTCATTAATGATAGAAATATAAAGTACCTAAAAGTCAATCTAACAAAAGATTTACATGATCATTACATTGAAAACTCTTTAAGAAAGAACTTGTCCAAAATTGATGCTGTGTAATGTCTCCTATAAGGCTATATGGAAAACTAGCTTTACCCACTTCTTCAGGCAATCATTTTGGTACAGTGCTATTGGCTTCCACATCATACAGGGAAAACTGAAAAGCATGGATCCCCAGTTTCTTGATTTTATTGGGGAGACGTGTGCGCCACCCACCATGGATCTACTGATATGGGAGAACAGACTGGGTGTCAGGTTTGAGCATGTCATATTACTATTGGAGACCAAACCCAGTTATATGAGAGGGGCTTGGTCTCCCCTAGTCACGGAATTTAAACGTGTTTCCCAGGTGGTACAGTGGTAAAGAACTCTCAGGATATGCAAGATGTGGGTTCGATCCCTGCGTCGGGAAGATACTCTGGAGTAGGAAATGGCAACCTGCCCCAGTAGTCTTGCCTGGAAAATCCCGTGGACACAGGAACCCAGCAGGCTACAGTCCAGGGTGGGTCACAAAGAGTTGGATAGGACTGAGCAAATGAGCACACACATGTACTCAGTTAAAGGCTAAGAACCCTCTTCCAGGGTCTGATATCTAGCACAATTAGATGCTATGCTTTGCTGCAGAGCAGAGGGCAATGAAGGATCTGAAATTACTCCAAATTCAAAAGTTTTCCCAATGAAAGTGATATCAAAAGTCTAGTATGTGTTTCTAGGTCATTCATCTTCCTTCATCAAAAATCTAAAACAATTAAAAGGAAACCTAAATACTTACAGATATAAACCCCTGTCTATGGATAGAAAGGCTTAATATGGCTGGAATATAAATTATCCTCAAATTAATCAAAAATTTCAATGCAAATTTGGTAAAAAACTGAGCATGGATTTTCAGAGTACTTAACAAGCTTACTTACATGAAAATCAAAGAAAGGGTTAATAAAGGTCCATGTGATATTGGAGAAGAGAAGGTTAGGGGAAATGTAATATTCTACAAGATCAAATCTATTTTAAGGAAATGCATTTGTGTTAGTAGGTAGGGTAGAAAATGATTACAATTAAAAACATGTTTTTATCAAAACACACCATAATGAAAATCAAGTCACCGAATGGGAGCCTATCTCTTTCTGTCTTTGCCACCCACAGTTTATTTTCCAGCACAGCAGCTGGGATGATTCTGTAAAACCACAAGTGAGGCCAGGTTTCTGCTCGAAATCCTCAAACGGCTTCCTATTTCACAGTGAAAGAAAGCCTTACCCCACTGCATATGTTCCTCTGTAGCCGGACTTCCCTCTGTGCTTCTGACCAAAACTATTGCTCTCTCCCCTTTGCTCATTCTGCCTCCTCTACTGACTTCCTTACTCTTCCTGACTTCAAGGTTACGGCCCTCCCTGTTCTTGGCAGTCACTCTTCTCTACATCTCTTTGCCTAACCTCACATTTTTTCATATCTCTGCTCTTATGTGTTCTTTTCAGGGCGGTCTCCCCTGTATGTTCTATTAAAATATAACAGCACAGCACTTTCCTCCACGACAACTGTTAAATCCTTGCCATGTCTCACACAAATACCTATCACCACCTGACACATCAGACACTTTCATGCTTAAATTCTTCTGTGTTTTTATTCCTAATAGACTTTTTTAGAGCACTTTTAGGTTGACAGAAAAATTGAGCGGGAAGTGCAGTGTTCCACGTACTCCCTCGGCTTTCCTCAGGGTTGTCTTTGTTGTTAACATCTTGCATTAATATGGTACACTTGTGATAACCAATGAGGTGATATTGATCCATTAATTAACTAAAGTCCATAGTTTATATTAGGGCTTTCTCTTGGTGTTACACATTCTGTGGATTTTGATAAATGTATAGTATATTCATCCATCATTACAGAATCATTCAGAATAGTTTCACTGACCTGAAAATCCACTTTGCTCCATTTCTGGTCATCCCTTCTTCCAAACCCTGACAGCTGCGGCTCTTTTTATGGTCTCCGTAGTTTTGTTTGTTTTTTCCAGAATGTCATGTAGTTGAAATCATACATATGTGGACTTCTCGGATTGGCATCTTTCACTTAGCGACATGCATCTAAGCTTCCTTGTATCTTTTTGTTGCTTGCTGGTTTCTTTCTTTTTAGTGTTGGACAACATTGCACTGCGTGGCTTCCCAGATGGCTTCCCAGTGGTAAAGAATTCACCTGCCAATGCAGGGAATACCAGAGACGCAGGTTCAATTTCTGGGTTGAGAAGATCCTCTGGAGTAGGAAATGGCAACCCACTCTACTATTCTTGCCTGGAGAATTCCATGGACAGAGGATCCTGGTGGGCCACAGTCTATGGGGTTGCCAAGAGTGAGACACGACTGATCAGCTAAAACACACACACACACACATAAATGTTCTTTATATATTTTAGATACCAATCATGTATTTTGAAAAATTTTCTCCTAGCTGTGGCTTTCCTTTTCATTCCCTTAAACATTTATGCATTTTTAATCTTTTCTCTCAAAATAAAATATATGCTACAAATAGCTTAGAATGTGTCTGCTTTGTTTATCCTGGGATCCCAAACACCTAGAAATTTTTGTTTTCCTGATTCATAACTGGAGCTCAGTATACATTTGTTGAATAATTGAAATAAAAAGGAGAGAAATTTGCACACATATAAGCTGCAAAGGACTGAGAGCCAAAATATATTTTAAAATTTACAAATCAAAAAGAAAAATTAATACAGTAGAAAGCAATTAATACAGTAGAAATGAGCAGGAAATAATACAAGATCAGAAATCACAAATTGTCAATATATTTTAAAAGATGGTTGACTTTATTGTAAAGTGAAGAAAATTCTAATTAAAATCACATTGTAACACAATTCCACATCCTACATGACCATCTGCATCTTTATCTTTCTCTTTGCCTACCTATGTCTGGGATTTGAGTGCATATAATTGGATTAATTAAATTACACAATTCATGACTCACTAACATAGTTGGTAAATTGACACATATTTGACTTGCTGTTTTACTTATTTACTTTAGTGCATGTAACAACCATAAATTTAAATCTATATCCAAGTTGTGTGCTCTCAGTCACTAAGTCACATTTTTGTGACTTAAGGGGTCACACCTTTGTGACCCCAAGGACTTAATCTGCCAGGTGCCTTTGTACATGGGGTTTCCCAGGCAAGAATACTGGTGTGGGTTACCATTTTTCCTCCAGGGCATCTACCTGACCCAAGGGTCGAAGCAGGGTCTCCTGCACCTTCTACACTGGCAGGTAGATTCTTTTACCGCTGAGCCACCTAGGAAGCCCTCTCAAGTTGTAGAACATAACTAAAATTTTCTGCTACCATTTTTCTCTCCAATCCTATCCACCTATATTCTGCTTTCCACAGGGAGAACTACTTCCCTGGTCTTTGAATTTACCATTCATCTGCTTTTACAAAAAAGTGTTTGTAATTAAAAATACTTGCTCCTTGGAAGAAAAGCTATGACCAACCTAGACAGCATATTAAAAAGTGGAGATATTACTTCGCCAACAAAGATCTGTCTAGTCAAGGCTGTGGTTTTTTCCAGTAGGAGAATTGATGCTTTTGAACTGTGGTATTGGAGAAGACTCTTGAGAGTCCCTTGGACTGCAAGGAGATCTAACCAGTCCATCCTAAAGGAGATCAGTCCTGCGTGTCCACTGGAAGGACTGATGTTGAAGCAGAAACTCCAATACTTTGGCCACCTGATTTGAAAAATCCCTGGTTCTGGGAAAGATTGAAGGTGGGAGGAGAAGGGGATGACAGAGGATGAGATTGTTGGATGGCATAACCAACTCAATGGACATGAGTTTGGGTGAACTCCAGGAGTTGGTGATGGACAGGGAGGCCTGGCGTGCTGCAGTCCATGGGGTCGCAAAGAGTTGGACATGACTGAGTCGGACTGAACTGAACTGATGATACTACACATAGTGTTCTGAAAGATACTTTTATTATTCAGCTATTACTAAGATTTTCCCACATTGTATACATAGCTCTAGTCTAAAAAATTTTAAATCTGAAAATTATAAGTGTGGATTAGGATGTAAAGCATGAATAAATCTACTGAAATGAATATTAAAATACAAATTGGCAAAATCACTTTGACAGAAAAATTTGACATAACCAGTATAGTCAAATGTCTCACAGACTTGTGAACGGGCTATTGAACAGTTTTACTTGTAGTCTAGAGAAATTCTGACATAGATACATAAAAATACATTCACAAGAATAATTATAGAAGCCATTTTATTAAAAACTAAAAATTAGAAATACCCTGAATACCCTAAATATCTCTCTTCAGCAGAGGAAAAAAAAATCAATGAACTAAAGCCACAGAAAAATATGGATGGATTTACAGTTAAAATATTGAGTATAAAAATCAAGGTGGTAAAGGATGCATAAAATATAAATGATATATGTATAGCTTAAAAACACAAAACTATATTATATGATATATATACAAAGACATGAAAAATAGAATGATAACAAATATAGAATAGTTACAACTCGAGGTTTGTTGGGAATGTTGATCTTGGAAAGTTAATAGAGATGTTAGCTGTTCTGACAAAGTTTTATTTTTTATCTGGATGTTGGGTTTTTAAAAGGTTGTCTCATTATGTTCAATATCTTTTTTATAAGTGAAGTATTTACCAGTGTTTCATAATGAAAGAGTATTAGGAAACATTCTATGGGAAATTTTGTTCATTCATAAGCCTGATGGTTTGAATCTGTGTCTTTAATTTTGCAATTTCTCTAATTAAACAGCAAAACTCCAAATTAGATCCTTCTAATAAAATAGTTTAGTAATCAAAATGGTGCTAGAATTATGGGTCCAAGGCAAAGACTGTTCTTGGATGTGACAAAACTAAACAATAAATTGTCAACTGAAGGAAAATTCTAGGGGCCAATGAGGAGATAAAAAGGTACCATCTTAATTTAGATTTTTGCCAGGTATTTCAATGGATGTTGGAGAAACATTGTCTAGCCAAACAGACAACAGCCCTGCTTCTACAATGGTATATGTTCAGTGGAGAAAATAGAGGCAAATTAAATAATCACAATTAAAAAGAAAATTAAACCCTTATTTAGTACTCCTAAGAAGAGGCACTGATGCTGAAGCTCCAATACTTTGGTTATCTGATAAGAAGAGCCAACTCATTAGAAAAGACCCTGATGCTGGGAATGATTGAGGGTAGGAGGCAACAGAGGATGAGATGGGATATATAGCATCACTGACTCAATGGACATGAGTTTAAGCAAACTCAGGAGACAGTGAAGTACAGGGAAACCTGGCATGCTGCAGTTTATACGGTTGCAAAGAGTCAGACATGACTCGGTGGCTGAACCAAAACAGGAGAGGCATATGGTCCTAAAAAGACATAGCCAAGAGAACTGATCAATCAGAGAGGATAGGAAAGTTCTCTTGGAGGGAAAGTGCTGATACAACTATATGTAGGACAAAAGGATGAGGAGATATTTGTTTCCCAGCAGAGGAAAAAACAAGTTCAAAGACCTGGTGTCTGAGTGCAAAATCTGTGATAAAATTGGAGAATACGAGAAAAACAAACAAAAAGCAGAGAAAATTTAATTTTGACCTTATCTCTCACTGTCAACTCTCAGTCATTATTTAAAGAGCCTTTATCAATTTACTCATCTTTAATCTTAGGGTAAATATTTGATGTAGAGACTAAAGAAAAGCTAGTTGTGTAAGATGGTGACATATATTTATACACATCAATAAAGCTTGGTTACTGTTCTGAACATCATTAATGTTTGAAAACATTTTCAACACAAAAGTCTGTCTCTGTAATTTTATTCTCTATAATCCAACTTGTAGCTTAATAAATGTTGATTTTTAGATCTAACTTTTAATTTTTTACAGGGGGTGGATGGATACTGAAAGGAGCTGGGAAATTGTTCCCAGGTAATATGAAAAGATACAAAAGATTGTACAGTACTTTATGTCTTTTCTCTATTAAAAGCATGTTATTAACTATCATTTAACTCTGGTTTGTCAGACTATAGAACAATTGATATTTTTAATACTCCACGAAAGATTGTTACTTTATAAAGTTTCTTACTTTAAGGGTCTTGATAGCTTTCTGCATGAACAAAATTACACCAATTTTCACTGCTCAGTATGTGAGCGCATGACAATATAACATTAAATATCTCTTAGTTATAAGAAAATGACTGTATGGGAATCTGAATAAGTAATTTATCTTGTATTTTTTAAAGAAAAATAATGATTAGTTTGGTTCTCTTCTTTATAATCTTAGGCAGTGTGATTCTCTCCACATCACTGTTCAAGCACAAAATTTCTCTGATTTCATGAAAACCATCTGGGACGTTACATTTGCTTCATAATGGGAGGAATTAAGATAAGTATCATAAATAATGTTCATTGAAATTGAGTACGTTCTGTTTTTGCCTCTGCCCTCTCCCACTACACTCACCAGATGTAGTAGAAAGAATTCCAGACCCTGGATCTAAAATATGCGGTTTATACATGACAATTTTAATATTTAGGAGCTGTGTTACATTGTTTCCAAGATTCTCAATCAGCAAAGTTAGAATAATAATAATACTTACATGATTTTGACTAAGCAATAAATGAAATGACATGCATACAAGCACAACTTGAATCTTCCTGGAAGTAGTACTCTTGTTTTAAGGTCCATTTTATTAGTAATACATGTGGCATTCTCTTGCATCTAAAATAAGCTCTGTTTACATAGGAAAAATGAGCTCTAATACATTATTGGGGTTAACATTTTTTAAAAAAGGCTTCACACTGTAAGTAATTTGAGGGAATAAATGAAAAATAGACCATTTTTTCTACCAAAGCTGTTGAGAAATTTCACAGAAAGTCTTAAGTAGTAGATTGACTCAACAGTGTATATTTTCCAGCTTCTTTTCTGATAAAGTTTACAAATATTTCATACCTCACTTAATCATATGTCTTTGGAAAGAAAAAAGTTTGGTGATATATATTGGACCATGATTGATCATGGAGAGGATTGAATTGGATTCATGTCAAAGAATGAAGCATCCTTAGAGAAAAATGTATTTTTTTTTTTATTCTCTTAAGGAGAAATGTAAACTCTTAAGTTTGGTCTTGATTTTAGAGGAGAATGATTCACAGATATGAGTGAGTGGAATCAATCCTTTCAAAATGGAAAATAATGAAAAACCATCACTTATTTCTAAAGCAGAAGCTGTTGCTAATATATTGATACATGTAATATTTTGAGAGTCTTGGTATTTTAAATTTTTCAGAAAATTTTTTCATGTATATCCAAGTCATTTAATATACAGAGATATTAAACTTTATAAATAACAGTCATTTGTATTTCAGATAAGTACAGTATTAGACAAAATGAGACATGTGGTAAAGTCTGTAGGAAAGCATATGAATTTGAGGATCTGAGGAAAATTCACAATAGAGAAGGAAAATAAAACAGTAAAAATAAACCATATGTTGCTAATGATTTAGATTGTGAGAAGCATTTTTTAAAGCTGAGATCGTCTACATATGGATTTAATTTGTTTTCTGAAATCCAAAACTTACTGTGATTATCAAAATGGATGTTTCTTCATATCTTATAATAAAGAGAATATTTTTCTCAGTGACACTATAAAGGTGCCTCCCATTTATCTGTCCCCTTACTCATTGGAGTGATGTGAGTTAGAACATGGATGGCTCTGGTCAACTCTAACTTGCCCTGCGGCTTTGTTAAAAATATCAAAAGATTTGAAATTCAGTATGCTTCATTAAGCCAAATTTCCCCAAAATAGTATGCTATAATAAACACTACAAGTTGAAATCGGTTCTGAAAAATCCTAGAAATTATAAAATTGGTGGTAGAAGGGACCTTAGAGATTTCTATAGCAGTCTTTTTTATCATTGTGTATCCCTGATCTTCTACATGAAAATCATGAGGATATCTGTTAAAATATAGATTTTTCGGTCTCACCCCAACCCACTGAATCAGACTCCCTAGGTGAGAACCTGGAATTCCACAGGCGACCATCAGATTTCCTAAGTTTGAAAATCAATGATGTAAGAATTATGTTAGCCATTATGTTAGCCACTATAGATGGCTATTAACTCATTGAAATATGACTACTGACACAGTTGAGGCATAAACATATTCCAGATTTTGAAGACCCATAAAAATACTCAGTCCAAGGATCAAACCTGGGTCTCCCCCACTGCAGGGACATTCCTTACTGTCTGAGCTACTATGTCAATTAAATTTTAGACTTGTATATTGTGGTCAGCCTCTCCTAACAAGTAGATATATTTTAAAATGCTTTCTTTCCCTTTTTAATTCCATAAAGGTAATGTTGCATAGTTATTGTATTCTTGGAATAAAATTGCTTCTACGAAATTTACAGTTTTAGAGAGAGAAAACTCATAACACACCGTTGCTTATCTCAAACTGCTATAACTCATTTTTATCTTTTATTTAGTAAAATTGTTTTGATTGTGTCATCTTAAGGTATTTTAAATTTATTTTGATTTGTACAGACCAGGGTTTGGAAAACCTTTTCTCTGTAAAGAGCCATAAATATATATTTACTATTTGTGAGTCTCTATCAAAACTAATCAACCTTGTTCTTATATCACAAAAGTAGCCTGGACAGTACATAAATAAATGAGTATGATTGTTTTCCAATAAAATTTTATTTATAAAAATAGGTGGCCAACTATAGCCATAGCTTGAGAATTGCTAATATACATTCCTAATTATTAAACAGAAACTTGAAGGTGTTAAATAATATCAGGATTACATATTACCTTCATTCAGCATGCTAAAAAAATCACTTATTTGTCTATTACTCTATACTCAGAAGTACTTTTGTTTCTTTGATTACTGTATAAATTCTGGATAGGTTTTTTAGGATTTCATCAAGAAAAAAAAAACAAAAACATTTTTCTGTTTATCTACATCGGTGGGCCACTTTGGTTATCAGTTTGGACTTGTCTTTTTTTTTTTAAAACTTGCTTCTGTGATCTTTATTTTTTTACTTACTTAAAAAAAATTAAGTACTTGAGTATAATTCATAGGGCAGTATATTACAGAGATGAAAAAGACAAAATGAAATTCAGACAGAAAATAATTAATTACCCAGGACACAAAAAGTCATACATTTAAAATGTCTTGATTAAAGAAATTTCTGGTAATGTGGGTGCTTTTTTTTAATTGTTTTTTAATGTGTTAATTTTTTAAAACACCTTCCTAAAGTGTTATCCATCAAATTCTGTTTATAATTTCTGTTTCTATGGAAGCTTGATCTAAGCCCAGCTTCAGTGATTTCACATAATTTCTTTACATCAACAATTCAATTGAGATAAAACCTGCAGAAAGGAAACAAGTAATCTCTAGGAGAAAAAGAAATGTTGTAGAAATGTATTTCCACTCCTTGGCTTTGACTATAAATTAATCAGCACATAGAGAAGGCAAGGGATGAGTAAATTAGTTTCAATTGAATGACTTCCTTTGAAGGACTGAAATCTAATTTGGATGAACTTTTACTTGGTTGTGTCAATTTGATCAAGACAGAGATAAAACAAATATTCACATTTGTTCTACCCTTTACATAACCTCTAGTGTTCACATTTTATGAAATGTTTAAATTTTTAATCACACATTTTATGTTATATATCAAACAAATGTAGTGAGAATAAACCACCTCATACATATTTTAAATTAAACTCAATTTTAAGACCAAGTATCTTGTGATATAATTTTAAGTGTTCTCCCTTGTTATATAATATTTGATCTCATGTTTTCTGTTAACCATAAAAATGAAGAAATGAGAAAGACTGCTGTAGCACCTTGACTGGAATCAACATCACAAAAGGCTCAGCCATATTTGCAGGTTTGGATTGTTGCTTCATACCCAAAATGTTCTGGGTTTTATTATCAGTGGTTTCCACTTTTATTCACATATACCTAATAGGGAAAAAAGGACTCCCTTGTGGTTCAGTCGGTAAAGAATCCACCTGTAATATGGGAAACCTGGGTTCAAACTCTGGGTTGGGAATATTGCCTGAAGAAAGGAAAGGCTATCCACTTCAGTATTCTGGCCTGGAGAATTCCATGGACTGTTTAGTCCATTGGTTTGCAGAGTCGGACACGACTGAACAACTTTCACTTTACAATAGAAAAAAAAATGATTAGAGACTGGGAAATACATAAGTATAAATAAGTAAAAGTGATGAGAAAGTCTGTTTGTGTCCTGATTCTTGGAGAACGACAGTTCCCATTTTGTTAAATTAAAAAAAAAAAGTTTCTTAAGGAGTCAAAGTATTTTTCATGAAGTCTTGTAACTTTCCACAATCCATATGAAACTCAGCAATTTCAAGATATGTTGATGGATATCAACATATGAACATACTTCTTCTACTAGGCTTGAGAGTCCCAATTTCCTCTAACCTTGACACATTTTACCAACTTGATGTGAGTCAAAAGTCCTTAGTCAGAAGGGGCTCTATTTTTATATTATAAATTGAATATCCAATAAATTCTGAACTTACTGAAGAACTAAAACAAGATCAGCATTTGCTGAAGACTGAAAAATAATATCATTTATTTTTTAAGAAGCATCTTATTTTTACTCTTCCTTGGAATAATTCTGATTCTATCTAATCGTTCAAGGCTAAATAGTTAAGACACATCAATAGTCACTGAAAATTATTTTGATACCAACAGCCAAATTATTATTTTAAAGTATACTGGTGACTTTGGACAAAAGGGTGATATGTATGGTTGAAATAATGCTTGCTTTGTTACTAATACTATTTATGTTATTCATTTCACCATCTTACAGTATTTTTAAATAATATAATAGATGCATTTATTTGTTGAGCACATAACCTGATCTCTCTAGGACAACCTAAGGGAAAAGACTGATACTTTGCCAGATAAGAGACCACAAACAGACACACCCAGCTACGTGGATATACAGACCACTAAAAGAACAAGAATCTGAAATCAAATGTAGAGACCAGAACAAAGTTTTAGAACACTGGAGTACTAGGATTTTATCATTCTTTAGCTAGAAAATCTCATGGATTTTTCTTGTAGTGGGAGGATTCCAAGATCAATTCACACATCATAGCCTTTCAAAGCTGCTGTGTTTCAGAAGAGCCTGTCTAGACAGATTGATAGAGCTGCTCTGCTCTTGATTTCCTACTCTTGGTTTCTCTACCATCAATCTCACATAACCCAATGGCTAAGTACAGGCATAGTGACCATGTGACATAGTTTAGAGGCTACTTCTAAGATCAAACAGATGAAACATGCCCATTCTTTGCAGGAATTGCCTCCTCTCCTTGGAATCTTTAAATAAAATAGCACAAATCTCTCTCTCTCTCTCTCTCTCTCTCTCTCTTATTTCTCTCTGTCTCAATCCTAAACCCTAGGTCCTGCTTTCTGAGTGTCTATTTCTAGGCTCTACTAAAAAGAGTACTATCTTACTATTAATTTGTTCTGCTATTTTTTTCTTTTAACTTCCCCAGTATTTTCCCCAATTTTAAATGGGATTCTACTTGAGAGAAATGAAGTCTCCCACTTTCCCAGACACATGTATGCATACATAGAGTCGTGGTCAATTAAGGCCAATGAGAGGGTTTTTAGCTGTTGAAATATTCATGTCAGAGTATCAGGGTCTACTTCATGTATCTTTTAAAAGCAAGAATAAGGAATTCGAAGCACTGTCTCCTATCCCAGAGATAGCATGTTTAAATTCTTAATGTCTAGACAGGTTTTGTGTCATGTCAACTTATATATTTTTTTTTATTTCCATCCCTTCACTGTACTGGATTATTTCAGTAATAGAAAAACTACCCTTCTTTTCAATCATTCATTTACTCTGCATAAAAGTATTATGCACCTGTTACATATCAGTCACAATACTAATCATGAAGCTAATAAAGGTGGGTAAAATAACCACAGCTTCTTCTCTCATATGTAACAAGACAAAACAGTTGTCTGAGAAGGCCTTACAAATAGCTGAGAAGAGATGCAAAAGGCAAAGAAGAAAGCTAAATATATACCCAACTGAATGCAGAGTTCCAAAGAAGAGCAAGAAAAGATAAGAAAGCCTTCTTAAGTGGTACTGCAAATAAAGAGAGGAAAACAATAGAATGGGAAAGACTAGAGTTATCTTCAAGAAATTAGAGATACCAAGGGAACATTTGACCTAATGGATTTACAAGAGATTAAGAAGAGGTGGCAAGAATACACAGCAGAACTGTACAAAGAGGTCTCAATGACCCAGATAACCATAATGGTTTGGTCATTTATCTAGAGCCAGATATCCTAGAGTGTGAAGTCAGTGGGACCTAGGAAGCCTGAACGAACAAAGCTAGTGGAGGTGATGGAATTCCAGCTGAGTTATTTCAAATCCTAAACGATGATGCTGTTAAAGTGCTGTACTTAAAATGACAGTAAATTTGGAAAATTCTGCAGTGGCCACAGGACTGGAAAAGGTCAATATTCATTCCAATCTCAAAGAAGAGCAAAGGCAAAGAATGTTCAAACTACTGCACTATTGTGCTCATTTCACATGCTAGCAAGGTAATGCTCAAAATCCTTCAAGTTAGGTTTCAACAGTATGTGAACCAAGAGCTGCCAGATGTATAAGCTGGATTTAGGAAAGGCAGAGGAATCAGAGATCCAATTGCCAACATCTGTTGGATCCTGGGAAAAGGAAGGGAATTCTAGAAAAACATCTACCTCTGTTTCATTGACTATGCTAAAGCTTTTGACTGTGTGGATTAAAACAAACTGTGGAAAATCCTTAATGAGATGGGAATACCAGACCACCTTACCTGCCTCCTGAGAAATCTGTATGCAGGTCAATAAACAACAATTAGAACTGAACATGGAACAATGGATTGGCTGCAAATTGGGAAAGGAGCATGTCAAGGCTGTATGTTGTCACCCTGCTTATTTAACTTAAATGCAGAGTACATTATGTGGAATGCCAGGCTGGATGAAACACAAGCTGGAATCAAGATTTCCAGGATAAATGTCAATAATTTCATATGTGTAGATGATACCACCTTTATGACAGAAAGCAAGGAGGAATTAAAGAGCCTCTTGGTGAAGGTGAAAGGGGAGAATGAAAAACCTGGCTTAAAACTCAACATTCAAAAAATGAAGATCGTGGCATCTGGTCCCATCACTTCATGGCAAATAGATGGGGAAACAATGGAAACAGTGACAGACTTTATTTTCTTGGGCCCCAAAATCACTGCAGATGGTGATTGTAGCCATGAAATTAAAAGACAATTGCTCCTTGGAAGACTATGACAAAACTAGACAGTTTATTAAAATGCAGAGACATGACTTTGCCAGCAAAGTTTCGTATAGTCAAAGCTATGGTTTTTCCAGTAGTCATATATGGATGTGAGACTCATCTTTCTTGCTTGAGGAACTGATATATTCACATGTTTACCATCCCTATTTTCAGGGAATATGAGAGCAAATGTCTGTTGTCTAATCCAATTACAGTGATTCTATTCTTTTTGCAAATAATTGCTTAGGCATATCAAGAATTACAACCCCACCCAGTGAGACATCAGGGGAAGTCTTCTGCAGGCTTCTGGAAAAATATTTTATGAGGCGATATGTTAGGAAAATTTCTGTTTCAGCCTTTGGATATTGTTTAGGAGCTGTTATCTGGAAGAGTTGTAGCCATTTTGTAACCATGGGCAAGGTGTGGGAGGGTCTGTTAAATGGAGGGTGGGAGCATGGCAGGAGGGAGGGAACCCATGTCCTTGTTGGTATCATTTAGCTGTTGAATTTACTCTGAAGTTCCTGCTTAGTCTCCAGATCTGTTTTGTGAAACAATGAACAGGCATTTCAAAGCCTCTGTTTGTTGCTGAAGCCAAAATTATCCCATTTGAAAAAAAGTTTTACTACTTGGATTTGGTAGACTATTGTTCTAGTCGAGTTCAACTCTTTTTCGACTCCATGAGCCCACCAGTCTCCTCTGTCTATGAGATTTTCCAGGCAAGAATCTCAAGTGGGGTGCCGTCTCTTTCTCCAGGAGATCTTCCCAACTCAGGGATCAAACTGCATTGGCAGGCAGGTTCTTTACCACTGAGCCACCAGGGAAGCCCAGACTAATTATAAAATGGTATTATAGAAAAAAGATCTGGAAAGATTCAAACAAAGGTTAACTCTAGAGACGGAAGAAGTGCTGAAGGATGGAAAATAAATTATTTTGACAAATTCACAAAAAGCATGCATTTATCTATGTATTTAGTAACTAAAGGTTTTTTTTTAAGCAATAAAGTATACCTTTGCCTCACCATTACAAAATTTAAATCCTTTCTAGCCTTTAGCACACTGTTTTCAATGCCTGACATATAGAAAATACCCAATTAATGTTCCAATGAATATTTCCTGAAAGAATAAATGAATCAAACCCTTTCAAAATGTCTGAAGAAGGGTAAAACCACTTGAATTAAATCAACTTTATGAGTAACCATCAATATTTCAATTTTGCACATGAAAAAGTTCAGCATCAGAGAGATTTAATAGGGGCATAGAAAATTAAAATTTAAACACAAGATTTTCTGACTTAAGTGCCCAATCAGGCTTTTTTCACAATAAATGGCCAGTAATTAACAGAGTAGAATATTTCCATTTTACTTGTAATTCTACCACGCTTTTTAGTAATTTTGAACTCCTTAGACTACTGACTTTTCTTTCTAAAGAAAAAAACACATTTCCTCTCTCATTTCACTGTTTTCCTGTTTATTACCAGTGAATATTCTATCTTTTTTTTCCTCTTCAAAATGGAGTCCCTAAATCAGCCATATCAGAGTCACTTGTTAGATTTGGAGAATAATTGTTTTTATGTCCCATATAGTGATTAAACTAAAAAATATACATTATATAAAATTCTAGGGCAACTCAAACATACACAACAAAGTTGAAGACCCACCATGTTCCACTTAAAAAATACATTGTTTTTAGTAAATAAAGTTCACCAATAAAGAGAGGAATAAGTCCATTAAGAATGTAAAACATGTTCATTCAAACTAGCATAAAAAAATTAGCTATTTTCTTCTTAATAGTTCAGAAAATACTTGAGTCTCAAAAACAAACAAACAAAACCATGGCCTTTCTATAACATTTATTTCATCAAAAGTTAATTTAAAAATAATGAATTGTTATTTAATTAAATCATGCTACCAAAATAAATTTGTTCAAGCTGCAATAGTAATTTATATGGTCTAAACTTTCTTTAATAACAAGAACATTTAAGCTGAAGAAAATTATAAGTTGTTGCTTTGTCTTGCTTAGTCTTTTAACAGGTTCACAGAACATACACACACACACACACAATGTGATAATAAAAATAAAAGACTGAAAAATGAGGTTACTTCTTTTTTTACAGATAATAATAAAGCCTTTGGGGTGCTCAAAAATTCCATGGTAGGAAAAATAAGAATACATATTAAGTGCAAGTAAATACTATTCCAGAATTCCCAAAATTTTCATCTCTATCCAATCTAAAGACTATATAACTTCCTTTAACCATTCCTTTTCTGAATAAGCAATAGTGTATGTGTTTAACAAACTAATTCTCAATATCCTTTCTGACATCTCTGATTTCTCTAGACAGTGACAGCCTACAAAGAAACAGGAAATGCATTCATTCATTTATGTAGACTTCTATTTAATATCGACCATATCTTAGGCACTGTTAGACACAGAGAATACAAAGTTTAGCACAGCATTTGGAAAGAGGCAAATGCATGCATAAATGCAAGGAATACAAAGAACCATGTTTTGGGGATCTTTAACAACTCGACAAAGGAATGTGATGGGATTAGTTTGGATAAAGAAGTAGAGTTAGGTCATCAAAAGGACTATTCATTAGGTTTGAGATTTACTTTGAGAATTAAAGAGATTTTAAGAATAGTGACTTCAGGAGACTTCCCAGATGGTCCAGTGGTTAAGACTTTGCTTTCCAATGTGGATTTCCCTTGTGGTTCAACTGGCAAAGAATCCACCTGCAGTGCGGGAGACCTGGGTGTGATCCCTGGGTTGGAAAGATTCCCTGGAGAAGGGAACGGCTACCCATTCTAGTATTCTGGCCTGGAGAATTCCATGGACTGTATAGTCCATGGGATCGCAAAGAGTTGGACACAACTGAGCAACTTTCACTTTCACAAATAAAACTTTCTCTCCAGTGTGGGGGAGGGGCGTTGGTGGGTTCATCCCTGGTTGGGGAGTTAAGATACCACATGCCTCATAGCCAAAAGGCCAAAACATAAAACAGAAACAATATTGTAACAAATTCAATAAAGACTTTTTAAAGAAAGTAGTATAGTGACTTTAAGAAGTCCAATGATATGAAATTATTCTAAAGTAAGGGTTATGAACATAGATTAGATTTATCCATTTCTTTCTCATGATTGGCAAGTTAATCAACTAGTCGTATGCCTGGGAAAAGTTATTTTACTCTTCTACCTTAATGTTTATATTTGTTGATTCTCAAAATATATCTCCAAAGAGGCCTGTTGTTCCATACAGCCCTTTCTAAACCCTCTGTACAGAGAAATATGTAAACATCTGCATAAAATACAATTCCATTTTTATTTGGGTAAGATTGGGCTTGGGGTAAGATTAAATTCATACAAAACATTAACTGCCCTGAATCAGGTATACTGTAGAAAGCCCTACTATGTAAGACTGTATGTGTATGAGTCTAATGCAATAGCCATCAGCATATATTGTCTAATCATCATGAGAGTGTTTAAGCATCTAATCAAGAACACTGTGTGTGTGCTTGCTCAGTCGCTTCAGTCATCTCGAACTCTGTGAGACCCTATGTACTGTAGCCCAACAGGCTCCTCTCTCCATGGGATTCTCCAAGCAAGAAAACTAGAGTGGGTTGCCAGGCCCTCCCCCAGGGAAATCTTCCTGACCCAGGGATTGCCCACATCTCATGTCTCCTGCATTGGCAGGCAGGTTCTTTACCTTTAGTGTCACCTGGGAAGCTCAATCAAGAACATTGTCTTCTCTAAATGAATTACTCAGGAAACTTAGTTGCAAATGACAGAAAACCATCCCAAATTCGTCTTTAAAAATAGATCTAAGTGGCTCATTTACTTAGAAAAGACAGAGAGAGAGGTGGTCTCAAGCAGATCTAAACTCTAGGACTCAGATAATAGCATCTGGTTCCCCTGCCCTTCTTCCCCTTCTTCTCCAGCTCAGTTTCCTTGTCAGTTGACCTTAACTTCTTTTGGTACAATTAAATTTTCTCCAAGCAGAGGAGAACTTGGCCAAAGACAGCTCAAGGTTTCCATCACCCAAGTCAGGAAGACCATAGGAGGAAGGTGAGAGCTTCAATTTCTCTGCACACCTAAGTTTCAGAGAACAAAAGCCTGAATGGGTTAGTCCTCAATTGCTGGTTGAAGTCACATTTTCACATTTGTAGCTGATAATTTCTGACCAGATGAAACATACTTTCTATTATAGTGAAACATAAATATTAAGCAAAAGTCTCACAATTGGTTATAAGAAAAGAAATGAAGTGATCAAAGCTACTATAACTTCAATTTCTTTCAGCATAGACTTTTAGGGAAAGAAAGTCTTAGCATATGTTGGTAGCACAATTAAGATTATTTCTGATTTTTATTTCAATCTTGTATCCTGAAATACATTGGATTCTTGGATTCACTTCATTAGAATTATTATCTGGACCAATGATCCTTTTCTTCCAGCTAGGTTTTCCACAGAAATGTATTCATTCTTTATTCATTCATTCAATAGACATTATCAAGTACTTTAGAGATGGTATGCTTAGAACCTAAACATTCTAACACTTTTGCTGCTGTTGTTATTGTTGTTTAGTTGCCCAGTCATAGCTGACTCTTTGCAACCCCATGGACTGCAACACGCCAGGCCTCCCTGTCCCTCACCATCTCCTGGAGTTTGCCCAAGTTCATGTTCATTGCATCAGTGATGCGTCCAGCCATCTTATCCTCTGATGTCCTCTTCTCCTTCTGCCCTCAATCTTTCCCAGCATCAGGGACTTTTCCAATGAGTCATCTGTTTATATCAGATGACCAAAATACTGGAGCTTCAGCTTCAGTATCAGTCCTTCCAGTGAATATTCAGAGTTTATCTCCCTTAAGATTTACTGGTTTGAGCTCCTTGCTGTCTAAGGGGCTTTCAGGAGTTTTCTCCAGCAACACGGTTTGAAGGCATCGATTCTTTGGTGCTCTACCTTCTTTACAGCCCACCTCTCACAACCATAGGTGACCACTGGGAAGACCATAACCTTGTCTATACAGATCGTTGTCCGAAGAGTAATGTTTCTGCTTTTCAACTCACTATCCAGGTTTGTCATCACTTTCCCACCAAGAAGCAATTGTCTTCTAACACTTTATGGAGAGCTTATTTTTAATTGGTAGAGATATTCAGTGAACAAGTAAACTGTACACAAACAGTACAATTTCATAGAGTGATGAGTGCTATGAATGAATTGAGGCAGGTTAAAAGGTAGAACATGAGAAACTGAAGGGCTTCCCAGGTGGCACAGTGGTGAAAAATCCCCCTGCCAATGCAGGAGACATAAGAGATGCAGGCTCAATCCCTAGGTCTGGAAGATCACCTGGAGGGGGAAATGACAACCTACTTTTATATTCTTGCCTGAAAAATTCCATGGACAGAGGGGTCTGGTGGGCTACAGCCTTTGGGGTCACAAAGAGTCAGACACAACTGAGCTCAAACAAGAAACTGAGGTCGAGGAGAATTGGCAGGAGAAATCTACATGAAAACCTAAAGAGAGAGAACCTATGTAAAGGAAAGAGTGGGAGTTTAAGAGTTTGAAAGAATCAGTTTGCTTTCTTTAATGGACAAGACAGATGCCTAAGAATTTGAAAGGGTAACTGGATTTGGGCCAGGAGGAAGTGAATGAAAAGAGGAGTCAAATCTAGTGGACATTTTTAAGCTACAGTAAAAAAAAAAAAAAAAAACAACCTAGATGTTATTATAAGTGTAGTAAGACACCATCAAAAGATTTTGTGCCAGAGACAGATATGATTTAACTTGTAAAGGATCTCTGGTTGCTGTGTAGAGAATAGATGGTGAAGTATTAAGAAAAGAATTTGAGAGATCGATTGGGAAGCAATTGCTGTAAATCATGTGACAGATGATGGTGGCCTGGTTGCTGGGAATAGAGTGACAAAGTGGAAGTGGTGAAGAAATTTAATTTGAGATAGGTTTTGAAGGCAATAGTGACAAGATTTGCTGATGGATGGGATGCAGGATATGAGGGAAAGAAAAAAGAGGGGAAAAAAATGACTCCTAGATTACTGGCCTAAGAAGCTGAGTGTAAGAAGCAGCAGGAACAGTGAACCCCTGACCTTAACCTTAACCTGCAGCTGTCAGTCCATTCTTTAGGCAAAAATCTCAATTATTGTAAATATACTCCTACAGAAAATTATTTCTGAAGTGATCATTCCAAATGTACCATTCAGGAACTTCATATAAACTCTGAAGATTGTTCATGAAAATGCTTTTTTGTGATGCAGGTCTCAGAAGTACTGTTTTCAGAAATTTTGGTTCTGCTCTTCTTCAATTGTTTGTTTATCTTTGTTTAGCATTGTTGATTTGATTGACAGTGATTATTTTTGAATTTTCAGCAAGTGATGACTATTTTCACTGATTTATTTGGCAGCATGTCAATGCTTTGATTAAACTCCCACTAGGCTTTCTGCAAATATGTTCTTCTAATTTAAAAACATCTCACGAGGTTGGTTATTTACAAGCATTCTACTTTATAGAACCCTCTGGACATTTTAACTAGAATATCTTCCCAGGTGGCACTAGTGGTAAAGAACTGTTTGATCTCTGGGTCAGGAAGATCCCACAGAGAAGGGCATAACAATCCATTCCAGTATTCTAGCCTGGAGAATTCTGTGGACAGAGGAACCTGGTGGGCTACAGTCCATGGGGTTGCACAGAGTTGGACATGACTTAAACAGCTTAACACACACACCTGGAAAAAAATTCAAGTTTTAAGACATAAATAATACTGTATCTGAGAGAAGTCTATCATATAAAGAAAAGAATATCATATTCCCAAGATTTCAGACATATATGAAGCTCTGAGTATAATATTTGATATTATTTTTACTGTTTTTAAATTAAACTATAATTGCTTTACAATGTAGTGTCAGTTTCTTCTTTACAAAAATGTGAATCAACCATATGTACACATACACCCCTTCCTCTTGAGCCTCCCTCCTACTTCCCATCCCATACCTCTAGATCATCACAGAGCGCAGAGTTGAACTTTTCGTGGTATACAGTAGCTTCTCACTAGCTCTCTATTTTCTACATGGTAGTTTATATGACTTTACTTTTAGATTTGATTTACAAAATTCTACCTCCACAGACTTCATTTCAAATGACTTCTGATGAGCAAGGCTTCCTAGTTACACCATTATCTAATCAACTGGGCTTTCCCATATGGGAAGCCAATTTTTTGTCCATTCAGTTCCTAAAAAGCAAATCATCATAATTACCTATAATTTTTCTGAAGTCACACAGTTGTAAATGGTAGAATTATAATTAGTGCATAGGTTTGTTTGAATGCCAGCTCATGTAATTTCTATTATACTATGCTGTAATCTACTCAGTTAAAGGAGAATGAGTACTTTTATCTATGATTTATTTTAGATGTGATTAAAATTTTAAATCAGGAGATTTTAAGTTAAGCAAACTACCCCCCATAATGTGAGTAGAACTCATTCAATCAACTGAAGCCCTTTAGAGGCTTCCCAAAGAAGGAACTGGGCTTCCCAGGTGGCGCTAGTGGTAAAGAATCCACCTGCCAATGCAGGATTTGTAAGAGATATGAGTTCTTCCCGTTAGTAGGGAAGATGCCCTGGAGGAGGGCATGGAAACCCATTCCATTATTCTCGCCTGGAGAATCCCACGGACAGAAGAGGTTGGCGGGCTACAGTTCATAGCGTCGCAAAGAATTGAACACGACTGAAGCGACTTAGCAGACATGCACACAAAGAAAGAACTTAGTCTCAAGACAGAACACAGAAGCTCTGCCTGAGTTTCCAGGCTGCTTGATTTGTCCTATGAAATTGAGTCTCAGGATTACAGTATCTATTTCCTGTCAGCTTGCCATCTGGATTTTGAACTTTCCAAGCCCCGTCATCATGTGAACCAATTCCTCAAAATAATTCAATCTCTCTGTCTCATTCTGTCTCTGTCTCTGTCTTACTCTCGCTCATGCGTGTGTTGTGTGGTGTGTGTGTTTCTTACTGATTCTCTTTCTCTGAAGAATCCTAATATCGATTGTGATACCTGGCTTGCTATGAAGAGACTATTGTTAAAAATACAAATTCTATGGAAAGTATAAATTTTGTGGAAAGTAAACTTGTAAGTGACAGATGTTGACAGTTAAAGGTTTCCTGGTTTCTCCTTACCGCCAATACTAACATTTGAAAGGAGGAAGATAATTGAGAAAGAAATTAAGCAAAAAGAAACCAGAACTTGAAGATTTGAAAACCTCAGCATATCCATGCTGCAAATAATGAGAAAGCATGCTCTGGAGGGAACACTAAGGATATGGCTTAGACAACCTTCTTTTGAAGGAATTAGATGTGTGATTTGTGGATCCAGTCAACCATTTAGACAGAAATGATGCCAGCTTAGCCTGAAAGGGAAAGAAACCAGATGAAATAAAGGCAGGCTGCCAGATCACAGGTAGGAAACCAGCCAGGAGAGCTATCGGACTATGTGTTTACCTTTAAGAAAAGGGAAGCAACAGCCCAACACCGCTTCGTTAATCCCAGAGGAACAGGCTACTGTCTAGGTGGACGTGGAGGACACAGAATCAAGCCAAAGAGGATTATTCTCAAACCTTAAAATCTAATGAAATTTGTCCTCCTAGGTCTCAGACTTGCTTGGGAAACATGACCTCTTTTTCCTTCCAATTTTTCCAATTTGGAATGGGCATGGATATGCTATTTTTATCCCACCATTATATTTTGAAAATAGATAACTTGCCTAGTATTGCAAGCTCAAAGGTGGAGAGTGATTTAGCGCCAGGCTGAATTGCACCCCAATTGTCTTCAGTGATTTAGACGATGAGATTTGGGACATTGCGTTGAGAATGTTTAGGTAAGATTTTGGACTGAGAGTTGACGCTGGAATCATTAAGAACTTTATGGATGTTGGAATAGAGTGGATATATTTTGTAAATAGGAAGAATGTGCATTTTGAGGGGTCCAAGAAAGCAGATGATTATGAATTAAATTGTGGCCCCTCACAAAAGATATGTTTGATCCTAACATCCAATATTTCAGAATGTTACCTTATTTGGAGATGGGGACCTTAGAGTGGTCATCAAGTAAAAATGAAGCCACTGGATGGGCCCTAATACAATATGACTGGTGTCCTTACAAAAAGGTGAAATTTTCAAAATTTTTAGATCCCAAACATTTAGACATAATTCACTAATAAAACTGATTAATAAGATTTACCATATTTTAGTTGTATTTGATTCAAAAGGTTAAAAGAATAGAAAAGCAGTACTGCTTTTCTCCACAGAGTGTTTCTAATCCATATCAGAGCTGACTATAACATAATCTTAAGACCATATATCACATACCTGGAGTTGCTTTCAATGAAGTTTAAATTAAAATGTGACAAATTTTTATAAAGTTCATTCTATGTGAAATGTTCTCCTAATATGTTAACACTACTAGATTTGACCTCAGAGAGTTCAACTGAAGGAGATATTAATAGATATATGATTATAATTAAATAGACTATTACAGATTCTCTTGAACTTCCACATTAATCCAAAAGTGGCTCTCATATCAGAAACCAGTCTCTATGGAATTGTAATCCATAAAGCATTGCAAGTATAAATTCAGGGTTAGATTGAAGATTGTATAAAGGGAACTGACCCTAAATATTACACTGGCAAATGAACTCTCTGAGGATAACAATAAGTTGAGGAAGTTAATAAATATAGATTTTACCATGTTGACATTACTAAGCAATACTTTGGTGCTTCCATTAATACTATATGCAGTAAGTAATGGAAATACAAAGTGGTAGTAACATTCTGAAAAAAAAAATTGTCAAATTTGACACTAATTATCACCTAAATACTAACACTCTCATTTAAATTATTGTAGAATAATTTAAATCTCTAAAAGCAACAGAAAACTGAAAAATGTTTATAAATCAACAATTGGAATGTAGGTCTGGAAATCTGTAAGACAAATGTGGTTGGAATATTCTTTTTTTTCCATTAAAAATTCTATAATAGTTGATAATTGAGACCTGAGTGGCATAGACACATAACTTGGTCCTCAGGACAATTCAAATATAGCTATGTTAGGAGAAAATTTCACAGTTATAAAGACACATGAATCTGATTCATTTATAAGAAAATTACATGGCTTTGAGGTTGGCATGAGTTGTGAGATACAACATTAAAAGTATAATCAGTATGATAAATTGGACTTTATCAGAATTTTAAAAATTTTAAAAATCCTCTGAAAAATGTTGCTAAAAGATTGGAACATTAACCCACAAACTGAGGGGAGATATTTGCAAATTACATATCTGCTATAAGACATTAAAAACATATAAAGACAAAATTCAATAACAATAAAACATGATTCCATAGAAAATGAACAAAAAATCTAAACAAACACTTCACTAGAAAGATATATGGATGGCAAGCAAGAATGTAAAAAAAAAAAAAATACTCCACAACATTTGTTGTTAGAGAAATACAAATTAAAACTACAATGAGATACCACTGTGAATCTATTATAATTGCAGAAATAAAACTAACAGTATCAAGTGCTGGTAAGAGGATAGAAAAACAAGAACTCTCACTCGTTGCTGCTGGGGATGCAAATTGGTAAACCACTTGGAAATAGTTGGGCAGTTTCTTATAAAGAAAAACAAGTGGTAATCTTCTAGGTGTTTGCCCAAGTGAATCTTTCACCCCCAAACTCATATACACTTGTTTATAGCAGCTTTATACATAATTTCCCCAAACTAGAAACTTCTCTTCATCCCTTTTCCATTGACCTTTCCACCATACAAGTGTATTATTTTACTGTTCCCAGACAAGTAAACAATAAGACTTGATTAAAAATGTCCATAGTAGTGTAGATTAAGCATAAGCACAGAAATATGTTTCATTAAACCTTACCCCAATGTATAAAATGATAATCTGGAATCATCTAATATATATATATTATCTTTCTGGGCACTTTGAAGATTACTATAAAGCCTGAACTGAAAATCCACAATATTCTAAAGGTTTCTTGGTTTTCAGCAGTTCAGAGGCAGGCTCTCAGCTTGGGTGAAATATGCCTTCCTAGGCTACCGAGAGGGAAAATATATGAAATTTTCATGTACAACAAAGACTTGGTAAATCTCAGCTCCTCTATCCCATTTAGGTTCAAAGGCAATATACTTTGCTTTCATCCTCTTTGCTTTTGGTCTTTGCTTAATACAGTAAGATCAGCTTTTGTGATGGGGAGATCATGGTGGAGAGTAAATGAAAGGGAGTTTGGATGGACAAAATTATGAATTAGGATAACACTATCTGACATTACTACAAACTCATTAAAAAGATTTTTTTGCATGTTTTTCTTTTTTGCTTTGATGAACAAGTAGAAGAGAGCATTCTCTATATAATTTTGGGTATGAAAAAAATTTATCTTTTTACGAAACACATTCACCTAATTTCTCTCAACTCTAAGCGTGCCGCTTTTAAGACAGCAGACAAGACAGAAGCGGCATTCCCTTCATTAAAACACACACATGAACACACACACAACTTTTGAACCCTCAATGAAAGCAAATGAAGATTATTTATAAAGCAAGAGAAATAAACATCAGAATTATCTAACTTTGCAAATGTTACTAACTCTTGCTTAACATGTGAATCTTCCATCTGATCTCGTAACATTCATATCATTTTTCTCAATGTCAAAAATTCACCTCTCAGCATTGGTCACATGATGAATAGATAAACAAGTTCTGTTAAGCAAATCTTTGTCTTAACTTATATAGGCTAAGTGTAAACGCAGCTCATCTTTGCTGTGGGGAAACTTCTGTATGTGTTTTCAAACCACCTGCAACCTGACTACTTGGTCTGCACACAATTGGAAGGCTAGGTTGTTTAGAAAGCATACATTCTGCTCCCTTTTGAGCCTCAGGAGGGAGGCAATATATGTATAATCATGGCTGAATTGTGCTGTTGTATGGCAGAAGCCAACACAACGTTGTAAAGCAATTTTCCTCCAATTAAAGAATAAAAAAATACCTTCAGCATTAGTAGATATGATCTATTTTCAAAATAATTGTACCAACTAACACTCTCATCAGAAATGTGCTAAGTTTCAGTTTCTCTATAGCTTGGCCAAAACTGTATTAGCATATTTTTGGGTGTGCTTATATTTGTGCATAAATTTTTAAAAGTATAACAATTCTGGTAGCTGTATAATGATATCTTGTGGGGCTTTTTGCACTTTGCATATGATTAGTGATTTTTTGGACACTTAAGTCTTTTCTTGCACCTTAAAGAGGCTGATCAAGTCTTGGTCCATTTTAAAAATCAGATTGCCTGTTCCTTTATTGGTAATTTTTAAGGGTTGTTTATATATTGGGGATATGACTCATTTGAGAGATATCTACTATAAATATCTCTCATCATTCTGTGGCTTAACTTTCCACCCTCTCCTGATGCCTCTTATATTAATAATTGGTTTTTAATTGAACTCAGTTTTTTACTCTTGTCCTTTATAATGAATGCTTTTTGCATCTTGAGTGAGAAAGTTTTGCCTAACTCAAGATAATATGTTTTCGTATTTAATCTTTATTATCTTCTCCCTGTACTTAGATCTGCATATTTAGATCTAAAATGAAAATGATATTTTGTGTGTATAACTTGATGTAGAGATGAAAACTCATGTTTTCATATAGATGTTTAATTCCCCTTCTCTATAGAATCTTGTACCTTTAAGAACTGGCAGCCTTGGTTGTTCTCTCACATCTTTAGTGTCAGTGTTCTAGATGCAGCACATCAAAGGATTTTTCTCTTCTTTTAACTTTATGCATCAAATGACAAATATTTCTTATATTAGTCATAGGATACATTAAAATATGAAGAATAAAGAATTTCCTGCTGAAAGTCAAGTTCAAGTAAAATCAGTTTCTGCTACTACAGTCATTTGGAAGGAACATCCCAAAAAGGCCTCAAAACCAGTCATGATGGTCTTTATTACATAGACAAAATATGAACTGTTTCTTGACAATATAATGATAAGGAAAAATATATACATTGAAAGATTCCAAAGGATTTTTTCCCCCAAAGGAAAATGAACTAATTGTAGGCCAATTTATAAAAAATTGGATTTGATATTTATCAAAATAAAGGTGACAAAACTAACTTACATAAAGTTTGATAACTCAAGATTAGAGAAGTACAGAAATGTTTTGGCTTAATAACTCCTACACAATTGACACAGTTGATCTTTCAAAAAGAGATGGAAATGATATTATTTCCAGAGTATATTTTAAAAATTAACAAAGAACAATAATTTAAAGAATAAAATTAGGAAAATGGCATTACTAGGCTGTTTTTAAAGCATTGCTATGTCTCAAACAAATACAGCTTGAAGATTTTCTGAAACTCTTAGGGTATGGGTTCTTAAAGATTTCTCCTTTAGACAGCAATCAAAAGCCTACTTTTATTTTTATTTTATTTTTTTGTTTTTTGTTTTTTTTGATCTGCATTTTATTTTTTTTTTATTTATTTTTATTAGTTGGAGGCTAATTACTTTACAATATTGTAGTGGTTTTTGCCATACATTGACATGAATCAGCCATGGATTTACATGTGTTCCCCATCCCGATCCTCCCTCCCACCTCCCTCCCCATCCCAAAGCCTACTTTTAATACCTTACTTCCTTTTGCTTGGCACCATCTTCTAGTTTTTGCCTAAGAATCTCAAACTCTCTTTGAAAGCCCTGGTCAGATGTTCTTCTCATCTTATCTGCTATAATGTTGCTTTCTAGAGCAATGCTTTGTCTCTTTACCCTGTGTTACTTTCTTCATGGGACTAATCAGTGTTTGCAATTTTATTTTATGCTGGTTTTTGTTTGTTTGCTACCCCTTCCATTAGAAATCCTGTAAGACTAGAAACATTGTCTTCTTTAACACTGTAAATAAATTATTTGGAATAGTATCTGGAAATGGAAATGACTGAATAAATAAATGAATTTGGCCATTTTCATAAGTGGTCAATCATCAATTGCAGATTTGAAAAGATAACCAGGTTTCTTAAATCTCAGTCGAATTTGCCTTTTAGCAAATAAGAAATTACTCTTTCTTTGTGCACACTTTTAAGTCTATTGTACTGAGGTATAATTTATATACATTTAAGTTCATATACATGCATATATATATGTATAAATATATATATACACACACACACATAGTTACACAACCACCCTTACAGTGAAGATATAAAATATTTCCATCATTTCCCTCAAATTCACTTGTAACTCTTTTACCCTTGTCACTCATCTCCACTGGCAAACATGGGTCTGAGTTTTGACTAGTAGAAGCAGTTTTATCTTTTCCAGACTATCACGAAAATGAAATAAAATATGTAGTCTTTTGCTTCTGGCTTCTCTCACCGGGTATCATGTCTTTAAGATTACATCCTGTCTGCCTTTTATTGAACAATTGTTACCCTCAGGACACTACAGACTTCAATTTCTTTCAGTGGTTGATTGACAGCTCTTACCTCATGCTTAGATTGACAGCTGAAGGAACTAGAGGGTTTAATTTTTCTAATTAGTTTCCAGCAATTCCTGCACACCTGTGCTATAGAGGAACTTTTTCTCCATGTTCTGTGCCTCCCACACGGGCAAATTATGGTTATTTGTCATAGATATGTTAAAAGATAAACTGAGGCAGGTTAACAATTTTAAATCTTTATGCAAGCAAACATCAAATGGAATCCAGCAATAGGGAGAGCTCAGAGACTGGCTTTTATAGAGAAGACCCTGGAAGCAAAACAAAGCAATTTTCTGATGGGCTACAGCTTAGCTGGTTGCCTTATTTGGGGAAGCCTGGTTGGCTGTGATTAGCTGTTTTTCAGTTTCCTTTTCTCAGATTCCCCTGAATTGACTCTGGCTTAGGTTTCAGGCTACCAAGGCATTAGAGTCTAGTGATTTCCTTGTTTAATTACTTTAGGAGGTACTAGGTTTGTAATGAAGATCAGTGGGGTTCACGTTTGGCTTTTAAAATTAAACAATAGTTGATTCAAAGTATTGTGTTAGTTTCAAATGTACAGCAAAGTCATTCAGTTCAGTTCAGTTCAGTCACTCAGTCATGCCCAGCTCTTTGCAACCCCAAGGACTGCAGCATGTCAGTTCATCATCAACTCCCAGAGCTTACTCAAACTCATGTCCATTGAGTCAGTTATGCTATCCAACCATCTTCTCATACTCTGTCATCCCCTTCTCCAGCCTTCAATTTTTCCCAGCATCAGGATTTTTTTCCAGTGAGTCAGTTCTTTGCATCAGGTGGCCAAAGTATTGGAGTTTCAGCTTCAGCATCAGTCCTTCCAATGAACATTCAAGGTTGATTTCCTTTAGGATTGACTGGTTGATTAAGTGATAAACTGTCTAACCATCTCATCCTATTTCACCCCCTTATCCTTTGGCCTTCAATCTGTCTCAGCATCAAGCTATTTTCCAAATGAGTTGGCTCTTTGCATCAGGTGGCCAAAATATTGGAACTTCAGCTTCAGCATCAGACAGCAAACACATTCAGTTTTATAAATATGTACAAATATGCATATTCAGATTTTTTCTCTCATGTCATAAATCCTAGTTTTTCATCTATTTTGTACACTCGGGTGTGCATCTGTTAATCCCAAACTCCTAGTTTAACCTATGGGGTTCTCTTTTTGTCTTGTCCAGACTCAACCTTAGGCTTTGTGCCAAGGTTGCAGGGCTTTCTGAGTGGTACTGCCCCCTTTCCCTGTGGCAGCTAAATCTGGAGTTGGTCTTGACTGAGAATTTCCTGTCCAAGAGATTTTACACTTTCTTTTTCAAGAAGCAATCAATTTTTGTGCAGTTTAATTTCGTAGGAGAGATGTTTCCAGGAATGTGGCCAGATATGTTCCCCTATGCTCCTGTGGCGACTGGTCATCTCCTCCACAGCTGTTCCAGCAAGGGCGGTGGTGGTTCTCTCTTGTCTTCTGTCCTGTCCCCCATCTTTTCTGGGAGCACTTGGCAGAGGGCAGTAAAGAGCTTAGGAGAGAAGGTGAAGTCACTTTTATGTTTTGGGCACCAGATATTCCAAAGTGATTTTGCTTGGTTGCCTCATAACCTTAGCTTTCTGATGGGTTCAAGAAAATGGATGCTTTGGGTGATCTTTTTTTACATTTTCTTATTAATGATATGTAAGCAACAGTCTTTGTAGATTTCTTCATCCAGTGGAAGTGGAAATAGGTATGTTTGAATAGCCAACCTGGGGATTTTCTGCAGACGGTGCCCTGTTTTGCGTAATACTTATTGCTGCAATTTGCTAGCCATGAGCCAAAAATTTTACATAAAAGGATTATTTGTGATCAAAAACCAAAATGTAATTAGTCTTTTATGTGGTCATGACTTTTTTGAAATCATCTGTCAACAGGATAAAGTTTAATAAATAGCACCATTTTGAAGAGCAGCAAAACTGAGAGATATCAGAACAGTAGCTGAGTATTCTGGGCATTTCTTACATTACTATTTAGCACACACTGGTTTATCTGTTTTATCATTCATGTATTCTTTATCCAGTTTGATTATTTGTATGTCTTTTACACGACTTCATTGTCTACTCAATTTGAACAGTCAAGGTAAAAATAGCTATAACTTTCAAAGACTATAAAATTGTAAACTGTATTGTGCCATCCACATAAACATATGTTGAAAATCAAAAGAAACTATTTAAAAATGTTCTAATAGCTACCTCTGAAGCTTAGAATTATTGATTTATTTTATGGTTATTTTTTTTTTTTTCCTTTTCTCTCTTTCTCAATTATACAAGTGGAACATACTGCTATGATCAGAAAAAGTTTAAAATTTCCTAAATATTCAATTTATTCTTCTATATAATATCCCCTCCCCAAAGTCTAATTATGAAGTCCACCTAAGCATAGAAAAAGACTTTCTCTACTACCAACTTCTTGTTCATTTATTCTTTTACAGTAGAAACCCAATTGCCTCAACCTTTGATGCCTTTATCTATCTTATTTTCTTTGTCTTTCTCCTCTGTTGTTCAGTCATCGCTAAGTTGTGTCCAACACTTTGCAACCCTATGGACTGTAGCACACCAGGCTTCCCTGTCCTTCACCATCTCCCAGAGTTTGCTCAGATTCATGTCCATTGAGTCAGTGTTGCCATCCAACCATCTCATCCTCTGTCTTTCTTCTCTACTTCATTGACAGTCTCACAGAATCCCAATATTTTAAAATGTAATCATTCTTTTTTTATGCCTACAGTCCAGCTTTTCAACTGTATATTAAATATAATTTTTCCTCCCTGTCCACATGTATGTGGTGAAGTATCTAAAGTGTTAATATTTAGTTTAATAATGCCTGGAGAATATCGAGAGTGAATTGTGTGTGTTAGTCCCTTGGTCATGTCCAACTTTTTGTGACCCAATGGACTGTAACCTGCCAGGCTCATCTGTCCATGGGATTTGTGTTAGGGTTATAACTTTAAGATAAACATCTCTAATTGTCTTTGAATTTATATACAAAATTCTTGACTAAGAGTATTGCTTTTTCCAGTCAATTGTACTATTCTTTTACCACTCTAGGTAACTGAATTTAAATATTATTAATTTATACTACGGTTGCAGTTTCCAAATTACCTTTTCTTGTTGATTTGTTCACATCACTTACTCTACTAGGTAATTTAGTTGCTTGATTTATGCTTCATGAAAATAATCTAATAACCCTACCAAGCTGTATTTATTTATTATTGATTTTTTAAAATCTGTACCTAGACTCTTACCTTTTTAAATTTTTTTAAGCCTTAGAATTCTTCCATAATGTTCCTTAGTCTTTCCAACTTCTATACTTTCACAAGATATCAGGCCAGTGTTAGTTGCTTAATCATGCCCGATTCTTTGCAATTCCATGGACTATAGCCCACCAGGCTCCTTGTCCATACAAATCTTTTTCATATAACAGCAACAAAAAATTCATGAAAACAAAATAGCCACAGGTCAAAGAACAAAGAGATGGGAATACCAGACCAACTGACTGGCATCTTGAGAAATCTGTATGTAGGTCAGGAAGCAATAGTTAGAACTGGACATGGAACAACAGACTGGTTCCAAATAGGCAAAGGAGTACATCAAGGCTGCATATTGTCACCCTGCTTATTTAACTTATATGCAGAATACATCATGAGAAATGCTGGGTTGAATGAAGCACAAGCTGGAATCAAGATTGCCGGGAGAAATATTAATAAACTCAGATATGCAGATGACAACACTCTTATGGCAGAAAGTGAAGAAGAACTAAAGAGCCTCTTGATGAAAGTGAAAGAGGAGAGTGAAAAAGTTGGCTTAAAACTCAACATTCAGAAAATTAAGATCATGACATCTGATCCCATCACTTCATGGCAAAGAGATGGGAAAACAGTGGAAACAGTGAGAGACTTAATTTTTTTGGGCTCCAAAATCACTGCAGGTGGTGACTTCAGCAATGTATTGACCAAGCTAGACAGCATATTAAAAAGCAGAGATGTTACTTTGCCAAGAAAGGTTTATCTAGTCAAAGCTGTGGTTTTTTCCAGTAGTCATGTATGGACATGAGAGTTGGAGTATAAAGAAAACTGAGCACCGAAAAACTGATGCTTTTGAACTGTGGTGTTGGAGAAGACTCTTGAGAGTCCCTTGGACTGCAAGGAGATCCAACCAGTCCAAACTAAAGGAAATCAGTCCTAAATATTCATTGGAAGGACTGATGCTGAAGCTGAAATTCCAATGGGTTGGCTACCTGTTGCGAAGAGCTGACTCATTTGAAAAGACCCTGATGCTGGGAAAGATTGAAGGCAGGGGGAGAAGGGGACGACAGAAGATGAGATGGTTGGATGGCATCATAAACTCAGTGGACATGAGTTTGAGTAAACTCCGGGAGTTTGTGATGGACAGGGAGGCCTGGCGTGCTCAGTACACGGGCTCGCAAAGAGTTGGACATGACTGAGCGACTGAACTGAACTGACTGAAGGAATAAATGGTTATATAAAGGTCATCTCTCAAGGCTTCAAGATATTTTTTGGTTTAAAAGTGTCAAGTTAAACAGCCTCTAAAAAGCTTCATTAGTAATCTTATTTTCAGGCTTCTTCTTTCCTTCTATCCCAAATTCCTGGGTAATTTTTTATCTCCCACCTTTACATATTCTGTACTGAGGCATTCAACAGTTACCCTGATATTATCTAGCTGTCCCTAACATAGAATTTCTGAGTCAGTAACAATGTTTGCTGCACATACTCCAATATTTTTCTGAGACTCCTGAGCTCATAACCAAGGCCAGCAACTACTGACTGAAAAGGATAATGCTCTTCTCCCCTTCACTGTTCCTGTGCTGGTCACATCTGTAAAACTGAGCATCACTCTGGATCTTCCCTGTGTGTGTATGCTAAGTCGCTTCAGTCATGTCTGACTCTGTGCAACCCCATGGACTGTAGCCCACCAGGCTCCTCTGTCCTTGGGATTCTAGAGAATCCTAGAATTCTAGATTCTAGATTCTAGAGAGTCCTAGAATCTTGCCTAGAGGCAAGAATATCAGTGGGTTGCTATGCCCTTCTCCAAGGGATCTTCCCGACCCAGGGATCTAACCCATGTCCCTTATGTCTCCTGAATTGGCAGTCAGGTTCTTTATCACTAGTGCCCCCTGGAAAGTCCTTGAATCCTACCCACAAGTTCTAATTAATAATTTTATCTAAAATAGCGATTCTTTTAAAAAACATAAGACTGGCCCTAAGTCCTAGGACAGGGACAAAAGACCTCCCAGCCAAGGAACAATCTTCAGGACAATGAGCACTTGCCTGATAGGAATTTCATATAGCAAATTCAGTCTTCTAGAACTCCCCTACAAAGCTGTGTACCCCTACCTTTCCCCATTTGTTGTTGCTCTTTAGTCACTCAGTCAAGTCTGACTGTTTGCAATCCCATGGACTGTAGCCCACCAGTCTCCTCTGTCCATGAGATTTCCCAGGCAAGAATACTGGAGTGGGTTGTCATTTCTTTCTCCAGGAAATCTTCCTCACCCACGTCTCCCGCACATATCTCCTGTATGGCAGGCAGACTTTTGACCACTGAGTCAGCCACCAGGGAAGCCTGACATTTTCCCATTAGGGTGAGCTATATAAGCTAAGGATCAGGTGAATGAAAAATGCTGCCTGCCCTGTCAGTAAACAAAGGATATTGCAGCCATCAAGTCACTACCATCGCGCTCCAAGTGGGTCACAGATGGAACTCAGAATGGGAAGCACAGGATACTGACCCTAGATAGCTGAGGTGAATATCAAAAGAATGATTTCACTTTTTTTTATATGTAAATAAGTAGTTGAGGAAAATCTGATGTTGTCATAGGAACTTCCATTTGGAAAATGTTATCAAGCACAAGGCTTCCTTGAGTATCTTTATTTCTCCTTAGCAACTAAAAACTTTTAAATCCTCCTTTTGTCTCCTTTATCTGTAATAGAGATCAGGAAAATGACAAAGGAAGATACAAATCATGGAATTAAATTATAACACACACATATCATGAACAAAAGAATACAGTTTTCAGACTCTTATTTTTTACCAAATTTATTCACAAAGTTCTTTCAATATTGTAACATCTATGTATCAGTGCTGAAAAATAGTGCTGAATAATTTGTCTCTGCAGGGAAGTACACTTATCTAATCATAATTTATAGTTTTGTTTACTTTTGTATTGGAAAGCTAATTATTTGTCTAAGTAAGAGTTCTGCTGTATTAAGTCACTGGTGGGTGAAAATACAATTTAAATTTTATGTGGGCTTTCAGTCACAAGTTTTTTACCTCTCCTTAGGGAATCAAATCCCTTTAGGGCTTTTTTGAATGAATGTCATTAAAAGAACCAAAATACCCTTCTTAAAATTTAAATTATGGCCAATAGAAGCTGCAATAAGCACCATAAAAGATGAAAACTCCAGTCACTTGATTTGCCATAACTCAATTTTGTGACCAGGATAGCAAGGTATTAGCCTCCTCATGTAAATATCTCCGGTTGAAATGAATCAAGATTTTTTTTTTCTTTCCGATTACCAAATGGTTTGTGGTCTATCCTCAGTAATTAAAGACAGCATCTATTACATTATTCCTAGAATACTCCCATGTGTCAAGTCAGCTGAAATTTCAAGACTAGTAACTGAAAATAGAGCATTATGAAAATAAAGAGCAAATATCAAACACCTCACATCCTTACCTTTGATTCTCCTCTCCCCCACTAACCCCTACATAATAACTGGGAAAAAATAAATAAATCCCTGATTCAAACATATAAAATTCCAGCACAAGATGATGTCACATTTAGAGAAAAGCTAATGTTTTTCTTTCTCAAACTATTCCAAAACAATTTCAGAGATAAGAATGCATCGAAATCACCATATGAGGTCATCAACATTCATATAGAAAGTTACTGTCTGAATATCACTGATGAACATAGATGTAAAAATCTTCAACAAAATATTAGCAAACTAAATTCACTAATATGTTAAAGGAATTACACACCATGACCAAATGGGATTTATCCTGGGGATGCAAGGATGGTCAAATATTTGCAAATCAATTAATATGATACACCACATTAACAAACTTAATAATAAAAATCATATGATCATCTTAATAAATGCTTTAAAAGCATTTGACAAAATTCAACATCCATTTATGATAAAAACTTTAACAAAGCAAGTATAGAGGGAGCATATCTCAACATAATAAAGGCTGTTTATGACAGTTCCACAGCTAACATCACACTCAATTATGAAAAGCTGAAAGCATTTCCTTTAAGATCAGAAACAAGACAAGGGTGCCCATTCTCTCCACTTTTATTCAACTTAATATTAAAAGTCCTAGCCATACAATATTCAGACAAGGGAAAAAAGAGAAGAGAAGAAGTAAAACCATTACTGTTTTAAGATGACATAATTATAGAAAATCCTAAAGATGCAACAACCAAAAAACTATGAGAACTCTCAGTAGAATTGCAGGATGTAAAAGAAATGTCCAAAATATGCTGCTTTCTACACACTAGCAGTAAGTATAAGAAATGAAATAAAGAAAACAATCCCATGTATCGCACAGTTGCATCAAAAGGATAAAATACCTAGAAATGAATATAAGCAAGCAGGTAAAAATCTTATACTCCATTTGGAAAACTATAAGGCATTGATGAAGATCATAAAAATAGAAAGATATACTGTGCTCATGTATTGGAAGATTTAAGAGTGTTAAAATAATCATACTACCTAAGGAAATCTACAGATTGAGTACAATTCCTATCAAAATAACAATGGCATTTTTCACAGACTAGAAAATAAAATTCTAAAATGTGTATAGAAACACAAAACAACTCAAACAGCCAAAATAATCTTGAGGAAGAGGAACAAACGTGGAGGTATCACAGTCCCTGATTTCAGCTATAGTATAACAGTTCTATAAAGATACAGTAATCAAAACAGTATGATACCAGAACAAGAACAGACTCATGTGTCAATGGAACCAAATAGAGATCCCAGAAATATACCCGTGCTTATATGGTCAATTAATCTTTGTCAAAGGAGGCAAGAATATACAATAGGGAAAATACAGCCCTCTCAGTAAATGGTGTTGGGAAAACTGTACAGCCACAGGCAAAAGAATCATGCCGAACTGCTTTTTTTATAGCATATACAAAGACAAACTCAAAATGAATTAAAAATTTAATGTAAGATCTGGAGCTATAAGACTGCAAGGAGAAAATATCTCTTTAATATCTGCCTTAGTAATATAATTTTTTTTGCATATATCTCTTCAGTTAAGAGAAACAAAAGCACAAATAAACATATAGGACTATATCAAATTAAAAACTTTTACACAATGAAGATAACTATCAACAAAATAAAAAGGCCACCTACTGAATGGGAGAAGATATTTGCAAAAGATATATCTAATACAAGGTTAGTATCTAAAATATACAAAGAACTCATACAATTCAACATAAAGAATAATAACCCAATTTAAAATTAGGCAGAGGACTGAATAGACATTTTTTTTTCCAAATAAGACATTTCAATGGCCAACAGGCACATGAAAAGATGCTCAATATCCCTAATAATCAGGCAAATACAGATGAAAATCACAGTGAGGTATCACTTCACAACTGTCAGAATGGCTGCTCTGAAAAAGACAACAAATAAAAAGTGCTGATGAGGGTGTGGGAAAAAGGGAACTCTATTACACTGTTGGTGGGAATGTAAATTGATATAGCCACTATGGGAAACAGTATTGAGGTTCCTCACAAAATAAAAAATATGCTTTTATGGGTATTTATTTTATAGGCATTTATATAAAAATAAATGCATCATGGGGATAAAATACAGCATGAGAAATATAGTCAATTATATTGCAATATTTTTGGTGATAGATAGTAACTATAATACCATGCTGATCATTTTACAACATATAGAAATATAGAACCACTGTATTGTGCACCCAGAACTAACATAGTATTGTAAGTCAATTTAACTTAAATTAAAAAAAAAAAACATGTAGACACGGGGAAGAAATATATCAAAATGCTAATGATAGCTCTCACCACAGGGTGGGCATTTAAAAAATTTTTACTTTATGCTTTTATGACTTCTCGTTGCCTGCAATGAATATGAATTATTTGTAAAATTAGAAAGAAAATAATATTATTTTTAAAAAGAACACCACTTTTTTTTTATCATCTTTAGTCTTGACATTTGTGTAACCGTTGGGGGCAAAAAAAGTCAAAATTAGTTTTTCTAATCATTTATCAGTAATCAGCCAAAAATATAAGGTTTGTAAGGACATACTAATTCACATAATAATATTTTGGTGATTCCCTGAAGCTACTTCTTCACTCCAATTGCCTACAAATCAAAGACAATTGTTCATTAATAGAAGTAAATACCAATAGCAAGTGGGATTGTATCAGGTTAATGTGAATTCTGAATTGATTCTGCTTTTTATTTTACTTTTGTTGCAGAAAGTGACATTTCTGGTGTTTTCAATAATCCTTAACTCACTTTTTTTCCGGATTTTATTGCTGAAAGGAGGATATCTATTTCAAACTGAGGATACAGGTTATTTTCAGTTAGGTGAATCATTTGGGTGAATGACTGATGAGCCAGAAGTGATTTACATTAAGAACTGATGAAATACATGGGGAAAAAAACAGCCTATGTAGAGAGAAGGAAATGTATCAGCAATCTCCTTTGGGTAGAGTATCAAGTGTATCTCTCTACGAGCAACTAGGTTCTTTCAATCTGAGCCCAGCTCCTCTCTCCAGGTTCACTTCCTCACATTCCAAGATGTCTCACCCAGCTTAAGCTGTCATAATGAAGCATTTCTGATTGGGTGGCTTTATTTCTCACAATTCTGGAGGCTGGAAAGTTCAAAGCAGGGGTCCAGCATGATTCAGTTTCTGGTGAGAGCTCTCTCCCTGGCTTACGGAAGACTATCATCTTTCTGTGTCCTCACAAGATAGAAAGAGCAAACAAGTTCTCTTCTGATAAGGCACTAGCATCATCATGAGGGCCCCAAACTTATAACCTCATCTAAACCTAACCACCTCCCAAAGGCCCTTCTCTAAAACTCACCACATTTTGGGTTAGGGCTTCAGCATATGAAAATGGGGAACGCAATTCAATCCGCAGCACCTAGTTCTTCCTTTCTCTGCGCTCTAGCATTGCATCTGTCATTGCCTCTTGCCATGGTGATGTTTATTGACTAAATTTCATTTTCCATATTGCTTATGAGACAGGGCTTTCTTCATTACTCACTTATTTTCTATTTACACTTGAAAGCTCAATCCTGTTATCACTTCTTCCTGGAAACTTTTCTTAGCTTTCTAATAAGTGACTTTCCTTTATGATTTCATAATATGCTTCATGTATTCATATCATTGCATTGCCTATCTGAAATGCACAGGTAGCTATACATTTTTCTCATTAGAATATGAGTTCCTTGAAGACAGTAACTGGGTTTTCTCCATCTACCACCAGAGTCTAATACAGCATCGGGGACAAGTAGGCTCAGTGAGATATGTGTTGATGAACTGATACAGGGACAAACAAATGAAAGAAAAAAATGATCCAAAGGGCCAGAGCCAACCTCAAGGTGAAAGGTAAACACTCAGTGTAGCACACTTCTCAAACTGCCACATTTACAAACCAGGGATACATCAAAGTACAAAGAAATATACAAAACCATCTGGGAGAAATTTGTTATCACTTTCTACTTGTATATTAATTTCTGTGCTCTTAATTATTTTCCACATTCACAAAGAAGCAAATTCCAGAGAATAATGCCTCTAATTTTTGATGTCCTTTTTTTTCTTTTTTTTATAACTCTAAAGTAAAAATGTTGATACACAAAAAATGATGATAATGTGGTGTGTGTGAGATGTATGTGTGTACATGCGCTTGTTTTATTAGAGAACCTGAGGGTACTGGTTCTATTGTCTTGTGACAGTGAAGATAATTAGATATTGCTTTTAGAACTCGTTACACTGAACCCCTTAACCGTGGCCCTTGCAGTCCCACCCCTTTAGCAAAGGAGAGGGTGTGTGTGATTCCTTGGCAACTCTTTGCAGCCTACATGTTAAAAATAATTTTTTTCATTTTTTTCTTCTGTTTTCATCAAGCACACACAGACACACATGAGCAAACTGACTCACAGAAATCATTTCAATTTTCTGCAGTTTTTTTAGAAACACTGATGTTCTAATCCCTTCCTGTGCTCTTTGCCTCCCAAACACTTCCCTTGCATCACAAAAATAGCACAAGTTTTATTTGTGGTATTTTAATACAATTAACATTTTCCTTTTAATTTGACTTCCAAAGCATCATAATGTTTAGTTGCTTCAAGGAAGGATTAGGATTGGAGGTTTAAAAATAGAAAGTCTGAGGCATAAAACTTGAAACTAGACCCAATATGCAAGAGAATGGGAATTCAAAAACTTGAAATCAGCATGGATTTTAGTAGACATGATGATGACCATTGTTGGCTATGATATTGAGCCCCATGCTAAGTTGTCCAACCCTTGGTGACTCTGGACTGTAACTTGCCAGGCTCCTCTCTCCATGGGATTCTCAGAGCAAGAATACTGTAGTGCATTGCCATGCATCCTCCAGGGGATATTCTTGACCCAGGGATCAAACTCGCATTTTTTAATCTCCTGTATTAGCAGGTGGGCCCTTTACCACTAGTGTGACCAGGTTTGATTATTTAATAGGTATTTCTCTCTAGGTAGACTGAATGGATAAAAACTTTACATTGAAAACAAAATTGAAGATTAAACCTAGAGTCAGTGATATCCTTTATACTCCCTATAACATTAAAAGTACACTAAACGTTATAATTTTTTATCAATATTTGAAATATAGCCTGACTTTGGCCAGTCTAGGAGAAGACTGGACTCAGTTTTAGTTTGAGGGATGAGAGGGTGGAGCTGAAATTCAAACTTTATTCAGTAAACACTCAGTTTTGTGGCCTGTGTACCGGGTGGCAATTGTGCCACCTCCACTGGGAAGGAAGTTCACTGTCTTCCTTTATGGGAACATGCTAGAGGAGAGAATTGACAGCTACCAAAGGTGCCAAGTTGTCCCAGCCCACATCTGGACCAGTGGAATGGGAAAGGCAATAGTGAGCTAGTAGCTTGGGTGGGAATGTGTGGACCTGCCATCAAACAGGAGATATCACTGAACTGATTTGTAACACAAGTGGACAAAATGGAAATCAAGAAGAGAGTTCTCCCCTCTTACACTGTTGGTGGGAATGCAAATTAGTACAACCACTATGGAGAACAGTGTGGAGATTCCTTAAAAAAATGGAAATAGAACTGCCATATGACCCAGCAATCCCACTCCTGGGCATACACACCGAGGAAACCAGATCTGAAAGAGACACGTGCACCCCAATGTTCATCGCAGAACTGTTTATCATAGCCAGGACATGGAAGCAATCTAGATGCCCATCAGCAGACGAATGGATAAGGCAGCTGTGGTACATATACACAGTGGAATATTAATCAGCCATTAAAAAGAATTCATTTGAATCAGTTCTAACGAGGTGGATGAAACTGGAGCCCACTATACAGAGTGAAGTAAGCCAGAAAGATAAACACCAATACAGTATACTAACGCATATATATGGAATTTAAAAAGATGGTACCGATAACCCTATATGCAAGACAGAAAAAGAGACACAGATGTATAGAACAGACTTTTGGACTCTATGGGAGACGGCGAGGGTGGGATGATCTGAGAGAACAGCATCAAAACATGTGTATTATCAAGTGTGAAACAGATCGCCAGTCCAGGTTGGATGCATGAGACAAGTGCTCAGGGCTGGTGCACTGGGAAGACCCAGAGGGATTGGGTGGAGAGGGAGGTGGAGGGGGGATCAGGATGGGGAACACATGTAAATCCATGGCTGATTCATGTCAATGTATGGCAAAAACCACTTCAATATTGTAAAGTAATTAGCCTCCAACTAATAAAAATAATTGGGAAAGAAAAAAAAGAAGAGAGTTCCCAAGTAGACAAGAAATGCCTCCAAATACTTAGAATTATTAAGGATGGAAGTGGAGCTAAAGTCAGACAAACACTGTCCTATGATATTCTTATAAACTCTCTTCATCTGCTACATGCAGCTCCTGAAAACACAGGTTACATAGGTTTTTGCAAAGGAGAAAACCTTACCCCTACATCATTCTTCTCTTTTGATTGGCTCCTCTCTTTTAATAAATTGTCTTCACTTTGATTCTCAAAATAATGACAAAGATTTCTCTTTTCCCCCTGTTTCTCAGCCTCAGCCCCATTTCACAGATGGTGGTAAGCATCGCTCCTCCCAAGATTGGCAGGGATTCAGGACATGGTGACAGATAGCCATACTTGAAAGGGAAAGAGGCAGCTTTCTTGGTCAGCTCTGGCTCCAAATTCATGCTTCCACCGAACTGCTCAAGGTTGTGTATAGCCTCATCGCCCTGTATGTGTACCCCACTTTTCAAATGGTAATACTCTGCCAATTTCTTTTTTTTACAAGAAATACTCATTTCAGAAATGTGCTTATGGCAGATTGTACTAGAAGATAAAAGTCCTCACAGTTATGCATAGTATTCAAATGAATATTTGACAGATCTAGAGTATCTTCTTATATGGAGGAATCTTCCCCATCTTTCATTGTATACTCTTTGTGCAGAATGGTTATTCAAGGTATGTTTCTCAACTAAGCCAATTTTTTCCTTGGGAGAAATACTGAATGCATCCTTTATGTCAATGTATGGCAAAACCACTACAATATTATAAAGTAATTAACCTTCAATTAAAATAAATAAATTTATATTAAAAGAAACTGCGTTTGTAAAAGTCTTGCTTTTTGACAATATCTTTGAAGTCTTTTTAAAACTGCTTTTGCAAAGTTGTGGTTTTTGCAAATTTCGATCGTAATTTGATAAATACTGAAATTTTGTCTAAACAGGGGCTTTAAAAGAATTCATTCAGGCTCTAGAGACTGTTTGTAGTTGCCACTGGGATGCAGAAAACAGGATGACAACTTTCTTACATCAATTTCTGTGAAGGCAATCATCAAGGGGTGTTAAAAACCAAAGCGTAGGAGGGAAACATCATTTTTAACAAGAAACATTTCAGTGCAGGGAAACTGCTCTGAGACATAACAAAGAAGTGATAATTTATCATCAACCTCATTATCAACAAATATTCACTTAGCTCATCTACGATGTGCAAATGCTTTGTACAAGATTCTTTCAGCTTCTTGGCAGTAGAAAGTCCCTGATGACCCTAAAAAGGAGGAAAGATTTATAAATATCTTAGAAACAGAGAAAGGTTATTATTGATTCAGAATTTTAACATTTAGTACTCTAAGTAGGCCACAACTATTTCTGGCATATACATTGTGTGATGTACATTTTTTTTAATGAAATATAAAATGTAAAAGGCAGAAAGTCTCCTAAAGTTTTCATTTAAATAGTAAATTTTAGCCAGTATCTATATGATGTTTATATTTAACTGTTTAAGACCATTTATTTTGCTTATTTGATTTTGGTTGATGTTGCTTCATATTATTTTATCCTGCAGTGAAAGAATACCACTTATATGGGTTAGATCAGTCAAGTTTACATGTAATTTTGTGTTTTAATAATGAAATCAGAGCAATCTATGTTATAGTACAGTCATTGTTAGAGACATTAACTTCTCTTGTACAAGTATAGTGTTTGTACATTGTATGGTATTCATATAGTATTTTACCCACTGTAAAATAAGTGGAATCTACACCTTTGTTATACATGGTTAATGGTAGAGAATAGGTAAGCATGTGGGTCTCAGAATGGAATTTCCTGAGGTGATAGTCATAGAGTAAACTGAGAAATAGAGGAATAGAAACTGAATTAATCATATTCTTATTAAATATTTCCTCCATTTTATATAAAAAAGAATCAGATCTAACTTGCTATTAGCTTGAAAAGGTAGTTAAAATATATAGAAAAAGAAAAATCACTGTATTTGGGATTAGATCTCATTTCTAGTTTTTGTGTCTATTAATACAGCCAGTATTATCTTGAAGAAAGTATTCAGTTCAGTTTTGCCACTCAGTAGTGTCCGTCACTTTGCAGCCCCATGGACTGCAGGACGCCAGCCTTCCGGTTTATCACCAACTCCTGGAGCCTACTCAAACTCATGCCCATCGAGTCGGTGATGCCATCCAACCATCTCATCCTCTGTCATCCCCTTCTCCTCCTGCCTTTGATCTTTCCCAGCATCAGGGTCTTTTCCAGTGAGTCAGTTCTTCGCATCAGGTGGCCAAAGTATTGGAGTTTCAGCTTCAGCATCAATCCTTCCAAAGAATATTCAGGACTGATTTCCTTAGTTTGGACTGGTTGGATCTCCTTGCAGTCCAAAGGATTCTCAAGAGTCTTTTCCAACATCACAGTTCAAAAGCATCAATTCTTCAGCACTTAGCTTTCTTTATGGTCCGACTCTCACACCCATACGTTGTGTCTATTAATATAGCTAGTATTATCTCAATTGGATAAATCTCCTTATTTCTTTGATCTTTAGCTCCCTAATGGGAGCTAAATGGAAATGAGGAAATGAGGGGTTAAACTGCATTACTATTGTGTGACTATGTCTAGGGAGATTGCTCTTTAAAGAGAAAAAATTTATGTGTGATCAGGATCTTTAACTTTTGAATGTTGTAAATAATTTGGATTTGCTGCCTCTTAAATCTTGTGACATTTTATTTGCTTTTTTTTTTTTTTTTTTTTTTGTCCTTGGACTTCACACTGATACCACTCAGAGATTTGAATTTGTCTCTTAACTCAGGGTGATAATTATATCTCTTCTCCCAAATGTTACATTGAAAACAATCTGAGCCCTATTATCAGTCATCGTGATTACAACATCTTTTCTATCCCCCAGGTTACATGTGAGTTTTTGACTTTATGTTGCTGACCTATCTAGCATCAGCTCAAGTCAGCAGTACAAGTCCAGACATAATATAATCGGTAAGCCTCCTGATTGTGAGTGAGTGAGTGAGTGTTAGTTGCTCAGTTGTGTTGGACTCTTTGTGATACTGGAGTGGGTTGTCCATTCCCTTCTCCAGGGGATCTTCCTGACCCAGGGGTCAAACCCAGGTCTTCTGCATTGCAGACAGATTCTTTACCATCTGAGCCACAAGAGGATTTTTCTTTATTTAAAAAATTTTTTCTACTTTATTTCTTTTACTTTTTATCTGTGGTCCTAAAATACCTAATGCGATGTAAGAACAGAGGTGTTAAACACTTAACTGTTCTCATGGACTCTGTACCAATAAATTGGCCCAAACCTCCAGTTCTCTGAAGACTCTAATGGCCCATAAGAGGTTGCAAAAGATACTTCATCTCACTTCACAAAGAGTACTCTTCTTGTTTCACCTTGGATTTTTACCATGTGCTCTCTAACTTTTGGATTCTTGCTTTCCTGAACTTAACCCTCTGTTTTCTCTATGATTTTGAATTGGCTACTTTTATTTTGTGGTACCTTAATTCTTTCATGCCTCTTTCTTTCCCAAATACCAATCTCTATACCAACAGAGATACTCTGGCATGGATTAAGGCCTTACATGATCATACAGACACGAACACATACAAATGACATCGTTCAATATATATCAGCCATATTGCGTCTCTACTCCCCAGATATGTAGCTAGTTTTAAATAGGAAAACATGGCCAGAGTGTAAAGAAAAGCATATGAAAAGATTCTCAACACCACTAGCCTTGAGGGATTGTGGTTGTTCAGTAACTCAGTTGCGTCCGACTCTCTGCGAACTTGTGGACTGCAGAATGCTAGGGTTGCCTGTCATTCGCCATCTCTCAGAGCTTGCTCAAATTCATGTCCTTTGAGTTGGTGATGCCATCCAACCATCTCATCCTCTGTCACCCCCTTGTCCTCCTGCCTTCAATCTTTCCCAGCATCAGGGTCTTTTCCAGTAAGTCAGCTCTTCCCATCAGGTGGCCAAAGTATTGGAGCTTCAGCTTCAGTATCAGTCCTTACAATGAATATTCAGGACTGATTTCCTTTAAGATTGACTGGTTTGATCTCCTTGCAGTCCAAGGGACTCTCAAGAATCGTCTCCAACACCACAGTTCAAAAGCATCAATTCTTCAGTGCTTAGCTTTCTTTATAGACCAGCTCTCACATCCATACATGACTACTGGACAAACCATAGCTTTAACTACATGGACCTTTGTTAGCAAAGGAATGTCTCTGCCTTTTAATATGCTGTCTAGGTTTGTCATAGCTTTTCTTCCAAGGAGCAAGCGTCTTTTAATTTCATGGCTGCAGTCACCATCTGCAGTGATTTTAGAGCCCAAGAAAATAAAGTCTGTCACTGTTTCCATTGTTTTCCCATCTATTTGCCATGAAGTGATGGGACGAGATGCCATAATCTTAGTTTTCTGATTGTTGAGTTTTAAGCCAGCTTTTTCACTCTCTTCTTTCAGCTTCATCAAGAGGCTCTTAGTTCCTCTTTGCTGTTAGCCATCAGGGTGGTATTATCTGCATATCTGAGGCTACTGATATTTCTCCCAGCAATCTTGATTCTAGCTTGTTCCATTCAGCCCAGCATTTCACATGATGTACTCTGCGTAAGTTAAATAAGCAGGACGACAATATGCAGCCTTGACATACTCCTTTCCCAATTTGGAACCAGTGTGCTGTTCCATGTCTAGTTCTAACTATTGCTTCTTCACCTGCATATAGGTTTTTCAGGAGGCAGGTGAGGTGGTCTGGTATTCCCATCTCTTTAAGACTTTTCCACAGTTCGCTGTGATCCATGCAGTTAAAGGCCTTAATGTAGTCAGTGAAGCAGAAGTAGATGTTTTTCCTGTACTTCTCTTGCTTTTCAAAGAAAAGCATCTGAAATTATTCTCAATATCTCTATCCATGAGGTATATAAGAATCAAAACCACAGAGTGATACCATGTCTCACCCACGCAGATGTCTATAAATAACACAGAGTAATAAGTACTGGTGAAGTTGTGGAGCAATTGGGACCTTTGTACTCTGCTGGTGGGAATGTAAAATGGTGCAGCCACTTCAGAAGACAGGCATTTCCTTGAAAGAATAAACACAGATTTACCATATAATCCATCAACTCCACTTCTAGAAAAATGAAAATATATGCCCACACGAAAAGATGTACACCTATGTTTGTAACAGCCAAAAAGTGAAACAACCCAAATGTCCATCAACTGATGAATGGATAAATAAAATATAATGTATCTATACTGTGAGATATCATTTGGTAACAAAAAGAAATGAAGTACTGATATGGTCTATGATATGAATGAATCTTGAAAACATGCTAAGTGAAGGGAGCCAGTCCCCAAAGACCATATATTATGTGATTTCATTTATATGACATGTCCAGAATAGGCAGACTGAGAAAGAGTGTAGATTAGTGGTTGCCTAGGGGTAGGATGGAGCAAGTTAGGAGGAAATGGAGACTGACTGCTAATATGGGTACTGGTTTTTTTTTTTTTTTTTTGGAGTGATACAAATATCCTAAAACTGATTTTAGTGATGGTTGCAGAATGCTGAGAATAGGTTGAAATTCATCGTACATTATAAATAGTTGATCATATGGTATGTGAATTGTGTCTCAATAAAACTGTTGTTTATAAAAGTAAACATAAAGACAACTGAAAAGCTGAAACAAAGTTCCATTTTCTTTCTTTTGTCTTCCTTAGATTCGGAGCTACCAATAAAATTTAGGCCAACTCAATTTTCAATGCTTATATGCAGTTAATCTCAGGTTTTTGGAAAATTCCACAAAGATGAAAGGGAGTGAAATGAGCCCTTGACTAATTATTGCATTGCAGGAAGGGCAGTACTCATTGAAGTCTGAGAGTAAAAAGAGAAATGATCCCACATGGTGTGGGTTTTTCACAATCACAAAGCATGAAAACAAACAACTACGTATTAATATTTTCTCCAGGCCCAGGGCTGTCAATGTAAGTACAACAAAAAACTATAGTACTGTGGCAGCTATGTTACAAACGCAAGTAGGAAATCTGAAGTGCGTGCCTTGGAAAATATTCATGAGGATGCATAAAGTGAAATTATGCCTCCCAAGATTGGCTAATGAGCAATCAGTGAATGAGAGCCTTTCCAGAGGAGAAATTATTCACAACTTGAATGTTTGTGCAGTCTTCTGAAATACCTCAGCATATCTGACTTAACCTCAATCATAGCCTTTCATGCTTAGAAAAATGTACTGCCAAATTTATACCAAAATGCAAGTTAAAAGTGACTGATATTTTTGGAATTTGAACACAACCATAACTTGCAATATATGTAAATATAGCTTTATGTTCTTACAGTAAGCAATAACATAGACATTTTATGATAGCTGTATCTTTTCTTTCATATGTTTTAAAATAATTTAAACTCTGATATTTATGCTAGGTGAGTCAATTTTTCTATGTGCAAAATATATGGTAATAATAGATACCAAGTTCATCACCAGGAAAGTAATGAAGGTTGACCAAGAATGTTTACAAATCATTTAAAGATACTCAAGTATTTATTTACAGTCTGGATGATAACAGTCAAATAAGTATTACCTAGGCCAAAGGTCTATATATAGCTGTATCTATTATTGTGTTTTAACGTGAGATGTTATTAAAATGATAAAATTATTTGCTGAGAATGGCTAAAAAGTAGCATGAAATTTAGTATATGGGTTATACATAATTATAATCAATAAATATTGATATTGTACAAATATATTATTATATTAATTTATGGTTTCTCTTTAATGGACTGATATGAACATCTAGACTCAGTCTCTTTTCTGGTTTGATATATATTCTTCTTTTCCCATATTCTGCTGATCCTTTTTTTGTCTCATATCCACTGGTGCCTCACCCTCAATATCGGTTTTTGATGGATTCTTCTTGAATTGAAACTCATTATTATTTGTAGAGGGTCATTAGTCTTCCTAAATTGATTTCTGAGAAGGTTTTTTTTTTTTTCCAATAAGCTCTTCAAATGTTGGCTGCCACTTGTTAGCCCCAAGAAAACAATAGTGTAGGTTACAGCAATATCCCTTTAGTCAAAAGATTCTTTTACTAATTGCCATTTGGACTGATGGCAATTTCCCCCGTTGCCCAGGACCATGACTGTGTTAAGTTCCAAATATTCCCTCAGTAACAACGGCTCAGAGCCTTCATTATTTAATCACTTGGTACTTAACTATGGCAGGGTTTTATTAACGAGTTGAAAATCATTGTAATCACCTTGTTCAGATGAGTTAGCTTACAGTTTTTTACACAAATTACACATAAATGTATGTGATAATACTAATTTTAAAAGAAAAAGTACATACAAAACTGCTAGAATGTATTCAACTTCAAAAGTGTTATTTTGATGATTTTGCATTGATTAAAATAGTAATTGAAACTGCTACCCTTAAAAGATATCACTGATACATGTTGAATCATTGTAGTTTTTTCACTATCTTTGCTGTGAAACAACATATTTAGTGGCTAAAACAACACTCACTTACCACCTCACAGTTTCTTTCTCACAGACTTCCAAAAGTTGATGCTGTGAAGGTGCTGCATGCAATATGCCAGCAAGTTTGGAAAACTCAGCAGTGGCCCAGGGACTGGAAAAGGTCAGTTTTCATTTCAATCCCTAAGAAAGAAGTTTTCTTAAGAAGAAGAAACATTGAAGGCAAGAGAAGGGGACAACAGAGGATGAGATGGTTGGATGGCATCACCGATTCAATGCACATGAGTTTGGGTAAGTGATGGACAGGAGTTAGTGATGGACAGGGAGGTCTGGTGTGCTGCAATCCATGAAGTCACAAAGAGTGGGACATGACTGAGCAACTGGACTGAACTGAACTGAATAATTTCACTTGGTGACTGGGGATGAGTTCACTTCCACGTTCACTTAGGTCTTTGAACTCATTTCTTTATAGTTGTAGGACTGAAAATCTGGCTTCTTGCTGGACCTCCTGCCCCCAATCCCTCTCAGCATCAGGGTCTTTTCCAATGAGTCAGCTCTTCGCATGAGGTGGCCAAAGTATTGGAGTTTCAGCTTCAGCATCAGTCCTTCCAATGACTATGCAGAACTAATCTCCTTTAGGATGGACTGGTTGGATCTCCTTGCAGTCCAAGGGAGTCTCAAGAGTCTTCTCCAACACCACAGTTCAAAAGCATCAATTCTTCGGCGCTCAGCTTTCTTCACTGTCCAATTCTCACATCCATACATGACCACTGGAAAACCATAGCCTTGACTATACAGACCTTTGTTGGCAAAGTAATGTCTCTGCTTTTTAATATGCTGTCGAGGTTGGTCATAACTTTCCTTCCAAGGAGTAAGCGTCTTTTAATTTCATGGCTGCAATCACCATCTGCAGCGATTTTGGAGCCCCCAAAAATAAAATCTGACACTGTTTCCACTGTTTCCCCATCTATTTCCCATGAAGTGATGGGACCAGATGCCATGATCTTAGTTTTCTGAATGTTGAGCTTTAAGTCAACATTTTCACTCTCCTCTTTGGCTCATCAACAGGCTTTTTAGTTCCACTTCACTTTCTGCCATAAGGGTGGTGTCATCTGCATATCTGAGGTTATTGATCATGCTCTAGAGGCTGCCCCAAATCTCTTGTGACATGAGCTTCCCCAACACAGCTGCTTATTAATACTTCAAGCCAGCAAAGATAGTGTCTAGAGTGGAACTGCTGGCAAGACAGTCATATTTAACTGACATATCCCATTACCTTTGCCACATTCTATTGGTTAGAAGCAAGTCACAGGTCCCGTCCACACTCAGTAGGAGTGGATAATACAGGAGCATGAATACCAAGAAGTGAGAATCATGGAAACCACCTAGCAGTATTGCCACCACTTGTGGTTTTTTACATAATTTAATTGAGATGTCATAGGATATTAAATACAGTAATATGTAATAGATATTCAGAACATGATAACCAAATAAAGACAGGTTTATTTATATTATATTATATTATATATATGTGTGTGTGTGTGCATGCTTAGTCACTTCAGTCGTGTCCCAACTCTTTGCGACCCCATGGTCTGTAGCCCACCAGGCTCCCCTGTCCATGGGATTCTTCAGGCAAGAATACTGAAGTAGGTTGCTGTGCCCTCCTCCAAGGGGTCTTCCCAACCCAGGGATTGAACCTGCATCTCCTGTATTGCAGGAGCCACTTCAGAAGCCATATACATACATATATACATACACACACACACACACACACACATACACTTATTTATATATGTATATATGTGTATATATATATATAAAATCTATGAAGATATCAACCCACTTGCTCTTCCCGTGCTCCTATATGACTTCCTGGGTGTGCCAAGATTCAAAGTATGGACTGCTCTTTTCTGTGCTATTTCTCAAGATGGCTTATGCAGCTGGTACCCTTAAGATGTAACCTTCCTGCCTCCTGGAAAACATGCAGACTTGCTTGCCTGTGTGTGTGCTGAGTTTTTCAGCTGAGTTTGACTCTTTGTGTGACCCCATGGACCATGGCCCACCAGGCTCCTCTGCCCATGGGATTTTTCCAGGCAAGAATACTGGAGAGAGTTCCCACTTCCTCCTCCAAGGGATCTTCCCAATCCAGGGATCAAAGCCACATCTCCTATGTCTCCTTCACTGGCAGGCAGATTCTTGACCACTGCACTTCCTGAGAAGCCCTGCAGACCTGCTTACAGCTTTCAATAACGAGCAGTGGAATTCCCAAGATCAGTGATCCTCAACAGTGACACAGACTCTGGGTATAAGTACAGCCTCCATGCAGTCCTATTGTGTAGCCCCTAGAGGACTTAGCCCCTAGAAAAACTGACATTAATATGGTATCTGGTGCTCATGCAGCTTGCTGTGCCAAAAGCAATGATATCTTTTGTTTCTGACCCAGGAGCCTTGTCTTCTCCACCAGCATTTATGAAACAGTAACAGGCTAACTTCTTAACTTATAAAACCAAATCCTGGATCCTTTAGAATCCCTGACACTATCTAACTTTAGAATTTTAAGTTCAAAGACTGCTTTGCATTCCTTTCACCCAAGTTTAAAAACCACCAAACATCTAGTAGCAGTTTCTGCTGCTTATTTTTTTAGGTTGTTTTTAAAATATTTTGAATGTCACTTGCAGAAACTACACAGAACACATGATACTTTCCAAGATTTAGTAACTTGAATTTTGCACTAAACTTTAAATTGGTTGTAATTTTATGAAAGTTATACCTATAGTAAAATTTATGAGATCGAATGACATTTCTGTTATCTTCAAATTGGGAGGAAGAATGAAAGCAAATCCTTCTTAAGATATACAGTTCTGATGCTGCTGCTGCTGCTAAGTCACTTCAGTCGCGTCCGACTCTGTGCGACCCCATAGACGGCAGCCCACCAGGCTCCCCCGTCCCTGGGATTCTCCAGGCAAGAACACTGGAGTGGGTTGCCATTTCCTTCTCCAATGTGTGAAAGTGAAAAGTGAAAGTGAAGTCGCTCAGCCATGTCCAACTCTTCTCAACCCCATGGACTGCAGCCTACCAGGCTCCTCCGTCCATGGGATTTTCTAGGCAAGAGTACTGGAGTGGGGTGCCATTGCCGCTTCCACAGTTTTGATGAGATGCAACAAATTTTTCAAGGCTCTTATTTAGGGTTTACCACACCACTTGGGTAACATATGCAGAAGCCTTCTCATGTGTATAGCTTTAAAGCTCTAGTGGGTTATATATTCCCTTGGCTTGATATCCAAATTTCTGTACATTCCCAGAGCATACTGCCTTCCCAACACAGTCTGTGATATTTAGGAACCTGACACAGAATTAGTTCTTTCAGCATGTCTCCATTTTTAAAGTCAGTTGCATCCCAATCAATGGTCACAATTGATGTCTGCTGGAAATCAAATGCTAATAGCTTCTGTTTACATATTAATAATTATAAAATGGCATAGTAATCCTCAGACCTACTGTATGTGTGCCCTTGTGTCAGAAACTAAGGTAAGCATCAATATACATTATCTCATTTTATCTTCAGAAGAATTATTTTAAGAAGGTATTATTATTCAGTATTATAGTTGTGAAAATTTAGTTTCACTAAGAGAAAGTAACATGTCCAAAATGACACTGCTCAAAAGTGACATAAACAGGCTTTGAACCCACACGTATCTCAGGCTTTGAACCCAGACCTATCTTATATTTAACATTTTCTCCTTCAAAGCACTTTGGAAATGTATATATTTAGTACACATATATGTACTTGTGTGTTTATATAAACACATATGTAAGTATATGACTAATACATTTCTTGTGACTGACAATTTATTAGATAATACTAACAATAATTATTCATTAGAAAATATCTTTGTTTTTAGTAGTGTTTCATAGTGAGTTATTCAAGATAAAAGACTTTCTGATAATTGAAATGTATCCTTTAAGCAATAAATGCTTCTTTATCTACCCTTCCCTCCCTTTCTCTCTCTCTCTCTTTTTTTTTTCTTGAGGGAACAGAACACTGTTTTTATCTACTTAATTCTCTGTAGCATCAATAAGTGATATTAAAATGATTTTAATCATGATATAGACATGGGGAAGAATGAATAGATTCAAGTTCTAAGGGATAACATTCTGTAGGATTACAAAATGTCATGCCAATTGCTTTTACTTTTTGATCATTTCCCGCATTTCAGTAAGTTGAAATACTGGAAACATAGTTGTGCTCTCTCTTGAGTGAGTGAGTGTTAATCACTCAGTCGTGTCCGACTCTTTGTGATCCCCTTGACTGTAGCCCACCAGGCTCCTGTGTCCATGGAATTCTCCAGGCAAGAATATTAGAGTGGGTTGCCATTCCCTTCTCCAGGGGATCTTCCCAACCCAGGTATTGAACTTGGGTCTCTTGTATTACAGGCAGATTTTTTTTATCACTGAGCCACCAGGGAACTTGGTGCCCTCTCTAGAGATTTGCAACTTGGCTTTCTGCAAAGTATGTTTTTCATTTGTTGGTTGAAGTTTTCATCTCCTTTGTGATTTCTTTAAACTAAAACATATTCATCATCAGAAGAAAGGAATGATACCTGAGCGGACAGAAGTCAAGTGACAATTGACTTCAAGCTCCTTTTTGATATTTGAAATAGAACAGAATTCAATGTTTAAACCACATCAAATGGTGCATCTTTTTTGAGATGAGAAGAATGAGATTTCATATATCTTGGATTAAGTAGAACAACTTCCTTATGACAATTTATGCCAAAAAGCACTGTGTTTTACAGGTTTAAAACAGTGAGGAATTGTTATTGCAGGATAAAATGATCATTTAACACAGATGCACACACATGTGTGCACACAGATGTGTCTACTGAAGTGTATTTACTGACACTTTTAAAGACTGAGTTTAGAAGCATATGCATAGTATTAATATATTCAATTAACTTTTTGTTCAAAAATAAACAAAATAGTTTTAACAAAAGTACAAATAGATGAAAGCCAGTAAAAAGGTTATTGATGCAGTTCTCCTTAGTCTTTATACATAAATGTCTTAGATTAATATTATTTTAATAACAAACCAGTCTTTTGAGGTAGACTCTAACTGTTAATATGTTCAAGAACTAATTTCTTAAACTATGGTCAGTATAATTTTCAGGAAACTTCAAGATTTGCTTGAACATTTACTATCATTTAAAAACCATAAGAGGTTATATCCACAAACAAATTTTTAAATATGAAAAATCATCTATTAAGAATAAAAGAAATGTAATTGTGGGAAAATGGTAATTATTTAAAGTCAAAATTTCAAGTTAGAATCATTAAATAAAACTGAAATTATTACTAAATCATTTAATTGAAATAGTTATTAGCAATTCCAGTGTTGTGTCCATCTAGTTGCCAAACTAAAGATCTCATTGAAGAATAATGAGTTATTTAATATTTCACAGTTTTCCTCAGCCACCACATGCAACCATTTTAAGTACCTTGCAAATTCACAAATTTGTGGGTACTTCTGGAAACTGAAATTTATCCCTGAAAAGAAATAAGACGGCAGCTCAGCATCATTGGAAAGTGATGCTTTTTGTGTGAGAAAGTTTTGCTTTCCTGTTGACAAGAGTTTCCAACACAATCTTCCCAAATGCTTTGACCCTTTGTTCACCTGGGCAATGGAAATCCCTCAAATCCTAGAGCTGGACAAGGTCACTTTTTCTTGAGAGGACATAGAGCAAGAAATTTTGAGAGGTGTCTCTTTATGGCCTGAAAGCTGTCACAGGAGTGCTGAAGAGCACTGAGCTAGTGACCATATGCCTGTACATACTCTAGTGAAAATTTGTGAGTCAGGGCCCTCTATCATGCAGGACACAGAGCAGGGCTTCTTTGCCCATCTAAGAGTGTTACTTCTTCCAGTAACGAAGCGAAGTCAGTCCTGCAGCTCTTCTTGTTGGGGGATAGAGGAAATGGGCACAGAATGGCTTAATCTACAAAAAGATGGCCTATTAGCAAGTGGTAGAGCCAGATCCAACTCAATAAAGTTAAACCCAGAACACAAGACAAAAACTACACAGAACAGTACCATAAACCTTTTAGGATTACTAAAGACTAGATTATTTACTTCTTTCCACCTCTTCTTTACAGACCTCAGAGCCTATCAGTCTTCAACTGTATTTTTCTCTACTGTTAGAGAGCTGATGGATGTCCTGACGCTTTTTCTAACCTCCTACAGCACTGAACTGCTCCGAACTGCTTCCATATTTGTCATCTTATTGCATCTCTTTACCCTCCATTCCCTACTCTTCCCTGTGATTACACTAGTCTGTCTTCAGTCAGTTCCTCTAATTATTCTGTTTGAGATTATGCAATGCCAAATAAAAAATATTTTTCATCTGTCTGTCATTGTTCTTCAAGAAGACTGAGATTTTATGTCAACAAAACGAATAATATAACTGAAACACATAAACTATGGAGATCATAATATTCCTTTGACAAGTTCTTCTTTAGTTGTGTTATTCTGTCTTATCACATTTTAATCGTTCATGGAGAATGAGAAGACTTGCATACATAGCATAAGATTAAACTTTATAGTCTCCAAGGTTTCCCATGAAATTTTCCACAGTGACAAAGCTACTTGTCCAGTTATCCAGGCTTTGACTTACAGGTGATGAAGTATTGCTATGATCATACTACCCTGATGAAAACAAAGGAAGATATACTGTGCAGATTTGTATGGGAAGTAACATTTGACTCAAAATGCATTACAGGCAAGAAGGAAATTTGTGTTATGAGATCTGGCCACAACATAATTTTAATCCTTGACTGATTAAATTTCCAGTTCAGGTCAGTTCAGTTGCTCAGTTGTACTGTGAGAAAGACATCAAATAGGGGCCAACAAAAGTAAATCATGGTCCCAAAGTGGATTATTAAGAGAACATCTTTCATCTATATGCATCCCAAGGGAGTTCTGAGACTTTTCTACTTGGGGATCATGGATGGGAGAATGCTAAGGGTGGGGAGAGTGGACAAGTATTTGATACTATTTTCTTTTATTTTAAAAAAAATCTGTTAGTCTTTCCTCAGTTTTATTAAGAGACAATCAATTTATCTCACTGCATAAGTTTAAGGAATATGGAATAATGATTTACTTTATATATATGGTGAAACCATTATCACAATAGTTTCAGCTAATATCAGCTTCCACATATATATGCAATAAAAATAAGAGAAACAGAAAAAGGAAAAAAGATCTTCCCTTTGATGAGAATTCTTGAGATTGACTTTCTTTAAAACTTTCCTATGTATCACCCAGCAGTGGTAGCTATGGTCACCATATTGTACATTATATCCTTGGTACTCATTTATCATACAACTTGAAATTTGTACATTTTGACTACCTACCTCCAATTCCCTGTCATTCTTACCTCCACCTCCAGTAACCACAAGTCTAATGTCTTCTATCCATAAAATACAAAATAGGCATGCATACACACAAAGACAAACAGATTCTTAAGCTGATTGATTCTGAAAACCATGAAGATGGTCTAAGAAGTAATTTTAATTAGATTATTTCCTCCCCTCAAATTTCTATAGCTAATATCATCATTGAACAACTGTATTATCATTAGGTGGAAATCCATGGAATTATCCTTTCAAGAACTCAGAATTCTAGCCATAGCCTGTATCTATACTGTATGACAAATGTTTCCATGGCACTTTTAAAGCCTTTAGCATCAATGATTTACTTCCTCTTCAGAAAGCAGCAACAGTGAGATAATGAGGATCCCTAAATTAAATGTTGAATTCCAGTCACCTTGATTGGAAACAACAAAAGCAGAAGAGGCATTTGTTTTCACCAGTTGGCAATAGTTATAATAAATAGTAAATATAACTATGATACACTGAATGCATATTGCTGAATGCTTTACATAATATCTCGCTTGAGTCCCTTGCAGAGTCCCTATTGACTCTGAAGATAGATTAACCAGGTATTAATTCTGGTTTCATCATATTATGAATTGTGTAGCACTGAGTAAGATACTTGACTTTCTGTGACTCAGTTTTCTTGTCTGCCAAATGCTGATATACTAAAAGTATCTACTGCACAGGGTTATTATGAAGATGCCTAGATTTTACCTGGTGTATAGATGGCAAGAGTGAACACCAACATCTTAGGAATCAGTGAACTAAAAGGACAGGAATAGGCAAATTAATTCAGATGACCATCATATCTACTACTGTGAGCAAGAATCCTTTAGAAGAAATGGAAGACCCTTCATAATCAACAAAAGAGTCCAAAATGCAGTACTTGGGAGCAACCTCAAAAACAAAAGAAGGATCTTGGTTTGTTTCTAAGGCAAATCATTCAATATCACAATAATCCAAGTCTATGCCACAACCACTGATGATGAAGAAGCTAAAGATAACCAGTTCTCTGAAGTCCTACAAGACCTCCTGGAACTAACACCAAAAAGACATGTTCTTTTCATCATAGAGGATTGTAATGCAAAAGTAGAAGATCAAGAAACCTGGAGTAACAGGCAAGTTTGAACTGGGAGTACAAAATGAAGCAGGGCAAAGGCTAGCAGAGTTATCTCAAGAGAACACACTGGTGTTCCAACAACACAAGAGGACTCTACATATGGGCATCACCAAATGGTCAATACTCAAATCAGATTGATTGTATGCTTTTCAGCCAAAGATGAAAAAGATCTATACAGTCAGCATAAACAAGACCTGTAGCTAACCGTGGTTCAGATCATCAGCTTCTTACTGCAAAATTCAGGCTTAAATTATGAAAGTAGGGAAAACCACTGGGCCAGTTAGGTATGACCTAAACGAAATCCTTTATGATTATACAGTAGGGGTGATGAGTGGATTCAAGAGGTTAGGTCTGTAGAGTTACTGCTTGAAGAACAGTGGATGGAGGTTTGCAAAATTACACTGGAGTCAATGACCAAAACCATATCCCAGGGGAAAAAAAATGCAGGAAGGCAAAGCAGTTGTCTGGAGAGGCTTTAAAATAGCTGAGAAAAAAAGAGAAGTGGAAGGCAATGGAGAAAGGGAAAGATATACTCAACGGAATGCAAGGAGAATAGCAAGAGAGATAAAAAGGTCTTCTTAATGAACAATGAAAATAAATAGAGGAAAATAATAGAATGAAAAAGACTCTTAGATCTCTGCAAGAAAATTGGAGAAATGCAAGTATGTGCCCAAAAAAGGATAGAAAGAGTAAGGACCTATCAGAAGCAGAGAGATTAAGAAGAGGTGGCAAGAATACATAGAACTATACAAGAAAGTTCTTAATAATCTGGATAACCATGATGATGTGGTCACTCACCTAGAATTAGACATCCTGGATTGTGAAACATTACTACAAAAAAAAAAAAAAAAACTAGTGGAGGTGATGGAATTCCAGCTGAGCAATTTAATATCCTAAAATGTGATGTTGTTAAAATGCTGAACTCAAGACGTTAGCAGATTTGGAAAAGTTAGCAGTGGCCACAGCACTGAAAAAGGTCAGTTTTTCTTCCAATCCCAAAGATAGGCAATGCCAAAGAATGTTGAAACCATCATACAGTTGTGCTCATTTCACATGCTAGTAAGGTTATGCTCAAAATCCTTCAAGTTAGGCTTCAGCAGTACATGAACTGAGAACTTCCAGATGTATAAACTGAGTTTAGAAAAGGCAAAGGAACCAGAGATCAAATTGCCAACACCCATTGGATCATAGAGACAGCAAGAGAATTCAAGAAAAATATCTACTTCTGCTTCATTGACTATGCTAAAGCCTTTGATGGTGTGGATCACAAAAAACATGGATAATTCTTAAAGAGATGGAGTATCAGACCACCTCACCTGCCTTCTGAGAAACCTGTCTGCCAGTCAAGAAGCAACAGTTGGAACCAGACATGGAAAAATGGACTGGTTAAAAATTGGAAAAGGAGTACAATGAAGCTGTATATTGTCACCCTGCTTATTTAACTTACATGCAGAGTACATCATGCAAAATTCTGGGCTGGATGAATCACAAGCTGGAATCAAGGTTGCTGGGAGAAATATCAACAACCTCAGATATACAGATGATACCACTCTAATAGCAAAAAGTGAAGAGAAACTAAAGAGCCTTTTAATGAGGGTGAAAGAGGACAGTGAAAAGGCTGGCTTAAAACTCAAAATTCAAAAAACAAAGATCATGGCATCAAGTCCTATCACTTCATGGCAAATAGAAGGGGAAAACATGAAAGCAGTGGCAGATTTTATTTTCTTGGGCTCCAAAATCACTGTGGACAGTGATTGCAGCGATGAAATGAAAAGATGCTTGCTCCTTGAAAGGAAAGTTATGACTAACCTAGACAGTGTATTAAAAAGTAGAGACATCACTTAACTGACAAAGATCTGTATAGTCAAAGCTGTGGTTTTTCAAGCAGTCATGTACAGGTGCGAGAGTTGGACCATAAAGAAGACTGAGCACTGAAGAACTGATGCTTTCAAATTACAGTGATGGAGAAAACTCTGAGAGTCCCTTTGACAGAAAATTCAAACCAGTCAAACAAGTTAACTCTGAATACTCATTGGAAAGACTGATGCTGAGGCTGCAATCCTTTGGCCACCTAATGGGAAGGGCTGACTAGTTGGAAAAGATCCTAATGCTGGGAAAGTTTGAGGGCAGGAGGAGAAGGGTCACTAGAGGATGAAATGGTTAGATAGATCACCAATTCAATGGACATGAGTTTGAGCAAACTCTGGAAGATAGTGAAGGACAGGGGAGCCTGGCATGATGTATTCAATGGGGTTGCAAAGAGTCAGACATAACTTGGAGACTGAATAACAGCAACAACAAATACATAGGGCATAAAACCCGACAGAGTTGACAACACTTCCCCATTGCAGATGAACAAATGGAATCTTAGAGAGGCTCACCAACCTTCTTAGACTGCATGATTTTTAAGGGACTGAATTTGGTAGCAGTACTGGAAATGAAGAAGAGATATCTGTGACAGAGTCACAAGTCAGAGTTATTAGTTATAATTGTTATTATTAAATTTTATAGAAGTTAACAACTGTTTAAACTTAGGGACTAAAACACTTCTGAATATCTCTATATTCAGCTAAAATGCTAAAAGCAAAAGCTCCATCTGTTATTTTTAGTTGAACCAAAATGACATGCTTCCAGCCACTTTCACAATGCCTTTTGGAACCAAACACCCTTGTAAAGCTTAGATTCATTTAAGTCATTTTACCTCCAGCTTGAACATTAATTTGCTTTTCATTCAGTTCTTTTTTATGAAATGCAACACAATTAAGAATCAACTGTAAACACAAAGTTATTTATAATGATCAATGTGTTCTGCCCCACATCATTTACAAGCAAAACTGTGCATGAATTTTTCCTCCAGAAATCTGTACAGTCACACATTAAGCAAATAGCCTTAACAGTGAATGCTTCTGTGGGTTTAAGAAGCAGTTCAGAAAGGGCTTCTCAGCAGTGTTCTGCAATTTGGGGAGGAGTGAATATCTTTTTATAAAATCACTTAGTGAGTCCCTTTGGTAAGCCTGTACATTTTATTCTGCTGAGGTTTAGTGAATAAGAAAAATGTGGTGTGTTGGAGTTTGCCTGCTCGCGTTACTCTTTCTCCTTTACATGCTGTGGTAACTTACTCAGCCATAGAAAACTTAATAAATTCAAAGGTGTCTAATAATAAGGCTACTGTTGTGTAGTAGAAACTAGGCATTATGGCAGTAAGTAAATGCCTCATGCATCAAGAATATTTCAAGTTTCTGGTGAAATCCAAAGCATCACAAGGGCTTCATTATGCTCTTGCTTTCAGCCCACAACCCCTCCGATCTTAATGACTCCCAAACAGTCATCCAAGATTTTGTCCCATGTAGGGTCACTGACTAAGTTTGTGATGGGTCTCTGTGTGTTCTCTATGAGAAAGAGGGGAGAGGGGGTGAGGACTCACACTGACTATGACCAACTGGGACCCCAATTTTATGCAGTTTTGTATTTCTTGGAAAACATTTCTTAAGCATACTCAAGTAGTCTGATTTATCAAACAGCTTTGTCTCTTATTGCTGAGTCATCCTGCTCTGAATGGGAAAGGCACCCAGTAAATTACAAAATGACTTACATGGAAGTTTGATTCTCATAAGTTCCAGGAGCCTCAATCAATTTAACAATCAAAAAGGGTTTGTTTGTTTAGTGCTTCAAATGCTCAGTTACTTTGTTCAATCGGTCTAAAAAGTCCTAGGCAGGGAAGGAATAGTTAGACTACAAGATAAATAGAGACATCTCTAATTGAATCTTTCAATCTCCTCTAATTCAAAAAGAAACTTTCCTAAGGATTGCCCCAAGGAAACCATTTCCATGGGAAATTCCAAAACATGGCATTTGAGTATAAAAATGATAAAACAGTAAAATGCTAGAAAAAGTATCAATGATAAACTGATATGCTATTTTAATTACTTATTTGGATTACAAAGAAATATAAATATTAGTTGGATTATAAATATAAAAAAAATTTGGATGCAAAATAAATCTGGGGATTAGAGAACACCATTAAGAAGAAAATAGAAAGCCAATTCCTGAGAGATACTTTATTGTCCTCTTATAAATATCTGGAGAAGGAAATGGCAACTGACTCCAGTATTCTTGCCTGGAGAATCCCATGGACAGAGGAGCCTGGCAGATGGGGTTGTAAGAGCAGTACAAAACTTAGCAATTAAACCATTATAAATTTAATATATGCTTTAATATAAAATAACCTTGAGACTACAAAAAATAGAATGAAAAAAAGTGAATCATGATTCTTACAGATCAAGGGTAACTATAATTAGTCACTGTTGACTGGTTAGGTGATGTGATTAATTTTGTTACATCAAAGACTCTGAAAATTTAATAGTTAATTTTCATAAAGTCAACTTAAAATCTTGGGTTTTAATTAAGCTTAGCCTAATTAATACCAAGGTAAGATATAGCAGACTAATCAATCATTTCACATTTCAAAGGCATGTATATACTGCTAATATTCAAGGGCCTAATATGAACCAGTGTCTTTATAGTCAAATTTAAGAAGCACAATTCAGTGCCATAAATAAATTGAAAAATTTTACCTTGTAGAGTCCTCCACACCCTACTGAAACCCCACACTAGCCCTTTCAAAAGTCCCTTTATTCACTGCTAAATTCCTCATACTCAGCAGGAGTTGGTTAGAAACCTCTTACCATTGAAACAGCAAAATTCCTTTCCACATCTCAGGCTCTCAATATGTAATTTCAACTTAGAAGCCCTGGACAATTGCATTACCAAATTGAATCCAGTGCTTTCTACCTCTTTGGCCATCTGTCTTCCTGGACACCGAAGAATCACGAAAATCAATTCTCCTTCCTCAGAATGTGGTAAAGGAGATAAATTCAGTTGCAAATAACTATTTGTATGTGCATAGAAGATGGAGAAAAGCTATGTCAAACCTAGACAGCATAATAAAAAGCAGAGACAAAGGTCCTTTGCTGACCAAGGTCCATCTAGTCAAAGCTATGGTTTTTCCAGTAGTCATGTTGGACAATAAAGGAAGCTGAGCACTGAAGAATTGATACTTTTGAACTGTGGTGTTGGAGAAGACTCTTGAGAGTTCCTTGGACTGCAAGGAGATTGAACCAGTCAATCCTAAAGGAAATCAATCTTGAATATCATTGGAAAGACTGATGTAAAGCTGAAGCTCCAATACTTGGCCACCTGATGCGAAGAACTGACTCATTAGAAAAGACCCTGATGCTGGGCAAGATTGAAGGCATGAGGAGAAGGGAATGACAGAGGATGAGATGGTTTGGATGGCATCACTGACTCGATGGACATGAGTTTGAGCAAGCTCTGGGAGTTGGTGATGGACAGGGAAGTCTGGCATGCTGCAGTCCATGGGGTCACAAAGAATCAGACATGACTGAGCAACTGAACTGAACTGAACTGAACTGAGATGGAGAAAGGAAAAATTGTGAGCACTTTCCTGGGTTGTTGTTTTTTTTCACCTGTCATACAACCAAAATTTGGAGTTTCATTGGATTCTATTTGTACTGTCCTATTTGAACCATAAAGTTGAGGTATATTTTTTTATGACCTGGGTATTATTGAATATCCAATGACCCATTTAAAATGTTGCAAAATAGTTGAATATAGATAAGTATGTAGGTGTGTATGTTTGTACATTTGGGGTAAGTGTGTCACTGTTGTTGTTGTTGTTAGTCTCTAGGTCATGTCCAACTCTTTCGTGACCCCATGGACTGGGCTCCTCTGTCCATGGATTTCCTGAGCAAGAATATTGGAGTAGGTCGCCATTTCCTTCTCCAGGGGGCCTTCCAGACCCAGGGAATGAACCCGCATCTCTTGTGTTCAGCATTGGCAGGTGGATTCTATACCAGTGAGCCACCAACGTGGCTCTGCATCTGTGTTACTGCATCTGTGGTCAAATAATTACCAATGCAAAGTTAAAGAAGGGAAGTTTGGCACCTAAATTTAAAAAGTAGATTGACCAGTGTTAATCAGAAGCAGAGATGTTCAGGATATTTCTTTTTGTGCTATCATAAACTTATTTGTAGTCAGGTAAATTTTTTCTTGAGAGAGTAGGTTATAAATACTTCTGCAAACATGACATTATAATCTTGAAGATTAAAAAAATTAATCCAAAATAAAATAAGGGAAAATAGCATTTTTAAAAATGAAGACCTCATATATACACAAAACCCAATGGAATTCCAAAATCATAGACTTTTATGTCTACTTTTATCATCTTCTATGGAATGCAGACCAAAAATGATATAAATTGAATTGTCAGCTAGCTGGACTAAATGCATATTTAAAGAGATATTATTTTAGTTCAATTATGCTTTTTATCAGCTCTTCTTTGTAGGTATTAGAGTGATTCTTTCTGAATAACAAAAATTTGAGGTGGGGAAAAATCCTCTGTCCAAGGGATTCTCCAGGCAAGAAAACTAGGGTCTTTCTGACCCAGGGATCAGATCCACGTCTCTCTATGTCTCTTGCATTGGCAGGTGGGTTCTTTACCACTTGAGCCACCTAGGAAGCCCCTTCTGTGACGATGGAAGTGTTCTATATCTATAAATGATTTTTGTTTTGTATTTGTTTGCTGTTGTTAACATGCTTCCAAGGAATAAAATGTGATGATTTCATATTTCTTTCAGAATGTGCTTTGATGGTTTGCAGCCACCATCCTCTTTCTTTGTCCCACTCTTTCACCTTTTCCTTAAACTCCTCATCATCATCATCTTTATTTTCATGACAGTGCCTCTAAAGACTAGAGTAGAAGTATCAATATTTCTGATGGCTTATTGAAAGCCAATGATGTTTTATGAAAGAATAAAACAAGGCTTCAGTTTATGAGTTGTGTTTTTTCTCTTAAAACTCACCTCTTACAAATGTCCTTTTTTGATTAGGTTAAAGAAAGTTAACTTCCAAAGTCCATCAAATTCCAAGTAAAATTAGAGTACGCCAGATTGCTAATAAGCATCCAAAATCCACAAGTAATATAAAAAACAAGCAAAACAACCAAACCATAGTGCATAAAAGTGCTCATGTCCCCAGGTAACTTTTTATGTTTAAAATTTTGTCTTTGAAAATATGAAAATCTGAAAGTTCTGACCTCTGAAAATATACTCAGCAAAGGTATATAGTCTTGCTTTAATTTTCAAATTATAAAGTTTTAAACACAATTTGATTTTGTTTTGCTCAAGGAATATGAACAAAAGGGCATCTCAAAGTTTACGGTTATAATGAAAAAAGCAAAGTCAAATGTGCACATTATATGTGTTAGAAAAAATCCAAAATGGAGTCAAGGCCATTTTAGGCTGATCCTTTTGCAAAGTTTTATTAACATTTTTATTTTTTTAAATCATTTATCACCTTCTAACATAAAGGGGGAAACAGATATATATTCAATTGCAAGTGCAGAAAAATATAATGCCATTTGATCTTGAAAATGTAACAGCCACAAAAGCATCCAAGATTGGCACTTTCTGAATGGCTTCTGAGAATTTCTTCATTTCACACATACTCTAATTACCTATGATCTCTTCTGACTCACATCCAGAACTTTTGCCAGTGTCATTTTTAAATAAGCAAATGCTCCATTCAGATTCTGTTTCAGAATGTTGATAGATGACCTCAGTTGTTTTGTACTACTCAAGAAAAATTCTGCACAATGGCCAAATCTTATAAGACTGAATGGAGCTAGCGATATGTTTATTTGGTAGACTTGCATATAAAATTTATAAATGGATGCATTTGTCCTGGTTTAATATTTAGAATGCATACTCTATTTAGTATTCAGGATCCATTGTAATTTTCAATTTATCACAAGTAATGTAAGTTAAAATGACTACTTTGCACGGTATTCGACTCTTGAAAGCTGAAGACAAATAATTTTTAGATATGTCAAAATATATCTTTAGTTTCAAGACTGTTCCTTTAACACACAACGTTGCTGCCATTAGGTTGCTGTACATCTGATAAATCTATGTTATGAAAGTGTACTTATGAATGTAGAAAGTCCTTAATGAAATATTTATGTGAAAAGTTCCTCAAAACATACATTTATTGAATGCTATACTGAGTCTATATTTTTATAATGAGAAACATAGAGATATACACACAAATATGAAACAAATATCTGTTAAGATATACATCAATATTGTAATGGTTATCATTAGATTGTGGAATTGTGGTTAATTGGCTTCATTTCTCCATGTGTGTTTTGAAGTTTTGGGTGTTAAGCATGATCTACTTTCTAACTGGAAAATATTTTATGTGTGTTGTATGTATATGTACATTTTTCTTCAAAGAAATTTTGCTCTGAAATCCACCTCCTTATAGAGATTTTGCAGCAAGCAAATATTTAGCCATAAGTAGAGTTAACAGCCTCATTTTTAAATTGTAATACAAGCTTTTCTGCTAAAGGATGTACACCATTCTTTAATTCTTAACACAAATATTTGACTTCAAGGTTACCAAAGACATCAAAGTTGAGAGAGAAAGGGACTTATTCTACAATTAAAGCTTAGTAGCACAATAAAATTGCCATGAATAAAGCAATTTGTCTTTTAAAAATGTAAATATGATTTAATAACAGCCATAAGCCATGCATAGCATTGCTGAGTGAAGAGCTTTAGTCGTGGTAGCTGAGATGAAACAGTTTAAGTGTTTGTTTATTTCTTCAAGGAAAACAAAATACTGTTGAGAAAATGTATTAGGCAATTTAACAATTGACAATTGGAAAATTAGGCAATTTAACAGTATGAATCACTAACTGCTCCTTCTGGAGAACAATTGATCCTGCCCTATTCCATGAAACACTGAGAATTGGTTTAGGTTGCAAAGTTGGTGATAATCATGACAAACTCTAGCAATCAATTCAGTTCAGCAAATACTCATGAGCAACTATTTTGTTTTGCTAGGTTGGGTGCCTAGTCTTAGAATTCACATGTAAAATCTGGACCCAGCACTTCCTAACTCTGAGACAGTGGACAGATTACACAAGCTCTCTCTGCCTCTGTTTCCTCAGCTGTAAAAAGATTATAACTACTTCACAGGGTTATACAACCTAGAGGCATGAGAGTCCAATCACATATCACAAAGCAAAATCAGAAAATATCACCTTCTCAAACACAAAGAGTGTGTCTTCACCATCTGAAAGGTAACTAACAGATAAGATTATGGAGTATCTCAATGCCTCAGCAGTAAAGTACTCTTGTCTGGAAAATTCCATGGACTGAGGAGCCTGGTAGGCTATACAGTCCATGGGGTCACAAAGAGTCAGACACAACTGAGCAACTTCTCTTTCTTTCTTTCTTTCTTTCTTTCTTTCTTTCTTTCTTTCTTTCTTTCTTTCTTTCTTTCTTTCTTTCAGCAGTAAAGAATCGGCCCGTCTGTCAATGCAGGAGACATCAGAAATGCAGGTTTGATCCCTGGGTCAGGAAGATCCCCTGGAGGAGGGCATGGCAACCCTCTCCAGTATTCTTGCTTGGAGAATCCCCATGGACAGAGGAGCCTGGCAGGCTACAGTCCACAGGGTCTCACAGAGTCAGACACCATGAAAGTGACAGAATGCACACTAGTGCAGGAGACACAGAAGACCCAGGTTTAATGCCTAAGTTGGGAAGGTTGGGAGAAGGAAATGACAACCTACTCCAGTATTCTTGCCTGGGAAATCCCATGGACAGAGGAGCCTGGTGGGCTACAGTCTACAGGGTCACAAATGAGTTGGACATGACTTAGCAACTAAACAGCAACAACAAATGGAATATTTCAAGTTAATCCCAAATTATTTTTTTCTGAAAAGTTCCCATATTTAATAAAGGAAGCCAGAGAGTTTATCAATTGCATATTACAATATGCCTGAGATAAAATGTGTATGTATCCTTAATAAAGATAATTAAAGAAGAAAATTATACTCTTATATCTGTAACCAGTATATGGATCAGTATTAAACTGAAAGGATATAGACAAGAAATCACTTTATTTTTCTTCCATTGTGACCTTCAAACATTTGCCATTAAATCTTTCTTCATTGTCCTTTAGTGATTTATTGAGTAAATTCTATAAATCTCTGCCAGTTTCAGATTTTAAATTCCAACCCATTCAAATCCAATTTAAAACATCAAATTCACATGCAGTTTATTGCTCAGATCCTTACTGCTCTCAGTGCTTGTGATGGGGTCAGAAAGGTGGAAAAGGAACGGTCAGCTCTCCCATATGCCTTTTCCTTCCCTTTTCTGGGTTCATTTCCTCCAGAATTTTAAAGTTCAGAATTAGTGTTTAGAGCAAAGGGGCAAAGATTTTTTACTTACCTGGGCTACTGCTGTTCTTATCTGCCTTTGGAGACTTCTCTGGCTACCTTCTCTGGCTACCTTCTACTGACCGTGCCATTGAGAGTCAGTAATGCCAGGGACTCCCTCATGGAGCACTTGTATAGGGGGGGGCAGGGGAGTTAGGTGGTACAACTTTCCAATTTTTGCATTGCCAACTTGACCATCCTTAATACATTGCTAATGTCCCCACATTTGATTATAGCTTATCGTTCTACTTTCTTATCTCCCTTGAATTCTAGTCTTACCCTAGCTCAATCTTCCCAGATGACAAAATGTCAAGTCTGCTGCATACAAAGATGTCCATCCACGAAATGAGTTGCCAATCTTACCTTCTTCTCTTGATTCTATTGATTCTTTTGGAGCAATTCCTCATTTGGCTTGACAGGAGGAGAAGGAAAGGAAGTAAAAAAATCCTTACCATATGATGTGATATCACTTATATGTGGAAACTAAAATATGACATAAATTAACATAACCACAAAATAGAAAGACTCACAGACAGAGAACAGACTTGTGGTTGCTAAGGGGAGGGCCCCAGTACAGGGATGGATTGGGAGTTTGGGGTTAGCAGATGCAAGCTATCATACATAGAACAAACAAACAAGGTCCAAGGTGGCACTAGTAGTAAAGAACCCACCTACCAATGCAGGAGGCATAAGAGACACAGGTTCAATCCCTGGGTCGGGAAGATCCCCTGGAGGAGGGCATGACAACTCACTCCAGTATTCTTATCTGGAGAATCTCATGGAGAGAGGAGCCTCATGGGCAGTAGTCCATAGGCTCACAAACAGTCAGACACCACTGAAGCCACTTAGCACTGTATAGCACAGGGAACTATATTCATTATCCTGTGATAAATCGTGATGGAAAGGGATATGAGAAAGAATGGACATAGCTATCAGTAGAAATTAACACATTTTAAATCAACTATACTTCAATAAAATAAGTTTTAAAAAATCCTTCCCAGGGTAGAAAACTCAGAATTCTCTGAATGCCATGAATTTTCTAAAGGTTCGGAAAGGAAAAAAGGATTCAGGAAGAAGCTGAGACTAGCCAAGCTGATTGGGATACTTTAAAGAAACCCTGGACAAGGTTCTAGAGTTTACCATTTTGAATAGTCCTGTGGTAGATAGAATAATGGCATCCCAAAGATGTCCATGTCTTAATCTCTGGGACCTATGAAAATATTGCATCGCTGGGCAAAGGAAAATTAAGGAAGCAGATGAATACAAGCTGACTAATCAATTGGACTAAAGATAAAGATATTAACTGGATGGATTGTGCAGATGGGCCCAATGCAGCCACTGTTGCTGTTGTTCAGTCACTAAATCAGGTCTGACTCTTTGCAACCCCATGGACTGCAGCATGCCAGGCCTCCCGCTCATCACTATCTCCCAGAATTTGCTCAAATTAATGTCCATTGAGTTGGTGATGCTATCTAACCATCTCAACCTCTGGTTCCCCCTTCTCTTCCTGCCCTCAATCTTTACCAGCATCAGGGTCTTTTCCAATGAGGTGGCCTCTTTGTATCAGGTGGCTAAAGTATTGGAGCTCAGCTTCAGCATAAGTCCTTCCAATGAATATTCAGAGTTGATTTCCTTTAGGGTTCACTCGTTCTATCTCCTTGCTGTCCACAGGACTCTCAAGAGCCTTCTCCAGCACCACAATTCAAAAGCATCAATTCTCTGGCACTCAGCCTTCTTAATAGTCCAACTCTCACATCCATAATACATGACTGCTGGAAAAACCATAGCTCTGACTATACGGAACTTTGTCGGCAAAGTGATGCTTTTTAACATGTTGTCTAGGTTTGTCGTAGCTTTTCTTCCAATGCAGCCATAGGTTCATTAAATATGGATGAGGGAAGCAGATGAGTCAGTGTGAAACTGATAAGACATGAAAGAGCTGACCAGCTACTGCTGGCTTTGAAGGTGGAAAGAGACCAGGGAGGCAAAAAATACAGGCAGTCTGTAGAAGCTGGAAGAGGCAAGGAAACAGATTCTCCCCTAGAGCCTCGGGAAGGAATGTAGCTCTGAAGACACCTTGATTTTAGTTCGAAGGTACCTATTTCAGACTTCTGGCCTCTAGAGCTATAAAATAACAAACCTGCATTGTTTTCAGACATAAAGTTTGTAGTAGTAATTTTTCAGCAACGATAGGAAATTAATACAAGAAGATCCGCAGGAGAATGCCCACTCCAGTATTCTTGGACTTCCCTTGTGGCTCCGCTGGTAAAGAATCTGCCTGCAATTGGGAGACCTGGGTTCGCTCCCTGGGTTGGGAAGATCCCCTGGAGAAGAGAAAGGCTACCCACTCCAATATCCTGGCCTGGAGAATTCCATAGACTGTATAGTCCGTGGGGTCGCAAAGAGTCAGACAAGACTGAGCGACTTTCACTTTCCCAAGTTCATGCATGCTCAATTGCATCCGACTCTTTGTGACGCTGTGGACTATAGCCCACCAGTCTTCTCTGTCCATGGGATTTTCCAGTATTGAATGAGTTGCCATTTCCTACCTCAGAGAATACCAGGTCCTAGTAGTCAGTTTTATTACAAAAATAAAAATCCCTCTCTCCTATTTTTATGACCCAAAGAGACTTGCATTATAATTTGCTAATGCAATGTTCTACTTTACTTCAAAAATACAGCCTGGTTTTGTCATATGGTAAATGGAGCTGTTCCCTCAGATTCAACACACTGCTCCACAGCCATGCTTATAAAGCAATGATTTCATTGCTTTTTTCCCCATAAGATACATTAATATATGTGAAAGAATGCATTAATTCATTGTCAGAGAACTGTTCATCTCTTTTGCACTGAAATGGCAGGTTTGACTGCAGTAAGAAAGTTTTTGCATACCAGGCTAGCAATTTTGAAATAAATTCAATAGCCAACCAGAAGTCATTGTATATTTTGAGGCAAAAATGAGACTAAGAATGAATTTATGAAAAAATTTATATGGCAGTAGTGTGTAGAATTGTTAGGAGAAGTAGGATAGAAAATAGACAGACATATAGATATTTATTGCTGTAGTACAGGGAGGTAATAATAACTATCTGAAACTAGAACATGGTAGTGACAACAAAAAGGAAGAGATTAATTTAAAAGAAAGTGTCAGTAAATTTTGGTGGTTAGCTTGATATGAAAGGACAGACATAAATGAGTCCAAGATAAATTCTAAGTTTTGTGTCTGAATGACTAGGAAACTGAAGATATAAAACTGCTAGGAAAAAATAATTTGTAGAAAGTAACATGACTATGAGAACATTGAAATAAATTTCTAGATTCAACCTGGAACTGCTCCTCCCAGGTACTTACTCAGCAAATTGAAATTTATACAGCTTTTCTGTCTCTGTAAATTCTCTATATTTGTATCACCTACACTGCCTTCTTTAATCATTTTAAATAATAAATAAAACCACTAATACTTTACTAGGCATTTTACAGCTAAAGGCACCAGAAATTTATACTGGGAGAAATAAACCTTAGAGATTAATAACATATTTCCATAGTAATAGTCATACTACTCATGTACCATTAATTCATTTCACTGAAACTTAAACCTGATTCTCAAGAATGATATTCTAAGAGAAATACAAATTAATTGTTTGTCTTAATACATTTGGGCTACTATAACAAAAATAGACTTGACATCTCCATAAACATTTAATTCTAACTGTTCTGGAGCCTGAAAAGTCCATGATCAAGGAGCCAGAGGATACTGTGTCAGTAAAGGCCCACTTCCTGATCCATAGATTGGCTGTGTAGCTCTGTGTCCTCAGGCAGAGGAAGGAGGAAGGAAGCTTCCAGGTCCCTTACATAAGGGCACTAATCCTACTCATGAGTGTTTCACCCTAGTGACCTGATCACCCCCCAGAGGCCTCCCTTTCAAATACTGTCACACTGGGGATTAAACGTCCCCGTATGAATTCTGAGGGGACATAAACCACTGTGGTTGTTTTGCTGGGGAACAGATATGCAGAGTTCTTTATGCTGTTGTTTAGAAGGTAGATCTACTGAGTTGGATTTTTAAATGCTACATAATCTTAAAACCAACTATTTGTCTCTCACTGAAGGTAGTTTAGACAAGATAAAAACACAAGGTACTTTTCTTACTGTCATTTTCTTAAACTTCAGAAACATCTGACTTAAGAAAAAGCATATTGGAGCTGTTTCTAGCAAATGTTGCTGGTGGGTGACGTGTCCAATTACAATTGCAAAAGCATCAGTAAGAACAATATTGAGAAGCCTGTTCACTATTTCTTTAAAAAGTCAATTATTAAAACTTTTCTTGATTTTCTCCATGTTAACTGGTGCTTACTTTTATAATGTTTCTGTGGAAAGTAGGTATCTGTTGGATTCTATTTGGTAAATAGAAACCCTGTAGGTATTTTGAGTGGAAAGAGTTTTAATATGGAAAATTGGCTCCTATAGAATGTTTGAAGAGCTGGAGCAAGGGGATCTTATTGAGATCTGTACCATGAAGGTTATAGAACAGACCCACCAGAGTAGCTAGTACCTCTACCACACTCCAGAAGAGTTAGAAATCTAAAGGATGCCAAAGGAAGTTTAGGTTCAGGAACACACTTATCAATAGCATGTTGACGATCAAGAAACCAGGATTGACAAGCTGCTGCACCACAATTGTTAACTCCTCAACACCAAAGTTGGTGACTATGGCAGAAAACAAAAATAAAGCAAAACAATCATTTCTCCACCTCATCGGGTGCAGCAAGAAACAGCCAGCAGTAGAAGGAAGATGGTGTTTGTCTTATTTCTATCTTCTAAATCTCACACAGTGCACTTAATAGGCAAAACATGATTTATATCTAGAACACTAATGACAAGGAAATGAGATATTTATCTTTCCAGGCCACACAAAACAAGATCCTCAAGAAATGGGTTAAAAAATATATTGGGTTCTAATTGATCATAACTCAACATAAGGTTTCATTAAAAAACCTTTATCTTGCTTATTTACCAAGTTGTTTCTATTTCTCAATTGCTTAATGCATTGCTAATGAGATACATGATGTCTTATTAAGATATAGTCTTTGCTACTCATTAGTTAATCTAACACTCAAAATTCTCAAACTCTCTACTATTAGTAACTAGAAATAGCTTCACTACAAAAATAATAACTAATCCTCTTTTTGATGATCTTAAAGCACAGTACTTCTTTTAAACCACAGAACTGTCTGTACACCAATATGAAGAGTATACTTCTTAATATTTCCCAAAACTTTTCATTTCAGAGAAAGTATTTTATTTCAAATATACTATCTTATAATACAAAAAGAGAAACTATGACACTTTCTATACAAGTAGACTATTCACTTATCTTGTTGGTGCTAGATGTCTTTTTCATCTGATTTAGCTTTTCCAAAGTCTTACATTTGAACTTCCAAATTAGTTAGAAGTTAATACAGTGAAGAGGTATCTTAGATCCACAGAGAAAAAAGATAGCTTCCTTGACTGGCAAGGTTTTTTGGATATCAACAAGCTGATTCTAAAATTTATATGGAAAGGTACAGGCCCTATAATAGGTAGAAGAAAATCTTAACACAGAAGAGTAAAGTGGGAATAATCACTTAATCAATATTAAGTCTTACTATTAGTTACAGTTATCAAGATAGTGTGGTGTTGGTTGACAGTCAGACACATAGATCAATGAAACAGTATAGAGAAGTTAGACAGGCCCACACAAATATGTTCAACTGATTATTGACTGGGGCATAAAAGCAATTTTATGGAGGAAAGATAGTGTTTTCAATAAATGGTGCCAGAGCAATTAGCCCTACATCAGCAAAATTATGACCCTCAAACTAAACCTCACATCTTATGCAAAATAGATCATAGACTTATAAAATTATAAAACTTCTAAAAATAAAACACTGGAAGAAATCTGTGGGATATAGAATAAAGCAAGGAATTCTTAGACTTGATACCAAAAGCATGACCACAAAAGAGAAATTATGCCTCATTAAGTTAAAAACTTTAATCTGCAAAAAAAATGCTGTTAAATGGATAAAAATACACAGTACAGAGTGAGAGAAAATATTTTAAAACTTAATAACCAACAAAGAATTATCTCTGGGGAAAAACATAGAATATATATGTATAGAATATTTGTTGTTGTTCAGTCACTAAGTCATGTTTGACTCTTTGTGACCACATGAACTGCAATACACCAGGCTTCCCTGTTCACTCTCTCCTGGAGTTTGCTTAACCTCATGTCCATTGGTGATGCCCTCCAATCACCTATCTTCTGTCACCCCCTTCTCCTCTTGCCCTCAATCTTTCCCAGCATCAGGGTCTTTTCCAATGAGTTAGCTCTTCACAACAGGTGGCCAAAGTATTGGAGTTTTAGCTTCAGCATCAGTCTTTCCAATGAATATTCAACATTAATTTCCTTTAGGGTTGACTGGTTTGATCTCCTTGCTGTCCAAGGGACTCTCAAGAGTCTTCTCCAGCACCACAGTTCAAAGGCATCAATTCTTCAGTGCTCAGCCTTCTTTATGATCCAACTCTCACAGCTGCACATGGCTACCGTAAAAGCCATAGCTTTGACTATACGGAATTTTGTCAGCAAAGTGATGGCCCTACTTTTTAATACACTGTCTAAGTTTGTCATAGTTTTTCTTCTGAGTAACAAGTGTCTTTTAATTTCATATTTTCAGTCACCATCCACAGTGATTTTAGATCCCAAGAAAAGAAAATTTGCCACTATTTCCACTTTTTCCCCATCTATTTGCCATGAAGTGATGGGACCAGATACCATGATCTTAGTTTTTTGAATGTTAAGTTTCAAGCCAGCTTTTTCACTCTCCTCTTTCACACTCAAGAGTCTTTTTAGTTCCTCTTAACTTTCTACCATTAGAGTGGTATCATCTCATTATCTGAGGTTGTTGATATTTCTCCCAGCAATCTTGATTTCAGCTTGAGGTTCAACCAACCTGGCATTTTGCATAATGTACTCTGCATATAAGTTAAATAAGCAGGGTGACAATGTACAGACTTCATGCACTCCTTTCCCAATTTGCATTGCTCTATGTCTAGTTCTATGTATAAAATTTTGTATAGTATATATATATATATATATATATATATATATATATATACACATAGGGTTTTTATATACATTTGCACAAAGGGTAAAGAATCTGCCTGCAGTGCAGGAGACCTGGGTTCAATCCCTGGGTTGGGAAGATACCCCGGAGAAGGAAATGGCAACCCACTCTATACTCTTGCCTGGAGAATCTCATGGTCAGAGGAGCCTGATGGGCTAAAGTCCATGGGATCGCAAACAGTTGAATATGACCGAGCTACTAACACACATATATCTTAACTCAATAGTTTTAAAAATATTGTTATAAAATTGGCAAATTTTCACCAAAACATTTCACCGAAGAGGTTATACACATGGAAAATAAGCACATTAAAAGATCTCTGCATTGTTATTCAGCAGAGTAATGCAAATTAGAGCTACTATGAGTTATCAACAGATACTCAGACCTGGAAGTTCAAAAAAAATACAGATCTGAAAATTCAAAAATAATAGTAAGAACACCAAATGCTGACATGCATATGGGAAAACTAGATAACCCATATCCATCTAGTAGATATTAAAATTATATATTTACTCGGCAAAAATTTGGCCTTTTCTTAAAAATCTAAGTTTAAAGCTATCAAACTTCCCAGCACTTACATCCTTGAGCATTTATCCCCCCAAAATGAAAGCTTACATTCACACAAAAACTTATACACAGTTTCAATAGCTGAAAATCTAGAACTAATTCAGGTATCATTCAGTGGGTGAAGGGTTAAACTATGGCACACCCATATCATGGAGAAGGAAATGGCAACCCACTCCAGTATTCTTGCCTAGAGAATTCCATGGACAGAGGAACCTGGTGGGCTATAGTCCAGGGGGTCACAAGAGTCAGACATGACTTAGCAACTAAACCACCACCACATCCATATCAAGAATACTGCCTGTTTGCATGCTTGCTAAGTCGCTGCAGTTGTAGGCAACTCTGCGACACTATGGACTATAGCCCACCAGGCTTCCCTGTTCATGGGATTCTCCAGGCAAGAATACTGGAGAGGGTTGCCATTTCCTTTTCCAGGGGATCTTCTCAACCCAGGGATCAAATTCATATCTGTGTCTCCTGCATTAGCAGGAGGGTTCTTTACCACTGGTGGCACCTGGGAAGCCCATCAAGAATACTACCATATAATGAAAATGAATAAACTGTTCCTACACACAACAACCTGGGCATCACCAGAGAACTATGCTGAATGAAAAAAAAAAAATCTCAAAAGTAACATACTCTATGGTTCTACTTAGAGAATGCTTTCAAAATGACAAATTTTTAGAAATGAGAGGTGAGTGAGTTGCCAGGGTTGGGGATGGGAGAAGGTGAGAGGTAGTGAGTATGGTTATTAAAAGACTGCATAAAGGATCCTGGTTATGAGAACGATTATATGTTTTGACTGTGATTATGAATGTACAAATCTACACATGTGATAAAATTTGATAGAATCAAATAAATACAAACAAATATAATCAAAACTGAGAAAATTGCATAAAGTATGTGATTGTATTTAATGTCAATACCAGGCTGTGATTTTGTATTATAGTTTTGCCAGATATTACCATTGAGATAAAGGGTAGAAGGTACCTATATATATATATTATTTTTTACAATTGCATATGAATGAGTATCTTGATAAAAATTTCAATTAAAAACTCAAAAAATGTGAACAAATTGCTTTAAATTATACTCTAATTATGTCATTTGTGTATATAACTCAAAAGCTATATTTTCAAACCTATTTACTAGGATGTTTTACTGGAATATACTAGTCATGCTTACACATACATTCTTGAGACAATTAAAAAGTTTTAATACAATAAAGGGACTTGAGAAATTTAATGACAATTTACTAATTTCTTCACTATAGATCATTTATTTTTAGTATATGGATTATCTCATGTTGGATAAATTTCAATGACAAAATAGTCCACAATCTAAAGTGTGAAAAAATGTTTAAGAAAAACCAATGAAGAAAATGTAGGAAACTGTAAACGTGAAATGTAGGCTTTATTCTTGTGAAAATAAAATTTTTCTTTATAAAAATACATCTTAGAGGAAAGAGACAAGAGACAAATGCGCCAAGTTATCCCCTCTGCACTTTGGACCAGGTATTGGGATAAGACACATATCTGAATTCAATGTTTTTGTTTTTCGGTGTTCCTGGAAATCAGAGTCTATGATACTCTGTTTTTTATTCATTCAGAAGCTTTAAAAACTTTTGTTTACCACTTCCTCAAAAACTTCCAACAGTGAGGTCAAAATCTGCAGAGTAAAATTATATTTCTTTGACTCCTGTGCTATAAATCTTCTGGTGGACTTTTTAAGCACCTCAAACAAACATTGATTGAAGTTATTTCAGGCTATGGTAGCTTCCTCAATCAGTACTTTGAGCTCAAAATTACTGTGAAGATGTGTCCTTTGTAAGGACTGGAGTAACAAGATGGAATTTATTATGCTAAAGAATAATTTTGGAGACTGAAAAAATGCCAGAAAAGCTTGTCTTCTATTTTGGCACATTCCACACTTAATTCCATATATCCCCCACCTCAATTATACCCCCCCAAAAAAAGTCTAAAGTCTTTTGTTAAAGTAAAAACAAAAGAAATATATTAAAACTTAAGGAAAAATTTTGTCCAAGAAAATTTACATTAAAAGTTGTTGTAAGTAACTGCAAAATTTGATTTTGAAGTTCCTTGTTACTAAAATCAAATATTAAGGATGGTGAATCACTTAAACATTTTGTTTTTTTAAAAAAACATAATAACAGGTAAATGTTTTTCTATCACTAATTGATGAATGACTGTGTTGCATATGGCTTTATGAAAAATAATACAATGATGGTAGCTCAAAAGCAGTTTAGATAAAATAGCAAATAATTTATTTTTAAGAGAATACTGATGTGTACTAACCATAAATATATAAAGGGGATTTTGTGGCTAGAATATAAATAAAATTTGGGAAAATAAACTATAGATAGTATTGAAAAATGAGTAGAAGTTAACTCTTTCTTCATTCTTATCTCCTATGCTCAGTTAAATCTTTGTCTTTCTGATTTCATCTTATAAATTCCCCTCAAATCCATATAATTCAACTAGGAACCTGCCGCCACCCCCAAAACCTGACTACCATATCAACCACTCACATGAATAAAGTGGGTGTCTAGTACCCAGCCAATTTTCCCATCTGGCTTACTTTTCAAATCAAGTTTTATATTTCATTGGTTGAACGTGATATATCTATACCTTAATTATTAATTAAAGGGATATCACAAATTGTAGCTTTTGAATTATACCTTAAAAAAATAAGACTAAAATAAAAGATATAAGTGCTGAAAAACTTTTGAATGTCTCTTCAAGGTGTTGCTTAATATAGATCCTTGCCTTATCTCCAATCTCATTTCAAGCCATTGCTACTCTTGTTTATATGATATGGTCATAATGAATTTCTCTTATTTCCTTAAATGTACTAAACTCTATTGTGACTCATGTCTTTCTACAATCAGTTCTCTCTTCTTAGAATTCTTTTTCCCCAGCTCTTTACTTGGACAGTTTCTAGTCATTCTTGGAATCTGAGACTGAAGATAATGTGATGGTTAGTTCTGTCAGTTTACCACAGCCATGGTGCCAGTTATTTGAGCAGACACCAGCAAACATTTGAGATGTTGCTGTAAAAATATGTTTTCAGTTGTGATGTTTAAATAAGTAAACTTTGAATAAAACAGATTACCCTCTGTAATGTTGACTGGGCCTTATCCAATCAGTTGAAGGTGTTAAAAGACTGAGATCCTCTGAAAAAGAAGAAATTCTGCCTCAAAACAGACCTCAGATTTTAGACTATAATATCGACTTTGTGGGAACTCCAAGTCCACCCTGCAGATTTCAAACTTGCAAACCTCCACAGTTGAGCAAGCAATTTCTTAAAATCTGTCTCTCTGTACACACACACATACAGACACATACACGTGCGCGCTCACACACACACACACACACACACTCCTGGTCCTGTATTTCTGGAGAAACCAGATTGATACTAATGACTTTTTCAAAGATTCCTTCTCTCACATTTTAAAATAGGCTAAGTCTCTTTATTGCAATCTCTAAACACTTTATCCCCTTTGATAATATTCACATGTATAATCACCATAGCATTTACCCCTTTGTGTGCCCAATCCCTCAGTTGTGTCCAACTCTTTTTGTGACCCCATGGGGTGTAACCTGCCAGGCTCCTCTGTCCATGGAGTTCTCTAGATAAGAATAATGGAGCACATTGCTATTTCCTACTCCAGGGGAGCTCCCCAACCCAGGGACTGAACCTGTGTCTCCCTAGTCTTCTGCTCTGGCAAGCAGATTCTTTATCACTTGAGCCACCTGGGAAAGTCTATGACTTTTATGAAAAGAGAAACAAATTGCCTTGATTGTTGCTAAAACCCTTGGTATATTTAGTAAGACAGGGTTAGAACATAATAGGAATCCAAGAATTATATTTTGGATTTGATGAGGAACATAAACTTCAGGGTGGTACCTTCAGATAGTGCCCCTACTCTCAACAGCTGTATGCCCTTGGGAAAGTTACTATATCTCTCTAAATCTTAATTTCCTCATTTATAAGAAAGGATGTAAAAGTACTACCCTCATAGGCTGATTTTGAAAGTTAAATGAGATGATAATGCAAATCATTCAGCACCCTGTCTGGCACACAGTATGTGCTGTGTTAGGTCTCATCAGTTGTGTCCTACTCTTTGCAAAACTATGGACTGTAGCCCACCAGGCTCCTCAGTCCATAGGTTTCTCCAGGCAAGAATACTGGAGTGGGTTGCCATTTCCTACTCCAGGGGATCTTCCTGGCCCAAGGATCGAACCCATGTCTTTTAAATCTCCTGTACTGGCAGGCAGGTTGTTTACTGCTAGCGGCACCTGGGAAGCACTGGAACACAGTTAGCCCTCAACAAATGCCAACCACTTTTATCATTATTTTATATTTTTAACTATTCCTCTAAAATTTAAATGCCCTCAGTTGTAACTTTATAACAACTACCAGTTACCAGGGACAACAGAAGTTCTTGCTTATGTGTCATGTAGTCATTCCTTTTCCAGTCTTATTCATTAGCAGAATCTGCCTTCAATGATAAACAGTGAAAGTGCCAGATATTCCACCTCCAACCTCCCTTGCAGTCAGTGTGGCCATGTAACCTGGTTCTGGCCAATGAAATGAAAGAAGCCCACACGGTGATTCTGGGGAAATTATCTCAATGAGGAAAGTAAAAAAGATGACCTCCTCCCTCTCTGTTTTTGGACAATGCCCTATAAGATAGTAATGCCTAGTATAGCTAGCGAAGGCATCACCAACATGCTGAGAATGGCAGAACAGAAACTGGAAACAGCCAGAGTCCTTTCTGAAAACTACATTGCTTGCCCAATCCTAGAACTTTCTACTTCTTACTTATTATTTAATAACATAAATATTTTTGTTTTTATAATCCCTCAGGTATTCTAACAGTTGCAGCCAAGAACTTTCTGATATCTTGGTTTAAAATGGATGTTCCCCAAAGCACAAGTTTGCATAAGGCAGATGGTATATAATGAAATCCTTTGAGTAGGGACCAATCTCCATTATTCCATCCATTATAGATTGTAACTGCTCTAGACTAGGGAATGCTCTAGCCACACAGCTACTCCATTGGAACATCTTTGTGCTCTGTTATAAAAATATATGATAATAATGATAAAATGTGTCTGAAGCACCAGTGACTGATTTATATGAGCAGAGAAATAAGGCCAATGCTCCTGGGCAAAAGCTAGTTATAAATGGCCAGCTCTTTCTGCTCAGAGAGGGTTATATTCAAGAGCCTACAATTATGACTACAAATGACAACTTAATTGTTAAAATTACTGTAAGAAATGTAAATTTGTTTTTTTTCAAGTTTGAAACTCTCTAGGCCAAAACCTCTGTATTTCTCACTGAAAATGGTAGTACCCTAGAATAGCATATTTTTTTATGATAAAAGATGACTTAGAAATATAAGTATCAGCTCTTTTGTTAACTTTTAGAAAGGTAGAGCTTTTGGAACAAAAGTGATCTTGAGTCATGTTGTAATTTCCTTTTCAGTGAATCAGAGATTCAATTTCCAAGTTGCAGACTCACTTTAGAAAGTGCCCTGGTGGATGGCAGAAGCTATTGGAGGCTACAGGGGGAAGAGGAAGCCAGCATTTACTAAGTGACTGCTGTGTGCCAGAAGCTGTTCACACTTGTATTTTTCATTCTCACTAAACCTGCCCAACTTAGGTAGAATTCTCCTTTGCTGTACCACCAGTAAATTGAGATACAGAATATTAACAGTTAAACTAATTTTTTTCTGATAGTAATCTCTCACTTTACAAATTCTTAATATAAGAAATTATTTGTCACCCATTAAGCAAGAATGCCTTGACATTTATTTCTGTCTGGTTATAATTAGAAAAGTTATTGAAACTGAAATATTAATAATGCCACCATTATCAAGTTTTTATACTTCTAAGTACAAGAGTTTTCTTGTTCATCAAAATCAGGTTAAGATTCTAGGCCACGAATTATGAAAATTGGTGAGAATGGAGACTCAAACACAAGGTTGTGGTTTAACAGGGACCTAAGCAATGCAAAGAAATCAACCAGATAATGATAAAAGTGAGTGGAAGCAGCTCCCCAATGCTTAACTAGTGGCTAGTTACCTAGATGCTAGTTCCTCATAAATTTCATTAAAATTTCAACTATCAGCACAAATATAGAATAATCATCTTGCTAGGTCAGAATTACTCAGATCTCTGGGTTCCCTGCATTTTAATCATTAGTTGGGCTGTAAGAACCACAGCAACAGTGAAGAATTTGCCTACTAATTCAAGTCACATTAATGCCTTGCTTTATGTCTTTACTGTGTCCTTTACAATGTCCTTTATAATGTCCTTTACTGTATGTTTAGTCAAAAACTGGAGCTGCTTACTTCTCATTTTGATTACATAGGTGTGGCTATTTTAACTCGTTGCTTCCTCCAAATTCCTTGATATCCCTTCCATCAGGAGGTAGAGTGTATGTCCCTTCCTCTTGTATCTCAGCAGGGATGGGTCTACTTCCTTGAATACAGTCCAGCATAAGTGGAGGTGGGTAATAAAGCATGGTGCAACTTCTGTCATATTAACATAGTTGTATTTGGAGCCTTATGTCACTATGCCATGAGGAAAACAAGACACATGAAGAAGCCATGTATAGGTGACATCACCTGGCAATACCACTCTTCAAGTCCTTATAGCACAATAGCAGCTATACCTGGAAGAAGTGAACATCAGATACCGCTAGCCCCTCACTCTTGATTCACCCCAATTTTCAGCTCTTCTCATTTGAGGCCCAGACACCTCAATGTAGAAACTAACACTTCTTTCTGTAGCCTGTCCAATTTCTGACTCCAGAACTCTTGCACATAGTGAAATGGTAGTTTTCAGCCACTAAGTTTTGAGTGTTCTCAAAGCAGCCAGAACAACTGGTCAGACACCAATCACTTTTTTCAGTCCCGCTGTATGAAACTAAAGTTTAGAGAGAGTAGATCAGGATCTTTAAATGTCATTATTTTTAACCCCGTGCCATATCAAATCCTCTGGCTCATACAGAATCATTTCCTAACCTGCAAATGTAATTTACTTCTCAAAACCTCGTATAAAAAGATACGCCAGCAAAAGTGCTATCAAAAAGTAATAAACTACAAGAACACATGAATAATAACTCCATTCATCTTAGTCCCCAATATATTTTCATCAGTTCAGTTCAGTTGCTCAGTCATGTCCGACTCTTTGCAACCCCATGGACCTCAACACGCTAGGCCTCCCTGTCCATCACCAACTCCTGGAGTTTACGCAAATTCATGTCCATTGAGTCAGTGGTGCCATCCAACCATCTCACACTCTGCTGTCCCCTTCTCCTCCTGCCCTCAATCTTTCCTAGCCTCAGGGTCTTTTCAAATGAGTCAGTTCTTTGTATCATGTGGCCAAAGAATTGGAGTTTCAGCTTCAACATCAGTCCTTCCAGTGAACACCCAGGACTGATCTCCTTGCAGTCCAAGGGACTCTCAAGAGTCTTTTCCAACACCACAGTTCAAAAGCATCAACTCTTCAGCGCTCAACTATCTTTATAGTCCAACTCTCACATCCATACATGACTGCTGGAAAAACCATAGCCTTGACTATACGGACCTTTGTTGACAAAGTAATGTCTCTGCTTTTTAATACACAGTCTAGGTTGGTCATAACTTCCCTTCCAAGGAGTAAGCGTCTTTTAATTTCATGGCTGCAATCACCATCTGTAGTGATTTTGGAGCCCAACAAAATTAAGTCAGCCACTGTTTCCACTGTTTCCCCATCTATTTGCCATGAAGTGATGGAACCAGATGCCATGATCTTAGTTTTCTGAATGTTGAGCTTTAAGCCAACTTTATCACTCTCCTCTTTCACTTTCAGCAAGTGGCTATTTAGTTCTTCTTCACTTTCTGCCATAAGGGTGGTGTCGTCTGCATATCTGAGGTTATTGATATTTCTCCCGATAATCTTGATTCCAGATTCTGCTTCTTCCAGCCCAGCATTTCTCATGATGTACTCTGCATATAAGTTAAATAAACAGGGTGATAATATACAACCTTGACGTATTCCTTTTCCTATTTGGATCCAGTCTGTTGTTCCATGTCCAGTTCTAACTGCTGCTTCCTGACCTGCATACAGGTTTCTCAAGAGGCAGGTCAGGTGGTCTGGTATTCCCCTCACTTTCAGAATTTTCCACAGTATTGTGATCATTGAAAAAACAAGAGAGTTCCAGAAAAACATCTACTTCTGCTTTGGCATAGTCAATAAAGCAAAAGTAAATGTTTTTCTGGAACTCTCTTGGTTTTTCAATGATCCAGAGGACATTGGCAATTTGATCTCTGGTTCCTCTACCTTTTCTAAAACCAGCTTGAACATCTGGAAGTTCACGGTTCACATATTACTGAAGCCTGGCTTAGAGAATTTTGAGTATTACTTTACTACCGTGTGAGATGAATGCAATTGTGATTTAGATTGAGCATTCTTTGGGATTGCCATTCTTTGGGATTGGAATGAAAACTGACCTTTTGTAGTCCTGTGGCCACTGCTGAGTTTTCCAAATTTGCTGGCATATTGAGTGCAGCACTTTCACAACATCATCTTTTAGGATTTGAAATAGCTCAACTGGAATTCCATCACCTCCACTAGCTTTGTTCATAGTGATGCTTCCTAAGGCCCACTTGACTTCACATTCCAGGATGTCTGGCTCTAGGTGAGTGATCACACCATTGTGATTATCTGGGTCATGAAGATCTTTTTTGTACAGTTCTTCTGTGCATTCTTGCCACCTCTTCTTAATATCTTCTGCTTCTGTTAGGTCCATACAATTTCTGTCCTTTATTGAGCCCATCTTTGCATGAAATGTTCCCTTGGTATCTCTAATTTTCTTGAAGAGATCTCTAGTCTTTCCCATTCAATTGTTTTCCTCTATTTTTTTGCATTGATCACTGAGAAAGGCCTTCTTCTCTCTCCTTGCTATTCTTTGGAACTCTGCATTCAGATGGGTGTATTTTTTGTTCTCTCCCCTTCTTTTCACTTCTCTTCTTTTCACAGCTATTTGTAAGGCCTCCTCAGGCAGCCACTTTGCTTTTTTGCATTTCTTTTTCTTGGGGATAGTCTTGACCCCTGTCTCCTGTGCAATGTCATGAACCTCTGTCCATAGTTCACCAGGCACTCTGTCTATCAGAACTAGTCCCTTAAATATATTTCTCACATCCACTGTATAATCACAAGGGATTTGATTTAGGTTATAATTGAATGGTCTAGAGGTTTTCCCCACTTTCTTCAATTTAAGTCTGAATTTGGCAGTAAGGAGTTCATGATCTGAGCTACAGTCAGCTCTTGGTCTCATTTTTGCTACGTGGCGTAGGAGTGGCCAAGAGGAGATACCCCATGTCCAATGTCCGGAGCGGCGGCGGAGAGGAGATACCCCATATCCAAAGTTAGGAGCAGCGGCCGAGAGGACATACCCCATGTCCAAGGTCAGGAGAGGTGGTGGTGAGGAGATACCCCATGTCCAATGTAAAAAAAAACCCATATAAGATGGTAGGTGCTGAGAGAGGGCACCAGAGGGCAGACAGACTGAAACCATAATCACAGAAAACTAGACAATCTGATCACATGGATCACAGCCTTGTCTAACTCAATGAAACTAAGCCATGCCATGTGGGGCCACCCAAGATGGATGGGTCATGGTGGAGAGGTCTGACAGAATGTGGTCCACTGGAGAAGGGAATGGCAAACCACTTAAGTATTCTTGCCCTGAGAACCCCATGAACAGTATGAAAAGGCAAAATGATAGGATACTGAAAGAGGAACTCCCCAGGTCAGTAGGCGCCCGATATGCTACTGGAGATCAGTGGAGAAATAACTCCAGAAAGAATGAAGGGATGGAGCCAAAGCAAAAACAACACCCAGTTGTGGATGTGACAGGTGATGGAAGCAAGGTCCGATGCTGTGAAGAGTTAGGTCCATGAATCAAGGCAAATTGGAAGTGGTCAAACAGGAGATGGCAAGAGTGAACATCAACATTCTAGGAATCAGGGAACTAAAATGGACTGGAATTGGTGAATTTAACTCAATATATTTCAGGGTAGTATTATTTAGGATTAACTTTTGCTACTTGTGATAGGAAACTGAAATTAATAGTGACTAAAATGTATAAAATTTTTATCCTGGAATTTGACAGTCTATGTTCTGGGCTCAAAAGGAGAAAAAAGGCAAAAGGAGAAGAGGGCAGCAGAGGATGAGATTGTTGGATGGCATCACCAATTCAGTGAACATGAACTTGGGCAAACTCCAAGAGATAGTGAGGGATAGGGAGGCCTGGTGTGCTGCGATCCATGTGGTTGAAAGAGTTGGACATGACTTAGCGGCTGAACAACAACAATAAGCTCTGGGATCAGACAACATACCCTAACTTGAGCAATGTTTCATTAGAGACTTCCTTTACATTACGACTTCCCTATGGCTCAGGCGGTAAAGAATCTGCCTGCAATGCAGAAGACCTGGGTTCAACCCCAGGGTTGGAAAGATCTCCTGGAGAAGGGAATGGCTACTCACTTCAGTATTCTTGCCTGGAGAATCCCAGGGACCGAGGAGCCTGGTGGGCTACAGTTCATAAAGTCACAAAGAGTCTGATATGACTGAGTGACTAACAATAACTAACATCATTAGAGATACACAAGATTTTCCTAGCTCCTTATGATCCATTCCTAGGATGTGGCCCTCTTCATGACTCAAAATGGCTGTTGTTGTTCCATTTACTACTTTTACATTCTAGTCAGCAAAAATTAGGAAAGAGAAAGACCGGGTCAAGTGACCTATTTAGCACAATTTTAGGAAGTTGAACATTCTATTTCCACTCTCATATCTATCAGAATTCATATGACCTGACTTAGCTGCAAAGACATCTGGGAAATGAAGCATATCTGGGGAAACAACGTGACCAATTCAGAGGTTCTGTTCCAAAGACAAAGTGTAGAATGGATATGTAGTACTATGAGCACTGTCCTCTTATGTAGGGGGTGCACAGAAAAATATTTTAGCTGAATAATTATTTCAGAGAGAAGGAACAATAGCACATATGAAAAAAGTTCTTACTATATGTCAGAGATTGCATAGTTGGCCTAACCTGTGATGTAGAAATTATTGGCCTTGTTTTATAGAAAAGAAATTGATTTACCAAACTTAAAAAAAAAAAAAAAAGCCCAAGTTTACATTGCCAATAAGTAGTAGAAACATAGTTCAAATTGAAGGAGTTTTTCTGACCCCAACACCCATTCTTTACTTTCTCAAGAGAGGAGAAGCCTGGAGAGAGGTATGGTCAATGGCATCTGAAGCGTGAATCTATATTTTGCTTGTTATCAGCTATTGACCACTTACAACAAGGGCTGGTGATTACAATGAAGATGTTGACTCTTATTGAACACTATATGCAGGCACCCTTTTAAGTGCCAAACAGGTTAGTAACTCATTAATGTAGACTCTAAAACTTTCTTTTTCTCTAAATATCATGTTGAATTTTACTTTATAAAGAAATATCAATTCTTTTTTTTTCATTTCTGAAGAATAGGACTATAAATTTGTTCAAAAGGTCAAAATTATCATTAACAGTTCCCTTTTTTATGGTGATGCAGTGAATTTTTTTGGCACTGTACACCAGTACAATCTAAGTAGCTTGACTTGATTTGACTGAAAAAAAATTTTTCATGTTTTTAGTTGTTTTAGTTTATCTGAAGATTCTTGAGTACTCTTTATTCAGCCTGCTAAGCTGAAAAATAATTCAAAAGTCAAATGTTAATGTTGTAAGAAGTCCTGTGACCTTTTAACCTTCTCTGATAGAATTTGGAAATGACTATTTTCAATATTTTACACTTGGCTATATACCAATTTATTCTTCATTAAAAATAAATCACTGCGTGCGCCTGGGAAATTAATGAAAACTGGTATTACCCAATAACTTTGGAGCTTATAAAATTATTGTCTTATTAAAGCATTAGAGTTCCTGAAATCCATGAAACCTATAATAATTGTAAGAAAATCCGGAGTCACCAGAATAGCAACTTTGTGAAGTAACAGAATAAGATCAACCAAACACACAGCTCTAAAATGGCCTGGGGTGCAGGAAAAGGGAGGGTCATAGCAAAGATCCCTTGAAACTTGGAAACATTGCCTGAAGGAATCATATAAGTACTAATTGCTTTTGAAATGTAAAATAGTGTCTAGATTTAATCATTTTTGTTGGTTTCTTTAATTTCTGACCTACGCTTTCAATTCTTCAAGTAAATACAAATTTAAGTAGCAGCATTATTTCATGGCAATAAACAATTGGTTTCTCACTGGAGGTGATGAAAGTCTCAAGTAGTAAAGATGAGGTTGTTACCTTTGTCAGATATCTCTACAGAAAATCTTAGCTCATGAGTCTCTGAGTTTTGCAAGGAAGATATAAATTAAAAATTGAAAATAAAAATCAATCAGGATTCAAATCAATGTTTATTAGTAATTAATGTTTATTGTCCATAGAAATATCTAATGAAATATGATCCTCTATTTAGTGTTGTCTTTAAACAATAAAAATTTCTCTGTAGGTGATGAAGAATTGTCTGTTCTTAAAATGCACACAATAGGCTTTGAATTCAATTTTAGCAAGCCATAAAATTAATCCCAAGTTTAAATGGTCACAAAAAAATTATAGCACAATAGCTATTTTCTACCTATTATGTCCTTATCTGCTATTTTCCCATTCTCCAAGTTGTGGTTATTTTTCAAATCAAAGTAGTCTTAAGTCAATGTGTGTGTGTGTGTGCTGTCATGTCTGACTCTTTGCAACCCCTTGGACTGTAGTCCTCCAAGCTCCTCTGTCCATGGGATTTTCCAGGCAAGAATACTGGAGTGGGTTGCCATTTCCTTCTCCAGGGGATCTTCCCAACTCAGGGATCAAAGCCACATCGCCTACATTGGCAGGCAGATTCTTTACCATTGAGCCACCTGGGAAGCCCTGTTAAGTCAATGAAACCCAGAAAAATTTCCAATATTGTAAACTAGGATATATTTTAAATACCTAGGTGCTTATGCCATATACATGGTTTTATTTATTGCCTGTGTTGGATAGTTCTGGTAGTGAAATAAGATTCTAGGCATTTCCACACCATATTTAAAGGCTTGATGTGAATTCCATGAACAATCAATTGCATTCTTTGTTCTAAAACTTTTAAATATCATCCTATACACCACTTCTTTTAGATTGAGATTAATATATAAAACATTAGATATGTTCTAAACTTTTTGAGTACTTAACGTTTCTTTAAAGAAGAAGCTAACTCCCTAAGGTCTAAATATCACCCACATAAATTTCTTCAAGCTATGAAAAATAATTTAAAAATTAAATCATTTAAAATGATGATTTAATAGTCATGGAATGTGGCCCACTGACAAGGAATGGGTTTGAGGCTGGCACACGGTATGCTCAGTCTCCACCCCTTTCATTTCATTATGTGTTCTTGAAGATTAGCTGGGTGGCTGCCAACAGTTCAACGCTAAACATGATTTTCAGCCAGCTATTCAAGGTAAAAGACTGAAAATGGAATATGTATAAAGAATTTGAGGGCGATGAATTTAGCAAGAGAGTTGCTGAGGTCATTATGCTGAAATCTGAATGGTTAAATGTGTGACATAGGCAATTTCCAAGTATGATAATTTCACTTCTATTTTAATTTGCCTGGACAGGATATTCAATATATAAGCAATTAGTCCTCCAAAACACATCACAATCTAAAAATGAAAGAGATTATTGTACCTTTCTTTGAGCTTTTTTTCACTTTAGACAGATTTATTTTTAGTAGACTTGGACATTTTTGACATTTCCTATTATTAACAGTACTGGTTCCTTTGATGAAAGAAGCCTTTTAAAAATGAGAAACTTATATTTGTTAAGCTTCATTTATCATTCTTTGAAAGAAAATCTAATTGTAAATCATGTGGAGACTAATTATGTCTTTCTGCAATAGTAGTTTAAGTCAAGAAGATATTCTACGTTATTTTTCATTGAAATGTGGCTCTCTTTTCTGATTTTTAAAAGTCATGATATATTTATAGTTTATATACTATACCATATACCATGAAAGTAGTGAAACTTGCTCAGTCTTGTCCAACTCTTTGTGACCCCATGGAATTCTCCAGGTCAGAATTTTGGAGTTGGTAACCATTCACCTCTCCAGGGGATCTTCCCAACCCAGGAATTGAACCCAGATCTCCCTCATTGTAGGCAGATTTTTTTTTTTTTTTTTTTGTAGGCAGATTCTTTACCAGCTGAGACACAAGGGAAACCATATACCATAGGAAGTTTATACACCTTACCATATGTGCCTCAGAAGATGTTTATTCATGCTACAAAATATAAGGCTACAGATCTGCCACAGTTTGGTAAACTAGATATATAATTAAAGACCATTGAAATGCTGAAGAAGAAATAACATGTCTTGATGTAGTGGAAAAGACCCTGATGATGGGAGGGATTGGGGGCAGGAGGAGAAGGGGACGACAGAGGATGAGATGGCTGGATGGAATCACTGACTTGATGGACGTGAGTTTGAGTAGACTCCAGGAGTTGGTGATGGACAGGGAGGCCTGGTGTGCTGCGATTCATGGGGTCACAAAGAGTCAGACATGGCTGAGCAACTGAAATGAACTGAACTGATGTAGTGTTCATTTGGCTATCTAAGTACATTTAGAAGGTTTGACCAAAAAGGGAAATTGTTTTGTTTTTGCCTTTTTTAAAGTGAATAACTGTTTAAAGGTAATAGTTGTTTCAAATATATATATATATATATATATATATATATATATATATATATATATACACAAAATCAAGATTAAAAATTAGCATCTAGTCAATAAAGCTTCCCTGGCAGCTGAGCTGGTAAAGAATTCGCCTGCAATGCAAGAGACCCTAGTTTGATTCCTGAGTTTGGAAGTTTCACTGGAGAAGGGATAGGCTGCCCACTCCAGTATTCTTGGGCTTTCCTGGTGGCTTAGACAGTAAAGAATCCACCTGTAATACAGGAGACTTGGGTTTGATCCCTGGGTTGGGAAGATATCCTGGAGTAGGGCCTGGCACCCCACCCTTGTATCATTGGCTGGAGAATCCCCATGGACAGAGGAGCCTGGTGGGCTACAGTCCACAAGGTCACAAAGAATCAGACACGACTGAAAGACTAAGCACAGCATACACAATAAAGATGTCCTTTATCAAAGAGCTTTGGTGGCGTTTTAGAATTCACCACTAGTAAGATTTTGAATCAGTCTTTAACTTCTGTTTGTTCTGTGTTGGAACTACTCTGGCCAGTTAAGGCTCAATGGTAAAGACCTGCCTGGATTATGTCACCAATGACTACTTGTGAAGACCCAGAGATTGGTCCCCTGCCAGAGCACAGCTTGGAAACCTCCTATTAGGTAGTTAGAATAGGAAAAAGGAGTCCAAAATGGTGGTGGCTAAAAGACAAAGAAGGAAAAAACCCGCAAAAATAGAACAAAGGAAGATCTGAGGACCAGAGTGAGGACCTCAGGTAAGACAAACAGCACTCCTGGCTAGCACAATTTACATAGGGCAGGCCCAGGGGGAAGAGAAAAAACATCTAAAAGGAGGAGCCATCAGGCTAGGGCCTCTCTTCTCTTTGCGTCTTTTGGGTCAGCATGCCCTCACACATCGAGGATGCATCTTCATTTACTTTCTAAATAAAATGGAGCTATAGCATGGAGCTGTAACACTGGTCCATTGCTTCAAATTTTTGTTGTGATGAGACAGAACCAAGGAAATTACACTCCCATTGCTTACCTTGAGCATGTACATATACATGTTACTGCTACTTTCCTACTTAAATAGCACTGAAGTACCATTTGGATAGTCCCTCTGTTCTTGTTCTTGTTATACACAACTACTTTAAGTGGTTGTTCAATAACTTATATCTTGCATACACATATATGGGAAATGTAAGTAGATGAACAAACCAAAAATCATACAACAAGAAATGATGAGGATTGTGGGCCACTCAAGAGCATGTGTCCAGATCAAGGATTCAGTCACTTTTTAGCCCAGATAATGTTATTATGAGTCCAGTATAGCAGGTCAGGAAGCAACAGTTAGAACTGGACATGAAACAATGGACTGGTTCAAAATTGGGAAAGAAGTACATCAAAGCTGTATATTGTCACCCTGCTTATTTAACTTCTATGCAGAGTACATCATGAGAAATGCTGGGCTGGATGGAGCACAAGCTGGAATCAAGATCTCTGGGAGAAATATCAATAGCGTCAGATATGCACATGACACCACCCTAATGGCAGAAAGGGAAGAGAAACTAAAGAGCCTTTTGAAGAAGGTTAAAGAGGAGAGAGAAAAACCTGGCTTAAAACTCAACATTCAAAAAACTAAGACCATGGCATCTAGTTCTGTTACTTCATGGCAAATAGATTGGGAAACAATGGAAACAGTGACAGACTTTATTTTCTTGGGCTCCAAAATCACTGCAGATGGTGACTGCAACCATGAAATTAAAAGACACTTGGTCCTTGGAAGAAAAGCTGTGAGAAACATATATAGCATATTAAATAGCAGAGACATCACTTTCCCAACAAAGGTCTGTACGTCAAAGCTCTGGTTTGTCCAATAGTCATGTATGGATGTGTGAGTTGGACCATATAAAACACTGGGCACTGAAGAACTGATGCTTTCAAACTCTGGTGCTGGAGAAGACTCCTGAGTCCCTTGGACATCAAGGAGATTGAACCAATCAATACTAAAGGAAATCAGTACTGAATATTCACTGGAAGGACTGATGCTGAAGCTCCAATAATTTGGCTACCTGAGGCAAAGATCTGACTTATTGGAAAAGACCCTGATGCTAAGAAAGATTGAGGGTAAGAGGAGAAGGGGGCGACAAAGGATGAGATGGTTGGATGGCATCATCAACTCAATGAACATGAGTTTGAGCAAACTCCAGGAGATAATGTAGGATAGGGAAACTTGGCATGCTGCAGTCCGTGGGGTTGCAAAGAGGTGGACATGACTTAGTGACTGTATAACAACAACATCACAAAATCAGGCTTCCCTGGTGACTCAGTGGTAAAGAATCCATCTGTCAAGCAGGAGACATGGATTCAATGGATCCTTGTGTTAGGAAGATCCCCTGGAAAAGGAAATGAACCCATTCCAATCTTTCCTGGGAAATCCAGGGACAGAGGAGCTTGGTGGGATACCATCCCTAGGGTTGCAAAAGGGTCGGACACAACTTAGCAACTAAACAATAATAAATTCATTATTCTTTCTCTCCTTCTTCTTTCTCCCCTTCTTTTCCCTCTTCTTCCTTCTTCTTCTTATCCAAAAGTTCAGTTTTTATGTATAGTCTCTCTATTTTGAAAATAACCTAAGCAAAATGCATAACAAATAAAATACATGTGAAGATGGATATTTCCAATAGGCCACCAGTCCAATTCAACTCTGTTTTACATATAAGAAAACTGAGTCCTCATTAGGTTAACTACAAACACCAAAGCAGTGAAACTAAGAGTAGAATTCTGTATTCCCCAGGTCCATTTCTGTTCCCTAAAGCTGCCTCTCCTCTCTGTGGTTCTAGTTGCCATGGGATTAAGTATATCACATTTCTCATTCATTGAATGCAATTTAAAACTATTCTAGTGTATTGTATTCTTTTTATAATCAATTTGTGTTTCTCATGAACTATATCTTGTCAGGGAAATATAATTAAACCCTAATCTCCTCTAAACCCGGAAAATCTGTCCACAAAGGTAGAAGAAAAAGAAAACTTTGTTACTGAATAAACATTAGGCCAGCAAGCTGCTCAGAGATAGTAAGACAGAAAGAAGTCTCACCCTTGTGTATAATCAAGCAGATATAATCTGTTACATGCATGTTCTCAAAATAAATAATAACTAGTCCTCATGTAACAGGACTTGACAAAACCATTTGTCTTAAATTCACGGGGTAATTAGATGACTGGGTTAGCTAACTGGCTTTAGCCAAAGAAAAGTAAACTTCTCTTATCTTTATGACAGGTGGGAAGGCACCTGATAAAGTAAGACCCCCACCCTTTCACAAAACCTGGGAGATGGGGCACCATTTTATGCATTTTCAAAGAAATGATGCCAGGTCTTGAGGAAAAACATTCCTGAGTCATAAAACTGCAGAGAGGCTCATGTCATTTTTAAGAAAGATTTATATACATGTCAAAGAGACAGAGGAGGAATGTAGAAGTTTTCTAAATGGAATGCTCTAAAAAATGTGAAGAGGGTTTCTTTCCTTATTTTCAATAGGGAGTATTAAGCCTCTTATTTTTAATCTGTATCTGTCCTTACAAACCACATACAATGGTGTTATAATTTCAGGTTAAATTGAATTTGTCTGGCATCCCTAGTGATTTAGCTCTTTAACAGTATTTATTTTTGTAGATAATCTACAGTTTTATGATTTTTATAACTGGAAAAATTTAATTATTTCACCAAGAAGTATATATATATTATTTTTATTTCTGCATCAAAGCTAGAAAAACAAATGCTGAGAAATCTAATTTTTATGTAAATTAAATATAGGATAGTCAATATGTTTTTAAAATCACATTCCTGTTTCCAATACGGAGATATTTTCTTCATAATCTAAGCACACAGATTCATTTTGCAAGGTATCATAAAATTGCTCTCAGCCATGAGTTTTAATTCTTATAATTTGCTCATCTTCTTGGCACACTCTAGCATTTTGTACTAGCTGTCTTTCTCTTTAATTATTGCTTGAGTAAGTGGTCTAGACTTTCTGTATTTTTCTTCAGTCTAATGTGTCTAACTCTCAATACTTCTTGTTAGTGTGTGTGTTTATTGATCTCTTTCCATTTTTGGTTAGATACAAGTAAGTAGCTTGAAAAATACAATTTTAACTACTTTATCCACATTCTAACTTCTGCTATAAGTTTTCAAAAAGAAACATTTTCTCAAGTTTTTGTGCTAGATCATTTTCTAAATGACTGCCAATTATTCTTTCTCTGTGCACTCCTGTCATTTGGTCTATTAAGAGCTGAAGTGTGTTTCCTTCCTTTCAAATCTTGACGGGTTTGCAACTGGCTTTGACCAACAGAGGGCAGAGGAAATGATTCAATGCCAGTTCTGTGCCTCAGTATTGAGGGTGGTCAGCTTCTTTCCATTATCTGAGAAGCCAGCTATTTGGCTAAGTTGGATAGCCTTGGTGGATGAGACTACATGTCACACAAGGAAAAAAGACACCCCATGTAACCAAGGAACTTCCCAGGTAGCTCAGTGGTAAAGAATCCATCTGCCATGGCAGGAAACCTGGCTTTCATCCCTGGGTGAGGAAGTTCTCCTAGAGTAGGAAATAGCAACACACTGCAGTATTCTTGGCTGGAAAATTCCATGGACAGAGGAGTCTGGTGAGCTACAGTTCATAGGTTTCCAGAGTAGGACACAACTTAGTATGCTTGTGCATGTAACTGAGTCTGAAGACTCCATGAAGAAGAGAAAGCTTCAGCCATCTCAGATGACACCACCTGAGATAAGGTTCTGGAAAAGTGATAGAGGCCATCATCAACCTTCAGTAGAGTTGCCCTAGCTAACACCATGTGAAATAGAGGACCCATCCTCACTGAACTCTGGCTAAATTTCTGGCCCACAGAATCAGAGATAATAAAATAGTTATTTTTAGCACTAAGTCATAAGGAAATTTACTATGCAGAAAGAATACATTGAAATAGACATACTCATAAAATATGAAATAGAGATAAGAGTTGGCAATCATCTAATGAACTGGGTCTGCATAAACTGGAAATTACATTTGTTGATATTGTAGAGACTTCCCTATTTATAAGACATTTTAATAAATATTCTCAATGTCCTGGGCAAAGAGATACTATTATTTAAGTCATTATATAGCTGAGAAAATTGAGGCATGAAGAGGTAATATTATCTGTACAAAAGCACATTAAATCAGAGAACAGGGATTTGAACTCTTGTTCTTTCAGACAAAATTTCAAAAAAAACTTTTTCATTTAAAAAATCCAGGTACTGAACTACTTCTGTTATTTTGCCGAACTGGCCATATTTGCCAAATAAAATATTTATTCATTCAACAAATATTTTTGTGCCAGTTTTATACAAGGCACCATTCTAAGTGCTAAAGATAAAGAAAGAGAGAGAGTGAGAGGCCAAATCCCTCCCTCATGAAATTTTCACTTTAGTGAAGGTAAACAGATAACAAGCAAGTACATTCTATGCCAGACAGTGTGAAGTGCTATAGATAAAGCAAGATGGTAGACGTAGGAATATGGGGGGGGGGGGGGGCGTATAAATGGAAATGTTATTTTAAATAGGATGATTCTAGAGGAGGGCATTTTTTCTATAGTAACCTTTAAGAAGAGATAGGAAAGGACTTCCCTGTGATCCAATGGTTAAGATCCTGTGCTTCCACTGCATACAGCACAGGTTCGATCCCTGGTTGGGAAACAGATCCTACATGCTTCACAGTGAAGTGAAGGTGAAAGTCGCTCAGTTGTGTCCAAATCTTTGCAACCCCATGGACTATACAATCCATGGAATTCTCCAGGCCAGAGTATTGGAGTGGGTAGCCTTTTCCTTCTCCAGGGGACCTTCCCAACCCAGGGATAGAACCCAGGTCTCCCACATTGCAGACAGATTCTTTACCAGCTGAGACACAATGGAAGCTGTGTATCACAGAATGGCCACAAAATAAATTTGAAAAATTTTTAAAAAGAGAGAGAGACTGAAGTAGAAGGAAAGTAAATCCAAGTGGCTGGAGCAGAATGAGTGATGGGGAAGTTAGGAGGTATAGTGTGCAGAATTCTAAGGTGGCTCCCCAAATCTCAGCACCCTGGAGTTACAGCCAGTACAGATTTCATCCTTTCATAAAAGAATGTATAAAAAAAATATAGCAAAGGCTCATCATTCCCTTGCTTAGGTGATACTATACGTCAAAGATGAAGAGCTGTCTTTCACATCATTAAGCAGCTTTGTATAAGACTTCACTTAAGCTATGCTCTGATTCTTTACTCACAAAAACCAGGATATTTAATGTGTGGCTTTCAGCTACTAATTTTGTGGTAATTTATATACAAGAATAGAAAACTGATACAGGAATAAAAGAGATTTCTGTGGTCATGTAATGGAGTATGAGTAAGAACCAGTCAACTCACCTAAGACATAGTAAGATGTCTGTGAAAGAATTGTTGCTTCTGGCTGTAATATTGTGCTATGATTATTCAGTATGTAACCATTGGGGGTAAATAGGTAAGAGAAAAAAGGGGCAAATAAAGGAGAATTTGATGGAGAGAGTCATAGATACTATTACCCTAAGTACAGTGAGATACTATGAAGTTTTTTAAGCAAGAGTATGATCTATTCTTTTCCAGTGGTCATGTATGGATGTGAGAGTTGGACTGTGAAGAAAGCTGAGTGCCAAAGAATTGATGCTTTTGACCTGTGGTGTTGGAGAAGACTCTTGAGACTCCCTTGGACTGCAAGGAGATCCAACCATCCATCCTAAAGGAGATCAGTCCTGGGTGTTCATTGGAAGGACTGATGCTGAAGCTGAAACTCCAATACTTTGGCCACCTCATGTGAAGAGTTGACTCATTGGAAGAGACCCTGAAGCTGGGAGGGATTGGGGGCAGAAGGAGAAGGGGACGACAGAGGATGAGATGGCTGGATGGCATCACCAACTCGATGGACATGAGTTTGAGTAAACTCCAGGAGTTGGTGATGGACAGGGAGGCCTGTCGTGCTGTGATTCATGGGATCACAAAGGGTCGGATACAACTGAGCGACTGAACTGAACTGAACTGATGATCTATTCTATTATTTGCTTTTAAAATACCTTGGATTTAATTATTCTCCTGTCCACTTATTTTCTTCTATAATGGTCCTGAAAATTATTTCCTTGATAATAAAATCTAATGACTACCTAACAGTCAGCAATTTCAACTTTTCTTAAGTCATTCCATATTTTCCTTATTCTCTAATTGCAATATAAATTTTAAATTCTCCCTTTTGCTGTATTTCTGACACCATAATATCTTCCATTAATCTTTGGTGTTCCTGGGGTCCCTCAGGAATCTAGTCAGATCTGGCTCTGACTTTTGTACACCAGAAGAGGTTGGAGAATTGGTTGGAGAATTCCAGACCATCTTTAGGGTTTCCCTGGTGGCTCAGATGGTAAAGAATCCTCCTGCATTGCAGGAGACCTGACTTTGATCCCTGGGCTGGGAAAATCCCCTGAAGAAGGGAATGGCTACCCACTCCAGTATTCTTCCCTGGAGAATTCCATGGACAGAGGAGCCTGGTGGGCTACAGTCCATGAGGTTGCAAAAAGTCAGACATTACAGATCATCTTTGAAAGAGTCAAGCCAAACAAAGCTCATCCTTCATTACTGCCCCCAGTTTTCTCTCTCATTGAGTATTTCAATAATAATCCTATCACAGTTTGTTAGAGAAACATCTTGAGAAGGCTGGAAAATATACTCTTGTGAGTACCACTTTCGCCCTTCATCTGAAGATGTGTATCCTGAAGCCTCCTACTAGCTGCTCTCTTTTTGTGGACTCCTAACACATTCAGCTTGACATCTTGGCTTTGGGACCTTCTATTTCCTGCACTGATAGACTGGAAAATTATTTTTTAAACTATAGATCCCATATATTAAAGTAAGAAAGGTTTGGGGAAAATACTAGAAATTAAAGGAAAAAAAATTTTAACATTAGATAATGCATTTATTTAATATAGAAAGAGCAAAGTGCAAGAGAGTAAGAGAGAAAATATATCAACCAGAATAGCCTTGACTTTTCACCCAAAATAGCCCTACTCATTTCCATTTGAGGCCAAATTCAGTGGTTGGTAACAAATTTTGCAAACCTCAGCTCATTATGGATGTTGACCTTTCTGCACTATTCTTGCCAATCCATGCTACAGTCCTATATTTAGAGTTATTTGTCTTCCTTTTGGTTATCTGTCTTCCTCTCCATTTTCTGTACATGTCTTTTTATGCTATGTAGATATAATAAAGTTCTCTGCATAGTTATGCCATTTTCTTCCCATATCAGCCTTCTTTTCTTCCTCATTAAAATAATTTGAGATTTGCATTGATAGAGTCTTGTCATTAGCACCTTTTGCTACCTTTCTGAGCTTCTACATTTTTCATATCTGAAGTTTTTGAAGTCTTTCTTCTTAAAGTCTGGAGTACCCATTTAATGAATCCCTCCTGAGATACTCTAAATTTTTAAAAATGACATGGCCAGTTTTTCCAGTCTCTTGTCACTGGCACTTTATGAACCAACTTCTCCTTGCTGATCAAAATTGGGTCAAAAATGATAGTTCCTATAATCACTTCCTTAACCCTCCAGGGCAGGAAAAGGTCCATAAGACCAGGCAAGAATTGTTCAGTTGTTCTGTTCAGGTAGAAGAGACTTCCAGAAGATGAATAGATTGTTGAAGTTTCTGTGTCATCTCTATAGATTTCATTGTAATAGTTTTGTGATTGTATAAGATACACATCACCTACTGATTTCCTCTAACAGATAGCTGAAAATTTTTGCCATACTAGAATTATCTATTCTTTCCCTTTATCTCACTTAATACACTAACTTCCATCCATATTAAGGTTTATAAACATCTTTGCCAAATATACAGTTTTATAGTATAAAGTGATGTTTACCTTCAATTCTGGGTCCATGATTTTGAAGTTTGAAGAACTTAGTAAAATACATATAATGAGGATGATTATTTTCATCATTAGAAATTCTCATGCATCTCTCGAGCTTGTGACTATTTCATATCATCAATCAGCATCCATGTGCCTCTCTCATCATTCCTTAAGATTGGATTAATGTGGGAAATGGGATGATTGAACATTGAAAGTCCCTGTAAAGTATGTTGCTGCTTTTCGACCTCTGACTTATATGCACAAAGTTTTTAAAATAGAGCAGAAATAACTCTATTCAATAGATGATACCAAAAAGCAGCAGTAGGATATGGCAATGATTTGAATAAAAGGTTACAATAATGAGAGTCCTTAACCTCTCTCTGTGTTTGACTGGAAAGCAAACAGAATGATACTAGTGCCAGATTTATGGGAAGGTTCGTGAAATGAACTGATGTAGAATGAAAAGACTAGAAACATTTTTTAAAACCATATTGCATTCCAGGTATCAGAAATATATCTGACCAAAATAATAAAACCTACATATTATGATATACACAAATTCCTCCATTAGGTAAAGGAATGTTCCAGCAATGAATAGGTTTGTTTTTTCCAGAAAAAATTCAGATTCCATTTGGTGAGTATTGTACCATGAATGCCAATAACAGAGTATTTGTGGGTTAATAATGAAGAAATCTTCTGTAACAAATTGAACACTTCTAAAACATTTGCTAATTTTAGACATTGATTTTGAAGAAATGGATATACACGTTTCAAAGTGGCCTTCAAAATACTCTCCTTTGTCCATAGAAATGAAAAACATAAGTGAAGATTTCCTTGTTATAGAATGAAACTGCAAAATGATCAAAGACTGTTGCAATTAGAACTGCCTAGAACTAAGTTCTGCTTCCCTGGTGGTTCAGACAGTTAAGAATTTGCCTGCAATGCAGGAGACCTGGGTTTGATCCCTGGGTTGGGAAGATCCTTGGAGGAGGGCATGGCAACCCACTGCAGTGTTCTTGCCTGGAGAATCCCATGGACAGAGGAGCTTGGTGGGCTAGAGTCCATGGGGTCACAATAAGCTGGACATGACTGAGCAACTAGCCAGCAAGGACCTACTGTATAGCACAGGGAATTCTGCTCAACGTTATGTGGCAGCCTGGATGGGAGGGAAGTCTGGGGAAGAAGAGATACCTGCACATGCATGGCTGAGTCCCTTGGCTGTTCACCTGAAATGATCACAGCATTGTTAATTGGCTATGTTGTTGCTGTTGTTCAGTCATGCAGTCGTGTCTGACTCTTTGAGACCCCAGGGACTGCAGCACACCAGGCCTCCCTGTCCCTCACCATCTCCTAAAGTTTGACCAAGTTCATGTAGATTGCATCAGTGATGCCATCCAGCCATCTCATCTTCTGGCACCCTCTTCTCCTTCTGCCCTCAGACGTTTCCAGCATCAGGGACTTTTCCAATGAGTCAGCTGTTCGCATCTGGTGACCAAAATATTGAATAATTAGCTAGACCCCAATACAAAAAAAAAAAGTTTTAAAAAAAGAAGTATTAGTTTTAGAACAATAGGAAAAGGGACATTTGTATGCTGAATATTATTTATTTTCCACAGGACTGGAAATATTTTAGTCATTAGTTGATTCAGTGAGTTCTATATAATAGTGCTAGGTATATAATACTGTCCATTTTCCTTTGTTGAAATAATCAGGTTCAATTCAAATCTTCAGACTTTTGCTTAGTATTGCCTCTGAGAAAGTGGCTACAGTATGTATAAAGAAAGTGGAATACTTTTTTTCCCATTTATTTTTATTAGTTGGAGGCTAATTAATTTACAATATTGAAGTGGGTTTTGCCATACATTGACATGAATCAGCCATGGATTTACTTGTGTTCCCCATCCCGATCCCCCGTCTCACCTCCCTCTCCACCCGATCCCTCTGGGTCTTCCCAGTGCACCAGCCCTGAGCACTTGTCTCATTCATCCAACCAGGGCTGGTGGTCTGTTTCACCCTTGATAATACACATGTTTTGATGCTGTTCTCTAGAAATATTCCACCCTCACCTTCTCCCACAGAGTCCAAAATTCTGTTCTGTACATCTGTGTCTCTTTTTCTGTTTTGCATGTAGGGTTATCATTACCATCTTTCTAAATTCCATATATATGTGTTAGTATACTGTATTGGTGTTTTTCTTTCTGGCTTACGTCACTCTGTATAATGGGCTCCAGTTTCATCCATCTCATTAGAACTGATTCAAATGAATTCTTTTTAATGGCTGAGTAATGTTCCATGGTGTATATGTACCACAGCTTTGTTATCCATTCGTCTGCTGATGGGCATCTAGGTTGCTTCCATGTCTTGGCTATTATAAACAGTGCTGTGATGAATATTGGGGTGCATGTGTCTCTTTCAGTTCTGGTTTCCTTGGTGTGTATGCCCAGAAATGGGATTGCTGGGTCATATGGCAGTTCTATTTCCAGCTTTTTAAGAAATCTCCACACTGTTCTCCATAGTGGCTGTAGTAGTTTGCATTCCCACCAACAGTGTAAGAGGGTTCCCTTTTCTCCTCACCCTCTCCAGCATTTATTGCTTGTAGACTTTTGGATAGCAGCCATCCTGACTGGCGTGTAATGGTACCTCATTGTGGTTTTGATTTGCATTTCTCTGATAATGAGTGATGTTGAGCATCTTTTCATGTGTTTGTTAGCCATCTGTATGTCTTCCTTGGAGAAATGTCTGTTTAGTTCTTTGGCCCATTTCTTGATTGGGTCATTTATTTTTCTGGAGTTGAGCTGCAGGAGCTGCTTGTATATTTTTGAGATTAATCCTTTGTCTGTTGCTTCATTTGCTACTATTTTCTCCCAATCTGAGGGCTGTATTTTCACCTTGCTTATAGTTTCCTTCATTGTGCAAAAGCTTTTAAGTTTCATTAGGTCCAATTTGTTTATTTTTGCTTTTATTTCCAATATTCTGGGAAGTGGGTCATAGAGGATCCTGCTGTGATTTATGTCAGAGAGTGTTTTGCCTATGTTCTCCTCTAGGAGTTTTATAGTTTCTGGTCTTACATTTAGATCTTTAATCCATTTTGAGTTTACTTTTGTGTATGGTGTTAGAAAGTGTTCTAGTTTCATTCTTTTACAAGTGGTTGACCAGTTTTCCCAGCACCCCTTGTTAAAGAGGTTGTCTTTTTACCATTGTATATTCTTGCCTCCTTTGTTGAAGATAAGGTGTCCATAGGTTCGTGGATTTATCTCTGGGCTTTCTATTCTATTCCATTGATCTATATTTCTGTCTTTGTGCCAGTACCATACTGTCTTGATGACTGTGGCTTTGTAGTATAGTCTGAAGTCAGGCAGGTTGATTCCTCCAGTTTCATTCTTCTTTCTCAAGATTACTTTGGCTATTCGAGGTTTTTTGTATTTCCATACAAATTGAGAAATTATTTGTTCTAGTTCTGTGAAAAATACCATTGGTAGCTTGATAGGGATTGCATTGAATCTATAGATTGCTTTGGGTAGTATAGTCATTTTGACAGTATTGATTCTTCCAATCCATGAACACGGAATACTATCTTAAAGAGCTTTCATAGAACAAGGATTTTTATCAGAGTGTTTATACTCTTAGTCCAACTTTTAGACTCAAAGCTACTGGCAGGATTACTAGAGTTCTTTCCATTCGTTTCGATTGCATGTGGGAAATTTTGGGTCACACATAAATTTACTAAGGCTTTTGTGGTCTCTGAGTGAAATAGGTAATGAGAAACTTTGTCTTTGAAGTGCTTTGAGAATGTTTAACATTTTAGGAATTTAGTAAATAAGACAACTTCTATAAAGCTAAACTTGAACAAAGGTGAAGGTTAACTTATATTAGTGTATTTGCCAGCAAATTCTTTTAAGAAATACTTCCAACTCTCAAGACTTTTACCTACAGCTAAAAAGATTTAACTTAAGATTGAAGAGTAAGGGAAAAAACATGCTTTAATATTTCTCAATTAAATGACTATTAGTAGTCAAACAAGTAAATGAATAATGAGCTCTCTTGTAGCAATGAGAATGATTTACAATGACATACAATAGCATGAATAAACCTCACAAATACAATATTGAACAAACAAAAAGTCAAATACAATTTTTATGTATTATTATTCCATTTCCTTAAATTCAAAAATAGGCAAAAGTAATCTTTGGTGATAAAAGTCAGGGTAGTAGCAGTGTGTGTTTGGGAGGGGGGGGCAGTGAGGGATGACCAAAGAGGTTTATCTCCTGAGTTATTGGAAATGGTCTGTTTCTTTAACAAGGCAGTTTTTACACTTGTATATACACTATATGAAAATTCATTGAGCTTTACATGTATGATCTATGCACTTTTATGTGTATTGTGATTTAAATATTTACTTAAAAAAAGAAAAAGTATTTATTTAGCTTCCTGAAGTTTCTATATAGACATTATACAGTGAATCAGGCTTTTTCATATTGTTTGCAACTATAAAATAATGCTTTATATATCATGTATGTGGATATGTGCACACAGTGGAGGTGACAAATAGATTTAAGGGATTAGATCTTGTAGAGAGAATACCTGAAGAACTATGGAAAGAGGTTCCTAACATTGTACAGGAGGCAGTGATCAAAACCATTTCCAAGAGAAAGAAATACAAGAAGGCAAAACAGTTGTCTGAGGAGCTTTACAAATAGCTGAGGAAAGAAGAGAATCAAAAAGCAAGGGAGAAAGGGAAAGATATACCCAACTGAATGCAGAGTTACAAAGAATAGCAAGGAGAGAAAAGAAGGCCTTCTTCAGTGAACAATGCAAAGAAATAGAGGAAAATAACAAAATGGGAAAGACTAGAGATCTCTTCAAGAAAATTAGAGATATCAAGGGAACATTTCACGTAAGGATGGGCATGATAGAGAACAGAAATGGCAAGGACCTAACAGAAGTAGAAGATATTAAGAAGAGGTGGCAAGAATATACAAAAGAACTATACAAAAAAGATCTTAAGGACCCAGATAACCACGATGGTGTGATCATCCACCTACAGCCAGACATCCTTAAGTGTGAAGTCAAATGGGTCTTAGGAAGCATTACCAAAAATAAAGCTAGGTGATGGAATTCCAGCTGAGCTATTTCAAATACTAAAATAATATGCCGTGAAAGTGCTGCATTCAATATGCCAGCAAATTTGGAAAACTCATTAGTGGCCACAGGACTGGAAAAGGTCAATTTTCATTATAATTCCAAAGAAAGGCAGTGCCAAAAACTGTTGAATCTACTGGACAATTGTGCTCATTTCCCATGCTAGTAAGGTTGTACTCAAAAGTCTTCAATCTAGGTTTCAGCAGTATCTGTACCAAGATCTTCCAGATGTACATACAAGCTGTATTTTTAAAAGGCATAGAAACCAGAGATCAAATTGACAACATTCGTTGGATCACAGAGAAAGCAAAGGAATTTCAGAAAACCATATATTGCTGCTTCATTGACTTCACTAAAGCCCTTGACTATGTGGATCACAACAAACTGTGGAAAATTCTTACAGAGATGGGAAACCAGACCACCTTACCTGTCTCCTGAGAAACCTGTATGCGAGTCAAGAAGCATCAGTTAGAAGCTTACATGGAACAACTGACTGGTTCAAAGTTGGGAAAGGAGTAAAACAAGGCTATAAATGATCATTCTGTTTATTTAACTTATATGAAGAGTACATCATGTGAAATGCCAGGCTGGATAACTCACAGGCTGGAATCTAAATTGCTGGGAGAAATATCAACAACCTTAGATAAGCAGATGATACCACTATAATGGTAGAAAGTGAGAAACTAAAAAGCCTTTTGATGACGGTGAAAATGGAGAGTGAAAAAGCTGGCTCAAAACTCTACATTCAAAATATGAAGGTCATGGCATCTGGTCCCATCACTTCATGGCAAATAGATGGAGAATAAGTAGGAGACTGATTTCTTTTCTTGGGCTCCAAAATCCCTGAGGATAGTAACTTCAGCCATGAAATTAGAAGATGCTTGCTTCTTGGAATGAAAGTTATGACAAACGTAGTCAGAGTATTGGGATCGGGTGGAGAGGGAGGTGGGAGGGGGGACCGGGACAGGGAATACATGTAAATCCATGGCTAATTCATTTAAATGTATGACAAAAACCACTGCAAATGTTGTAAAGTAATTAGCCTCCAACTAATAAAAATAAATGGAAAAAAAAAAAAGAAAAAAAAAAAAAAAGCAATGACAGCACTTTCCCAACAAAGGTCCATATAGTCAAAGCTATGCTTTTTCCAGTAGTTATGTGTGGATGTGAGAGTTGGACCATAAAGAATGCTAAGCACTGAAAAATTGATGCTTCAAACTGTAGTGCTGGAGAAGACTTCTGAAAGTCTCTTGGACAGCCAGGAGATCAGACCAGTCAATCCTGAAGAAAATTAAGCTTGAAAATTCATTGGAAGGACTGATGCTGAAGCTGAAGCTCCAATACTTTGGGCATCTGATGCAACAAGCTGACTCATTGGAAAAGATTCTGATGCTGGAAAAGACTGAAGGAAAACGAAGAAAGGAGTGGCAGAGGATGAGATGGTTGGATGGCATCATCAAGTCAACTGACATGAGTTTGAGCAAACTCCAGGAAATAGTGAAGGACAGGGAAGCCTGGTGTGCTGCATTCAATGGGGCTGCAAAGAGTGGAACACGACTTAGTGACTGAGCAACAGCACTGGATATGTATGAGAAATATATGTTCTATGTTAGGGGTACTGTAAAACTGATATCAATTTAGACCACAGTGATAAAAACAGAAAAATAAATCTCACTGGTACTTTCTCTTACTTGAGAATCAATACTCCATTACATAATTTAATCCAAAATTTTGCATTTCAAATAGATTTTGCAACTCCTGGAATGGCATAGCAAAATATGCTAATGCTGAGTCTGGATCAGTCCTTGGGCAAGTGTTGTCACATTATCTAAATTTTATCTGGCTTCCTTCATGGCTCAGATGGTAAAGAATCTGCCTGCAATGCAGGAGACCTGAATTTGATCCCTGGGTTAGGAAGATCCCTTGGAGGAGGGAATGGCAACCCACTCCAGTATTCTTGCCTAGAGAATCCCCATGGACAGAGGAGCCTGGAAGGTCACAGTCCACAGGGTCGCAAAGAATAAGAAAGGACTGAGTGGCTAAACACAGCACAACTTTCATCTAGTTTATTTGTACAATGAGGATAATAATAGTACTTATTTAATTTCCAAGAATATTAGATTAGATAATGTATAAAAAGTCACTTACATATTCTAGGACAGTCTGGACATTCTGACACATTCTAGGAACCTTGAAGAAGTTAGCTACTACAAGCAGTATTGGTTAGACTATACCAAACTGATTTAAATCAAGATATTAAAAAGCTTTTTTACTCATAATCTTCTTTAAATCTTCATTAAAAATCCCTGTATTTATATTATTTTGTTCCCAATTTATACCACATTTTAATTATTATGTTTTACTTCCAAATCTTATTTAACACCATAAAAACAGACAACTTTCTATAATCCAGAACAAGTATTTTTTTTTCCCAATCAGCTCAGTAACTCGGTTCTTTTCTGGTAGGCATGCTCACCTAGGTTATTAAATTATTTTCATGACCCCCTTATTTCTCTCCTCTCCTCCTTTATCCCTTCATCCTAATTCATGAGTTACTTCTATTTTGTTACATTGCTTTTGTTTATCACGGTGGCCATTGAGAGTTTACAGGTCAATCAGAGTAAGCTTGTAAATGTTTAGCTCCGAAGGCTGGTGGGAGGAGAACTACAGATGCCCCAATTTGTGGTGTGGTGGTGTGGTCGCTAAGTTGTGTCTGACTCTTGTGACCCCATAGACTGTAGCCAGCCAGGCTCCCCTATCCATGAGATTTTCCAGGAAAGAATATTGGAATGGGTTGCCATTTCCTTCTCCAGGGGATCTTTCTAACCCAGGGATCGAATCTGGGTCTCCTGCATTTCAGGCAATTTGTAGCATTTACTTATTTTTGCAGTGTAATACTTCTGCTATGATCTGTTTGAAGCAACTTATATGATATTACTGAGCACAGAGTTGGGAAGAGATGCCCACAGTCTGCTCTGGACTGCTACCAGCCAGTTCTAGCACTTCACTGTACACTGAAATCTGAGCCCAGATCTTAAACGCAACAATTCATTTAGATTTGTCTTTTCTCTTACCTTCCTGCCTTCCCCCTTTCTCCTTTTCTCTCCCTCTTTCGTCCTCCTCATTTCTCTCTCAAGAGTCGGATCTTTCCTCCTACAGAAGTCACCTTGAACTTGCTCAGACTATGTGAATTCCCTTTCTCAGTGCCCTGTAAGAAAGCTACATATGGGCCACCATATGGCAAAGTTTTTTGGCTTGCTTCTGAACATCCAGGTCTACATCTGCAGGTCAGATCACTAGGGATATGATGGGCAATTGTCTTCCTTTCATCCAGAATATAAGTTCTTATAATAGATTGGACAATTCACCAACAATTTAAAAACTTTATATGACTAACCTTCATTTGAGATTAATGAAATAAATAGAAGTACACAATATAATCTTTTAAAAAAATGTTCAGTTTCTGACAACGTATGGTTGGCAAAATTACCCAGCAGAATTTGTTTCCAGAGACAAATGCAAAAATTTTGTTAGGAAAACTCTAGAAAACAAAGTTTGTTTTTACTTTTCCTTTTCCTGAACCTAGGACATTGTCAGGAAAATCTCAAATGTTTTCCTAGTGTTAAAAAAAAAAATATTTATTCTGTTGTTTGATGCTTGAAAAGTTATTTTAGAAGTGAGAGAAATTCCCTTTGTGAATTATATATCAAAAAGTTAAAATCTAAATGAAATTTCTTTTCTGTGCTAACTGAATGAAGGGTTTATCTTAACCACAATGGTGAAGGCAAATCTGTCTTTGCTTGTCTTCATTTTCTCAGATCTTCAAAGGTACCAGTCTAGAGTCTTTAGATCTGTTGCCAACATAACAGATTAGTCAGGACATTTCTATTTTTAAAATTGGGTCCCACACCAGCCTACATTCACCAAAATTGGTCCTAGCTTTTTGACATCATTTTCTGTAGAAATAAAACTACAGCTTTTGTGAGTGGCGTTCCAGAGCATCCAAGTTTGCAGGTCAGCATGATATACATTATATATCATTTGAAAGATTTCTCAATTTTTATATGGCTTTAAACTTTAAAAAAATGTCCTGCTTAGCCACAATATGAAATAATAGACTGGAGACTGGTCATTGTATACATATTACTATTGTTAAGGGGGAATATATATCCTACAATAAATCAGTGTTAGGCTCCCAAGTTCAATGATTATACTTTCTCTTTTGCCTGTCTAGTTACTCCTAGGCAAGGACTTCAATCAATTTTGTATGAAGTCAACTGGGTAAAAATTGCAGTAACTGATATTTATCTAAGATGTACTTGGACATGAAGTCACTGCAATCAGTCAGGGCAGGACACAAAAACCAGGGGCAGATCTTCTGCTAATTACAGTGATCTGCCCTCTGATAATCCAGAAATGGTTTCCTAGTCATCTCTATTCTGGCTCTGTCATTCATCATAAGCTCTTCGCCTGTCTTTTATTCACCCATCCATCCATCCATCTTCCCATTACCCTAACTATTCAACAAATACTTATTGAGAAAATTCTGTGAGCCAGGCACAGTGCAATGTGGCCGGACAAGGATTTTATCACCTTCTTGGAATGCTATTAAACTTGCACACTCATCTCACCAATCATTCAGAGGTATCTGAGTCTCTGTGTTCAATTTGGGATCTCTGCTTTAGTTCTACAAAAGTTAAAGAAAATAGGAAAAAAATATGATAGCACTCCTGCAAGCTTCAATCATATAAGATCATCTCTCGATTAATCTCAGAGAAGACACATTACTTTTGTTTCCAAGATTTCCAGTCAGTTTAAGACTGGGGGATGTGAAAAGGCCCAGTTAGTTACACAGCATCTATGGTGTCGAACTGCAACAAGCTAAAGAAATACACTTTTTTAAGTAAAAATTTAATGTACAGTACACATTAAAAGGGCACATGTCATTAGTGTAAAGATCAGTGACTTCACATAGTGCACGTACTAGTGTAAAAGCGGCCTAGATTACAAAAATAGACCGTTTCCAACAACTCAGGAGCCCCTCTCATATTCACTTTGTTCACCATCCTTCTCCCCCACCTTGTGAAGCCTTCTCCCTATATTTTAGAAAGAGGATCAATTATTTCCTTCCCTGCATGCAGTGGGAGATATGACGAGAGCATAGATTTTTTTCAAGCTGGTTCTCACCAAATCCTGCTGAATCTCCAGCAACCTGATCGTTTTGGATCCTTGCTGAAGATGACTCATCCAGCAGGTTCCCAGACACTTTCTTTGAAATTGCAGCCTGTCAGTCTGACTCATAGCACATTGTAACTTGGAGTTCAGTCAAAGCCTCCAACTAACATCCTGTTAGTATAAAAAGAAAGCTTTTGATTTCTTGTTGCCAGTCATCTTAATAAATTTTCTTTTCCATTCAAATAGATCAATGGCTGAATTTCTTGATTTTCTCTTAGGTATCCATTATATCATCTGAATACAAAACTGTATTTTTTTAAAACTACATTTATTGCATTGGGTATTTTTCCATCACCTGGAATCACCAAAACAATATTGAAAAATCACTGTGGCCATTAGAATGCTTGCTGTGTTTTTAATTTTAATAAGAAAAATTTTAATATGCCATCACATATCAGGGCACTAGTGGTAAAGAATCTGCCTGCCAATGCAGGAGACACAAGAGATGCAGCTTCCACCCCTGGGTTGGGAAGATCCTCTGGAGGAGGAAATGGCAACTTGCTCCAGTACTGTTGCCTGGAAAAGTCCATGGTTCCATGGACAGAGGAGCCAGGCGGGCTACAGTCCATGGAGTTGCAAAGACTCAGACACGACTGAGTTACTGAGCACACACACACACACACACACACACACACACATATTTGCTGTTACTTCCTAAAACATACTGGTAAGGTATTGAAGGTTTTTGTAGGCACTAATATGTTTTATCTTCTTTTCCCATGAAATAGATTAAATTTCCCAATACGGAACCCACTTTATAAAACTGGGATATGGAAATTTCCTTTTTATGTCTGCAATCATTTGTTACTTGGCTTAAAACCACTGTTATTCATCTCTTCTCAACATAACTCAAACTGTTCTTTCAAAGATCTCTGAAATTCTCTATATTTCAAATCACTTTCTTAGTCCTCTTTTTCTTCCAATCTGTAGAATTTTTTGTTTGTCTGTACCACTGAGTAGATGAAACTGTTTAAAATAGGGAGTGACACATATTCTTACTATCTCCAGGAATTATCATAACACCTGGCGTGTAACAGATGTTGAGTAAATAACACAGTAACTTATAGGACACTGCTCTGCAAACACAAAAATATTAAATAAATATAAGATGTAACTATATCATTTAGGCATATTTTATAATCACCCCACATCTTTTGTATATGGCTATCTAGTTTTTTAATACCATTTATTGACAAGATTATCCCTCCTCATTGTCTATTGTTGGCAACTTTGTAAAAGATAATTTAAGGATATGTTGTGGACTTTCTTTCTTTCCCATTATCTTTGCATCAGTTTTTATGCTAGTACCATACTGTTTTGGTTATTGCAGTTGGTAATATGATTTGAAATCAGGAAATATGATGCCTCCAGCTTTGTTCTTCTTACTCAAGATTGCTTTGTATATCTGGGGTCTTTTGCGATTCCATACAAATTTAGGATTTTTTTTTTCTTTTTCTGTGAAAAATGCTGTTGGAGTTTTAACAGGGATTGCATTGAATCTATGGAAAAGTTTGTGTAGTATGAAGATTTTAATAATACTAATTCTTTTAATCAATGTAGATTGGATATTTTTCTATCAATATATATATGTCTTTTTCATTTTTTTATCGATATTTTACAGTTTTCAGTAACAGATTTTTTTATATCCTTGGTTACATTTATTCCTAAGTATTTTATTCTTTTTGATGCTATTGTAAAGGAACTATTTCTGGACTGTTTTTTTTTTTTTTTTTCCCAGCTAGTTTGCTTCCAGTGTATAGAAATACAACAGATTTTTGTATGTTGATTTGGATCCTGCAACTTTACTGAATTTGTTTGTTAGTTGTAAGAGGTTTCTTTGTGGAGTCTTCAGAATCTTCTACATACAGGATCATGTCACCTGCAAACGGAGACAAAGAAGACCCCAGAACTCGATGGCTTCACTGATAAATTCTATCAAACATTTAAATAATTTGTATCAATTCTTTTCAAACTCTTTCAAAAAATATATGAAGAGGAAATATTTCCAAACTCATTTTATGAGGTCAGCATGTAGATAAGAACACTATAAAAAGAAAATAAAGGTCAGTATTCATAATGAACATAGATGCAAAAATCCTCAACAACTTACTAGCAAACTGAATTCAGTAGCACATTAAAAGGATCATATACTATGATCAAGTGGGACTTATCCCTGAAACGCAAAAATGATTCAACATTTTCAAATAGATAAATGTGATACATCACATTACAAGAATAAAGGATAAAAATAATGTTGATTATGTCAGTTGATAAATAAGAAGCAACTTAAAAATTCAACATCCTTTCATGATAAAAACTATCAACAAATTAGTGTTTAAGGAATGCACCTCAACATAAAATGTATTTGGATTTATTACTACATCTTATTATGAGTTTCTTAATTTAATATGTTTTTGTATCTTGTGTTTTTTCTTTCCTATCTTCCATTGACTTGGAAATTTTCTTTCTTGTTAGGAAATTTAAACATTCTATTTCTATTGCTGCAGTGGTTCCATCTTACTTAAAATTTTTCTAATACACATTTAACTTTACTTATTCCTAAGAAAATCTAAAGGTAATAAATATCACTATCTTTTTTCAAATATGTGTAAAAATTATATTCCTTTTGGCTACTCCTTTGTACTCACTTAAATCACTAATCAGTATTTAAGTTTTTAAGTATTTACCTTGTTTTTAAACCTTCCAAAAACAGCTATTGTTAGTGGTATTAGCATTTCAATATTTTAAGTTCACTGGTCCAGTTGCTTTGGTCATAGTTTTTTCTTGCCTTTCAAACTTTTCTTACTAATTCAATTTTCTTCTTGCTAAAGCATATTCCTTAGTATGTCTTTCAGGGAGGGTCCATGGGCACCATTTTATTTTTGTTTTTTCGTTTATGAATGCCTATGTCTCCCCAGCAATTAGAAAATATTTTATTGTACTCATACATCTATTTTACCTAATGAGAAATATGATATCCATCTAATTATGTCTCTTTATAAATAATCAATCATTTCTCTCTAGGTTCTTCACATCTTTTTTATCTTTGATACATTATAGTTTCAGAGCACTTTGTCTAGTTGGAGGGACTTGATATATTTTCTTTCAATCTGAAAAGTTGCATTTCTCTTGAATTTGAAACATTAACATTTCTTAGAATGTTATTAACATTTCTTAGAACAGTGTCTCCTTTCAATTCTCTCTTGTCTGAGTTTGAATTTGACAAATGATGGATAATATAGTATAATTCCTTCCTTTTGAGTACTTTCATTGAATCTGTTGTATTTTACTAGTATTTTCTGCAGTTGTGTATTGTTTAACCCACATACGGTTTTTATTTACTTATGTGTAGGTACACATAGTCTCTAAAATTTTTGTCTTTTACTTTTTTATACATTTCTCCTTTTTAGAATTCAAACTTGTCAGACCTGTGGCCCTGAAAGATCAATGCTCACTGACATTTAAATACCAACTATCTCTCTTTTTTTTTTTTTAGTTGGAGGCTAATTACTTTACAATATTGTAGTGGGTTTTGTCATACATTGACACAGGAGAGGGAGGTGGGAGGGGGGACCGGGATGGGGAACACATGTAAATACCAACTATCTCTTAAGAATACATGCTTCAGATATCCCCGTGGGTTGGAACAGTTGTCTACAAAACTCACTTCTTCAGCTATGAGCACTCTCAACATTTTTGCCACTTGGTACCATTGAGTTTAATTTTTTTTTAATACCCTGATATTTCATTCAACATTTCTATGTATTTTTATGGGTGAGAGAAGGGGGACTTATCCCAATGTTTTTTCAACTAAATTTAACAAAAATTTTCCCATTTAGGTTTTTTTTTTTTTTTTGCAGAGTTTGGCAATGCTTTATTTTTTACCGTAGCTTTTATACCCTAAGTTAGTACATTTCTTTTTTTTTTTCATTTACTTTTATTAGTTGGAGGCTAATTACTTTACAACATTGCAGTGGTTTTTGTCATACATTGAAATGAATTAGCCATGGATTTACATGTATTCCCCATCCCGGTCCCCCCTCCCACCTCCCTCTCCACCCGATCCCTCTGGGTCTTCCCAGTGCACCAGGCCTGAGCACTTGTCTCATGCATCCAACCTGGGCTGGTGATCTGTTTCACCCTAGATAATATACATGTTTCAATGCTGTTCTCTTGAAAAAATACTTCGTCAGTCATCCATTTTTTTCCACAAGAATGTATCTATACCTCATTACATGATTTCTAACCTGAGAATAGTGCTATAATATATGGTCTAGGAACCATTTTTCTCTAGGACAACATAAAGCAGGTAAAATGTTATATTCTGAGCTTAAAAAATAAGTTAAACTAAACAACTTAGTATAATACAAAATTCTATGAGGAAAGTGTCCACTGATAAAACTTTAAGATGAGAATGACTATTTTACCATTTCTCTTTATCCAATGTCTTATTTAGCGAGAGCTTTTAGTATATAATATTGATGTTTACTTTATAGAAGTATGGTTTTTGTTGGGGATCATAATTTTGATGGACAAAGAAACAATATTAATAGAGACCAAGATAAGATGGATTATTCCATTAAGCAAACAAACCATGAGGATGAGTTAATTACATAGTTAAAACAATACTGGCATTCTGAGTTAGTGAATATGCTAATTTATGTAGTGCAATTGATGCAAAGAATTAACCATAATTACATTTGGTAAACCTTGAAGCTTAGGAAACAATCCTAAACATTTTTATTCAAATAATTGCTCAGCACCATGAGTACATCTGTCAATTACTTGTTAATTGACTGCAATAAGACTGTGTAACTATCCCATCTGTCACCAACACTCATTCCAAATACTAGTTGATCCCTTAGTGTTAAATACAAATTGACCTGTTCATTCAACAAATTTTTATGTTCTTGATTCAATTATGCCACTTTGCCACTCTTTTATACTCACCACATACCTGGATTTATTTTTGCCATGGTAATAATTATAGGACTTCCCCATAGCTCAGATGGTAAAGAATCTACCTGCAATACAGGAGACCTGGGTTTGATCTCTGAGTCAGGAAGATCCCCTGGAGAAGAGAATAGCAAACCACTCTAGTATTCGTGCCTGGAGAATCTCATGGACAAAGGAGTCTTGCAGGTTATAGTCCATGGGGTCACAAAGAGTCGGACACAACTAAATGACTAACACACATATACAAGGTAATAATTGTGCCAATAAATATCAAAATTTACATCATTCAGCAACTATCATCCTCTTCACTCTAAACATAGCTTCAGAATGGATTTTTTTAAGCCATATTATTTTATTTAGTAGTCAGAGTAATTTTTTTGCTTATAATTTTTAACTCAAATTAATAAAAGTATTTTTAAATACTCACATCTAATAGTTGCAAACTTATTAGGAATGAAGCAAAAGTGTAAAAATCTTCAATGTCATTTTGATTAAAATACCCTGAAACCAAAACAACTCTGTATTCATTCAAAGGATAAAATAAACAAAGGGATGCTCAAAGCTGCACATGTGGAGATGTTTTTATTCTTTGTCTAAACAGGAGATTCTGTACAAATTATTCCCATTAAAGCTAGTGATAATCTTGATTATAACTTCCCTAGGGTCTCAGTAGGAAATTCGAAGCTGGCATTTTAAAAGTTATCTAAAGATGCTATGCTATAGAATAATTTGGATGTTAACAACCCAGAATTTACTTAAATGGCTTTAACGTTCCATACAACATGCAAGCTAATCATCACTTACAACTAGCAGTACAAATGTGGTACCAGAAATTAGGCATTTATTATTGTAGATACTGTAGTGTGCTTCACGAGCTCCTCCTTGGGACTGAAACACTCATTTTATTCATTGCTGGGTATGTTGGTGGTCAACAGCTATCTGATTAGTCTTTCTCCAGGAATCAGCTTAAGCCAAAGAAAATAGGTTGGCCCAAAGTTAGCCCCCACCCCCAAGGGTGGCCTGCACTGAATGGCTGATAGATACAGAATATAAAAACCTGGCTCCTTGCCTTGAACATAAAACTCTGCAGAGTCGTCTCAAGAGGAGCACTTCCTATGAGATGGTCCAAGGCCACTATAACAATTGCATCATAGCTCACCTTCTTACCCTGTGCAACATATCTTCAATCATTTTTCCTAGTTATTGCCTAAAGCAATCCTCTGCACATAAATTTCAGAGAATCGGGGTCTATTCCTTAGGAAACCTATCCTATGGCACTAGCATCCCTTGACTTTTGTGATGTTTTAGTAATATCTTGTGTACTGCATGAAAAAATTTCACAGTGACTAGAAGTGGCTAGAAAGAAAGAACTAAATGACTTACATACCCTAATCTTTGAAGCTTAGAAAATAACAAGCAAGCTGAGGACATTCAGAAATACATTTTTAGTTAACAGGTTCAGCAGGAAACTGTTTCAGGCACTCACAAACACTTTTCTCAAAACAGAGAATAAACTTTCTACTGAAAGACTGTAACTATAACTGGAATAACTGGAAAAGAAGATGATGCATTTTGTAGTAGCATTTCATTAACATAGTGTATGCACTTCCCCTGAATGAAAGAGATGATTTGTCAGAGAAATGCTTCATTATTTAAAAAACAAAAACAAAAACAGGAAAGAAATGCAGTATTAATATTAGCATATTAATCAGAACATTTAGGTAAGATACCTCTAACAGTTATATGTCATTCACAAATATAAAACAACTTGGGTTCTGGCAGTGAAGTCAGGTCAAGATAAGGAGAGTTAAGTTAAATCTAAGTTCATTCCTTGATAGTCTAGTTTTCACTATGGCTATTGAATGCTAGATCATTTTTGTGCTTGTTGAAATGGCAAAGAAAAGTAGCAAATCCATTAGAAATTCCATTTAAAGAATCCTGAATTCTGGGACATTTTAGCACCTGCCTCTTCCACAATTTGAGAATCTCTAAGGAAGCAGCTCATTTATACCACCTAAGCATTGCTGCAGTCATAGATTATGCAACTATAATTTGTTATATAAATGAAGTCTACCACACCCAATATAAGTACACTTACAAGATGTTTCACTGATCTCAGTCATTGGGAAAGCAAAACTCCCTGTTGGTGAATTGGAAACCAACAAGTCAGCATCACATTTTTTCAATATTTGTTTACTCAGATCACAGATTTAAAAAAAAAAAAAAAGCATTTTTGCTTTTCCAGGAGGACAGAATAAACACACTAGCCATTAAAAATTGTGATTAATCATCAACAGCTGTTCATTATGTAACTCTATATATGGACTAAAACATACCGTCTTCAGGAACTGCATGTCTATTAATCCTGCTTAGGGTTGTGAGAGTATATAGTTTGTGCTAATAAACAAATAGAATCCATTGAATTAGTATCCTACAACTGAAGTTTAGCTCTCTTTCATTCTAATTGGTAGTGAGGAGAAAAGCATAGCTTTATGTAAATCATGTGTATAAATTCATTCTGTAAATACAAGCAGTTACATCTTGTTTATAATAGATCTGTTTTATGTATGTGTGTAGTACTATAACAAATCTCAAACCTACCAAAAACTGAAGTGATATAAAGGTCAGTATATCACTTATAAAGGTCCATCCAGTCAAAGCTATGGTTTTCCAGTAGTTATCTATGAATGTGAGAGTTGGAATATAAACAAAGCTGGGTGCCAAAGAGTTGATGCTTTTGACTTGAGGTGTTGGAAAAGAGTCTTGAGAGTTCCTTGAACTGCAAGGAGATCCAACCAGTCAATCCTAAAGGAAATAAGTCCTGAATATTCATTGGAAGGACTGATGCTGAAGCTGAAACTCCAATACTTGGCCACCTGATGCGAAGAACTGACTCACTGGAAAAGACCCTGATGCTGGGAAAGACTGAGGGCAGGAGGAGAAGAGGATGACAGAGGAGATGGTTGGATGGCATCACCGACTCAGTGGACATGAGTTTGAGCAAGCTTCAGAAGTTGGTGATGGACAAGGAAACCTGGCGTTCTGCAGTCCATGGGGTCGCAAAGAGTCGGACACGACTGAGCGACATGACCCTAACTGAACTCAAAGGCCAATAACTTACACTTCTCATTGACTTAATTTTGTATATCAAGATAGAAGGAGCAATCAGAAGCTTATTCTTGAGTCAACAGAAGGCTCAATTAACGTCGTTATCAATAATGATAACCAGGTAAGAAATTTGGAACATATAAATCTATGTTACTAAAAAAGGAATCTAAAAAACAGACCACGGAAGATAAAGCATTAGTTTCAAACCTTGTGACTAGAAAGAATTCAATGTGTAAGAATGACAGCCTATTTTGTGATAATTATCAGATCAAGTAATCTCACTTATAGCCTTAATTTTTAGACTTTATTTTTTTTCTTTTAGGGCATTGTCTTTGAAAGACCATGATTTGCAAGTAATTTTATTCAAGAGCAATGCATTTGAAGCCACTACTTTGTGTATAGCATTTAGTTGTCATGGGGATAGTAAGAAGATTAGAACAAAATCTTGCACTCAAGGAGATTCTAGTCTGGGGATGGAAAGATAAGTGAAGGAACAATGGCAATAAAATAAGGATAAACACTATAATAAAAGCACAAATAGGAATGCTAGCACAGAGAAGTAGAAAATTAATTCTGCCAAGGTCAAGAGAAGGTGTGGTTAAAGCTAAGAAATGAGAAACTGAGAAAAAGTGGAATTTTTCCAGACAGTCATGATTTGGAAGAGAATTTAAGATACAAGAGCACAGGGGGCTAAACCGTGGAGGCATGACGTGCCTGACAAATTTTAGAATAAACCAAGGGAAGGTGAGGCTGGAATGACAAGCTAAAACCTATATTAAAGTATAATATTTATGCTCCTACATTATTTTCCATCTTTCAATTTTCCATGGCCTTTACATTAAAAATAGCATTCCAAACAATGAATTAGTAATGATGGCTCTAGATCAATCTGGTCAATAAATGCCAAGAAAAAAAAGTGTCGATCAACTTCAAAATGGTTTGATCTCTGAGCATCTCATTAAGATGTAGTGTGTCACAGAATTCCACTGAGTTGAGAATCAGGAAACCTGGATCTCTCCAGTAGACTAGATAAATCATTTCACTTCACTGTCTGTCAGCTTTCTACTCATCAGTAAAATGATGGTTGAGGTTCAATTTTGCCCAAAGGTCTCTTGCAGCTCTGAAAGTCTGATTCCTATTGAACTGAGTTTCAACCCTAAAAGAAAATCCATTAGAGGGAAATTGTTTTTTTAAAAAGGAGAAAGGCAAGTTAAGCGAAAATACAACAGGCAAAGATTTAGAGGTCAGATGGAGAACATATTGAATATGAGAAGGAAATGCCATATTCTTTTAAAAGTCAACAATTTCTGTTAAATGGCAGATCCTGCTTTTTCCAAAGGCTGCATGTAGAAAGTTTATTGAAGATAATTGAAGTATATTTGCAAATTTCCCTTTCATCTAATCATGAATATGTAGAGAATATGTATTTATTCCAGCTATGAATTTCTATGTATCTCTAAGCTCTCTGTTTGGGGGGATTTTTAAAATTTATTTTTTTATAATTGGGGGCTTCCCTGGTGACTCAGCTGGTAAAGAATCTGCCTGCAATGCAGGAGACCTGCGTTCGATCCCTGGGTTGGGAAGACCCCCTAGAGAAGGGAAAGGCTACCCACTCCAGTATTCTCACCTGGAGAATTCCATGGACATGTATAGTCCTTGGGGTGGCAAAGAGTCAGACATGACTGAGTGACTTTCACTTATTTTTAATTGGAGGATAATTGCTTTATAATATTGTGTTGTTTTCTGCCATGTATCTGACATGAATCAGCCTAGGTATGCATGTGTCCCCTTCCTCTTGAACCTCCCTCCCACCTCCCACCCCATCCCGCCCCTCAAGTTCTTCACAGAGCACTGGCTTTGAGTGAGGGAAGGAGAGGGAGGGACATCTGAGAAGTAACATTGAAACATACATATCATCATATGTAAAATACATAGCCAGTGGGGGGATTTTTATAAGTAAGATTTCTAAATGTTGGTAACACATTCTTGTAAAAGGCAACACAGGACAGAAAAAGCACTGACTTTGAAATCAGATGCTCCTGCCTTTCCATCCTGGCTCTGTGACTTCTCAGTTGCACAGCCTTGGGCAAACACCACACCTTCTACTTAAGCCTCAGTTCCTAGATAGGCAGCAAAAGGGTAAAAATGTTGAACCACCTCGTGTAGTTAATTATCCGGATACCTGGAAGAAGGGTGGACTCAACACGTGCTAATGCTTTTTACTTTGTAATGATATCTACATACCTTGTTTTCCATCATGCTGCATTAGACTCCACTCTAAATTATGGTAACTTTTAGAGGAGACCTAACTTGAGTTCTTCAAAAATAATTCAAGAAATTAAATTTCAAAACACTGATAAGTTTAGAACTAAACCAAACCTTCTGTCCTCCCTTTTATGACTCAGAACAGTATCATACAGCATCCAGATATTTATTACTACATTGATTTTAATTCTCTGAGGTTGAGCCATATGTATATCAATCTTTTCTAGATGCAAACATCTTTTCTATATATATAAATGAAACACTGGGCTTCTCAGGTGGCTCAGTTGTAAAGAATCTGCCTACCAATGCAGGAGACACAAGTTCAATCCCAGGGTCAGAAAGATCCCCTGGAGAAGGAAGCAGAAACCCACTCCAGTATTTTTTACTAGAAAATCCCATGGTCAGATGAGCCTGGCAGGCTCTAGTCCATGGGATTGCAAAAATGTCAGACATGACTTAGCAACTAAACAATAGCAACAAACTAAACACCAGGGCTTTGGACTAACAAAGCCCTAGCATGTTTCCATAAAAATCATAGACAAAGACAGAATTCCTCTTAGATTTGATGTTATATGAAATTGTATTCAGTAAAGTATTTAATTCATGAGCAATCAATCATAATTTGGAAGAGATTATTCTTGTTCCACATGTGGGCATGATTTTAGCCAACTCTTCTTTATTGGAATTATTGTTAAAGAGAAATATGTATGTGTAATCTTAATTTTAAAAGGTGACTATCTAAAATATCATATCCTGTATAAGAATGTCCTTTCAGGCATTTTTGAGTAACTAGTATATTCAAGGGACCCTGAGAAGAGGCACAAAAGTGTAAGTCCCAGTCACTGGCCTAAGAGCTTATTGGGCAATAGGACAAATAAGATATTTACTAATGATAAGGGTGGTTCAAGACAGTTTGAAAGAAGCCTATGAGTGGAAATGGTAATAAATGCTATGAAAGAGCAGAGGAAGGAGAGATCCTGTCAGACAGTGTGATCAAAGCAATCTTGACAAATGTGACTGGGCTTGAACTTGATCTGAAACAATGAATAGGATTTTGACAGATGGTGAGGAGGTGAAGTGCCAAGCAATGCAAGTAAACAGGAGAGCAGAAGCTATGTGAAGGCCCATAAATTATGAAGGAAATTAACATCTAAAATCAAGGCAGTCAATTAATTTAAACTTTAGGAATTTTCAACAAAGAAACCTGTTTAAAGGAATGTGGACCAGTGCCATGTATTGTGATGACTCAAACAGACTGACATATAATTTAACTATATTTTTAACACATAGAACTCATAAGATTTAAGATAGAATTTTCCATGATGCATTGAAAAAATCCTATTTTTTTTCTACTCAATGGCTTGGGGGGATGTTTTTTGATTATAGAAAGGAGCAGAAGCATTGACTCATCTAAGAAACATAAGTATTACATATTAAATTCTTTCCACACAACCTTAAATAAGAGCGTAAACAGGCAGTTGATACTCTGCCGTCCCATTCCAAAAATATTTGAGCATATTGTTTTGAAACTTTCTCATCTTTCATCTTTCTTCCCTAAATTTTTCCTAACTGCCACCCTTTAGGCAGGTATTGCTATGGAGTACATTAATTAGAGAATGTTCAGAAGGACATGACTTCTTTTTCAACATTAAAAAAAAAAGGTTTACAGATAAATATGCACTTCAAAGAAACTTTTAAAAATCTTTTCTTAAATAACTGAATCTCTTTCTTTTTAACTTTATGTCAGGTTGACATCAAAAGCATACAATTATTGAATTGTTTCTCCTGTTCAGAACACTTCAGCTGGCAGTCACTTATATAGTTTGTTTGAAAGATTTATGAAGTGAATGAAAAAGATCTATTTAGGCTGATTTTCTCGTCCAAGGACAATCTGAGGGAGTCTTGCCCAGGGACAATGGGCAGTGCCTACAATGTCCATCTAACCTGAGGGCAAGAAAATGAGTGTGCCCATGCCGAAATAACCCATCTGTAACCTGCTGTTTTAATTACTGGGAACTGCAGTACAAATGATACAAATAACAATGTTAGAGCTTAAGAAGGGGAAATTATCTTAATTGACCTTGGTAGAATTTCTGTCTTAAAATAGATGAAATATATCAATTTTCACAGGTAGTATAAACTCTGTTCTAATTAGAAACTTCATTTCCTAAGTAGTAAACAGTGTCAGAGTTAAAAAGCTTAAAAACAAGTTATTTGACAGACTGATATTTATAATGATATTTATATTCTTTCTGTTCATAATTTTTAAATTTCATCTCTTATCAGTTTTGTCTTTATCTTATAAAAATGTATGAGTAAGCTCCAGGAGTTGGTGATGGACAGGGAAGCCTGGCATGCTGCAGTCCATGGCGTCATAAAGAGTCAGACACAACTGGCAACTGAACTAAACTGAACTGTAAAAGAAAACAAGTCACTAAATGGAAGTCCAGAAGTGAAAGTTAGCATTGCGGACAGCTTCCACATCTCTGTGGGATGTTTTTTCACATACTCAGGCATTCCTATTCCTCAAGGAACAAAAGAGTAGAGTGGCTTCCTTGAAAAGAGTCACTGACAGGTGAGTTCAAATGTGTAAAACCTATACTTATGCACTTTCATCAATTGAAGCATATTGAGGTAAAAATGGATTTTTTCCTGTGTTTCCTGTGTCAAGCATAAGTAAGACTTCAGAGCCTACCAACGATGTCTGTTACTCTCTGTTCAACAGGTGCTTAAGCTAGTAACAAAGAACAAAACATATCCCCCTTTGAAAATGTGAGATCACAAAGATGAAACCACAGAGCTTAAATAAACTCTAGTGAAGATTTGTATTCAAATGCCATATCAAACTACCTTGGAAAAATATGAGAAATATATTTCTCTGGTATTTAAAAATTAAAACATAATAGTAAACTAATGATACTTAGATTATATTGAAACATCTTGATTTGCAGTGAACCTGTTCTCAAGTTTTTAAAATTTGATCCAAGAAGTGCCATCATTCATGTGATCATTTCAGTGTCCACTTATCTCCCTGTTGTTATGTGTGTGCTTAGTCCAGTCTGACTCTTTGCCACCCTATGGACTGTAGCCTGCGAGGTTACCCTGTCCATGGAATCTTCCAGCAAGAATAGTGGAGTGGGTTGCCATTTCCTTCTGCAGAGGACCTTCCTGACCCAGGGACTGAACCCATGTCTCCTGTGCCTCCTGCATTGCAGGCAAATTCTTTGCTGCTGAGCCATCGGGGAAGCCCATATTTATCTCCCTGCAGCTCTTCCTTCATTGACTTATTCAGCCTAAATATACTCACCAAGCAAGGTTATATCATGGTGAAAAGGTAAGCGCCTTGCCCTTCATAGTTTTGGAAAAATCATTAATAGATATGCAAAGAGATGACTACTGTAAAGGAAATGAGTCTTTTTGTTAAACTATAGCTTCTTCAGCATAATCATTGTCTTATTTTACAGACAGACAGGAGGAAACAAGACCATGTACAGGTTGATGGAGCAATTTGTGCAAAGGCCCAGAAGCTTTGCTAAAGAGGCAAGATATGAATATGACAGAGATTTGGTACAACGGGAGCACAGTGGAGTCAGGAGAGGAAAGGGTCTGCGGAGACAGATGTAAACTGTCCTAAGAGGTCTTGTGGAAATTCTACACAGGAGTGAAACAGAGGAGTCCAGGGAATAAATGAACTGGGCAGAGAAAGTTTAAATGAGAGGCGGGAACTCCGGTTAGATTTTCCAGTCTGTGTTATACCTATTCAAATTTCAATAGAAAGATTTACATTGAATTCTGCAAAGAGCAGGAACCTACACCCTCAAATTCTAGAATTCAGTGTTTTCTTTATCATTTGTACTCTATCAAAACTAAACACAACAGCAGCTGTATCACTACAAGACTAACCAATGTCTGTGAACATAATGGACTTGAATTGTGTAAGTCCCTTTGGGGCAGTACTGTTATGATCATAAATTATAATTAAAATCAGGGTCAGGGGTCCACAACATAAAAGGAAAAATAATTTTTAAGTGCTTTCAGATCTTTTAAGTGCTTTCAAATGTGTGAGTTTATGCTTTAAATTTTGTTTGGACACTGATTAGAGGGCCTGTTTTTATTTGCATATGGTTAATGATTCACATTACAAGAAAGAATTAATATTTTTACCTTAGCCCTTTCTTTACCCTCAAAATAAAACAATCAAGTATATATTTCTTGATTGATTTAATGTGTAGAAAGCAAAATGCTAGCCTGTATTACAGATGCAGGCATATTTCTCCCTCCACTCTCTCACTCCCTAAAACATTATTCTTTTCTGCCTTCGCATTGCTTTGCTTGTATTTTTACTCTTCCATGAAACACTGCTCTTCTTCCCTCTGCCTTTGGCCACTTGACTGCCATTTGTTTTTCACCGAGTTGTTGTATCTGCTTTCTGTTGAAATCTTCTGATTCTTCCCTAGTTTGGGGTCCACCTTTTGATTCCCAATGTCCTTCTGATTATCTTTCTTAAGGGGCATTTTTTAAGTGAAATTGTAATTCTTTGACTGTTTTCCTGAACTAAGCTGTAAATTTCTTGAGAACAGGATCATGTATGAACACAATTTTTATCTATGCCATCACTAGTAAAATGGCAGGCATGTAACAGGCTCTCAATAAATATTGAATTAAATAGAAATCACCATAAGAAATACAAAGTGCCAATGAAATTACACAACTGTTATTCAAATTATTATGCATATTACAGGATTTATTAGTTTATCTAAAGTCATTTTCTTTTAAAATTCAAACAGGAAGCTGTTTTTTTAAGTTGATACAAAAATCTTTGCTTAGCTTAGCTTTCCAATGGTTTAGTATGTCAGAGAGATTAACTCACATTGTTGCTGAACCTTTAAATTGAAAAGCAAAATTAGGATATTTTACATATTTATAATATATAAGATGTTCATAAACATATATAAATAATAGTGGGTTTTCACTTTTATGTAATACTGATAGTCAGGTAATATTGCTTTCAATTATTGCAATTAGCATCAGACGTTTCCAAAAACAGGAACTGAGATGATTAGGCAATAAATCAAACTAAAATAAAAATAATACATTATAAAAATTGTTCTGCATTTGAGAGTTTGGTGATTAGTTTTTGTTTTCTTAGCCTTAGAGGAAATGTTTAGACTTAAAGCTAAAGAGAACTAATAATTACTTAAATTATTCAATAAGTTATTTGCAAAGGAGCTGTCAGCTTCATCATTAGAGAATTCTCCTTCTCAGTTGGTGGAGAGGCAGCTATTACAGGTCCTTTGAAGACCTCTGGTGGTAAAAAGGAAGCATTGTTCACCTCCTGCTTCACAATTCATGAAGTTAAATTTCCCTTGGGGCCCGTAATTTCTGATATTTAACTTCTCTTTTTCACAGATATAATTCAAAACCTAACAAAGTTTGCCAAGGTACGTACTTGTGTTCTATTACTTGAATCTTAACTTTTTCAACTGTATAATGAGTGAACAAAACCATTAAGAACAGCAAAAGCCAAAACCATTAATCACAGTGAAGATAGTCTATCAATTGAGACAGCGTCAAGCTTGAAGATTTAGCAGAAAAAGGAAAGGCAAATTTCTTCTTTAGTGTTTCTGAGTATAGAAACTGGACTGAAAATGAAGGCAGTTTTCCAGTTCAGTGTAACAATGCTCTGCCAAACATGAAAAGGAACATTTACAAAGTGGAGTTTTTAAACTCCAGCTGAATAACCATGTGTCAAGCAAGCTATAGAAGGGAGCTATATATGGGACACATGACTTCTGTAGGTCTTCTTGTTTCAATATTTGAGAATTTTCCATCTATAATTGAACCACCTTTGCAAACAAATTCATATTTATAGCTTGTCATTGATATGAATCATGCATGATTATAAACTTTGTTTACGTGTAAACTTCGGCAAAGGGCTTCTCAGTGGTAAATAATCTGCCTGCCAATGCAGGGGACATGAGTTTGATTCATGGGTTGGGAAGAACCCCTGGAGAAGGAAATGGCAACCCACTCCTGTATTCTTGCCTAGAAAATTCCATGGACAGAGGAGCCTGGTGGGCTACAGTCTGTGGGGTTGCAAAAGAATCAGACCAACCTAGTGACTAAACAACAGCAAATTTAGGCAAATTCTCATCTCAGTCTGGGCCTCAGCTGTCTCCTTTGAAAAAATGAAGGGGTGTCTCCTTTGCAACCCTGGAAATGTTTGACTAAAATTCTGAGCATCAGACATTTAGTGCAGTGCCATACTCATTGGGTTTGAGATGGGCCTAGTTTTAAGTTACATCTCTAACATAATTATTTGGTCATACAAATTAAATTCCCTGAGATTCAAATATGTTGTCTGTGATTTGGGAGCCATATCCCAAAACCTGCCGAGTGCTTTAATTCCTTCTACAATATCACCTTCAAATAGAGAAAATAGAGATTGCTATCAAATTATTTTCAATATATCACTGAAATCTGTCTTCCTAAAATTTTTATCCATTAACATAGATAACTCTTAGAAGACAAGTGTCTTCTCCTTCTTTGTTTCACTACTATAAATGCTTAAGAAGTTGTTCCTCCTAGTTAATTATTAATAAAAATTCCTCGGGTTCTCATTTGATATAATTTCAAGTTTTCTTACTGTTCTTACAATCCTTCTATAAACCGTCTCCAGTAGGCTGACATAAATTTAAAATAGAGCACAGAGCAAGATAAAAGATTATTACAGTTAGCGAAAGGCTGTGAGCTTTCTTCTCTGATAGATTCAAAACTTTATCCACTGGGACTGATCCAGCCAAAATGAGAAAAAAAAGGAATAGAAATAAATAACCTTTCAAAATTCATTTCAGCCTCACATTACAACTGCATGAATCTCCCATGTAGGGGCCCCATTTTCAAAGGAACAACTTGGGTCATACATTCAAAATGAATTTGCAGGTTCACATCACACATTGTCAGTGGCATAGGAAACTTCTTGTAAAATCATTTTTATAGAAAACTAAATTTCCCAAGGTTTTACTGATTTACTAGTTTCTAGTGAATGAAATAAAAAGGTTATATTTCCTATCTCTGCCTACAGTGTTTCCCTTATATTGCAACATTTTACTGTAGATATCTATGTTTAATTTGTATTTTTTTCTTTATCTCATTATTACTTACATAGAAATCCTCTGTCAAGCTAAGTCTTACTTCATAATAATAATCTGATAATACAGATATCATTAGGGAGTGGAAACTTATAGAACAGAGGTGAAAATAGGATTATAAAATGAGATTATAGAAAAAAGGTATCATGGTCCAGAAAAGGCCTCTGGTTACTTCAACAGAGAATATTTAGGCCTTCTGGGAAAGATTCAATGTCCATATGTTGTTTCCAAAAGATAACCATTTGGTACCATGTTAATAAGGAATAAAAAACAGGCTTCTGAAAGGACTAATAAAAAATTCAATCAATGTAAACATTAAAAACCTTCATCTGGGGTAAGAACCAGATAACCAACATGATGATTAAGACTCTGTCTTTTGCTTCACTATGGGAAAGACAAGAGCTACAAAATAGAGCTTGTATTGAAAACCCAGTTTCAGTATAGTAAACTTTCTGCATTTCTGTCCCCTTATTTGTCATAAACACCTTACCTTGGGGAATTTCTGTGAGGATTAAAATAGGCTACAAATGATAAATCTTAGAATATGCATGTCTCAAGACCAAATATTTATAAGACTAGACAGATTTTCTTTTAAGTAGAAGAAATAGGAGAGCTAAAAAATTGTCATGATTTAACTACATATATCACCTCAAGATTGGCATTTTATTGTACAGAGATTACCTTTCCCACAAGTGAAATGATTTGGAAACAAATACATAAATTTAACAATTATTATGCAGCTCAATGTTGAAAATCTGTTATTTTAAAATTTAAGGGCCTTAATAAAAACTGTTTCTGTTAATATGTCCTATCCCCCAAAAAGGGGTGGGGGGGAAGGTTCTTCTCTGATAGCTCAGATGGTAAAGAATCCGCCTGCAATGCGGGAGACCTCGGTTCGATCCTGGGTTGGGAAGATACCCTGGAGAAGGGAATAGCTACCCACTCCAGTATTCTAGCTTGGAGAATTCCATGGACAGAGGAGCCTGGCAGACTGCGGTCCATGGGGTCGCAAAGAGTTAGACACAACTGAGTGACTTCCACTTCCTACTAAAAAAAAAAAAAAAAAAAAAATATATATATATATATATATACTTGACTAAGCTGTACATGTATATAAAGATTACTCTTTGGAGACTGATACAAGCATTAGAGTCAAATTGTATTTATGGTTTCAGCTCTCAGCATCATGATTTGCCTGATTATATCTAATAAAAACAATTCACATTTTATAATAGGTGCTAAAATTGTTTGCTGTAACACTACAAATTGAAATTTATTAGACTATGTTTTAGAAATATACATGTGTCATTCACTAGGCCTGAAATGGTAAGATTCTTCAGTAGAATGCTATCATTAGCACCCTCTAATCCAAATAATCATGTTATCCATATGTGTACCTATTTGGGGAGGAAGTTATTATACTTTTCTCAGTACTCAGAATTGTCTCTATTAAAGTAATTAGACATGGATATTTCTAATGAATGAACAAAATCAAAATAAACATGGTGCTATTTGAGGAAAAAACAATAAAAAGCAAGATTTAAAGAAATGTAACATTTTAAATATAGAAAAAAAATCACCCTTTAATTCTGAAATACTCTTTAAAAAAAATACTAGAAAAATCTCATAGAGTTGGCGAAATAATTATAATCTTAATTTTCAAATGTAGTTCAGAGAATTTGGGTGTATAATCACATATCACATTCTTAGCAAGGGGCAGGGCTGGAACTTGCACCCAGGTCTTCAGTTCCAAAATCATAAGGTTATACTTCAGAGAAAAATTCATAGTAGGCTACTATAGACATGTTGAAAACAAAGCACAGGTCTCAGAATCCTCGTTACTGCATAGTGTCCATATGTCTTGTTGAAATAATTTAGTAAGCTTCATGGCTTCCAACAACCTCATAACAGGTTAAACATCTGCAGCCCTTTTTGTCCTCTTTTCAATATTTAGCTTCATACTGAAGAGAAGGCACCCAAGAGAATTTCCATGGTCGTGGAGATAGTCTACATCTGCATTATCCAAATAGTAGCCAATACCCACCATGGGATTATTGAGAACTTGAAATGTGGCTAATATGACTAAGAAACTGAATTTTTTGTCTTATTTTATTTTAACTGATTTTAATTTAAAATGCCACTTGTGGTTGATGGCTACCGTATTGTAAAATGCAGGTATAGATAATATAGTGTTGTGGCTCTATATTTTGAGACTTGTTTCTTCTAATGTATAACAATGAAAGATATCAAGTTTTTAAAAAGAAAATTAAAAGAAACAGTTGAGATCTGAAATAAGACAACCATCTCTGCAGCATAGATATGGAATCAAAACACAACCATAGGACAGCAAAGTGAGTCTGCAAGAAGTCAGGGCCAGCTGGGAATTCCCAGCTCAGGAAGTATGAAAAACTTGAAGTGATCCACTTCGGCTTAGGCAATTAAGTAAGCTTCATCCTACTCACGATTTAGCCAATTGTCTCAATCTGTGACGAATCTTTGCCTGAGGTTAAAGCTTAGTTTAAGCAAGGAAAGAAGAAGCAAGCAAACGCAGCCTAGAGGTCAGGTTATGGGCTCTGTTATCATCTAGCTTAGTGACTAGGCATTCCAGTTCTCCTGAATCTCTGAGGAACAGAGGCCCTATGTCACAAATACAAGACTAGTTGTTTGGAGAGCTTTGGTGTGTTTGTATGGGAAAACACTGCAGCACTGTGAATAAGGAGGGGGTAGAAGCAGGTGAGATAGAATAAAATCTTCCACTCAACATAAGCCTGTAAATTATGAATAGGAAGATAGTCTAAAACCTTAAAAACATAGCTGATAACATTTACTCTAGATAAAATGAAAACAAGGCAATCTGAAAATATCTTTTAAAATACTAATACATATGTTTAACATCTATACCAAGCATAAGGAAGAGATAATACTCGTTAAAACAATCAAGAAATTATGAAACCAACCTGAAGATATTATGCAAGAATGGGTAAGTTTAAAGAACAAAATAGAAATTCTAAGAAATGATAAAATAAATTCATTGAAACTGGAAACTTAAAATAAGGTCAACCCCAATTTGAAGTATTATAAAGAGAAAATTGGTAAATTTAAAGATGATATATAAAAATTCATCCAAAATGTAGACTACACCCCAGTGTTCATCACAGCACTGTTTATAATAGCCAGGACATGGAAGCAACCTAGATGCCCATCAGCAGACGAATGGATGAGGAAGCTGTGGTACATATACACCATGGAATATTACTCAGCCATTAAAAAGAATGCATCTGTATCAGTTCTAATGAGATGGATGAAACTGGAGCCCATTATACAGAGCGAAGTAAGCCAGAAAGATAAAGACCATTACAGTATACTAACACATATATACGGAATTTAGAAAGATGGTAACGAAAACCCTATATGCAAAACAGAAAAAGAGACTCAGATGTATAGAACAGACTTGGGGACTCTGTGGGAGAAGGCGAGGGCGGGATGTTTCAAGAGAACAGCATCGAAACATGTATATCTAGGGTGAAACAGATCACCAGCCCAGGTTGGATGCATGAGACAAGTGCTCGGGCCTGGTGCACTGGGAAGACCCAGAGGGATCGGGTGGAGAGGGAAGTGGGAGGGGGGACCGGGATGGGGAATACATGTAAATCCATGGCTAATTCATTTCAATGTACGACAAAAACCACTGCAATGTTGTAAGGTAATTAGCCTCCAACTAATAAAAAAATAAATAAATTAATTAATTAAAAAAAAGAAAATTTAAAAGACAGGTTAAAGATTATTGCTTGGAATACTCCAGCATACACATAGTAGTAATTCCAGAAAATAAAGAACAAAGTAAAAACACAAAATGCATAAGTTTAAAAAAAATCAGTAAACACAAAGTCTAACTTCATGCTTGCTCTAATATACTCCTTAAAAATTATGTGGGAAGTCTAACAGTAAATATTGACAAATAATCTCCAAGAGTATAAGGACCAATAAACAGCAGTAACTAACCTAATAAAAATGGAATTATAAGCAAAAATTATTAATAAAAGAAATTCATATAATGAAATAATAAAAGAACACTAGGAAAATATAATAATCACATATAAGCATATAATTATGTTGTCTTAAAATATGTAAAGTAAGTTATGGAAACAAGGTATTGATAAAAATTCACAAATATTGATCTAATTGGAGATTTAAGTCTATTTCTTTCATATGTGGCTAGATTGAGTCAATTACTCATAACAAAGAGGATTTAAAGAACATAATATACTAAATAACACAGACATGTCATTGAGAATCCTACATCCAATAAATAATAATCTTTTCAAGCTTGTCTGAAACATTTTCAATATTTAGCTGTATTATTAAAAAGATGACTTATATTTACTTATAAATTACCAAAAGAAAAACTCTAGCTTGGTCTTTTCTTTGCTCAGCCTATAAATAAAATAAACACTTTTCAGACAAATAATACTGCTCTTCTCTGGAGATACTGGCTTTTTTGGCTTTTTTTTTTCTCCATTAGGAAATACTAACTGACTTTTGAACACTAAGAGGAAACTACTAAGAGACTTCATTTTCATTTTCAAAGGGAAGAAAGAATATCTTGCAGGGTAAAATTTTTGTTACAAACTAGGTGCTGTTCTAAGAAAATCCATAGTCCAAAGTATCAGTAACATTTCATTGATGGTCTCATTTCTGTTCTAGAAAATAAAGGACAGAGATAAATTCTGATGGTGAGAAACATCCAGCCCCTTCTAGCCATCTACAAACTAGCCCCAGTTCCCCTCAAGCATACTTAGATTCTTCCTCATAGTCAGTATTTGAATATGTTGCCAAAATAATCAAGAATTTTCATTATCACCCAAACCTGTGTTAGCAATTGCCAATGCCAATATTCTTTAAGATACGACTCATTGCGATGAAAGTTACCATAGCCTTGATTCTGATAGGCTGGTGCTTGGTTGGTTGGTGGATCTTTTCACCAAAACAACCCATGCTGAGAACATAATTTGTCTACAGCTATACATAAGACTGGTACAAAAAAAAAAATTTCAGTGCAAGTTTTGCACCTTCCACAATTCATTCTTGTATAAGCAAAAGATGCATTAACTGCATTTAATTTGTTAATAATTACTCTATAATGTTTATTTCTGTTTGCAGATATAATCACATGTCGAAATTGGCTGATGCTGTATTGATACAGAAGAATTTATCTAAAGCTTGCTAACTTTTTAATTTATTTTTTTAATTACTCATGTATAGAGGGATACACATATAACCTATATTGTGGATTGTTTGTTGTCATTTGTTGTTTTAGTCATGAAGTCATGTCTCTTTTGCGACCCACAAGACTCCCCTGTCCCTGGATTTTCCCAGGCAAGAATACTGGAGCAGGTTGCCATTCCCTTCTCTAGTGGATCTTCCCAACCTCCATATCAAACCTGCATCTCTTGCTTGGCAAGTGAATTCTTTACCGCTGACCCATCAGGGAAGCCTGACTTGCTTATGATATTTATATTAAAATATTTTGCTAAGTCAGTGTGCACACCTTTATTTCTAATTAGATTTTCATTTTAATCATATTGAGGACCCAATCAGTTTAAAATCTGCTAAAAATTCTAAATAAGCACCAGAACATTATGCAATTATAGCGCAATTTGCATAACAGTATTGGGCAATAAATACATTCGTAAGTATATATTTCTCTAAGGATTTCCTTATAGACTTGGATTTGCCTTGCTCTATATCCCCGTGTGCATGAGTCTTCTGGCTGCACCGCAGTTCCGGTGAGTTGGCTCCTTCTACTTATTCTTAAATTCCCTTCCTCTGTGCCTTGCAGCATGTCAAAACCAATGACCTGTCATGTGTGGCATCTTTAGACCATGACGAGCACTCAGTACTGCTGCCTGAATTGCCTGCTGTGTTTACTCAGGAGGCCTGTCCTCCTCCACAAGCTGCAATGTCACCCGCCCCTCGCTGGCTTCTGTTAAAATCTGTCCTGGTTCATTGTTCAGCTGCTGCGGTGGTGCTGTCTACTTGCCAGACCTAAGCAAACCCAGTAACCCCTGAGACCCAGTTCTGACAGATGTCCCAAAGTTATTCAATCTGCATTATCAGGGAAAACAGCAAAGGAAAGACCTTTTCTTTTCTTATTGTCTTTTTAAAAAACTGGTTTTTATTTTCAGAAATGTCTCCTGTATCCTCCCCTCCACCCAAAAGCAGTGTTCAATAAAGAATAAGAAGAAAGAGAATGAGGCTGAAAAGGAGGAGGCATAGGGGATGGAAGAGAAAGAAGAGAAACAAGAGAAGAAATGAAAAGGAAGAGTTACATTAAAGACTGTTATTAGAGGTAAATTCAAAAAGGGAGAGTTTTCTCTGAAAAAGATATCAGAAATCAACTTGGAATTGAAACTTCCTTTTGCATATTTAGTGAATGATCCTGCTCTACTTGAGGAAGCAAACGGGAAATGAGATGTCATAATTTTCCCCAAGCAGCTCAGGGAGCTTGCATTGTTTACTCGTGATTTATTGATGAAAGGATCAATAGCACTTTCTCTCTTTCAAGCTATTATTTCAACAAATAACAGTGTAACCTTGTTTTCATTTGGTGCCCCAGACACAAAAGGAAATGCAGTCCATCAGTCTACCTCTCATTGACATCCTGTCCAGGACTGGTCATTTTGTGGACAGATTGCAGAGCCAGTGAGGGAACGAATTGGTTTCCACTATGCTTTTTGCTGGAATTTACTCCTCAGATGACAATATTCAGTCTCATGCATTTAGCAAAAATATAATCACATACAATTTTTAATTTAGGAAATTTATTGTTTTATGTAATTGTTGCCATTTAGTTAAAGTTACATTGCTTTATACATAATTTTCCAGATAATGATTTTTTAAATTGAGTATTGATGAATGGACTTCTCAGGAAGCACCAGTGCTAAAGAAACCCCTGCTAGAGATGGAAATGTAAGGGACACAGTTTCCATCCATGGGTTGGGAAGATCCCCTGGAGGAGGCATGGCAACCCACCTCAGTATTCCTGTCTGGAAAATTCCATGGAGAAAGGTGTGAGTTACAGTCCATGGGGTTGCAAAGAGTTGGACATGACTGAAGCAACTGAGCATGCAGGAATTGATAAATATCACAATCTTAGTACCCTGACCAGGGATAGAACCCAGGCCCATGGCAGTGAATGTGTGGAGTCCTAATCATGGACCTCAAGAGAATTGCCAGTAAATGTCCACTTTAAAAGTACTAAATCAGTAATATCTAATTTAACTTCTCTAAATCATAGAGCTCTACCTTCGGTCATAAGAATTGTTGTCAATTTCCATTACCATCTCTGGAAAATGCCACTGAGCTTCATCTGAGAAAAATTTGTTTAAAAATTTATTGATAGGATTTATTTTCCTAAGGCTACATTGAATCATGGAGAAATGCAACATGTCAGTGATAGAAATACAAAGCTGTATAAAAATAAATGAAAGACTAGAGGTTCTTTAACTGTGTAACCATAGAGAAATAATGGAATGAATTATGGGATATAACACCAATGAAATATTCTGCAAATATTCAAAACTCTATCTCTGAGAAATTTATAATAATATAGGGAAATATGATGTGTACTGATAAAAAGAAAATTAAATAGAATTTAATATTGCCTATATACAACTATGAGAATCCCTAAAGGTGAACCTAGATAAAATCCTAGAAAAAAATACACTAAAGGTTAAAAGAACTACTTTGAATAATATTTAAAGTGGGATTTTTTCTCTATTTCTCCTTTTTGTATTTTATAAATTTTCTCGAATAAGAAAAGAAAACATTTTTTAAATGTGTACTCAGTCACTGAGTCATGTCCAACTCTTTGCAACCCCACAAATTGTAACCTGCCCGGCTCCCCTGTCCATGAATTTTTCCAAGCAAGAATACTGGAGTGGGTTGCCGTTTCCTTCTCCAGGGGATCTTCAAGACCCAGGCATTGAACCCCTGTCTCCTGGATCTCCTGCATGAGCAGGTGGATTCTTTACCACTGTGCCACCTGGGAAGCCCCACTAAATCCCCTTTAAATGAAAAGCTAGTCTTTTTTCTTCTTTCTTTTAGCTGAATCTCCCAGAAGAGCTTTACTACTTTATAATAGTGACATTTTCTGATCCGAGAAAAAAACCTCACAAAATAGGGAAGCAAATTTAAAAATCGAAGTTCATTTGTTTGAAAATAACCTATGATTTTGAATTTTTTACCAGTAATTTAAGCTAACATAATAAAAAGTAAAACTGGGAAGTCCTGTCATTTTGCATTTAAATGCAACACGGTGAATTGCATGTGTGCAGCTTGAATTGTTCCCTTGAAAATCATTTTTTTTCCCAAAGTGACAAACTACTAAATGAAAAAGAAAAAATGTTTGTGAGAAAAGTAATTTCAACATTGCTAGATAGAAGTATAACAGGCTTAGCTAAGCAAGGACTAAACAAGGGATCATTTATATATTTAATGAATCACGTAGGGAATAAGTTATTTATAGAACTGCGCTTAGCTGTATTTGTTAAATTTCACTTGTACTAAAAAATAAAAATATTATCATAGATAGTTATTGCTTTCTAAAATTTATTCTTTCTTTAATAATCATTATTTGAGAGATTACCTTTTAAAATATGTCTTTAGGTCTTCTTCTGGTAGATCATATGATCCCTAATATCACATGAGCTCTTAATGTAAACATCTCAGAAACAATATAGTATAATTTTCTACTATTTTCATCTATTTTAGCCATTTCTGATATTCATGACCATAACTTACAATTTTTTAAAAAGGAATATCAATAATAAAATGACTGACAGACCATATACCAAGTCTAAACAGGATACAAAGATTTTCTGGGATAACAAAGATTAGAGTGAATTTTCCAAATAGATGACTCAGTTAATGGCCTATTCCAAAGTACTAGACAAATTCAATACAAATCATGGTTATTTCATATGACAAAGCTAGAGAAACACTTTCAGAATAAAGCAAATTTCCCATGAACTGAATGTGGCATGTCTTGGCCTATTTTATGATGTGTGCGCACATTCGTGTCGTTGCAGTCATGTCTGGCTCTTTTCAACTCTATGGACTGTAGCCCCCCAGGCTCCTCTGTCCATTGAGTTCCCCAGGCAAGAATACTGGAGTGGTTGCCATGCCTTCCTCCTAGTGATCTTCCTGACCCAGATGGAACCCACATCTCTTCTCTCTCCTGCATTGGCAGGTGGGTTCTTTATCACTAGCACCACCTGGGAAACACCCTATTTTGTGATCAGTTCAGTTCAGTTCAGTCACTCAGTCATGTCCAACTCTTTGTGACTTCATGAATTGCAGCACGCCAGGCCTCCCTGTCCATCACCAACTCCTGGAGTTCACTCAAATTCATGTCCATTGAGTCGGTGATGCCATCCAGCCAGCTCATCCTCTGTCGTCCCCTTCTCCTCCTGCCCCCAATCCCTCCCAGCATCAGGGTCTTTTCCAATGAGTCAACTCCTCGCATGAGGTGGCCAAAGTACTGGAGTTTCAGCTTCAGCATCAGTCCTTCCAATGAACACCCAGGACTGATCTCCTTTAGGATGGACTGGCTGGATCTCCTTGCAGTCCAGGAGACTCTCAAGAGTCTTCCCCAACACCAGAGTTCAAAAGCATCAATTTTTTAGTGCTCAGCTTTCTTCACAGTCCAACTCTCACATCCATACATGACCACTGGAAAAACCATAGCCTTGACCAGATGGACCTTTGTTGGCAAAGTAATATCTCTGCTTTTTAATATGCTATCAAGGTTGGTCATAACTTCCCTCCCAAGGAGTAAGCATCTTTTAATTTCATGGCTGCAGTCACCATCTGGCAGTGATTATGGAGCCCAAAAAAATGAAGTCTGACACTGTTTCCACTGTCTCCCCATCTATTTCCCATGAGGTGATGGGACCAGATGTCATGATTTTAGTTTTCTGAATGTTAAGCTTTAAGCCAACTTTTTCATTCTCCTCTTTCACTTTCATCAAGAGGCTTTTTAGTTCCTCTTCACTCTCTGCCATAAGGGTGGTGTCATCTGCATATCTGAGGTTATTGATATTTCTCCCGGCAATCTTGATTCCAGCTTGTGCTTCTTCCAGTCCAGAGTTTCTCATGATGTACTCTGCATATAAGTTAAATAAGCAGGGTGACAATATACAGCCTTGACGTACTCCTTTTCCTATTTGGAACTAGTCTGTTGTTCCATGTCCAGTTCTAACTGTTGCTTCCTGACCTGTATACAGGTTTCTCAAGAGGCAGGTCAGGTGGTCTGGTATTCCCATTTCTTTCAGAATTTTCCACAGTTTATTGTGATCCACACAGTCGAAGGCTTTCATGTAGTCAATAAAGCAGAAATAGATGTTTTTTCTGGAACTCCCTTGCTTTTTCAATGATCAGCAGATATTGGCAATTTGATCTCAGGTTCCTCGGCCTTTTCTAAAATCAGCTTGAACATCTGGAAGTTCTCGGTTTACACATTGCTGAAGCCTGGGTTAGAATATTTTGTGATAGAGATTACCAAAAAAGGAGGAAATTACATCTTATTTTTATTTGAAAACCTAGAGTTATTTAAATATTAATAAATATTTGTTTGATCTATTTAAAGACATAGACCTAGGATAAGGGGTATGTTATAAAATACTTTACTATGTGGCCTATTACAATTTATCTATTGATATTCTTTATGACATCTGAAAGCAAAATATTATTGATCACAACTATGTCTGGAGAAAATACTAATTTGTATGTAATCTCATTTCTTATAATGACCTGAAGTCTCATTTTCTGACTCCTCCTCAATGTCCTAGATTTTTTGGTCAAATGCTGTCTCAGAAATATATACATACTTAGAAAAACACCAATTCACTCTAAAGGAAAATACACTATTTTATGTGTGTGTGTTGGGGTATGAGTTGGGGCTGGGGGTGGTTGGGGGGGGTGCAGAAAGAAAAATGGGAGAGAAAGCTAGGTATCTAGATAGATTTAAACTATAAGGAATGTGGGCTTCCCAGGTGGTGCTAATGGTCAAGAACCTGCCTGCCAGTGCAGGCGACATAAGGGCTGATGCTACTGCTGCGTCGCTTCAGCCGTGTCCGACTCTATGCGACCCCATAGACGGCAGCCCACTAGGCTCCTCTGTCCCTGGGATTCTCCAGGCAAGAGTACTGGAGTGGGTTGCCCATACGGGACACAGATTCAATCCCTGGGTCATTGGGGAGATCCCTGGAGCAAGAATTGGCAACCAACTCCAGTGTTCTTGCCTGGCAGAGGAACCTGGCAGTATAGTCCTTAGGATCGCTAACAGTTAGACATGACTGAAGCAACTTAGCACAGCACAGCAGATGAATTCCTCAACTTTCCTTGTCTGAGTAACTCAGACTGTTACTCAGTCTTTCCTGATTCAGTCTGAGTAACTCAGACTGTTAATACTTTCCTTACCTGAGTAACTAAGACTGCTCTGACTAACTGGGGTTCCTTAAGAACTTCCTAAAAGATTTCCATCCTGATTGTGAGGAAATATGTTTTGGGCTCCAAAATCACTGCAGATGGTGACTGCAGCCATGAAGTTAAAAGATGCTTATTCCTTGGAAGGAAAGTTATTACTGACCTAGACAGCATATTGAAAAGCAATGGTCCTTCTAGTCAAGGCTACGGTTTTTCCAATAGTCATGTATGGATGTGAGAGTTGGACTACAAAGAAAACTGAGCACCAAAGAATTGATGCTTTTGAACTGTGGTGTTGGAGAAGACTCTTGAGAGTCCCTTGGACTGCAAGAAGATTCAACCAGTCCATCCTAAAGGAAATTAGTCCTGAATATTCATTGGAAGGACTGATGTTGAAGCTGAAACTCCAATACTTTGGCCATCTCATGCGAAAAACTGACTCATTTGAAAAGACCCCTATGCTGAGAAAGATTGAAGGTGGGAAGAGAAGGGGACAACAGAGGATGAGATAGTTGGATGACATCACTGACTCAATGGACATGAGTTTGTGTAAACTCTGGGAGTTGGTGATGGACAGGGAGGCCTGGCATGATGAAGTCCATGGGGTTGCAGAGAGCAACTGAGCAACTGACCTGAATGTTGTGCTTCCTTCTGAAGCTGTGGCTGCTAGGCAGGATATGAAAAAAATGTATAGTAAAATTGAAGACTGTGAGGAAACATTTCAAAGATCCTTGAAAATGTTTTAACAAGCTTTGGATCAGAGTAATTAGCTAATCTGTATCATTAGGCTTGCTTTGATGGTTCAGAGCTTCACAGTCTAGGAATCTTCACTTCAGACATAAATAATCATTTTTCTTTTTGAGTATAGCTATTAAAGGAGATTGACCTCATGGATTTCTAACTACGAGGTGGGTTCCAGAAGTTGTTTTACCAAATGCACACATTCTGGACATACCTCATTTTCAGATGGTTTGCCTCTTATCCTAAAAGAGAACTACAGACAATAAAATTGGAAAATTTTTTTGAACTAATGCAGTAACACATACAGAGCTAGACCTAAACATCTTACTAACTGGTGCATGTTAGGTATTCCCAAATGTGAAATCTTTGTCCATTATGACAACATGGATGCCTTGAGAGTGGGAGATTGAGACACTGGATAAGCACAAGTTAGGAAGTCATGAGGTGACAATAAATCCACTGGCATGGTTAGCTATATAGTCAAATTGAGTCTCTCCAACTAAGGATTGTCCCACAAAGTCTCAGAGATTCATGAGTTCTCTGAGAATTTTCAAATTTTACTTTTTCCTTTAAAGATAAGCCTTAAAACTAATTTGGACAGAATTAAAGTTAAACTTTCCTGGTGGCTCAGGCAGTAAAGAATCTCCCTGCAATGCGGGAGACACAGGTTTGATCCCTGGGTCAGAAAGATCCCCTGGAGAAGGAAATGGTGACCACTCCAGTATTCTTACCTGGAGAAGGAAATGGTGACCACCCCAGTATTCTTACCTGGGAAATCCCATGGACAGAGGAGCCTGGGGGCTACAGGCCATGGGGTTGCAAAGAATTGGACATGACTAAGCAGCTAACCCCACTCCAGTGTTCCTGCCTGGAGAATCCCAGGGATGAGGGAGCCTGGTGGCTGCCGTCTATGGGGTCGCACAGAGTCGGACACGACTGAAGCGACTCAGCAGCAGCAGCAGAGCAACTAACACTTGGAGCCAAAGGTAAATCGCTTTTTCAGTGACAATTACCGTGTGAGAGATTTTAGAAGTATCAGCCTTTACCTTTTCAAGTCAGCGTTTCTCAAACTGGTGAACCTTGGAAATTTTAGGGACTAATAAAAAAATGTCTAATTAGTCACATGAGGCCTGTTGAGTCTCGAATTTTCCTGATCATTAGTGGCATTAAATACGTGTTTCCCAGCACCTCCCTTAGAAAGACAGCAGTCTCAGTAGGGACTGAGGAATGTAAAATGATAGGATTGCCTGAGGTAATTTTTATCACCTGGCAAGTCTGGCTTAAACTGCATTAAAGGAAACTGGTTCCCACATTTAAAGCTCAGAAGAGTGTATGTTTTACCTGAAGGTCAGAGGCAAAAAGAGAGATTTGTCTGTCTCCAAAGCCCCTAATATTTTATGACAACAAATAGGACCCCATTACCACCCACCTCCAAACTCCATCTAGCACCGTAAACAGCTAACCAAATTCAGTTAAGTGTAACATTCAGCATGGTGCTGGTTTTTTGAATTATGGTCTTCCCAAGTGGCTCAGTGATAAAGAATCTGCCCGCCAATGCAGAAGCTATGCAGGAGATATGGGTTTGATACTTGGTTGGGAAGATCCCCTGAAGAAGGAAATTGCCACCCACTCCAGTATTCTTACCTGGAAAATTCCATGGACAGAGGAGCCTGACAGGCTATAGTCCATGGTGTCACAAAGAGTTGGACATGACTTAGTGACTGAGCCAATACGCATCCAAGTGAAGCCGACACTCTTCTCTTTGATGTTACAACCTGCCATCCTATCCTCATCCTGACTTTCTTCATCTATATAGAACTGTCTTGCCTCTGTACATAAAAAGTTGAAAAGGCAGTTAGTAAACTAAACTATTTGAATTTTAGGATAATTTTGGAAATTTATGCATACAATAGAAAGCATATTTGAATTTGACAACGCTTTAAAAAAAATCAGAGGACTTCTTGCTCTAATGTGAAAGTAGGCCCTTTAGCATGAATCAAAACAAAGGAATGATTTCTTTTTCTTGATGCTAATTCACTCTGGAGTCGTGCTTCTGAGACTTAGCTGAAGGATTTTAAAAGACTTGGGGAAAATATGTCATGAAATGGATCCATTTTAAATATCACAGGGACTTGCTGGCTTATTCTTTGCTGGCACTCAAATGCTCTCAATCAACAGTGTAAAAGGCCAACAGAGCTCACTAATCCCCACTGACAACTTTTATTTTTCTTACTTATTTATTTTTATTGAGGTACAGTTGATTTATAAAACTGTTAGCTCCTATTACGCAGCAAAGTGATTCAGTTATATATATATATATATATATATACACACACACAGTTTTTTTAATATTCTTTTCCATTATGGTTTACCATAGGATTTTTTTTTTAATTGAAAGATAATTGCTTTACAATGTATGTTGTTCTCTGCTGTAGAACAATGTGAATTGGCTATAAGTGTATATATATATATATATATGGGGTTCCCTTGTGGCTCAGCTGGTAAAGAATCTGCCTGCAGTTCAGGAGACTTGGGTTCGATCCCTGGGTTGGGAAAGGCTACCCACTCCAGTATTCTGGCCTGGAGAATTCCATGGACTGTATAGTCCATGGGGTTGCAAAGAGTTGGACACAACTGAGCGACTATCACTGTCACACTTGCATTTTTCTTTTCACATATATATACATCAATGTATATATATGTATCTGCTCCCCTCTAGGTTGTCACAGAGCACTGGGCTGAGCTCCCTGACTTATACAGCAACTCCCATTTGCTATTTTATACATGGCACTATATATATACGTCAATGTCACTCTGTTTGCAGGTTTCAGTATCCAACGGAAATGTAAAGGCAATAACATGGAAAGATTGGAAATCAGTTCTTCCAGCATCTGTTATCTGGCTAAGTCAAAGAATAAAGAAGTGCCCCACCTACTTCTTTATATTCACTCAGACAAGGAAGGAAAGTATACTGACCACTTCTGCCTTCTGGTGCTTTCCTAACTGGGCAATTTTACCTCACTGCAATTTCCCTTTAGCCTACCCTGCTCCAGATGCTCAGTCCCCTTTTTGTTTCTCAAGACCTATCCTTCTCATCCTTAAAAATTCCAAGGCCCCAGAGAGAAGCCTTCTCTGATAATTCTATGTAAGATATCCACTTCTGTTTACTTTCTATCATATCACACTATTGTTTTTTTCACAGAACAGAGACTTTAGCCATCTTGTTTACATTTGTACATGCAGTACATATACCAGTCCCTGGATCACAGAAGGTGCTAGATGGAAAGTGAAGGGATGAATTAGAGAATGGATTAGTAAATATCCTATATATAGCATTCACGTAAGCAGTAGAGATGCAAAGCTGAATCAGATATAGTAAATTCATGGAATTTACAGAACCAGAAGAATGTTAGAAAAATTTAAAATTCAAGTTTTGAGTTTTAAAAATATCACTGTGGATGGGTGAAGTATGAACATGGACTAGAAAAGAGCTGGACTGAAGGCAGGCTAAATACTTTGGAGACTCTCACATCAAAGCAAAGAAAAAATTATGAGGCTCCGAAGTAAGGTGGTGATTCAGGGAAAGAAAAAGGAACTAATCCCAAAGATGTTAAGGAGGGTAAGTTAATTGTCTACAAGAAATGAGGAAGATTTTGAGTTTTGATCTTAGATTACAGTCTTAGGGAACTACATAGATAAAAGTGACATTCTCTGAAATAAGGATATAGTAAAAGGGCTGTTTGTTGTGGAAATACATAAGAAGGAAAGAAAATATTATATACTAAGATTTTAACATATTTAGTTTGAAGTGTTCAATACTTGTGTTTTTTTCCACACCACCAAGCAATTAACTTGGTTCTCCATGGACAGTGAGAGGATTTTTCACAAATTTAACTCAGTTCTAATACTTTCTATACTGAGTTAACTATCAAATCCTGCAGGTTAAGAGCTTAATTACACAAAACTGCCCCTTCCCCCCCTCCCCATTCAGAACCAATCCCAAATTCAGGTTGTCACTTGTGCTTCTAATTCACAGGCTATAGATCAGAGGTTCCAACACCCCACTCCTGGAATTCCACTAATTTACTACAGCAGCTCACAGAACTCAGAGAAGCATTGACTTAATAGATCACCAGTTCATTATAAAGGGTACTCTAAAGGACACAGATGAACAGCCAGGTGGAAGAGATGCATGGAATTTAGTGTAGGGGAATGGGTGCAGAGTTTCCACACTCTCCCAGTGTACCACTCTCCCCAGATTTCTACAGGTTCACCAATCTGGAAACTCTCTGAAGCTGCTCCTTTTGGATTTTTTCTGGAGGCTTCATTTCTTAAGCATGCTGATTAAATCATTGGCTGTTAGTGACTGGACTCAATCTCCAGCCCCTCTCCCTTCCCCAGAGGTGGGGCCTGGGAGAATACTGAAAGTTGCAACCCTCATATTTTGTGGTTCACTCCACTGGCAACCAGCTCTCAGTCTTAGGTTACTTACCTAGGGGCTTTCCAAAAGTCATCTCATAACAAAACAAAATACACCTTTTTGCTCTCATCACTTAGGATATTCCAAGGATTTGGGAGTTTGGTGCCATGAATGGTGTCAGAGACCAGATATATGTTTTTATAAAACCCCACTATGACAGCTGTCTATTGGATGCAGTACTTGAGATAATCAGGGAGCAGTTCAGTTCAGTTCAGTTCGGTCACTCAGTTGTGTCTGACTCTTTGTGACTCCATGGACCACAGCCTGCTAGGCCTGCTTGTCCATCACCAACTCCCGGAGTTTACCCAAACTTATGTCCATTGAGTCGGTGATGCCATCAAACCATCTCGTCCTCTGTCATCCCCTTCTCCTGCCTTCAATCTTTCCTAGCATCAGGGTCTTTTCAAATGAGTCAGCTCTTCACATCAGGTGGCCAAAGTACTAGAGTTTCAGCTTCAACATCAGTCCTTCCAGTTATTTATATATATATGTATATATAATCTATATATCTTTATATAAAGATATATATATATATAATTTATATATATATATCTGAATATTCTGGTCAGAGATATAGGTTAGAAGTTTAAATCCTTGGTACAAATGGAGATAGTAATAAAAACCATAGGAAGAAGGAAATAAGCTGAAAAGCATTAATAGAAATAAAAGACACGAATATCAAGGACAAAATCTGAAGGTGTACATGCAAATCAGCACTTGTAGAAACACACACAACCTCGTGCATCAGAGGGTGGCTGGCTTAGCATTCATGAAAGGAATAAAAATTTCCACTGCACCTGGCTGAGGCGGTTGCCCACAACAGCATAATTATAAAGTAGAACAGTCCCCTTGGGAAAGCCATGTGCTGAATGGAAGAGTGGGTAGAAAGCCAGAAACTATTATCTTCCGAATATACTAGATACCAGTGTTTCAAAGCCGTTGGTAACTGTTATCCTTTTAAGGAAAAAAAAAAAAAGAAAACAAAAAACCCTGAAATTTACCAAAAATGTAAAATTCTTTCTTTAGAAAATTCAGAATTTTTGATATAATTTTGTGAAATAAAAAGATAGAAAAGGTATTAATTCAGTCTACTAATGTGTATCTGATCCTCTCCTCCCAAAGGGGTCGTCTCATTCTATAAGTACATACATCTGAGCTCTTAAATGTATAAGGGCAATATTTTTACCAAGTATGTGCAATTTAAAAGTCCCATAATTAAAGCTTCATAGTTTTTAATATCTACTAAAGGTTTTTGTCTCACTGCCACCACCCTGCTCTATTCTAAATCATCACATGAAGGATATGGATTCTTATGGATGGTTTGAAATTAAATCTGGAATTACTTCTTAATTGGCAGTTGGTGAATGAGAGCAAAAATTCAAATTTTAATTAAAAATCTAAAAGCAGCAGGCTGTTTTACTGTATAGGAAACTACACATTTAATGTTGTTTTATTTTAGTGAGTATATTTTAACACAGATTTTGAACCTCTAACAACTAAGCTTGCATACCCTCCTTCTTTCTTCCATCTCTCTTTTCTAAACAAATAACCAAGTCAGTTAATGACTGACTAGCCCTGTGTTAGATGGTGAGATTCCAGCAATGAACTAGACAATGTGCCTGCTTTTATATGACTCACTATCAAGTTTATACGTGACTCAAGCAGAAAAGAATCTGCCTGCAATGCAGGAGACCTGGCTTCGATCTCTAGCTCAGGAAGAGCCCCTGGAGAAGGGAATGGCTACCTACTCTAGCATTTTTGCCTGGAGAATTTCATGGACAGAGGAACCTGGCAGGCTGCAGTCCATGGGGTTGCAAAGAGTTGGACATGACCGAGTGACTAATACTCACCAGCTGGATTTCTGTACTACTTCAGTCCCTTCTGATTACTTTGGGAGATCCCTGATTAGTGCTCTCACAATCTAGCAAAAGAGGGCTTCCCTGGAGGTTCAGTGGTGAAGAATCCGCCTGCCAACACTGGAGACACAGTTTAGATCCCTGAGTCAGGATGAGATGGTTAGATCAGCATAACTGACTCAAAGGACATGAATCTGAGCAAACTCATGTTTGTGCTCTTTGCATGGGCAATAGTCGAGGACAGAGGAGCCTGGCATACTACAGTCCATGGGGTCACAAAGAGTCGGACACAACTTAGCTACTAAAAAACAGCCATTAAACGAAAGAGTCCTACAAGAGTCCTATCCTAAGCCAAGACACTAAGCCACTTGCCCCACACATGCTGCAAAAGTAGCCAACCTCACATATCTACTGGCCAGTTGTGATTCCATAACTAGTTCTGCTTAGCATTTAGATCTTTCAACTTTTGAGTTTTCCTTCATTCACTCTAGTTCCAGTGAGGAAAAATCCTCTTTTGAGGAAGTAACATTTGAACTGGGACTTGAAAGAGAAAAAAAAGTACATGGATTCATTTCCAGCTGAGAAAAGAGTATGGAGAAATTATGAAAGTTTGTCCTGATGATGTGGAGCAGAATTACATGGATAATTTTTAAATACTAACAATGTCTGGAGCTCCAAAAGGAATGGGATACAATAAAGACAGTATAAATACAGTGAGAGCACAGATTTTCATAGACTATTATAATGGGATAAACAATGGCTCCCTTCTTGAGCAATATATACTAGGAAGTATGCACTGCACTTAATAATCTACTAAATCATTTAATCCACTGAGACTCAATGAAGTGAACATTAAATGAGCACCATCTTAGAAAAAAGGAAATTAGCACTTAGAGAGGGGAGTTTGAACCCAGCTCTCTCTTATCCCAGAGCACTTGCTTTTATGTTAAATTGCTTGGACAAGACATGACCTTTCTGGCACCTTGGGAATCTAAGTCCTATTTTGAACACTGCTTCCACAGGAAAACAGGTTATAACTTCTAAAAAATTAACTTTCAAGTGAACTTCTAGAACACAATCTATTCATAACTAGATGGAATTGTCTGCATAGTTTAAAATGCCTTCTCTCCTCAGGCGAGATGATGTTTTCTATAGAAATAGCAAAAGCGCTAGATATGAAAAGCCTTCAGAGAGAATATGTGTCTTTATATAACATATTGTCTAATTCTATTCTGTTTTGAAACTGTACCTGAACATTTTTTTACCTATTTTTTTTCTTTTCCTCTAATTCATATTTATCCAAGACATAGCCTGAGATAACAGTTAATGTCTACAAGATGAAGTATACAAAAAGAGGACAGTAAAAGGTAGCTACATTGCATGAAAAAGCAAGAGAGTTCCAGAAAAACATCTACTTCTGCTTTATTGACTACACCAAAGCCTTTGATGGTGTGGATCATAACAAACTGTGGAAAATTCTTAAAGAGATGGGAATACCAGTCCACCTCATCTGCCTCCTGAGAAATCTGTACACAGGTCAAGAAGCAACAGTTATTTTTGGATATGGAAAAACAGATTGGTTCCAAAAAGGGAAAGGAGTACATCAAGACTGTATATTGTCCTCCTGCTTATTTAATGCTGAGCAGGATGAAGTACAAGCTAGAATCAAGATTGCCGGGAGAAATATTAATAACCTCGGCTATGCAGATGACACCACTCTTATGGCAGAAAGCAAAGAACTAAAGAGCCTCTTGATGAAATTGAAAGAGAGTTAAAAAGTTGGCTTAAAGTTCAACATTCAGAAAACTAAGATCATGGCATGTGGTCCCATCACTTCATGGCAAATAGATGGGGAAACAATGGAAACAGTGGCTGACTTTTATTTTTCTGGGCTCCAAGATCACTGCAGATGGTGACTGCAGCCATGAAATTAAAAGACACTTGTTCCTTGGAAGAAAAGCTATGACCAACCTAGACAGCATATTAAAAAGCGGAGACATTACTTTGCCAACCAAAGTCTGTCTAGTGAAAGCTATGGTTTTTCCAGTAGTCACGTATGGATGTGAGAGTTGGACTATAAAGTAAGCTGAGTGTCAAAGAATTGATGCTTTTGAACTGTGGTGTTGGAAAAGACTCTTGAGAGTCCCTTGGACTGTGAGGAGATCCAACCAGTCACTCTTAAAGGAAATCAGTCCTGAATATTCACTGGAAAGACTGATATTGAAGCTATAATTCCAATACTTTGGCCACCTGATGTGAAGAACTTTCTCATTAGAAAAGACCCTGATGCCGGGAAAGATTGAAGGCAGGAGGAGAAGGGGATGACAGAGGATGGGATGGCTGGATGGCATCACCAACTTGATGGACATGAGTTTGAGTGAGCTCTGGAAGTTGGTGATGGACAGGGAAGCCTGGCGTGCTGCAGTCCATGGGGTCTCAAGAGTCAAACACAACTGAGTGACTGAACTGAACAGAAGTGAATTGAATATTACATAAACTTACCATTCACATCCAAGTTTGGATTCTGAATTTTTAATAACCTTTTACTTTCAAAGCCTTTGCCTTTTAAACCTTAGTTTTACAAACTTTCCTCTATTTGTTAATGAAGGAATGATTTAGTATATCCCATCTAAAAACCACCCCACCCTCTTCAGTATACACACAAAATCACATTTCTAGTGTTTCCATGAATCAGTCAGAACTTACCCATTCAACATATATCAAGATCCATCTATGTGCTAGACATTGGGTCAACTGAGAGGTCCAGGGCTGGGTTCGGGAGGCAGGATGTATGTAATCCATACATGTTTCAATAGATACATATGCAGTCTTTAAGTTAAGATAGTCCTTTAAATGAGACAACTGTCTCTTAAGGCACAGACTTTTCTGTGCCACAGCTACAGTACTTAAAATGTGAACTACTTCATGTTTCTCTGGTTTTCCTATGGGTGCTTTATAATTATTGATGTAAATACACATCCCAAAACAGTAAATGTTGGTATACGGATTTAATGTTAGCAACGAGAATTAAAAATTGTGAACACTACTTCAATAAAAACAATAACATTGCCAGGTATGTTGTCAAAATTAGTAAAGCATAAATCTACAAACATTAAAGGGAAAAATACACAAATCCAATAATATCCCCTAAATTGTTATCAGTATAACAATTTTTAAATTATCTGCCATTCATGTAAGAGCTTTGTGTATGTTAAGTCACAGTCATATCCGACTCTGCACTCCTGTGTAGTGTAAACTGCTAGGCTCCTCTGTCCATGAGATTTTCCAGGCAAGAATAGTTGAGTGGGTTGCCATTTCCTACACCAAGGGATCTTCCCTGGGGTTTGGCAGGCAGATTCTTTACCACTAACGCCTCCTGGGAAGCCCAAATCCTGGGTAGCTCAGTGGTAACGAATCTGCCTGCCAATGCAGGAGAGATCTTCTGCAGTAGGGAATGGCAATCCACTCAGTATTCTTGCCTGGAAAATCCCATGGACAGAGGAGCCTGGCTAGGCTATAGTCCATGGGGTCTCAAAAGAGTCACATACAACTTAGCAACTAAACAATAACAACATATTAATAAAATCAGAGGGATTCTGATTATTTCATTCAAAACACTTCTAATTTTGTGGAATTTTCCACCAGATCAAGAGTCCTTGTTGCAGCCATGAAAGGGAAAGAGACTTCCATACTGTTAAATAACAAATGTTTAACATTTACTTTCAGAATATTCAAATTGCATTTATTGATACCTGACAGAGTTTCATTATTGATAGCATAAGTATAAATGTAATTTTTATTTAAATTTGAAGTTCTCAGTGATCTCAATATTAATGTGAAATTTCTCATCACTGATTTATTGCAGAAAGCCTTCACTCAAGTAACTCAAAGGACCTAAACTTCTGCTATATCTGGAAATCCTACTGAAAAACACAGCACTGCATTTACTATACATTGAATAAAAAAAGAGCAAGTCAAAAGTATCCAGACTGAGAAGCACCACGGTTAAAGATGGGGAAACTAGAACAGGACTAACTAGCCAGGGCCAAATATTGCTACTGCTATTTACCAGCTCTGTGACCTTGGACCCTATCTTCCAAGTAAGAATAATCGGATAAAACTATATAACTCATGTGAGGTACTTAGGTTAGTGCCTGGTAAAAATAAGAGTTCAATATAAACAAACAACTTATCACAAAATAAACTGACATTGCTTGGGAACATGCTAAGCATCTTGTGTGGGTGTTGTTTCTTAGTCATGCCTGACTCTTTGCAACCCCACAGACTCCAGCCCACCAGGCTCTTCTGTCCACGGGATTTTCCAGGCAAGAACACTGGAGTGGGTTGCCATTCCCTTCTCCAAGCACCTTATAAGGATTTTTTCGTTTAATTCTTACACCACCACCAAAAGTTATGTGCTATGGTCACATAACTTCATCTTACACGTAGCCAAGATTTTGTTAAGAGAGAGATCGAAGGGTGGGGTTAGGAAGGAAGGAAGAAAGATTAAGCTTCCTAAATGAAAAGACTAGATAATACAAAACTTGTTTTCAACTGTGTTTAACAACTGTGGATTTTGGGAGGGGGGTTCAGGAAGGGGAACACATGTAAATCCATGGCTGATTCATGTCAGTGTATGGCAAAAACCACTACAATGTTGTAAAGTAATTAGCCTCCAACTAATAAAAATAAATGGAAAAAAAATTGTGGATGTTATAAATTTATAACCAATTAGCTGAATATTTATAAGTAACTACATTTAATTACAGACATTTATCAATTACTCAGTGCCTAATTAGAAAGTCTAGTTATTACCTGGAATTTTATTTCTTCTCCTCTCATACATTTCATGACACATATAGTTGCTGTCAGGAACATAAAACTAAGTCAGATTTTAGATTAATTGCACATACTTAGTGAGTATCGCTTGCATGCATAGCACTTTAAATATCCCTGTTTAGGAAGAAAGGGAGAAGTGAAACAGGGAATGATATTATTAAGGATTTGGAAGACACTGAACCAACAAAATCTGGCAGGGGAAATGAAAGACACATGCCTCATCATTATGAATATTCAAGATAGGTTTTTAAAAACTTAGTTAAAGTTTCAAAGTAAAAAAAATTTTCCATTTAAACAACCATTCACAGATTAAGTACATTCATTCTATTAACATTTCCTTGGGCATTTTTCTTCCCTAGCACTGCTCTGACCTCCTTAAACTTTGTCTTCATTTTTGTTTCTCAAAATTGCTCCTCAGGCAAATTTCCTGTGCTACATCTCCAAAGACAAATAGAGGTGAAGAATATTTCAGGGTAAAATAATAATTTCTCCAGCTTTGTTAATCTCTGCTCACACTGGCTGAACTTAAAACATTGTAGATTGCTTTATCTCCTACATGCTCTTGATTGATTTATCGATATAGATGGAGAAAAGAATTTGTATATTTACACAGTGTACACATCATTTTTCTGTCTTTTCAATGGACCTAATTTTGTGTCCTTCTCAAAAATCTACCTTTATATGTTTTATTAAAATACATCTGGGATTCATTGTAAGGCTTAAAAAAATCAGTAACCTTAGAATTGGAAACAACTATGTTTGCATACTAGGGTTCCCCTCCCTAAATATGTGGCCTTAAATTAAACAAATCATTTAACCATCTTAGATTCAGTTTCCTTTTTTATAAAATTGCAATAATTTTCCTATAAAATGCCTGGAAAACGTAGATATAATATATGAATAAAAAAAAAAAAAACCTTTGGTATTACTAGAGTATCTCTGGTCCTAAGGTAGTTTATTTTGCCTTTGAATTCAGTCCTGGAAATAAAAGATCTTTCCAAGTAATTTAACAAAACATGTTGATGATCACACTGTCAATAAAAGTCTCAGATGTTTGCACACATCGCACTATATGCTTAGCCAATGACCCTGACAACTGGGAGAAAATTCTCCAGTAGAATATGTACTATCATATTCTTATATATTTATTCCTTCTTCTCTTGATTGAGTTGAACCATAATCTTAAAGTCATACTTACCTTATTTGCAAAGGCATACAACGTCCATTAGTGCCAGCTCACTTCACCATTGTTTAGGTAAATGGACCCAGGAACTCAGACCACTTTCTAACACCCTCTCCAGTCCACCCTCCAGGACCTCTTCCCTGCAGGAGCCTAGCTTCCCAGATCAGCTAACACTATTTTTTGTGGTTAGCTCCTCATTGCCAACCAGGAACTGCCAGAAATATTTCTCCAAAGAGAAGACCACCATCAACTTTTTGGTCCACCTGCAAATGTGGGTTTCTTACACCTACCTCTGTGGGTTTCTATGTACACCATGAAGATGTGGCCCTGGAAGGCGTACACTACTTCTGGGCAACAACCTGATCAACTTGCATAGGCCTGTGGGCTGCAGAATGGACTTGGAAAAAGGCTCATCCTCAAATACGACAAGGAACCTTCCAAGCCCACAACCTTCCTCATTCCAGAGGCCCCTCCCAGGTGAGGACCAAATAGAAACACAAAACAATAATGTCTCCTTTTACATCAAAAAAGTATTTCTGGAAGTGATTCATTCAGTTATTCACTCATTTATTTTTATCTCTCCAGTGGGAAGAAGAATTCATTTCAACTTAAAAAGTTGTAGAAGGCTTCCCACAATTAGCTGGATTTAACTCTTCATTGCTTCCAGGATACATTCCAAACTTCTTGCAATGGCATTTAGAGAGTTTGTCACATTCTCAAAATATATCTCCAGTCTTTATTTTTCATTTTTCTAAACTCTTATGCCCCAACAATATCAAGCTACTGGATTTTCTGCAAACACAACATATATTTCAATCCCTTTCTCATTTTATCATTTAATTCTTCTACCTAGGGTCATCCTTCCTTTCTTTCTCCATCTGCTGCCATCTTACCCCACTTCTAAGACATAATTCTCAAATTCTTTCTTCATGCGGAATCCTCTCCTAGACTGCCCACCTTAGCCCAGCCTCTAGATTGACCCTGAGGAAGGTCAATGGCTGTTTATCAAGCACTTGGTTGTTTAGTCACTAAGTCATGTCTAATTCTTCCATAACTCTCTGAACTGCAGCCCACCAGGCTCCTTTGTCTATAGGATTTACAAGGCAAGAATACTGGAGTGGGTTGCCATTTCCTGCTCCAGGGGATCTTTCTGATGCTGGGATCAAATCCGTGTCTCCTGCAGCTCTTGCATTGGCAGGCAGATTCCTTGCTGCTGAGCAACCTGGGAAGCCCTTCATTAAGGTAGGCAAACTCTATTCTTATAAGAAGAGAATAGATTTGAAATGGAGGAAAAGGAGAATGAAATAGAGAAGACCAAGAGGGCTGTGAATCTTTACAGTGATATATTGAAAACGGACAGACAACAAAAGAGGAAGAAGGGAAAGAGCAAGTAAACCAAAAGTTGAGGAAAGGGTAAAGAGAAAATTGACGGGGGCAGCCTTAGGTGTTATCAGCTGTGGGGAATGATTGGGAATGCAGATTTTGAGGCTATTTTGCTGTATTTCATGGGGAAACCACTCGGCATTTTTCAAGAATGCATACAAAATAATTAATTTTCAAACGTTAGATTGAATTTCTCACACGTCATACCCTGGATAACACCATTCTGTTGAAATAGGCCACGTGGTAGTTCAGCTTTATTCAGGCTGTGTGTGTGTGCGTGTGTGTGTGTGTGTGTGTGTGTGTGCTCAGTCACTCGGTTGGGTCCGACTCTTTGCAGTCCCGTGGACTGTAGCCCACCAGGGTCTTCTGTCAATGGAATTTTCCAGGCAAGAACACTGGTGCAGGTTGCCATTTCCTACTCCAAGGGATCTTCCTGACCCAGGGATCAAACCTGAGGCTCTTACATCTCCTGCATTGGCAGGAGCACTAGCACCACTTGGGAAGCCCTTATTCAGGTTACCTACTGTAATATTTATTATTGTAATTGCTTCTTTAGTGGTTTGTGTTACCAGACTATAATCTCTATGAAGAGAGATATTCTGTCTTAATCATTTGTGTAACACCATCCTCTAGGACAATATCTGGCAAGTACTAGGTGCTCAGTAAACATTCACTGAATGAATGAATTAATGAATAAGTATGGTACTAGAAGCCTTGTATCAACTTTAGTCACAATAACATGGAAGAAAAATCTTCAGATAGAAAATTTCTTCAAAGTTTGGGACCAATTATGTAACAATATTTTTTCCCTAAAGGTAAGAACCAACACCACCTACATTTTACTTCAGCAGTGATTTTCCTTTTTGCATGGGCAAATTACACATCAGAGCTCCCACACACAGTGTCTTGCAAAAGAGAACAAATATGATACACAAAGCATTCTGCTGATTGTGGAGAGGAAATGACACTGTGTTGTAGATGGTAGAGATAATCAATGTGTTGGTGTCTATAATTTACTGCACTTAGGTGATAATCTGCCATAGCTGCAAACTATATTTTCCACAAAAGGTCAACATATTCAAGTCACATAGTTATATTCTTAAAATATTCTGATTAGGGAGTGAATTCAGTAGAAGATTCAATGTATTTGTAACTCCAAAATTTGTAAGTCAAATTTTGTTGCACAGTAAATCATATTTTAATTGCTGTTTTCAAGGGCTCTAATCAAGGAGATGCATTCATTTATTAGCCAGATATTTACTGAGAATTATTATGTACCAGGCACAGGGCAGTGTACTAGTGACACAACGTGTACAGTGTACAGTGAACGAAGGACACAATCCATACTCCCAAGGAACCTAGGAATAAATGCAATTTAATGGAAATATAATGGGAGTGTGTGGGAAATATAATGGAAGTGAGCCTCAGTCTGTGTGGAGGTGCCAGGGAATGGTTCACGTAAAAAGGTAAATCTGGAGCTTTGTCATGAACCAATTTTCCATGCAGGTGAAAAGAAACAGACGGACATGAGGACAAGGAGCTCAGGCCAATTCAGTGCATTTAGTGAAAGGCAACTTGCTCGGTATTGTTAAACATTAAAAAAATGAAAGTGACAGGACTTAGGCAAGGGGTCTTATGTGACTTGCCATGAAGTATGGATTTCATTCATCCTGGGGGAAAATAGTTCTGATTGTGTTGTGAAGACCCAGTAGAGAACAATGAAGCTGGAGACAAGGAATTTTTGAAGATCCTTGAAATTGTCCAGATGAGGAGTGATGAGGATCTGAAATGTGGCAGAACTGGGGAAGAAATAAATGGTGAGAAGGAATTTTCAGCACCTGGTAACTGACAGGAAAGGAAGTATGGACGTAAAAAAATGACTCCCAGCTTTCTAGATGGGAGACTGTGTAAACAGTGCCAATCCAGGGATTTGGGACCACTGAAAAGTTCAGTTTGAGGCATATTGAGTCGGCATATTTGAGACATCCAGGTGGTCATCAGAAGCAAAATCCCTGCTGAAGAAAAACTTGAGACTATTTTAGGTACACATGGCCACTAACCATGTGAAGAACATGAGAAGTGTTCGCAGTATCTTAAAGCTATTGCCTCCAATTTGTCTACTGTTTAAATCTAGATTTCCATATATGAAGATTCATTGGAACAGTGATTCACAAACTTTAGTTTCCTGTTCACATTTGGAAAATGTGAAACACACTTAACAGGTACCAGAACTTTAGTACAGCAAGATTTTCAACTTTGTTGACAAATTCAGTGATGGTGTAGTCTCAAAACTTTGGGGAGACACGAGGTTTGAAAGGCTCTCCAAATAATTGACTTCTTAATCCACAGATTGTCACTGATTAAAAGTAAGGTATATCCTTGCATGCATGATTATCTAAATGCATATCTCAGTAACAGAAAACTCCACGATCCCATACTGATGCACTGTTTCTTTTTTTTTTTTTTATTCAAATGTAAGAAACAAAAACTATAGACCACTTTGCCTAGTTTCTCCTTTTGGGGTTTATCTTGTTCCTTCATTTGGAATATATTCCTCTGTTGCCTCATTTTGTCTAATTCTGTGTTTTAATTTCTATGTATTTCATAAGTGGTTACATTTCCTCATCTTGGACATCTGATATAGAAGATTCCCTAAGGGCCCAGCAGTGCACTCCACTCTGATCAGAACTCTATTCTCTAGGAGCCCCTTATGTTGACTCCTTGGGCCTGCTCTGTTATGGTGGGACTGACTACTATGGTGGGGCTAGCCCCTAGCCCAGTTGGCTACCAGGCCCTGTCTCCTATAGATGCTGCCAGCCACTGGTGGAAGAGGCTGTGATCTGGCTCAGCTGGATGCATGGCCCATGAAGTCCCAAGACTGTTGCTTGTGATTGATGGGTGGGGCTGGGTCCAAATGTGGCTGGCTGCTTGACTCGGGGTGTCCCAGGACAGGTACAGACCAGTTCCAGGAGGGTAAGTCCCAGATACTAATAGGACTATTAGTATTAACAGGACTCCCAAATGGTGCTTGTCAGCATCAGTGCCCTCGCTGTAGAACAAGCTCCCCCAAATTGCTGTTGCCAATGTCTGTGTCCCCAGGGGAAGTTCCAGTTGCTTCCTGCCTCCCTGGGCGGCTGTCTAATATCAGCAAGTGAGTCTGACCTGGGCTCCTTTCAAACCACTGCCTCTGCGCTGGGCCTCAGAGTATGTGAGATTTTGTGTGCACACTTTAAGAGTGGGATCTTTGTTTCCTAGAGCCCTCCCACTCTCCTGTACACACGCCCTGCTGGCCTTCAAAGCCAGATATTCTGCAGGCTCATCTCAGTGCAGGACCCCCTGGCTGGGGAGCTCAGATCCCATGCTCCTTGGGGAGAACTTCTGCAGTGGTGATTATCCTGCCTTCTATGGGTCGCCTACCCAGGGATGTAGGTCTTAACTTTACTGCATCTCTGTCTCTCTTACCCATCTCACTGTGGTTCCTTCTTTATATCTACAGTCTTGGAACATTTCTTCTCTAGTCTCCAGGTCATTTTCACTGATAGTTGCTCTGTAAATAGTTCTAACTTTGGTGTGCCTGAGGGAGGAGGTGATTTTAAGATCTTCCTGCCTCTCCATCTTGACCAACACTTTTACCCTTTAAAAATTTACCTTTTTAAGACTTTTTAAGGTAAAAACCCTAAGAGGTTGAATTAGAATTGAATGCCTCTATATGAACACAGACTTTTAAGAATATATACAGAGATAGATTTAGAAATAGTCATAAAGTTATCTACTTACCTCTCTCTATACACACACACACATACACACACACACACTCCCTAATTGTCCATGAGAGACGTTCGGAAGCAATAAAATTCCAGAATGACTAAGCACTCTGAGACTACATTTCTTGGCTTCCAAATACCACTGTCTACTAAAAGGGCCTCCCTTGTGGGAAAGAATCCACCTGTAGTGTGGTAGACCTGGGTTTGATCCCTGGGTGGGGAAGATCCCCTGGAGAAGGGAAAGGCTCCCACTTCAGTATTCTAGCCTGGAGAATTCCATGGACTGTATAGTCCATGGGGTCGCAAAGAGTCGGACACGACTGAGCGACTTTCACACACATACACTAAAAGGAACTCGGGCTTCCTGGGGACATGCTGGCTCAAGGGAGAAACAGGGAAAGAAGAAAATAAGCCTGGACACAAATTAAGCTGTAAAATAAGGAAATGATCACAGACCAAAACTTCAGTCATTTGAGCATTAATATAAAAGAGGGCATAGAATTACAACCTACTGGATTCAATAGTAACCTATGATTCCACATAGGTGGAATGATAGATAGATAGATAAGTAGAAGAAACATTTCTAGGATTCTATTATTGCATACTGATAAATAAATAAAGACTTTTTAAACATTTTCAATAAGTAAATAAGGAATGATACAAATGGGTAATCAGTATTTGACAACCAGCACAATGGTAGATGACAACAAGGAAGGTATCAAAATATTCTAAGATGGGTAAGATTTGATATAGGGCTTCCCTGGTGGCTTACATAGTAAAGAATCTGCCTGCAATGCAGGAAACCCAGGTTAGATCCCTGAGTTGGGAAGATCCACTGGAGAAGGAAATGGCTGCCTACCCTAGTGCTGCCTAGAGAATTCCATGGACAGAGGAGCCTGGTGGTCTACAGACCATGGGGTCGCAAAGAGTCTGACATGACTGAGAGATTAATACAACAAGATTTGATATAATCAAATTGACTTAATCAAATCAAATTTGATATAATCAAATCAAGATTGGAGGTAATATCAGAATGTGCATGAGTGCATGCTCAGTCATGTCCAGCTCTTTGTACCCCATGGATTGCAACCCACAAGTCTCCTCTGTGCATGGGATTTCCCAGGCAAGAATATTGGAGATGGTTGCCATTTTCTTTTCTAGGGGATCTTGCCAATCAAGGGATTGAAACTGTCTCCTTACTGTTAAGCCACCAGGAAAGCTGTAACTTACCATAAAACATGGTTCAAATTTAGAAAGAAAATGATGACTCTAAGTTGGAGAAACTTTGTGAACATCAAGTTGACCAAGTGACCAATGGTGGAAATCACCTGAAATTATGGTTGCCTATGGTTGCCTTGATGTAGTACAAAGAATGAGAATGCAAAACATTTTTTCTTTCTTTTCTTTCTTTTTTATTCCTACTAAGAGTGCAGGAAAATATTCTTGCATTGAGATTCAGAGGAAAATATCAATCAGAATCTGGTTGAGAGTCATCTTCATGATAAAAAGCCTATGCTTCTTATGACTATCAAGGGAATAGGAGACAGGGAAAGTATAAGATTATTTCAGACTGAAGGAGAATGATGGTACTTAATAACAAAATGTAACATGTGTTTCAGGATCAAATCCTGACCCAGAAAGAAAAAAGACATTTCTTTGTGTTAGATAAAATCCAGATGGGATTTATAGATTGTATGTGAAAGTAAAAGTGTTGGTCGCCCAGTCGTGTCCAACTCTTTGTGACCCCATGGACTGTAGTCCACGAGGATCCTCTACCCATGGAATTCTCCAGGCTAGAATACTGCAGTGGGCTGCCATTTCCTTCTCCAGGGGATGATCCAGGGGTCGAACCCAAGTCTTCTGTATTGCAGGCAGTTTCTTAACCATCTGAGCCACTGGGGAAGATACAGTCATATTAATGTTAAATCACTAATTTGAAAAATTGAATGGCAATAATAAGAAAATGTTTGTGTTTGGGGGCAATACCTCCTGGAATTAAAATACAAACTACATCATAAAGAAAAGCCTCACATAAACACATGAAAGTAACAGAAAGGGTTTGTTCCACATCTGCTGCACATCCTAAGCATGAATTAATCAGGGTCTAGGAAGAAAAAGATGCACAGCTGAATTGGGCAACTGATGATAGTTTAATAAAGGAACTATCTTGTAAAATATGGGGATTATGTGAAAACTCATAAGTGATTGTGCAATACCCTCAGAATAAAACAGCAGAATTCCCTGTGGAAAGTTTCATTAGTGATTCAGGAGATAGTTCCAATAGTCACATATGGATGTAAGAGTTGGACCATAAAGAAGGCTGAGCATCAAAGAACTGATGATTTTGAAATGTGGTGCTGGAGAAGATTGTTGAGAGTCCCTTGGACTGCAAGGAAATCAGACCAGTGAATCAAACTCTGAATATTCATTGGAAGGACTGAGGCTGAAGCTGAAGGTCTGATACTTTGGCCATCTGATGTGAAGAGCTGACTCACTGGAAAAGACCCTGATGCTGGGAAAGAAAGAAGGCAAAGGAGAAAAGGATGGCAGAGGATGAGATGGCTAGATAGCATCACCAACTCAATGGACATGCATTTGAGTAACTCTGGAAGATAGTGAAGAACAAGGAAGCCTGATGTGCTGCAGTCCATGGGGTCTCAAATAGTCAGACACAACTTAGCGACTGCACAACAACTATAGACATGAAGGAAATTAATACGTTTTTACATCTATTATTTGACTCTAGTGATTTCAGTCACATCTCACATTTCTCTGGAACTAGATAACTTCAAAATCCTAACTCCAGCTTTTACTCTGTAGTTACAATGACAATGATAGGGTGCTCTTTTTAGAACCTGAATCCTGGCTTTATTTTAGTTATCCAGGTAACTACATACTAAAATATTTTTCTTCCCTTTTCCTTGACTCTAAGTGGATATGCTATCCAATATCAAGGATTAACTACTCAACTTGGCATGTCACAAATTGAACTGGTCACTAACATTGTTTCTGACATGAAACAAATCAGTTGACAAAAGATTATTTGAGTGGCCATTCTTAAGAAATTCAAATGGCATTGTTAATTTGCATTAATAATGCAGACGCTAACATCTGTTCTGATAATCTATGTAAAATTGCTGCTGAACTTTTCTGGAAGTGCTAAATGATTGTGCAACTGACCACTTTCAGTGTTATTGCTACAGCAATAAACATGGTGGTTTTTATTTTTGGATTCTTGGACAACAATTTAAATGGTATCTTTTAAGAACACATTTATTTTTGAATAGAGTAGACATTGGTATGAACACAATTGTTACACACGCCTGTAGTCCAAACAATGCTCCAAGCCAGGGATGTTGCTAATGGATCAGTCTTCCTTTATTCTCATTACTTATCATGCTTTGTTACTTGTTAGGATCTGCCTCTAAGTTTGACTAATGTTAAAATTCAAAAGCAGAGATCATGGCAAAGTTATTGTAAATACAATCAAGCACCATTTTGCTATGGCTTTCAACACTTTGTCTCCAGCCCCAAGTTCTTGAATAAGCATATGCTTTGAAGCAGGATTGTGGAACTCATTCTAATATAAATAAATACTTGGTTTAGATGAATCACCAAGGCATTTTGGTACTCTGCACTAATACTGCCTCATTTTTATTTCTTCACATGAATATATGTGTATGAGAAAGAGGGATAAGGTGAGGGGAGAAGAAAGGGATGGGGGAGGGATGAAAACAGGAGAGAAGAATAATGTTCTGATGTATAGTATAAATAGATAGGCTCAAACATCACTCGGAGTTATCAAATAAATGAAGATCAGGGACTTCCCTGGTGGTCCTGTGGGTAAGAATCCACTGTCCAACTCAGGAGATGTGGGTTTGACCCTAGTCAGTTAACTAAGATCCCGCATGCAACAGGGTTACTAAGCCTTCGTGCCACAACTAGAGAGCCCAAACCTTGACTAGGGAAAGCCCAAGCATCTCAACTAGGAGCCCATATGCCACAACAAAGACTCAATGCAGCCAAAATAAATAAGTAAAATGAAGAGCAGCAAGACTATATTCACAGCTTTGTAGGTTCTATTAGTTTCCCACTGTATTAGTTTCCTGTGACTGCTGTAACACATAATCACAAACTTTCTGGCTTAAAATAACAGAAATCTATTCTGTCACAGTTTTGGAGGCCAGGAGGTCAAAATCCATTTCATTGGGCTCAAATCAAGATTTCAGCAAAAAGTCTTTTTTCCAAGTAAGGGAACATTCATAGGTTCAAAGGATTAGGAGTGGGTATCTTTGAAGGGCTATTTTCTGGCATACCAGCCCTTACTAACACATGTTTACAACCACTCTGCTCCTACCAGCTGTTAACATTTGTGAAACTGTTTTTTGGACACAAAGAACAATTTACCACCCAATGAAAAATTCTGGAGAAAAAGCTGAGCCTGAAATGATGAGACCAGTCTATTAATTATTTGTGGTAGATGGGCCATACATGGAAATACGGCCTTTCCTTTTGACTCCAATCTGAGAGCTCCCTGAAGGTAGAGCCTGACTAATATTCAGTTCCCCTGTGATCAGCTCACAGCTCCCCCCACACTCACATGCAGTAAGTGTTTGTTAAATAAACAATCAAACGTGTAAGTTACTGTCATGAATCCTGTCATATTACTTGTACTTCATTCTACATTGACAAAGTCAATGACGGGGGTCATGGTTATAGCAAAGTTAACCAAGCAGTTCTTTAGTCCTGGGGCTTTGCCCCTCTCATCCTTAGGGTCTGTCTATCTTGCTCTTTTCCCCTGTATGGTGTTATCTGGCCCTTTATTCGTCCTGTCTCTTCCTTACTCTCACATCCACAGCAGCCAGTGGCTGGCTCTTTTCCCAGTGCTGTCGCCTCAGTATAATAAGCTCTTGAGCAGAGACCCAGCATGTGACGATCCTCCAAGGATGGACCATGAAAGGAGCCTGCCGGCCAAGACGCTGTCAAAGTCCAGGACCTGCTTTTATCTGAGTCGTGGTTTCCTTCTGCTACATCCCTTCCTAAAACTGGGAAACACTCCTCTTTTCTTCTATAAATCAGCAAGTCATACTGAGTATATTTGGTCAAGGAAGTTTTTTCACTTCTCACCATCACCTCATGAAATGAAAGCTTTTACTCTGCCTTAAAGACTTTTTAAAAAGAATCCTTCTAACTTTTGCCAACATTTCACCCACTCACCGCAACCCCCACATTCACCTCCATGCTCAGTCCCACCATTCCTTTTCATACCTTATTTTGTATTCCTTTACTCTACGGACTTCATCTTCAGACTTTGATTTTTGGTTCCTTTATCTACCACCCAAAGGAAAAAATTAAGATTCAGCTATGGAACCTTGGGGAAAGATGTAACTAAAGTGGGAATCATGTCATATCTGGGTCACATGATTGCTCAACAGAAAAGTTTCTCTTAGGCTTCTTTCCTGTAACACTGTCAAAGAAAGTGTTTTCAGATTTACTATAGGATTTGGGATATCCCTTGAGCAGCTGCAATCTCTTTATTTAGATTCAGATTTCAACCAGTGAAACCATTCCAAATAGCTAACATGATTCCTTCTACAATGGCCCCCAAAAAGCTTTTCCTGGTAAGCTCTGCCAGATAGACAAAACAGAAATCAACTAAATTGCCACTTAGAATATACGGGCATCTTTTACCAAGAAGAAGTCATCTCCCAAAGAGGATCTGCATCATTGACACAAAAAGGACAGTGAGGTGAGTATCATTAATTAAAAACATATGAAGCACTATTTTATAAGGAAAAGAAAATTAGAGGAAGATAAATGGTAAGGAATCTTCAAGTAAACGTAGAAAGGAAAAAATACAAAAAGAAATGCTCAGTAATAAGGGCCATTGATTTGATCAAGATCACAAGACTAGTTGCAAAGTCAAAACAGGCTTGGAATTCAAATTTCCATACCCTGGTCCACAGAGATTTTCTCTATACAGAGTTTTCTAATCAGCCTGTCAATTGCGGGCTCTAAATATACAAGTATTGATTCCTTTTATACAGCCACGTGGAGATGGAATGGAGGAATATATAAGCCATTTGACATAGTCAGAAATACACCCTTCCTATTTAAATGTAGAAGCTAGATTTAGAAAAGGCAGAGGAACCAGAGATCAAATTGCCAACATCTATTGGATCATCAAAAAAGCAAGAGAGTTCCAGAAAAACATGTACCTCTGCTTTATTGACTATGCCAAAGCCTTTGACTGTGTGGATCATAAAAAACTGTGGAAAATTCTGAAAGAGATGGGAATACCAGACCACCTGACCTGCCTCCTGAGAAATCTTTATGCAGGTCAAGAAGCAACAGTTAGAAATAGACATGGAACAACAGACCGGTTCCAAATTGGGAAAGGAGTATGTCAAGTCTGCATATTGTCATTCTGCTTATTTAACTTATATGCAGAGTACATCATGAGAAATGCCAGGCTGGATGAAGCACAAGCTGGAATCAAGATTGCAGGGAGAAATATCAATAACCTCAGATATGCAGATGACACCACGCTTATGGCAGAAAGCAAAGAAGAACTAAAAAGCCTCTTGATGAAAGTGAAAGAGGAGAGTGAAACAATTGGCTTAAAACTCAACATTCAGAAAACTAAGATCATGGCATCCGGCATCTCTTAAGTCTTCCCCATTGGCAGGTGGGTTCTTTACTGTTAACACCCCCTGGGAAGACTCAGTGAGACCTGCACAGACAACATGTACAGATAATTTTTGACTGGGATTGTCAGCTCCTTCCCAAAATGTCTGGCCTCATAAGTCAGAGGACATGGGATCTTGAAACCAAGTTCCAGCAAGCTTCCAGGGCAGGTATAAGCATAGATAGTACTTCTGAAAGGCAATCTTATATTGAGGCACTTTATATTAAGGAAGAAGATTCCTTGAAATTGTACTGAAAATAGTGTTGACACCTGAAAAATATTTTCATACATCCCTGAGTAAGTAATCTACACTGAATACTGTAAGTAGGTTGACAAAGGAAATGGCCTTTTTTTTTTTTTTTTTGGTAATCCGGCCTAGTGGGTGACAGAGACCATTTAATTTGGTTGAAGTGAGGGGTCCTTATTGTCTATACTAATCTAATGTGAGTGTGGAGGATTTCTTGAAACAAGATGGGTGAGAAACTCAGAGGAATCTCTAAAGTAATAATTGGGTAGCCAGAAATTGCCACAGTTTAATTATAACTGCACCTTCTACAGGCAGCCTGACATGGGCAAAGAGGGCAGAGTTTCTCACTACTTTCCTTTTGTTGTTCTCTTTTTTGGATTTTGGTGGCCTTCAAGTATATAAAACATGAATCTTATATATATATATATATATGTATATATATTCATATATATATATATATTCATATATACATATATATATTCATTTCTGTCAACAGGAAGAGGGACCTCTGTCTCCTTCTCTTGAATCTTATAACTGGTCACAGAGGAAGTGATACCACGGGACTTTTGAGACCTATTCAGAAAGGGCCATGTTGCCTCCACTAGTTCTTTTTATACATTCCCTTATGCAGCCTGAGCCATCGTGTAAAACATGAAACCTCCATGCTGTGAGGAGGCCCAGCTCCCATAGAAAGGCCAAGTGTATGTACTCTGGGCAACTAGCCCCAGCTGAAGTCCCAGCCAGTAGCTGGCATCCGTGGCCAGACATGTGAGTGAACATCCTGGTCCAGATGATCCACCCAGATAAACACCTGGGTGCTTAATCACTCCCAGTAGTTGAGCATTAGCAGATGAAGCCCAGGCATTGTGGAGCAGAAACAAACCACTCCTGCAATGGGCCATCATAACCTCCAAAGGACACCATGTAAGCAATCCTACGACTTCACTGTATAAGGACAGTACTAATTCCAGCTCCCCATTGAAGCTGGCTCCAAATAAAATGTTTCGTTACTTTCCCCCATGTCCAAACGGTTAAACATGAATAATAAAGCATTGTAAATGGCTTCATATAATAAGAATAATACTTTCTCACACTGTATCTCTAGATTATTTGGCAATAAAGTCCATTTCACATGGAGAAATGACATATGGCAAATAACTGATAAAGGCAGACTTAATAGAACAGCAAAGTCTAGTTCCTGATACCGAGCTCCATACTCCCTCCCCAAGGAAGGTTGAGTGACTATAAATATAGGACAAAGAGGATGAATACAATAAATGACCTCCATTCTTTGTCACTTGTTTTAATGCTTCCATGTTCAGTATTTTTTCCCAAGGAAGCAATTCCTTTGCCAAAAATATAACCCCTTCTCCACAAAACCTATGTAGTCCAACAAAATATTTGACAACACTAATAATTATATCTAGTCATAAGTCTTTATTTTGATTGTCAAGAAAAGATAAAGACAACCTGGAATCTAACATAATTATTGAACACTTCCCTTTTCTTTGCTAGTTAGAGTTGAAAAGAAATAATGCATTGATCCTTTAATCCAAAAGATTGGTAGTTAATACACACACCAGCAAAACTCTTAGACAACTGATCTTTTGGTATGCCAGGAGCACACCAGTACCACTACTTTAAGCCTGGTTTGGCAAACAGAAATAGTTCAATAAGTCATTGGCTTATACATTGAAAAAAATTCCTAAAAACTCATTATTACTTGCGTCTCAAGCTTGATGTTAACTGCATAATTCTCACATGGAAGTCAATGGAATCATCTTAGTGTCATTGTGGGCTTCCTACTATTAATACTTCAAAATGCCTTTCACTAGAGACAGGACTAGAAGAAAATAGCATAAACAGAATCTATAAAATGTATCTCACAACATGATCTATGAAGCCAAAATACAAATCATGAGTGGCACACAAATCATCTATTATGGCATTTTAGGAAGAACACGGGACAGGCTTCAGAATACTTGAATACTCGGATTCTAAATGCAGCTCTCCATCAATATACATGTGATGTTGGGTAAAATTTCTAACTTCCCGGTCTTCTATTACAGGCATACATCATTTTATCGTTTTGACTTTTTTGCACTTCATAGATAGTGTTTTTGTTTGTTTGTTTTTACAAATTGAACATTTGTGACAATTCTGTGCTGAGCAAGTCTATTGGTGCAACTTTTCCAAAAGCATTTTCTCACTTCCTGTCTCTGTATCACATTTTCACATTTTGTATCACAATCTTTTCAATATTTCAAATTTTTCAAGATGATTGTATTTGTGCAAGTGAAAGGAAAAGTCAAATATCTCTCCCTTTATATCAAAAGTTAGAAACTATTAGGCTTAGTGAGGAAGACATGTTGAAAGCCAAGGCAGGTCATGCACAAAACAGTTAGTCAAGTTGTGAATGCAAAGTAAAAGTTCTTGAAGGTAATGAAAAGTGCTACCCAACAAATACACAAATGACAGGAAAGCAAAACAGCCTTATTGCTGACATGAAGGAAGCTGCAATGGTCTGAATGAAAGATCAAACCAGATACATTTCTCTAAGCCAAAGCCTAAGCTAATTCACAGATAGGCCCTAACTCTCTTCAATTCTATGAGGGCTGAGAGAGGTGAGAGAGCTTCAGAATAAAAGTCTGAAGCTAGCAGAGGTTGATTCATGAAGTTGAAGGAAAGAAGCCGTCTCTACAGCATAAAACTGTAACAGTAAGTAGCAAGTGTCAGTAGAAGCTGCAGCAAGATATCCAGATGATCTAGCTAAGACCATTAATGGAGACGGCCACACTACCAAGGGGCTTCCCTGGTGACTCAGTGGTAAAGAACCTGCCTGTCAATGCAGGAGATGTGGATTCAGTCCCTGGGTCAGAAAGATCCCTGGAGAAGGAAATGGAAACCCACTCCAATTTTCTTACCATAAAAGAGTCAGACATGGACATGACTTAGCAATTAAACAATAACAACAACAACACTAAACAAGATGGATTCACTGTAGACAAAACAGCCTTATATTGGAAGAAGATACCATCGAGGATTTTCATAGCTAGAGACGAGAAGCCAATGCCTGGTTTCAAAGCTTTAAGGGACAGGCAGACTCTCTTGTTAGGGGATAATGCAGCTGGTGACATTAAGTTGAAGCCAGTGTTCCTTTTCTATTCCCAAAATCCCAGGGCCCTTAAAAATTATGCTCAATCCAATCTGTGCTTTAGAAATGGAACAACAAAGCCTGGATGATCATATTTACAACACGGCTTCAATTCAGTTCAGTCACTAAGTTGTGTCTGACTCTTTGTGACCCCACTGACAAGCTCGCCAGGCTTCCCTGTGCATCACCAACTCCCAGATCTTGTTCAAACTCATGTCCATTGAGTCCATCTCAACCATCCAACCATCTCATCCTCTGCTGTCCCCTTCTTCTCCTGCATTCAATCTTTCCAAGGGTCTTTTGCAATGAGTCAGTTCTTTGCAGCAGGTGGCCAAAGTATTGGAGTTTCAGCTTCATCATCAGTCCTTCCAATGAATATTCAGGACTGATTTCCTTTAGGAGTGACTGGTTGGATCTCCTTGCAGTCCAAAGGACCCTCAATAGTCTTCTCCAACACCATAGTTCAAAAGCATCTATTCTTCAGTGCTCAGCTTTTGTTATAGTCCAACTCTCACATCCACACATGACTACTGGAAAAACCATAGCTTTCACTAGAAGGACCTTTCACAACATGTCTTACTGCATATTTTAAGCCCACTCTTGAGACCTACTGCTTAGAGAAAAAGATTCTTTACAAAATGCTACTGCTCATAGAAAATACTATTGCACCTGGTCACCCAAGAGCTCTGATGGAGATGTACAACAAGATTAATGTTTTATGCCTGCTAATACAGCATCCATTCTGAAAGCCATGGATCAATGAGTAATTTCGACTTTCAAGTTTCATTGCTTAAGAAATACGTTTCATAAAGCTATAGTTGCTGTTGATAGTGATTCATTTGATGATCTGGGCAAAGTAAATTGAAAATTTTTTCTAAAGGATTCAGCATTCTAAACGTTCAAAATATCACATTAACAGGAGTTTAGAAGACTGATTCTAATCCCCACGGAAGACTTTGTGGTGTTCAACATGTCAATGGAGAGAGGAATTACAGATGTGGGAGAAATAACAAGAGAACTAGAAGTGGAGCCTGAAAATGTGGCTGAATTGCTACGGTCTCATGATAAAGCTTTAGCAGATGTAAAGCTTCTTCTGCATGAATGGAGACAGTGGTTTCTTTCTTTTGTGTAATTGTATTTACTTATTTTGGGCTGTGCTGGGTCTTCGCTGCTGCGCAGGCTTTTCTCTGGCTGTGGTGAGCGGGAGCTACTCTCAAGTCGCAGTGCCCGGGCTTCTCATTGCGGTGGCTTCTCTGGTTCTTGTTGCAGAGCACAGGCTCTGGGGCCTGAGGGCTTCGGTAGTTGTGATTCCTAGGCTCTAGAGCACAGGCCTAGTATTGTGGTGCAAGAGCTTATTTGTCCTGAGGCAGGTGGGATCTTCCCCCGCCTGGACCAGGAATCGAACCCCCGTCTCCTATATTGGTAAGTGGATTCTTTACTACTGAGCCACTAGGAAAGCCCCAGAAAATGATCTCTGAGATGGAATCTACCCTGGTGAAGACGCTGCGAAGATTGTTGAAATGATTAAAACAAAAAAGATTGAGAAAAAGCTTAGTTGATAAAGCAGCAATAGGGCTGGAGAGGACTGTCTCCAATTTTGAAAGAAGTTCTGCTATAGGTAAAAATGCTATCGAACAGCCTTGCATTCTAAAGAGAAATCATTTGTGAAAGGAAGATCAGCAAATCAACGTGGCAAACTTCACTGTCTTATTTTAAGAAATAGAAACCGTCACCTCAGCCTTCAGTAACCACCACCCTGGTCAGTTAGCTGTCACCAATATCAAGACAAGACCCTCCATCACAAAAAGATTACAGCTTTCTGAAGGCTCAGATAATGGTCAGCAATTTTTAACAAAAAAGTATTTTTTATCCAAGGATGCACACTATATTTTTTTAGGCATAATGCTGTTATGTCTAACATAACACTTAATAGACTACAGTATACTGTAAACGTAACTTTCATATGCACTGGGAAACCAAGAAATTCACATGACTCACATTATTGTGATATTCACTTTATTGTGATGGTCTGGAGCCAAACCTGCAATATCTCTGAGGTACACCTGAACTTTAAAACTAGGAAGTTGTACTGGATTGTCATGTGGGGGGTGTGGATTTTCAAGTAAGTCTGTATGTTAAGCCGGTTTCTTATCCCTAGGATCCTCCAGGCATGTACCATCCAGAAGTTTGTCCTGTCTTTCCTGTGCCTATAGAATTTTTGCCATATGCATGTTATATATTTATATTTATTTTTATAAATGTAATGTAACCCCTGACTGTTTTTAAATGTCTGAATTAAGCTTTGATTGCTGAGGCATCCACTACAAAGAAAGCTATCTCAAGTAAACACATTGCCATCCACAGATAGAGCCACCATCACCATCACTACCACTATTTGGGCTGTTTTTTCCTTCTTTCTTTTTTTTTTTTTCTCTCTCTCTCTTTCTGTGCTTGAGATTGTCACTTATATAAAATTCACCAATAAAAAATGAGCTCATGAAACTCTAAAGCCCACCTTCAATCCCAAAATGAGCCCATGAAACTCTAAAGCCCACCTTCAATCCCAATAAAAACAGAATCCCAGCCCTGGGCCCTCTCTCTCTCTCTCTTGCCCTCTATCAGCAATCTTGCTGTGTGGCTACAGTGTGCCATGGAATTTCCAGGGCAAACAAGTAATAAACCTTTTTCCCCCCCAAATTTGGTTATGTTTATTGTTGAGGGCATCTTGCAATCATACTAAGAACCACAAAGGCTGGTCTGACCACAACATTGGTTACCAAATAACTGAGACCAGCACAAAAAAATTACATTCACATAAATTATATAACATATGCATACTCCAAGTATTCATCAGAAAACTTAAAAAATACTGAATGAAAACTGATATATCCATCATTTAATCTTAACAAATAATATTATTTTATCACACTTATTCCTGATCCTCTTTTTCTGAAATAAAAAATGTTGCAAATATAACTAAAGTAACCAAACATAACCACCAAACATCACCACCACCTGATTCCAGTGCTATTCCACTTCCTGCCTCATCATACTGTAATAACCAGATGTGTGTACAGTTTCCACTTCATATTTTTATACTTTACTACACCTGTGTATCATTACCAAAGTAATAGTGTCTGGATTTTTAAAACTTATACAGGTAGGATGATACTGACTGCATCTTTCAACAGCTTGCTTTTTTCCCCAACTTTATGCTTTCCAGATTCATTCATGTTAATAAATATTTAAAGTTCATTCATTTAAACACTAGTATGTTCACATGAACATATTACAACTTATATATCTATTCCTTATTGCTAGACATTCAGAGGTTTTCCATTTTGCCCCTATTACTAACAGTGCCACAAGGCATAAGCTCTTATACATCTTTCTGTGCACCTGGGGGAGAGTACATTCAAGGTATGGATCTAGAAGTGCAATTGGTGTGTCTCAGGGCATGTTCATCTTCCATTGCACAAAATGCTACAAAGCAGCATCCAAAGTGGTTCCAGCAATTTAAATGCCTGCCTGCAGTGTACAGAAGCTCCCACTTCCCTCCTCCAAAGTGATAATGTGGTATTTACACATTCTAATATTGTCCCAACACAAAGAGAATAATAAAGTAAGTCATTTTCATTTGCATTCCCCACATTGATACTGAAGCTAAGCATATTTTAGCTTGATTTTCTGTGAATTGCCTTTCATCAAGTCCCTTTCATAGGGTGGTTGGGACTGTTTTCCAGGTACTAAGCTCAAGAGCCTTTAGTCAGGGCCATGTCTCCTTCCCCAAGCAAACATGAAGATGCTCAACCTCCACAGCCTGCATCTAGGTATATTACCCAGGTTGTGGAAGCATCACTCAGAGCTCACTGCTCTGGCTTTGACTGTGCAAACTGGTTCCCCCTTAGGGATCCATCCTTCCTTCCTTCCTCCTTCTCTCCCACCTTCCCTTCCTCCCTTCTTTCCTTTCAACTCAGTCATACTTTTGTGCATCTTTCTGTGGTACATTTCCTTATAAAGAAACTGTAATAAGAGGGAGAAAGTAGTAGATGCCTTAGTCTACCATGTTGCTTGAATTAGTTTTATTTCATTTTAAGTCATTATCTCCACCTACTGTTCTGCCTCATTCCCTTTTTGTCTCTAAGATAGCTTTGGAAAAGTACATTTTGAAATTACTCTACCTTGGTTTTCTGGAAATTTTAGAAAATTATCTACTAGTTGATCTATTGATACTATCAGTGGTGACTGTAATTTTAACAAAATGAAAAGATGATGGAAAAGATTGTGAGAGACAGGGAAAGGCAGCTTAGTCTTTAAGTCTTACCTTTACTGAAATTTGGGGCCTTTTCCAAACACAGATTCTATTAGACTGATTCTATTAGACCACGACCCACTGATTGCTCTTAGTGCAATTTAGTTTTCTAAATTTAAATAAATCTAAATCTAAATAAAACATTTAGTTTTCTTGATCAAGTTACTAAAATTTCAGATCAGGGAAAATTCTCGTTTACATTGGGCTCAAGCTAGGAAAATCTCGGTCCTCCCCACAATTGCTATCTTGATTATAAAATTCTAAGACATTTTACTCTATCTTTAGGCAAACTTTAGCTTAAAGCCACAGTATTTGTAGTCTGAAAGTTATCTCAAGTGTCAAGAAAATAGATAGTACATATGATGAAAGCAGCATAAAAATTCAAATTCAAAAATTTTGTTATTGGTGGAGGTTTTTAGAAGTCAGAAATCCTGTTCCCAAAGCTCAGAGGTTTTTCTTTTTTTCTTTTTTAGTAACTACAGTGGATCCCGGAACAAAGCAGGTTTGAACTGTATGGATCCACTTATGTGCTGATTCTTTTCACTAAACACATGCTACAGTGCTACTGGATCCGCGCAGGTGATTGAATCCACAGATGCAGAACTGTATATATGAAGGACCAATTGTAGAGTTAAACTCAGATTTTGGACTGTGCAGAAGGCTGGCACCCCTAAAGTCCCTTGCTGTGAACAACAGGGTCAATTGTACCTATGCTGGTTTCCTAGCGCTGCCAAAATAAACTATCACAAACTAGGTGCCTTAAAAAACAACAGTTTATTATCTCACAGTTCTGGAGGCTAGGGGTCCAAAATCAGGGTGTTGGAGGGATTGATGTTCCTCTAAAGCCTGAGGGAAGAATCTTTCTTTGCCTCTTCCTAGTTACTGGTGGTTTACGGGTGATTTTTGGCATTCTTTGGCTTGCAGCTGGAACACTTCAATTTGCCTTTGTTGCCACATAGTTTCTGCCTCCTGTGTCTTTTTCTCTTCTTCTTGTAAGGACATCAGTCATATCAGATTAAGAATTCAGTCTTTCCTGGTGGCTCAGAGAGTAAAGAATCTGCCTGCAATGCAGGATACCTGGGTTCGATCCCTGGGTTGGGAAGATCTCCTGGAGAAGGAAATGGCAATCCACTCCAGTATTCTTGCCTGGAGAATTCCATGAAGAGAGGAGCCTGTGAGCTACATACAGTCCATGGGGTTGCAAAGAGTCAGACACAACTGAGCAACTAACACTACCTCAGTCTGAGCTCCTCTTAGCAGGTTATGTCTGTAGTGACTCTTTCCAAATAAGTTCACAGATGTTCGGAAGACTGTGTAAAGACAAAACATAAACTGGAGTTAAGCTATCACAAAGCAAGGAATGCCAGGAGCCACCAGAAGCTTGAAAAGACAAGGAAAGATTCTCCCCTAAAGCTTTCAGAAGATGTATGACTCTGCCAAACCTTTATTTTGGACCTCTGGCCTCCAGAAATATGAAAGAATACATTTCTGTCATTTTTAAGCCACTGAGTATGTGGCTTAATTTGCTATGGCAGCGGGAAGCCAATGCAGTATTCTTTTTATATAAGTTGAGAAAAATTTATTTCACCAATCCCTTATTGTTGAAAAATTAGGTTTCTGATTAAAAGAACATAGTAAGATGCTAAGAATGTACTTGAAAATGCTGAAAAGAAATGGAGAAGATATCCAAATAACTTAAGAGATAGGTTATTATAAATGGGAAGAAACTACCAGAAAAGCGATTTCAACTCAAAATAAACATCTTGTCTAGTAATCAGTACCATGGTTTTTCCAGTAGTCATGTACAGATGTGAGAGTTGAACTATAAAAAAGGCTGATCACCAAAGAATTGATGCTTTCGAATTGTGGTGCTGGAGAAGACTCTTGAGAGTCCCTTGGACTGCAAGGAGATCAAACCAGTCAATCCTAAAAGAAATCAACCATAAATATTTACTGGAAGGACTGATGCTGAAGCTGAAACTCCAATACTTTGGCCACCTGATGTGAAGACCTGACCTGTTGGAAAAGACCCTGATGATGGGAAAGATTGAAGGCAAAGAAGAAGGCAGCAGAGGATGAGATGGCTAGATAGTATAATCGACTCAAGGGAAAGAATTTGATCAAACTGCTGGAGATAGTGAAGGACAGGGAAACGTGGTTTCTGCAGTCCATGGGGTTGCAAAGAGTTGGACACAACTTAGCAACTGAACAACAACAGTAATCAGTACAGTGCAAACTGGGAAAATGGCAGCTTTGGGAGGTAATAAACCTTCAACCTTCAGGCACAGAGGGGCATAAGTATTTAGTGCACATGTTTCAGAGGATATTCGAGCACTGAATAGTGGGTTGAACTTGGTGACCACTAAATTTTCTTTCAGTCTAAAAGTTAATGAGTCTACCCCTCAGGCATCACCAACTCGATGGACATGAGTTTGAACAAGCTCTGGGAGCTGGTGATGGACGGGGAAGCCTGGTGTGCTGCAGTTGATGGGGTCGCAAAGAGTCAAACACAACTGAACAACTGAACTGTCTTTATCCCTCAGGGGAGAGTGCTGCGGGGAAAAATGTATGAAAGAGAAATATCCAAACTGGAGAAACTTACTGAAAGGACAATCTAAACCCCACAAAACTCTCTAAGCTCTCAAGAACATTACTATTTTGTCATTTGGAAACAGGAGTTTTAAAAAAGAAATTTAAAAGAGTAATGTTAATGGAAGTCACATCTGCTGTGACAGGCTTAGAAGGAATGATTCATCACACTTTAGAGTTAGGTGGAATTTTGAAGATCTTCTTGTCCAATACCTTCAATTTATTAGATGAATTTACTGAATTCAAGAAAATACTGGTTGGGAACTTCCCTGGCAGTCCTGCAGTTAAGAATCTACCTTGCAATGGATGGGACACAGGTTTGATTCCTGGTCAGGGACTAATCCCACATGCCCACAAAGCAACTACTGAGCTCGTATGCTCTGGAGGCCATGTGCCACGACTAGAGAGCCCGAGTGCTGTAGCTATGAAACCTGCGTGCTCTGGAATCTGTGCATTGCAGCTACTGAGCCTGCACGCCACAGCTAGAGAGTCTGTGCACTGCAATGAAAGTCTTCCCGATGCAGTGAAGATCCTGTGAGCCACAACTAAGAACTGACAGGGCCAAAATGAAAGAGAGAGAGAGAGAAAGGAAGAAAAAAAGCAAGCCCTGACCGGAGGAGGAGAGAACGGTTTAAAAAGCAGATTATTAAAAATCAGAACTAAACCTAATTTAGCAATGACAACCCCTCCCTACTCAAACAACGTGAAAATACATATTTTATTAAAAAAAAGAAAAAAGGATTGGTCCTTAGTCACTTAGTTAATGTTAGAAGTAACATTTCAATCTAGACTTTCAGATCCAACTGGCAAACTGATTTTAAATGTTGTTTACATTTTCAGGTAAGATGAGACTTATTAGAATTTTCTGATACTGTTCCTTTAAATGATATTCAAAACCCTAGTTCCAAAGGTTGCAACAATTACACTTTACCAAAGGGTAATTATACAGATACTTTTACTTTTTTTAGCATTTTTCAAATACACAGATCATTTATTTTTACAATTATGAATCACAGCCAGGTGGTGAGATATGGAAATCTTGCAAATATATTGAAAGTCAGGATATAATCATCTGCGTACTTGTGAACTATTCCAACATTAAATCAATTTTTGCCTACTTTAAGCTAATCTTAAATAATTATGTTTGAGTTTTTTCTAATTGAAAAAATTGTGATTCTTTTTCTCTCTGTAAATGAATGTGAACTTAATATAATGGAAATTTCATGATTAAGTAATTCTCCTTTAGTGTACAACACTGTTACTATTCAATTGCCTTTCAAAATACCAACAAAAGACTATATTCATATAACATAAAAATTTATAGTAATTTGATAAGATAATCATGAAATAAAAACATTTTGTCAACAAAAATAGATATAAGATTATTTCTCACACTTCTCTGTTTTTTCAAATTTCATATAATTGTTAAATATTTCACATTGACAACAAAAATAATCTTATATTGTATAAACTAAAATAAAGCTAATAAGAAAAATAATATGAAAATCTGATTTTCTAAATGAAATCAAAATCTCATCCTTTCTCTACCTAAGTGGATAAAAATAGGATATGATTTGATAAAAACAAAGTCATAAACCTTATTGGCTGCTTCTACAGAAGGTTGTTATAAATATTTATCTATATGTCCCTTGGGTAATGCATGATAAGTAGCTAAACAATGTCACTGAGTTTCAAATGAATATGAATGCTAAAGATTGATTGCTTTAATGTTAATGTAGTACCTGGCATTAAGTTTATTCACCATATGCTTTCCTTTTTCTTTCTAGCTTCCTATGTATCTATTCTAGTTATGAAGAAAAGTTTCTGCATCTTATTCAGTATAAATTTAACTAGAGATCATTTTCAAAGTAACATGCAACTGCTATGAACATTAAAAATGAATTCTTAAAAAGGATAAATACTATAATGACTTACATCATAGAGGTCTTTGCTTATCAAAAGTGGCGGGTAACTTGGCTTTCAAAATTGCTGTTTCTTCTCCAATTCTGCCAGGTGAAACTGGCCTTTAAGACATATTAATGATTTATTCTAAAGCAATTCTGCCAGGTGTAGCATGGAAACAGTACCGCCTGCATGCGGGGCCCTGGATGAGAAGGAATGGCTGGATGGTTGGGCTACAGATGGAGACATTAGGCCCATTTGAAAGGAGCTACAGGTTCAGTTTCTCAAGGCCAGCACTTGTCAGTGTCAAGTGTAGCCTCAGAGCAATGTGACTCTCACAGCGAGGTTCAAAGCCTCATCCTCCCTGCTGTCCCATGAAAACCCTAGGAGGCTTATCTGTGAAGAAAACGAAGGGACCTCCTCTCAAGACCTGACAGAGAAGTCCTTCCTCACCAACTCTGGCAGTGAGACAGAACCGAGTAAATCACACACTCTCCTGACATCTCTGGTGCCGTGACTCAGATTGGACCTGGCTGAAACAGCCTCAGCTCTCCGCGAGGCTGAGGCCAAGCACAAGCCCAGCTCGGCAAAAGCTCAGGCGGTGGAAGCTGAATGCAAAGACAACCCAGCACAGTGGAAGTGAACATCCTCGCGGCGTGAGGGTGGGCTGACTCCAAAGGAGAGGCTTCAATCCGTCTTGGCATCCTCCTTTTACACATTTGACTCCTGTCCCCCTGAGCCTGCCCTATGTAAACTGGGCGAGCCAGGAGGACTGTTAGTTCCACCTGAAGTTCTCACGCCAGTCCTCAGATTTTCTTTTGTTCCATTTAACGAGCTTTTTCCTTTCTTTAAGTAACTGCCATTTTGGACTCCTTTTTCTTATTTCAACTACGTAACACATGGAGATGACATACCTAACCAAATAAATTATCTTAAAAAAGAAGAGAGATTTTTCCATTATAACTAAATTGAACAAAGAACACCGATGATATAAACTATAATTGATTCTTAACCTGCAGTTGTTGTGTCAGATATTTTTGGACATTTAAACAATCTATTTACTGAAATATAAGCCAATTTGAAACACATTTACAAATATCACCCTCCCATGAGGTAATGGGACAATTAAAAAATGGCCATTACCTGGTTTAAAAAAATTGTATACTTCTCAGAAATATGACGTGTGTACCTTGAAAATTCTGTGCAAAAAGAAAATGAGTAAGAAAAATATTGTGTGTAATAGCTAGTAGTTTATAGACACACATTTCTATCACTTATCCGCTGGCATATTATTAATCAACATCAAAAATATCAATTAAGTCGCAAATACTGTATAGCTCACTCCAGGGTACTACAGGTGGGGTAACCACAGGCATCCACACAAGAATGAATGGGATTCCTAAATATCCAGTTTGACCCTTCATTTATCCTTCATTTTCTTCTCTAATAGTTTCCTTATTTCTAAGCTCCTGCATTCAATTAACACATATCCTTATTTATACTTTCTCCACAACACTTCCACTGCTTTTGGGCATGGGTAAATATCAACTATCCTTTATTGGTAACAGCAGTAATAAAGTTTATGAGGACAGCATTCATTATGGATATTTTATTCTAACTTTCCAATGCAGTAGTTCTTTCTTCAGTGGTGTTTATAATCTTTGGTGGGCAGACTCTAAGGCTGTCGCACATGATTCACACCTCTTATTCTTGACCTTATGCAATCCCCCCACCCCTTTGTTATTGACTTGACACAATGACTTGGTCTTCTGACCAACAGTCTTATTAGCAGACTCTCTCTATAGGCTCTTTCTGTTTTAAACTGTTCTAACAGAGTGGCCCATATGGCAGAGAACTGAGGATGCTTCTACCCAAAGGCCACTAAGGAAATGAGGCCTTCAGTCTGACAACCTGCTTACACCTACACAAATTTGCAGCAGATCATTCCCAACGTGAGCCTCTGAATGACACCTCTCCCCTGATATTCTGATGCAAAACTTGGTGAGACTCTGAATCAGTGAATCCAATTAAGCCATGGCTTGACTCCAGACCCACGGAAACTGATAACAGAAGTGTGTTGTTTTCGGAAAAGTTTTATAAGCTCAAACCCCAAAACAATAAAGTAAATGGCAACAGGATCATACTTGTCAATAATTACCTTAAATGTAAATGGGTTGAATGCCCCAACCAAAAGACAAAGACTGGCTGAATGGATACAAAAGCAAGACCCCTATATATGCTATTTACAAGAGACCCACTTCAAACCAAGGGACATATACAGACTGAAAGTGAAGGGCTGGAAAAAGATATTTCATGCAAATGGAGACCAAAAGAAAGCAGGAGTAGCAATACTCATATCAGATAAAATAGACTTTGAAATAAAGGCCGTGAAAAGAAACAAGGACACTACATAATGATCAAAGGATCAATCCAAGAAGAAGCTATCACAATTATAAATATATATGCACCCAACATAGGAGCACTGAAATATGTAAGTCAAATGCTAAAAAGTATGAAAGGGGAAATTAACAGTAACACAATAATAATGGGAGACTTTAATACCACACTCACACCTATGGATAGATCAACTAAACAGAAAATTAGCAAGGAAACACAAACTTTAAATTATACAATGGACCAGTTAGACCTAACTGATATCTATAGGACATTCACCCCAAAACAATGAATTTCACCTTTTTCTCAAGTGCACACAGAAACTTCTCCAGGATAGATCACATATTGGGCCATGAATCTAGTCTTGGTAAATTCAAGAAAACTGAAATCATTTCAAGCCTCTTTTCTGATCACAATGCAGTAAAAGTAGATATCAATTATAGGAAAAAAACTATTAAAAATACAAACATATGGAGGCTAACCAACATGCTTCTGAATAACCAAGTCACAGAAGAAATCAAAGAGAAATAAAAATATGCATAGAAACGAATGAAAATGAAAACACAACAACCCCAAACCTATGGGGTTCAGTAAAAACAGTGCTAAGGGGAAGGTTCATAGCAATACAAGCTTACCCCAAGAAACAAGAGAAAAATCAAATAAATAACCTAACTCTATACCTAAAGAGAAAGAAGAAATGAAGAACCCCAGGGTTAGTAGAAGGAAAGAAATCATAAAAATTAGGGCAGAAATAAATGAAAAAGAAACAAAGGAGACCATAGCAAAATCAACAAAACTGAAAGCTGGTTCTTTGAGAAGATAAATAAAATAGACAAACCATTAGCCAGACTCATCAAGAAAAGAAAGGAAGAATCAAATCAACAAAATTAGAAATGAAAATGGAGAAATCACAACAGAAAACACAGAAATACAAAGGATCATAAGAGACTACTATCAGCAACTATATGCCAATAAAATGGGCAACTTGGAAGACATGGACAAATTCTTAGAAAAGTATAATTTTCCAAAACTGAACCTGGAAGAAATAGAAAATCGTAACAGACCCATCACAAGCACAGAAATCGAAACTGTAATCAAAAGTCTTTCAGCAAACGAAAGCCCAGGACCAGACGGCTTCACAGCTGAATTCTACCAAAAATTTAGAGAAGAGCTAACATCTATCCTACTCAAACTTTTCCAGAAAATTGCAGAGGAAGGCAAACTTCGAAACTCATTCTATGAGGCCACCATCACCCTAATACCAAAACCAGACAAAGATGCCACAAAAAAAGAAAACTACAGGCCAATATCACTGATGAACATAGATGCAAAAATCCTTAACAAAATTCTAGCAAACAGAATCCAACAACATATTAAAAAGATCATACACCATGACCAAATGGGCTTTATCCCAGAGATGCAAGGATTCTTCAATATTCACAAATCAATCAATGTGATACATCACATTAACAAATTGAAAGATAAAAACCATACGATTATCTCAATAGATGCAGAGAAAGCCTTTGACAAAATTCAACATCCATTTATGATAAAAACCCTCCAGAAAGCAGGCATAGAAGGAACATACCTCAACATAATAAAAGCTATATATGATAAGCCCACAGCAAAGATTATCTTCAGTGGTGAAAAATTGAAAGCATTTCCCCTAAAGTCAGGAATAAGATTAGAGGGCCCACTCTCGCCACTACTATTCAACATAATTTTGGAAGTTTTAGCCACAGCAATCAGAGAAGAAAAAGAAATGAAAGGAGTCCAGATTGGAAAATAAGTAAAACTCTCATTTTGCAGATGACATGATCTTCTACATATAAAACCCCAAAGACTCCACCAAAAAATAACTAGAACTAATCAATGAATATAGTAAAGTTGCAGGATAAAAAATTAACACACAGAAATCCCTTGCATTCCTACACACTAGCAATGAGAAAACAGAAAGAGAAATAAGGAAACAATTCCATTCACCATTGCAATGAAAAGAATAAAATACTTATGAATAAATCTACCTAAAGAAACAAAAGACCTATACATAGAAAACTATAAAACACTCATGAGAGTAATCAAAGATGACACAGATGGAGAAATATACCATGTTCATGGATCAGAAGAATCCATACAGTCAAAATGACTATACTAACCAAAGCAATCTATCAAGCTACCAAGGGTATTTTTCATAGAACTAGAACAAATAATTTCACAATTGTATGGAAACACAAAAAACCTCAAAAAGCCAAAGCAATCTTGAGAAAGAAGAATGGAACTGGAGGAATCAACCTGCCTAACTTCAGACTATACTACAAAGCTACAGTCATCAAGACAGTATGGTACTGGCACAAAGACAGAAATATAGATCAACAGAACAAAATAGAAAGCCAAGGGATAAATCCATGCACCTATGGACACCTTATCTGTGACAAAGGAGGCAAAAATATACAATGGAGAAAATACAATCTCTTTAACAAGTGGTGCTGGGAAAACTGGTCAACCACTTGTAAAAGAAAGAAACTAGAACACTTTCTAACACCATACACAAAAATAAACTCAAAATGGATTAAAGATCTAAATGTAAGACCAGAAACTATAAAACTCCTAGAGGAGAACATAGGCAAAACACTCTCTGACATAAATCACAGCAGGATCCTCTATGACCCACCTCCCAGAATATTGGAGATAAAAGCAAAAATAAACAAATGGGGCCTAATGAAACGTAAAAGCTTTTGCACAACAAAGGAAACTATAAGCAAGGTGAAAAGACAGCCTTCAGAATGGGAGAAAATAATAGCAAACAAAGCAACAGACAAAGAATTAATCTCAAGAATATACAAGCAGCTCCTGCAGCTCAATTCCAGAAAAATAAACAACCCAATCAAAAAATGGGCCAAAGAACTAAACAGACATTTCTCTAAAGAAGACATACACATGGCTAACAAACACAGGAAAAGATGCTCAACATCACTCATTATCAGAAAAATGCAAATGAAAACCACAATGAGGTACCATCTCATGCCAGTCAGGATGGCTGCTATTCAAAAGTTTACAAGCAATAAATGCTGGAGAGGGTGTGGAGAAAAGGGAACGCTTTTACACTGTTGGTGGGAATGCAAACTAGTACAGCCACTGTGGAGAACACTGTGGAGATTCCTTAAAACCCTGGAAATAGAACTGCCATACGACCCAGTAATCCCACTGATGGGCATACACACCTAGGAAACCAAAATAGAAAGAGACACATATACCCCAATGTTCATCGCAGCACTGTTTACAATAGCCAGGACATGGAAGCAACCTAGATGTCCATCAGCGGACAAATGGATAAGAAAGCTGTGGTACATATACACAATGGAATATTACTTAGCTATAAAAAAGAATGCATTTGAATCAGTTCTAATGAGGTGGATGAAACTGGAGCCCATTATACAGAGTGAAGTAAGTCAGAAAGAAAAACACCAATACAGTGTATTAACACACATATATGGAATTTAGAAAGATGGTAACAATGACCCTATATGCTAGACAGCGAAAGAGACACAAATGTAAAGAACAGACTTCTGGACTCTGTGGGAGAAGGTGAAGGTGGGATGATTTGAGAGAATAGCATTGAAACGTGTATATTATCATCTGTGAAACAGATCACCAGTCCAGGTTCGATGCACGAGACAGGGTGCTCAGGGCTGGTGCACTGGGATGACCCTGAGGGATGGGATGGGGAGGGAGGTGGGAGGGGGGTTCAGGATGGGGAACACATGTACACCCATGGCTGATTCATGTCAGTGTATGGCAAAAGCCACTACAATATTGTAAAGTATTTGGCCTCCAATTAAAATAAATAAACAAACAAAAAAACAGCAACCAAAAAATAAAAGAAAAATGCCAGGAAGTCAAATGGCTTGTATAAAGCAGATGGGAAGAGAAAAAGAAGAGTGTTGTTTTATGAAGCTAAGTCTGCAGTTATGTGTTATGTAGAATATACCACTAATATAGTTTTGTGTTCTTAATTTTAATGTTTTGTTCTTCCAGTTTAGGGGCTTCCCTCATGGCTCAGATGGCAAAGAATCTCCCTGCAATGCAGGAGACCCAGGTTCAATCCCTGGGTCGGGAAGATCCCATTGAGAAGGAAATGGCAATCCACTCCAGGATTCTGTGTCTGGAGAATCCCATGGACACAGGAGCCTGCTGGGCTATAGCCCATGGGGGTCACAAAGAGTTGGACATGACTGAGTGACTAACATTTTTACTTTTCCAGTTTTCAAGTATTTGACTTTTTTTTGCAAATTTGCAATGACATGTTTTATAGTTTCCAGTTCTATACTGAAATTTTCAATCTTTTATTCTATTCTTAACACAGTAAACATTAATTTAAAGTCTATTTCATAGTCCAAATATTTGGTGCCCCTTTGGGTCTGTTTCTATTGTCTATTGTGTCTGCCAATTTTCATTTTGACCACCTTTCTCCTTTCGTGCCAAATCATTATATGGATAAATTATATTTGAAAAATTGCTTGTAGAATAATTTGAGACCTAGGAACATGTTCTCTTTCTCCAAACTGGCATCTTTCAAATTCTCAGGACACTAGAACTCTCAGGTCACATTAATCTACTTACAAAACTTCAGATTTTATAGCCTATCTAGTTGACTCAGTTCTAAACTATATTCTATGTGAATGGTTTACTTCTAGTTCACCCTTGTGGTTATTCAGGGCCATTTAAGGAATTCTACCAGAGTCCCAACCTTGGAAATCCTGTACTATAATCTGTTCTTCTGACTTTACAAGACTATTAAAAGTCTTTCCAACTTTTCCGCCTCCTCTTCTTGGTTAGCAAATTGCCCCTGCAGAACAAAAGCAGGCCCAGTACCAGGTCCATCTTTCTAGATTTCCATTTTCTTCCAGTTATCAGTCTGCTAATTACTCACCACCCTGTTACCTCTCTAATGCCTTCAGGTGGAATTTGCTATATTTAGTCAGATATTATAGCAGGGAGATTGAACTAAATAATCTTCCCACTATTTTTGGAAGCAGAAGTCAAAGGTTTCTTCTATTTTTGTTTTTTAATGGGTTAATTCTTAGCTTTGTAACCAGTTTGTGTTTGATCGCCATTTGGGCCTCTTCTCTAGTCTGATAAGGGGCTCAACTCTGTAAGAGCATCCTAACCGTTCTTCCACAACTTGTGAGGATGGTACTGCAGACAACTCAACAAAATACTCCGCATAGTGTCCAAACATTCTCTGGTTGCCAACTTTGGTTCCACAGAAATGGATAAGATTTCTCTTAAACTCATGACTAATAAACTGTCAAAAAAACAAGTCAGGTTTCACTTTGCCTTTCATTTAGCAGATGTATGGAATGTAAGTTCATATATTTTGCCAGGTAACTTCTTTTATTAAAAGGTCAGGTTTCAGTTAATTATCTCAAATGAAATTGAACTCATTTGAATTAAATTTATCATTGCTATAATGTCTGTTGATAGAAAACAAAGACTTCTAAAGCCTAAAAGGCAATTATAAAGGTTAAGTTTGACCACTGATAATACAAGTTCTTAATAGTAATCTGGACTTCAGGGGTCACAAACTCAAAGCTTCATGGATAAAACATTAACACAAATTAATTAAGTATAATGGATGATGTTGGCAAGTAAACAGAGGAGAAATGAGGAGCTACGGGACTGTGGCAAACTGGAGACAGTATGTCCGCTCTACAGGGAAACAAAGCAGACAATTTTCAGCACCTGTCTATTGTAAACACGCAAGAGTGTAAATCTAGAGTCACCAGATTTTACTATTTTTCAAAAGAACTTGAAAGCTGGGTGTTTTATAACCCCTCTCCTTTTTAATATTGCAACTAAAACAAAAAAACTTAACACCATGTGTGGTAAAGATTAATGACATAAACAGAACTCAGCTGCTAAACTAAATTATCCCTGATGCCCATTCTGATTTAAGTCCTGCCCACCTTCTTTCCTATTGATTAATGATTAATTGCTGGGAGAAATATCAGTAACCTCAGATACACAGATGACACCATCCTTATGGCAGAAAGTGAAGAACTAAAGAGCCTCTTGATGAAAGTGAAAGAGGAGAGTAAAAAAGTTGGCTTAAAACTCAACACTCACAAAACTAAGATCATGGCATCTAGTCCCATCACTTCGATGGCAAATAGATGGGTAAACAATGGAAACAGTGAGAGACTATCTTTTGGAGCTCCAAAATCACTGCAGATGGTGAGTGCAGCCATGAAATTAAAAGACACTTGTTCCTTGGAAGAAAAGCTTTGACTAACTGAGACAGCATATTAAAAAACAGAGACATTACTTTACCAACAAAGGTCTGTCTAGTCAAAGCTATGGTCTTTCCAGTAGTCATGTACAGATGTGAGAGTTGTACTATAAAGAAAGCTGAGCACCGAAGAATTGATGCTTTTGAACTGTGGTGTTGGAGAAGACTCTCGAGAGTCCCTTGGACTGCAAGGAAATCTAAGCAGTTCATCCTAAAGGAAATTAGTCCTGAATATTCACTGGAAGGACCGATGCTGAAGCTGAAACTCCAATACTTTGGCCACCTGATGTGAAGAACCTACTCATTTGAAAAGACCCTGATGCTAGGAAAGATTGAAGGTGGGAGGAGAAGGAGACCACAGAGGCCGAGATGGTTGGATGACATCACTGACTTGATGGACAGGAGTTTGAGCAAACTCCAGGCGTTGGTGATGTACAGGGAAGCTTGGCGTGCTGCAGTCTATGGGGCTTGGAAAGAGTCAGACATGACTGAGCAACTGAACTGACTGACTGAATGATTGGTTAAGGATTAAGAGAGTAAATTTATTGGAATGGTTCTGGAGAACCTAATAAAGTGCTTATAACAAAACTATTACTAGTTTGAAAATAAAGGTCAAGTTTTATATGAACTGAAGACCCAGAGAAGTACTTTCCATGAGTAAGTTTTCATTTTCCTAAGCTCATGACAATTTTTAGTAATTCAAACCTAGAATTAAGATGATAAAAAGTACAGGCAGCTCATTTATAAAGCTACTTGGTTACATATTTCTGCATCTTATATATCTCTACAAGATAAATAAGGTCATAAGGCCATAGCAAAAATGAATATAATAATTGCTATTATATATATATATCTCACATCTTAAAAAATACTAAAGGTTTTAATATCTTTGTATCAATTCAAAATTTTTATAAAAACATTCTGAAAGTGTGTGTTTGAATTAAAATATTAGATTAGAAGCATCAAGCTTCTAATCATTTATACAGTTATCTATTTGAAAATAAAAATTGGTTACTTTCTTCTGCCTTCAGCATTTCTAAACTGGTTGATACATGTTTTTGCTATTTGTCACCAATGTAAAACTTCATTTACTGTGTCCAAAAACTAAAGTAAAAAAGACAAATGAGCTCTCAATTGCATGCATAATCTTGGGCTTCCCATCAATTCATTCCTAGAGAACATTGTTGCTGTTGTTAGTCACTAAGTTGTATCTGACTCTGTGTGACCCTATGGACTGCCAGTCTCCTTTGTCCATGGAATTCTCAAGGCAAGAATACTGGAGTGGGTTGCCATTTCCTTCCCCAGAGGATCTTTTCAACACAGCGATTGAACTTGCATCTCCTGTATTGGCAGGTGGATTCTTCACCACTGAGCCACCGGAGAAGACGTTCCTTGCCTTTTAAGTCCAGTGGCAGTTCCTTTATATAATTTTGGAAGGGCTTCTCTTATAACTCCGTTGGTAAAGAATCAGGCTGCAAAACAGGAGACCACGGTTTGATTCCTGGATTGGGAAGATCTGCTGGAAAAGGGATAGGTTACCCATTCCAGTATTCTTGCTCCCCCTGTGGCTCAGCTGGTAAAGAATCTACCTGCAATGCGGGAGACCTGGGTTCGATCTCTGGATTGGGAAGATCCCCTGGAGAAGGGAAATGTTATCCACTCCAGGATTCTGGCCTGAAGAATTCCATGGACTGTATAGTCCATGGGGTTGCAAAGAGTTGGAGACGACTGAGCCACTTTGACTTACATAATTTTGAAAATAAATCAAATTAACTTATAACCATAATTATCTTTTAAAAATGCAAAAAAGCCAAAATACAACCTACACATTAAACCTCAAACTTATGTCCAAACTATTATAAATGTTTTAGAAGCCAATTTCAAGTGTCGAAAATTATTAACAGACGTTTTGTAGTGAAAAGCAGAATGGTGTAGGATGACAGTAACACAAAATGTAATCAAGATCTGAAACAGAAGTTGGTGTTTTTACATAAAGGGGGAAAAAAAACACAAAGAAATGTGATCAAGAAATGGAGGTTCATTTTGTACTAAAGATGATGTCCAGAACATTTTATTTAAAGCAGGCAAATTATGAGGGTACTCTTAAAGTTATATAGTCTCATAAGCTATAGTTAATGAAGAGGTAAGCTTATTTGGATAGTAACTATTGCTGTATATTAATCTATACTATGCTTATTACACACTGAGACAGTGACCATGTCTGTACATTTGGAATATTATAATCTATAATTTTCACCCTTTGTGGAGTGTCTTAATACTCCTTGGTTTTAATTTTTTTGTTGCTTTTGTTGTTTGACTTAATGAAACTATTTAACCAAACTTTGGAATACTAAGGCGTTTCATAAGAAATTCAAACTTGTTCAATCAAATATTGACCAATGCCAATATTATACACTTGTGGGCTTTTTATTTCTATTCTAAATATTCTCTGTAGCAATTTTTCCCATTTATCTTCCTTTTCTTATTTTTTCCTGCTTATATCCAAAGCCACAGTTTTCCCAAATTTTATAATAAGCAATTAAAAATTATTTCTTCTAATATATTTATGTGAATTAACCTTAACTCACATTTAATTTAACCATTATCCACAATGGGCTAGAACTTAACATAAAATACAGTATGTATAGCAATTAACCTGACTGGTCTATTAAAATATCTGAAGAAAAAAATCTAAGGTTTTTGTGTCTCTTGTTATTGTTCAGTCACTAAAGTCCTGTTCAACTCCTTGCCTGTCCTCCACTATCTCCCAGAGTTTGCTCAGATTCATGTCCACTGAGTTGGTGATGCTTTCTAACCATTTCATCTGCTGCTGCCCCCTTCTTCTTTTACCTCCAATCTGTCCCAGCATCAAAGTTTTTTCCAATGAGTAAGCTCTTCGCATCAGATGGCTGAAGTATTGGAGCTTCAGCATCAGTCCTTCCAATGAACAGTCACGGTTGATTTCCTTTAGGACAGACTGGTTTGATCTCTTTGCAGTCCAAGAGACTCTCAAGAGCTCCCTTCACCATACAATTTGAAAGCATCAATTCTTCGGTGCTCAGCCTTCTTTACAGTACAACTCTCACATTCATACATGACTACTGAAAAAAACAATCTTTGACCATAGGGACCTTTGTGGGCAAAGTGACATCTCTGCCTTTCAATATGTTATCTAGGTTTGTCATAGCTTTTCTTCCAAGGAGCAAGCATCTTTTATTTTCATGGCTGGAGTCACCATCTACACTGATTTAGAGCCCAAGAAAAAAATCTGTCACTGCCTCCACCTTTTACTTTTCTATTTGCCATGAAGAGATGCAACCAGATGCCATGATCTTAGTTTTTCAATGTTGAGTTTTAAGCCAGCTTTTTCACTCTCCTCTTTCACCCTCAAGAGACTACTTAGTTTCTCTTCACTTTCTGCCATTAGAGTGGTATTATTTGCATATCTGAGGTTGTTGACATTTCTCCTGGCAATCTTGATAATAGCTTGTTATTCATCCAACCTGGCATTTTGCATGATATACTGCATATAAATAAACAGGGTAGCAATATACAGTCTTGACGTACTCCTTTCCCAAATTTGAACCAGCCAGTTGTTCCATATTCGGTTCTGTAGGCCAGTACAAAACTGGCATATGGGTTTCCCCAGAGACAGGTAAGGTGGTCTGGTATTTCCCATCTGTGGTCTGGTATTCCCATCTCTTTACAAAGTTTCCACAGTTTGTTTTGATTCACATAGACAAAGGTTTAGTGTAATCAATGAAGCAGAAATAGAAATGTTTTTCTGGAATTCCCTTGCTTTCTCCAGATCCAGCAAATGTTGGCAATTTGATCTCTGGTTCCTCTTTTCCTTAAACTCAGCTTGTATATCTGGAAGTTCTCAGTTCACATACTTTTAAAGTTTAGCTTGAAGAATTTTGAGCTTTACCTTGCATGTGAAATGAGTTCAATTGTATAGTAGTAATGAACATTCTTTGGCATTGCCCTTCTTTGGGACTGCAATGAAAACTGACGTTTTCCAGTCCTGTGGCCACTGCTGAGTTTTCCAAATTTGCTGACATGTTGAGTGCAGTACTTTAACAGCATCATCTTTTAGGATTTTAAGTGGTTTAGCTGGAATTCCATCACCTCCACTAACTTTGTTCATTGTAACGTTTCCTAAGGCCCACTTGACTTCACACTCCAGGATGTCTGGCTCTAGGTGAGTGACTACACCATTGTGGTTTCCCAGGTCATTAAGATCTCTTTTGTACAGTTCTTCTATGTATTCTTGTCACCTGTTCTTAATCTCTTCTCCTCTGTTAGGTCTTTACTGTTTCTGTACTTTGTCATGCCCATATTTGCATGAAATGTTCTTTTGATATCTCCAATATTCTTGAAGAGATCTCTATAGTCTTTCCCATTCTATTTTCCTCTATTTCTTTGCATTGTTCATTTAAGGCCTTCTTATCTCTTCTTGCTTTTCTCTGGAACTCTGCATTCAGTTGGGTGTATCCTTCCCTTGTCTTTCACTTTTCTTCTTTCCTCAGCTATTTGTAAAGTCCTCAGACAGCCACTTTGCCTTCATGCATTTCTTTTTCTTTGGGATGATTTTGGTCAATGTCTCCTGTACAGTGTTAGGAATCTCCATCCATAGGTCTTCAGGCACTCTGTCTAGTAACTAGCCCTTCTGCTGTGTCCATTAACTAAGTTTTCTGTTTATAGGAACCAACTACTTAAGAGTAAATTAAATATATGTATGATGAAACATTTGAATTTTATTGAATAAAATTTTCTTAAGTAACATACATTCAAGAAATGGTTTTCCAAATATAATTTCATAATAAAGTTGTTTCTGATGGAGCGCAATTTGACATAAGATGGTGGTTCCATATTAGAGTCAAGTCAAGAAAGAGAAAGAGTTTTTTTAGTTAAAATGAATTTTTATTATAAAAATATGTATTTTCTGTGAAACTTATAACTGAAAAATTAGGGGAAAATCACCCTAGTTTTAATCACCAGGCCTATTCAGTTACAATGGTGATGTTAACAATTCAGCTGTGAAACACAAAACTGAAATCGTATTGCAATTTTTAATGTGCTTATAAATATATCTAGATCTGTGAAACTTGATAAGGTCATCTAAAGAAAGATTATGAATAAAAAAAGATGGAGCCTAGAGCAGAAGTCTGAGATATACAAATATTTAAGGAAAAAGAAAAACAGCAGAGAAACATGAAAGAATGGTCCAAGAGACATGAAGAAAACAGAATATGTCTCATTGAAGGCAATAAAAGATACCACGTTAAGAATGAAGGGGTACTCATCCACCCCGAATGAAGCAAAGTCAGAGAACTGTCCAGTGATTTTACTACGTGAAGGTTAATGATGACCTGTGCCGGTAAGAAGCTTCAGAGGAAGCCATGTACGACTGGACCTTTGCACCTCATGAGACTCAACTATAAAATTCCTGAGTTAATGAGCTATTTAAACGAGCCTTTCACAAACTAAATGTATAGCAATCAACAGTAGCTATTACAAAGCCATTTTTGAAGCTATAAAAGCTATAATTAAAATGAAAACTTCATTCTCAATTACACATTTAGACATATATATTAAATGTGAGGAAATCTTCATCAAGAGAACTGTGCAACTTTGCTGAGATTAAAAAAAAATAAATAAATGAGGTATACCTGATTTCAAACTTGAAAGACTGACTACCTTAAGTTCATTAATTCACATCTATGCAACGAACTTTTTTGAAGATTTTTTTTATGGAGACCTTGTTTTAAAGCCTTTATTGAATTTGTTGCAATATTGCTTGTTTTGTTTTGGTTTTTTGGCCATGAGACATGTGGGGTCTTAGCTCCCTAACCAGAGATAGAACCCATACCCTCTGCATTGGAAGGTGAAGTCTTATCCACTGGACCACCAGGGAAGTCCCTCAACAAACTTTTGAGTGTCTACTTATATGATTCTAGGCACCCGGTGTGAATCAGCAAGTGAAGACACATAAAGGTCAAAGCTGGCAGTCTTATCTAAACTGGCAGACTTCAGTAGGAACATCAGGTACTGTTCACCATTAAATATCAATTGGGGGTTGGCTAACGTAAAGATTTTATTGACATATCCTTCTATTAATACTCATTTTTGCCTTTTTAAACAAGAATAGAAATTTTTTCAAAAGCCTTATTTTTTTTTGCGTTGAACTACTTAAGTTTTCTATTAGCATATTTCCATACATCAATCCAGTACCGAATTTCTTAACTCTACCCTATCATGGTGGATTTTTAAATTACTGTTGAATTCAGTAATGTGGCATTTTATTTAGGATTTCTAAATTTACACATTTAGAAATGTATGGGATTTCTAAATGTGCATTTTTGGAGTTTTTTTTTTTTATTGAGATGAGTTAATAAAAATGAATTGGGTAGCACTCCAAATTTTAAGTTTACTTCATGAAAATTTTATAGAATTCACAGATAAACTGTATTGTTCTGAAGCCTTGTCAGAGGGTATCTTAGAAGTATTTTCCATTTCTTCCATGGTCCATTTTTCTATTTCTACTCAATCATTTCATTTCTCAGGTGAAAATATCCAAGTTTGTTATATACAGTATTTTGTTATCTATCTAGAGACTCTATCAAGTGTATTGCTTTCCCTTTCCCAATTCTAAATGTTTCCTTTTTTCCTCTTGATTAGATGTGCTTGAATAGTAACTCTTTTCCTGACACTGGAGGGCTAGGATAAAGAACCAGTTATTGCATCTACTTGTCAAGTCTGTTCTTTCAATTCACTGTTTTCTACATTTAATTTTCTTCTGATTTTCTTTAGTTTTTTAGAACTCTTCTAGCAAATACTGGTTTTATTTCCTTACTGTAAATAAACACATAACATTATAAACTTGCCATCAAGTACACTAGTAAGCAGGCTTCAAATATAAGACTGTGAAGCATGGTTATGATGCTCCTACAGAGCTGAGATTAGTAAACATTTCTTTGTACTTCATGTTTTATCTTTTAAAATGTAATATGTGCCTTTCCCCATTCTATTCCATGTGTGTTAATCGAAAAATAGTTTTTCCAGGTATTAAAGCAAAGTAAGTTGACAACTGCAAAAACAAGGTGGGTTATATTTATTCAGTGATTTTCTCACATACCTTCAAATATTCCTAGGAGTAAAAGTATTCAAAATAACTTTGGCTATATCCAACTAGCTTTTAAGGCAGGATTTGCATTTCAGTCTAAAGTTTTACTTACACTAAAACAATGCTTTCTTGTACAAAGTATAGGAAAGGTACCATAGTCCAGATCATATAAAAGTACATCTGACAAAAATGAAAAGGTAAGATAACTAGCTTTCATTTTTAGACTGTAATATAGCTCTAGAAGAGTTTTATATTGAGTATTCAGTGCAAGCAATAACCATTTATGTATATACTTTTATTTTCAAATGATTAGGTGTCTCTGATTTAAAACTATATTAGCAATTTCTGAATATACTGTGATGCAGAGTTCATGACTTGTATGATTCCTGTTTTTGAGAATTTCTGACACTTTCTGTGGTCTACTAAATAATTTTGTATACATATTCTATCACATTTTAAAAGGCCTATTTTGTTTGTAAGATACCAAATTTTATTAAGTCAACTTTACTAATTATTCCTCATTTTTAGTTACTTCAACTTCGTAAGACTAACATTTCATACACTGATTAGTCTGTAACACAAAGTGACATTTTAACACTAGATTCTTTTCATAGACTTGAATTGTTTGAAATTTAGGTGCTCACCCTGCTTTATGCTTACTTTTGCCTAGTATGACTTTGTATACTCATTATTCATTTTGAATTCTCCATTCATTGGTTCCTCTATTAAATCACGTGATAAACTACATTTTTAATAAATGTGTAAGAGACTTGGATGTTCTGACATTTTTTCAACTGTCCTAACCTATCTATATATTGGGGCTTCCCAGATGGCACTAGTGGTAAAGAACCCTCCTGCCAACACAGGGAAGAGAGGCTCAGGTTCAATCCCTGGGTTAGGAAGATGCCTTGGGGAAGGAAATGGCAACCCACTCCAGTATTCTTGCCTGGAGAATCCCATGGACAGAGGAGCTTGGCAGGCTACAGTCCATGGGGTTGCAAAGAGTCAGACAGGACTGAAGCGACTTAGCAATGCTACATTGTTCCCTAATGTTCAGTGTTATAAGCAAATATGACACCAATTAGATTTTGTTTCTTAGTAAACAACTTTTTTCCTGGAAAAGCTTTTAGAAAACACTCTATTTGGGGTAAACCACGTAAACACCAAATTCCCAGGTAAATCTTGAACTTTTCACCTTCATTCACAGACCTATCCACTTACTCTTCCTCCTGTTTTTGAAAAATGCCATCTATGAAGAACCAGTTCAAATGCTACTTTCTCCAAGGGAAGTTCCTAGGATCCATGTCGGTTCCATAACATTTCCTTTATCTGAATTTATATCCCTGATGTACCGCTGTAGCAGTGACTAGATCTATAGTGTATCTATAGATACACTGGAGAATATCTACCACAAACTCTGGAGTCAGAACACCTTGGTTCAAATTCTAATCTGTCTCGAAATTTCGAGTTGTGTGATCTTCAGTAAGTTGTTGTGCTCTCTGTGTAATACATCTGCCAAATGAGAACAACAGGACCTAGCTCACAAAATTTTTGTGATGATTAAATGAGCTGATATCAATAAAGTATCTAAATGATGCTCTAGAATATAGTAAGAGCTATTTGAAGTCCTGGCATGTATGCATAGGTGTGTATGTGTAATATGTGTGTTCTACATCACTGGTAATGAGAAAAATTGTTGTGAAAGAGTAAAACAGGTGCTACCACAGAGGGAGAAGTATACAATGAATGGGACAATTAAATGCAATCTGTTTAGACAAGTTTGTGAGATTACTCTGTTTTATGGAAGCAGAAATCAAGGATGGTAACTCAAATTGTCCAAGGTTCAATTAGTTAGAAAGTGAGAGCTCAGACCAAGGGATATTTTATTTGGAGCTTGATAAGGTTGTGCCCTCTACACCTGTATATATATTTTTTTAATACAAGAAGGATGAATGAGAATGCAATATCCAACTTGGAATAAACAGGACCAAGGGTAGAAAACATATTCCAAGTTCTGGAAACAGATTAAATAAAAGACTGGTGGAGTGAAAATACATGGCATTCTACAAAAAAAAAAAAAAAATCAAAGTAAAGCTGGAACATTCAGCACAATGCGTCACAAAGTAGGCACTTGGCTGAAATGAATTATTAACACAACTTTCAAATATTATTCTTTCAGTTTAGCAGTCTTTTGCAGTAAATAACCCCTTCTAGATGAAGCATCTATTCCATATAACTTGGTCCATTTCCAAGACCTCTGTCTTGAAAGAATGGGAGGAAAGGAGAGAAGGAAGAAGAAAAATAGCATTTGTCATTAACTAAAGTAAAGAGGTTATATAAAATATAAGTGTTAGCAAGGTTATACAAACGTAATTAGGGGAATTCCCTGGCAGTCCTGTGGTTAGAGGTCCACGCTTCCACTGCAGGCAGACATAGGTTCTATCCTGGCTGGGGAACTAAGATCCTGAATGCCACACAGCATGGCAAAAAAAAAAAAAAAACCAAGAGCAACAACAGAGGTAATATTTGGATGAACCTTAATTATTAGCAAGGTTAACAATTTTACAACTGCCAACTGATTTTGAAACATAACAAACCCAGTTTCCCAATCTTTGGGACAGAACAAATGCAACTAGCAGAAATATATTAATGGCATTTCTAAGGTGTAAGAATCTAAGTTGCATATAATTCATCAGGTGTATTACTCATCATCTGTGAAACCTTATTAATGTTGCTTCAACTTCCTTGAGTCAGTTTTCTATTTGTGCAAAATATTGTTCATGTTTTGAAGGGATTTGTGTAGGGATCTGAAACTCTCCGCCATGTTATTACAAAAATATTAAAAAGAAAAAAAACAAAACATGTACATATTCTCAAGCATTTGAATTACTGTCTTTATATTTTAAAGCCACAGAAAATGGAGCAGGACCTGTGGAGTCTTCCAGGGAACAGAACTCCTGTATCCCCCATCTCTTATTTATAGAAAAGCTTTAGCCTACAAGGCCTTTCCTGAGTTCCAAACAGCAAATTCAATCAGAGAAATGAGACAATGCAGCAACAAGCAAAAATAGTCAGGCAAGACAACGTTCAAACTACCACACAATTGCACTCATCTCACACGCTAGTAAAGTAATACTCAAAATTCTCAAAGCCAGGCTTCAGCAATACGTGAATCATGAACTTCCAGATGTTCAAGCTGGTTTTAGAAAAGGCAGAGGAACCAGAGATCAAATTGCCAACATCTGCTGGATCACCAAGAAAACAAGACAGTTCCATAGAAACATCTATTTCAGCTTTATTGACTATGTCAAAGCCTTTAACTGTGTGGATCACAATAAACTGTGGAAAATTCTGAAAGAGATGGGAATACCAGACCACCTGATCTGCCTCTTGAGAAACCTGTATGCAGGTCAGGAAGCAACAGTTAGAACTGGACATGGAACAGACTGGTTCCAAATAGGAAAAAAAAGAGTACATCAAGGCTGTATATTGTCACCCTGCTTATTTAACTTATATGCATAGTACATCATGAGAAACGCTGGGCTGGAAGAAGCACAAGCTGGAATCAAGATTACCAGGAGAAATCAGATACCACCACCCTTATGGCAGAAAGTGAAGAAGAACTAAAGAGCCTCTTGATGAAAGTGAAAGAGGAGAGTGAAAAAGTTGGCTTAAAGCTCAATATTTAGAAAACTAAGATCATGGCATCTGGTCCTGTCACTTCATGGCCAATAGATGGGGAAACAGTGGAAGCAGTGGCAGACTTTATTTTTTTGGGCTCCAAAATCACTGCAGATGGTGATTGCAGCCATGAAATTAAAAGACACTTGCTCCTTAGAATGAAAGTTATGACCAACCTAGACAGCATATTAAAAAGCAAAGACATTACTTTGTCAACAAAGGTCCGTCTAGTCAAGTCTATGGTTTTTCCAGTAGTCATGTATGGATGTGAGAATTGGACCATTAAGAAAGCTGAGCTGAAGAATTGATGCATTCGAACTGTGGTGTTGTGGACTCTTGAGAGTCCCTTGGACTGCAAGGAGATCCAACCAGTCCATCCTAAAGGAGATCAGTCCTGGGTGTTCATTGGAAGGACTGATGTTGAAGCTGAAACTCCAATACTTCGGCCACCTGATGCAAAGAGCTGACTCATTTGAAAAGACCCTGATGCTGGGAAAGATTGAGGGCAGGAGGAGAAGGGGACGACAGAGGATGAGATGGTTGGATGGCATCACTGACTCCATGGACATGAGTTTGGGTAAACTCCGGGAGTCGGTGATGGACAGGGAGGCCTGTCGTGCTGCGGTTTATGGGGTCACAAAGAGTCAAACATGACCAAACGACTGAGCTGAATCAAACTGAAGACAAAATAATACATAGTCATAAAACAAAGTCACAGACCTTTAGTTCCTCCTTGAGGGTTACAGTTAATGTTCTGAGACCCCAGCCAAGTTGGAATCAGGTTGATAATGTTGACTCCCAAAATACCACCCGATTATCCCATTATCATCCAATCAGAAGAAGGTCCACAAGCTCTTCAGGCACCTTGCTTCCCTCCTCCTTCCCTAGCATTAAAGCTAAAATTCTACCTCAAATTAAAATCATTCTTTAGAACATTAGTCTGTCATCTTCTCGGCTTGCTGGCTTTCCAAAGAAAGTCATTTTTCCTTACCCCAACTCCTAGTTTCTCAGATTACTGGCCTGTCATGCAGTGAGTGGTATGCAGTAAGTTACAGAAACACACAGAGACAATTAAACTCAAGTACTGAAGATTATTCAATTGGTCTCATCAGTCACATATGAATGAAATTATTTTAATCAACATACTGTATCTAAAATTAAATCTCTTAGTGATGCATTTTGAGCAGAATGAAAGGTCTAATCACAGGTTAACATAAAGAAACATTTGTCTCAAAATCAATGTATTTAATATTTGACAGAAGTCTCATTACCAAAATTCCTTTTACTGTTCCATCAGTGAAATTTCAGTATTCCCAGAGTCCCAAAGCAAATGTTTTTTCTTAATTTTCCAACAGCTGTGCTTTCTCTTCTTCTGGTCTATTTAGTAGAAAGTGAACTAACTGAAGTAAAACGTCATCATTAAAACCTTTGACATCATTATCTTCGATTGTTTCATAAAGAGGCTTACTTTGTGTTCCCCAACATATATTTTTCCGAGGGTTGTCTTGATCAGCTTGTGCAGTCAGTGCTAAGGTGTTTAACTGGTAACAGAAAAAGGAGAAGTATTTTCCATCTGTGATCACACCCTGGGAGACAAAAGGCCGAGTAACATCTGCTTCACTCCAGAATCCTGCAGAAGAAAAGTTATGCTGAAACTTATATATAGAATATATTTTACCAAACCAAAACACACACACTAGAGGACATAAAATACCTCCTATAACCTGGATATTTTACCTACCAAATTTCTAAAGATCTCAATGTTTTCACTATCTTCTCCACCCTAATCCTATATTCCATTTCTGCATCAAGAACTATTTCCTTCCAGAATTCTAGGATCCCCAAAGTTCATGATACACTTTTTCAACAACTTTGGACTTCATCAGATTTCAACCTTAACTCACTTCACCTGAGAAGTGAGCTCTATTTATGCAGATGTCTCCACATCATTATTCACCAACCCTAAATATGTTCGAATTTCCCTTTTACCAGCAGCATCTACCACCCAATAACCATTATAGACATTTATTTCATCAAATCTACAAAAAAAAAAAAAAGCCTTCAGAAAAACCCTTGACTTTCAAAGAACTTCAACCATGTAGTTATTAGATGAATTCTATGTCTTAATTTATAATTCAAAATTAGTTTTATGAGTTGTTTTCATTTTTCCTAGTGTATTTTATGTCATCATAAGGTTCCAGGATATCTGAATATCTTTATTATTCAAATTTTCTGGCTGTCTCTTGGTACAGGTTGACTGGCTTTAATACTTTTAAATTCAAGGGCCATGCAGTAAGTTGTAAATTTTGCCACATATATATTTTATATCAGCTTTAATGCTGCTGCTGCTGCTAAGTCACTTCAGTCGTGTCCGACTCTTTGCGACCCCATAGATGGCAGCCCATGAGGCTCCCCCGCTGAAGACAGCCAATAAACAGTATTGTTAAAATACAGAATTAATTATAATATAAAAAGTATTTTATTTTTTGTGAATAAACTACGCCATTCTAACATCTTTAAGAAAGTTTCCTCTTAATTTTTCTGATTGTCTACTGGTATTCCTACTCTTATCTACTTAGTTCTATTATAAAGACATAAGTCAACAATTGTGAGTATGAGGTTAAAAACACATATACAGGGCGGGGGAAAAGATAAGGCTGGCAATATTAAACCACTGTTAAAACTCCTCCTGGATGTTTATATAGGAGTAGGAGCAACCTAGGTATGCATTATATTACTTCTGGTTTTGCAACAAAAGTCAAGTGGTTCACAGTGGGCTCTGAGAGTCCTCTGTGACATGCCCCCAGCTTCCTCTATCTCACCCCAGCTCCCCATCCTCACTCTCCCACTCCCTTTCCTCACCAGCCTTCATCTGTTCCTTGACCACATCAAGTCTCTTCCTGCCTCAGAGCTACCTGTCATTCCCTTCGCCTGGGAGTGTCCTTCCCACAAGTTTATGCAGAGGCGGCTCCTCATCCTTCAGGTCTCTGTTCAAATGAAAATCTTTAGAGACCTCCCCCGGATTAACTCTAAAAGTCTAAAGTGATTCTGCCCCATGCCTCATTTATACCTGCACCCTATGCATTTTCTACCCTTCATCTAGTATATTCTGTTCAGAGCATCACCACTAGTTGGAACATTCCCTGAAGGAGGGAACGGCTAGCCACTCCACTATTCTTGCCTGGAGAATCTCCATGAACAGAGGAGCCTGGCGGGCTACAGTCCATGGGGTCGCATAGAGTAGGACATGACTGAAGTGATTAATACTTTCAAAAACACTACATGTTTACTATCTTTTACTATCCCTACTACAACATAAGCTCCAGGAAAGCAGGATCTCTCTCATTCAACACTGTATCTCCAAAGCCAACAGTGCCTGATAACCATAAGCCATTAACTGAATGAACTGTCTCCCAGTCTACACCCTAGATATGGTCCTCAAAGAAATTATACATGATAACTGTGATTTAATCTAAAATTTAATCCATGAAAGCAGTTCATTTTCTAGTTTCAGAAAGCTGTTATCATCTATAGAGCTGATTCAGTCAGCTAGTCTTTGAAATGTTTGAGAATATCATCAGAAAAAAATGCATTCACACAAAAATGGTCAAAGTAAAAGATGAGGGTAATTACCAAAGTGCCATTAACCAACTATAAATGCAAAATATTTAATTAAGGATTTTAAAACAACTGCATTGTGTGCCAATGCAAGTTTTCAAAATGTTAAGATTCTACCTACGTTTTAACCTAAAGAAAATAATTTGACCTGCTAAATTCTTAAAATGTCTTCCAATAACATTGATGCCATAAAACTAGTTTTACCTTGATACATAGCCTGTGCTCCAGTCCAAGCAAAAAGGCTTGCAATAGCATTAGCTCTAAAAATGACTTCTATCTGATCAGCACAGTTTTGTTTCAAAAGCCGTTCCCTTTTTAATTTGTCAGGTAGCAGATGAAACTGGGTATGTCCGTAACAGAGTGGATCTGCTGTCTTTGTGCCTGTGAGCAAAATAAAAACATTTCAGATGAAATGCACAAGTAGGGAATATAGAAACATGTCCTCAGTATTTACTTCAAACGCATATATTTCTCTACTCATTATATGATCAGCACTCAAAATACACGAATGGAAAGCTTGGTTTACTTACTGTTTATAAAAAATTTCACCTGAAAGTACAATCCGCCAGCTATCATCAGTCAAAGGAATATATGTAAATTTTATAATTCCCTATTATGTCAGTTTTCTCACACTCCTTGGTCATCATTGGGAGCTTTGTTTTTCTCCTGGTCATATTTACCAAAGGATGCAAATATTTCATAACTTTAAAAACTTCCCTTATAATGCTGACATTCTTGATTTTAGTGGAAAGTCTTTTCAACCAAAAGTTCCCCATCATTCACTCTCCAAGACCACCACAGTGATTGAAACAGGACTGATAAAACATGTTAGATAATCATGGGATTAATCTCCAAAATAAACAATTAGCTCATGCAGTTCAATATCAAAAAATAACCCAATCAAAAAATGGCCAGAAGACCTAAATAGACATTTCTCCAACAAAGGCATATAGATGGCCAAAAGTCACATGAAAAGATGCTCAGCATCACTAACTATTAGAGAAGTGCAAAAGAAAACTACAGTGAGGTACTACTCATATCAGTCAAAATGGCCATCATCAAAAAAAATATACAAACAATAAATGCTGAAGGCGTGTGGAAAGGGGAACCTTCCTACACTGTTGGTGGGAATGTAAATTGATATATTCACTATGGAGAACAGCATGGAGGTTCCTTAAAAAATTAAGAACAGAACTACCCTGTGACCCAGCAGTCCAACTCCTTGGCACATATCTGGAGAAAACCAGAATTCCAAAAGATACATGCATCCTAATGTTCATAGCAGCACTACTTACAAAAGCTAGGATATACAAGCAACCTAAATATCCTTCAACAAAGGAATGGATAAAGAAGATGTGGGGGGGGGGGGTGTGTATACATATGTACATGTATATGTGTGCACACACACATGTGCAATGGAATATTACTCAATCATAAAAAGGAAAAGAATTATGCCATTTGCAGAGACATGCATAAACCTAGAGACTTTCATAGAGTAAAGCTAAATCATAAACTATAACTGTTTTTTAACCTTAAATACTGTAATTCAGTAGAAACATAAAATTTCAAATGCTAAGTTGAGAGAATATTTTCTTTCAATTTTCAGGCATGTTGCAACCTGAGATGAGTTACATTGTTCATGGACAGGCTGAACTTCTTGGTCATCAAAAATTAGTTATGCACATTTGCACAAGACACTCTGAATACAATTATTAAAGGAGAAACTTACCAATAAAGATGGCATTTTCATATTGCCGTTTGAATAATGGGAGTTTGTCTGGCTTACAATTCTTAACAGGGACTTCTACAGGTACAGAATAATCCAGTGGCACAAACTTAAAGAAAAAAGTCATAAGTAAATTCACAGCAACACTAGCATATATTTACATTCTTAACAGTTAAAAATCTTAAAAATGAGATGCATTTACAAAATGATTAAACTCTACTATCTAAGGGAGAAGGCAATGGCATCCCACTCCAGTACTCTTGCCTGGAAAATCCCATGGACGGAGGAGCCTGGTGGGCTGCAGTCCATGGGGTCGCTAAGAGTTGGACACGACTGATAGACTTCACTTTCACTTTTCACTTTCATGCACTGGAGAAGGAAATGGCAACCCACTCCAGTGTTCTTGCTTGGAGAATCCCAGGGACGGCGGAGCCTGGTGGGCTGCCGTCTACGGGGTTGCACAGAGTCAGACATGACTGAAGCAACTTAGCAGCAGCAGCAGCAACCATCTAAAGATGGGCCAAATCTAGCCAGCTAACTGTTTTTCCAAATAAAGTTTTACTGGAACACAGTCATGTAAATTCATTTACATATGGTACAGCACTATTTTTACATATAAGAACTGAGACTGCAACAGAAACTTACGGCCCCTAAAGCCTAAAATATTTACTATTTGGACGTTTGCAGAAGAAATGTGCCAACCTCTTCCATGGACAAACAGATAACATTCAGAATACACTTGTTTTCTCCAAAAGAACTGGATACCTATAAAATGAATACTTCTAGCTATTAAGATGCCTCGATTTACAATGAGATAGGATAGTTCACTGTAAATTAAAATCATAAACTATCATCAGTATTTTTGTATTAAGAAAATGGAAAGATTGGTATGGTCCTATAAACTGATGCCTAACCTCACTTAAAATGATTATCTGACCTCTGCAGAATACACAGTTAAAAAGCTGAAAAAGCATTTCAGATGAGATGTACTCCAAATACACTTGAAAGGAAAGGGCTCTACCCAAAGCTTTTTGTCCTTCCTAACCCATTACCTAGCATAGGGGTCCCCGACTCCTGGGCTACGGACAGGTACTGGCCCCTGGCCTGTCAGGAACTGGACTGTAAAGCAAGAGGTGAGCAGCAGGTGAGCAAAGCCTTATCTGTATTTACAGCTGCTCCCCGCTGCTCACAATACTGCCTGAGATCACAAACAACAGTGGTCTTAAAAGTATGTTTGAGACAACTTCAAACCTGCCATATTTAGTTAAGGCAGAATATCAAACTGCCACAAAAGCCCTGAAAAGCCTACTTCCATTTCCAACATCCTATCTTTGTGAAGCAGGGTTTTCTGCAGTGACAGTAGGCAAAACGAGATTACAGAGTAGACAGGACATAAGTCACATGCTTTCGGAGGCACGGTCTCCCATCACCCCCAGATGGGACTGTCTAGTTGTGGCAAACAAACTCAGATCTCCCACTGACTCCACATGATGGTGAGTTCTATAGTTATTTCATTATATATCACAATGTAATAATAATAGAAATTAAGTGCACAATAAATGTAACACACTTGAATCTCCTGAAATCATTCCCCACCAACTCCTGCCCCAAGTCCAGGGAAAGACTGTCTTCCACAAAAACCAGTCCCTGGTGTCAAAAATGTTAGGGACCACTGACCTAGCATGCTGATACTTCCTCCTCAACTGTGAACAGACACATGAGCAATACATCCTTACCTCAGGGAGTTGTCTGGATATTCGAATCTGGTTGTGTGGTTTATCATTTATTTGGTATCGCACAGCATCAACTCGACCTTTCCGATGACCACTAGGAATAATTTCTTCACCTCTCAACCAGTAAAAGTGAACTGGGCGGTTACAATCTATCAAAAGATATTCAAAACATTTTTATCTGATAATCTGAACCAATCTAGTTATTCTCAGAATACCAGGCTCAGCAATACAGAATTCAAGAACTGTGCTAATTGAAAATACACCAAAAATTACTCTTTGGTGTAAGTTAAAGTTTGAATTATGTGATAACGTAAACGATCACAACATAAACATAATGCTTAAACTGTTAATATCTACCTGTGCCACAGTACATTAAGCGTTGTGACCAAAGAAGTTTCTCAGTTAAGGATAAACACAAAATAAGAGCAACAGCAATCTCACTCACCAGATATAAAAAGCTTAGTAAGAGTCATAGCTGTCTCATGAATTACTAACTCAATCTTCACAATAACTCTCAAAGGTATGTATAGTTGTCATCATCTCCATTACATACAAGAGGAACCTAGGTCTTGGGCAGAATGTCAACTTTCCCAGGCCATCAATCATGAGTAAAAGTCTGTGATGCTTCCCTGGAGACCACTTCATTCCCAACTGACAGGGAAGTAACAAGCACAGTACAAGACTCAGTTGAACACACACCTACAGTCATAGTAACATTAATTCAATAAATATTTAAGATACCTACAGGGGTGGCAGATACAAAATCATGAAAGCCTTAGAAACACTGATCTTTAAAATACTATCCATTAATTAGTTTTCAAGTCCGCTTTTAACAGTAAAACAGAAGTTGCTGTGTTTATTGGAAACCCAAAATGACTGGGTTTGAAGCCTGTCCTCCAAATCTACCGGCAATAGGTTCTTCCACTAAATACACTTGACTCTGTGCTTTGGGTTTGTTTGGTTTTTATGAAAACAGTGCAACCTACTGTAAAGTTATTGTAAGGATTAAATTTGGCACATATAAAATACAAAACAAGGTCAGGCATACAGAAAGTAGTGAATATACGTTAGGTATTTTAATCAATCCCATCTTTAATCTTAACAGTTCTATGACCAAGTAGTACAATTATCGTATTCTCACCTTGAAAATGAGGAAAAACTAGGCCAAAATTGGTTTATAAACCGCCAAAAGGTCAGTAACTTTTTGATGGAAGAGCGAAAAGGCAACCCCAGGTCTGTCACGCTCTCTAGGAGCCCCTTCTCTTAACCAACACTACACTTTCTTTTGGCTGGACCTTCACTCAGCAGTAATAAGTTAGTAAGTGGCAGTACAGACACTACAATCCAGTCTTCGGACGCAGCCCTAGCTAGGAGCGAAAGGACTGGGAAAGAACTAAGCAGAAAGAAATGAAGAGGGGGCAAATTTAGCCCAGAGAGAGATGCCTTACCAGGCTTCCCAGGTGGCGCTAGTGGTAAAGAACCCTCCTGCCAATGTAGAAGGCAGGAGAGCCGGCTCCATCCCTGGGAGGGAAAGATCCCCTGGAGCAGGGTACGGCAACCCACTCCAGTATTCTTGCCTGAAAAATTCCACGGACAGAGGAGCCTGGCCATGAGGCAGCAAAAAGCAGGACACTACGGAAGTGACTTAGCACGCACCCACGGTCCCCTACTATGCCCACCTCCCCCGCCCCGATAGGCTGCCTGAGGCTCACCGAGGGCGGCGGCAGCCAGGACGGGATTGTAAGCGCTGAGCAAGCCGGTGAGGGAAGCTACCAGTTGGTTCAAGAAGGGTGAGGCGACGGTGTAGCGTTCCTGGTAGATGGGCGCACGCTTCTTGCGCCGCAGAAAGACGTGCTCCTGCAGGAGGCAGTCACAGGCGGCGGCGCGAAGGGCAGCGAGGTCCACAACCTGCGCGGGCGCCGGATCTGGCTGGGCAGGCGGCGGCGGTAGCCCCGACAGGAACACGGTCTTAGTGAAGCTCTGGTACCAGCGGTCAGCGTTCAGGGCGAAGGTCTGTGGGTAAACTACGTATTTCATGAACTGCATCTTGGTAAGAATTCGCAGCTTCTCGTCCACCGACTTGGCCGCGTGCACCGTGGCCTGCCATCGCTCCACTCGCCGCTGCCGTGCCGCCTTGCTGTCGGCAGTTAGGGAGGCCACGATCGGCGGGTAGCGCGCGACTGGGGCCGCCTTGACATCTGAGCCGGTCACTTCTGGAGCCGTGACGGCGGCCTCGGCCGCGGTGTGCAATGACAGCCCTGGACTACGGAGCACAAACCTCCAGCACTTGGTCGCCGCCATCTTTTCCTGGGCTTTGATCCCAGAAGTCAACTTTAGCAATTGTCCCTGCCTTCTTGACGTAAGGACCAATCAGAAGGTGGACTCTGAGCCAGTTTTGGGGCGGACGATTCTTAGTGGGCTTGAGAAGCCTTGCGTCATTCACTTCTTAGCCAATCTTAGAGCTCCTACAGCTTGGGTGTTTCGTGAACCTAGGAGTTTGTTGTTGAAAGGAAGAACTCGTGCTCCGATAGGTTTTCCGAGATGTGGCGGGGTGGAGTGAAACTTTTAAATAGGGGATGCTGCCTGTTTAGAACCTGTTTAGAAACGGTAAAATTTTTGCCAGAAACATTTTAGGAACATTCTACAGCGAAACCTCTTTCCCTTGGCTAAATTTGCTCGTTTCATTTTTGGATATAACATCACTTTTCAATTTTTGTTCTTGAGGTTGAGACCTGTTATTGAAAATACTGATCTAACATGTTTTTTATACATGCTTTCTTTTCAAATGATGAAAGCATCACTCATAGATGACTAGTGCTAATTTTTAGGAAAATAATTCCATATCAATCTCTATGCTAGTTGATAATGTAGTTTGTTTAATGATATAAGTCACAAAAAAAGGAGTATATTTTTACTTGGGTTTAACTTTAAAAAAAGGAAATAAAAACTATTATTGAATTGTGTTTAAGTTTTGCATTGTGTTAAAAGCAATGATTATTTCAACATAAATTGTTTTCTACTCTGTGAGCTCCTTGAAGTAGGGACTATTTTATTTTTGATTGTTTAGTGGCCAATCAACCTTGCAGAGTGGGTAGTTACCAAATATCTGCTGAAAAAATTCATCAAAATCAGTAAAAACTATTAATATAAGGTCATTTCAGGTGATTTAATTTATTGACTCGCATTCCTATCTTAATTAGGAGCTGGAATATTTATTTGGATTTACTGCAATAATCCTTGAGGGTATTAAAAACCAAACATTTTGTTACTAAAAGGAAGTTATAATTTGTATTCCTTTAAGCTATAACAGGTGATAAGAATTTAACTCTAAAGTTGCGAGTGTATTAAACTGACACTTAGATACAACAAATTCATTATTTTTTTTTTCATTAAGTCATTAATTTTTGAGCAAAGGTTGAAGGAAGTGAGGAGTAACTCATGACTTGAGAAAGAGAATTCTGTCAGAAGGAATAGTTGGCACAGAGGCCCTGAGGTGGGGATATGCCTGAGATGGGAATATGCCTGGTGGGTTGAAGAATAAGAGGAGGGCAGTGTGGTTGAAGGGAAGTGATGGATAAGGAGAGTAGTAAGAAATTGAATTAGGAAGGAAAGAAGCCAGAATTTGTAGGTTCCTAAAGGCAATTTCTAGGATTGCTAGGACTCTTACCTAGTACTCAGAGGAGTGAGAATCCAATGGAATGTTCCATTCAGAGGGATGAATGGTGTGACTTAGGTGTTTTTTTTTTTTTAATTATTCTATGTATTAGGGTTTTTAATACCATAAGCTGGGTGACTTAACAACAAATTTATTTTCTCATGGTTCTAAAGTCTGGAAGTTCAAGATGAGGGTGCCAGCATACTTGGGTTCTGGTGAGAGCTCTCTTGGCATGAAGTCAACTCCTTACTTGCTGTGTCCTCACATGGTAAAAACAGCTCTCCTGGGCCTCTTATTATAAGGAGAGAGGCCTATCAGATTAGTGCCCTACCCTTAAGACCATGTTTAACCTTAATTTATTCCATAAAACATCTATCTCCAAATACAGTTACATTGGAGGTTAGAGCATACACATAGGAATTTTAGAGAGACACAATTCAGTCCATAATACTCTGTTTTCAAAATAGATTATAAAGCATCAAATTTGGAAGCAGAGAAATCAATTAGAAGACAGTTTTCCATATTTCAGGCAAAAACTGAGTGACTTGAAGAGACAATAGCAGTGAAGGTAGTAGGAGTGATCATAGATCCTGAATTGAATGTAGGTAAGAGAAAGTATCTAAAGTTTGGGGCCTAAGCAGTGGAATGAGAAAAGGCCAATGGACAAGGAATGCATTTTTCCTTTAATCTCTCATCTTTTTTTTTGGAAGGGGAGAGGGCAGCAGGAAAGTGAATTTAAGATTTGGGGAAGGAATAGAATCTGTGAAACATATTTATCTATATATGTGTATTTAGTTGACATTCTCCTGGAAGAAAATGGATATTATGATCTTCCCTATTAAGGCTGCTACTGGCCTTAGATTTTAAGTATTATAGATAAGGGACTTCCGTGGTGGTCCAGTGGTTAATAATTCACCTTCCAATGCAGGGGAAGTGGGTTTGATCCCTGGTGGGGGAACAAAGAGCCCACATGCTCTGGTACAACTAAACCTTCCTGCCACAATGACTGAGCCTTTACATCCTAGAGCCCACACACCACAGCTAGAGAGAGGTCCACATGCTGCAACCAAGATCTGGCAACTGGAACCTGAGGCAGTCTAATAAATAAATAAATATTAAAATAGTACTAAATAAAGTATGGTCAAAAGCCATGACAATCTCCGATGGCTTTTCAAAACCTGCTTAAGTTGTCACAGTCCTGGTGGTTCTATATCTGTGCTTATGCTAAGTCATTTTAGTTGCGTCTGACTATTTGCGACCCCACGAACTGTAGCCCACCCACAAGGCTCCTCTGTCCATGGGATTCTCCAGGCAAGAATACTGGAGTGGGTTGTCATGCCCTCCTCCAGGGAATCTTCCCGACCCAGGATACAAACTCACGTCTCTTATGTCTCCTGAAATGGCAGGCAAGTTCTTTAGCACAAGGGCTACCTGGGATTTCTAGTGAAATTGTGCCTGAACATTTTGTATTGAAACAAATTATTTAATTAAATTGCTATGTTTTTATTTCTTCCTATATTATAGTGGGGTTATTAGATAGATAGATTTAACTTCCTGGGTATAGTAGGTTATCTATAAATATTATTCCAGGACAGTAAAGTGAGGGTTATAAATTATTGTTATAAAAAGGGAGCCACACGGTCTGATATGGTTGAGAAATTTTAACATAGAAAGTCTATATTTATAGTTAGATATGAGGGAAAAAATGAAAATAAATGTTCTTTTCCCACAGGTCCAACATATAGCACTTCCATGCATCTATGGAAGTATGTTGTCTTCCCTAAACCATTCTCTTTGCTGTTTTGAAATGTCTTGTTTGAGATTCAGGCTCAGCTCTGGCACTTTAACTTTCCTTATTTAGAAAACTAAGTTAATAAAACCCACCTTACAAGTTTGCTATGAGGATTTAATGATGTGGCATACGTAAAATGATGCAAAACATTTGCCAAGTACCAACCACTTTATGTGTGCCAATGTTTTTAATTCCTTCAGCAACACTCTAAATCAGAGCCTAGATTTTCCTGAGGTAAGGGATTTATTTGCTCATGCTTATTAAGGGTCAGAACCGTCATTAAACAATGATCTATGACCATGAAGCCCATGCTCTTTACACTAGTGGTTTTGAAAACTAGAATAATGAGATCCAGGAATTCTTAAAAGGTGAGAAATCAGCTTGCTAAGCTTATATGTACAATTCAGAAGTAATAGGAATTTGAGATAATATGAAATTTACCTGTATTTACTTAACACAAAATGAAAGATTTCAGAATCCTGTGCATTTATTTTGACTAGTCCATGAATTTTCCTATCTCACAAATAAACAATGAGAGAGAAACTGTAATATTTCCTTGTGGCCTCAAAAATCTTATCAGACAAAAATCACTGCAATGATGTAATTAGCCTCCAACTAATAAAAATAAATGGAAAAAAATTTAAAAAAATTAAAAAAAATCTTATCAGAGATACAGGAGCATAGCTGACTTTTAAGTTTGAGAAACTACAGAGCAGGAGGTCATAGTGGACTTCTTAAAAATAATGTTGATGATCTCAGAGGAAAACCTAAGTCAACTCGAAAGGACATAGATTGTGCAGGGAAATGGAGAAAGTTGACTTATGTATATAATTGTATCATGTATACATGTATCATGTTATATATGTCAGCAAATAATTATGTATCTAATTCTACTTCCAAGAAATAAGAGCACTTTAACTTCTATGATCAGGATATGGTCCTCCACCGTAGTGAACAATTCTGAGGCATCAGTGTCCTAAAACATATATAACAACAACAGCAGCAGCAAAATATAGTCATGGCACAGAATAATTCATTAAATGAAAAATAGCCATGGGAATCTACCATCCGTATCAATAGCATAATGTTACAAAAATTTTCCCACAGAATATGTCTTTAGAAAAATCCCACCAAAATGTTCACCCAGGTGCACTGTCAAATTGTGTAGGAAAAAGGTGGGGCATTTTTCTTATTGACTGATATTTCACATCATGATTATAAAACAGCACTGGGCTTTCATGTTACAGTGATTTGTTTTAAAAGATAAGAGTGGATCGAACCTATGGACACCTTATCTTCAACAAAAGAGGCAAGGATATACAATGGAAAAAAGACAACCTCTTTAACAAGTGGTGCTGGGAAAACTGGTCAACCACTTGTAAAAGAATGAAACTAGAACACTTTCTAACACCATACACGAAAATAAACTCAAAATGGATTAAAGATCTAAATGTAAGACCAGAAACTATAAAACTCCTAGAGGAGAACATAGGCAAAACACTCTCTGACATAAATCACAGCAGGATCCTCTATGACCCACCTCCCAGAATATTGGAAATAAAAGCAAAAATAAACAAATGGGGCCTAATGAAACTTAAAAGCTTTTGCACACCGAAGGAAACTATAAGCAAGGTGAAAAGACAGCCCTCAGATTGGGAGAAAATAATAGCAAACAAAGCAACAGACAAAGGATTAATCTCAAAAATATACAAGCAGCTCCTGCAGCTCAATTCCAGAAAAATAAACAACCCAATCAAAAAATGGGCCAAAGAACTAAACAGACATTTCTCCAAAGAAGACATACAGATGGCTAACAAACACATGAAAAGATGCTCAATGTCACTCATTATCAGAGAAATGCAAATCAAAACCACAATGAGGTACCATTACACGCCAGTCAGGATGGCTGCTATTCAAAAGTTTACAAGCAATAAATGCTGAAGAGGGTGTGGAGAAAAGGGAACCCTCTTACACTGTTGGTGGGAATGCAAGCTAGTACAGCCACTATGGAGAACAGTGTGGAGATTTCTTAAAAAACTGGAAATAGAACTGCCATATGACCCAGCAATCCCACTTTTGGGCGTACACACTGAGTAAACCAGATCTGAAAGAGACACGTACACCCCAATGTTCATCGCAGCACTGTTTATAATAGCCAGGACATGGAAGCAACCTAGATGCCCATCAGCAGACGAATGGATAAGGAAGCTGTGGTACATATACACCATGGAATATTACTCAGCCATTAAAAAGAATTCATTTGAATCAGTTCTAATGAGATGGATGAAACTGGAGCCCATTATACAGAGTGAAGTAAGCCAGAAAGATAAAGACCAATACAGTATACTAATACATATATATGGAATTTAGAAAGATGGTAACGATAACCCTATATGCAAAACAGGAAAAGAGACACAGATGTACAGAACAGAATTTTGGACTCTGTGGGAGAAGGCGAGGGTGGGATATTTCGAGAGAACAGCATCGAAACATGTATATTATCTATAGTGAAACAGATCACCAGTCCAGGTTTGATGCATGAGACAAGTGCTCGGGCCTGGTGCACTGGGAAGACCCAGAGGGATCAGGTGGAGAGGGAGGTGGGAGGGGGGATCAGGATGGGGAATACATGTAAATCCATGGCTGATTCATGTCAGTGTATGACAAAAACCACTACAATATTGTAAAGTAATTAGCCTCCAACCAATAAAAATAAATGAAAAAAAAACTCAATTTCTTTTAAGATTAAAAAAAAAAGAGTGGATGGATAAATAATCTGCAAAGTAGACTTCTAAGAACTTGAGAAGTGTAAGTTTGTAGTTACTGTTGCTGTGTGTGGTCAAGCAGTACACATATAAATAGAGCATAACACTTGTTTTGAGAAACTATATATGCTCATCATATTCATATTGGAAATTTCAACCACACACAAAAAACTATAAAATGAAACTCTTCTATGATTTTCACTCCCTATGACAGTTTGACTAAAAAGTCGATAGCATTTCAGATTTCAAAGAAACTGCTCATCAGGAGTTTTGAACTTCTTGATTAGCTCGTTTTATTGGTATATCTATTGATCAGAGATTGCTCCTTTTCAGCATGTTTTTTTTCTTCTTTTAAAAAATTTTTACTGAAGTATGGTTGATTTCACCATATTTGTACAATTTGTAACTAATGTTAACACACATAGAGCCACCACAAAATTCCAATAAACTTCTTAAAATTGATTTTTTTCTTAAGCAATAAATGTCTAAGTTCATTAATTCAGAGGCCAAAGGATAGCAGCGAAAAATCTCTCTTCCTTCCTTAGTCCTAGTTCTTCCTTTTTCATCTCCAGAGGTAATTACTGTTACCAGTCTCTGGTATATCCTTCTAAAAGGCTCTATTCCTGTGTAAGAATATCAGCATACATATACATACTTGAAGGGTCAAATATTATCTGTTCTTGTCACTGACTACTTATTCAAATCTGCTCTGAAGAGCTTTCTTTCCTGCATCTTGGAGAATATGTATGACAAGATCTATTATTTTTCTAGTTGACCTCAGATAAATCCTCCGGTCCCTTCTAGTCACAAAAATATCTTAGCCCTGTAACTCCATGTTCAGTTCAGTACAGTATGAAACAGAAACAGCACTGTCAACTTTATTTGAAGCTCTATCCTTTCTCCATCCTTATCTCAAGTTGGCTGTCAGCTATTGGAGAAGGCCTAGGTGGGCTTCCTCTCTTTCTCCCCATCACCTTCTCCCCCACTCATTAGACCACTCTTGGCAACTCCATGTTTTAAGTTGTGACTCAGACACCACTGTGTCCCCA